>NC_140508.1:21703057-23073026 GCF_964339955.1 Pipistrellus hanaki
AGATCAGACTCCTCTGCGGGCCGCATGTGGCCTGCGGGCCGTAGTTTGAAGACCCCTGAAGAGACTGAAGAATACTTTTTGCTAGGTGAAGGTAAGGTGGGAGAAATATTGCCAAATTCTTACCCACTGTTGACCCCTGCAGATTAGAGTGCAACACAACAGATTTTGTGTTTTATTGTGGCAATCATATTGTAGCCCTACATCTCCAGGTTTCCTTGCAAATTACCTAAGTTGCTCACTCAAATTTGCACAGGCAGTCCTGGTGCTTATCTGACAGTGTATAACAATTTTGCATGGGAGTAGTTTAATTACAAGAGATAAATTATGTCTCATTAGAAAGGTTTTTGTCCATCAGGGCACCGACTATAACATACTATTACCCATATTTTTAATTTTTAGGCTCTCAAAGCTAATTAATGTAGGTAGAGAAATAATCCTTTTAGAAGAAGTCTCACAACTGGCAGACAAAGTCTTATAAAGTCTTGATGAAGCTTGAGTGGATTGAACATTAGCTCAAATGCTCACCAATCTTTTAGAAGTAAAACAGACAGCACAGGGACAGCAAATGCAATTATCTCCCATTGTAATTCCCTTAAAGCTTTTGAATGATGTTAAGGAGAAAGTTTCTGTTTGTGTAAACCTTTAACATCTGTCTAGCACGGGCTAATACCTGTTTTCCTCATTCAATTCAACTCTATAATGTCATATTCACATAAATCATACAAGCATCTTTGACCACATCACACTTGGAAACATAGCCTATGGTAGAATGAATTACTATCCCTAATCCTGAACCCCTTCTGTGTAGTCAGTCCTTCCCACTAAAGACAGAGTATACTGCCCACATCCTGACTTTAGGTTTGGCCATAGTGATTTGCTATGACCATTGGGATTATAGCAGAAGAGATGCAAGCAGAGGCAGGAAACGTGTACTTGAATATCTGGTACTTCTGCCATCATCACCATAGAAGAGCTTCCCTTGGTTAGCTATTGTTCCTCAGCCTGAGCTGCCAGAACAGGAACATGAGGAACAGTCCTGAGCACAATCACAGAGAGGCTTCAAGCCTTACATCATAGTCTCTTTAATTAAAAGACAGATTAACATGGATGAAGATCATAGCCTTCAGGCTGTATTCACTGCTGGACACACTGGTGAAGGCAGAGCCATTGAGGGAAGACTGGCCTGGATCAGCCAACCTCAGGCAATCCCTAGATACATGCAGGAGAATAAGTGACTGTGGTGTTAAGTCTTTGATGTTTACGGGGGTGTTACACAACAATAGCTGTCATACATTGACTAAACTCAAAGTAATTATCCCAATTTTGAGATTTCAACTATGTATAAAAGAGAAATATTTTTATGCTGCTTGAACCAGGTCCCATTAAGAAGAGAACACGTTTTCTGCCTCTGCTCACCCTGCAGCCTGCACTTGCTCTTGTTGTCTAACTTTCTCTGTTGTTCAAGTCTTACCTGAAGGTTTGATTTCTCTTCTGCTCTCCCCACCTTTTTTTCCCCTCAACAAAGTGAGGCTTGTCTGAATATTCCCAGAACTCTTGGCCATATTTCTTGGAAAGGCACAACTGTTTAATCTAGGTGCACAAGCAAACTGAGGGTGATTTCTTTAATTTAGTCCCAGGGTTTACTGCTGATCTAAATTACTAAACTGCCACACTCATGATTTATGATGCAGAAAGATTGACCAACTGATTTATATCCTGTTCCTCACCTCAGGCTGTGAGTTATATCTTAGGGGACACAGCCAAGCTTTCCAGAGACAGGGGCACCTGTGGAGCCATCGTTACACACACCACTGTGATTAAACTTCAGCTCACATGGGAGCCACATGCACTGACTGCTATTGCTCTCTTTCTGTTCTAACAGTTGGAATGTGAGGAGTGATAGATAGCCTTGCTGGGAAGAAAAGGGCTCATTGGAATTAGCACTTAGAGTGGAGAAAATGCTACTTGTTCTATTCTTTTATATTAAGTGTGTTTTGGACCAGGTAACCTTTGGTTAGCAGAGTCTGAAAGTGGCAGCCATTAGACTGAAGAAAGGCCATTTTTGTGTATTGGTTGGCTTAGAACACTGCAAAGGGTATTTGTGAGTCTGTTTGTTTAATTTTTATATTAGTGGCCGACATTTAACATTAGCGATTCCATGTGAAAACCATATTCTGGCTGTTCTTAAAGAATAAAAGGTCTGGCAATACTCAGTCCCCATTCATCCACCCCCCCCATTCTCATCCAGCACACACTGTCTCCCAGAGAAGCAGCACCCCTTGAAGGAAGAGGGGACATGAGCTGAGTTTGGCTTTCTTTTTGGAAGTTATGTAAGTGATTTGTCTTATATGCAGTTTACTTCTTCCTTTGCTTATTTTGTCTAACTTCTCTAAGTATTTATGCTTATTAGCCTTATTTTAAAAGGAAACAATAGTAAACATACCTTTTTTTGATTAGGTAAACATTTGAAGACATCAACAACAATGAGATGTACAGTAGGTAAGAGACAAAAGAGAAGAAAGGAAAAAGAAACTACAGCAGGATTGAAGTTTTTACTATCTTGTATTCTTTCAAACAGCGCCATAGTTACTAAGTTCCTACATGTGTTAGACACCATGCTGAGCACCAATAATCCAAAGGGAAATAAGCCTGAATCACAGCCCTTCTGAAACTCAGCACCTAGTATGGTGGTTCTCATGCTTTACTATGGCTGGCTTCAAATGAATTCAGGAGCTAAATGTCCATATTCTTAGCTCCATTCCCAGAAATACTGATGTATCTGGGTGGATACAGATTTCTGGGTGGAATTCATGAATACAAAATTTATTAATGGTATTATTAACACATGTGCAGAGATCACACTCTGAAAAATAATATCAAATTCAGTGAAATGTGAACTGTGCACTGAAATGGGGTAAACCAGGAATTGAGATGATTCCTTGGTTGTTCAAGACCAGTCTAGTGGCTAGAAGTATAGAGACATTTAAACTCAGTGTGGGTTCAGTGCAGGAAGTTTGTTAGATGGAAAAGAATAGTGAGTAGGAAAAGGTAAGGTGTTATTAAAAATATAAAAGAAGGTTGAAAAGATAAAAAGTATAAAGTTAAACAAGGGTCATATCACTAAGGATCAGATAACTCAACTATATTCATAACAATATATAAAATCCTCATGAGCTCTATATAGACCACACTAAGAATGTGGCATTCATTTTTTCATTTCTACCACATGGCTATGATGCATGTGCTATCACTCTCCTAATTTCACAGAGGGGAAAACTGCAGTTTAAATGTTTTAAATGCCACCCAGCTAACTCAATGATGTGGAAGGCACTCTTGTGCATTGCTGGATGTTTCCCAGTAACCCTGGCCTCTACCCACTAGATGCCAGTAGTGGCCCCATTCTCCTCCTGCCAAACCTGACAGATTTTATGCCCTCTGGGGCATAAAAATAACTTGTAGTGAGAACCACTGGTTTAAATCATGACAAGTAAATTCTCAGAAGTAGTAAGTGACCAGGCAGAATTGTTATTCTATAAATTGCCTACCTCAGACTCTGCAAGATTTGCCAAGATTTGCACAACACAAAGATGATCAGATTAAAATTATGTTTTCAAAAAGATATAATTATTTTGCAAAAGTCCCAGTATAAACTAAAGATAAAACCATCTTAATGTTTTTAATAAAAATAATAGAATTAACTAAACATAGTATTCATGAGCCTGAATGGTTTGAGCTGCTAATGGAGGTCTGGAGTTAGGGTAAAAAGTCACAGTCGATGCCCATGATTCCTGCAATTTTTACCCCATGATGCCTTGAAGTAAATGCGACATTGCACACATTTTAGCATCTATTTTCCCAGCAGGAAGTGAAAATAAAGAGGCTCAATCAGTAGGTTAAAATAAGATCTGATGCAGGGAAGGGAGAAAAGCTTTCAGATCATAAGAAATATCATCTCAAGGAAATTAAAAGCCTGAGATATGGCATGTAATTACTGATACCAAATTCCTGCTGTTGCACTTTTGAAGGACTTTTAGAGACCTTTTCTATTTGCTAAATAAATCTGCAAAACTACATTGTCTTCTCAGATGTCATTGTGCTTCAGTGGGAAAATTTGTGTGCATGGATATCATCAAATTTTCTCAACTGAAGATCTGTTGGAGAAAAATTAGTTGCTTAAATTAACGACCTGTCAAATGAAAACAGTTTGATGCTTACTTTTTCAAGCTTTTATTTTTCATCTATTCCTTCCAAGTAAATTAAAGAACAGATTCCTACCACATAAATGCTATGGTTTGAAATCAATAAGCATATTACACTAATACCTTTCTTTCTTGCTTTCTCTTCTTCCCTTTCTCCCTGTCTTAATTGCCTACCTTTTCCCCATTCTTTGTTCTTTCTTTTCTTCCCTTTTCTCTCATATTATCTTTTCAAATCTGTATACCTTCAATGATCCATTCATTTAGTCATTTACTTAATATTTATTAAATGCTCACTATATGTCAAACACTGTATGAAGCTCTGGGGATATATAATGATGAGCCAAAATAGATATAGCCCCTGCCCTCCCTTGTGAAACTTTAAATGTAGAAAGAAAGGCAGACAGTAATCAAAATATCACTGAAGCAACCCTGCATTTCTAATAACAACTATGGGAGATGGACAACTGTTTCTAAAGAAAAACTCTTTTCTCATCACTCTTTTCTCATCTGGAAGCAGAAAAGGCCTCCCTGACATAATATCTGAAGAATAAGTAGGAGGTATCCACATAAGAAATAGGAAAGCATTCTATGCAATTGAGACAACTTAAGAAATAAAAATCCTCTGATTTTGTGGGGACGTTTGAAGGACTAAAAGAAGGGGGGTTGGGGTAGAAGGCACAGGAGCAAGAAAGGATGGTGAAGTAGGTGGACAACCTGGTCTAGGCTATGTTCTAATCCTAAGAATAAGAGGCAACAGAAAGCCTTTGCTATCTTGCCAGTTTTTAAATCTAATTTCTGTAGAAGACAGGCATGCACCAACAATAAATTATATGATGTTTAGATCTGATCATAAAACAGCTAGATATAACCAAGGTATCATACACTTACAAACCAAGACCTGAACAATCTACTTTGTGTTCTCATTTTTAAAATTGATTTCTAAGATCATGCACAGTGAGAAACAAGTCTAGGTGGCCACTGAACATTACATTTCACTATATTTAGCTCTTCAGGATATTATTAGACTCGCTAACACATTTGTATCTGTGATCAATTTGGGATTTAAACCTTGATAGTTAAAAATTGGAGGCAAATATTTTACTACTAAGTGTCTTGAGAATCTATGTAAGCATACTTGATCCCCTTTTCTAGTCCCTTTCTGGCCAGGTGAATCAATATGACACTAGCACCATTGTTGTGGGTCCTCTGGTGACATTCTAACACGAGGAATCCTGAATCGAACTGTCTTATCACTGCGGTATCTTTGTAAAAACTCTTCCACTTGAGTAGGTAGACTGGCGAGTTTGGCAGATGTAGGGGTGGTTGTCCTCAATAAATACTTAAGCAGTCAAGATAACACAGTACAACTATTTCCAGTGCTCATGAGTAGGAATCCTGGCTGTAATTTCCAGACAGTTACACATCTGTGTTTGCCTAAGCTGTAGTGGGGGCTTTGGGAAAGGTACATTACAAGGTGTCAAGCAGAACCCTCACAGAGCGGAATCATGTAAAACACATACCATTGGGAAAATAAAGTTTCTTTGGAAAGCAGATAATGTAAACAAGGCAAAGGGCAGGTGGACAGTGTGTATATATATGTGTGTGTGTGTGTGTGTGTGTGTGTGTGTGTGTGTGTGTGTGTATACAGTGGATTGGGTAGCCAGTCATTGGGTCAGATGATAACAGGTAGACACTAATACAATGTTGGCTGGTCCATGGCTCATTGGAGCTCTTCTGAATTGTTTTAAATCTCCCAACCCACCTCACCACCACCTCCACCTCTGGTCAAAGATATGAAGAGAAGGTTTTAGACGAGACCACACATAGAGAGACCCCCAAACATTAAGATCCACTAATAAATGCTTTTCTTATTCAGTGGATGATTCTAGCCCACAGCCAGCAATGTAGTGTCAGTAACACAAAGCGGGATATATAAGAATCAACTGTATACAAGCAAAGCAATAACAAGTTTATGAAAATCATGTGAAAATATCTAAATGGTTTCCCCCATTCCTCCATGAGCATACTCAAATAGTAAGCTCTGAGATCCCATGAGAGAAATTGAGCTGGCCAAGTATTGATCAGTCTATATAGGATTTGATAAATTTCACAGAATAAAATAGAAATGCTCAAGTAAAAGAAATACATTTGTTTTGCCTACATTTTTATTTTAAAGAAGCAATTTTAAATTTTCTTTTCTTATTAATTATTATTATTATTTTATTATTATTATTATTATTATTATTATTATTATTATTTAATCAGTAACACTGTAAAGCTAGAACTGCTATTAGCTCCTTTTAACAAATGAAAAAATAAAGGTTATAAAAAAAATCTCGTGATCATCTTTGATCTACCTAGGAGCACAAATCTAGTTATTAGAATTATTAAACAGAGTCTGAGTTCTAGCATCTGATATGCTGCCCATTTTTTCTGTAATCTATTTAAAACCTGAGCACAATATAGATGCTGATATGTTATATATATATATATATATATATATATATATAATTGTTATATATATAATTATATATATGTTATATATATAATATATATAACATATATATAATATATATGTTATATATAATTATATATATATTATATAATATTATATGATATATATAATATATATATATATATATATATATATATATATATATATATATATAATTTCAGAAAGGAAGGGAGATAGAGAGCTAGAAACATCCATGATGAGAGAGAATAATGGATTGCTACTCCTGCATGCCACCCCACTGGGAATCAAGCCCTCAACCTGAGAATGTGCCCTGACTGGGAATTGAACTGTGACCTCGTAGTTCTTGTGTTGATGTTCAACCACTGAACCAACTCTGGCCGGGCTGTTTTACATTTTTTTTTTTTAATCTTTGGAGTTTAAGCATGTTTTAAAGAATTCTTTTTAAAAGTATCTTTTTATTTTTGGTAAAGAATGTCTGAAAACTGACTAATCTAAACTGGTATTGATTTAAGGAAAAACAATTTCAGGAAAACCAACCACAGGTGTTTGGAACTGCTTTCATTCTTCCCCAGCAACACAGCTGAATTAGATTTCTCTGTGCCATGTCTTTAGTAAGGTCTATGCGTTAACTCTTGTGAAAAAAATAAAAGGAAAAAACGAAAGCAAGAGAAACAAAAGAATCAAAACAGAAGAAATAATGGATTTTACTGTGATTTTTAAAAAAATTCTATTTGCCAGGTAATTGAGGCATAATCTAATACAGGAGAAATGGGTTTATTTACTGGTTGTAATTGCTTTTACTCAGCACTAGAGGATTTCAAAATCTCCCCTATTGTCATTCATGCACATCTATTCAACTATTCCTCCTGCCTTCTTCTTTTCTCCTTCCTATTCTTTCTTTTCTAGTCTTACCTGCCTGCAATTATTTGTTCTTTTCTCCTTTCCATGTCAAGCAAATTTACCAGAAAATTGAAGAGGCAAAGTTTTAGAAATCAAATTGAAAAATCTTGATTTTACAATATATTGCTTTTCTTAAAAATAGCCATATTCTAATAAATGATTCCTTACTTTTCTCTAACATTCATTTATAGTCTCTTCTTACATTTTTAAAAGTAAACTTGCAAACATTATTTGAGGGAAAGAATTATGAAACATCAACTAAGCACAATGGAAAAATAATTTGTTAAGGTGGGTTTATCACACATCTGAATGGGGAACTATATACAGCTACTTACATTTTCTATTTTGTTACCAAGTAATAGATTCATTTTGTTGTTGTTTTTTTTTTTTTTTTTTTGAAATTCCTTTTCTTTGGCCTTACCTCAAATGAGATTGCATGAAGATCATACCTGGACTGATGCACAGCAGTCACTTAGAACACCACTCCAAGCTTTGCTCTAAGTGGGATGCACAGTCCTCCTGTGGGCAACAATGGAATTTGGTGCCCTAACGTGAAAGAAAGCAGAGGCACCCAGTAATGTAACATAAGTCGTTGTTAAAAGTTGGTGCTTGGATTATTCTGTGCAGAACTAGGAAAAATATTTTTTTCTAAATATATTTTTTATTGATTTCAGAGAGGAAGGGAGAGGGAGAGAGAGACAGAAACATTAATGATGAGAGAGAATCATTGATTGGCTGCCTCCTGCACGCCCCCTACTGGGGATCAAGCCTGCAACCCAGGCATGTGCCCTTGACCAGAATGGAACCTGGGACCCTCCTTCAGTCTGCAGGCCAACACTCTATCCACTGAGCCAAACCAGCTAGAGCGAAAAAATATTTTTTTTTCAGAACTGCTCTATTGTTTTCTTTAAAAAAAAAACAAAAACAAAAAAAACCCATCCAGTATTTTTGTTTGTTTTAGCAGTCATCATTTACAATTTGCAGTGGTTAACTTGGCAAGGCTTCCTTCCTTGTTTGTCCCTGTAGCCACCATTTACCAATTAGCAACAGTCAAAAGAGAAAAAAAATATATTTATTTTTTATATTTTAGGTCTCTTTAAAAAAAAATTGGAAAGATAAAAATCCATTAAGACCCACATGTTAAATATAAATGTTGGAACTCAGCAATGTTGGCTTTTAGGTTTTATACAGTATTTATTTTGTTTTGGTTCTGAGTGTGGGTAATAAGGCATTAGCAATATGGTTCCAATAGAGAGAGGTTAAATGTATATAATTAAAGGAGACCTGTAGCAGTCAAAGATTTTATTGATTTAATGGCAAATAAAGGAAATTAATTACAATGTTTTTGTTTTTCTGCTGTAATTCTGCATTAAGCTCACATGAGAAATCATGATACCGGAGTTTGGGATGCAAAATTGTTTCACCCTCTAAGGAGGAATATTTAAAAAAATAAATACTATAATTTAGGTATCAAATTATTACCTCCCACTTTGTGTTGAAAAATTTTTAATTGATAAAACTTTGTTTCCATTGTATTCATAATGTTCTGTTATACATAACATTAAAATGTTCATTAAAATAAAATTTTTAAAAAAAGTTGGTTCTTGGTAGTACTGTTTGTTACTTTCTGTCACTCACTGGTGATTCCTAAAAATTCTGTATTTATTAACATAATAGGAATAAATAATGAGCATCAAGAACCCAAGAAAAGCTATTTAATATCCACAAAGCCTACTCAAAATGAAACAAGTTTTTTAAAAGCACTTGTTTTCCAGCTGCTCAGGTCTATCTGTAGTGAGTTCCTGTAGTCAAATCCTCTGGAAAAGTTCAGAAGGAAGCAAAGTAAAACCTTGGGAATAAAGCTCATAGTCACATTTTAATAAGCGATTCCTTAATTTTCTCTAATATTCCTTAATAACAAGATCCATTCTCAGAGGCAGGGCCAGAGCCATTATGTATAATTAATTTATTCATCTGTACTTTATTAGTCCTTTGTAAGTGAAGATAAGTTAGCCATGTGAGAGCAAGTGTGTGGCACTGAGTCTACAGCCAGGCCCAGAAAACACCTTCAGGCACCCCGTCCCTGTGGCAGAGCCTTGGGTGGGGACCTCTGGCAGCTGATCTCCATTTACACTGAAGCTTTCCCTTATGGGATACATATGAAAGGGGCTGCAGCACTGGTTCCAGGATTGCCTCAGATGTTTCTGATTGTTCCCTTACCCAGGATTCCAAGATAGTGCTCGGCAAGATACAAGCACTGGCTTCACGAACAGGTGAGCGATATGATACAGCTTTGCTCTGGATGTCATACTTGAGGGAGGCAACAATCATAGTCATCCCTGCTCTTGTTCTCACACATTTCATAACTGGCACATGTTTACATTTCCTGCTTCAAGAGTGCAGGGTACAACTTCATCAGTTCAAGGCTTTGGAGTTGACACAAGCTTACTCTGTATGTTACTTCACCAACTAATTAGCCCTGTTATCAGAGGAGAGACCTCCTACTCCTGACTAGCTGCTTAAAGCTAGGGGAGGACCACCAGGGTTTGCCTCAGTACTGCAACCCCAGAACAATTGTGCATCATGACTTTCTACCATCACTGCAACCCGGAAACCCCACACTGCGTGTTACAAAGGGATGTGTCTGAAATAAAAACAACAGGAGAGTTAGCTCAATCAGAGCTACTACTAATACAAGATGGTTGGAGAAGTTTCTTAAATGCAGGTGGTACCTGTAAAGCTATCTTTCTTACATGCCCATTTGGTATTAAGTGATGGTAGAGATTTCATTTTTTAACAACGAGGAGATTAGAAAGAGCAGAGATCAAAGATAGAGAAATAAATTACCTTTTTTTCTTTTGAGCTGCTCATTTTGTTTGATTTATGCCAGGAGCAAGCATTCCAGACCCCAGTGTGTGTGTGTGTGTGTGTGTGTGTGTGTGTGCGCATGTGTGTGTATGTGTGTGCGTGTGTGTGCGTGTGTGCGCGTGTGTGTGCGTGTGTGTGTGTGTATGTGTGTGCGTGTGTGTATGTGTGTGTATATGTGTGTATGTGTGTGCATGTGCGTGTGTGTGTGTGCGCGTGTGTGCGTGTGTGTGTGTGTGTGTGTGTATGTGTGAGAGAGAGAGAGAGAGAGAGAGAGGGAATGTGTGTGTGTGTTGAGGGGAGAGGGTTCCAAAAGTTTCCAGCATATGTTTTCCTTGACAGATGAAATTATAATAGAATGTTGTGACATTAAAAATACATCATTCTAAGAAATGTTGATATGACTTCTCCTATGTAATTTTTTTTTCTCTTGTGGTAGGTGGTGTAATTTTACACAACGTTTAAAAAGTCCAAGGAAGACTATGAATAACTTCTTTCAAACCTTCATGTTAGGGGAGCAACTTTTCAAGTTATTTTAAAGCCCAGGATTTTCTGCTCCCCACACCTAAACCCCAAACTGCTTGTGAAAATTCCACTTTTCAAACAAAGCCCAGGGCTATTACTACTCTCTGTCAAGTGTCCTGACATACACATATTCAATCGTTAAATCAAAAGAGAAAGGGGAAGAGGATGTAAAAGAAGTGGGACAACTAAAGTGAATGTAAAATTCCTAAATATCTACCTATTAAATAACGTGTATGTGTGCATGTCAGTTAATTCTCTATATTTATCATGGTTGTCTTGTTTCACATGTAAATGTTAAACTATCACCCATTCTCTGGACATAACAAGCCCACACAACCAAAAATATACATACACATTATATATGCATAGGAATACACAACACACATTAGTATGCACAATGCACATCTGTATCACACACACACACACACACACACACACACACAGAACACAGACACACACACACACACACACACACACACGCACTCTATGTTTAAAGACGTATCCTTCAAGTGACTGAAGTAATTTCTGTACATCTGACCACTTAGCATTTCTATTAACTGCTGCCTAACACAAGGCTTAGTTCAGTCATATGACTCCTTTTGGCAGCCTCCACCTTCTCATTTGAGCTGGTAATCAGGTATTCGTTATCTACAGTGAAGCTTTCACATTTTAATACTGTACATGCAGTGAAGGATGGGTCCCATCTCGCAGGGACAAACTGAGATCTGGTCAGCATTTTCTCCCTGTGGCAAATCAGGCTACAAGTGGTACTAATTGGCATCCTCACAAGTTATGGCATTTCTGATCTGCTGCCAAAGGGCAAAAGACAGATGTGTAAACTGCCTTTTCTTCCTTGTGTAACATTAAGCAGATGTCCAAGGAGTCATCTCCATCCCAGCCCCACCAACACAGGCCAGTTTAGATGACAGATTTAACCATCTTCCCACCCCACCCCACCCCACCCCACCCCCTCATTTTGAAGGTGGTACTTTGAATTGGTTGAAATATTGTGTAGAAAAATAAAAGCACTTAAAATAATGGGGTGCTGGGGAAGAAGGGGGAGATATATATGGCATGTGGTCTTTTGCAAAGAATTCTGAAATCTCTGACTCTCTCAGCCTTGGCCTCACAAGTCAAGCATTTTCCTCCCCTTAGTAGGTGAAGAGAAATTGGTAGTGGCACATTTTAAACTCTAGGGGGCGATCATGACATTCACCTACTTCCTCCATTTTTGAGCAAGTCTTTATGGAAAAAGGTGAAAATTCTATCAGGAGGAGGAACTTGCCTGCTAATCTCTCTGCTCCTGACATTTATGGTTCTTTCTTGTTGCTTTCACAGAACTTCTGCATTATTTGTGATTTTCTACCTCCTAATGGTTTTTGTCTTTCTTTTTGCAACTGGCAGCCTGAGATGGAGACAGAGTAATGTGCTGTTTGAGGTAGTTCCCACTCTATCAACCTTGAAAAGCAAAACATAACCAGAAAATGAAATCTGGAGTGGGATGTTTATCGCAGCTCTTCCCTCATCTGAGGGAGATAGGTGATTTTTTTTTCCTCCCTATATTTTCTTGCTTGCTTCTTGCCCTCACATTTAGAGTGGAAATCTCCAGTGGAGTTTAGGAAAGAGTTGACTTCAACTCCATCCCTTTATTCTCAGCTACCAAAGAAATGCTGAGGATCACAAGGATTTCACCAATTCTCCAGAATGGACACAGAATAGGGATTTGAGCCAATGCCATAAAGAGGGATTCTCTTTCTGTAGATTCCTGTGTTTATAACTTAATCTAGAGCACTGTTGGGTGGTGGGAAATGATTCAAGAATGTGAATCTCTTATAGTCCTTGCAAATATATGACTATTAGCAACCATAGGCCCCCTAAAGGTGATAATGCTGATTTCCTATCTGAAGCTCCACATGGCAGCCTACAGCAAGTTTATACTGATTTATGGAGATAATGAACACTTTTATGGACAACTATATGATGAAGTGATGGAATTTAGTAAGGATAATTATTCCAACTGAATCAAATTGCTTCACATTCAAACTGAGTGATTGATGCTCTACTGACCCTGCATATAACCCTAAAATTCATCTATAATACAATGAATTCTGCCCATATTTGCACATACAGCATATTAACTTTAGTTACATGTCTATATATTTTCCCTTCTTTCTCCCAGACAATAGAAACCATGTGTTTCTCGCTTCTTTATCAGCTATAGTATCATGAATAGAGTAATTGACCAAAAACTATTTATTCAATAAAGACATGCAATTTATGTGCACATATAAAGAGGGTGCTAACTTTTTGGCCACATCTACCTAGTAGTTTAGGATTTGAACAGTGTCTAGGGTCTGTAGTTGGAACTAGAATTTAAGACTTCTTATACTTTTGTCTTTTTCAATTTCATCTCTATACTTTTGTCTTTTTCAATGTCATCTCTATATTTTTGTCTTTTTCAATGTCATCTCTTTTAGATCTTTCCAACCTCAATGATTTTCTTTACTAGCATTGTACCACAGGAGATGATGCAATTATCAGGCCAATTAACAATAACACAATCATTATGATAGTAGTATTAGTATTAATTATAGTGTTAGTGTTACAACAGTAATAATATATTTATCATTTACTATGTGTAAGCTGTTCTTCTATAAAGATTACTTACATTAATGTGTTTAAACATCATGACAACCCTAAGGAAATAGTATTTTTGGTCATTAATGTACAAATTTTATGAGTAAGGAAACTGGGGAAAAAAGAGCAGATGAGCTCTCAGGTCACATAGCTAAGTAATTTAATTACAAAATTAAAAATCAATAAAATAAACACCTGGAATTCACACATTTAACATCTATGGGTTCCCATATTTATTATTGAACTCAAAGTCCTTGATGAAGTCATTGATGAAGTACAGATGCCCAAGTGTGGGAAGTGTGCACTGTTAAGGCTGACATAGACTCACCCAGCTAGTGTGTGAAGCTAGTCACTCACCCAGCAATCACTCCTCAGCACGCATTTTTATTTATTTTTTATATTTCTACTAGAGGCCCAATCCATGAAATTCATGCAAAAGGCTCGACCCTAGCAGCCCCAGCTGCCATGGCCCTCTCAGCCCCGGCTTCATCTGAAAGGTCCTCTGGATGGTTGTTCTGTTGTTTGGTCTAATTAGCATATTAGCTTTTTATTATATAGTATATCTCTGCTGTAGTAAACATTCTTGTTCTCTTATGACAAAAATGACCATTAAGAAGAGAGAATCGCAGAAACCGGTTTGGCTCAGTAGATAGAAAGTCTGTGGACTGAAAGGTCCCAGGTTCAATTCCGGCCAAGGGCATGTCTATTTGTTGTGGGCACATCCCCAGTAGGGAGTGTGCAAGAGGCAGCTGATCGATGATTCTCTCTCATCCGTCTTTCTAACTCTCTATCCCTCTCTCTTCCTCTCTGTAAAAAATCAATAAAATATATTTTAAAAAAAGAAGAGAGAATCTTCGTGAGAGATGAAAGAATAGTTAATTGTAATATAAATAAGTGCATGCAAAGTACACATCTCTCATTAAAAACATGAACCAAGAAAAGTCAGAACACTAACATTTCCAAACTCTTGAATTTATGAGAATTACCTTTTGTGCCTATCACGGAGCATCTAAGACTAACAGATAAATAAGTGCTTGCTTCTGACATGACTTTATAGAATCTAAAAATTAGATATAATTTATCACAATTATTATCAAATATTGTGAGTAACTTTCTGAGCCAAACAGAAGAAATAGGGATGGAGGGCTAGACCTCCCATGGCGATGTAATTAGTCTATTTCCAACATTCTTTCCTATTAACCTCTATGGGACTGCCATTTCCACCATCATAGACATTGGTCAAAAAGTTTTTCTGGAAGGTTCCTACTACAATACGAAGAAATTATAGAAATATAATTAAGCATTCCAATACCCAGCAACTCATTTGCATAACCATTTATCAAATTATTTCATCAGTGCAAGGAAATAGTGCAAGTAAAAATTATAAAAAGTGGGATAAAACCAATCATTACAAAGCATGGGAAACAAGGGGTGGACAAATGTTCTGGAAGAATGTAGAGTGGGGGTCCTTGGGATAAGCCTTGGAAGAAGAAGAAGAAGAGCAGACACAATGGAAGGGGTGAGTGAATTGATAGTTGGACCATTGATGAAACACTTGCCAGGTGCCATCCCCTATTGACCCTGTGTGTGATGCAGATAGGATGGGCAGGTACACCTGAGAGCCTAAATTAATAGCATAAAACTACAAAGCTGAATTTAATGAGGCAGACTTTTGCCAAAGACCCAGTGTTTGCTACAAACCTGATATCTCTCTTAGTGCAAGTTCTGGGTCAGAGAGTACATGTTGGCTAGCATCAGACCCCTTCTGCTCTCATTCCCAATTAATTATAGATGTTGGGTCTATAAGATCCTTTGTTAGAAATAATTAAATAATAAATGTCTATAAAGCAGTTTGCATGCTGAGTCTAATAAGAACAAACTCCATGGAAATCCAATTTAAACAGTTATTGCTTTTCTGTGCCAGAATTAAATTGGATTTGTGTTTCTGAACTCATTGGCATAAAGATCTACTGTGGCATGGTTGGATTTGGCATGATAACTGCATTGGGGCCAGCTGTGAAGAAATATTGTTTGCCTCAAAAGTTGGTATTCCTCAAATATGGTATCAGAGCCAAACCATGGGGCTGACTATTTTCAGATTCCTAAATGGTGTCATGAAATTCTCAAAAATATGCTTCCAGCTAAAATAACTTTCATTCATTTCAATTTCAAAAAGTAATAAACAAAACCCTGTAAGAGAAGAGAGAGTGTATGTGCCAAACACAAATAGAAAGGCTCAATGCTCCCATCTAAAAGGATGGGAGGTTCACTGGTAGGGTATACTGATAATACTCATATGGTCAAAAATATAGAGCTTTGAGCCGAAACTGCTTTGGCTCAGCGGTAGAGCGTCGATCTGTGGACTGAAAGGTCCCAGGTTCTATTCCAGTCAAGGGCATGTACATTGGTTGTGGGCACATTCCCGGTAGGGGGTGTGCAAGAGGCAGCTGGTTGATGTTTCTCTCTCATCGACGTCTCTAGCTCTCTATCTCTCCCCCTTCCTCTCTGTAAAATATATTTTAAAAAATATAGAGCTTTGAGAAGACAGAGATATAAATTTTATAAGTTTTTCTTTGATTCCCATTTTTTGACACTTATTTTTTAATGTTAGATTACATTTAAATCCACTGACTAAAAAATAACCCCTCACACTTTTTTGTGCTATTACAGCAGTATCATTGACTTTAACTTCTAAATGGTGTTTAGAAAACAAGCATGTAATTTAATTTTGACATTATTTTATAACTGAGTGGAAAACCAAAAAAACTTTAAAGTATGTATTCATTAGTTCTACAACTGGGACAAAGATTGTCCTTCTCAGACCAGCATAAAGCAAAGAATTTGTTCAAATCAGAAGCACATCGGATTGACTAGTTGGCTATGAGTGTTTGCCAAGTAAAAGAATATAATTGAAGAGGACATCAAAAGTGTGAGAGAAATATCAAAGAAAGAAAAGGTAGTTAAAGGAGAGATCAACCAAAGGACTTGTATGCATGCATATAGGCCTAACCAATGGACACAGACACCAGGGGGGTGAGGACATGAGTGGGGGATTGAACGGGTAATGGGGGGATAAGGACACATATGTAATACCTTAATCAATAAAGAAAAAAAAAAGAGAGAGAGAAAGAACTCAGCCAAACCATTCAAAAAAAAAAAAAAAAAAGAGTAGTTAAAAAGAAAAATAAAGAAATCAGATATTGGAAAATAGCATAAGAATTTCTTTTACAGAAACCCAAAAGCAGAGAAAAATGTCCTACTACATAGAACTTGTTATGCTTTGTCTTTTATCAAAAAGGAAGAAAAGTTGGTATTTAGCTTTCCTGTGATCCTTTTATTTTCCTCCCTCAGGAAAACTGATTAGATATTAGATTCCAATAAAGTCAGAGTCACTGAGCCCAGACAGGTCATCTATACATTCCCTGCTAGATTACTCTGCACAAACCCGAAGCAAGTCTTCCTTCAGGTATTCTATAAACCTCAGCTGCCTTATCTGTAAAAAACGGCTCATATAATAACTCCCAGTTCAAAAACAGTGGTTTGAGAATTAAAGGAGCTAATATATGAAAACTTCCAGCACAAACTACCAAATTTTTACCTAGTCTTTGTCATGAATCTGAAATTCTTCTCTTGCTTTATGGTAGAGAGAAAATCATGTTTAGGGCTCATTGGAGGGCTTAGTTCCTGTTGTGACATGGTGGTGTCATTATAAGACCAGTATAGGTCCTGACATCAGATTTTTAGATGATACACTAGCATTTTTGCCATGAGTTTAATAATTCTGAACTCATCTTTGATTTACTTTAGGGCCATGCTGGGAAGAGTATCCTACCTAATAAAAGAGAACTATGCAAATTAACCATCACTCCACTCAAGCCACACCCACCAGCTACACCCACAAGCCAAACAGAGTGAGTATGCAAATTAACCACAACCAAGATGGCTGCAGCCATATAGAGCAGCTGAGAGGTTTGGGTTTCCCTGGCAATAGAGGAAGCCAAGCTTTCCACATGCACTGACCATCCTAGGCTTCCACTCAAGGATACAAAGTTTCAATTATAGAAGATACATAAAGCCAAACAGAAATGGCGGGAGCCACAGAGTGAGCAGGGGGCTTGGCTGCACTCCAGGCAACAAAATTTCAATTGTAGGAGGTAAATAAATTCCAGATACCAGCTGGCCTGAAAACCACCACAGTCTCTTCACCTAGGCTGCCCCATGCCCCAAGGGAACCCCCACTCTGATTCTGGAGACCCTTCAGGGTAAACCAGCTGGCCCCAACCCATGCACCAGGTCTCTATCCTATTTAATAAAAGAGTAATATGCAGATTGAACATCACTCCAACACACAAGATGGTTGTCCCCATGTGGACACAAGATGGCCAGCAGGGGAGGGCAGTTGGTAGACAACAGGCTTGAAAGGGAGGGCAGATGAGAGGGACCACATCTGCAAGTGATGGCAGTTGGAGGCAATCAACCCTATAGAGGCAGGCAATTAGGGGTGACCAGGCCAGCAGAGGAGGGAAGTTTGGGCAAACAGACTGGCAGGGGAGCAGTTAGACATCAATCAGGTGGCATGGGAGTGGTTAGGGGTTGATTGGACTAGCAGATAGAAGCAGTTAGGGGCAAACAGGAAGGCAGGCAGGTGAGCAGTTGGGAGCCAGCAGTCCTGGATTGTGAGAGGGTTGTCCGACTTCCCAGTGGGATTGGATCTAAATGGGCAATTGAACAGCCTTGAGGGGTCCCAGATTGAAGAGGGTGCAGGCTGGGCTGAGGGATCACCCCCCACCCCGTGCATGAATTTTGTGCACAGGGTCTCTAGTGTGAATAATAAATAATGTGATCCTAAGAGTTCAGAAATGTGGGGCAGTCCAGTGTGATTCATACCAAAAGTGCTGAGGAGGAGGAGCAGGAGGAGTTAAAGTAGTATAGATCTAGTGCCACTTAAAAATGTTAATATAAGGGAATATTAGGCATTCTTTAATAATTTGCATAATATGGGCTTGTAAACAGTAAATAATGCTTTTGAAAGTCATGCCTACCATTATATAGCATGTTATGTGATTCAAAATGAGCTTGCCTGCTAAGTTGCCTTTTAATCCAACCGAGTGTAACAAAGCTAAAAGAGTGAGAGCAATGCATTAAATATATGTTGCTTAAAAATAAAGGCCTAACCATTCATTTAGCCTGACTTCAATACCACATATTATATATTTACATGGCTTGCCTTATTAATTCCACCTTACTTAGTCCAATTTAACAGAGCAGGATATCTTAAATTTTGAGAAACATTTCCTTAGAGAATTCAGATTCTTCTCACCTACTTTATCCATGATGAAAACATTTCTAAAAGAGAGAGTGTTTTTATATATAAATATATAAATATCCACAATATTTGCCTATTCTCTGCCCGGTTCTTTTTAAAAATTTTTTTACTGTTGTTGTTTTTCTGTTTTTTTTTAAAAAAAAAAAAAAAACAACTCAGAGATTTCCCAGGTAAGACGAGGAAGTCAGCTTTTCTAAATTTTCAGAGAAAATTATTAGTTATACAGAGAAAAAAAACCTCTTTAATTTATGTTTTAGACTATCTTCAACCTATATTTCACCATCTTAGGATCCCTGGAATTGTGCAGATAATTGAAGAAAAATGACATGGCAGAATTCATTATCATGGCATGATGTTTACAAAGTGACTGAACACAGAAGCAAAAAAAAATTCCTCCTTCATCTCTGCAGTGAATGAAGGATTTGGGGATCTTAAATGACATGGTGAATTTCTGCCTCTGAGTCACCGGAAGTAGGAGGTAATTATCCACTATTCTAGTGTGCCAATTGTTTGGTGGTTCAGGTAAAATGCACGCACAATCAAAATCAAATCATTGGTAAGCAAGTTCTATCACAAGAAACCTGAAGACCCACCTATATCCAGGAAGGGCATCTGGTATGACATTCCTAGAAGAAATTCAGCTTCTTCCCTGACTTTGCATATTGATTGTCCTTTCCCTCCTGACCCAGACAGGACTAAAACATCCCAGGATAGAGAAACTCGGTCTGTTATCAGACCAG
Organism: Pipistrellus hanaki; assembly: GCF_964339955.1. Classification (NCBI taxonomy): domain Eukaryota; kingdom Metazoa; phylum Chordata; class Mammalia; order Chiroptera; family Vespertilionidae; genus Pipistrellus; species Pipistrellus hanaki. The sequence goes on from NC_140508.1 coordinate 21,722,726, forward strand.
CAAGACCTTTTGGCTTCCAGACAAATAGAGGTTGTCAAGCCTCAGGCACAAGAAACATAATAGCAAGAGCAGAGTTTACTTAATAAAAACAGCAAAATAAGGCACAAAATTCCCTTCAGCTCAGAGATAATCACTTATTCTGAATCACCAAGGTGTACTTTTAAACATGATTATTTTGGAGAAAGTGGAGATGAAAGTACCAAAGGCAATATGGTTCCATTGGAGAAAACTTGTTGTAAGAATGAACTTTGAAGTCAAATTCTGGGTGTCCTTGAAAAAAATTACTTAATCTCTTTAAGCCTGAGTACCCTGTCTGCAATGGGTTCAGTTATGGGAATTGAATGAACTGATTCTTATAAAAAGAAAACATTCAGTAGAGTAGTGAATAAAAGCAAAATTAAGAATAGAAAGTATTGCCCGGCCAATGTGGCTCAAAGGTTGAGCATCGACCCATGAACCAGGAGATTACAGTTTGATTCTAGGCTGGGGCATATGTCTGAGTTACAGGCTCAATCCCCTAACTGGGGGTGTGCAGGAGGCAGCCAAACAATGATTCTCCCATCACTGATGTTTCACGGTGTCTCTCTCCCTCTCCCTCTTTCACTGAAATCAATACAAATTCATTTAAAAAATAATAGAAAGTATTATTATCATTACTAGTATTAAGAATAGGGGATATTTATATAAGAAAAGAGAAAGGGAGGGGCTATTGAATGAAATGAGAAGGGGTTGGGCGAATGCAGGCACCCTACAATGTCTGTCTGACAATCAATAGTATCCTCCCTGAAATCTGGGACCATAAAATTGAGATGAGAATTGAATTCTAGCTTTATAGTCTACCATGGATCTCTCTAGAGTGACTTGGAGAGCAATTATACTACCTGGTATATCTGGGACATTTAGATGCTTTGGGGAGAATGCAATGATGCTAGACCTAGGATTCCATTTCAGCTCTGTAATCTATTAGTTGTGTGAATTTGGGAGTTTCTTTCTCTCTGCTAGATTCAATAGAGATGTAGCACAAAGGACTAGTCCCTTTCCTCCTCAGAAACAGAACCTCTTATTTGTTTTAGGTATGTATATCGTTGCCCTAAATTACTTTCTTTTAATTGATTTTTGGAGAGAAGAAGAGAGAGAAAAAGAGAGAAAAGCATTGATGTGAGAGAGAAACATCTATCAACTGCCTCCTGCGTGTACCCAAACCATAGAAATCGCAACTTGGATATGTGCCCTGACCAGGAATTGAACCTGACATCTTTTCGTGTATGGGATGATGCTCCAACCATCTGAGCCACATCTGGCAGTACACCCTAGATGCACCATAGATGGATTTTTTTCAGCTTGTCTTATATGGAAATGTAACATGTATCTATATTCTGACCAATGAAACATAATCCAAAATATTGTGAAGACTATTATTGAGCTTCTTAAAGGGACCAAGACATTCCCTCTTTTTTATTTTTATTTTTATTTTTTTGCTTTTAAAGTAACATTTTTTTAAAAAAGTTAACATGTGCATATAAAGGAAACTGAAAAAAACAAGCAAAGAACAGAGCCATCCATAATCACAAACAGTTTACAGTCTAATGTGTCCTTCGAAATCCTGTGTACCTGGTGAGGATCCAAGATGGCTGCACAGGTAAACACCTAACCACAGCCACACACAACAATTTCAATAAAATACAGCTAAAATATGAAATGGACATTACCCAGAACTACAGGAAAGTTGACTGACAGGAAATTCTAAAAGGAGAAGCAAGGAGAAAACCAGAAGGAAGAGCGGAGGAGCTGTAAAAGCCTAAGGTACGGAGACACGTGGCCATCAGTGGGGGTCAGTTGGAGGTGATCAGGACAGCAAAGGGAGGATTTGGAGTGAGCAGGCCAGTAGGTGGGTATTTGGGGGTGAATAGGCCAGTGGGGAGGGAAGATAGGGGCAAGTGGGGGGGGTAAGTTGGGGGTGAGAAACCTGGCACAGGGGGCAGTTGGGGTGATCATGATGGTGGGGGGCATTTGGGGGTAAGCAGGCTGGTGGCAGGAGTCAGTGGGGATGAGCAGGCTGGTAGGCAGAATGGTTAGATGCAATCAGGCAGGCAGGTAGACAGGCAGGTAGGCAGGTGAGCGGTTAGGAGCCAGCAGTCCCAGATTGTGAGAGGGATGTCCGACTGCCGGTTTAGGCCTGATCCCTATAAACTTGCAGAGGACATCCTTCAAGGGGTCCCAGATTGGAGAGGGTGCAGGCCAGGCTGAGGGACACCCCCTCCTATGTAAAATTTCGTGTATCAGGACACTAGTTTATTAAATATTTGTCATACATACTTTGCTCCAAACCTCTCCTTGGCATTGAATAAACAATGGTGAATATGATTGCAAAGTCTGGTCCATTAAAAGATCACATTTCATGCAAGAGACAGATGTTAAATATGCAATGAAGAAAATCACTTCGACAGAGAGTAATTTACCATAGAAACAATTAAAAGGGTTATGAAATAGAAAGTAGTTCGATGGTAAGTTACAGTGATCAAAGATGGTGTCTTTGAGGAAATGACATTTCAAATATCATTGCAATAATAAGAAGAGAATCAAGCATATATTTTGGAGGAAGCACAATTCAGGTGGAGGAAAGTTTAAGGAAGACATTGAAGCAGAAAGACAATTACTATGAGATCAAAATAAGTTTCTCTAGCTACAGCCTGGAGAACAAGGTTGAAGGTCAGAAAAAAGATAGAGGTAGTCACAGAAAAAATCATATTGGATCTTGAACAACTGACAGAGGAGGTATCCATAAATATACTTCATGAGAGTACTGTAAAATCCAGCTCACTCCCAAATCCATGATTAGTGCAATTAAGCACTGCCACATGTTAATATACTCATTTTTTGCAATATTGAGAATGTTCTTCTCCAGTGAAAGCTAAGTGATCAAATATCACAACAAGATATCTAGTTGGTAGCCAGGTGTTATGAGTTTGTACTGGTATAGGTCCATGTGTAGTTAAATCCAGTGAGGTAGTTCCTTATCCCTCAAGCTCTGGCTGCTGATGGATGTGAAAGCCAATAAGCTAAAACACAAGTAATGCCTTGTTATCTGTGCCCAATTAAATGTCATGCATCTGTATATGTGTATGGGGAAGAGTACAGTGTGCTTCAGAGAGGAAAGTGAAGATTCAATGGAGTGCACACACACACACACACAAATACAGAAAGGACTGTATTTTTTATATTTGGTTTGGGAGTTTTGTGTGTGTGTGTGTGTGTGTGTGTGTGTGTGTGTGTGTGTGTGTGTGTCAGTTACACAGGCACATAATTCCCTCCTCCACTCTCTATTTTAGCATAACCACAAATCAGAGAGAAAAACAACTTAATGACATGATATTTTGCTTTATTGAAGGGGAAACGGGGTACAGACATTCCTTACCTGGGAAAATTGATACCTTGCCATTAAGAACACTCACAGAAGGTTGAATCTGCAAACCATCTAATAGGTAAAGCTAAAGAAGAGTGGGAAATGGTTGCCAGGATCGATTCTAGGCCCGCTTGCTTTATGATGCTTGTAATTGTTTGTGCAAGAGGTCCTGTATGGATTGTTTTGCTGTGATGTTATCTCTCTTCTCTGAAATAAATGAGGACAGGATGTTGAACTATCGCCACAGTCCAGAAATGAGCTGCAATGGTTTGAAAACTTCTATTATTTTTGTGCTTTGCTTGATCACCAGATATAGAATCTTTTGTAAGCTTGGGGAAGTTTTCCTTTCTTTATGCTCTTCTTTCTTGTTTCCCACAAATACTGAGCAGACAGAAGAAAACAGGTTTTCCAAAATTATCTCTAGATTTTTAGGGCTTCTTACACCAAAAGGCACTGTTGCAGCAAAGCCATCTTCAAATGACTTAGAAAACAGGAAACTGAAATATGTATATGTGTGTCTATTACACATACATATTTTCTGTTAAAGTGAATCATCCTGTTTCATGATTCACAATGATTTTTTAAAATAATTTTAGTAAACAAAGAATACTTGGAAGGAAATTTTATTCGACTGTGGCTAGAGCTATTTTTGGTTAGAAGACAAAAGACACCTCTTTGACAATATAATAAAATTTAAATATCATATATTTTTACTCCTCCACGGCTAGCCATTTATTCACTGGAGTTAACTCCCAGACATATTGGTGTCTTTGAAAAAGGCAAAGAGTTGTGGAGAGGTTTGTCTGTCAGAAGGACAAAGACACTACACACCCAAAAGGACCCTCCAGTCTATATTTTGTCTGTACATCTTCCCTATTAATAATGGAGCCACTGTTGCATTTTATATCAGATTCCATGGAAGGAAAAATAGCTTATGCTTCTGGGTGATGATGAATGGACACAAGTCCAGTGAAGACCATTGAACTTCAGAAATTTGGCAAGGCATGAATTTCCACAGAGACAAGGCTCTCCCCCCAGTCAGTGAAATCTCTTCCATTAATATGTACAATTAATTCTCAGCTGAGTTGGATGCATTTGTTTTAATGCCAACACATTCTACTCTATTCTGATTTGAAACAACAGTAACGTACTTAGATGCAAGGGTGAAGGTCTGGGAGAAGCAGTTAAATTGAAGAGAAAGAATAAAGCTAAGAATGAGGAGAGAGTAGGCATGGTGATCAAGGGAGCATGGTTTGTAAGTGAAGGGATACACCTTTAAGAAAACAGGGAAGGGTCCTCTCTAAGCCCCCACAATTAGTCTGTTCAATACATTCTTTTCTTATCAATAAACCTGCTCTGGCAGGATGGCTTCTTTGTAAAAGAACATTGATGTGCACAGCTACCAGGTCATCCTGCACATTGACCTGGAGGAAATGGAGCAAGTCTTGAATGTGAGATTTAAAGAAAAAACTTCCCACAAATCTGCCTGGAATAGGCAGTGAGGTATATTCTGGGGATCAGAGCCCCTGCTCATCCAACTCCACGTGGCTGTACACCCAGCAGGATGGCCCACCAGGGTGTGTTTACATGTGGGACTCAGAAGCCTCACTGGAAAGAACCTTCTTAGGGGAAGAGAACGGAGGCTCCTGAGCTTCATGGAGAGTCTGATGGTAAGGGCAGACCTTAGTACAACGTGTCTGTCCTTTAAGGTGCCCTCAATGCATGCTAAGAATGGAGGAAGGCTATATGCAAGAGTGAGGCGACAACAACACTAGGAAAGCCACTTGGCTGTGTTCTCTGCATGGGCAGTGCTGCCTGTAGCATGTGTAAAGGCTGGCAGAACAAAGGTGCTAGTGGCTTCTGGGTTTGTAGTGGTAGAAGGACATGACCCAGGGCTGCAGACATGGCTAAGCATACTCCCAGAGCAGAGAAATCTTCTAAGCAACCCATTTGGCCACCCCCCGACCTCTTCTCAACTCTGTCTCACTGCTTGTGTGTGTGTCTCACTGTCTCTGTCTTGCTCTTCATCTCTCACTCTCTGCCTGACTCTCTCTTTCTCTCTCACCCTCCTCCCTTCTCTGTATCACTCCCTCACTGTCTCACTCATCATTATTGCTGTCTCCTGCATCTGTCTCACTCTAGCTCCCTCTGTGTCTCTTTCACCATCTCCTCCCCTTCCACCTTCACCATGTCTCTCCCCCTAAATCCCCTCCTCTTTCTCTCTCTCCCTATCTCCTCCATCTTCCCTATCACTGTCTGTCTACCCAACACACTGGTATCTGTAGAGAAGAGCCTGACTTTCCACTGAACAAATATGGCTAGAGGGCACAACCCTCTGGGGGTTACTATCAGAGAAGGGGGCATGGGCCGGAGAGAGACCTCTGAGTGTGGCGTGGCAGGGCTACTTTGAGTGAGGAGTATGTGCCTGTGAAGGTTCAGACCCATGCCTGCCTCCAAGTGAGTGGAGCCTCTTTATAGCATATTTTCAGATGGCTGCGTAAGGTCAGGGTTTTCCCACCTTGGTGTTGAGGATGGGGGGACCAGAAAGTGGGAATATGAGACAGTCACAGAACACAGGTAACTTTAAATTTCAGAGAAAAGATATTGAAGTTTGCTTTCATCTAACTGTCTTCTCACAGAGCCTTCAAATCTTCTAGGATTAAGTAATACAAGTTATGAGCTGCTCTGGTTATGAATTCTTCAATCTGGCCCAACTTTCTCCATCATCTCCTTTTCCTCTGAAATACTTTCTTTGCATACACTTTAATCCCTATCAGATTTGGTTTTTATTGTATTTTTTATTATTCACTCAGCACTCTATCAGCCCCTCTGCTGTGAGCTATTTCCATTGAAGGCTCATTTGTATGTGTTCCTGACTCTGTGCCCAGGGTTCTTCTTTAGGGCAGCCAGAGACAAGCCCTGAGGCCTCACCACTGATGTCTTTCTTACATTCCAAAGTCTTTCACAGGTGCCTTTCAGAAGCATTTAGCTTTGGCTATTTTATTTTATTATTTTATTTATACTTTTACTAGTGCCCAGGTGCATGGATTCTTGCACATTGAAAGAAAATTAATTAGAAGTTGGCCAGCAGGACGGGACTGGGCAAGGTGAGTGGACATGCTCTGGAGCCAACTTTCCTCAATCCCTCCCCAGCCAGCTGCCCCTGGGGCATCAGTGAGGCTCGAAGGGTGTCTGAGGAGTGAGTGGGTTCTCTCTAGCAGGTGGGGTCCCTCAGCCTGGCTGCAAGGATTGGGCTGAAACTGGCTCTCTAACATCCCCCGAAGGGTCCAGGATTACGAGAGGGTGGTTCTCAGGTGGTGTACCCCAGAATCAGATACCCTCCTCTCCAGTTCCCAGGTACATCACTGGAGAGAGCAGCTGTCACCAAGTCATCACAGCTCTGCAGCTCCTGCATTGAGCATCTGCCCCCTGGTGGTTATTGTATGTCATAGATACTAGTTAGACAGCTGCTTAGTCTTTTATATACTATATTAGAGGCCTCATGCACAAAATTTGTGCACAGGGGTGGGGGGTGTCCCTGAGCCCAGCCTGCACCCTCTCCAATCTGGGACCCCTCGAGGGATGTCCAACTGCCCATTTAGGCCCGATTCCAGTGGGATCGGGCCTAAATGGGCAGTTGAACATCCCTCTCATAATCCAGGACTGCTGGCTCCCAATTGCTCACCTGCCTGCCTTCCTGAATGCCCCTAACCACTTCTGCTTGCCAGCATAATCACGCCCTAACTACTCCCATGCCAGTAGTTAACTGTTTGATGTCTAACTGCTCCCTGTCAGCCTGTTTGCCCCTAACTTCCCTCCTCTGCCAGCCTGGTCACCCCTAACTGCCCTCCCCTGCAAGGTTGATCTCCTCAAACTGCCCTCCCTTGTAGGCCTGGTCCCTCCCAACTGCCATCCCCTGCTGGCCATCTTGTGGTGGCCATCTTGTGTCCACATGGGGCAGGATCTTTGACCATATGGGGCAGCCATCTTGTGTGTTGGAGTGATGGTCAATCTGCATATTACTCTTTTATTAGATAGGATAGAGGCCTGGTGCACGAGTAGGTGCCAGCTGGTTTGCCCTGAAGGGTGTCCTGAATCAGGGTAGGGGTTCCCTTGGGGCATGGGGTGACCTGGGTGAGGGGCCTGTGGTGATTTGCAGGCCAGCCACGCATACTGGCAACCCAAGTGGTGGCCCTAGTATCGGGAATTTATTTACCTTTTGCAATTGAAACTTTGTAGCCTGGAGTGGAGCCAAGCCTCCTGCTCACTCTGTGGCTGGCAGCCATTTTTGGGGGGGTTTGTGTATTTTCTATAATTGAAACTTTGTAGCCTTAAGCAGAGGCCTGGGCTGGCCAGAATGTGGGGAAAGCTTTGCTTCTTCCATTGCCTGGGAAACCCAAGCTCCCTCCTGCTCTCTGTGGCTGTAGCCATCTTGGTTGGGTTTATTTGCATTCTTACTCTGATTGGATGGTGAGCGTGGGTGGGTGTAGTGGAGTGACGGTTAATTTGCATTTTATTAGGTAGGACAGATTGGTTTCAGAGTGGAAAAGCAAGGGAGAGAGATAGAAACATCATCAATGAGAGAGAATCACAGATCATTTGATTCCTTTATGCCCCCTACACTGGGGATCAAGTCCAAAACCTTGGCATGTGTCCTGATCTGGAATTGAATTGTGATCTCCAAGTTCATACTAGTCTGTTGATGTCAACCACAGAGCCATGTCGGCCCGGCAGCTTCAGCCTTTCAGGAAACAAAATTGGCACTCCAAAACCACTGAGATTGTCAACCAGCTATCTTCTCACACACACTGACTTTAAAGTATTTGAACCTGGTGTTTGCTAGAATTGAGAAAATTTCCAAACAATCACCACTGGCCTACAAATCATATGGTCTTTACCATGAAAAGTTAACCACCTGGCCCCTTTGCCCCAATCAGCATGCTATTCTCTTCCACATAATCATCAGCTCTTAAGAAGAGTTCTGATTTTGTAGTGCTTTACTATCTTATGATTTAATAGCTCTGGGCCACAGCGGTTATTGTTAGTAACCTGGATTTGTCAAAAGAGGAATCCAGGAACTTGTTAAGTCAGTATTGAAGACAAAGGCAGGCTGTTACCCACAGCCCTGGATCACACTGCCCCTCCATGATGATTGCCCGCCTTGTCCAATGGCCTGGGATTCTTTTTTGATGCGCATACAAATGATGCCCCAAGATTTTTACTTTCCATGAATATTTTTAGCTTGCACAAGTAGTTATTTCTTCCCCATGCCAAGCAATCTTATATTTGGTATGGCTGACTGAGTGGTGCACCCTGTTAGAAAAAAATAAAATAACTGGTTTCTATTTCTGTTAAGATATTTTTATTTCTCCCTCTCCTGGAAAGAAAGGATGCACATGGAGAGTTGGCAGGAGGGAAGGAAGTAACGGAGCTTGACGTTGCCATGTTTTCCTGCAGAATGCAGCTCCATGCCCTAAAACTGAGGATTTTTTCATGCCAGAGCCAAATTCTCCCTGTTTGTTTGACAGCCAGGTGGCACAAAGAATGCAGCGCTCATTCCAAGCATCCTCAGTTATGTGCTTTAACTCAGTGGACACAAACCTAATAAAAATATCTGGGCCTTCCCATGATTTCCCTTTTACTAAAGGAGGTCAAAGCCATAACATAATCTTTAATTACAGTTGGACGTAGTAAATCTAATTGCCAAAGTAAGCCAATACTTTTTATAAACTTTGATTACTTACTAGGCAAAGACAGAAAGATAGGCAATCATTATTTTCTTGTTAAGAACTTTAAAAAGAATGAATAGGATTTCTGGCTGAGGCTGAGGTTTAAAAAACACCAGAATTTCAACTCCCCAATCTTTCCCTCATTGTGGAGCGATGGAGGGGGCACATGAAGGCACTGAACCCTGATATGACCTGGGTCCATGATCTCTATTCCTTTCTTGAATGTTCACCAATGTAATGAGCCCGCCTTAGGTCCCCATTCTCAGCTGCTTAGCGGTTTTGAGATGAGTGCCTGAAGAAATCTGGACTCTCTCCCAAGCACCAGGAAAGCCATTGTGGGACAATCCACTGGCCAGGCCAAACTGTGCTGAATGTTTGCCACCAGATTCTTGGGTTCCGGTTCTTAAGACTTAGAGTGTAAGGCCACTTCCTCTCACTCAATCGTTTGGGAGCTGCAATATTAGCATAGAACCAATAAGAATAAGTTGATAATTCCACTTACCTGACTTCAATTATTCGATTTCCTATATGAGATAGAACTATTCTTTCTTTCATTTTACAGATGGAAAAACTGAAGAACAGAAGTAAAATAATCCAACAAGTGTATAATGGGGACAGGATTCAAATCTAAGCTGACTGCCTCCAGAGCCAGGGGTCAGGAAGGAAACAAGCAGCCCTCCCCAGGGAATGCTCTATACACACAGGGAAGGAAGGCATCTGTGCACTCCGAGGGACTGAATCACCTCAGCATCTGTCCATCACAGCCAGTGCACCGTGCTCAGGACCCCACCAGTGGGGCAGCCCCTTTCATTCTAGGCAGTTCTTTCTAGAAACCTCCTTACCTCTCTATAACTTCCATTTTAGTTTCTCCCTTCACTTGACCCCCACAATCAGACCTCTTCAGACACCCCGTCTCTAATCCTTTCACCTCTGCATCTGTGATCCCCGGTTGCGTCCTCCCATGGGCTGATCACAGGCCCACTTACTTCTGAAAGGGGCTGTGTGCTCAGCCCTGTCTTTCTTGACAATGGGAAGCGTATCACCTTCCCACGGCCTTGCCTTTTGTTTTAAATTGGGCCACAGTGGCTGAAAAACCCAGACAAAGGAGGCACTTGGTCTTTTCAGAGTCCACTTTAGCCTCTGAAAATTTAGAAATATGAAAAACTTTCTGAAAAGCATCAAGGGGCACTGAAGCATGAAACCTAACCCATTAAGGCAATCATTTCCAGCCTCGATGTTGTGATAAGAAATACAAAACAGCCGAAACAGGTTTGGCTCAGTGGATAGAGCGTAGGCCTGTGGACTGAAAGGTCCCAGGTTCAATTCCGGTCAAAGGCATGTACCTTGGTTGCAGGCACATCCCCAGTGGGGGTTATACAGGAGGCAGTTGATCGATGTTTCTCTCTCTTTGATGTTTTTAACTCTCTATCCCTCTCTCTTCCTCTCTTTAAAAAAATCAATAAAATATATTTTTTAAAAAGAAAAACAAAATAGAATGGATGAATGTGATAGGCTGAATAATTGCTTTTGACCTATATCTGTGTATCCCAGGTACCAGACTGATGTGGGATTGCTTCAGTGATGTAGCTATTCCAATAAGTAGTCAAAAGTGCACATATTTTTTTCTGATTCACCAATCATGTGTTCTTACAGGTTTTTTTAGTTTGTTTTGTTTTGTTTTAGTCAGTGACATCATATATCCTATATTTAGGTTTATAAGTTATTCCAGCCATTAGAAATTTCCTTAATTTTTAACAGCAAGCAATATATCAAAGTTTTTGCTCTTTGTATAGTAGCTTTGCAGACAGAGGGATCCAAATTCAAATGCTGGCTCTGCCATTCCCTGGCTCTGAAGCTACCCAGTCTCACTGAGGCTCAACTTGGCCGGCATTTAGTAGATGCCCAATAAACTCTAGCATGGTTTCTCTTTTTGTATCTGTTACAGTTAATTGCAGGCAACAGGATCCTAGTATTTCAAGCACAATGATATTTAGTGCAGGAGATGAGCTCCCTACAAAATTTCTAAAGGGGGTGATGAATCAATAGACAGAGACACAAAAATGCAGCTGTTAAAGCCATCGCTGTGATTGCAATAACTGCTTCCAACACCCATGAGGCTGAGGCGGAGAGCCACAACCACCTTAAAACATTCATTTCTGCATCACACTCAGCAGCAGGGACAACGGCAAGAAGTTGGCCTCTGTGTCCATTGTTTTCAAATTTCATGCAAGTGAGTCTAATTAACAGAGCACATTTTTTGGTTAAAACACTAGCTTCAAAGGAATATGAAAAGCTGGTCTTTCACTCTCAAGTCCTGTGGCACAGTGAATCCCATAGAAAAAGGTAGACATGGATGCTGGATGCTAATTGAGAATATACCTCATATTGCTCCCAGCTCATGTCTCTACTATCAATAGAGCATGTTCTTGGTACCATTATCACAGCCATAGGAACAGTTTGGCACACAATTTGTAACAATTTTAACCCCCTAAGGTAGTAAGTGATTTGGGTTTATGGTACTGCAATCTGTAACCACTTACAGAATTTTTTTTTTTTTACACTAATTGGACCATATGGGATCAGACACACAACCTTCCCTGGTTAACATCCTAACAGCAGAGTTTATCAGCCCTGAATACAGAGTCACTTTCAGAATTAAAACAAATACATGGACTCAGACTAGAGAAGGTTTATGAATAATAAATAAATACTCTCTGATTAAATCCATGGCTCGGTGCTTAAGTCACAATTCAAACAGGAAATCAGCTCTTACATCTGTTCTTTATGATACGCATATGGAATCACACCCTATGAACCTCCAATTATCCATGCCAATAATACATTATGTCAAATGGGTAGATACCAGATAAAGCAGAACTATCAGTGATTCAAACTGCCCTTTCATCTTCTCCTCGAAGTGTATGAAGATGTATGAATGACATTTTATCTGTCTATTGATCCTTCTTGTTCTCTCTGCTCTGTGATTGGCCTGAAAAACAATCCATTGGTAATAGGCAAACAGAGAAGAAGAAAATGTAGTAGACATTAAGCTGGAAAAAGAGAAAGAATATGGATCCATGGTACCGAGAAACTAAAGAAGCAGACGAAATAAATTCTTTGAGTTTAATAAATAAAAGTAACATCATTAAGTCCTGACTCAACAAACATGCTAAAGAAGCTGAATTTTTTCTTATGACAGAGTCATGTAAAACCATTTACAGAGTAAAAGCTTCTAAACCATTTGTATTTAGACAAACATCTAATTATGTTTTCCCTTACAGAGTAATAAAAAATAAGCATTCATTTAAAACACTAACTTAATTATGATAATAGATTCAGTATAATCCAGAAAAGTATGGGTTGTTGATATTAGCTTGTTCAATTTCAAAATAACATGTTGACTATTAATAGTGATGTAGTCCTGGTAATAACTAGATCATGACAGAGGAATAGTAAATACATATGAAATGATACAAAAAAATTCAAAGAATGCTGCGACAATGACTAATGAGACTTGCCATGGATAAAAGAGCTCCGACCTCACCAAAAATGAATAAATCAAAATACTTGTTGTCTGTTAATATTTCCCTTCAAGATAAAAGCCAAATCAAATATTAAGATTATACTTTAGTATTGTGAATGGCATTTTCTAGTTCAGGGGATAAATGTGTTATTTCCTGCTTGTCACACTAATGAAGTCCCACAGTAAGATTCACACTCATCTGTCATCATCACTTAAACTTCCATTGGAAAGTAACTGTTTTCTAACTTTAGGTATTTACCTTAGATCTAATTTTGAGAATACAGTAAATTGTGCTAATAGTGACTCTTGTAGTTGTTCCAGTCATCTCATTATTTTTTCCCTTTCAGTATAACTTTGAAATTGAATGCACTAGTCATTGTTATTATAATACCTCCATATCTCTCCAATTGGGGAAAAAAATAAATAATATGAATGCAATGTCCACAAAACCATAAGTGATGCATGAGTTAGAAACCAGAGTAAACTGAAAGTAAAGTCAGTGGAAAAACCACTTTTGACTTTGAAACGTGTTGTTCATTTTAACAATAAAACAAAGTTTTAAGGGCCTCACTAAATAAGTATGTAGGTATGAACATGGAAAATGGGTGGAAGTAAGGAAAGAAGGACAGGTAGAAGGAATAAAAGATGGAAGGAAGAGAAGAAGGAAAAATAACTGTGTTGATTGTCACTGGACTATTACTAAGACCACATTTACAGATGCTGATTTTACCCAGAGTCCCAAGTTATTCAGCAACGTATAAAGCCCTTACTGAGTTCCTTCCTACAACCTATGGCCTGCTCTTCTCTTCTCTTTGTCCTTAAAGTTTCAAAACTACCAATCATTTGTTATTTTATACTTGAAAAATTCCTCTGTGAAATATTCATTAGTCTCCTCTTTTTCTTTGTGTTTCCCTGCTTTGAACCAATGTCTAATTTTGAATTATATTACACTATTTTGTATTCTGTTGGGTTATAATTGGATTACATTTGTTTGTCCTTCTAACTGGCCTCCCTCATCATTAAACTGTGAGCTCCTTACAGGCAGGGATATATTTTCTTATTTGTTTGTATTCCCAGAACATAGTCTATGGTTTCACACAGTGTATGCATGAAGTAAACATTTCTTTAAAATTTAATTTTTATTTGATGTTTTAAACATATTTTCCTATTACAGTCCACAAAACAGGCCAGACTTTTCAAAATCCCCATGTGCAGCTCCTCCTCCAGATCAAGGAAGTAAAAATGCCTGGGGGTGAAAACTGGACATGAGTATTTTACAGAGATCTCCAGGTGGTCCCAATATGCAGCCAAGTTTGGGAATCAATGCCTTGGAGCCATTGTTCAGCCCCTTTTGATGCTTTGTGTCAAGTAAAAGGAACATTTCTGTAACTAAGTCTTGCCTCTCCAAATGCATTTCAAGTGAGAAAGACACAGTGTGACTGTGCAAAGGTAGAGGAATTTAAGAGTTTCCCCACCCTCCACTCCTACCAAAAGTCCCAACCCCAGGTTCCAGACAATATCCCTTCTCTATTCTCTCATGATGACTCTCTAGGGGCTAAAACAGAGTTGGAAGAATGTGTTTTGATTAAAAATCATTTTTCCTAGATGAAAAAAAAATGATAATCATTGAAAATAAATTTTCTTTTACTCATCAAAGAAATAATCAATGACACTAAAATCCGGTCCTTAAACTTAATTCTTCTGGTCCTAGTATCACTAGTTGAACACACACTTCATATTAGTCCAGTGGAGCATGCAGATGGACTCTTTTTTACTGAATGTTTCATGAGAATGTATTAGGAGCTGAAATGGACTTACATATCTTTGTGGAAGTACTTGGTAGTATCTCTTTTCCCTCCTATATGTGGAGGGATATGTCTTCACACAGTAGTCGCTCCCATTTGGTTAGTTTGAGAGTCTTAAAACAATGAATCACAGTTTGGCCTTGAATATAGCTTTGTTCAATAAATGGATTTTTAGTGATGTATACAGAAAGGCAGACCACCCTATAATGTACTATGTGAAATTTATAGTCATATCCACAATGATCTGTTGAGCAGATTCCTCTGTGTTCCACAGGTGAAGCTCGCCCCAGATAAACTTGGAGTTCTGTTGAAACTATTTTGTGTCCCTTCTTTGAACTCCCTGTCCCAGTTTGGATCTTCCAGCTCAGTAGGTGGTTCCAAACCAAGGCTGCAAAAGAATCTATATGAGAACAACCACATAGCATTCTGCCCCTGAGGTGAGAACTTAGTTATGGGTAATTCACAAAGAGTTGGAAAAAGACCACTATCTCCCTTACATTTCATGCATCGCCAAAGGGCATCTACATTTGCTGTTGATGTGTTTTGTGAACATTAAACTCACTTGTAGAATTTATTCTCCATTCCCCATTAGCAGAGTTATGCAACCTGAATCCTTAATGGATTTAATCAGCAGGATAACATGACATTTCTCCACTTTGTGCTAAGTACAAGGCAAAGTACAAAGATGTATTTGAGACATCTCTGCCCTTGAGGATTTTATAATCTAGTTGTAGGGATGAGAGAGTCATAAAATTACCTTAAGATATGACATGTCTTCTAAAGGGACTGTTCAAGTCAGGGCTTATTTATTTCCAAGGAGGAGAAGCAACTCAAAGTTGCTCAAGTTTGGATGCAGAACTGTGTTTTTGCAGAAAGCCCAAGCAAAGTTAACCACTGGTTTCCAAGAAAGGCATATGAAGACAATTGGGAGTTCTTGTCTTATCTCTTGCTATGTCATCTTGCCTACTTCATTTCTCCTCTTTTGTCTAGCTTCCTCTAAATCTTTGCTCTGAGGATCACTATACATAAAAACTTTCTAGAAGATAATGTAGAAAGATTAATCCAGTTAATTTTTAATATGTTTTTATTAAATTTTAGAAAGAGGAATGTAGAGGGGGAGAGAGATTTAATAAAATCAACTAGAGAGAAACATTGATCACCTGCCACCTACAGGTGCCTCCCATCCCCCTACCAGGAATTCAGCCTATAACACCTACATGTGCCTGACTGTGAATCCAACTGGCAACCTCTTGGTGCATGGGTGGCGGTTCAACCACTGGGTCAACTGGCTGGGCCTAAACCAGTTAATTTCATACTCAAAAATATATTAAAAGGGTAATCTCCTCTATATTATCATAGTCGTCATCATCATCATCCTCATTATGAGCTGGCTACTGAATCATGAGATTTCCCTATCTTGGAAAGAAAGTGAAGAACTAAGGAAAATAAAAGGGCAAGGTTTTTCAGAAGAAAAGTACATACTTTGACCATTCCCACATTAAAAAGTGACTTCAGAACATTCATTCTAGCAGAGGCATGTATAGCTGTGGCTTCTTTGCATTTGCAATTTGAGGAGATATCTTCCAATACATCTGTATTCCCAGGCATACATAATTTATTTTCTCTTTGATTTCTTGAAAGTTGACCCCGAATTCATTCTTAAGTCTCTTACTTTAAAAAGCAACAACACACACACACATATTGGATGAAGTTGAACTGGATTTAAAAATCTTAAAAATATCCCAAAATTCAAATTTATCACTTAAAAATATTTTTTCACATATTTAATTGTACTGTGATGGATATTGAGATTATAGGAATAGACCAGCAAGAGAGAGTGAATGTCATTTGGCTCTAAGATGTGTATAAACCACCAAAAAGATGTCAGAAGAGGTCATTTCAGTTTAAGATCCATTTGAATTACTTCTCTCAAGGCTTCAGTAGAGATTTAAGAGAGAGATTCCATATACCCCAGTGGAATAAGAAAATTGAGATTTAAATGGAATAATCAGACAACAATCTCCCTTAATCTGCCAGGAAAGCATAAAGAATTAGCTAAGCAGAGAATGATTGAATGGCAGAAAATTAGATAAGGTCAATCTATATTAAAGCAACCCCTTCAAAAGTGCTAAAATTAAGAAGACCTGCTACTACCAGTTGACACAGAGCAATTGAAATTCTCATACACAGCTGGCAAGAGTGCAAACTTGTACAGACTATGAAAAAATGTTAATGCTGACATAGCATGCTTTGTGACCCAGCGATTCTACTACCGTACTATTGCAACAGAAATGTGAATATATCTCACACAAAGACATAATAAAATAATATTTGTACTGGCTCTATGCATTATAGCTAAAACTGGGAAGTACCCAAATGCCCATTATTAGTAAAATAGATAATTAAATTGTGGTATGGCATATAAAGTGATACAATACTGCAATGAGAAAGAATGAACTCAAGTACATGCAACAAAATGTAATAAACTCACAGAATGTTGAACCAAAGAAGCCAGGCCCAAACATTATACACTAAGTGATTCCTTTTATATAAAGTTCCACAACAGGCAAAAGTAATCTATTGATTGTTTGATACCTCCATGTTGGAGAGACCATGTGCAGGGCTTTGTTGGACAGTTTGGCTTAACCTAGATTTTCAGTCATCTTTGTCAAGGTACAATGCATGTGAATAAAGATGTCTTGCTCCTTCTAGACCAGTCCATCTCCCAGCTGAATACCACTGAGTATCCTCTGTAAATATCTTATATAATAGAAAGACATTCCTGGTCAAGCCTATCCAAACTCCACATCAACAAAATGATGAGCCACAATACAATGGCTACTATTTTAAACTACTAAATTTTGAGCAGTTCATTAGGCATTAAATTATGATTGGAACACCTCCCTATCCACCCGGATTGAACCTTCATTGTTTCCTCATCCTTATCCTTTCTGCGCCACACTTCAATAGAGACAACATAGGTGTTGGATCCAGACATTCCAAGTTGAAAGTCCTACTCTGGAGAATACCAGCAGCTTGGCTTCAGTGACTCAAGTACTCTAACTCTCATTTTGCTCCTATGAAAACTGGGGATAAAAGATAGCCTATCATTATAAGGCTTAAATACACCGATAATAATAAAAGTGTAATATGCTAATTAAACGAACATCCTTCCGGACAACCTTCTGGACAAAGCCGGGGTGGTGAGGGAAGCTCGAGTCCTGGGTGCCTGCTGGTTGCCGGAGGGAAGCAGGTCTGGTAGCTGGGGAAAGGAAGGTCTACACTTGCACGAATTTCATGCATCAGGCCTCCAGAATGTAAATAAAGATCTAAAATCTTAAGGAACTAGGAAATTAATGAATGCCATTTTCTGATAAGTATTTGGTATATTGAAAGTATAAAATATACAAACCCCATTAATCAGTGAGCCTTGTAGAATACATCCTTGCCATCTCTCTCCCACCAATATTCTTCTTTCTATTTCTACACCACCACCCAGTTCACTTACTCAGGATTTCTCATATTGGCCTTTGTAATGACCTTCAAATTTATCTTCCACCTTTTGCCCCTCTCTTGTGGCATCTTATATCTCACGAAGTTACCATACTAATCTTCCTGAAACAAAATTTTAAACTCAGCATTTAGGGTCTTCCATAGATGATCCTAGCTATTTTTTCCCTAGTCTTTTCTATTTTCTCTGCTCTCCCTCCCTTCCAGGACTTTCCCTCCTAGCAATTAACTCCATAGCAATGAATCTGGACTTCCTCTGTGACAATTGCCTTAAACAACTACATATTACAGTCATTTGTAATTTTTTGAACCCCTAACACAATGCAAAGCCTTTAGGTCTAGCCAAATGACTTGCAGCTAGAGGTAATTTAATAACTATTTGTTGAATTGGACCAAAAATCTAAAGTGCACAAAATTTACTGAAAAAAAGGGCATGGATTTGTCAATAGTCTGCACATCAACCAAAATTTTTGTGTGTCTAATCCATTTTTAAAAATTACTTATATCTCAAGTGATGAGAAATCACATCTATTTTTATAAACCTCTAAGAAAAGATATTTTACTGCTTCTGTCAGTAACATATCCCAGAATATAATAAGCTCTAATGTCAGAATAATCTTATTTCTCTCTAACCTCAATGCTTCATGTTACAGACTGAGCTCTTTTTCACAGATTTTTTTTTCAAGTGAAGATAAAGAAATAATGTAGTGGTCACTTAGAATTGTCTGCCAATTTTCTCTTTGCAGTTAAAAGTTCCTTCCTCCATCTCTGTGGTTAATGCAGGGGCACAATATTATCAACATTACTCACTAGTCTCATAATACTGCCCCTAGAGTAGATGCTTGACCCACAATGGGTCAATAAATTGTTTCTCCAAGATTTTCTCTTCCCTGAGATTATAACAAGAGCTTTAGATCAGTCTTTTTTTTTTAGGGACCAAAGATATCTGAAATAAATTTCAAAAGCTATCAGGTGCTATGCTTAACGCTATGGGAGAAAAGCATATCTAGAAGGAGAAAGAAGAAAGGTCATGTAGAAGAGCTAGAGAAAGAATTCAGAAGGAATTCGGGAATCTTTATTCTAGTCATTCCTGACACCCATCTGAGCCACTCATTTCTAAGACTTGGTTACTCAAATCCTCCTTGCATGCTTCAGCTCTAAAGGTACAAATTAGCCTTAGCTATTTCTTCTTGTGTTTCTGTCATTTGCAACCAAACCATTTCTTACCAAGTCATTCTATATCTTTTTAAAAAATATATTTTATTGATTTTTTTACAGAGAGAAAGAGAGAGGGATAGACAGTTAGAAACATCGATGAGAGAGAAACATCGATCAGCTGCCTCCTGCACACCCCCTACTGGGGATGTGCCCGCAACCAAGGTACATGCCCTTGACAGGAATCGAACCTGGGACCTTTCAATGCACAGGACGACGCTCTATCCACTGAGCCAAACCGGTTTTGGCTCATTCTATATCTTGTATATGCTTTTATAAGTTATCAAGTGCTGACTTTTTATATCATAATGAATTTAGATGGTATAAAAATATATCTAGCCATCTCATCATTTTATTTTCCAAGGTGAATTAAGTCAATCTCCTTTACCATTACATAAATAGTAATTTTCTATCTCCTTACTCATTTACACTGAAAGTTACACTGCCATCTCTAACTTGTTTGTAATATTCTAGAGCTGGACATCTACATGCAGGTGCCTGAACGCCATATGTTCTGTGCCTACCTGCATATCCCTTGGCTATGGGTCTTATTAGTTTCCTTATTTCATTATTATTTTGTGGTCCTCTCTACATGTGAATGCTTCTCTATAGAAAAGAGCATTGATCATTTTCCTCTTTCCTTCCCCCATTTGGCTTTGGACAAAATAGTACTAACCAATGTATAAAAATTCTGTTTCTTAGATTCACCTACTGCTGATATGACATCCCATATGTTCTAATGGATAGAGAAAAGAAATGAAAAAATATATAAATAACAAACTGTCAGATGTAGCAATAAGCATACAAAATGAGTTTTCAGAAAGGATGATCAAATATTAGAAATTATTTAGAGCAGTAGTGTATAAGAAATAACTGATTTATGACCTATAGAGGGCTGGGTTCTGCAGGGTTAAATTTAATATATATGTTATGTTTAGGAAAAATAACCTAACTGATGGTATCCATACTTAAAAATAAAATGTACTATATAATAATGTTATATGACAAGGATTGGCAAACTTTTTCTTTCAAGGGCTAGACAGAAAATATTTCAAGTTTCAGGGCATTTGGTCTCCCCTACAACAACTCAACTCAGCCACTATTTGTCATTATTTGTGGGAGAGCAGCTATAGAGACACATAAAAGAATGGGCATGTAAAATTTACTTATAATTACAGGTATTGAACCTGATTTGGCCTGTGGGCCTTGGCTTGTCAACTTCAGTCCATGTATATAGTCAATATACATAGCAGAGCTTTATTTACTGTATACTATAATGACTAAAATGATTGATGACAATAGGTTTTCATTAAAGCCAGAGATTTATATCATTTGACATAAGTACACATAGTATTATTGAATATCACACAACTATGTATGTTTATCTCTACATATGTATTCATGATTTAAAAAAAAAGATAGGCATATGACTTATTAAACAGAGTTAAACAAGATTTCTGAGATTGTGACCTTACAAGGCAAGTAGCTTACTAATAGCAAATTCTCTATCTTCTCTCCATCTGTGCACCTCGCCTCCAGCATATGGCCTGGGTCAGATAAAGGTATTTATACTTTTTAAAATAAATTGATTCTTAGGTCCTTATCCTCTCCCTACTTTACAAATTTCTCCTCAGTCATTCTCTCTCTTCTCACTAACAATGGCCTGAACCTCAGAAAAGGCATTGTCAGAAAGCAAATTTCAATCTTTCATGTATTCATTCAGCAAGTATTTATCAACACTGCATATATAGGATACAAGCATTAATGCAGTCATAAGAGATAAACATTCTTGGTGAATATGTTTTTATCACAGTTATATATGCCTATCTATAGGAAATTTAGTGACAAAAATTGGATTTTTGAAAACAGTTTATATTTGTTTGCATTCTGGTTATTTAACAATGATTCAGTACTATTTTCCTTTCACACAGGTGAAATTTATATTAAAACACAAGTACGTGCACACAACCACACAGTTCTCTTCTTACTGCTGTATGACCAGTTTCACTCATTGGTCCTTAGATTATACATAGCCCTAAAATTTTCTCTCTGATGGAATTTGACACCAAATTTAAAATAAAATATTGCTCAAGAATTAAAAAAATGCCATCATGATTTATGAAAAATCAAACAGACAAAAATTCCCCATTTAAGAGCTTGCTCTCCTGCAGAATACCTCCTTATACTTATTTGGAGAAAGCTTGTTTTTCAATGATGACAACATACAAGTTTGAATTGTTTCATCAAAAGAATGATGTTATGCACCATTAGCTAAACTCAAAGCAGCAAAGAGCATGTTTTTATGAATTTTCAGAATGAAACAACTGCTCCATTCAAAGCAGACACTATTGATGCCAAGTCTATATCTCCTTGACCTTCCCACTTCAGTGCACACCCACCTGAGTCACAACTGCCAGCACCTCCTGCATGGCTGAGGGCTCTCTCCTGCTACGCAAGGCCACAGTGACATGGATGCCACTTCTGCCCTTCCTTTCTTTTGCTGCCCAAGGCAAGTACTTTCACATGAATCTTTGACTGAAGTCTCTCCTGGGGAACCACAAGCAAAGCCAAAGAGGCAAACTCAGCCCTTCTTACTGTAGAAACCAAAGCACAATCACTGTAAAAAAAAAAAAAAGTCTATTTTTTTCCCCTCCCAAACATAGTGTTGGTCTTGTTTTGGACAAATCTTTCTTAAATGTCATAAATTCTTGGGGGAGCAACTATAAAACACAACTAAAGCTCACATTGTCCATACAGAATACAGATTTGAAGAGCCTAAACTTCCATCCATCCATGAAAAGTATAACTTGAGTGGCTTGGTGTGGCATGTGAATCTCCTTGGTAATATTTTCCCATTCTCTCCGTTCCTTTAAGTAACCAGAGGTTCTCTATCTCCTTAGAAGGCTGAAGCAATCTGAGATGTGGTGTGAAAGTATTAAATAAAAAACAGTACTTTAGAGCCAAATACTAAGAACATTAGGAACATGAAAAGACCAGAACTTGCATTTATAATACCCTCTCCAGATGCAAATAATTCTTTTCCAATTTTCAATAAGTTTGCTAGCTCCAATGTTAGTTCTAGAAATGAATACATTGTATGAATTCATTTTATAGATTTTCTGCAATGGGCCATTCTCAAACTGTTTAAAATGAGTTTCTATATTTTCAAATAGTTTTCAATACATGTAGAGGTTAAAAAGCTAATTCCTGCACTCTGCATAGCCTGGGCAAGATGTTCTGGAAGAATGAGTGTACCCTGAGGCTCCTTTCAGCCTGTCAGAATAAAAAAACAATGCCTCCCATATCCAGTAGTCATGTCAAGTTTGAACTTAGCAATCTTTTCATTTTATTTTTTTCATCATCATTTTTCTGCTCTATGTCATCTTCCAACCTCCCCCCACTTCTCCATACCGTTGCCACACTGTTGTTCATGTCTATGAGATCTTAGGAATCTTACTTTACTTGAAGTCAAGATGCAATACCTGTGGGGAAACATGTCTGTTTCCCCAAGCATGTGGGGAAAATACTTTGAAACAGACTTCTAGTGAACAGGTGGCCATGAATCAATGAGAGCAAAGAGCAATGAGTTAAAATATTCTACCGCAAACAGAATAATGTGAAGCAGTCTAAAAGTTCTCCCAAACATCCATCTTGACTTCTACAATAGTGATAACATGTTGATATCCCCAGGTACCCATGACCTGCTTGTAACCCAGAATGTCCCCATCTGAGCTAGATAACTTCCATGCCAGTCAGTTTTCCCTTAAGAGTGGCAGCATTTTTGTGTGACCTCTAAAGTCAAACTGATGGCAACCATTCCAGGCCTGAAGAACATGTTCCCAGAGCTTTGAAAAACTCATTTGCTTCTTTTCTGTTCATTTTTCAGGTATTATTCCTACTAGTTGTAATATTTCCTCAACTTTTCTCAGTTTGTCCTCATTTAAAAAATATCAACATACTGAAAATGATGTTATCAAAAGAAGTTTGATGCTCTTAATAGGTTTTGTCCTCCTTTGGTGGGTGATGCCAGGAACACCTCATAAAAGGTGTGGCACCTCCAGAGAGAGTCTCTGGCAATATATCTAGATACCACATCTAAATTCAGAAATAAATCTTATGAGTAAATTAAATCATTTCTCCATCATCAACAAATTAATATAAATATTAATAAAAACTAACAGCCATTGCACAGGTGTCTTCTTTGAACCTAACACAGTATTATGCGAATTTATCCTACTATTCTCAAAGGCAGATACTATTTAAGTCAAGTAACAAGATGTTGTCTTTGGCCCTTATTTCTTTTTACTCAACTGATGAAAATATCCAGCCTGGGTGGTTCTCTCTTGAGCTCTAGACACAAAATGGCCATCTCTTCTTTGATGTCGCCAGGCTCTGAGCCTGAATGCAAATTCAGTGAGCAAATAACAACCAAACAACAACAAAACCATCTCATTCTCTTCCATCCCAAGTTATTTGATTTTTCTTAATTCAGTGGATAGTATTCAACCCACCTAGCATACCAATCCAAGAAAGAGTTCTTCTTCTAAGCCTTCTGCTCATCCTTATACCACATCTCCTTGCAGTCATTATATCTCTTAGGATCCCTTCCATCCCAGAAGTACTGCTTTGATTCAGCCCATCATCACCTCCATCCTTAATATCCACATCAGCCTCCTGGTAGACTCCTATTTCTACCTCAAAGCCAGGGATGAAAATTTGTTTGACCATCTCCCAGCTTAAAATTATTGATGGCCCTCTAGAGATATCAGAAAAATCATCTTAATTTCTAAGACATTAAAAAAAAACAAAAAACTACTTGATCTGGTCCCTACCTATCTTTCCTGTCTCACTTTTCATTCACTCTCTTTTTCATGCCTATATAAACAATACATGTTGCTTATTTTTCAAGCCTGCATCATTTGTCTTTTGTTTCTGAAACTCCTGTCTCCATCCTTCAATATTCACTTCTAAAAAGCCTTCCCTGAATGTCCTCACCCCAACACAACCAGCATAAATGTCCTTCATTGCACTAAACACCTTCAGTGAATGAGCTATTCTCTTTCCTAATGTGAGACCAAACACCATGTCTCCTACCTCTGTAACTTGAGTGGACTCTGTGCCAGGCATTATTACAATGCCTGGCACAGAGTCCACACATTGACTAAGTGTGGAATGAATGGATGATAAATAAGATGGGATTATCCTGCCACAAATATATGACATCTGTACTCCTTACAGTCTTAAAAACTGTTCAGTTATACTTATAAGTATGTCATATTTATCATTTCATATGAATTGTTACCTTTTTTTGGTAATAATGTTGAAAAATGAGGTATATTTTTCAGCTACCAGCCATTGGTTATTACCACTCCTTGGTTATCCTGAGAAAATTTTAGTTCCAAACCAAACTAGTTTTCATTCTTCTGTCTTGTCTATTCAAACCTGTGCTGTCCCTCATCTACTCTTAAAAGCTCACCAGCCCAACTGAGCCTGAGAATATGCTGGTAGAAAGCAATACATAAAACAAACACTAGTAAAAAAATGACCAGAAAAGAACCACAAAGTCTGATAACCTAAAATCAAAAACAGCCCAGCAAGAATTATCCTGCAAAATATCCTTGAGAAGTCACCATTTTAGCACTGCTAGGGACACAGATACTCACTATGTGCATTTGAGATCAGAAACACCCAGGCTGAATAGAAGGAACAGCATTAGCAGCCAGGAAGAATGGATTTATAAAATTGAAGTCCACATGGATACTCAACTCCAGTAGCCACCTGGAACTTTAGAGGCTCCATCAAAATGGGCTACTGCAAATGGCAGGAGGCAAAGATTGCAGGATCTTTGGTGAAATAGCCCAGAATACCGTGGGGACATATTGCTTCCCATTAGAGCCTGAAAAGAAATTTTATTAGCTTCAGGGATAGCAGAGAAGTTTGCGTAGAGGGAAGAGAGGAAATTGAGTCAGGGATAGAATTAAAGTCAGAGCCAGGCAATTCACAGGGAAGGAACAAATCCAACCGGCATCTGGGGGTGTGGCAGGCAGCCAGTACAGTCACATTTGGGGAGGATATCAGAGTAAGGGGTTTGCTGAAGGCGAAGAACGAGGTCACAGGTTAATAGTAATGAGCTTCCAGGCACATGTCCAAGAGTAGGTTTCAGCCCGAATGTAAAGGGACTTCTTGGATTCCTACTTTGTCATAAAGAATGCTGAGCTTACTTAGTGGGAACTTACTATAGCCACCAGAGGGGTCCAAATGAGGCCGCCTTTGTTTAACTCACAGCCAATACCAGCTTTGCTCTTGGGCCCATGGTCTGTGTAGAGCTGACACTTATATTCCATTTTAGTAGGTAATTTCTTTCTGTCAGTTCTGATTTAAAAACAATCTCTCTTTGGAAGGTTTCACTTAAATTAAATTATATTTCCATATCGCAGTTCAAAATTTCCATCGTAGGCTCTTATGCTTTTCACAGGCATTTCCTTGCCTTCCTCTCTGAGTGCCATTTCTAATTTCCCCAAGAGCTCATGTATGGGTCACCTGGCAGGTGGGGAGGGATAGAGGGTTGGTTTAAGCACATGAGGGCCTCAAAGTGGAGATGCGAAAGAGTAGCCATTTCCTGAGCCTGATGAAAGGATGTGGTGGCTGGGCTGTGGCCCCTTCTGTTGATATTTCACTGGTCTGGTTTCTTGGGCTAGCTGCATCCAGTGCTGGCTCTCTCATGGATGACTTTTGGAAATCTCCATTTTGGTGCCTTCCTGCCAGAGTCCATCCATCCCCCCCCCCTCCCCCCCGCCCCCCTCCCAACCCGGACAATATCAAGAGGGCCCTGTGTGCTGGCTGCATCCCTTTAGCCTTGGGGCTACTCTGGATTTTTCCTGAACAATTAAGTGTTCCCATCTTATCATTTGGCTCCTTAGAAACCTGAAAATGACTTTTGCTTTCACTTATCTCTAACTCTCTCAATGTTTTTTTTTTTTAATTTTTAATTTTTAATTTTTAATTTTTTATGTTTTAGGTCAACAGTGTGCCAGAAGTTTCTGTCTTCCTTTAGAGGAAGAGATGGGTGATCTCCTCAGGTTAGAGGATGAGTTCTTAGGCTCTTTCATAAAAAAATGTTCTAGCCCAGCTGTTGTTGCTCAGTGGTTGAGCATCAACCTATGAGCCAGAAGGTCACAGTTAGATTCCCAGTCAGGGCACATGCCAGGGTTGTGGCTTTGATCCCCAATGTGGGGGGTGTAGGAGGCAGCCAATCAATGGTTCTCTTTCATCATTGATGTTTCTATCTCTCCCTCTCCCTGCCTTTCTGAAATCAATAAAAAATATTTAAAAATAAAAAAGAATGTTCATCCTGGACTCCAATTTAATATACTGATGGGACAGGCATTCCTGCTTCTGAGTAGACCTTGATGTACACTGTGGAAAGTTATCTCCTTAGAATCATGGGACCTTCCTGTTGGCTGCCCTTTGGAGATGATGGGAAGGTAAGTAGCAGAGGCATATTTTGGTGATAATCCCCATTACCGGCACAGCACACAAAGGGATCAGATAATTTCAGCAAATGAAAGAAACAAAACAACCTAGAGAATGTGCTTTAAAAACACACACACAAAAACAACAACAACAAAAAAAAAAAAAACAGAAAGATGTGCAAGTTTATTTTTAAATCTAGAAGTAAGAATGATCTGGCAAGAAATTTTAAATTGTACAATTTGTTTTTCTCTTGCATTAAGACATGGGTATATCAGTTTGACAAAGATCTTGGCAACTTAATAAAATGTTAACACCCATCATGCTGCATCTTATCAGAATCAGGAGGCTCCAAGCACTGATTTGTTCATTAAGATACATCAATCTCTTCCAGCTTTGCCATTCTTTGATATATTCCAATAACCTGGCCATTTCTGCCTTAAATTGCATTGCCAGGTACCTGCAAACCACCTTGTATATGCACAATACTTTTTTGTTTCAATGTTGCATAATGTATATTTAGTGATAGTTATCCTAATTTAACTTAAAATGCAACTCTATATGGTGTTGCCAATGCAAATAGCTCACCTGTGCTGACAATTGGAGGAACAGATACCTTGAACACATGGCCCCATGTGCTCATTCACAGGTGATACCATCTGGGCAGCTGGCATGTTTTCTCTTATTTCAATTATAAAATAAATTGCAATTGCATAGATTTTCAGATGTGGGGGAAAAATTGGAAATTCAGTGAGCTGCAGGAGTAGCTGGGGGAACTGGGTATGGGATAAAATTATCAGAGAAAGAGTAATGCTTATTTTCACCCATAGGAATGAAAGAATAAACAAGTAATGGGAAACAAAATCAGAATCTTTGAAATCTACCATTCATGAATGCCTTCTTTTTGTTTGTCACTTTACGTTAGGTAACAAACAAAATTTATCTTGTTTCGTTTTCATCTATCAGAACTTGGCAATAATGAATGCGGCTTCCTTAAGGTCACACAGCAGGAGTGAGCTGGACTTAAACTCAGGCTTTCCTGTGGATAACTAAAGAGCAACAATGTGTACCTAATGGCCTGGCTTTTCTCTGCAGTCCGAGAGGCTTTTATTATGAGGGCAACTCCTTCCCAGCCCGCCTGCACCGCTGCTGTCTAAGGCATAGTCACTAATAGTAAGTAGCTCTACAAATAATGATGGCAGCAGGCAGACATCCATACACAGAGCAACATCATTTGGATTATCAGTCTGTCTGTTTCTATATTCAGCTAGCTATATTCATTTTAAAGAAAAATGGTCAGATGCCATTATTTTATATCCTTCTCAACTGGGTTCCTAAGAGGCAGTCTCCACTGCATGAAAGCAGCCTATAATGGGTGGGATCAAAGACTTTAAAGTAGGATTTGTATCCCAGCAATCTGACCTTATGCCAGACTGGCTTCCAGAAATGTCCATCTTCTCATCAATAGAATGGGTCATTGTGAATACCTTTCAGGGTTATTGCGAAGCTTAAATGAAATAATATTGTAAAGCTTTAAACGTGGTTGATACAAAGAAAGAAGAAAAAAACACACACCATACGGTAATAAACAAAAAGCCTTTGTTACTTAAATTCAAGTGTATATAGGGAGGTAAAAAAGGAGGTTTAGTTTTTAATCATTCTGTTACATCTCCCAATCTATCTACATTTTATTTTATTTTATCTATTTTATTTTGTTAACCCTCACCCAAAAATATTTTCCCATTGATTTTTTTTAGGGTGGGGGAGAATGGAAGCGAAAGTCAATATGAGGGAAATACATTGATTAGTTGCCTCCTGTAAGAGCCCCAATGAGGGCCTGGGACAGGGAGGAATCTGCAACTAAAGTACATGCTCTTGACCTACCGGAACCAAACTCAGGGCCCTTTGGTCCATAGGCCAATGCTCTATCCACTGAACCAAACTGGCTAGGGCCTATCTACCTTTTTAAAGGCGTGAGAGACAGGTACACATAAGTGTAAAAGAAGAGAGTTTCTTTTCTATTAAACAAACCAAAATATAATGCTGCAATGCTGTTATGCCAATAAAATACCCAATGAAGAGAGAGCTGTCATAATAGGCAGACAAAGCTGTTAATAATTTTTAACAAATATGAAAAGATAACGCAAGGATGCAAAACTTTAAAGCCATTAATTGCTGCCTGCCTATGAACACAGAAAGTGCAACAGGGTTAGCATGACTGTTATTTTAATATAGTCAACTGGCCAGGGCACTATCACACTAATAAAGGAGGCGCACCTTAATTCCCAGAAAATATTCATTTTCATTTGATAGCTTTCTGAAGATAATGCTGGATATTTTACCTTTTAAGCCACAGGGAAAATGATTTCTCCCATCCACTTATTAAATGACAACCAGTGGGCTATTGTACTCGGGCTAGAATTGGAAATCACCACGCTCCACCTGGTTGTGAGTAACAGAACATACTGGAGTTTCATTTGGCTGCCCGTGCGAGTCTGCTTGTTAGGCAGTCTGTTTGTCTGTCTGTCTTTCTCATTTTATTGGTAATTTTCTAGAGCCAGAAACCTGCCATGTTTATTTTTTAATTTAAAAAAAAAATAAAAATAAATAAATAAATATATATATATATATATATATATATATATATATATGTATATATTATTGATTTTTTACAGAGAGGAAGACAGAGGGATAGAAACATCAATGATAGAGAAATATTGATTAGTTGCCTCTTGCACACCCCCTACTGGGGACATGCCTGCAACCAAGGTACATGCCCCTGACCAGAATCGAATCTGGGACCCTTCAGTCTGCAGGCATAGGCTCTATCCTCTGAGCCAAACCGGTTTTGGCAAACCTGCCATGTTTAAAGAAAATTCTACATATTCACTCTCTTTCTCTCCTCTCTCTCTCTCTCTCTTGCATTCACTCTTTTTTTGTCTAGAGGCACATTCTATAGCACATTTTAAAACTGACTACGAGAAAACAACAGAGCCATCATTCCTATTCATCTTCTCTGATATTAGAACTTCCGTGGCTCTAATCCCACTGCCCCTGATGAATAGCTGAAGCTCTGGCAGCAGAGCATCCTTCTGTAGACCGTGCAAGCCTGCAGTCTCATTTATTTTGCTACCTGTCCTAAGAATACATGATTTTTCTTTTAAATGTTACTTCTGAAAGAGCTTCATTGCAAAAGATATTTCTAGTAGAGTCTGGGGCTTAATCCATCACCCATGCTTTTGCAGGCCTTCACAGGAAAAGACAGAGATACCGCAATGTGCATTATGCAAAGTTAGTCGAAAGTGAGGCAGGGGAACAGCATCAGGGACCGTTATCTCCCAGAAGAGACAACACAACAGAGGCAGACGATTTAGATTAGAGCACTTTCTCAACCAGGCCAGAATTAAAATCTTGGGGACAAGATAATATTCAGATTTGGGCAACAGCCAAGAGACAAGAATCCTAGCCAGCAGGAAAGAATCTTGCAATAGCTGTTTGCTATACTCTAGCATTTGGAACAAGACTGACTCTTCTTGGAATTAAAGCAATGGGTTTTATTTACTGAAGGAGCAATGGGATTCATAATGTGCTGTGGCCTAATTCTTACAAACATCTGCATCTTTCTCAAAAACTGTAGGGGAATCTACTCAACCAGTTAGTCACTGTGAAGTTAGTTCATTGTGGGAAGTATGGCCACTTGTGTATTGTGGGGAAAGAAAGTGCTAGCTGATGAATTCCAAAGAGGCAAGAGAAGACAGGTAGAGTAGATAGCTAAGCAATAAATAAAAGAAAAAAAGCCACAGGCTGTGTCTGACAGTGCTCACTACACAGAAACACACGCAAAATAATGCATGTTCAGGTACAATGCATAATCCCTACAGTGTGCCTGACTTTAGGAATTGCTCAGGGCCTTATAAATAGTGTCGAGCAACTGCTTAAACTGCCAGATTTAACACTCTGCCTACAATGGGTGCAGAAATGAAATGAAATTGTCTAGAGGCAGTTGCAAAGCAATATTTCAACAAGAGCAAATGAATACAGCATAACCTTAGCATGTAAGTGCCTAGGGAGGGGGTGTCACAGCATGAAGGAGTAATCAGAGTCAGATGGAATTAATCACAGTAAAGTGTGGAGGGATGCTGGCTGGAATGTGAATGCCTCGAGCTGGGCCCAGTGACTGCCCTGCCGAGATAACTGTGAGGTCTTTCATGCGCATCAACTTGGAGTAACAAGACAGACAGGGCACCCAGTAGGTGCTTGGCAAGTGCTCCGGACACCTATTAAAAATTTTGCTGAGAAAATCAGAGGTATAAAAAAATGATTAAAGCATATATGCCAAGTTAGTAAGTGACTACATAATATTGCATGGAAGAGTCATGAAAAATGTCTGGACAACAAGATTAGAGGGTAAGATTACAGTCCTGACTCTGCCATGAACTACTAGCTATGTTACCTTTGGACAGCTTTATATTGTGTAACTTCTTTGAGATTCAGCCAACTCAGTGGTCGGCACACTCATTAGTCAACAGAGCCAAATATCAACAGTACAATGACTGAAATTTCCTTTGAGAGCCAAATTTTTTTAACTTAAACTTCTAATGCCACTTCTTCAAAATAGACTCGCCCAGGTCGTTGTATTTTGAGAAAGAGCCACACTCAAGGGGCCAAAGGGCCGCATGTGGCTCACAAACCACAGTTTGCTGACCATGGAGCCAACTCATCCATAAAACAAGTGATATTTCTACCTTAAAGGTTTGTTATGAGGATTAAAATAAAATGTAATTTGTAAGTGCAGTGTGTGGCACAGAGCAGGCTATCAACAATGGCCAGTATGTTCTTATGTGTACACACTGAGAGGAGTCTATTAGAACTGCAACATAGAAAGCACTATCCATGGGTATTAAGAGATCCAAGTGCCAGCATGGCCATGACTTGCTGAGGATGGAAAACCTGTTTTGTTGTTGTTGTTTGTTTTTGTTTTGTTTTGTTTGTTTTGCTAAAAGAGAAAATGAAACAGAGTCAGGTGGAATCAGTGAAGGTCTTAACTCGTCATTGCTCCGAAATTGCAGTGTCCTGATTCTCTTCTGTCTCCGACATGAGGCATCCATTTATGCTGGTCCAATGGCATTCCATTGCCAAAATAGTTCAAAGGATAGAGACTGCACTGAAGTACAGCTGAGGAGGTATTTCTGGTTAACTCCAAGACCAAAGCATGTGGTAAATTCAGAGATATGTTGATGGATAAAACAATGAGGTCTACCCACAAGGTATCTGAGTGGGTTGAATCAGATGGCCCAGTTAATATATATGCCCAGCCAATGTGGCCTGGTGTGCCGTAAGTGCAGACAAGACAAGAATTTTATAATTTTTCACTATTTTGTTTATTAATATTTCATAATAAAGTAATTATAAAATACTTTCTTTGTGTTTATTTGATTCCTATTCAAGAGAATTACTTTATATATAGTCAATATAGGCACAGAGTTAAATTTTTTAACATTTTCTAATGGTGGTGTGCCTCGTGATTTTTTTCATGAAACAAGTGTGCCTTTGCCCAAAAAAGGTTGAAAAACACTGTTCTAGACAATAGTATTAATGTAATTAGATAAGGAAAAAGACACATCTATGTCTAAAATATAAAAATCAGTATAAGAATTGCCTTTAAATTAAAACCAAATTATCATCATACTTTTTAAAAAATGATATATACAAAAGTATAAATCTTATCTGAGCTTTTATAATGCTAGTAGAGGCCCGATGCACAAAGATTCATGCAAGAATGGGCCTTCCTCCCCCTGGCTGCCAGCACTGCCTTTGCTCTGTCCAGAGCCGCCTTTCTACCTTGCCATGCTGCCCAGAGGCCCAGAGTGGCTGGGTGGTGTGGAATGCCTGTGTTGTCGCCATGGTGACAAAGCAATCGTCCTGCCCCACCCCCAGCTGCTTGGTCCCTGCATGTGCAAATTAACCCACCTTCTTTGTTGGGTTAATTTGCATACTCACTCCTGATTGACTGGTGGGCATCACAAAGGTATGGTCAATTAGCATGCTTCTCTTTTATTAGGTAGATATTCTTGTTATGAGCTAGCAAATAATTGTTATTTCATTTTATTTATTCTATTTGATTTTGCTTTCTGGAGATATCTAATGTTTACTCCTAAGAAAATATCAGGATTGAGAAACACACACACATACATACCCACACACAACACACACACACTGTTTCTCTAATGGCAGCCATCTGGAATAGTCTGTGCCCTACAAAAGAAAGAGAATCAATACTCTCTGTGCATCTTTCTTTGGCCATTGTGGAAAAACATGAAAATATATATAATACAGAGTGATGCCCCAAGACAGTAGAATCAAGAATGCTCAAAGATGGAAGGACTCACATCATTCACCCAGGCACCTTTTCTCCTAACAGGGAAGCAATGGAAGAGTGTGGGTCATGCACTACATGCATGCTGCCTTGCAAGTAGATGAGAAAAGACAGAAATAAAAAGACTTCAGGGAACTGGTAAGGTTCTGAAAGGACATACTACTGTGGGGAAAAATCACTCAATGTTTGCTTTTTAGTTTTAAGGGACAAAAAGAAAATCACATAAAGGGACATCTGAGAATAAAATACTTTTTGCTAGTACAACTCCATATACAGTGTATCTGTTTATAGTTCTATTTCCAAAAGTGTCACTATTTAAAAATTAACACAAACTGCTAACAGACAAGAGTGGATACCTGTAAAATGTATTGTGAATTTATTTCACCATCATTTTTGAGATTTATAACAGAAATATGTAAATCTAAGTTAACTAGTTGTAATTAGTTATCAGTGTCACTACAATAAATACTTTGTCCTATTCTAACTATAAAGACCTCTGTTACTCTGGAAAAAACCCAGTGGAGCGAAGAATTTTAAAAAAATGTGTTTGACCAAGAATATTTTCCCATCTCAGGCCATATATCTGCCTCTATCAGAACACTGAGATGGGTTAGGAAGATTGATAATGACTCAGAGGTGGCACAAGCATTCTGTGGTATAGCAGTAGAGATGGGTAAAAATTGGTGGTTAGTTCGGCATGCCCCATTCTATCCTCGTGTCCATTGGTACTTTCCTTCTGGATGGGGAAATTTGTGCTTAAAATATGGACATGCTACAGAATCCGTGTGGTGCTTTTACATACAAAGCTATTCAGGGTCTATTCCAAGAAACCGTCTCAGTACTTGAGCACATGCATTAAAAAGAAGGCAAATAAAAACTCAATTGGTAATTTTGTTGTATGACCAGGATTAAAAACAAGAAAGAGAAAAGATGGAAGAAAAGGAGGGAGAAAGAAGAAGGAGAAACAGAAGAAAGGAGCCAAATAAGCCCATTTTGATCAATTCTTAAACCTGTGCATTGAGATTGCGGACTTCAATATTCTGAGAAATACTCTGTTTTGGGCTATTTCCTGCCCATTCTCATACCTAAATACTAGGTGTAACAGTTAAGAATGGGGATTTTGGCCAAAGCCGGTTTGGCTCAGTGGACAGAATGTCGGCCTGCGGACTGAAGGGTCCCGGGTTTGATTCCGGTCAAGGGCATGTACCTTGGTTGTGGGTACATCCTTAGGTAGGGGGTGTGCAGGAGGCAGCTGATTGATGTCTATCTCTCATCAATGTTTCTAACTGTCTATCCCTCTCCCTTCCTCTCTGTGAAAAATCAATAAAAATAAAAATAAATGGGATTTTGTAATCAAAGAAAACCTGATAATTTTAAGAGAAACTTCAAAGGTGCTTTATTAAAAGCAATGTCCATCACTAGTTACACATTTCCCCCATCTTTCAGGTAATTTGTGGATACAGTCCTAATAAAACTTGTCTTGTTTTGAGGCAAACCATTCAGAGACCCAATTTTCCACTTGTTTGTAAGTTTTGAAGTGCTGCTCAAAAAGTGTGTGTGACATTGATCAAAACAAGTGGTACTCTGAAGGAGCAAGGTCTGATGAATACTGCCAGTGGGTTAATACTTCCCAGGCAAAATCTTTTAACATCTCTTTCACCGGTTTTAAAGTGTGTGATGGTGCATCGTCATGAAGCAAAATTACCTTGCAGTGTCTTCTGGCCCACTTTGGGCATTTTACAATCAATGCGTGGTTCAAATTGATTATTTTTTGTCAGTAATGATCAATATTAATGGCTTCATTTTTTTTAGAAGTTCATTTAAATATACCACACCTTCCTGATTCCACCAAATGCAGAGCATTGCATTCTTTCCTAAGTGATTTGGCCTTACAGTCTATGTTGATGGTTGACCTGGATCAAACCATGATTTTGTGCATTTGGGATTCTCAAAAGAAATCCACTTTTCATTGCCAGTCACAATTTGATGCAAAAAAAAAGACTTTCTTTCATGCCATTGAAGCAACATTTTACTGATGACTTTTTGGTTTTCCATTTGTCTTTTGTTCAGTTGATGTGAAACCCATTTTCCTTCCTTTAAAATCTTCCCCATTGCTTGTAAATGACTGGAGATTGTTTGATGAGCAACGTTTAATCTTAGTGCAAGTTTGACACCACGTATCTTTGAGTTTGATATGCATCTTCATTCAATAATGCTTGTAATTGTTGGTCTCCAAACTTTTTAGGTTTACCTGGATGATCTTTGTCTTTCAAATCAAAACCATCACTTTTAAAGCATTTAAACTATCATTCACAAGTATCTTGAAATGGAGCATGTTCACCATAAGCTTCCTGAAGTATTCAGCAGCACTTTTCTTCAAAATAAAGTAATGAGTTAAAACTTCCATTGATTTCTCTTTTTTTGCCACAAAATCCAACACTTTTAAGCATAAAACATCTATGATGTTAACACCTTCAGCAAATTTCACATAGGAAGTGTTGAAGCTTGTTGTCAATACAACAAAATAGATACATATCAAATCACATATATATCAACATATGTGTAACTCCACCTAGTGAAAAAAATCCTCATTATTAACTAGTACACCTAGTAGAAGCCTGTGTGGTAAGTGTACTCCTACAGTGGACCTGGTGTGCCACTTCTTGCCAATTTAGTAGAAGCGATAAGATGTGAAGAAGCTGGCCTATAAGCAGGACATCACAAAAGGTTATTGTCTACTTCTGAACTCTATTGGAGTTAATAGTTATACCCTGACGTTAAGTAGTGGGGAAGTATTGTAAAGTACAGTTCCAAGAGCACATGTCATTGAAAAAACTTTTGAAAAAGTACAGGTTGTCTGTTTTTTCAGGAAAACATTCATAAACAAACTTTCTTGAGTGTTCTCTAAAGGAGGGGCAGGTTGGACACCTATTAGTGAGTCACATTTACTGCTGCAATGATGTTGTCAGTTGATACGGAAACTTGGTGAAATTCTCTTCTATTTTACTTATGTGCCAACTGGTTTATTGATTTATCTTAAATATGCAGTATTGTAAGATAAATCAATAAACTAGTTGGCATAACCAGTGAAATCTGGAAATCCTCAGGACATCTGCATCTCTTATGAAGTATTTAACCACCTTTGCTGGTCAAGTCTTATTCCATCTACTCGACTGCACTTGATAGAGGATGGCTTTGTCGATTTTTCCCCCTACATCTTAATTTTTTTTTTAATTTTAGATATGAATCAAAGAGAAATCAATGAGTGTT
The DNA here is from genome assembly GCF_964339955.1 of Pipistrellus hanaki. Taxonomy (NCBI): domain Eukaryota; kingdom Metazoa; phylum Chordata; class Mammalia; order Chiroptera; family Vespertilionidae; genus Pipistrellus; species Pipistrellus hanaki. The sequence continues at coordinate 21,759,027 of NC_140508.1, forward strand.
TCAGTTTAAGCAAGACATCTCTACATATAATATTCACAGTTATTTGATTTAGTCATATTTGTATTGAGTTTCAGTTAGAAGCAGCTATTGGCTATGAAAGAAGTATCCATAAATAAAGCCTCTCTCCTCACACATCCACACTAGTGTAATTTTTAGACTGAAACACATTCAAGAAACAGAATGGTGTGTGTGTGTGTGTGTGTGTGTGTGTGTGTGTGTGTGTGTGTTTTCAGAATAGATTTTTAAAAAATGGCATTGGCAAAATTTTCTAGGACATATTTTATATAAGTTAATCTATAACAACTTCTAAAGGTTGGCTATTAATAAAGACCTCATTCTATTGTAGGAAGTAAAGTGGCAGAGTTCCCAATAATAATTAGGGATTGGAAGCACATACTTTATGTGTGCATCTACTTTCCTACTCTTCTCACCTCTGCCCTCATTGCACAGGCATTTTTATCTTAGACTCCTCTTTTCTCATCTAACTCATTTTCTACTAATCTCACCTCAAGAAACTTGGGCTTTCTAGATTAAACTATAAAATTATATGATAATTTGCCAGAGAAGGGTATCATTTGGTACATTCTTTGTAGTTTCTGGGCTAATAAGGAATTCTTACTAGGTCTCCTATGTGTGAACCCAATAGTTTAAAACAAAATAAAGTAACGGTCACAATTTTGGTTACCCATGAAACTGACCCTTAATTAAAATGCATGCATGAAGACTGACAGGCTCTTAGGAATCAACCTCCATAGGTGGGAAGGGAGGGAAGTAAAATTGGACAGAGGCCACTGACAACTGGGGGTTTTGGTGTATCTTAAACTAGCATAAGTGTTCAGAATGTGAGTTTTATTCCCCCAGGTTGTCAATCTCTTGATATGGCCCAACCAGAATAAGGGCATGAACTTGGATTCTAATCAGCTGAGGCAGTGCCCAGAGGGGTGATGAGAGGCGGCTGTCTGCCATCCAGCAGCCCCAGCACTGAGAAAAAGTGGTCTCTACGTTCTTAAATCAGGATGGAGCAGTGCATCCCTGTTTTTATTGGATTATCTTTAGTGATTCAGGGATGATTGAAGAACCCAAACTGTTCAGCTTCAACTGTGAGCAAATTTACCTAGTCCACTGTGCTTTAATGTAATAAAAGAATGAATGAGCTGTGTTTGTGGGTCAGAAGATTTGTTGCTTTGTTATTACTCCCTAGAGGGCTTATGGGTAAAGACAATCAACTGATAGTAAAGTGATACTTATCACTGGATACCAGGCCTTGAAGAATTGTCCCCCAGGGATAGGGTGGTGTTAAAATCCCAGAGACAATTATTTAATTGTGCCTTTAATTACCATATCCATAAGAACAGAGTATGTTTATATATCCTTACATACTTATTTTGCTGATTTCAACTTAGATTTATTGACAGAGCATGTGCCATATGGAATGGGTGAATGGATGCACAAAATTAAGTGGAGATGTTTTATACTGCTTGGGTTTTCTGCAGAAGGAAATGACAGAAATGCTGGCTTTTTAAGAAATACCCAAAGAAGAGCTTCGGAGAAGTGTGGACAGATAGGTGCTGCATGACCTGGACAGTCCAGTGGCCAGCTCCTTTCCCAATGATGGGGGGCTGGCAACTGCAAACTCGGTGAGGCTCCGGGTGCTATTAGTGAGAGTGTTCTACCCAATGTAATGAATACATAGCATAAATTGAGTTTCCTTCATCATTTAATCCCTGATTCAATTTTTTAAAGTTATCAATGTATGCTTCTTCTAGCTTCTGTCATTGTGTGGTTTAAATATTCAGATTAGTGGGAGCTGCCCAGCTGGCTGGCTGACTATGTGGTGAAGCTGAACTACATGAGTCCTGAAACAACACTTTAAATGAATGAATGGATCACAGGGAGAATAGCCAGACACAAAACCTGGGCCCTGAATTTCCCTTCTGCGTGTTCCATAAAAGATGGTCAGAATCTCAAGGTTTTTCCAGCAATAGTATTTTTGAGCTCCCATGTTTATCAGTTGGCTCTCCTCTGTCACTGCATTTTTTCTGCAGATATCAGCATATTTTCCACAAACCTGCTGATTGCTCGCATTAGCCTGTGGCATTCATCTCAAGAGCTCATCAAGCTCCATTTGTCTCCTCTGAGCTTCTGATTTAAAAAAAAAATGCCTTTACCTTCCTCTCAGGCTCTTAGCTAAAGGCTTTTCCGTAAGACATTTTTCAGTGTATTGGACATCACAACTATTTTGTCCTTAGCTTAGACTTCCTAAAGCACTATGGGAAGTACCTTGCCTCTTTGTCATTAAAAGAGCTAGAAAAAGAAGAAGGGGAAAAATGCATGAAGGGATTTTGTTTTCCTGCATTTTGCAAGTGCCTTTTTGATGAAGATCAAGGGAAAATGACTAAAAAAAGAACTGATAATGAGCAATGCAAAATTAATGTCAAATGTGCCTTCCTAGTGACTTGCTAGCAGGAACAACAAAAGCCACAACAAAATTTAATGAATCAAAAGGGAAGTAAAAACAGACTACAGGAAACTTGGAAGGAGCAAATGTGGAATGAGTGCCGAAGCCAGTGAAAATGAACTCAGGGGTCTGGCAGCACAAAAGGAAGATCACGTAGAGAGACAAATTGCCTTTTCTCCAGTGGCCCAGACTGCCCTGGCCTGCGGAGCACAGAGTCCAAGTCCTTAGGGTTAATCGTCATTAGACACCAGCTCAGCTTCCATGCCATGGGAAGGAGACACCCTCAAAGGTCTCATATGGAGGTCTGACTTACAGCTTTTCCTCATCTGCCAATTCCCAGTTTGTGAGCATCACCCACAGTTGGCAGCCAAGGAGAAAGCAGAGCCATTGAAAGGTCTGACTGCTGAGAGAGGTTTCTGGAAAAGCCCTCTGTGGGAAAGGCATCTGCATTGGCTAGCTAGAATTCTTGGATCTGTTGTGGTTCTAATAGCCCTGGCTCATGAGTTCATGAAAGAATCATTCCTCTGGAATTGCATGTTCCTTTTAAAAAAGTAATTTTCATGTATTTTTTTTTTTCTGTGTAAAAAGAATGACAACAGAGAAAAATTTAAATTTATTCATACTGCTTCCTACACTGCTGCCAAGCGTAGTAGCATTTGTAAGCGTTTTCAATGACATTGCTTGTCAATTTGCTTTCATTGGCCTATTACGTTTTCATTACAATTATCTGATATTCCCAATTGAACGGGGGCAAGGCAGAGGACTCAGATAGGTTAAGTGACTTGCCTGAGACCACATTGCTAAAGAAGTTTCCCAGCTTGCCAGAAAAGTGAGCACAGGCCAGGATATTTGAGGATAATTTCACTTTTAAGCAATTTAAACTCTTATTTATTTGGACAGACAAGTTTGCTAACCATGTGTGCCAAACTTTGATTTGAAGGCTAGAATCACCACAGATATATTAGTATGAGGCTCTGCTACCATTGAAATTGACCCAGTTATTAATTAACTAGAGGCCCAGTGCATGAAATTTGTGCACAGGGTTGGGTGGTGTCCTTCAGCCCAGCCTGCACCCTCTCCAATCTGGGACCCCTTGAGGGATGTTCAACCGCCTATTTAGACCCAATTTTACTGGGTCAGGTCTAAACAGGCAGTCAGACATCCTTCTCACAATCCAGGATTGCTGGCTCCCAACTGCTCACCTGCCTGCCTTCCTGAATGCCCCTAACCACTTCTGCCTGCCAACCTGATCACCCCCTAACCACTCCTATGCCAGCCTGATTGATGTCTAACTGGTCCCCTGCCAGCCTGTTTGCCCCCAACTTCCCTCCTCTGCCAGCCTGGTCACCCCTAACTGCCCTACTCTATAGGGTTGATCACCTCCAACTGCCCTCCCTTATAGATCTGGTCCCTCATAACTACTCTCCCTAGCAGGCCTGGTGCCTCCCAACTGCCCTTCCCTGCTGGCCATCTTGTGGTGGCCATTTTGTGTCCACATGGGGGCAGGATCTTTGACCACACGGGGATAGGCATCTTGTGTGTTGGAGTGATGGTCAATCTGCATATTACTCTTTTATTATATAGGATAGAGGCCTGGTACACAGATGGGGGCTGGCTGGTTTGTCCTAAGGGGTGTCCCAGATCAGGGTAGGGGATCCCTTGGGGCATGGGGCTGCCTGGGTGAGGGACCTGTGGTGGTTTGCAGGTCAACCATGCCCCCTGGCAACCCAAGTGGAGGCCCTGGTATCTGGAATTTATTTACCATCTATAATTGAAACTTTGTAGCCTGCTCACTTAGTGGCTACTGCCATTTCTGTTTTGATTTGTTTACCTCCTATAATTGAAACTTTGTATCCTTGAGTGGAGGCCTAGGCCAGCCAGGGCAGGTAGAAAACTTGGCTTCCTCTATTGCCAAGGAAATCCAAGCCTCTCAACTGCTTTCTATGACTACAGCCATCTTGGTTGGAGTTAATTTGCATACTTTCTCTGATTGGCCAGTGGGCGTGGCTAGTAGGTGTAGGGGAGTGATGGTTAATTTGCATATTACTCTTTTATTAGGAAGGATTTATAGGACAGGAACAATGAAAAGGCCAGATAATGTAGGCATGCTATTTGTACAAAAAAGCTGCAGCTTAACATTCTGCAGGTCTGTTTCCTGCAGATCCTAGGGGAAGGGACTGAACAAAGAAAGAATAAACACACCCACTAAAATCTAAATGACATAGAAAGGATGCTTGCCTGTGAATCACACATGGGAGCAGGACATTGGTCAGAATAGGCATGGCCACTGCAAGGGCTCAAAATCTGAGATACATAAGATCATAAACATAGGAAGTCCCCACTCTTGGCCATCTTGCTCTCATGGGACACTATTTGCATGAAGTGTGCTCTTACATTCTCACTCACCTTTGGGCCATGTGGACCCCACACAAAATGGACTAATGGACTGTGACTAGCCTAGTGCTACACAAGAACCAGCTTTAGCATGGGACAGAAACTCTGGGCACTGGCGTTGCTTGTAGCTCTGCTGAATCCCCAGCTGCACATTTTCCAGTACTGGTTTAAGGGAAATAGGACTTTAGAAACCAAAGAATATAATTTTACACAAATAAAAACCACTCATTCTCCCATGGGAGTCTTAAAAAATTCTTTCTCTCAAGATATCCTACCTCCACAAGCAACGGAGAAATTCCACCTCCACAAGAAACCCACCTCCACAAGCACCAGAGCAATTCCACCTGCACAATGTTCCAGTAACAACTCCATCTCTGGGCATTTTAAAATATATATATATATATATATATATATATTTTTTTTTTACAGAGAGGAAGGGAGAGGGATAGAGAGCTAGAAATATCAATGAGAGAGAAACCAGGGATGTGTCCACACCAAGGTACATGACCTTGACCGGAATCGAACCCGGGACCCTTCAGTCTTCAGGCCAATGCTCTATCCATGAGCCAAACTGGTTTCAGCTCTGGGCATTTTGAAAAACATTAGTACATATGCCTGGATTGCAAAGCTTGATCCCTAGTAGGGGTTGTGCAGGAGGCAGCTGTTTGATGTTTCTCTATCATCAATATTTCTCTTCCCCTTTCCCTTCCTCTCTCTTTAAAAATAAAATCAATATAAACATATTTATTTTTAAAAAGGGTATGGCTTAAATGTAATGTGACTGTGCAGGAACAGAGAAAAGGGTCCACTGGAAGTTGCCACTTAAAGTAGAGGACACCCAGTAAAATATGAATTTCAGATAAATAATAAATAATTATTTAGTGTGGATTCATCTCATGTAATACTTAGGACATGCTTATGTAAAAATATAGAGTATCCTTATGTTTATTTGATAAAAGAGTTGATCTGGCAACCTTAGTTAAAAAATGTTAATTTCAAACTTTTATTTTGGTTAGCCTGGGAAATAGTTTATCTAGTATCTATAGTGATAGGAAAGGAGCCCACTTTGAGTTGATTCTTCATGTTGATGCCATGACCTGACCCATATATACTCTTGTGCTCTGTCCACTTTGCAAAATGAATGCTCCAGGTAACTGCTCTTTAAAAGGTGGGATCTCACTTTCCAGGTATTACTACACCACACTTCAGAGCAGCTGCCACACCAGGAAGGAGCTATGAATTGCCAGTGGGAGGGTTGGGCAGGATGGTATCAGCCAGGCCTCAACATTGAACAAATACAACATATGGGGTAAAACCCGGATCAACTTAACTTTTTGTTTCCCATTTCCCCTGACGAAAAAAAAAATTGTCTAGAGAAGGCTTTTCTTCCTTATCCTTAAGTAAATTTTGTGTATTCCATGTCTTTACTGATCATGCTTAGGAAATAAAATGCATTAAAGTTACTTTAAGTCATCAGATATGGTATGGTTTCCTGAAGTCTAGAATGTTGATTCCTATATAATTATCAAAACTTCAAATGTGACTTGAAGTTCAACGTCCCCCTTTTGCCAGTTGGTGTTTGTCCTAGGAGGGAGCCAGGAAATGGTGTATGGTAAGCCTTCTCCTCTGACCCTTCCTCTCTTCTCTTGCTAACTTTAGTTTCTAATGCCTTCTAGGTCAAAGAGAGGAGAGGTCAGAGAGACAAGGAAAATGACTGTTTTTTGCTCTTGGTCCCAGGTAATATTTAAAGTTAAGTTTTTATGGATTATTTTTATGGGTTCTTCAAAAACTCCATGATCCTATGTTGTCATCAAACACCTCCTACTTGTGGTACTTTTTACAGTGTTTCCTCTGGTGCATCATTTACTCCCCAAATAGACTAAGGAATCTTGTATCTTCATATCCTCTTTGCTGAGAGGTCTTTTTATGCCTCTGAGCAGAGCCACTGGATATAATAATAATAATAATAATAATAATAATAATAATAATAACAACAATATCCATTCTAACTGGTTTGGCTCAGTGGATAGAGTGTCAGCCTGCACACTCAGGGTCCAAGGTTTGATTCTGGTCAGGGCATGTGCCTTGGTTGCAGGCACATCCCCAGTAGCAGGTGTGTCTCTCTCTTTGATGTTTCTAACTCTCTCTTCCTCTCTGTAAAAAATCAATAAAATATATATTTTAAAAATCCTACATTGGTTCTTTTCCAATTTCTGGTCCATGTGTGTCACTCATATTCTTTGACTCCCAATATACCTAATGCTAATAGAGCAATGACCTTTCCTTTGCTCCACTAACAAGTATGCTAAAACATTTCTAACCTTCTACACAATTAAGGAAGAGGTCATAAATCAGGTCAACATATTCCCGAATTGCAAATACATGCTTTTGGTGTTTTGGGAATACTCCATTTAGCACTTTACTCAAGACGAAGGATGTCACATCTACAAAATGTTTATTCTCAAAACAACCCCACAAAAAAACAAACAAAAAACAAACAAACAAACAAACTAAAAACAACAAGAATGACTTTCTCCAAACCCTTTTAGACTAAATGTATGGAGAAGAATTTTGAGAGTTCTATAAGGGATCAGAGGTTTCCTATATGAACCCTTTTATATAACTTTTTGCAGAGGGAATGTAATAGCATCATTGTCTTATGCCATAGTCCAAAGTGGTAGAGAAAGAACAACACTTTAACACCCCATTAGTCTGGGAAACTACACACCACCATGAAGAGAAAACTTATAATTGGAGTCTGCTCTGAGTCTAGGAACTCAAGCCAATGTTGGGATTCTCAAAAGGCTTAGGGGTGTTTTACCTAGGAATGTTTGTGTTCTTGATACTTTTAATAGGCATGAATGCTCTAGTCCACTGGTCAACAAACTCGTTAGTCAACAGAGCCAAATATCAACAGTAAAAAGATTGAAATTTCTTTGGAGAGCCAAATTTTTTAAACTTAAACTTCTTCTAACACCACTTCTTTCTTCAAAATAGACTCGCCCAGGCAGTAGTATTTTGTGGAAGAGCCACACTCAAGGGGCCAAAGAGCCGCATGTGGCTTGCGAGCCGCAGTTTGCTGACCACAGCTCTAGTATCATATTTTTTCCTGGTAATGCACGGGCTTTTTATCAGATGCACATAGGATGCACATATAATAAACCAAACACTTAAAAGCCCTTCCTTGAAAATGCACTGCAAAACACTGAGGGGGAGGGGACTGAAGGGCTAAGAGAGTCATTGCCAATCATGACTTTCAAGGGCACTTATAATTTAAATGAGCTCTCAGAGCATTCTGATTTTCTTATAGTGTGTGTGGCATAAAGGCTGACCAAGTCCATCACATTTTAATTAGTGAGTCAAGATGCTTCTAAGGAATGAGCATGGGCCCCTGAGTACATTCTCAAGGAGACTATCAAGTTCCATGACTTTTAGCCAGCTAGCACACTGAATAATCTTCCTCATTACCTCACTGTTCACTGTCTCCATTGGGGGATGCAAAACAAAAACTTTAGAACACCTTTCTGTTGAGGTATTTGCTCAGCCCTCCTATCCCCAAGGAGGCTGGTTCTAGGGCCTCACCTACTAGCTCTCTGAAGAACTGGCCCTGCCCCAACCAAACAGGATGACAAAAATATCTAAGCCATCATAACCAGTGTTTCTTGTTCTTCTTTATTGAGAATGTTTCAGCTGGTTAAATAGTAGGGATTAATGCCAGGGAGTCCTGGGTCCATGCATTATGGCTCCTCAGCTTTCTAGCTGTAAGACTGCTCTGGGTTTATTTTCCACAATGAGAAATTATATTAGTAACAGTACCTACCTCACAGGATGGTTGGAAGGACCTACTAAGGTAGTACATATATATAGCTCAAAAGAATGCTTACTGCATGCTAAGTATTTATTTTACTATTAAAATGGGTTATTATGTTGGCAAAGCTCAAGTCTTCCCTTCTGAGTGACTTATAAGCATTGTCTGGATGAGGCATCAAGTTATAATTCAGAAGACAATTTCATACACATCTCAGATAACCCAACAACATACAGATGATCACGTCATGTTTTAGTGTATTTCTTCCCAGTGTTATTATATATATAATGTTAAATTTATAGTTATGTATCCTACTTTTTCACATAACATAATTTCAGCATTCCTCACATTGTTAAATATATTTCAAAACTAGCTTTTAATGGCTACATTTTCCTTCCTATGATTAGACCATTAATTTAACTTGTCCTCTTATTGAATTTTTAGACTAAGCATGGCACTTTTACATATCATAAATAATGCTTCAGTGTACACACAAGCAATTCCCTGACCTTATTTCTGATTATGTCCTTGGTACACACCTGCAAAGGGTATGGGCATTCTTAAGGCATTTACTACATTGCTAAATTACTTTCTAGAAGTTTTATCCCTGTGCTGTAATTTTTATAAGGTTTCTTAAAATTATTTCTTCAACTAATTGCAAGATCCATTTTTAAAAAAAAATTGTGATAAAATACACACAACCATAGTCAGTGTATAGTTCAGCGCTAAGTATGATCACATTGCTGCGCATGGGATCTTCTGAACTTCATGATCTTGTGAAACTAAAACTCTGTTCCCATTAAATAACTCCCATTTTCCTCTTCCCTCAACCCCTGGCACCACCATGCTACTTTCTGCCCCTTTGAATTTGACTACTCTAGGTACAGTGCATCTTATGTAAGTGGAACCAGTCAGCAATTGTCCTTTTGTGACTGGCTTTACCTAAAACAGTTATAACTTTTCAAAAAGGTATGATTCTCTCCCAGGAAGAATGCTGTCTTACAACATTTTGACAAAATTAGAGAAATCTGTTTATGTTGTGGGTTGCACATTGTGACAGTTGTTTAGATCAGAGATGTGTTTATTTTTCTTTTCCATTGTTCAAGGCTCCTGGGTGTGTTATCAGTGTGTGTGTGTGTGTGTGTGTGTGTGTGTGTGTATACTTTCCAAAAAGGAATCAACCACCAGGGGGAAAGGAGGAGGCTGTGGGGATGGGAAAAGACAAAGACATTAAAGTGCTTCCAGATCCTGACAAGATGACAAATGGACATGGGCTTTTGGATACTTCCCTCAAATTCGACTCTGAAAGAGCGGAAGAGATGAAAGGATAGCATAGATCTAAGACACTAATATTTAAACAATGTGATCATCTGGGGAAGACTAAAGGCTGTTGGGAACTGGTATGTGCATTTTGTTGAATGCATGTGGTGGGGAGGAAACTACTGAGTCATGAGGAAGAAAGAGCCAGTGCAGCCTCCACATTATGCTAATGTTTCTTCATTGCCTTGCCAAGAAATCATCTTTGATTTCCCAACAGGATCTTGTGGACCAAAGTGATTAAATAATAAAGGTGCACCACCACCACCAGAAAAGAAGTCAAATTAGCCCCAAGTTTAAAGTAAAAATAATAAGTAAATGCAAGGAAATACAGAGGAGATAAGCAAGAACAATAAGACATAAAACAAACGAGTTGCACACACCTATTAGCTACAGATATTAGAATAATTAAGAACACAATGGATAGGAAAAGTAAATGAATATCACAGAAAAATAAATCAGTAATCTGAAAAACTGATTTTGAAAATGCCTCATATTATATGAGAAGAGCATAAAGAGAGAAATGAGTTTTGTTTCTCTTACTGCGACAGCCTCCTTTAACAGACTCTGTGCTACACACTTTATATCCAATGTCTCACTTACTTCTTATATCAATTGCAGAAGTACATTACAGTCCTCTTCATTCCCGAATGATGAAAGAATGGCTCAAGAGGGGAAGTAAGATGGTGGGGTCATATCACAGGTATGGATCAGGGCAGACCATCTTCAAATACCCAAGCTCTCAACAAGTTACAAAATGCCCTTCTGAAATCTCTTCATAGAGATGGCAATGCTGACCACATTGTTGAGCAAACCCATGGGCAGATGTTTATTGTGTCACCACAATGCCACAGCTTTAGCGTGGCTTGGCCATTGCTCCTTCTGTGGGCTGTACCAGATCATACCTCACCACACACCTCGTAGATGGGGGCAAAGGAGGACCAGCCATATACAGCATCTGGAAGTGGCCTCCTCCAGCCTTTTTGAAAGATGCCAGATGCCTCCTATTGTGTGTGTGGTACAAACAAGCGAATACGATGTAAAATATTTAAAATGTGAGCATGCTGATCCACGCTCCAAATTAAAAAAAAAAAAAATCTGCTTTCAGAAAAGGGAAAGAAATCCACCAATAAAAGAGCCTAGAAATAGCCATTTAGATGAAAGCAGAACACTGACAGAATGCCAATTCCCACTTAAGAAAATAGACCACCTCTTGTAGGGTGAAATTCCCATGCCCGGGGCCACTACTCCCACAGAGGGAACCTGAGCATGTGGTCTTAAATCCTATTCCATATTCCTTAGATTACTATTAAATGGGCTTACTAGAAGTGCCTCTTATGAACACAGGGACCATTGCAAGTAATTACAGGGAAAAACAATAATGTCTGCCTTTGTTATGAGTGTAGTTTACAATTAGCAGTAAATGCCATTGTGCCGATATACAGAAGGGACCAGGCACTGGAGAATTTGAGATACAAATCAAATTTTGCAAGCAGAGAAAGAAAACGGCAGTGCCTCATGTTATCAGTTCTTCTCCTTAATAACACCAGTAAACACCCGAGTCTCATCCTAGGAAAGGTAAGATTAAGGCAGAGAGCCTTATCAATCTGCAGTGAGAGCCTTGAGGTGTCAGAAGTAAGTCCTACAGGGTCACAGTGTGAGATGAGGATAATGTGCAGAGAGGGCCCAAGCATCAATATTCCAAAAAGCAACTGGATAATTGCTTCATATCATATCTAACACAAAATGATAAAGAATGTCAGAGTAATTACTCCTAGAATACCAGGGACCGCCACACTGCAATTATCTCTGTGGCCTGGGCTGGTTTGTATGTGCCTGTGTGTCTCTCTTGCCGCCACTGTATTGCCTCTTCACAGATATGCCACTCAGATTTGTAGATGTAGCTCTGGGAGGCACAAGGCTTCCTTCTGAACTACAGAGATTGAAGTGCATCAATTTAATATTCCCTTGTTACTGGTAAAAGCTTAAATCTTTTTGACAAAGGCCGATGAGAAAAAGAAGCTTTGAAAAATGAACCTAGACCCATAAGTATACGAAGGATTTTGGCAACATTCCACTGCTACCCCAGTATATTTTATTCCCGAGATTTCAAATAATGAAGACAATCGAGTCAATGGCTCTAAATAATGTTTTCAGCTTTGCTGAAGAAAAAAAAATAAGGGAATTAGAGAGCTTTCATTTACTTCATTGTCTCCCATTAGTAAAATTTTTGGGAGAGGATCATATTAGCAATATAATTCATTTCTAAGAGATTCAGCAGGAGTTGGAGAGTGGAAGATAAGGCCAGGGAAGAGAATGGAATCTTTTATGACTATGAGCTTTAATATTAGCATTTCTGGGACAGTCTGGGGAGACAGGGGTAAAGTTGATCAGAGCTTCTGGCTGATGACAGCTCATGTGTTGCAGGTTTTCTATTTTCAGACTAAAGGCCAGCTCTGCCTCTACTTTTCTTCAATGTCAGCACAATTATGCACCTCCTTAAAATGCTCTTCTCTTCTATGAAATAGACCAGAGCTGGCTTTAAGTAAATATATATATATATATATATATATATATATATATATCAGCAAATCTCACCTCTGTCATCATAATAATAGTAATAATTTATTGAGCAATTACTAGGCATTGAGGTACTTCACATGCATTGACACCTATTAAGTCATTTAATTCTCAGCCACTCTCTAAGGTCTTATTATCCCCATTTCATAGATAAGAACACTAAAGTGTTGGAAGACTTAGTTACTTGGCAGCTTTACAGTTACTAAGTAGCAATACCAGGATTTAAAACTCAAAAGTCCAACTTGAGAGACCTTAAATTTGACCATGATGGTAGATGCTCACTATGACAACTATGATGAGTCAACTGAACTTTGACAATCTAACAACAACAAAAAATGACTGTTCTTTCTAATGTTCATCAAATATTTTTTATATCACAGCCAGTCTGAAAGTGCTGCATCAAATCCACTTTGGTCTAGATTTGTGATTCATTAAAAAAAAGGGGGGGGGGGCGGGAGGTTAGAGGGTTGAGGGTGTTCAGTGAGGTTGCACAGTTACCTATAGACAGATAAAATCTTAGTTTAATTTCCTGTCATACAGATAATCAGGCACCAAATAGGTCCCTGAGGTAATTAAAAACACAATAAACCTACTGAAACAAGGGCTACATCCTGGTTAAAGAGGAAAAACCAGAAGTCATAAACCACTAGCAAATCATGGATTTCTTTAACAGGTGGCTCATACTTGTTTTATCAAAAGCATTGGCATCCCTCAGAATGAGGGGTTGAGCTGCCAGACAGCTATGCATGGCCCAGCATCATTGTGAGCAGCAAGGATCATTACCTCCTCCATGAAGACATAAGCATTGAACTGCTATGTCAAGTTTCTGGCATCTTTGTGATGCACTGGTTATCAGAGGGAGGCTTCTGCTGTACCTGAAGAGTTAGAGAGCCAGTCTTCATGGAGGAGAAGAGCCTCTTTGCCCTTCCACATTTCTTGGGTGAGAGAGAGAGGCCCAGGAATGGGAGAATCCAGGGCTCACCCAACCACTGTGCCTGGACTTGCTCAGACCTTGTCCCTAGTTGGTGACAGCCTTTCTCCCTGCCTGAGGTCCTGTGAAAACACACCATCCGAGTAGAGTTTCTCCTAACTTAGACCACTCAGACCATTGGTCCCCTCTAACTTGGTAATCTGAGCTGAAAAATAAGGCAATTTCCTATTAAAAAAATAGTTACAAATATACTTAAAAATAATTTTAATAATTTAAGTTTATAATTAAAAACTGTTGACTATCCTAAAACATGAGTACTCAAAGGAAATAAAGACAATTAATAGAAAGTACACATATGATAAAGGAATTGATTAAAAATATTGCTTATTGAGATTTAAAGTTTAATGCAGAGAAGAGCCCTAGATATGGAGGCAGAAGGCTAGAGTTTGAATTCTGGCTGTGCCATTCTGCTATGCAACTGAAGACAAGATATCTCATCTCCCTGGGACTGTTTTCTTCTGCTTTACCATGGAGATAAAAAGTCTTGCCTGAGGGATTTTTATGAAGATTAAACACAATAAAACCTTTGGAAATGCCTAGCATGTTGTCAGAAACATAGTGAAGTTTTCAATACACACTAGTTGCAGGTGAATCTGAAGCAGTACCCGAAGAAACACTATTAATGACACAAATGACATAATATTAATGAGTACAGGTTTCATATTGCAGAAATCAATTCCATCCCTTTACCAACAACTAAAGTCACCTTTGTAATGTACTAAATACTGTGTATATTGGAGGTTACTTCTGGGTTTTTAACATTAAGTAATATCATAATGTTTAATTGATTATGATTTTATAATATGTTTGAGTATTTGATGATTGTTTATTTCCATGTCAACTCCAGAAGTGCATGTCAGTATTTTATTCAATATGAACAAGTTTATATGGAACTTATTTCTTTTTAAAAAATATATTTTATTGAGTTTTTACAGAGAGGAAGAAAGAGGGATAGAGAGTTAGAAACATTGATGAGAAACATCGATCAGCTGCCTCTTGCACGCCCCCTACTGGGGATATGCCCGCAATCCAGGTACATGCCCTTGACCAGAATCGAACCTGGGACCTTTCAGTCCACAGGCTGAAGCTCTATCCACTGAGCCAAACCGGTTTCGGCTAGAACTTATTTCTTATTTAAAGAAAAGCATTTATATAAATTTGAGCCTTGCTGTTCAAGAACATTGTATCCTCTTTTTTTAGTTCAAGTCTTTCTTTGTACCCTAAGGATATTCTAAAGTTTTCATTTTTTCATTTATATCTTGCAAACTTTAAAACTATGGTTTAGTTTTTAATATATCATATTGATATGAACTAATATATTAGACCACACTTACTTTTCTTTTCTCTCCTTCCCCTCTCACTTCAAGAAATGACAATTTTGCCTTTATTACCCATCAACTCAGCCACTGTGGCTTCTACAGTGAATTTTCTAAGATTGCAGGGGAAGAGAGGCTGAAGGTGAGGCCATTTCCAGCAGTCAGAAATCCAGGAGATTTTTTCTAGCAGGTAACTCTCAACCTTGAAAGCATCTCATTATAACACTTTAGTACTAAACATGGTGTCAGAACAGTCTCTCTCCTGAGAATGTGAAGAGATGAAGAGACATAAACTGCAGTTTGCAAACCTTGGTGCTGCCCCATCCCCTCACAGAGCAGCAAGGTACAATGGTTACTATCTAAATAAAGAGGAAGTGCATGGATTCTTCAGCTTACAGCATGCCATTTTGCTTAGAAAAATAGGACTCTAACAGGGAAACTGAGTAGTGCAGAAGGACTTTGGAAGTCACCTAATTCTACTTGGAAAAAAAAATGCGTAGCCTGCCAAAACCGGTTTGGCTCAGTGGATAGAGCTTCCGCCTGTGACCGAAAGGTCCCAGGTTCGATTCCAATCAAGGGCAAGAGGCAGCTGGTCGATGTTTCTCTCTCATCGACGTTTCTAACTTTCTATCCCTCTCAATTCCTCTCTGTGTAAAATCAATAAAATATATATTTTTTAAAGAATGCGAAGCCTTTCCCAAGGATACACATGCTTGTACATGTTTCTATAATATGTGTTTTATTTTTATGTATTTATATTTAAATATGTTTTTATTGATTTCAGAGATAGGAAAGGAGAGGGAAAGAGATAGAAACATCAATGATGAGAGAGAATCATTAATTGGCTGCCTCCTGCATGCTCCCTATTGGGGATCAAATTCACAACTCAGGCATGTGACCTGACCAGGAATGGAACTGTGATGTCCTGGTTCATTGTTTGACACTCAACCACTGGCCAGGCTTAAATCTATATTTTAAAAGTAAGCACTCTCAGCTATATATATATATATATATATATATATATATATATATATATATATATACACACACACACACACACACATCCAAATAGTTTTTCCTTTCTATTTTCAAGGTCAAAGGTAATGTCAAGATTCTGGAAGGTCAAGTATATACTTATGTATACCAGGCACTCATGACATACCTCTCAGGGTCTAGCTGAGTATAGTCACAGAACAAGCACTTGGTGAATTTTTAATTGACTGGTTGATTAACTGACCAAATCAAGGTAAGTAAAGCAAACAAAAAAATCAGTCACAAACTATGATGTCAAAGGATTTATTTGTATTGACAAGAAATGAGAAAACAAAAATTAACAAAACTCTGAGTTTTAGTTAATTCCTCCAATAAATACTACATAATTTGCAAGATTTCAAACACCATGTCTCTTTTGCTAATTTGGGGGATAAGTAACAGATACCAACAAATGAAAAATTTCTTACACTGATAATTTCCCTGAAATAAACTAAGCTGAGTGACAGGTAAGAGAGAGCAGCAGTTTTCCTGTAGTGGTCAAGGAGGTGGCATTTGTGAGAAAACACTTGAGCAATGAGTAGAAACCAATTAGGAAGGTATGGAATTCCAGAAAGAAGGAACACTGTATATAAAATACTTGAGGTTACAAATAATGCCAATTAGTCTGAAGTAGGGTAAAAGTTATGTATAACATGACATAATCAGTCAGATAAGGCAGAAGTTGGTAAACTATGACCTGAAGCCCAATTCTGACCCATTGCCTGTTTTTATAAAGTGTTATAAGAACAGAGTTTTCCCTATGCATTTATGTACTGTTTATGGCTGATTTAATGCCACAATAGTAGAGTTGAGTACTTGTGATAAAGACTGGCTGGTCCACAAAGCCTAAAATATTTGTCATCTATCCTTTACAGAAAGTTTACTGACCCCTAATGAAGGGCCTGGTCATGATAGCACAGAGTTTTGTTTTATTTTGTATCCAAGGAATATCTACTAGAAGATTTTTAACAGGCTAGCAATGGGATCTGTCTGACTTTAAAGTTTTTTGAAACTATGCGGCACATGGATTGCAGGGTCAAAAGTGAGGAAGCAGGGAGACAAATTCAAAGTCTTTTACACTATTCTAGAAAAGGTGGTGACTTGTGTCATAATTGCAAAATTAGAAATAATAAATAGTGGTTGGGTTACAGATATATTTTGGAGATTGCATTTGTAAAAATAATTTATAAAAACCTATACAATAAAAGGATAATATGCAAATCAACCAAACAGTGGAACGACCGGTCACTATGACACATGCTGACCTCCAGGGGACAGATATTCCATGCAGGAGCTGTCCCCTGGTGGTCAATGGGAGTGTCATGCAGTCATACAGCTCAAGGCTGGCAAGTTCAGCAGCAGTGGTGGCAGGAGCCTCTCCTGCTTCCATGCCAGAGCTAAGGATGTCAGGCTTAAGCCATATCTTCTGAGGGTTCCCAGATTGCAAGAGGGTACAGGTTGTGCTGAGGAACCCCCTCAAGTGCCTGAATCTCATGCACTGGGCCTTTAGTGAGTTTATAAGAATACTCAGAAGATTGAGTTTATAAAATGAGTTTGGAAATTTTGTCTAATGAAATTACCTAGGATATGTAAGTTATTGAGAAGATGGTAGGAGGGGCAAGTTGGAGATGGTTGGTAAATCTAAAGCACTATTTTCAACAGGACAAGTTTAAGATGTTTATGGAATCAATATTTATGTGAAATGTAATAAGCAATTGTTCCTTCACTCTGGACCAATAAGAGAGGTGACAGCTGGAGTTATAAATTTGGAAATCATCAAGGTATAAATGCATTGAAAGCCATGGCTCTATAGAAGAGGATCTGAGAGAAGGTCCAGCATGAAACCCCAGGGCATTTCAATGCTGAAATATCATGCAGATGATGCAGAGCCAGAAAAAAAGGGAGAAAAAAGAAGAAGAAGAAGAAGAAGAAGAAGAAGAAGAAGAAGAAGAAGAAGAAGAAGAAGAAGAAGAAGAAGAAGGAAAAAAAAAAGAGCTACAAATGAGAAAGAGACTGTACCAGCTATCAAGCTTCTGATACATTTGAATTCAGCCTTGCATATGTACCCTGCTTGTGATGTAGGGCCAAAACCTAGCATACCTTGCCAGCAATTCTCTGAGAGGCTGTAACCTAGGGGGGTTAAGCTAGAGATAATCTCTGAAACTCATGGACTTAAGAAAAGACTTGGGCTTTCTTTTCTGTTCAGCACCATCTGGGTTTCTTTTCTTCACCCTGGCTGTTAGCAGTACTTTTTCTTAGCAGTAGTTTATGTCATTTTACTGGCATGCCACCCCCTCAACCCTCAGCGGCTCCAGCATCAATCAGCAAGCCCTTCTCAAAGGCCCGGGTCTCTACCACCCCTCTTATGTAAATCCAAGCAGTCCCTCCTCAGAGGTCAGGGTTTCAGCTCCTCAGAGCCCCTGCTCTAAGCTTCTAAATTTTAATCATTCCAACATCTTCCTTCAAGAAGGTGAATGCTTCCTGTAGCAACAACCACCATAACACATTAGAGATCTCTTTTCACATGTTTCAGTGATGTGAGCTAATGTCCTTTGTATGTATCATGGTATACATCCCTTTCTGTTACCTACTGGGCATTCTTTTTTGTTGTTAAGTTCTCCTTATTAAAATAAGTGGAGGATATACTGTCACAAAAGTCTAGAGAACAAAGTTTCAATAAGAGAGGTCAAATAAAAAAGGGCCAAACAATTTACCAGCATTAGCTTTAGCAAGAGGTCTTGGTGACAATGATGTCTGTGTACTAATGGCCTTGAGAGCCCAATAGAAATGATGGAATGGACTGCAGTGAATGAGATGGATTACAAATGCATTCTGGAGATTGAGTTTATAAGAAAACTTCTAAGATTGAGTTTATAAAACGAATCCAGTGTTCTTGGCCTGAGGAAATGGTAGATGGAGGTCCCATTTATAAAAAAGACTGATGCATTTGGAAGCTCAATGGAATTGGCTTAGGAAAGAAAAGAGGTGAAGGAGAGACAACTAATATAGCTAATTCTTTGAGAATTTTTGCAGTGAATGGAGCCACTGAAAGTTTTAATTTTTTTTTTCTAGATCAGAACTGTTAAGGCTTGTGTGTAAATTAATGGTGGCAGACACAGAGGATACCATGATACTGTGGTAGTGAGAGTGAGATCCTTGAGTAGGAACAGGTGGAATCCAGATCACACGACAAGGGTTTGTTTGGCTTTTAATACAACCAGGGGCACTACTCTCAAAGGAAGGAGGCAGAATGTGAATGCAGATACAGGGAGGTGGAGGGATTTGGATATGAGAAAATAAGATCCTTCCTTCCTCCCTCCCTCCCTCCCTCCCTCCCTCCCTCCCTCCCTCCCTCCCTCCCTCCCTCCCTCCCTCCCTTCCTTCCTTCCTTTCTCCCTCTCTCTCTCTCTCTCTCTCTCTCTCTCTCTCTCTCTCTCTCTCTCTCTCTCTCTCTCTCCTAAATAAAGACAATCTATGACCAGAGAGCCTCTAAAAATCTC
Source organism: Pipistrellus hanaki (assembly GCF_964339955.1). Lineage (NCBI taxonomy): Eukaryota > Metazoa > Chordata > Mammalia > Chiroptera > Vespertilionidae > Pipistrellus > Pipistrellus hanaki. The sequence goes on from NC_140508.1 coordinate 21,778,423, forward strand.
ACATTGCAAAATGACATTCACACATAAATTACCAGGAAAGCAGTTTTGATTCCCAGTGATCACAAAAATCAATAATCAGGATGTAAAAGTGACAAAAATTATCTTCTTTACTTGGAAAATAAAGATATAAGACTCACATTCTGGAAGTGATGCGAGTACCCATAATTAACACCATAAATTTGCTGAGCATTAAAAATAATTCTGTATTTTTCTGTAGGATTTGCAGGCTAATGATAAGCAATTTCCAGCTGTCTGCTGTGACAGAAAAAAAAAAAAAGATCTAACATCATCATAATTATATTTTCCCTATCTATATTCTTATTAGAAAATACTGATTAAGACTCATCTGCTTAAACTATTTTTTCATTGTTAAAATTTCTATACTAGGTGATTTTTCAAAATTGGACTATATTGTATACTAGTACATTGGACTTCAAAAAAGATTACCGAATATTTTACCCCGCAGGCTTTTTAAATACACATGTATGCTTATGAAACAAAGGACTGACAACTGAGAGAATTGAAATTTGTTTTTTCAGAGCAGATTCCACAAACACATCCTGAGGGATCCCCTCAATTTGGCAGCTAAGGCTGCACTGAACAGCAGGCTTCTGTTGGGCCTAGCTCACTTCACTCTGCTTGACAAAATGAGTGCGATTGTTTGAGAACAACTAAATCAAATATCTATTTCTTGGGTCTGTTTTCTCAAACTTCAAATGTTCTTCTGAGCTATTGAAATGTCACTACTCAAAGAAAGGAGATAACTCTTTGTCATGAATTCACCATCACTTCTTAGAGGTATTGTGGAGAAAAAATTACTGTCGGGACAACTTGTTAAGTTTAGCCTGCTGCTGAATGGGGCCACTACTCCTAGGGGTTTCTTAGGCTTCCCATAACTCACTGCAAAGCCCTCAGCGAGTGACCTTGATGTAGGCAGACAAGCTGATGCTATTAATGCTGTATTAGCACCCCTAAAAATAATGCATAGAAATACAGGCACATATTTGCCCCCCATTGAATATGGGAAAGTTCTCGCAAAAATATGAAGAATTTAACAAAACCATTTCAAAATATGCATGATATTGGACTTAAATCCATATTTTCAACTAAAGTTTCCTAAAATTTAACTAAAAAAAAATTAAATGGAAAACAATGATTAGTATCATCTATCTATCTATTTATCTATCTATCTATCTATCTATCTATCTAATCTATCTATCATATATGTTCCAGGAGTCATATTGCTAGGAACAGGACTGACATCTTTTTTTTTCAATTTTAACTTTTAAAAAAAATATATTTTATTGATTTTGTACAGAGAGGAAGGGAGAGAGATAGAGAGTTAGAAACATCGATGAGAGAGAGTCATCGATCAGCTGCCTCTTGCACACCCCCTACTGGGGATCTGCCCGCAACCAAGGTACATGCCCTTGACCGGAATGGAACCCGGGACCTTCAGTCCCCAAGCCGACGCTCTATCCATTGAGCCAAACCGGTCCCAGCTTTCAATTTTAACTTTTAACTGAAGTATAAAATGTATACAGAAAGGTGCATATTAATAAGTGTACAGCTCAATGATTTTTTTTTAAACTGAACACACCTGTGTTGCCAACACAGATAAAGAAAACAAAAATGATCAACACTCTGGAAACCTCTTATACCTCTTCTAGTCACTCCCCCTCCAGAGATAACCCCAATCTTGACTTCTACTGACAAAAATTTGTTTTCTTGTTGTTATGATGCATGTAATTAGAATCTCCCTTTGTGTAGTCTTCAGTGTATATCATTTAGTTTTTTTTTTTTTTAACTATAATAATTTGTTGAGCTCTGATTTACTTCATGCCAGGCATTTTGCAAAGGCCTTTACTGCATCATTATCACAGTCAATCCTTACAATCACCTCATAATTGGGCATTATTATCTCCTTTAAGCAGGTAAATACATTTCCAGCTTAAGAATATATTAAGTCACCCAGCAGTAAATATCCATGCTTTGTTTATTTGGCTCCAAAGTATAAGCCTTTCTTATATAGACTATCATGGATGTACACCGGGTCAAATTCCACTAAATTATCAAAACATACTAGGATCTGAAAGCTCAGGAAACATGGTCACTTAAGTATGGCATCCATCTATCATGCTAAGTTGGATCTCACAGATAAATTGGAAAGTGGGCCCTGATTGGGTGACTCAGTTGGTTGGAGCTTCATACCCTATACTAAAAGGTTTGTTTCTGGTTGGGGTGTATGCAAATGACAACCAGTTAATGTTTCTCTCTCTCTCTCTCTCTCTCTCTCTCTCTCTCTCTCTCTCTCTCTCTCTCTCGTCTTTTTCTCCTCCTCTACTTCTTCCCTCTCCTCTTCTCTCTAAAAATCAATAAAAAATCTTACCTAATAAAACAGAAACATGCAAATCAACTATCACTCTGCTACATCTACAGCCAATCAAAGTGAGTATGCAAATTAACCTAAAAAAGATGGAGGTTAGTTTGCATATGCAGGTGTGAAGATGTGTGAAGCCTGCTACGAGGGGAAAAGGGGCAGAGAAGGGAGCTATTGGAGTGGTGCTCCAGACAGAAACCAGGACTTGCTGGCTCCTGGCCAGCTGGGAGTAAAGCCAGGGGAAGGGAGGTATATTCTTGTATGAATACTATGCAGTGGGCCTCTAGTATAAACATATCCTCAGGTGAAGATTAAAAAAAACACACAATAATTTGAACAGTAGCACTTTTATACACCAACAATGAACTATGGGAAGGGAAACTAAGAAAATAATCCCATTCATAGTTGTTTCATAAAGAATAAAATACCTAGGAATAAATTTAACTGATAATGTAAAATGCCTGTATTCAGCAAATTATAAGACACTAAGGAAAGAAATGTGAAATTTATAAGATACAAATAAGTGGAAGCATATACTATGTATATGGATAGGAAGAAGTAGCATAATTAAAATGTCCATATTACCCAAACCAATCTATACATTTAATCCAATTTCTAGCAAGATACCAATGGAATATTTCACAGATAGAACAAATATTCTAAAATTTTATATGAAACCACAGAAGATCTAGAATAGCAATAGCAATCTTGAAAAAGAAGAACAAAGTTGGAGAAATCACATTATCTGATATCAAACTATACTACAAGCCATAGTAATAAAAACAGTAGGATATTTATTTTTGCATTTCAGGGCAGATCTGCCAGTTGTTCCCAAGTCAGCTCTACATATTTCTTTTCCACTCCATCTTTGGATTCATTAGTGCCCAAAGGAAGATTTAGAGTGATCTTCATCCAAATGCCAGTATTGCTGTGTTCTGTGGCTCAAGTGACCCTACCTCTCAGAAGGAAACACACACACACACACACACACACACACACATATTCTACAGAAGACAAGGTTAGTTAGTCTGGTGGAAGGCTAGGAGTATTTGATGATCAGAAACATGTCTTGCTCAATATGGACAGACAGACTCTGGCCTTTTGAAATAAAAAAATAAATAAAATGGCTTTAGTGTAATGAAGAAGCAAAGACAGAAGAAGGGGGCATGAACAATTTATAGCTGGGAAATTTTTGAAGAATGAGAAAAGTTTCATCATTATTGTCTGGACACTCAAATTGTAAAGCTCCTTCAGGAGTTGCCAGAACTTAAGGCTGGGGAATAGTGTGACTACAAATGGGTAGCAGAAGGGAGTGTTTTTTGGGTGACTGGATTTTTTGGAATGCAACTTGAGGTGATGGTTACATTTATCTTGCCCATGTCAAACTGCATATATCCATGCACAAGGGAGAGAGAGAGAGAGAGAGAGAGAGAGAGAGAGAGAGAGAGAGAGCGAGAAAGAATGAAAGTAAAGAAGGAGAAAGAAAAAGAAATATATTTTAGTGCATGCAAATTAGAAATAATAATAAAAATGGATGTAAAGCCCCCAAACATTCTAAACATCATGTGAGTTGTATGTCAGGAGTTGAAAATTTTTTTTGAATGGATCAATAAGCTAATAAATAGATGGATGAAACCATGAATGAACAAAATTATAATTTAAAAGTGATCAGAGTAAGTTATTGATACATGCATTTTAAAATGCACTAATGTTTTAAAAAGGTAAGAAATTAACATAGTGGTTATGTATATTAGTAGAGGGAGGGGTCATGACTGGAAAAGGACCCACAGCTCTTTGGGATGCTAAGACATTCTATTTTTGTTCTGGCTGATGTTTACATAGATATGTTCAGTATGTGAAAATTCATATAGCCATACATTTATGACCTGGGCCTTTTCTCAGTATTCCTTCATCAGACACTAGAAACACACACATAATTTCAAATCTATGTTATCTGTAAAAAAGCTATAATACAAATGCCTTTCACAACTCAGTTGTAGGGCAAATTGCCTCTGCTAATGAATCAGTATATTTCCTTTCCACCTTCCCGGCCATGTGCACACACAGGCCAGCTAATGAGAATTAAGTAATCCATCATTTTTCCTTTCTGTCTTTGTTGCTGCAGGGATCTGGGTAAAGATCTGCTTAGTTCTAGGAGTTCACTTATTCTGCTGGTGTATTTTTACCTTCCCATCCTTGACTTTTAACTTTCTAGTTCTGTTTTAATGATGTTATAAGCCAGCACCAAATACTTATTGGATGTAGATAGAATATAAATCATAAGCTCAAATAAAAAAAGTGTATCTTACTTAAGAGCTTTATGAACAAACCTTGAAAGAAACAATAAAACCATCCTGTGTTCAAGTAAAATACTACCGATCCCTTGTTCCTCAATACAACACACTTTCAATTGCTAACTGAGGGAGAGAAGCAACCTACCTGTTTTGGATAAATACTGGGAGTGGTCTAATTAACTTTGAGTTTACACCCAAGGAAGTTCTAGGTTAAGTATAAAGAGAAAGTTAAAAGGAAACCCCTAGTTAGGAGAGGAGAAATTCGTATCTTATGTTTTGGAGCTCAGTGATAAAATAAGTAACAGCTGAGTCTAATTTCATCCATAAGTTTGTTAAATGAGAAGAAAATGGAATAACTAGCAAAAGAATCTAAAACAAATGCAGCCATTTGCTCATGCCCAGTAACTGAATTTTCCGGTTATGAAATTCATTTCATTTTCAGATTTCAAGCATACTGAGAATGGTTCCTTATAGGCTGGCTCCGTACTGTAATGCAATAGGCAAACAAAAAGTATTTGGACTGATGAAATAAAGTGTAAGCCCTATATGGTTTGGGCTGTTCTGAAGCTGAAATGATAGAAATTTAAACCAGGAGAGGCTGGAGGGATTGCCAGTTATAATTCCTCTATGGCATTCCTACTCTTTCATGGCACATACTTCTCTTCTCCCAGCCTGAGCAACTCCCCTTAGAGTTTGTCTGTGTTCTTCATGTAAAGTTTAGGAGACTTCATCTTCAATTTATCTAAAATATGATCTAATGAAAAAGCCAAATAAATACAATTCTACTTTGCAAGATAGGAGTGATAAAAGAGAGAAGGTCTTTGAAACACATCTCAAAACCTGGATGATTCCAGAGTCCTTCCTAAAGTAATGAAAATTGTTAAGGTCTGATATTTCTCTAACTTTCTTGTTTCACTAGAATCCAGTATGGTTTGCTCAGGACAAAGACATCATTATGAAATGTCAAGTGTGCAGCATTAGACCAAAGGGGATGCCACCATGTGTCTACAAAATGCTTTGAAATTTACACAATTGGTTACAATAGCATTGCCAAACATCTGCAGAAATACTGTACTTACTTATGATCCCCTCATATGACCAATGTCTATGGTTTGTCAATATCAGAAATAAGTTATGCATAAAATCACATCCAGCTGCATCTTTTTGATAAGTTGAGATTCAAGAGAAACAAGTGCACTTTCCAGGGTCTTATGCTTTAAAAATTAACCTGAGAATCAAGTGGGAGAGTGAAATTATCACAATGGCAATTAGAACAAATTGCACAATGCCATATACAGGACAGGAGAAGGACTGGGGGAGACCAGTGTAGGGAAAACAGAGAGGGTACTTCAGAGGGACTATTTTATAAAGGCCAAGGAACCAAAGTGTGGGAGGCAGGCTTGTGGCACAGGGCAAATCTCTCTAGCACATTTCAGGTTTATTTAGCAGAGAAGGTTTCTTTATTGTAGCCTTAGCTTACTGAATTTTACAGTTTCTCATGGAATGCTACCATTCCACAGATTAACTACTTATAAGAGAATTCCTAGGCTCTTTTATCCTAGACTGTTTTCTTTCTATGGTTTTATTAGAGAACTAGAGGCCCGGTGCATGAAATTCATGCATGGGGGTGGGGGAGGGGGATGTCTCTTAGCTAAGCCTGCACCCTCTCTAATCTGGGAACCCTCTCACATTCCAGGACTGCTGGCTCAAAACTGCTTGCCTGCCTGCCTTCCTGATTGCCCCTAACCATTCCCCTGCCATCCTGATTGATGCCTAACTGCTTCCCTGCCAGCCTGATTGCCACTAACCGCCCTCCCCTGCAGGCCTGGTCACCCCTAACTTCCCTCCCCTGCAGGCCTGGTCACCCCTAACTTCCCTCCCCTGCAGGCCTGGTCACCCCTAACTGACCTCCCCTGCAGACCTGGTCCCCCCCAACTTCTCTCCCCTATAGGCCTGGGTCCTCCCCCGACCCAACCGCCCTTCCCTGAAGGCCCAGTTGCCCCCAACTTCCAATCTTTGCTGACTTGATCACCCCTAACTGCCCTCCCCTTGCAGGCTAGATCATCCCCAACTGCCCTCCTTTGCAGGCCTGGTCCCTCCCAACTGTCCTCTCTTGCTATCCTGATTGCCCACAACTGCCCTCCCTTGTAGGCCTGGTCCCTCCCAACTGTCCTCTCCTACTGGCCATCTTGTGGTGTCCATCTTGTGTCCACATTGGGACAGGATCTTTGACCACATAGGGGCAGCCATCTTGAGTGCTTGAGTTATGGTCAATATTACTCTTTGATTAGATAGGATTAGGTGATGAAAAAAAAACCTTTGATGGCTTTTTAAAGAAAATATTCCTACTAGCCCATTTGCCATCTTGAAGCATGCAACATGTATTCAAACAAAGGGTTATCACGAATCCTTCCTACAATGAGCCTACTTTTATTCTCAGGGGGAAAATACGAAACAGCAATTAAAGTTTGTTTTAATTAAGGAAGTACTATTCTGGGTTGGCCATGTGGGAGTATATTATGATGCTATTAAAAATAATGTTCATTTTGTTTTAAAATGACATGAAAAACATTTAGTCTAGAGCTTGGTGAAAAAAAATGAGAGATGGAAGGGAAATATGCCAACACATTGCAGTCATTCTGTGATCAGAATGGGGTGGAGGTACTCCTTTCTGGGCTCACAGTGTTTTTCTATGCTCATTTTCTTATTGAATAAGATGACTTTGAAAAGTAACCTTATGGTTTTGAGTTAGGTACTTTGCAATTGATTGATGTAAGTATACTATTATCTATATTTTGTAATAATGTAATATAGATATGTTGTCGTTATTTATCATTTGAATTTTCTGTACTTTAAAGTTGCTTCTCTTGCATTTACAAGGTCCTCGAATGAAGGTTGCTTCCTGGGGCTACATGTTCCCTCTACTTATCTGGCATTCTGGTTCAATGGTTTGCTGACTACAAACTTGTACTCCATCAGTTTCAGCAAGTTGGCAATGAGTTTCTTTAGCAAAATCATTTTTCAGATTCAAATATAAAATTAGTGTGGGGTACCCATGCATTGATGAGAAAGAAAGGCAATTACTTTGAAACTAAGAATACGTATATTGTAGCAAAGATAATATACTTTGCAGTTGCATGAAAAATAAGTGTCTATTAATATGTACCAACTAAATAAACTTTATAAGGTAAAATTTCACAGTCAGCTTTTCTTAGAAATTAGCTAAATTAACCAGTAGTTCCTACCACACTGACTAAACCCTACATAGATGACAATGAACACCAGTGAAGTTTGTTTTTCTTTTCATATTCTGTTTCTCAGAACCAATGGTGAAAATTACATGTTCAAAAAGGTTAATTTTATAGACTGTTTAATTTTGCACCAGACTATCACTGAAGACATTATGCAAGTATGGTTTTCATTATAAATTTGGGAATAAAACAAAAGAAATCCTCCTGCTAATGGATTTATGATTTATAATAATGAGCACTGAACTGATTTATGCAAGGACTTGGCAAGGATTATGTTGTCGTTTCCAGGAAACGTATCCTTTCCTCTTACCTGGGAAATCGGAGTGAATATATACTTGCAATCAATATTGGTATGTGAAAAGTTTCCTTTCCATTGACTAAAGTGGAAAGAGCTTAAATTCTGTGGAAAGGATTTTTATCAGGATAAAGCATGTGTTTTTTAAAACTCTGAGCAGATTTTAATACATTTCACAAGTTTGTCCTGTGATTTTTATAGGATGTTAATAGCTGTTATTGCAAACAATGCTTTGGTCAAAATTGGATTGCTAATCCCATACTAAAGTTGAGCAAGGTTTATTATTATTATTTATAATTACATATTTTTTTCAGAAAATTTGATATGACAATGTCTGTTTTAACCTATCTTTATTGCTGAAATATTATAGTTTTCCCCTCTTTTCCCTCCCATTGACCTCCTTCATCCCTCTCCTGTCCATTCCCCAGGACTTCCCAGCACTGTTGTATGTCCAAGAGCCACGCATAAAAGTTCACAATGTCTATTTTTAATTTACAAAGAGGAGAATGTAGAATGCAGCATTTCCCCCAACATATCTGTACAAGTAACCCTTGCAGTTTAGTGTTCTAAGAAACATACTTTGGAAACACTAAGTTGATATATGTTTGCAAGTTTAAATAAAGTCTCACTTCCCATCCTCATTTTATTATGCCTTATAGCCATTTGGTCCCTGTTGATCTGTGTATTTCCTATTATCATTTCCCCATCTCCCAAATAAATGCCTTCTGTAATCTGTTAAAGATAAAGATGCATAATAAGCAATGTTTACTTTTTCCCCAGTATGGACTTTTATGGAATCTAAATAGCTCACTAAGTTCATTTTTTAAAAATTAAATACATTTAATCATAAAGTTTAAACCTAAGATAAAGCTGGCTGTTTGCCAAACAGTTAGAAGGGTATATTTCTTTAACAAAGTAAATGTTAAATTTCCAATAAAGGAGAAACTTTTTTTTTTTAAAGGAACACGTTTGTACACAGATATATATATATGAAAGGGAACCAAGTTAGGTGAAGAGATATGAAAAATAATTATGTCTCAACATTCTTGACTTGGGTAAATCCAAAGAGAAATCCAGAGATTATAACCATGTGATTATTTTTCATTTCAAGGACATCCAAACCATTCCCAGCTATCTGCAGGCTTTCAGATGTACAAACAGTACCGTATTAAAAATAAAATAGTGGCTTCAGTAAAAGTACTTCTGTTTTGATTACTTAGACCTAAAATTATAGATCAAAATAGATCTTATGGGTTAAAGTGCTTCAGCAGAATTTTAACTTCCAGGGAACTGAATATAATTTGCCAAGTCAGTGGGTACAAGAAAAGATCATGTTAATTAGTAGAAATAAAAATACAATAAGGTAGCCGAAACCGGTTTGGCTCAGCGGTAGAGTGTCGGTCTGCGGACTGAAAGGTCCCGGGTTCGATTCCAGTCAAGGGCATGTACATTAGTTGCGGGCACATCCCCGGTAGGGGGTGTGCAGGAGGCAGCTGGTCGATGTTTCTCTCTCATAGACGTTTCTAGCTCTCTATCTCTCTCCCTTCCTCTCTGTAAAAAAATCAATAAAATATATTTTAAAAAAATACAATAAGGTAGAACAGAATAGAAAGCTTATAAATAGACCCAAATAAATATAGTGATCTTTGTAAAAGGAGCAAAGGCAATACAATGGTGAAAAAAAAGTTGTGGTGGAGCAACTGGACATCCACATGCAAAATTAAATAAATGAACAAAATTAATAATTAGACCTTCTATTCTTCATAAAAAATTAACTCAAAATGGATAACAGATGTACATATAAAATAAGAAACTATACAACTCCATTTCAAAATGCAAATGTGTATATTGCCCTCATACAACATGGTTAATGTCAATAGAAGGTTTATAATACTACTCCACCATTTGAGGAATCCTAATAAAAGAGTAATATGCAAATGAACCATCACACCACTCCACAAAGCCACACCCACTATCCAATCAGAATGAGTATGCAAATTAACCCCATGAAGATGGCTGCAGTCACAGAGGCTTAGGTTTCTCTGGCAGAGGAAGAGGCCAAGCTTTTTGCCTGCCCCAGCAGGCCTAAGCCTTCACTCCAGGCTACAAAGTTTCAATTATAGAAGGTAAACAAGAAACAGCTGCGGCCATGGAGAGAGCAGGAGGCTTTACTATGCTCCAGTCTACAAAGTTTCAATTGTAGAAAGGAAATATATCCCAGATATTAGGGCCTCTGCTTGGGTCGCTGGGGGACATGGCCAGCTGCAAACCACCACTCAGGCCATTCCATTCCCCAAGGGAACTCCCACCCTGATCCTGGACACCCTTCAGGGCAAACCAGCTGGCTCCCACCCATGCACCAGGCCTCTATTCTAACTAATAAAAGAGTAATAGGCATATTGACCATCACTCCAACACACAAGATCAATATAGCTGCCCCTATGTGGTCAAAGATCCTGCTCCTGTGTGGATATAAGATGGCCACCTCAAGATGGCCAGTAGGAGAGGGCAGTTGGGAGGGACCAGGCCTGCAAGGGAGGGCAGTTGTGGATGATCAAGCCAGCAGGGGAGGGAAGTTGGGAAGCACCAGATCTGCAAGAGAGGGCAGTTGAGAGGGACCAGGCCTGCACGGGAGGGCAGTTGAAGGTGATCAACCCTGCAAGGGAGGGCAATTGAAAGCAATCAACCCTGTAAGGGGGGGATAGGGGGAGGCAGTTAGATGTGACCAGGCTGGCAGAGGAGAGAAGTTGTGGGCAAATGGGCTGGCAGGGGAGCAGTTAGACATCAATCAGGCTGGCATGGGAGTGGTTAGGGGGTGATCAGGCTGGCAGGCAGAAGCAGTTAGGGACAATCAGGAAGGCAGTCAGGGGAGCAGTTGGGAGAAAGCAGACATGGATTATGAGAGGGATCTCTGACTGCCCATTTAGGCGTGATCCTGAATTGGGCCTAAACAGGCAGTCAGACATCCCTCAAGGAGTCCCAGATTAAAGAGAGTTCAGGCTGGGCTGAGGGACACCCCCCTCCACCCTGTGTATGAATTTTGTGCACAGGGCCAAGGAATGAAAGCATTTAAGGGAAAAGTTAACGGGAAGTTACTTCCTCATTCTTCCCCACATTTTGGGGGACTGAGGCTGTGTGTGAAGATTTTTTTGAAGGGAAGTCATGTTCTCATCACAGTTTTTAATAACATTTTTTTTTCTCCTTTCTCCTATGCTATCATCATGATACGGCAACAGAAGAACAGCAGCCCTGGATGGGAGCACTTTCATCTTTAGAATTCTAAACACTTGGAAAGTGTTTCCAAGCTCCAAACTTATCCATGAGACTTAAGCTAAAAAAAAATGCTTTTGATAACTTCCTTATCATGACTACAGAAACTGACCTGGGCATCTATGAAGGATCTGAGGGTATAAGCACCTGTAGTTACTTACATTGACAGTTAGGTAAACGTTATGATAGAAACAGTCATGCTCAGCCAGGATCTCATGCACTACCTCATACTCCCTGGCCTCACTTGCAATTCAGCTGGGACCGTATGATTAGTTCTTGCTAAAGGGCCATAAGCAAAAGAAATAAGTATCATGTTTGGAGAAAACTTAAGTGTCCTAAGCCATCAAGGCCTTTAGAAGACATATCTTCTCTCTTCCTAAGCTATCTAGTCCCTGAAAGACATATCTTGAGATGACATCATCACAAAGAGGTAGATCATTTGTCATTTTTCAGTCACTGAGTAACCATGTTGAATATTTCTACTAGCTTACCAAGGTTAGACATATAGTGAGAGCAAGAGATAACAGTTTGTTATCGTGAGCCACTGAACACTTACTGGTACTTTGTTATGTGGCATAATTTAGACTTCACTAATACAACAACAAAAAGAAAAACGATGTTTGTATAAAAGTATCTCATTCATCCTAAAGGCCTAAACCCTAGAATCTTCATTTTACTTGGAAAGAAACACAAAGAATTAAAGGTATACAACTTTTCTGAAAATCTAAATGGAACTTTTAAAATACTTGCAAATGCTTGACCTGATGTGGAAGCAATAGGGAAGGGCAGGGGATGGTAAATTTTTTACACAGCATCTTAAAGCCAGAGTCCCGAGCCTTGTAAGTCCATATCCAGATAGAGCCAATGGGAACTTTAACCACCAAAGTCCACTAATGTCTTTTTTAATTCTTTAGAATTCAAGAGCCACTGATCCAAAGACATAGCTTAACCAGGAAGGTGTTTTGCAAATTGAATTAAATTTGTCAATAGTTAAGATTCAGATTTCACACGAAAATCTGAATTTTCAGCTTCTCCTGACAGGTGAGAAGAGGTGATAACTCTGAGCCCACACTTGACCTGGAGCAGAGGAACAGGCTCTGCTCTTTAAGGGGCGACATGATCCTCCCACCCCTTAACTCTGAGCCCTACTGCAGGCTTCACTCATGGCTACCCCCTGGCTCTTATCGGTATTTGTGTGCATTGCTTTTAAAGAGACTCATTAGGATATAATTCTCCACTACTTAGAAATTACCAGGCAAATTTGGCAGCCACATTGGGCCCTTTATGCTGTCACTAGAGTATCCCGTAATGCACTCCAGAAGTAAATCATGAAAAGGTTTCCAGGAAGTCTTGAAGGGGTTAAGACTGCTGGAGAATGTCCCCGATTTTCTCCCATAGAGTGGTTTATATGCTGTGATAATCTGTCTCAAACTTGAATGTGTTCCTGGGAGCTATTTGCATTCTCTATTATTCCCAGGTGCCGGGAGCTGCTGTCCATGTCCCATATGCCAGGCAACACCGAGGCCCTGTCTGGGGCGTTTGCCCAGCCTCCAGGAGTAAACTCTCCTGATGTGAATGCTCAGATCTCTACACCAGCTGGGCTTTTTCTCACTTTTCAAGTGTATGACCTAATTCTCCTCTTCATGAATGAAAGAGAACGGTGTTTTATATAATTCACAGAATGATAAAACCTTAAACAAATTATACTTGCCATTCATAAAATGATCCAAATATTTTTCTTTAAACTGTGAATTGAAACCAAGTATATTTAATAGATTTTCTGAAGAAAGACATACCAGCTATTTAAAGCAGAAGAGGATAAAATGTTGAGAATGTGTTTCTTGCTGTCAGTAATCTGCTTGGTAAAGTAACAAAAGCACTTTAAAAAAAAGGTATAGCTAGCTTCAGAATTTGTATGTATTTATTTTTCATGATGAGAGTACTTTGAGATATAGGGCATACTTCTGTTTGCTGAACAGATAAGTGTAAGCAGATAGTATTTTTAGATAATGCTGATATTTGAATAACTGTGAAAAGAAACAGTATAACTATGGTAAATTACTTGACAATTGCAAGAAAACTGCTTTGAGTGTTACAGGATACATACAGATAAACAGCCGAAGGTTTTGAGATAAGCTGTAGAGTGATGCTTATTCACATAAATGATGAACTGTAAGGTGTTTTTTGTTTGTTTGTTTGTTTGTTTGTTTGCTTTGGGGGGGGGCTAAGCCCCTGGTTGGCAAACTGAGGCTGGCAAAACACCTGTTGATATTTGGCTCTGTTGACTAATGAGTTTGCCGACCAATGGATAAGCCGTAAGTTAGAAATGATGAAAGGGTAAGCTGGGCATGTCAAGAGGTTTCTTCTCTCTCGCCCTGTTTATTAAAAAGGGACCGAGGATATATTTGTATTGATTTTTAGAGAGAAAGGAGGGGAGAAAGAAAGAAATATTGATGTGACTGAGAAACACAAATGGATTGTGTCCTGTACATGGCCTGAACAGGGATTGAGCATGAAACCTAAATATGGGGTGATGTTCCAATCAACTGAGCTACCTGGCTAGGTCCTTCTGTCTTTTTAATGGCAAGCATCTGCCCTTACAGTGATAGAGCAATTAAATAGCAAATTGATAGCAATTTAATACATTACTTTTAAGAGCAAACTGGAGTGTGGTAATAATTTACTAAATTAATTATTTCTTTCTTACCTACACCCTGACCTTAAGCAGATGTCCCACATTCTCCTAGCACTCAGGTCACCTAGCTGAGTCGCTTAATTTTATAGACTAGAGGCCCGATGCCCAAAATTAGTGCAATAGTAGGTCTTCTGTCCCCTGGCTTCCCTCTGGCACCCAGGACTCAGACTTTCCTTGCAGCCCCAGCTTTATTCAGGAAGACTGTCCAGTCTAATTAGCATAGTACACTTTTATTATTATAGATGAGATGAAGGAGACCATAGCACCAATAAATGGCAGGAAAATGGTTAGTACTCTGATTTAGAAGTTCAAACACAGTATGACTTATATTACAGCTTTTGGTCCCAAGACATCACTTCAAGAATACCAAACAATCCCATATACCAGTTTTTGCTACAATTCCTGGAACTTTTCTGAAAGATTGCAATTATATTAAAATTAAAAATTAGTGAGAGTCGAAACCCATTTGGCTCAGTGGCTAGAGCATCAGCCTGCAGACTGGAAGGTCCCAGGTTCGATTCCGGTCAAGGGCATGTACCTTGGTTGCATGCAGATACCCAGTGGGGGGTGCGCAGGAGGCAGCTGATCAATGTCTCTCTCTCATTGATGTTTCTAACTCTCTATCCACCTCCCTTCCTCTCTGTAAAAAATCAATAAAATATATAATTAAAAATTAGTGGGAAAGCAGCTTTATGAAACAATATTGTTCTCACCTCAAGTAATGATTTTGCAGACATTTCTTATTTGTTAGTCCTGCTCTGTATTCCACATCTGTTGACATGGCACCTACAATTGCCTGATGATATGCTTTTAAGCCCAGTTGCAGAGTTTGCTATAAATAATGTCAGTATTACAGTGAAAAAAAATTAAAATTGGGTAGTAGCATGAAAATTCATGGTTCAACTTGCAAATGAAAAGTGATAAAGCAGAGAATAAAGGCTTTTTAAAGAGACATGAACATACGATCTTTTTCATCATGTGAAACTTCCCTATCTTTTCCCCAGCATATAACCAAAAAGTGGCCAGCAGGCATTTGCTGTCAAAAAGATATCAGTGTCCCACTGTGTATAGCAACGTAGATGGAAAGCAGCAAGAATGTGTGAAGGTGCTTAAATGCGCTATCTAAAAGTGTGGCCGGTCTGGGGCTGGCGTTTAATACACTTACCCCAGTTATCTTCACTTTCACAGTAATGGTGATGGCAACTGACAGCGTAATTATCTTTCAGGGACTGAACTGGTCTAAGAAATACCCTTCTAGCATGTCACACGCTGTTGATATTAAACTGGTGACATGAGGAACCATCTGGAAAAAATCTGAGCATAAGAAAGTTTTAGGAGATCTAATCCAAGCTAGGTTTTGGCTGATTTACTTCAGTTCACTCAAATCTCATTTAATAACATAAAATAACACAGCAGAGGAAAAAGAAAAATGCTCTCCTTTGTTTCAGGGCTGATTAAATGAAATTATATGCAAAGAAAACAGTTTAAGGATCCCTTCATCTGCACCCCTGCTTTCATTGATCATTTCACTGTCCCTGCTAGGAAGACAAACAATGTGTTATATCCTTGTCTTTCAAACTACAGTTTTAAAGGCTTTTATAGGCACAGATTTCCTGCAAAGCACTAACAGAAGTGTGCAATAAAGTATATTATTTTATTTCTTTGATCCATTTCTATCACACTCTGTTACATCATTTATCCTGCTAAGTAAGTGCATTTTTCTTTTAAAGTTAAAAAGGGGGTTTTCATAGCTATCTACTTAAGTGAAATATACTCTTTAATAGTTTAAATCTAAGATAATTTATAGCCTTCCTTTTAAGATAGTTTGCTACGTATTCTTTCTTATGATGTCTAACGTTTGCAAACCTCACATGAAATCTGAACAGAAGCATGAAGCATAGGAGGACTTTTAGAGAAAGGCTTTCCTGGACCATGATGAGCAAAGTTAAAATGCAACACAACCCTACTGGACCCAGAATTAGCATTCTGCATAAGGTGTAACTAGGTGCAGAGCAAAGGAGCATCCTCTAGCTTTTGAGAGTGGTTAAGTTTTTGATAAGGAGAGGGCAATTGGATCTTAAGCTAGACAAGCCTTCTCCATCTTCTCTGATTGACATTCATACCAAAATATAAAAAACACATCTTCCTAATTCTCATTGTTATTACCAAGGCAACAGTGTTATTAGTATTAAAATATCAGCACTCGATCTTCACCTGGGAATCGGTATTTGTGCAGAGTCCCACATATGCATATATTTGACAGGTTCTATTTACCTGCAAGTCAGAGCATTGGCCACAAAGGAAACCACTGATTCTTTTCTCTGATTCCCTATACACACCATTACTATATGTTCTGCTCAAACTGTGTATGTTTGTACCCAAATATTAACATGCATTGTGGTACATTCTCTGCCCCTGCCTGTTCCTGGCTCTCACTAGCTCTATCCTAACACATCCATTTCATTTTATGCCTCTTTCCCCAAATTAAAATGACTCATCTTATTGTATTCAGCATAATTCAGAGAGCTCTTTTTATGTTTGCCATGGAGATAATTTCCATCAGAGATCATACAAATAAAATGCTGATTTGACATCAGCCTTACTTTGGAGCTATTTTTTTTTTTTAAATCAGTGCTTCATCAAGGCCTACCTTAAATAACATTTCAAAGATCTCAGAAGAGTTGCTACTGCTTAAACATTTAGAAGGAAATAAATCACCTTCATGTCCACAAAGGATGGCAATGAACTCTACCAAGCATATCACACACACACACACATACACAGACACACTACCTTCCAATACTAATTCCCTTTTGCCATGCACCCATAATATTGCAGAAGGGAATATTTTAGATTCTCCATGCTTGGACCTAGTTAAAAATATTAGGAGACCTGGATCTAGTTAAAAATATTAGATCTGGAAAGTTTAAGTGTTCATAATCATAGCTGCTGGCAAGAAATGTGGTAGATAATGGGACTTTCCATACTAATTAACTATATTTGCACATAGGTTTAATTTTCCACATGGCATACTTATAATATATGAAGGCTTCACATCAGAAAGGGTCAGGATCCCATCAGAGACAAAGACAGCTATTAAAGCCTTATACAGTTGTTTCAATATGGAAAGAGCTAGAAATACACCAAAAGCTGGGAATGGTGGGGGTGGGACTGTGATATAGTCTACAATGACAGTGTATAGAGGGCAGTGATCAGGTCGACAGTAACCATGGAAACTATAATGACAAATTTTAAATTCTTTATCAGAATAAGTTGTCTGCCTAAAATCAAAATGAACATTTTCTATATTCAAAGTTTTATTATGATTCTCTGAGTTCCAATAATAAGAGAAGGGCTGGTCCCTACCAGGAAAAAAGTCAGGCTTAATTTTTATACCGATTCAGCATAATCTTGACACACAGAGCAGCAAAGCCTTTTCTACCAGGAAAAGTACATGTGTAATTGTTTGGAGCTACTAAGGAGTCTCTTGTTCAACGTGGGATGTCAAGCAGAGATTCTGCGGTAGCTCAGATAGCACAGCGGTGTGCTCTGTTCTAATTTTAATTCCCTTGGTACCCCCCAGAGTTCACACGGCTGTGGAAGAAAGAGCAGCCACTTTTCACTGCAGTACAGATTGTCTAATGATAATTGCTGATTAACAAGGTAGCATCAAATAACAAAAGCCAAAGGCACTCTTTAAAAATTCCTCCCAAACAGTTTGCTCCTTTTCACTTCATCTCTCATTGATTCATTCAGTCATTTATTTGAAAAATGTGTTTGATTTTCACAAAAGATAAGGGGAAATACCCTACTGGGGGAAATGAGGCCCAAAAGGTAGTGGTGTGAGGAAGCGTGGATAAGACAGAATTTAATTTAAGCTAGTGGTACAGAGCAGCAAAGAGAATCTCTCCCAAGTCTAAATGAGGAACCACTCCACTTAGCCAGACTCAGCCCAAAAGGTAAAACTCAGCTACAAGTAGGCCCCATGATAACTTCACTAAAACATGCCAGCAAGTTTTCAAAAGTTGAACAAGTCTACCCACTCTGGAGAAAATATCTCTTATCTTTCTGGTTCCCTTTTCATGTGTTGTGGGAAAGTGACAAAGGTAATTGCATAATTCATGCTTATTCCAATGAAACTATAATGAGAGTAACCTGGATTTATCCACTCTTTGAAGAATGAGGCTATTCAGACACAGGAGGTGTAGGTGCTGGGAATGGACCCTAAGGGAAGTCACTGTATTGGCTTTCTCTTATTTTTTAAAAATATATTTTATTGTGTTTTTTTTTTGTTTGTTTGTTTGTTTTTTTACAGGGAGGAAGGAGAGAGATAGAGAGCTAGAAACATCGATGAGAGAGAAACATCGACCAGCTGCCTCCTACACACCGCTTACCAGGGATGTGCCCACAACCAATCTACATGCCCTTGACTGGAATAGAAACTGGGACCTTTCAGTCCGCAGACTGACGCTCTATCCACTGAGCCAAACCAGTTTCGGATGTATTGGCTTCTTCTTAGAACAGCCCCTATGTCAGAAGTATGAACCTCTGGTGTCCTCTAATTACACCAAAAGCATCACAGCTTTTATTATGCCAAATCCTCTTAGCATCCTTAAATTTTCCTCTTTTTTAACCAATGTATTAATAAGAGCTACTTTCTGATCTTTTAGATTTAACCATCTTGAAAAATGTAGACTTTGATCATCTAACTTATTCTGTCTGTCCAACCTATTTCCCTTCTGTTTTAAACACAAACAAGAGTCATTTAAAGCAGAATTACTTGTGCAAGAGTGAAAAGAAATACCATCAATATCTCCAGAAATACCATGATTAGTCTTGATTGATCAAGTCATTTCTTTAAAAATAATTTTGTTTTTATTATTTTAGAGAGAGAGGAAGGGGAGGAGAGAGAGAGAGAGAGAGAGAGAGAGAGAGAGAGAGAGAGAGAGAGCGAGCAAAATATAATGAACCTCCTTTTCCTAGCCCACTCCTACTCCCTACCTGAGGCTTTCATCACCCTACTGTCTGTGTCCGAGGGTTATGTGTATATGCATACAATTTATTTAGTTGTTCTTTTCCAACACACCCACACTCCCCTACCTTACCTCTGATATTCCACATTCTGTTCCATGCTTCTATGTCTTTGGATCTATTTTGTCCAACAGTTTATTTTGATTATTAGATTCCACATATGAGTGAGATCATGTGATACATGTCTTTCTCGGGCTGGCTTATTTTGCTTAGCATAATATTTTCTTGTGGGGAAAATTAAACTAAAAAAATGCAGCTTAGACATAAAATCAAAAGTCTTTCTAAAGTTTGTATTTATATCTTGAGAGACAGAAGTGTTGAGTACTGGTTTGCAGGAAAGAAAATTAAGCAGAGGATTTCATAGAAAATTTGATTTGCCTCATTCCTTATCAAGCACTTTGAGCTCAAAAAAAGTGACCACAGATGAGAAGTGATCCTTAGCACATTGATTTCACTCAGCAAAGGAACATGGATCTATGGGTGTTTACCTCTTCTCGTTAAACTAATCCTTTTTCCTCCAGAGATAGAAGTCAGAAAATGTTTGCTATAATTCAGCTATTATCCCTAATTCTTCTAAGAATTGGTGGAAGTTCTCATTTTAAGTGATGGTAAGGATGTGGGAAGTGGACCAGATAGCTTCTCCACAAATAAATATCTACTTTTATCTTAAGTAGAAGGGCCATTTTTCAACATTTAACTGTAACTCTATTTTACTCAATTAAAATATGAAAAATACATTTAGTGATCTTATTTCAGAAAAATATTTAATTTGGACTATTATTTAATAGTTTTATTCACTATTGCTACCAAATACTTCTAAGCTCTTACCCCCATCCACATGTAATGTATTATCAGGTTGGGGATATTTAGTTCATTACACCAAAAGAAAAACATATTCCTACTATTATAACATACTGAATGGTTTACGTGGTCGGCAAACTCATTAGTCAATAGAGCCAAATATCAACAGTACAGCCACTGAAATTTCTTCTGAGAATCAAAAATCGACTTCTGCGTATGGGCCATGAAGTTTCTGTACAGGCGCGCCTGCATGTTATATTTTGTGGAAGAGCCACATTCAAGGGGCAAAGAGCCACATGTGGCTCACAAGGCACAGTTTGCCAACCATTGACCTAGAGCATCTGAAATTATTTGCAATAATTCAGCAAAATCTTGATTTTTGATAGTCTCTTAAACCAACTTTTTTCATAATACATACATACATAAATAAATAAATAAATAAATAATGCTATACAGTCTTTAGTAACGTTATTTGTGTAGAAAAGAATTTCAGATCCAGAATTAGAATTCACTGGACCACCTGAAGCTTGCTTTCCTCACCAAAACATCTGGAGTTCAGCCAATAGTAAAAACAGATATGTTGCCAGAGGAACATACTTCTTATACCTTTTCCAGATTTTGGTGAGACCCTAAAAGATGAGAGAAAAAAAAAAAAATATATATATATATATATATGTGTGTGTGTGTGTGTGTGTGTGTGTGTGTGTGTGTGTATATATATATATATATATATATATATATATATATATATATATATAATGATTTCACAGAGGAAGGAAGAGGGGGAGAGAGAGATAGAAACATCCATGATGAAAGAGAATTATTCATCAGCTGCCTCCCTCAGAATCCCCAGTATGGGCTAGCCTGCAACTCTGGCATGTGCCCTCACCAGGAATTGAGAGATGCCCTCACCAGGAATTGAAACATGACTTCCTGGTTCATAGGTTTATGCTCAAATATTGAGGCATGCAGACTGGATGAGAGAAAATTCTTTTTTAAAAAAAATATATTGTTATTGATTTTTTACAGAGAGGAAGGGAGAGAGAGAGCTAGAAACGTCGATGAGAGAGAAACACCGACCAGCTGCCTCTTGCACACCCCCTATCGGGGATGTGCCTGCAACCAAAGTACATGCCCCTGACCGGAATCAAACCTGGGACCTTTTAGTCCGCAGACCAACACTCTACTACTGAGCCAAACCGGTTTCGGCGAGAAAATTCTTTAGAAATAGCTCACTATAGGGAAATTTCCACATTTCAAGGGTACCGAAAGAACTCCCCTCACCAAGATGTGATTAACAGGTAACTCCAGCCATTTTTTAAGTGTTTTAGTGACTTTTCTGTTACCCTGCATGGAAAGAAAAAAAAAGTAGAAAAGTCTTATGAATTTAGTGCAGAAGGGAAGGGGCTGGCGGGGAACCCTTTGGTAGTTAGGCAGGTAAGGCAGAGTGGAATGGAGAATACAGTGCATACCAGATCAGCATCATGACCCGAATAGGATGACCCACTGGCATCTTTGGTGGCGGTGAAATGACCTTGCCGACCACTGACCTAGAACATTTGAAATTATTTGCTCAAGGTCTCCAGAGCCAAAATACATGGGCAGCCATAAGAGTCTTGCTTGCTTTGTGTCAGGATCTGGTGAATTTCAGCTGATACAATAGTAGAATAACCTTGAGCATCTGACATGATCTGAGATTCTTCTCATATTTTTATATCTTAATCAAGCTCATCACATAGAATGGCATGAGATGCTTACATATAGCTCAGCATAGCGTCTAGCATCTAGTAGGCACACATTATATGAGGACTGTATGAGACCATCCCTATTAGAAGTGCTTTCTGAGTAGCTACTTGTGTAACTGAGGAGGTGATGGTTCCGACACAACATGGCTGGTGATGGGACAAAGAGGAAAATGCCCAGGCTGTCCAGAAATGTCAATCTGTTGGAGCTCTATAAGAAAAACTCTAAACAAAATTGGCTCAGAGACTAGGGGGTGCTCTAATAACAGCTGTGCAAAATTAAGCCCAACCACTTCCATGTTCTCTGCCTTTCATCGTGAGCTTGGAAAGCTAAAATCTGAGAATGCTTCAGAATGCTCTCTGTAGTAAACATCTGATGACTGGAGATAGATTTCCAATGGGCCCTTTGCTTAGTTCATAGAATGTCTGACTTGGCTGCTAGGGTATCAGACAACCATAGGTTCTTAAAGCTCTGGTTTGAAGATGACCCGAGGGCCAATGGCAAGTTTCCTATGTCTGTGTGACAGGGAAAACCCAAAGAGCAAGATCACATCACATTCCTTTTCTTTTGGTTTTTGTGCTTGCTGTTTTCTTCTTTAAAAAAACAAAACAAAACAAAAATAAACCTAATGTGGCCCTGACTGAGTGGTTCAGTTGGTAGAAGGACAAATTTTCTCTCTCTCTCTCTCTTCTCCCTTCCTCTCCCAATAAATAAAAACCAAAATAAGGAATATTATTTTTATTCCTCCCCCTCTGTTACTGAAGCATAGCTATTTTTCCCTATACCATACCTCAATAATAGAATCAAAAGCTCTAACACTACTACTTACTTAATCAAATATTTAAGAGAAAGAAGTAGGAATTCTACCTTGTACATTAGTGTTCTAACTGTACTTTAAAATATCAGGCTGAATTTTACTAAACAGATTTGTACCTAAGGAAAACTGAATTAATTTATTTAAAGAGTTTCAATATTTACTTACTTAAAATGAAGTGTTCTGTTAAATGTGTTTTATGAATAAAAAAATGTAGAGAAATAAATTATTTGCAATTTTTATTCTAAAGCTGAAATAATAATAAATGATTCAGCACCTATTTGCATGTGAGTTTTATGTTGCTGCCAGTTTCTCTTTACTTGTAATTCTCTGACTGGTTAATCCATGCCTGTAAGATTGATCAGAGCTTGCCCTGCTTGCAGTGGTCAAGCTTGAATGCCACACTCATATGAGCCTTAGGTAGTGAAATTGAAATTCGTGGAATAAATCCCAAACAGTAAATAATGTTGGACACTCTAAGGGCAAGAGTCTTTCCCTTTTTCCTGATAAGCATTAGTCTCACAAAGTGATCTGGATCCAACTTCACCCTTTGTAGTAAATCACTACCAACCAAGAGATAAGTCATAGCAGAAGAGGGTCCATGGACAAGACATAAGCCCCACACTGTACTTAATTTATTCCAACATTTGTTCTTAATAAGAAAACTATAATACCATGAAAAACAGAAACAGGGATGGCGATTCTTTTCAGTAATATCTCCTGAATGCTTTTCTTATGTTCTAATGATGAACAGTAAACACAGTTTTAGCCATGTGAACTACATTGTAATGTGGAAGTTCAAGTAGGTCTCTTCTAGTACTTTTAACATTGAAGAACCCCAGTGCTAAAAATAAGGAATGCCATCTAACCAAAAATATTTCAGAAAGTGGAATATTGATTGCGGATTACCAATAACTGAGCAACATGAATACCCAGAGGTTATTTTATCTCTGGGTAAATAGGTTCCGTTTAAGCAAAGATTTCAGGAAAATAACAAGCCAGATGTCCTAGTATAAATCAAGAGGCCCATGATTCCTTAAGTAAACACAGTGCCCCAGATCCATCATTTAGATTGGAGTAACCAGCATTCCGGAAACACGTATTACAAGTGAGCAAGCCTCTAGCACAGCCCTGTACTCTGAGAAGCCAGAAGGTTTAATCCCCAAATAGATTAAACTAGACAGATGGGTAAAATTGTTCATGATGTTCCCAGAATGGCTGTTTTTGTGATATGCCTCAAAGAGGACACAGATGCATATGACCCATTTTAATTTTCCTCCTCTAAGCCTCTCTGCTTCACTGAGCCAAGCAGAGTGTAGGAGCAGGTTTGAGTAAGTCAGGATTGTATGAGTTTCAGAGAAACCTACTTATGACCTGAGAGCCATAAAGATCAGGGTGATGAATCCAGAGTAAACTACCTTCAAACCAAATAAACATGTTCTTCATTTGAAGATTATGCCAAGCTATAAATGTCACACAGTTCAATTGCAGTTAATTTACAGTTATTTCTAATGTCAAATTTTCTTGATAAGTGGGAGAAGCTCAGAGTATAAATTTGAAAATTCATTGTCCCAACTGTCAACCTCTTACCTGCTCCTCCAGACTTCCAGTGATCTGTTGGGACTAGCAAAGGGCAGAACCCATCTATCACTTCCTATGATCAGCAGTTACAGTATGCGCCTTTCTTATTTTCCTGGAAAATGCTAGATCACTGTGAAGGATGGCTTTAAAAGTGTATTAAACTGTATTGATAAAACCATAAACTAGCTGGAAGAAGAAGAAACTGAAATAAAAACACTAGGTTCAAATAACAATCTATAAACTGGACAATTTTAAGATATCATTCATACATCTTCATCTCCCTATTCTAAAAGAAGAACAGGAGTGGATGGAGTTAGTCAGGACTCTCATGTGTGAACAGACAGGGAGGCTAGGAGAGCTTCTCTATGCAAAAGTATGGCCGGCATGGGGGGATTTGAGAAGCTCTGGGTTTATGAGCTCCCACACTCTGTTATCTCTCATGTCTTCCTCTCCTGACCATCAGAGCCCCCTTCACACACTCCTTCCCTCCCCCATTAATACACACACTCAGACCCCTTTACACTCCTGCCTTTAGAGATATACAGCAACCTAACTATATAAAATCAGGAATAAACCAAATTCCAGTGGTATGCACGTAGCTTCTGCATTTTCCTGGCAGTTCTGCAAGAAGCAAGGGATGCTCTCCCTTGATGACTTGCATAATTTGAAATGAATAAAAGCTAAGGAACTGTGAGCATGGCACTCTGTTCACAGGATTAGTATGCATGTGGCTGTTTATTCCCTTCAAGGCTAAACAGCTAAAGTCATTTCCTTCCAAACAAAGGTCTTTTAGGACATTTTATTCAGCGTTCAGAATTTAAACTCATGCCTTCTTTATGGGCCAGCTTGCTATCTCAGCTCTATTTAAGCTTCTTACCCTTCCTCACATTTCCAAAAGAAGCAATTTTAAAACAAGAAACTGCATGTAAAGAGCTAGAATCAATTTCATTAAACCATTCCAACAGATAACTATTCCAAAATACAAGTTGTATAATTATGTTTTTAATAAAATGAATATTATATCATTTGGGATTCTTTTGTCAGCTGGGACTACCTTGATTTATAGGTTCTAATGTTAAAAACAAAATACTTGTCTTAGAAAAATTAACATATTATTCTGAATTTTCATCTTAGTTGAAATGCATTTAGATTTACAAGGCTATAAATTATCTAGCTATACCTCAGTAACATATTTTGGATTTATCTCTTTTCATAAGCAATCCTTTTAGAACTATGTGGGCAAAGGGAAATGTAATATAGAGCAACCTTGGTGAAACTTCCTTTCTTCTTTTAAGCACCATCCTAGAGTGAATTCCTTTCTCTTCACCTTATTCCTTCAATTCACTGCTCCTGCAATGGACCCTGCCTGAGAGAGCTGTGCTAGTCAGCGCTCAGGGCATTGTCTCCCTCTACCCCACTGCTGCTACCCAGCCAGTACCAAGTCACATATGTTTTACCTCCCAAATCTCTTTCCTGCCCAGCCATAGCTCCATACTCCCACCTCCACTAGCAGATTTAAGACCAACATCCTCTCTCATGTGGATTATATCACAGCTCTCTAATATTCTAATTAATTCTCCTGATCTTTGACTTGCTGGCTCTGATCCAGTCTTCATAATGCCTGCAGAATGGGCATGTGAAATGAACTGAATCCATCCTCTACTGATTAAAAAGTCTTACTGGCTCCTACTACTCCTAGGAAAAAGCCCATACTCCTCAACACACTGTTCAAAACCTATACACACCTTTTTGTCTCTCCTTTATCTTGTTACTAGAGATCAGGTACATAACTTTGCACACAGGTGGGGTCCCTTGGCCTGGCTAGTGATCAAGACCTATTTGGGGGTGGGAGTGGCAGAAGGGAGGAGGTTGGAAGGAGGATGGAACCACTGAAGGTTGTCTGGCTAGGGGAGGGACCATAGGAGGTTGACTGACCGGAGTGAGGGATTGCAAGAGGTTGGCCAGCCAGTGGGGAGGATGAGAAGGGACATCAAGAGGTTGGCTGGCCACCCCCCACCCCAATCAGGGCCAATAGGAGGGCTGACTGGTGGGGGGCGGACATGGGAGGTTGGCTTTGGGAGCGCACTGACCACCAAGGGCCAGTTCCTGCATTTAGCATTTGCCCCCTGGTAGTCAGTGTGCATCATAGTGACTGGTTGATCAGTATTACCAGTTGTTCAGGTCGTTTGGTCTTAATAATCACTTAGACTTTTATATACATATATTCTGATCACATTGGTCATTTTTGAAGTTTTTTTAATATCTCAGTTTTGAAAATACCTCTTTTACTCAAATAAGTACTTCCAACATGGCCATTATTCCAGATTTTGTGTTAGAAGTTGAGAAACAGTGGTGAACAAAGACAGTCTTTCTGACCCACTGTGCATTCCTAACGTCCTGGGACTTCTCTCATTGCAGACTCCAACCTGCATTATAATTGACTGGTTGTTTGTCCACATAAGCCCTGGAGTCTAAGCTCTATATTGGATGAGAGTGGGCTATGCTTATCTTGTTCACTCTTATATTCTCTCCTCCCAAGCAAGAAGCCTGGCAATAATAACAATAACAGATATTTTTTAAAATAATAAATTAACTCTGTTATTTACAGCATAAACCAACCAGTTGCTTATTAAAAGAAGGGCACTATAGTTTCATCAATAACAAATAACTTACTTTCACTAAAGCAGAACCAATTTCCAAACAAAGTATAATTGTATGTTTTCAGAAACTTGTTGAATCTTTGCAATAGTTCTTTCAAAAATAGACCCAAAGAGAAAGACTTGGGTACAGTTAGTTTATTTGTGGAGTAATTCCAGAAATTATAAGAGGAGAAGTAGGAACAAACAAAGGAAGAGAGAAAGAATCCAATAAAGGGGTATTAATGAGTGCTACTAGGGTGTGTAAAGGGCTACACACATCTGAGGAAGCACATAGGACATTCCTCAAACTGTGCCAGTGAGGAACAAAGATACCAGGATTTCTGTCCTCTGTTGGTTAAGGGTTGCCCTTGGAGCACTGCATTTTTTCATTCCAGGCTGCCCTTCACTGGGACTGGAGGGAAATTCTAGGACACTGAAGAAGTCCCTGGAAAGGAGATAGGGAGTCAGTGTATTTGAGATGGAAAGTTTCTGCATGTATATGGATAGGGAGTCAGTGTATTTGAGATGGAAAGTTTTTCCATGTACTTTGGAACTGCAGTAGTATCAGAGGGGCCAAGGGCAAATCATAAGACACCATCAGCATCTGCTACAGAACACCTTGGCACATCACATTTAATAAAAATCTAGAAATGAGGGGTGCCTCACACTTTTACCAATATTTGCTAGATCCACAGTTAGGCTTGGTCTAGAAAGCTAAGGAAAGATTACAAGCATCTATACAAGCTTACAAATTGTCAACAAAACAACCCAAGGATTATGACGAAGGTCCCAATAATGCTTCTAGCAACAGAATTATATTTCTTTAATTGTGTTCCAAGAAAAAGAAGTAAACTATGGTGGGAGAAAAATGCACTCCCACTCCATATAATTACCAAATCTTCTGTAAGCCCATAAATTAATAAATATGTATTTCCAAAAAAAATCATAGATATGTTTGAAGAAAAATTATATATGCATATAAACAACCAGAATAAGTTTCCTCATTCTTGAAAGTAATCAAAATGCTTTTTCATTTCTGATTATTATTATAGTAATCATCATAAATAAATATAATAGTGTGTTCACACAAGAAGAAAATATTCTTGTATGTAAACCAATGCAATGTAAATGGAGATTTAAGACATTTGTGTGTAGAAATTAAACTTAAAAATGCCAAAATAGACAAAACATGAAGTTTTCTTCTCCACTCCATTCTGAAAGTTCACTAAAGTGTTGGTAAAATAATGATGATAAATAAAAACTCACAGGAGCCAAGACAGGGACCTGAGATTACAAAAGGTAAGAAAAAGGCAATCAATGTTTTTCTTAAACATATGTGAAGAGAGGTATAAGAGTAAGGAACCCTTAGAGAATTGTCCTACACCCTGATAGGTTGTGGCTTTGATTCCCTGTCAAGGGCATGTACCTGGGTTGTGGCTTTTATCCCAGCTGGGTCAGGGCAGGTGTCGAAAGCAATCAATAGGTGTTTCTCTCACATCGATGTTTTTTATTTCTCTCTCTCCCTCTCTCCTTCTCCTCCCCTCCCTCTCTCCTTCCATTTTTCTCTTACACTCTCTCTAAAATTAATGGGAAAATATCTTCTAGTGAGAACACCCCCAAAAAAAATTAATGGAGAAAAAAGGAAATATAAGCAGAGAGGTAACTATATAATAAGCCAGTGACTACTTTCAGAGAGCACTGGAGAAGATCCAGATGTGAGAAACCTGGCACCAGAGAACAAAGGGGCAAAGTTTGGGTCTAAAAACAGAGGTCTGGTCTGGCCAGAGTGGCTCAGGTGGTTGAGCACTGTGCACTTAAAGTTGGCAGGTTGGATCCCCAGTCTGGGTGCATACAGGAGGTAACAGACCTAGGTTTCTCTCTTTCACTGATGTGTGTGTGTGTGTGTGTGTGTGCGTGTGTGTGTGCGCGCGCGCGTGCGTGCTTTTACTTTTTCCTCTTTCTCCTCCCTTTCTCTAAGCATGTGCATGGGTGAGGATTACAAACAAACAAACAAACAAACAAACAAATAAATAAATAAATAAATAAATAAAACCAGAGGGTTGACTGAGAGTCTATATACGGAGCAGCTAAACTTCTTTATACTCTTGACTGCCTTGCATTACTTGACCTGCTTCCCCGCTCAAGTCTACTTTGGCAGGAAATAGGGAAATTTATTTCTGATAGGATTAGAAAGTCACCAGTTTGTAAGCATCAATATAATAACTGATTTAGGTGAGACTCATCAGCAGATGCTGAGGTTATAGGTTATAAAAATTTTTCAGAAAATAAAAAAAAACAGAATATTTACATAATCTGAAAGTATCATTTCTTGGATTCCTTAAAAATTATTGAAAGAAAATTAAACCTAAAAATATAAAAATATAAAGGATACCACCTTTATATCACAAATAATCAGACTAATAGATGACAAGTTCCTCTTAATATAATGTATTAGGAAAATAGTATCATTTATAAATATTCTTATATTGATAAAATTTATAACCTGAATTTAATTTTGAGAAAATAAGATAAATCCAAATTGTAGACATTCCAAAAATAATAGTTTTTTTACACTTTAAAATGTCTATTTCACTGAACAAATGAAAAAAGATGAGGAAATTTGTCTAGCTTCCAGGAGAATAAGAGTTCTGACATCTAAATGTGAGGCATTGGATGGCTTATTAATAAAAACAAAAACAGAAAACACCTTTTGGACAGCAAGAGAAATAGAACTATGGACTATATATTAGATGTATTGTTGTATGAGTATAAAGTTTCTTCATTAAGATAATGCTCTTGTTATATTAAAAATTCATTTTTAGAAGACATATTTTGTAGTATTTATTATGTACTAATATCTCCAGCTTCATGCTTAATTTCAGAAAGGTCTTAGCATATTAGCCTAATATGCTAAGTGTCTGACTGTTGGTTTGACCATTAGACCAGTTACTATGATGCACACTGACCACCAGGAGGCAGATGCTCCAACAGGTAGGTTAGTTTGTTGCTGGGGTCCAGCCATTTTGGACTGGGAAAGTCAGGCTGGACATGCCCTGAACGAATCAGTGCACCGGGCCAGTTTTGGGCCGATTCCTGCAGGCCAAGCCAAGGGACCCCACCAGTGCACAAATCCATATACCAGGGCCTCCACTATATATTGATATATATATATACATACACACATATACATGTAGTATATATATGATATGCACATGCATGACAACTTAACAAACGATACATGCTAAACTGATGATTCATTGAGATTCAATGGGAAACTGCTCTTATTATATGTCATGATCACTGGGACTGAGAGATACAAGAAGGATGAGTTCCTTCTAGAGAACCTGGGGAATTGTCACAGCAATACCAATGCTCCCCATTAGCCACTGGAGATTAGACTTTGGAAGCCAAAATAAAATATCAGCCTATATTTAATTCCATTACCAAAATGATTGGAGAATACTTAGTGAGGTACCTGGTCTTTAAAAGATGATGAGTGTGTGTTACCCAACCTAATATGTAAGTGAGAACCTAACCTAGGAGTGAAAGATTGAAGTGAATTGGCTTCTAATTTTATGTACTTAAGAACTTCTCTCCATTCTTGTGTAAATCATATGATCCTTTGAGGAAAAAACATTGTTAGACAGCCATGCTTTCTAGTTATATTTCTGTTTCAATCTCCATATAGTAGAAAAGCTTAAAAAAACAAATATAGTTTAAAACAGAAAGATGAAAATTAGAAAAAAAATAGTTGATTTCTAACAAAATAAAATTATTTCATGTTTTATTTTTGATAGCCTTTGATAGTCTCAGCAATTTACTAGTCAAATATTGGTTCTATGTCAGTTATTAAATTAATGCAAAACAGCAGGTAAAACTACCATTTTATTATGCTCATAATTTTTTGGTCATGGATTCAGGAAAGGATTGGCTGGAAAGTATTTTCTGTGATTCCTCAATAGGGTGAAATTAGATAGAAGTTGGGGTTGAAATTATCTTAAGGCTTGACTCGTCTGGCCATCCAAGATGGCTCAGTCCTAAGACTGACAGTTGATGCTGGTTGTTGGCTGGGAGCTCAATTGTACTGTTGACTAAGTGTTTATGTATGTTCTCTCCTGCATGGTGGTCTCAGGGTAGTACTACTTTTTACATAGTGGTGTGCTTTGCCCTGAGACAAAAACCCATGAGAATCAGTAGAAGATACATGGCATTTACTGACCTTAACTTGGAAATTTCACATTACTTCTGCTAAATTCTATTAGTAAAAAACACATCATTAAGGTTAACCCAGAATCAAGGAAAGGGAATATACACTCTTCCTTTCCAATGGAGGAGTATTAAAGAATTAGCAATATGTTTTAAAACCACTATGTTTCAATTGTGGAGTTTTAAACACTTTTTATTAGAACTCTTAGGCATTTACTGGATGAAACAGAACAGTTAAAAGCTGGATTACCTTTACATAATCAGATAACAAGGTAAAGCTAAGTTCTGAGACTATTTCCATATATTAATAAATATTGAACAACCAGATAAATGGACATATAGATAAATAAAAGGATGGATATAGATGAGAATGAGAGAAGAACTATTGGTCTGAATTCAAGAATAGTGTGTGGCTATTTCCAACTCTGACCATTATACTGGGGTTGCAAACATCTTTTAAAAGGGTCCTTATACTAACAGCACAGTGCATTCAGAAACAATTGCTAAGTAGGATGAAACCAGAGTAGAGGGCAGGTTCTGACACAAAAAAAAATGCTTAATAGGTATAATAAGGAAATGAAGATTTACACAGGAGAAACTTCACTGGATCAACGCAGAAATCCATCTGTCTTGGCCAGCTGCTCAATTCTGCTACAGAATCAGTAACATGATGGCAGCTCCTGGCAGGAGACAGCTTATCCTCTGAAAATGGGAATAAAAAAATTTGGCAGAGGAGAACAATTAGATGATTTATTCCATCCTACAAATTTGCAATCACACTACATGTGTTCTTTAGTTTTCTCAGCCAGGGAAATTACTGGGATACAGAACCAGACTGAGATAAGTACTAAGATAACGGGAGGTAATATGAGAAGTACTACTCCACTTACTTAAAAATCTAAAGGCTACAACTGGGCTAGTCTTCCAGTTACAACATATGGCTTAGAGACATGATCCCTCATCATGAAAATGGAATAGAACTTGTCATCATGGACAGATTGTTAGGGGGGAAAAATGATGGCAATGGGCGTATTATGAGATAAGAACAGCTAGTACTGTTATGTTTGGAGCTCTCTAAAAGCTGCGGTAGCATTTGTTTTGTTCCCTGGATTGATTCCATCTGTCTAGTACTGCTGAGAATATTTTGACAGTGGGAATTCGTGAGATGAGGCAACCTCCACCATGTAGTGGCATGTATTAGTCAGAATATCCATGATGGAAGGATGAAGGATCTGAGACATTGGTTTAAGAGAACTGAACCCAAAACATCATGAAGGTCACACTAAAGGGATTTAAGTAGACCTTTGAGAGTGGAGACTTTGGTATCAGTTGCTGGGGTTTGAGATGGAGGGGAGAATCTTCCTTTGGTTTTGACTCAACAGCAAGCTGCCGAGATAGCTGACAGGTGAGATAATTGTTAGTTCTCTGGTTCACTAATTAGAGGAGATGGGGAGTAATAGGGACATTAATTTTGTTCACTCACCTGAATCTCCTTTGGAAAAGGGAATTCCTTTTGAATCTTAAAAGAGATGAATTCACTGCTTGACATGCACCCAGATGAGTATAAAAAATATGCCTCCAGGCTGAGTGATATATGAATCAGATGTCAAGCTTCACATTGTAAAAGAGTGATATTACCCTTTAATTGCTCTGGGAGATAGACAGTCCTCTAAAGCTGAGGCAGAAACCACTGAAGAAATGGCATCAAAAGGAATCATATTTTAAAACACGAGAGAGCAAAAGGGAAGACCAAAAGCTTCTCTACCCCATTCAACCTTGCATTGATGTGCTTTGAGTGTCCATTTCAACATTTCTAACGCTTCCTTTTAAGTGAACCTGAATTCTTTTCTTTATTCTTAGGAGGCTTCCTGCAGATGTTCAGGATAAAACAACTTCATTGTTACCCCATCCCCAATTTGAGCTTAAATGTGGAGATTCCTAAAAGCAAAACTGCCTATGTGTTCTTCCAGACTCCAAAACTTATTAGCTATAGAACTCTGAGACTGTTTTCTCATGTACACAATGCAAATATGAGAGACTTTGTGGGGGATACTGAGAGGATTAAAGGAGAAAGTCTTGCATCCCAGTTAGCACACAGTGCCTGGCACATGGTTCAAGTTCAAGAAGTGTGAGCTACCATTATGTTTGTGCATAGGAAATGAGGGACCCTATTTTGGTTAGGAATAATGTTCAAATACAGGTATAAGATGGGTTTGGTCAAAGTCCGGATGGGAATAGGGTAAATTTGAATATGTCCTTTTCTGCCCACTCTCCTTCATGCCGCTCCCTCTTCCACACTAGGCCCGTATCCACCTCACAGCCTTCAAGTGGAAATAATTATTCCCATATAGTTTCCATTTCTGCTCTTCACTGCCAGTTAGATTATTTTTTTCCTGAAAACCTGGCAAATCCAGGGATTTATTAAATTGAGGGCTAAAAAATGGCAAAATGCATCTCCAAGCCAGAGCTGTAAACTCTCTGTCCCTTGAGAGCAAAGCTTTTTTGTCTGTTCACAAGCATTTCAGAAAATACAATAAAACAAGATTTGTTTCCAGTACTATATATGGTAAAATAAAAGGGGGAAAAAAGAAAATTAGGAACTTTAAAGGTGACCCCATAATTCTAAAGAGACCCGTTTTTATTCTCACAGATAACAGCCTCACTCCCAGGTCACTGAATGCGCAGTATTTGTTTTCTGTGGGCTGCTGCCAACAGATGGCTTGTTTTGAGTGGGAAGAAATATCATTAAGGAACAAAGAGAAATTTGGACTGAATAGGAAGTTAAATATGTTCTTGGGATTGCAACTGATGATCAAGGAGTTGCAAACCAGTGATTTGGAGCTTAATATTTTGCCTGCAGCCAATACCTCATGTTTTAAAAAAAACCTTAATATTAAGAAGGCTTTTCTCAAATCATGCAATTTATTTGTCTTTCTGTCTTGCCAGTGCCATTCCAAAACATTGTAATTTGCCTAGAATCCTGAAATGCAAGATGAACAAATAGTATTCATTTACTCAATGGGGAAGGCATCCTTTGACTGAATCGTCTCCTTCCACCCCAGTCACTGTAACGTGTGCTACATGTCAGAGATGTGAAATTAAGTTGAGTCTACTTGAAAGCAAAGTATAAATTAGCTTCTAAATGAAAACAATTAGAAGAAACACATTTTCATATGACAGCCAAACTCTATCAGCTCTTTTAGTACTCGAGGCCTCTCTGAGGAATTCAGCATGAAAATGAGGACAATATAAGCCCAGAATGTGACCCCACCACAACTCAGTGGGCTAAGGAATTTTCCTGGAGGTCTGAGGGTTTGTGGATAGGCTGGAAGTACAAGGGTAAAGATATGCTTCCTCTAAAAGCCCATCTTTGAAGTTGACTCCTTAAAGCATATACCTAACATTTTACCTGACAATATTAAAATATAATAAAAATAAAACAATCAAGAGCAACCTAATGAGATATAGCTGCATCCCACATTAATGCTCACATCCCTGAAGAAGCTGGTTCAGTAGATGAGGATTTTGGAGCATCCAGAGTTTGTCAAACCATGCAGCGCTGTATTAATGTACTTATAACCAAATTCACACTAGGTTCTTGGACACGAGACTCACACTATTCACAGATGAGGACAATGCCAGGAAATCTAATCTCAGATGATTTCTCTGCTGCTTAAAACAAATTTGTATTGTGCATACCTCCCTGGTATATTATAATTCAGAGAATACATTGAAGATTGTAATCAACCCTCTTCAAAGTAGTTGTTAAATCAGTGAGAACCTTTTCAAAAACAGTTGGGGATAATTCTACTGGCTAAAGAGTTTATATTCTTTTTTTAATATATTCTTGAGATAAGAGTTCTGGTTATTTCTTTTAGCTCACTCTCTGGCTGAATGAGAGTCACTGAGCATTTCTGTTATGCTGCTATTGTTGGTGGCGCAGTCAGTCACTAAAGCAAATCATATGATTTCAGGAACAGAATTAATATTAGGACAAAAAGTCTATTCCCCAGAATCTAGAGGTTGTGAGTTGACTGGCCTCGAGAGCTGTGTTAGGCACAATGAAGTCTCTAGTTCTTTGCTCACTCTGTATTTGTGACCTTTCCCACAGGCCTTTGCAGTACTCTTACAATGGGAGGAGGGTGACTCCCCTGCCCTTGACTTTGTGCTCAAACATGTGATTTGCTTTGGACAATAAGATGCTCACAGATGATATGCAAGCAGAATCTTTGGATCATTGGGCTTTCTCAGTCTTATAATCCTGCCACAACCATGAGAAGAACATGCCCAGGCAGGATGTATCCCAGAAGGAGAACGAGACAGGTGGAGCAGATCTAGTTGATGCAGCCAAGCCTAGCCTAGATCCGCCATCTGACTCCCATTAGGCACACAAGCAAACTCATCTGAGACTTTGGAGCTACTGAACTGGAACTGCTATCCTATAGATTCATAGGTCAAACAAGTGCTTACTGTTCTTAAACACTTATTTTCAGAGGGGAGTGCTTATTGCTTTAATCTACTGCTTAAAGTTATGGTGACAAAATACTAAGCTTTTTTTAAGTTTTAGTTGTTTACCTGATGGAAACCATTTTTAAGCTTTTATTCTCCATAGTAGGATACCCCATTATTCCAATGTCATGACTTGAAAGTCAAGGTATAAGCTTTCAATGGCTATGGATCTGAGAATTTGAATGTCTCCCTGAGACACTATAATAGTAGCTAGATTTTATTGAGGGCCTATTATATGCCAAATACTCTTTGCAGTATACACCACACCCTCAATATTAGCTACAACATTATACATATTATAATAGTTAATTATTATACTTATTAATAGTTAATAATAGGAGGTGGTTATTAACTATTCTCTTTTAAAATATGAGAAAACTGATACTCAGAAAAGCAAAGTAAGTTATGCAGGGAACTAGAACAAATATATTTGAACCTGGGTTTAAGTGAATCAAACTAAAATTTAAACTCCTATGCTATACTTCCTCTAGTCATTTTAAAACCCCAAATAAAAGATTTTACATCAAGCAGTATTGTATAATCAGTTTTAGAAAGCTACAGAAAGGAGTGTAAATTTCAGTCAGTTTTCAAGAGATCACAGATCCTAAGTCTATGCTTGACCATTACAACGAAGAACAGAAACATCAATCCAGAATCCATTCTGGAAGGAGCTGATCTTTGGCATTTCCCAGATCCTGCCCCTCTGCCAGAAGACAGTACATAGAAGAAAGAATCATTTGCTCTGATTTGAAGAGTTGTGCCACAAAGAAAACGAGAAAGACCCTCCCATAAACCCCAGTCACAAGTCCTGAATGCACAGAGTTGGTATTGTTCACTGAAGAATGATGAAGTTCCTAGTCAAGGGAAAGTCAAAGGTCAAGATCCCCATTTTTTAAGAAACCACTTGGCTATTTGATGAAGCTTACAATAGTAAATATTGTGAGAACCAGTATTCAGTGTAAAATGTGTTAGGAGCAGATTTAAGGAAAGTCAAAATCAGTCAAGGGCCCAAAATGCTTTCAATCATTTTTAAAGCAACCCATATTTGAAAGGCCATTGATGCCTCACCTCTTTCTAGAACCCTTCCTCGATTACATGGTCACCCCCGTTATCCCCTCTTCACTCTAAATACCCAGGTCAAGTGTGGCATCATCTCCTCCTCAGTCTTACTTTTTCAAACGGCTTCTTAGTGAGTCCATGTGAAGGCACAGTGCTCTCAGATGTCTAGTATTTGGTGATGATAAGCTTAACAATAATATTTACTATTCAATGAATTTGTCTATATGCCTACTCTCTTTACAATCATTAACCTTAGTAAGCAGGTTCTGGTATAATCCCCATGTTATAAAGAAGAAATCTAAGCTTACAAAAGTCACACAATTTGCTCAAAGCTACATAATCAGAGAGTATTTGCGTGAGATTTGAATATAGCCAGCCTGAGTTGGTCCGAAGGTTGTGGGTTATTATTAAGCTGAATATAGCCAGCCTGACTGCAACAACCTTGACTTTCAACTGGCTCACAGAAGACACTCTCTTTTATGTTCTGTGTTTGTGTGTATAAACCCAAGGTGCAGGCACATTGGGAGGCACAGAACCAACCCCCATCTGCATAAAACTTCAGAGGTTTCCAACTATTACCTAATACTCTTGTTTAACAATAGAGCTCATACCACTGGAAGAAAAACCCAAGTTAGGCTCATTTGCTAGCAACACTTGGGCTTCTTAACAAATATAGTATCGTGAAGAGAGGAAAACATTACATAAAGGTCTATATATACTACATGAAAATATGGGCTAAAGATAATATTTTCAAAGCCTATGACCAGAATATTTAATCAACAGCCATTCAGCAACTGTATTTATTTAGCATCACCATGTATGGGGTACTATATTGGGAAATAACAAATTATATATGAAAAATAAGTAATTTCTCAGAATTGCTTTTCTTATAATGAGACAACCTATTAAACAGTAACATATTAAGGAATTGACTAAATGTTCTGAGATTTCTGAAGGCAACTGTTAGGCAAAACCTCAATATCAGACAAGATGCTGCTTTGGGACATATGTCTATGTGTCAGTCATATGACAGAATCAAAATATTATGAATAAAATTAAAGACTCAGTTCTTTCCATCAAGTTTGGCCTGCTTATCTATTAAGCAAACTCATCACACAGATGCCAGGTTGTTGAAATTTATCTTTAAAGCTCTCCTATATTTGTATATTTGACTCTTCCCTTTTGATTTTTCAAATTCCCACTTAATATCCAAATTTTTGCTCTTATGTTAGTATAATTTAAATATTTTATATTAAATAAAGATAAATAATAAATTATACTAGGCACTATACCCAAAGCTTGTCTTTTTAAGAAACACTGGTTTCTATGTTCCAGACTCATTATCCAGTTCTAGAAAAAATCACCACCAGAGACCTCTCAGGATGACCATAATCAATAAATCAACAAACAAGTGTTGGTGAGGATGTGGAAAAAAGGAACCTTTATGCACTGTGGGTGGGATTGTAAATTGGTGCAGCCACTATAAAAAACAGAACGAAGATTCTTTAAACAATTAAAAATAGACTAAGCAATTCCACTTCTGCGTATTTATCTGAAGAAATCCAAAAACTAATTTGAAAACATATATGCACCCTTGTGTTCATTGCAGCATTATTTCCAATAGCCAACATATTGAAGCAACCTCAGTGTCCATAAATAAAGAAATGAATAAAGATGCGGCACATATATACAATGAGATATTACTCATCTATAAAACAGAATAAAATATTATTTGTGACAACATGGATGGACCTAAAGGTACACTAAGTGAAATAAGTCAGAAGAGAAATACCAATATAATATGTGGACTTTAAGAAAACAACAATGTGAATAAACAAACAAAACAGGAACAAACTCATAGTTACAGAGAAAAAATGGTGGTCACCAGATGTGAGAGGTTTCAGAGGGATGGGTGAATAAGGTAAAAGGGATTAAGAAATACAATTACCAGTTATTAAAATAGTCATGGGAATGTAAAGTACAGCATAGGGAATATAGGAAATAACACTGTAATAATTGTGTATGATATCAGATGAGTACCAGATTTATTGGAGTAATTACATCATGGGGTATATAAATGTTTTATCTCCATGTCATATACCTGACACTAATGTAATATTGTTTGTCAATTGTAATTGAAACATAAATTTGAAAAAGAAGAAATATCATTAAAAAAGAAAAATATCATTACTTGAATATCCCATTGATATTTCAAACTCAGTGTTAACTAACATAAATAAATCATTTATTTCCATAAAAATTGGACTGCCTTCATGCATTCCCAATCACTATGGTAGCACCCTGTTACGGATTGCATTGTGTCCCCTAGAAAGTCATGCTAAAGTCCTAACTCTCAGTACCTCAGAATGTGACTTTATTTGGGGAAAATAAAGGTCATTACAAATGTAATTAGTTAAGATAAAGTCATACCAAAATGGAGTATGCCTCTACTCCAATATGTCTATTGTCTTTGTAAAAAGGGGAAATTGGACACAGCAATGCACACAAGGAGAATGTTATGTAAAGATTAAGATTAGGGTAATGCTTCTGCAAACCAAGGAACACCAAAGACTGCCACCAAACCACCAGAAGTTAGGAGAAAGACCTGAACCCTGCTGACAACTTGATTTTGAAACTTCTACACTATAAGACCATAAATTTCTGTTGGTTAAGCCTCCCAGTTTGTGGTACTTTGTTAAGGCAAATTTAGCTAATATATGTCCCCATCAAACCAGTTAACCCGGAATTCTTCCTTATCCTATCCAGCATCCAAGTTTTAGATTTATGCTTTGCCCTTGGTTCAAGTGCTCATCATTCTATTTTAATGATTTTCTTAATTGGGCATTCCGGCATCAGAAGGATTCCTTACTCACTGTACAATCAACCTCCCCACTATAGTCAGGGTCATCTTTCTAAACTGCCAGCCTGGTCACATCACTCTTTTACTGAAAATTCTTGCATACTACAGAGGATGCAGATCCTAGACTTTTGGAAATCTTGACTCTTCAGCTTGGAATCCAAGCTGATCATGATTTGCTCTTGACCATGACTTGTTTATGCCATCATATCACTTCCCTGTATTCAAGTCATATTTCAATTCATGCATCAAACTATGCCCAGGCATTTGACACAATGTAAGCACTCATGCTCTCTCCCATTCCAATCTGTTTACATATTCTTCCCTATGTCCCCCATGTGGAATTTTCTTTCAGTTATAACTCTCTTGTTATCACTTCATCTCTCCTACCTAAAATATAGCATAGTGCTCACCCTGAAGTAATTTCTAAATAGGTGTTTATTGAGTGAATGTATAAAACCAG
Organism: Pipistrellus hanaki; assembly: GCF_964339955.1. Lineage (NCBI taxonomy): Eukaryota > Metazoa > Chordata > Mammalia > Chiroptera > Vespertilionidae > Pipistrellus > Pipistrellus hanaki. The sequence goes on from NC_140508.1 coordinate 21,818,311, forward strand.
AATTTCATCTTATTAAAATGCAAGCCACCTAATATTCTGGGAAATCCCTTGTTTAAACCAAGTCAGAGAAAATATCTCCATTAAAACCTCAGTTTATTCCAATTTACTCACGTATTTAAATAAAAATTCAATGAACAAAAAAATATATGCAATTGTTAGAATAGACACTGGAAAAGCAATACCAGAGTTGGTCTGTTTTAAAATGGCTGCACACTTGGCCCAAGTTTCATGTAATATTATAGAACTGGCAAGGCAAGTTGTTCTTAGAAAATTATGTATGCATTTGTGATATTAATGCACACCTGTGTCTTCCTACAATTAGCTTAAGCCCCAAATGCTCCTCCTTGTCACTGACTTGAATTTTCCTCATTTTATAAAAATCATTTGACTCATACAATATACTATGGACTTATCTGGATAGAGTTTTATGTTTATAGATCTCATAAGATTTTTGAAGTTTGCTGCAAAACATATTTATCACTGTTTTTATTGGCTACATGCATTTTTAAGAATTGTCTTAAAGGGGAAAATGCAAGTTATACATTTAAAAAAAAGAAGATAAAAAATGGAATAAAATATTCTAGTATGTATTTAAAAAACAAAACTGTATTTTATATATATATATATTAGAAGCCCAGTGTACAGATTAGTGCAGGGAAGGGAGGTCCCTCAGCCTGGCCTGAACCCTCTCACAATCCGGGATCCTAAGGTGGGGCCCACCATCTCCTCTCCTGGCCTGCACTTGGTCATGGTAGCTGTGGACTGGTCCTCTTGTCCCCCAGAGGCCCAGGCCACTCTGCATCTGCTGCCCAGAGGACCTCCATGTGGCCAGAGCAAAATGCTTGCCACAGTGACTAAGCAAGCTGCCTGCTCTCAGCAGTAGCAGTTGCCCTCCCACCCCCCAGGACTGGGGGACTCTGGTGGGGCTGAGGGGACTGGGCACTGCCATCTTGTGGCTATGGGCACCACTATCTTTGTGATGGAGTGATGGTTAATTTGCATATTACCCTTTTATTAGATAGGATATTCTAAGGCATGCAAATTAGTGCAAATAAGGCAGTAGAATAGCAAATTTCAATTTAATCTATTGCCACTCAATAACAATACTCTATTATTCTTGTTCTTATAATTATTTTGTTTATTTTACATTCAAATTACATAATCTATGAAATATATTTCTTCGCCAAAAAATCAATAGCTTTTATTCATTCAACATATGGACACTCTAAAAATCAAAGAAGATAGCAGCAATTTCAAAAAACACATAACTATACTCATATTTTTAAACAGTCCTCGATATCTTCTAATTGTTATAGACCAATATTTACAATCAAACAGAAACTCTGCAATGAACAGTGAAATTTCATTCCAAAGATTGTGACTGTGCCAGCTGATCAACCTGCAAATCTAACAAGCATCTTAAATTCAATGTGTTCAAATTGGGTTCTCTATTTTTTCTTGACTTGCTATTTTTTCCGGATCCTAAAATTGGGGTAATATAATCACCCCCTATATAGTCACTGAATAAAAACCTTATATTTCTTTCAAATTTGTTCTTTCTTCTATATCAATAATTTCTCAGTGGGTTCTGTTTATTCTACAGCTTAAGTGCTTTGGAATTCATCCCTACCTTTCCATTTTCCAAATACAGTATTTTATCGATTCAGCACCCTGCATGTATATTGTAGGCACACAATATATCTTTGACAAGTGAGTAAGTAGACAATAAAATCAATACTTAGAAATTTTTCCCTTTTTCTTTTCCAGACAACTATAATAATCTCCAGTATGAAATTGTGCTTATTAATCATCTACTCTTTAATTTGATTTTCAAACTTACTACTACAAGGGTTATTCTTCTAGAACAAAGCCAACAATATCATTTCTTGCTCGAATAATTTGATGGCTGTTCTGTTCATGAAAAGCCAGGAAGGCACTTTGATAAGTGCAAGGGATAACTTGAGCAAATAATGGTGTCTATGTTGGAAGATACTCATTAATCAAATAATTACTCTAAGGGAAAACTATAAGATGCTTTGAAAGCATATGGCAGTGTCATAATCCATCTGGGAGACTGGACTGGGTTTCTAGGCATAAGAGTTGTAAGAGCTGCTATATGAAATATAAATTGGGTTTCCCGAAGTAAAAGAACTTGCTCCTGGCCAGTGAGAAACACATGCAAAGATTGTGTGTAGAACCGAGCTTGGCCTTTAGGTATCTCCGAGGAGTGTAGTGGGTTTAGAACTCAGAGACCAAGTGATCAATAGTGCCTGTTGAGCTCATGAGGATAAGCAGTAGTAAATTCTTTATTGTTTGCCAAACACCCTAAGAAAAATCCATGAAGGATTATAAACAAGGGGTTACAGGATCACTTCCACTGGTTTCTTTTCATCAAATTCTATATAAAAAAAAAATTAAAAGAGAAAGTATACCTTAGAGTGGGTAGGATTGTATTAAATGTGTCCGGGAGCATCAAGAGTTCTTGGAGCTGCCAAAACCTATTTGGCTCAGTGGATAGAGTGCTGGCCTCAGGACTGAAAGGTTCCAGGTTCAATTCAGGTCAAGGGCATGTATCTTAGTTGTGGGCACATCCCTAGGTGTGTGGGGGTGTGTGTGTGCAAGGGGCAGCTGATCAATGATTCTCTCTCATCGATGTTTCTAACTCTCTATCTTTCTCTCTTCCTCTCTGTAAAAATCAATAAAATATATTTTTTAAAAAGAGTTTTTGGAGCATGAATAAAGGACAAGCTTCATTCCAACAAATTTTGTGATGGGCATAACTTATGGCTTAGTAGCCTCACTTTTGTTTCTGAATCCATGTTAACAATGGGCATTTTCAACATGCCAAAATGGTTACTGCATTCTTTATGACACCCTATTCTGCAACCAAAGATAACAGCACAATTAATACATGTGATGAATTCAAAAGCACCTTAGCTTTGTTTCTGACTTCACTTTTTAATCAACACGAAGTCCTTTTAGCATTTAGTTTCCTTCTTTCATGAATATTTTTAAAACCACCCAATCCCCAGGGCTCTTGGAATAATGGAATCCACCTTCCTGTGTTTTAGTAGTGGAGAAATGATTGCCCCCCACCTCAGTCTTTTCATTTGTGCCAAGAAGACAACCCATGTGGAAGTGATGACACAGATTTCACCATTTCTGCTTGCAGGCCTTTCAGCGAAGAATAGAACCAGGGGTTACACGTCTTTATCAACAACTGTCAGCTCAAAAACTGTTCTGTCTTTGGCAAATACAGTATTAACCTGTGTGCTTGCTGAGGCTGCTTGCTAGACTCAAGCCTCTGAAAGTCAGAAGTGCTGATGAGGGGAAACAGTGTAACATAGAGGATGGCAAACTGCACGAACCCTGCTCCTGTTGCAGTTTTATTGTTCATGTAATTGTAATAATAAATAAAATGCCAGGACCTTTCTGTTCAGTGTGATGCCTCAAATTACTTCTTCAATTTCAGCCCAGGCATTCATGATCTTCTGGAACAGTTTTTCATGCTTTAATTTTTGAGATAGCACACCTGTGTTATCCCCAAAAATTGCCAGATAATTACCAATTTCTGTTTTAAAGAGATGTTTTTCTTGTTTTCTGGTTGTTAATTTATGCCTCATTCATAATTACTCATTACAATGTATTTGAAATACATAGATGAGCATTCAATCTGAAAATTATCTAGGGAGATTGAAACCCCAGGGGCAGAAGACATATGATTTAAAAATGAAGTATGGCCTGCCTTGTCTGTTCACTTGCATAATCATCTATTTCTCCTGCTTACAGGTTCTTCATGAATGCAGTCAAAGTAGAGATTAAGTTGTGAGGGTCTCACTCCAATAATCTGGGAATCATCCTTGTTTTTAATAGCTCTTTATTGATTTTCCGAGGATGTGCTTTTTATTGACTTTCTTTCTTTTTGAGAGAGAGGAAGGAAAAGAAAGAGATAAATTGATGTGAGAGAAACATAGATTTGTTGCCTCTTAAACATTCCCCAACTGAGAACAGAACCCAGGTATATTCCCTGACAGGCAATTGTACTCTCAACCCTTTGGTGTACCTGAAGACATTCCAACCAACTGAGCCACACTAGCCAGGGAAGCTCTCTAATTTTATAGTGTAAAACAGTGGTTCTCCATCACTTGGAGGGCTCATTAGAACACAATTTTCTGGCCCTACCTCCTAGTTTTTGATTTAGCAAGTCTGAGATAAGGAATGAATGTTTATATCTATACTAATAAAAGCCTAGGTGGTCCTCACAATCTCGTACACAACATCATCACAAGAAGATGGCCGCCACAAAGATGGCCCCACAAAGGTGGCCACATACACAGTGGAGGCAGGGCCCAGTGGCTGCTCCGCATGGTGAGGCCTGTGGGATCCCATGGCTCTGTGCAATGCAAAACAGGCTGGTCCTGGTGTCTCTGCCACCTCACGTGGAGGTGGTGGGTCCCATCAGAGGAGGTAGGTCATGGCAGAGGCAGTTGGGATGATAGGACCAGCAGGGGAGCAGTTAGGGGGCAATCAGATTGGCAGGCAGAAGTGGTTAGGGGCAATCAGGCAGGCAGACACGCAGGTGAATGGTTAGGAGTCAACAGTCCTGGATTGTGAGAGGGATGTCTTGATTGGGCCTACATCAGCTGTTGGACATCCCCTGAGGAGTCCCAGATTGGAGAGGGTGCATGCCAGGGTGAGGGACACCCCTCCGCCATGCACACATTTTGTGCATTGGACCTCTAGTTTCTAATAAGTTCCCAAAACTATATTTTGAGCACTTCTAGTGTAAGAATAAATAGACTTTACATTGTTCCCAGGAGCTACCAGAAACATAAATTATTCAAAATAACGGCATGGAAATAACTGGTTTTATAAAAAGTCAAAGAATGATAAAATTTAGAGTTGGCAAGGTACTTAAATCACAGATATTCTATGCCTTGGAGAATGGTAATAATATAGCCATGGTCATAAACAAGTTGGTGATGGAGATGAGAATATAACATTCTAAATCCCCAAGTCTTTGCTCTACCACTATCTGGGTAGCCAGGTATGACATCAGATCTAGTTTAGTAACTAAAAATTATACCTTTGATTAGGGCCATGGTTGGCAAACTATAGCTCGCAAACCACATGTGGCTCTTTGGCCCCTTGAGGGTGGCTCTTCCACAAAACACCATGGCCTGAGTGTGTCTATTTTGAAGAAGTGATGTTAGAAGAAGTTTAAGTTTAAAAAATTTGGCTCTCAAAATAAATTTCAATCGTTGTACTGTTGATATTTGGCTCTGTTGACAAATGAGTTTGCCAACCACTGGGTTAGAGCATTTATAGATTGAGAATTGAACTGATTAAGTAGTTGAAACTGGCAAATTTATATCAGCCTTTACACCTACTGTTCTGTTATAATTTATGAAAGTGTCTTTTATTATAAAATGTCCAAGTTAAAAACAATAGGCATATATTACTTTTGTACAGGTAAGAAAGAAGCATGTAAGGGAGGAAGAACATGATACATTTACATGAAAGAGCTGTTCTTTAGAAGAAAAAACTTCAAATCCTATCAAGCATTAGGCTATTTTAAAATCAACTAATGGAATTGGGTCAATTTGGATATTTTTTAATGAATAACTTTTGAGTTTATTAAATGCAATAGACTTTAATGTGTTTGTTTTCTTCTACCAATTAATTTGCAGATAGAAAGTATTGGTCATGTATTTTTTTCAGAGTGAATTTAAATAAATAATTTGAGCCAAAACTGGTTTGGCTCAGTGGAGAGAGCATCAGCCTGTGGACTGAAGGGTCCTGGATTCCATTCCAGTCAAGGGCATGTACCTTGGTTGCGGGCACATCCCCAGTAGGGGGCGTGCAAGAGGCAGCTGATTAATGACTCTCATTGATGTTTCTAACTATCTCTCTCCCTTCCTCTCTGTAAAAAAATCAACAAAATATATTTTTAAAAAATAATAATAATAATTTGAATTACTACATGTTGAAGGATTTGTGTCTACAGGCAGCAAGTACATAGTCCTGAAGCTCAGGGTCCCATCTCAGGGAGCATTTCAAGGTTGATGAGGTCATGTTTATGCAGTCAGCATGGAATCATGCAAAATCCATCTAGATTTTCTGGTTCTATTGACCTGAGTTTGAATGCTGTCAATTACTCTGTAACCTTTGGAAAATCAATGAACTGCTTCTTACCCTCAAGGTTATCCTGTGTTCAACCAGAAAAATATAAATCCCATATCACAAGCAGTGCCAGAACTCAAGAGTAGCTTGGGAAAGATTTCATCCCTCCATAATTTTCATCAGAACCTGTCCTCCCACAATGCCTCTCACATCAAGGTACCACAATCAAACAATCTGAATAGAAATTGTGAACTTAAAGTGTAAATGTAGCTTCCAAAATTGCACTTTTTAAAGTATCAAAACTGCACTTAAAGTATACAAGCAATACAAATGGGGAAAATTAGGGGGTAGCTGTAATCCTATATAATAAAAGGATAATATGCAAATAGACCAAATGGCAGAATGACCAGTCTCTATGATGCACAATGACCCCCAGGGGATAGGCTCTCAATGCAGGAGCTGCCCCCGGCGGTCAGTGAGATGCCATAGGGAAACACAGCTAAGCCAGGAGCCAGGCTCATGGTTAGTGAGTTCATTGGGGATGGCGGGAACCTTTCCAGCCTCCACATCAGCACTAAGCCATCAGATATCCCCTGGGGCTCCCGTACTGAGAGAGGGTGCATGGTTGGGCTGAGGGACCCCTCAACTCCCCCAAGTGCATGAATTTCATGCACCAGGCCTCTAGCATGTTTATATATTGCAGTAGAAGGCATCTATCTCATGTATCATTACCTTGATGCCTAACATTATTATGATCTATATACTACATTTCTTTTTACCTTTTACAGTTCCTTTAAAAAGTGAATCTACAATTTAGCCACCAAAATTGTCCTTTCCAAGAAAGTAGCATTTTAGCCTACTCTTAAACTTTTAGAATTAGCTTTAAAATCCTTAGGGAGAAATGCTGACTTCATTTAAAGGGCACACCCAGCATCATAATGTGAGTATTGGTGAGAGGTTTCCTTATATTTAATTCTAAATTATTGCTTTGCATAAATGATATTATTATATTCAAAGATGAAACTTTCATCCATTGGAATACAGAAGAGTGAAGACATCAAAGTGGCAGAGTTTAAAAAAAAAGTAAACAAAGATTTGTTGGCCAAGAACAGTCTTCTTGAGTGCCATGGATACAAAATTATTGTCCAGGAACTTAAAGCTGAAGTCATGGGCTACTATAACTTCAAGTCTGGAAATGACCTTAATATCAATCTTTCAATCCCCTTTCATTAACATATGAGAACAGAGAACCTTACCAGGCTTCAGGTACCTGCCCATCCCAGAGAGTTCATAAGAAGGAAGCCAGGACTAGAATTAAGATTTCCCAATATGAAGGCCTATGTAGTTGTATGGCTTTTTGTTATTGTTGTTGTTGTTGTTGTTGTTGTTGTTTTGTTTGTTTTTTTGTTTTTTTTCCCCAAAAAGAGGCTGATTTTAGAAGATGATAAGTTTAATATAATGTAGTGTTTTTAATAGAAGATAGTGGGTTTGTGACTTTCTGCTTTTATTTTTCATTGAGCATGTGTCACACTTAGGAGAAAAATGTAATCAATGAGTTTATATAAAATTATTTATATGGTTGAGTACTTTTAAAAATAATCTCACTTTGCTATCTTCCTCAGAGATGGTAGCCGGTTTGTTTTTTCAACATATTAAACAGATAGCTAAAACTTGCAAAATATTTTGTCTTACTCATAAGACTTGGAAAGTTAAAAGGACATAGAAATAAAACTAACAAAAATACTGAACAACTCAACATTTTACATGTTATGGTTGCTTAGGGTTACCAAATTTAGCAAAGAAAAATATAGGATGCCCCGTTAAGTTCATATTTAAGGAGAACAATTATTTTAATATGTCTCGTGTAATATTTGAGGTATACTTATACAAAATAATTATTTGTTGTTTATCTGACATTTAAATTTAACTGCAAATCCTATTTGTTTGTGTGTGTGTGTTTTCTGGTGTATCTATATATGCTGATTTTAAAATATTTGATTAAATGCCACATTGTAGTAAACTAATACTAATTTAAAACATATACCAAGTTCTTACTATACCAAATTAATTCTCTCAAGTATTTTATGAGAACAAAAACAAAAACATTCAATGTTTAATGAATATCTGTTGTGAATACAATGAAATAGTAATTTGTAAAAGACACATTGATTTTATTTATGCATCCATATAATACACTCCATATAACACAAGGCAAACCAACCACAAAAAATAATAGACTCCTCCCTATTATAGAATGTAATTAATTGATCTTTTGCATGTAACCAATATTTACTTAATTTTATAATCCTTTGGTAAATAACTATTGATAAATTTTATTACTGTGCCAGACAGAGAGATAAAGGAGACTTAAAAAGAAAGAATAAAAAGAAAAACAAAAAAATATTAATTCAGAAGTATTGTGTTGTATTGTGTTGGACACTCACTAAATACTGTCTAACATCCATCCTTGGAAGAGTAAAATAATAAAAATTAAAAATTAGTTTTAATCCTACTTCTCAGAAATAGCTCTGTTAACACTTCATACACATACACACACACACACACACACACACACACACACACACACACACCTATGCACACAAGTACACCATATATAATAATTTAAAAGAGAATGCTACAAGAATTGCCTCTCTCTCCTCTTCTCTCAAGTCGGAAAACCAACATGTCTACTTCCACTACTTCTTGATCTTCTCCCATTGGGTTGAGTATATTAATCTGAAAATTGCAGATTTATAAGGTGGGAGGAGCCTAAATCTCTAAATCATCATGTGGAGCAAATGACCTTGACCTGAATAATTCATTAGAGATAATTAAACTTCTATATTAATTAAATTATAGTGTTTGGAACTTTTTGTTAGAGCAACCCTACCCAACACATTATCTAAATGGCCAAAACATATGATTTTGAAATATTCTGGGAATTCAAAGAAGAGAAAATGACATACTGGCTGGAGTCTTCAGGAAATAAAAAAGACATTTAAAGAAGATAAGAATGATAGAGTTTTGATTTTAAGATAGCAGCTGAGCATAGGCATTTGCCACCCTCCTTCAAGAAACCACAATAAAAAGCCACACAGGAATACAAAAGGGAGCAACTTTGAGAGCTCAATTTCTGAATGACAAAAAGCAATTAGAAAAGTATGGTCAGAAGTTGAGGGCAAAAAAAAGGCATATATAGTCCAGGAGAGGTACCAGAGGGAGCCACAGGAGATATGGCAGCTAACATTCCTGGCAGAACTCTGGAGGATTCTGTGCATCAGGGTTTTCTCAACCTCGACATTGTTGACATCTAGAACCAGATAATTATTTGTTGTGAGGGGTAGTGCTATATATTGTAGTATGTTGCTGATATTAACCATGTCTCCAGCCCCAACAATAAACAAACAAACAAATAAATATACCGCCTTGGATAAATGCTCCCTTGCTTGAGTGTATTTGTCATACATTATTCATGTTACAAATATTTACTAAATACTTCCTGTTTGCCAGGAACTGTTCTAGGTACTGGAATATGAAAGTGCACTAAATAATAAAAAAAATCCGTTTCCTAATAATATTTGCTAGTAGGACTAGGTAGGCAACTAACAAACTAATTGAGTAAAGCATATAATTTGTCAAATGATGACAGTGGGTTGGAGAGAATAGAGGAAATAGGGAGAAGGAAAGCATAACTTTCCTGAACAGCTGTGCAAGTTGCCTTTCAAAACCCTTCTCTAAATTTATATGTGGGAAATATTAAGTGCCCAGTTTTTGTCTCTTAAAATACCACTGGAGAGATAATTGCTATACAATTGGAATGGACTTCAGAAAAGAATTGCAGAAGAGGTAATAATGGACTTTAGACCATTCTGAAGACATATTTGATGAAACTCAAAGATGGTGATGGGCAATGGGCAGCCACTGAAGGTTAACAAGAAGAAAAGTGAGGGTGGTGCTGAAAAATGATTCAGGGAGAAAAATGGCTGCAAAAACTCAAGAATCAGGGAAGGAGTCTGGCTTCCGATGGTTGAATGGATTTACAGAATCCATTGGCTAAAGCAGTAAATGTATTAACCTTATCTCATTTTATTTTTAACTCATTTTCTCCATCAAACTTTCAGCAATGAGCCTTTACAAGGCTCCGTGAAATGAAATTTCCTTTCAGAGAGTTTCTTATTTCATGCAATTGCATTACAATGCTGAGTCGACAGATAGTTGAATACTATTAACTAAGCTTTACCATTATTATTCCAGAAATATGAATGAGGAGCCTTTTACTTGAAAAAAAATCTTGAGTTAAAAATTCACTCTTAAGATTAATGGAGACCAGAACACTTAGAAAATTTTACTTATATCTAGTGAGCGCTTTCTATTTTCTCTGATTAACACATGTTGTCACTTGTACAGTCCTAACAGCTTACAGCTACAAGTTCAGTCAATGGGGTTCAGAGGAGAAGGAGGGGTGTAAATCTGAGATAGTAGGTCTTTCTCTCCTTACTTAAAACTTTTACTTTTGCATAGCATTTGGAATTCTCTCAATACATCCATTACCAAAATAACAGTCGTATCTTTTTTATTTTGAACATGTGGTAAAATATGCAAAATTATAAAACAGAGATTGAATGACTGCCTATGCATGTTGATTATTTGGGGTTACCTAAGTTTCCTTACTACATAAAGCCTCTCTTTTGTTTATTATCAAAAAGTCACTTTGATGCAGATTTTGGCTGGATGTATATACATACTTGTAAGGGAGGAAATGAGCATTCTCCTTTGAAAGCCAAAACAACCTTGCCAATAATTTTTTTTATAGGTTAATAACTATACGCAGACCCACATACTTTCAGTATGATTTCGCAATTTCTGACTATGTGGCTTTCTTTCTAACTCAAGTTGATAGATAAAACTTCTGCATCTTTAGATAAAACTAGAGGCCTAGTGCATGGATTCATGCACTGGAAGGCTTCCTCAGCCTGGCCTGCACCCTTTTGCAATCTGTGACCCCTTTGGGAATTTCAGAGAACCGGTTTCAACCCAATCTCAGCAAGCCAAGCCGAGGGACCCCACTGGTGCACGAATCCATGCACTGGGCCTCTAGTCCTAATATATAAAAACTCTGGCTCATAATGTCTGGTAACCACAAGGCTCTACCAACCAGAAGTCAGTCCTGCAACCCAGTGCTGACTGCTTCCCCTGCAGTCACAGTGCCCTAGCACTGATTGCTAAGGGGGCTGTGAATCAGGGCCAGAAAAAGGCCTGAAGAGAGAAGTAGGGACTGATCCATTGCTTCTGTGGCAGCTTTTCATCAGCACTTGCCCCTCTCTTTCTCTCCCAATCTGGCTAGCAACCAAACCTCCATTTCTCTCCAGGCCTCCACCAGGGCTGCTGATCGGCCCCACCTTTCTAATCAGGCCCCATTGATAGGCCCAGAGATACTGACTGTCATAGAAACTACCAATCAGAATCATATCCAGGTGAAGTGTGAAGAGCCAATGGCTGACTAGGAGATGGAGCTTTTGACACTGACTGGCATAGAAACTGACCAATCAGAACCAAATCTGGGTCAACTGTGAGGAGACAATGGCTGCCTAGGAGGTGGAACTTTTGATGCTGACTGGCATAGAAACTGACAAATCAGAACAAAATTGGCAAGCAAAGGAGGGCAGTTGGGGGTGAGATCAGGCTTGCAGGGGAGGGCAGTTGGGGGCGATCAGGCAGGCAGGCAGGCAGGCAGAGGCAGTTAGGGGTGATCAGGCAAGCAGGCAGAGACAGGGTAAAGTGATCAGATCGTCCAGCTTTCGGTGGGACAGTCCCGATTTCTAACAATTTTTCCTGCATCCCGCGGCGTTTTAAAGAAAAGTCCTGATTTTTGGAAAAATTGCAAAGATTGGACTTTATTAAAATGTCATCGGAAGTGGAAAAAATTGTTAAAAATCAGGACTGTCCCGCCAAAGCGAGACGATCTGGTCACCTTAAGTTAGGGTCAATCAGGTAGGCAGGCAGGCAGAGGCAGTTAGGGGTGATCAGTCAGGCAGGCAGATGAGCGGTTAGAAGCCAGCAGTCCCAGATTTTGAGAGGGATGTCTGACTGCCACTTTAGGCCTGATCCCAAATGGATGAGTCAGACATATCCCAAGGTTGTCTCAGATTGGAGAGGGTGCAGGCTGGGCTGAGGGAATCCCCCCACCCCCCCCGTGCATGAATTTCATGCACTGGGCCACTAGTATGCATATAAGATCTCTGATTAATCTCTTCCAAAGTTCCCCTTTCCCTCTTCCCTTTGAGATTCATCAGGCTGTTCCATGTTGCCATGCCTGTGCATTGAGTGTCTTCCCCCTAGTGGTCAGTGTGTGTCATAGCTACCAGCCAAACTATTAATATATATATACATACATATATATACATATATACATATATATATATATATATATATATGTGTGTGTGTGTGTGTGTGTGTGTGTGTATGTGTATATATATATATATATATATATATATATATATATATAAATTAATTAATTAAAAGTTATTGACCTACTGTTTCTCAGGTTTGCCTGAGAACACTCTAATTCTATAAACATATATGATCATTCTTGCTTCTTTGCTCATACTGCACTCCAGCCCTCTTCTCTATCCCAATTTTAATGGCCTCCCTTCTACTCCCACTTATTCAAAACTTTCATTATATTAGTTTTCCTCACTTCTAAAAAGCCTTTCTTGAAAAATTTAGCCCAAAATAGTCTCTTTAATTACCAAATATCTAGAGGACTTAAGTTATGTCTCCACTACTTGGTACAGTGCCAAATTATATGCCATCTCATCAATGTCATATAATTGTTTCACAAGATTAGATATGGTTAGGTCCAACCCACTTTGCCTAGCATATGGCCAGGGAATAAAGATATGGCTTTTTTGGTATCCACCTCAGCACATGATATGCATGTTAGATAAATATCTCTAGAGTTCCCTAGGACTGACACTCAAATAAGGAGAGACCCCAAATCACAGTTCTAGCCTTTGTGAAGTTCATGCTAAGGCATACATCCTTCTTATTTAAAAAATATATTTTTCATTTTTGAACATTAAAAATCTCTATTCAATCAGTCCCTCATTTCACTTTTCATCATTACTCATTAACTTGCCAGAAATATTTTCTCCTTAGGTTGAATGTGAAGTTCACCCAGGGCAACCAGATGTTGAATAGAAATTGTTGAGTGGTCCTAACCCAACTAGAAGTATTTTTCTGTTTCTAGACCCATGTGTGAGCATGGGAGATTTAAGTTTATGTAAAAGGAGACTAAATGGTCATGGTACAAATAAAGATAATAAAACAATGATTAGTCTAGCCAAGCTGCCTTTAAATATGATCTGCATATCACTGACTCCTTATAAGAGTGGTGTCATGTGAAGTTTCACTGGATAGTTACTATTGATAGTAGCAGGAACACTTTAATGCTAAATGCACAACATACAAGTTGGGTTGACCTCATTCATGCTGACAGTTCTTCATTCCATTGCTTTGGGCGCATTACTGTAAATAAAGTGGAAACTAGGTTGGTTGATAATAACACCATAACACCTCTTAAGCCTGTATAGGGTGGGAATTATGTATTTTAAATACGTCATCTTTCTTATGTGAATGATTTTTTGCCCATCCTGGACACTGTTGTAGAGGAAAATTATACGACCTAAAGCAGAGATTTATCTAATAGTTGTTGGCTACCCACTCTGTGCCAGGAACTCTGCTAGGTGTCAGAGATAAAATGATAATCATGAACATGATCTTATACCACTTCCCAATCAAATATCCAATTGTAACTATGATGAGCAGTCTGAAGGCAAAGTGTAGGAGGTAAAAGGATGTCCTTCTCCCTTAGTGACCAAATGCTTCATCTTCAAGAGCTGACTGTATGGGACCTGGAAATTACTGAGATACTGAGATATTTGTGGAATAATGGAAAACTTAACACACTAAGGCAATCATAACAACTACATGGCCAGGATCAGAACATATTGTGACAGACACTTAAGGACAAGAATAAATCTTACTCTATCTGGTCCAATAGAGATGATCAGAGCAGCTTACAGGGTATGTTGCTAGGGAGATAAGCATACAAAAATATATTTGAGACCAAAACACATCTCCTAAACTTGAGAGCAAGTCCTGCTCACTATTGCAGGAAGTGGTGTAAAGTTGGGGCATAGTTCAAGGAACTTTGGTGTGTACAATCAAGGGAAAAGCCAGAGGATGAGAACATAAGCCAGAATACAAGAGGGGAATCTTGGAAGGAGTCTGGCTTCAGATGGTTAAATGGATTTACTGAATCCATTGGCTGAAGTAGTAAATATATGAAACTTATCTCATTTTTTAAAATATTGTTATTGATTTCTTACAGAGAGGAAGAGAGAGGGATAGAGAGTTAGAAACATCGATGAGAGAGAATCATCGATCAGCTGCCTCTTGCACACCTGCTACTGGGAATGTGCCTGCAACCAAGGTACATGCCCTTTACCAGAATTGAACCCAGGACCTTTCAGTCCTCAGGCCAATGCTCTATCCACTGAGCCAAACCAGTTTTGGCAACCTTATCTCATTTTTAACTCATTTTCTCCATTAAACTTTCAGCAATGATGCTTTAGAAGGCTCCGTGAAATGAAATTTCCCTTCAGAGAGTTTCTTGTTTCATAGAACTGCATTACAATGCTGAATAAGCAGATATTTGAATACTATTACTTAAGTTTTACCATTATTATTGTGGAGAAATGAATAAGGAGGCTTTTACTTAAATAAAATCTTGAGTTAAAAATTCACACTGAAGACCCATGGAGACCAAAAGACTTAGTAATATTTATTTATATCTAATGAGATATTTTTATTTTCTCTGATAACACATGACCTAGGCTGCCAGAGTCCAAGAATCTAGGGCTATATTGTTTTCAATAGAACTTTCTGCAATGATGTTATATTCTGCTCTGTCTAATGTGGTCACCATTAGCCACATGTGTTTACTGAGTATTTGAAATATGTTTGGTTAAGTGAGAAGCCTGAAACACCATTCACAAAGACTGTATGCATCCCTATGTTCATAGCAGTGTTATTTACAATAGCTAATTTATGGGAACAGCCCAAGTGTCCATCAGTAGATGTATGTATAAAAGAGCTCTGGTATATTTACACAATGGAATACTATCCAGCTATAAAAAATAAAGATATCTTACCCTTTGAACAGCCTGCAGGAATCAGGAGAATATAATGCTTAGTGAAATAAGCTAAAGATAGGCAAATATCACATGATCTCACCTGTAAGTGATGAACAAATAGGTACAGAGGCATGAAAACATGGAAGAGACTGATATATCTTAAAGTGTGTGTGTGTGTGTGTGTGTGTGTGTGAATTAACCAAAGAACTTACATGCAAATATGCATAACCAATGGACACAAACAATTGTGAGGTAAAGGCCTGGGGTGGGGCAAGTACTGGTAAGAGGTGGGTAAAGTTGAGGGGTGGGCGTGGGGGACAGCTTTTATACTATCAACAATAAAATAAAAATAACGGAATGTTAATTTTATTTAATTTTAATAGTCAAATGTAGCTAATGCCTACCATATTGTACAATGCAAAGATATAACCCATCTTGAATAGAAAGCATGCAGAGCAATAACTGAGAATTATATAATAAATGTCTTTCTTTAGAAAATTCCTCTGCCCTGAGGTATCCCATAGGTACTAACTGCCCTTATGCCTTAAAGGAAGAACAAGAAACAAAACCCCTTGTAGGTGACTCAACATTCACCTAGAATAGAGATTATCATGAAATGACATTCCAGGAACCATATCTGGCCCATAGGTATGTTTGTGTTGATTTACACTATATTTTTTAAAGTTTTTAAATTAGCTTTTAAGATTTGTAAAATTGATTCCCCCCACCTCCCTAAAAAAAATTGCAATGTCTATCTTCTTCAGAAAAAAATTAGACAGTGAGGCCAAGTTGGCTAATACTTCCTGGTAGTCAATATCTGGAGCTGAGCCAAAGAGATGCTTGATGTTTAGTATAAACATTGCGCAGCCTACTTCACTCACTCTCCTGACCTTTCTTGGCCCCTGGAATGGTGGAGTCTGAGAGTCCTGATCTACAAATCTTCGCCAGGCAGAAGCATCAAATCTGAGATCCTTGATAAGCCTGGCGATTTCACCTCTGTTACTCTCACATTTAAGAAAGGAAAAAGCTCGATACAAACTCCTTCTATTCAAGTTATTATCTCTTCACTCTTCTTCAAAATTAAATAGGTATGTGTACATATACAGAAGATTTCAAAGTTATTGTATCATTCTGAATGTGAGCAAAGGCCAAGGCTACTGGTTTTAGTATATACATAAGTGACATTTATAAGTTTGAACATGCTACTTAGCCATGCTTCACTTCTAGATTTGTAAAATGTTGAGATATAAATAACTTGGAATAAGGCCTGGCACATTGCAAAAGCTACCAGTACCTGCTAGCTACTGTTATTCTATAGTTAAACTGAATGTTAGTTATGAATATGACCTCCACGAAGAAAGAATAAAGATAAGTCTTATCAACAATATAACAGATCTTCACTCTCCAATTGATTCTAAACCACAGCAGAGACCTGAGTTGATTTGTATATGTTAAGTGAACAGTCCTGAGAACAGTTATTGACTCACAAAAAAATCCCCATTTCGCCACTGTGCTAAAGACTGCAGCACAGCCTGGGAGAGCTTCTGAGTAACACATTCCCAAATGCCATGCATGCACAACTTCTCTTCCTGCTGGTGCCCAGGGCCCTCAGAAAACAGCTCTCCCTGAACAAAGAAAGACAGCAGTCAACTGCGCCCCAAATTAGTCCTTTGTCTGCCCCAGACATGTCTCTTACAACAGCATTCCTGAGCCACTGAACCTGACTGCAAATTCAGAATGAGACATAAAATGTCTAAAACTCAGATGGTTCAAAATTTAGCTTTTCTTTGCAGATTTACTTTTGAAAAGTACATTTTGAACTTGACCCAAATTATCTGTCATCACTCGTGTGATGAACCACATCCTTCTCACGGCAAAAATCTTTCTTTTCTCTGAATAAATTAAGCTGTTAATTCATATGAAGTGAGGCTGTTCTTTAAGAATCCTTTAAAATATGCTTAAGGCCAACCCAGAGATCACTATAGATGGTCCATTTTTATAATGGCTATCACCCAAATGAACTGCCGTCTGGGTGGGAGGAATGTCAGTCCTGTTTATTGCCTGCTTACCCATTTGTCCTAAGTTAAATTGTAACTGTTCAAGTTTCTCCCCTCCATCCAGCAGTCAGTTAGTACCAGTTACCGGCAGGCAGTCTGCATTCTCCAACAGGAAAATTTTCAGTCCTGATTTTTCCCCAAACTCTGGCTATTTTTTTGGTACCAAGTCACTGTATGCTCATGTTTCTGGGCTGATAGTCTAATGAAACATCAATAGGAAACTATTTCTACTGTCACAAGGCAAGATAATACAATCACAGCAAGTGTATCCCTAATTTGTATTGAGAAATAAGGAAATAATCTCAATACCACCTTAATGAGTTACCTTCAACATATTAATTAATACATATTATCTCATTTCACCAACTCTCTCTCTCTCTCTCTCTCTCTCTCTCTATATATATATATATATATATATATATATATATATATATATAACATCTTTGCTAATGATAACAGAACTATAACTAATAACCACGCTAACATCTTTGCTAATGATAACAGAACTATAACTAATAACCACAATTAGTGGTTAATAGTTTAGCACAGCTAACATTTGTATAGCACTTCACAAGCACATTCACACACTTTCTCTTATAACCTTTTTAAAAGACACCTATGAGACAGGCAGGGTAAACATTTTTTGATTCTCAATATGATATGGACATTGTGATAGAGTTTTCTGTGTGCTACCTCTTTAAGTGTGCCAGGACCAGAGTGAGGTGAGGGAAGCAGGTAGGGTGTAGAACTCGAGGAGTTGCTCACCTTTATTCATACACATTATAGAAGTGGCACCTTAAATAGCGTATCTTCTTCTCTTCAAAGATGGACAAACTGATACTCAGAAATCTTCAGCAACTTGCCAAAGGCCTCGGTTCTGACCCCGTTCTGGTGTTCTTTTTGTTATTAAGGGGGCCAGTGGTCCCAAGACATTTCCAAATAAAGCCTCACTAAAGAATTGTATAAGAATTGATTTGGCTACTTGAATGTTCACTTAAAAGTCTGTGTTGATAGCACTCCAAAGAAAATCTTCATTTAATCGTTATCACTATTTATAACATGAGATTGCTGCTTATTTTGAGCTTTGTTAGTTTCTTTAAAGTTCTGCAATTAGCATATCCTAATTATGTCTACTATTGGGTTTATTATAAATAATTTTGGTTTGTTTGTACATGTAATGAGGTGAATCGACTCTCCAAGAGAGAACAGAAAGTGAATGTGAGTCATACTCTCATTTTTATTTTTATACAATTTCAAAATATAGTCTGTCTCCTTGCTCCAATAGAAGTTTATGGAAATCCACCAGAAACTCGTATCCTGTCCACTACTTTAGCATTCCCCAAATTAAAACCCTCAAGTTAATACTTATCTTGTTCCAAAGACACTAAAACACAAAAACTTCAAGCTTAAAACAACTTCATTGGAAATGGCTGTACATTTTATGTCTTCCTAGCAGCTTTAAATCTATTCACAGTAGTCCCAGATAGAATTTATGGAAATACAATAATGTGCCAATTAACTACAGTCAACCAGTTTCTAATTCTACATTTATAGAATGTCTTTATTATTAATGAAAATCCCTGCCATGCTCACTGAGAAACAAGAAGGCAAGCTGAAAGAAAAGGCAACCCACTCTTAATTATACTTATAATTGTTCTTGGAGATGCATAATTCCTCACCTCGAACTTCAGGTCCATGGATCAAATTTAGCCCACTTTTCTGCTGTGGGAAGCTGCAGACACAATTAGGATGAGTCATGCAAGAGAAAATCCACAGGCCTATCCACAAAGCATACAGCCAGGAAATATCTAATTATATATTTGTTCTTGCTGTCCTTTCCCTGTGGTTTAAACACCCATTTGCTATTATGTTCCTCATCATGTATCTGATGAGGAACAGAATATAAAATCTGTAATTTGGGAGTTTTGGCTCCAGAATTAAAAAATCTAGTGAGATCTATGCTTGGCTCATGGCAGGTCTTCCAAACCCATCATCAAGAACTAGTAGGGTTTGGCCAATGTAGCGCAGTGGTTGAGCGTTGACACATGACCCAAGAGGTAACTGTTCCATTTCCTATCAGGGCACGTGTCTGTTTTGCAGGCTCAATCCCCATTAGGAGGTGTGCCAGAGGCAACTGATCAATGATTCTATCTCATCATTGATAGTTATATGTATCTCTCTCCTTCTCACTTCCAATTTCTGAAATTAATAAAAATATATTTTAATAATACAAATTTATTTAAAAATAAATACAAATTTATTTTAAAAAATAAATAAAGACAGCATTTAAAACAAACAAACATAAAACTAGTGGGAAGATGGGCATGTGGATATTGCTACAATGTAGGCCAGGGTATTTGTTTAAGAAACAAGAAGAAGGGGTCTCTCAGAGGATATCTAAGCTCTCACTTGTTTTTTGTTTTTTTTAAATAGGTGCTTAGACATTTTAAGGTATATATAGTATAGAATATATCCACCTGATTTCCAACAGTGCCATAGAACAGCATGGGATACCCCAGGCCAACTGGATCTTTCAGTTTCTCTGTTGAATCTGTCCTCATCTTTGCAGTCTCAACTGTCATGGAGACTGCAAAGATGAGGACATGGAAGCTGCAGATCATTGTTATTAGAGGAAAATCTAGAAGCTGTGGGGTCCCATTAAACCTTAATAAGAGGGAAGTCACTTGTGTACATTGGCCATGACATGCAGTGTCACAGTAGGTGTTGTCACTATTATCAGTGTTAGTGTCAAATGAGACAAAAGGGGATGAGTGCCTTGTTCATGCAATAACCATTATTTAACTTTGGTTCATTGTCTCCAGGAAGTCTCTTTCTAACATGTTGGAAAAGGTCTCCATGCCATTCCTACTCCCTGTGGATATTCCACCCAACTTAAATACCTCACAAAATTACTAGGTAGGTTCTTCTCCTAAAATTCGTATGAAAATGTATTTTCTCCCTACCCAATTTTGGTTTTACCCATAAAACATCTTTATATCACCAAATGTAACCTATGTAACTGACAAAATTGACCATTCCCATCCCACAAGTTGTTTAAAGAAACATTCACTTGCTTACGTCACTAATCATTCTAGTATTGTAGGATTTGTCCAGTTCTCCTTGCATTTGATGAAATTGATTGAAATGTTTCCTTCTGACTCATCACTTCCCCTGACTCCAATAGAACAGCTTCCTTGGCATTGTACACAGTTCCTGGCTTCTCCTGGCCTTTGCCTCAAAAGCCTTTGCAGGCTAGCCCTTGGCAATCAATTATAGGTGATTCAGATACTGAAACTGTCTATTGGGCAGACTGACCTCATTTATACTCTGCAGTCCCAGTCTTTAGTCCCTGCCTCTAAGAATGCTGCTAACCTACCTAGACAAACCAGAAAGAGGACTGAGGGAGATCAAGTCCCTCCAAGTACAGGAAGCCCATTTCTTCCAGCCCATTTCAACTGCTTGCCAAACTGAGGTCACCTGGCAGTCCACTCATTTTAGGAGCAAGACTCTGTTTCTTTCATAAGAGCTCATTTGAATATACATTTAAATGCTATCTACTTGATAGTTTTCCTTAAATTATGTTAATTATATTTCTTAGCAAAGTGTAACTCTTAAAAACTGCTTTTACCTGAAAGACCTTTCAAAAATTGTTTTGTGGATATTCTCAAACTCACTTAAATAAGATAGCATGTTTCTTATTTTATTCTAGCATGTTTCTATATATTATTAATTTTTTTACAGAGAGGAAGAGAGAGGGATAGAGGTAGAAACATCGATGAGAGAGAATCATCAATCAGCTGCCTCTTGCACACCCCTACTGGGGATGTGCCAGCAACTAAGGTACATGCCCTTGACCGGAATCGAACCCGTGACCTTTCAGTCTGCAGGCTGATGCTCTATCCACTGAGCCAAACCGGTTTTAGCAAGATAGCATGTTTCAAGTGAAAGTTTAACTTTCTATCTGCTGAAGTTTCTATATGTAGATGGTCCCCGCAGCCTGATAGGGTGGGGGCAAGGATTTAACATGTAGCAAAATGCAGGGTTCCAAGTACATAATAAACACTATTGTTCTATATAAAGCACTGAACAAAATGGAAGTCTGGATAAGATCTTTATAAATGGTAGTTATTATATGATCCTCATTAGCCACTGACTAGGAAGGAATGGAAGTGTTTCTCATGTAACATTATTAGAACACATGGGGCTTCTTTCCTCCCTCCCTTTCTCCAACTTTGCATCTTTCTTCACCTCCAATCTCTTCTCTACTTTCTTCTTTCCTCATCTTCTTTGTGGTTTCAAGCCAAACATACAGGATATTGAGGAAAAAGAGAAAAGGAATGGGAGCACATAAGTCTTAAGTCTAAAAGGAACAATTACTGGAAAATAATTTGGCCTCTGCTTAAAAGTACCAAACACAGAGCCAAAAGATATTTCCTGCATTTTCCCAGTGGTTGGTATTTAATTAGCACTCTGCTATTGTCAATTGGCTCTGCTGCCACCAGGATAAATCATTCGCAAGCTATTTTGGAGGCTCGAACTATTGCCACTGCCATTTCATCAATCTCCTCATCAGCTTTGTCATTACAGATCTCAGTGATTTCTCACCTTTTCAAGAACTCCGCATGCATGGGTCTGACCTCTAGAAGTATTTGGCCACTATCATCTCAGCTATTAAATGTCAGATTCAGACATCTCAAACTGTGTGTCAAGACACTGCATTCTGGCAGTAATGAACCCATTACCTTTCTCCCCCATCATAAAGCATGCTCTTCAAGTTACCCAAAATTGTGTGATACTAGTTCTCTCGGGGGCTCATTTTATCATGTGGGCCTTTGAAAAGAATGTCTGTTGCCAGCTCTATTAATATCCAGACCTTTGATAGTTTGTGCCTGTACATTATGCAAATAATCTCTGCTCATCTTTCCTTGGTGAACCAGGCAGCAGGGTCAGGCAATACAATATAACTAAGCAACCTGTTCCATTAGCATTTTCCAGGTCTGTTAAGATCAATGGCTTCTTCAAATTGTATTTTCTATTCTTCAAAAATGTCATGCTGAGCTTGCTTTGTGCCTGCTAATGAGGCAAGAGAGGGCAGGAAGGCCAGTGGACACTGGATGCATCACCGTCAGGCTGCTTCCTATAAACACTCCGCCATCCAGGCTGTTTGTCACCTCTGAAGCTATGGGGTGGTAGCCTGCAGCGAGAGCATGCTGGGTGGATTCAAAGAGGAAGTCAATGAGGCTGGAGAGTAGCAAGCCAGGGATAAACAGAATGGGTGGGACCAGAGAGACTTTTCCTGATTTAGCAGTTGAGTGAAGCCTACATATTCTCAGCATATATATCAAGATGTTAAACAAATAAAATACAAGATTACAAAGGAAATATTTTATTGAGATTAATCAGTGTGTGCTATGGTAATATTGCATGTTTCTTTACTGACATATTAAAGTAAGATCTAGGGGTTCTTTGAAGTCACATGTAGTGGTTTGATATTTCTATAGCAACTGTAATGTGATGGGAAACATCTGTGATTTCTACAGATAACAAAGTCACAAGCACTACTGATACCACTGTAGTTTGGGGCTACAGTCAGGTCAAAAGGAAGTGCTAACTTGCAGTTAGAAGTTAATGACAATAATTAGTTTTATTTTCATGAACTCTTGGAGACCTCCTAAGAGCATGGGGACCATGGGTTGATGGTCAGTATTATAGGTGAAGCATTTGGATTTTATTCCCAGGACAATTAAAGTCCTGGGGGAAAGTGTGCAGGCCCTGGGTACTTGTCTACTTAAGTCAGGAAGCACCAAGAGACTTCCTTATCTATTTCCTCTCCCTGGTTCCCCACAGTACTCTGGGCATTTACTACATTATTGTGTGATAACTGTGTTTTCTCTTCCAATAGTTTAAGAAATATGTCTCAACCATCTTATATAAGAAGTACACAAGCTCTGGCCATACCAACTACTGAGAAAGTGTGTATTAAATACATTAATGAAGACTGGGATGCTTTTGAAAGAATTACATGTGAATCTACCCTGCCAAGATTTTTTTTAAAGAACTTATTTTTCTTTTTGAAAGGGCTATATATGAAAATAAACATTTTTAAAAATTTCATCAGCCCCAGACAGTGTATTTGAGCATTGTCCCATGTACCAAAGGTCACTGGTTCAATTACTGGTCAGGAAACAAGCCCAAGTTTCAGGTTTGATCCCAAGGAGGGTGGATGCAGGAAGTAGCCAAACAATGTTTCTTACATCAATGCTTCTCTCTCTTCCTTGCCCTTCCTCTCTCTAAAAAATAATAACAAAACCGCATACACAAAAATCAATAAAAAATAACATCATCATACTTTAGAACTGAAAATAAAAACATTGACATCATCAGCCAGATTAAAATAATTTAAAAATATATTTATCTAAATATATAGTATCTCTACCTAAAAACCTTAATTTAAAATCACAGAAGTCTGTGCAGTTAAATAGAAGGCCAGGTCCGCAAAGGAATAAAGAAGCACTGAACACACCAGCTAGCAGTCAACTAGTCAAAAGCTTATGCAATTGGGTCTCAAAAGAACTGGTTGCCGAAAAAGAAACTCTCTACAGACTGATTCATATGTCTTTCAGCATAACGATTATTGCTCATCTCATTTTTTATTCTTATAAGTATATTTCCAGAAGGACATGATCTCACTCATCTAGGAGAAATGGTGAACAACATAGAGTGAGGAACAATAACAGACCCAGAGATAAGGAGCCATGGGTCAGACTGTTGGACCTCAAAGGGAGGGTGGGATAAAAGGTAGAGATCAACCAAAGGACTTATGTGCATACATATAAGCCTAACCAGTGGTTGAGTATAATAGGGGGGATGGGGACATGAAGGGGGGATTGGAATGGGGGGTTGAAGACAAATATGTGATACCTTAATCAATAAAGAAATTTTTTTTAAAAGCTTATGCAAGGGTATGAGCTTCTAGCAATCTTCATTTTTTTTCTAGTTTGTCCCTAGAATAAGCTCTCTAATTTAGGCAACAGCTGCAAGCAGCCTTACCTCAGCCCTGGGCCATACCTGGAACCTTGGTGGAGCTCTGCACACAGGTCTGGTTTCCAGTCCCCACATTTATTACTAGGTGGGGGTAAAGATCAAGGCTGAACCTTACTTTATAATCCAATGAAATTCAGGTAAAAGCCTAGTAACACGATCAAAAAAGAATCTGCATGAGACAGATGTGCGGGCTTCATGCATGTTCAGTTCCATCACTGAATGAAACAATATAAAACATGCTTTTGATCAATGAATTTTTATCAAGGCTTACCCTTTGGTTACACACACACACACACACACACAAATATCCTCTACTATGCACAATGAAGATGCTTTGCATTTCACTTAGTTTGAAGTTCTACACTGTTGGGTAAACCAATGAATTAAGGAGTTTCATAGGTAAGATAATGGTAGAGAGAACAATTTAAATCTCATTCTTGCTGCAACTACCTCATAGAATTCCTTTTATTACACATTTAATAAATTTACTAATACATTCCAGAGTATACAGTTATCCCCACTCTCTAAAGGGAGAATATATTTCAAAAATGAGGAATGATATTTCTTTTTTCTTTGCTTCCTGAACAGAACGTGACTATTTGGGGGCTCTCTCCCTCTCTCCCTGCTGGCAAATGGCCATTTCCTTCCTCTAGACAGAAAGGCTTACAAGAACGTATAAAAAACACTCAAAATCCTCTGTAGACATTCAATAAGTTAAAAAGAAAAGAACGTTTTGATGAGTTGGTGCAAATGAATCAGGAACATATGGATACTATTTCCCTTGAGTTTAAATTTGTAAAGAGAAGAAACTCCTTAGAAAAGTGAACTTTGTAGATGTCACTGAACCCAGCAGAAAAACATATGAGATGATTGCTCAACTTAGTACATTCCTACTTTGCCCTGTGCTTAGCTAAGGCACACTCGGGTCATTTGTAGCTCAATTTGGACTGTCAAACCCACAGCCCATCATGCTCTAATTGTTTTCAGAGTAAAATTCTGGATAGCAGTAGATCTGAAGGTGGTTAGTATCTGCTGCAATTAATTTTATTATAGTGATTCATTTTCTACTTTCTCAAAAACATAATTTTGTCAGTGGCAGATTATGGTGACATTGTAGGTAACACATATCTGTATATCCAATGCCCTGGTGGGTGATGGAAACTGGCTCTCATGAAAGACAACAGGGGACCAATAAGAAAACCATCCCCTACAGCCAGGCTAAATAGTGCCTTCATGCCCAGGGAGAATTAATTTGCTTCATGTGACTGAGCACTTCATTCTCAAAAGGTTTTTCAAAAACTAATATAATTATACCCGATCCAAGAGGTAAATCTGTTGGCTTTCTTTCACAATCTGACTATAATAATTACTAAGATAATGAGTCAGTTGTATATGTTGATGACTTTTACTTATTGATTAAATACACCTCATGCATGGAGGTGTATAAGCATCTATCTTGAGACAATGATTACTATAATAAATATATTGAAAATATATTAGAATGCTTTCTTAAGGAGAGCAAAAGGCCCCTACTGTATGCAGGGTGCCACAGAAAGCTAACTAGTAACTTCCCTGGATATTTCATGTGAGTTGAAGTTACAAGCCTTATTTAGACACGATAAAACTCCTTAGGTCAAAGGGAATTATGGGACTGAAGAGACAAGTGGTTATCGGTAGGAAGGCTGTGGTGGCCACTCTGGTACATTCTAGACAATATACCCCACATCACAGGAGGATCCCAAATCCCTTGGTAGAAGGCCAATTATATGTTTGTTGAGAAGGGCTCACATAGAAGAGTATTTTCCACGTTAGAGAGAATAAATTTGGCATGTTCTATCTGGAAAAGATCCTCGAGAGTAATCTGTCTAATCATTCTCAACCACTAGCTGAAAAACTTCCTGTATAATAAAAGCTCAGACACCAAATAGAGGAATGACCAGAACGACTGGTTAACCAGTTGCGATGACATGCACTGATCACCACGGGAGGGGACGGGTAGACAGACACTCGATGCAGGATCTGCTCCCTGGTGGTCAACGTGCTAACACAGTGGGAGCACTGCTCGGATGATTGGGATGAGCAGCCGTTTCTGCTGTGAACCCCAGGCCATAGACAGGAACCCAGGTTGCGATCCTGGCCTCCTTGCTTTGGGCTCCTCCTCCTTGCTTCCTGACATCTCCTCCAGATGCCCGCAGGCCATATAGCACCACTGCTGCTGGGCTTGTAGAACTGACCCAGGAGAGTGGGAGGTGGGTTCATGGCCACCACGGGACTGAGGCCTACTCCGCTACCCCTCAGTGCTATTGTCCCTGGGCCTGGCCCCCATTGGGTCCTCTGAAGAGGCAAATAGACTGGCTGCATGGATGATGCCAGACTAGGGAGTAGATCCTTGGGGGGTGGGGGGTGTGTGTGTGTGTACACAGCCGCTTGGTTGACTTGGATGAGCTGCACTCCCACAGCTGCAGATCCCTGCAGGCCACACCCCCCACCAGTATACCAATCCCTCTAATTTTAAAATAAAAGCTGCTGTTCCTCTCAAAATTTTCAATCTGGTAGATTTAGGGGGTAGCCCAGTTGTATAATTTAATTATTTCCTAGGTGACTTTCACCGTATTTTAGAGACAAGATGGTAACATTTCCCAGAACCTCCTTATTCACAGGACAGTGTTCTTTTAACAAGCTTACCAACTCCTAGGCCATTAGGGAAACTCTTTGGTGTATAATAGAGCAGGAAAAATAGCCCAGATCCAGGGAAGATTTGCTGGTTAGACACAGCCAATGTTTATGTTACAAAATAAATGCAGCTGAGTTATTCTTAGGCATCTAAAGTCACCACAGAAAGTAAAAAATGACACACTGGCAAAATTATTCTTTCCATTTCTTTAAAAAAGAAATTTTTTGATGTTGGAAACTAACACATCTCTCAATAAATTCAACAAAGCTCAGTTTCCCTCCAGCTTTAGGGAAGATTGCAGGAGTTTAAGTTGCCATTGAACAAAGAAGTTCTGGCTAATATTTTGGGAGTGATGTCAGAGTACCAACTAAAAAACAAAATACCTGTGAACTAGCATCACACCAATGCAGAAAGAAGCTAAAAAGCAAATGAGAATTTGGACAGTTAGAAGAAAACAAATTTATATGTCTTATGAAAGGGTTTATTGTGAAACTGAGAATAAATTATATCATTTAAACACATCTGCCTTCCTATCTCTGTCTTTTTGTAAAGAGTGCCCATAGCAGAAGCTATATGTACAGGTAGCACCTCCTGTTCACTGAACATCACTTTCTTGATCCAAAGCAGGTCACATGCCAAGTGTTTATAATTCTTGCTACAGGCGCAAGTCTAAGATCAGTAGTTCAGAATATATGTGAAGCCCTCACTTCCTTGCCCCAGGCCTTCAAACTTGGGATAAAAATTGTGAACACTTCATTATGACCAGGTTTGAGAAATGTAAAATCAACATGGGTTTAGGAAACTGTAAATCTTCCAATATCCTTCTATTCTTGCTTCATTCAAATGAATAGTCTATCCACTAGATGTTAAGACTCCCTGATTTGAAATGAAGACGCTAAAGCTTACTTCTATATCCTCAAGTTTCCATGTGATGGGGCTTCTAAGGAGTGCATGAATAGGAATGAGAACTGTCTGATTGAGAGGGGTATGTTAGCAAGTCCTCCTGTCACTGAGCTCATAATCCAGCTTCTCTAAATTAGCTTTTACTCATAAGTCATTAGCCAAATCTGTTGTTGTGTGAGGTTTGTTCTAGATAAGCCAAGAGATTGAAGAAATGATGGTTTTGCCAGATCTACTCATGTTTCTTACCATAGTGGGTAGTGGTGTCATCATTAAAGGGGGTCTGATTTTTATAGATGCCACCTCTATGTCTAAATGTGTAAGGAGAAACAGTGAGATGGTTATAGCTGTGGCCACAGTTTCCTTCTAAAACAGAGTCGTAGTTGAGAACATTTCCTCTCATAAGAAAATCATTTAATTCCATAGAATGAGAAAGTTTTTGTACTACTCTGATTTAAGGTAGGTGACAGTGGCAGGACTGCTGATTTTCCATTCAATCATAACAGCAAATGAGTTCCGGTTAATTAAAGGGGAGGGCAATGTGAAGGGGTGTTTTTCTTCCCTAAAAAGATTAAGGACAGCACATGCTTCTGTAAAGGAGAATGGTATAGAATGTCCTTCAGTAGGACCTTTCAGTGTCATTTTCCCCCCTTTGGCAGATGTAGAGCCAACCACATGCTCAGAGGTTTAATTTCTATTTATAAAACTATCACATCATTCAGATAATCAGCAGCTTTAATAACATAAGGACTTTTAAATTTTGGCTATTTTAAAAGTACCATATAATTCAGATCATTTACAAAAAAAGCAACATGGTAGCCTTTCCACATAAGGATTGATAGTATTGAGTCTAAATATACATATAAAAAACAAGGCCCTGGGTAGTTGAGCTCAGTTGGTTGGAGCATCATCCTGTACACCCAAAGGTTTGATTCCCAGGTCAGGGCACAAACCCTGGCTGTGGGTTCAATTCCCAGTAGGGTGCTTGCAGGAGGCAATCAATGATTCCTCTCTCTCTCTTCTTTATTTTCCCTTCCTCGCTATAAAATCAATAATATTTTTTGCCCTGGATGGTTTGGCTCAGTGGATAGAATGTCTGCATGTGGACTGACGTTTCCTGGGTTCAACTCCAGCCAAGGGCACTGCCCAGGTTGCAGGCTCAATCCCCAGTGTGTTGTGTGCAGGAGGAAATAGATCAATGATTCTCATCATTGATATTTCTATCTCTCTCTTCCTCTCCTTTCCTCACTGAAATAAATTAATAATAATAATAATAATAATAATAATAATATCAATAATATTTTTTTAATTGGGGATCTTCTTAAAGGCATCTAGACAGCATATGCAAATGCTTTATCATGGTAGCTGAAGAGCCTGGAGACTCAGAGAAAACAAAGATGCATGTTGGTGTTACTGTGCTATGATGACTGAGCAAAATCAAGATGGTTGCATCATTGGTTTTGTTCCAGAAGACAACATCAATGGCAATGAATTGTAGAATTGGAAGAGACATGGTGTACCCTCCCATTTCACAGATGAGGATCCCAGAGAGAGGAAGTTAATTACCTAAAGTTATGTAAGAATATGGAAGAATCTGACTAGAGCCCAAATTTTCTGACTCTTGTTCCAATGTTCTAATCTTTATACTAAACTTCCTTTTTGAGATAAGAATTTCCAGTGGTGAGGGGCAATGTATATTTTCCTACCTAGATGCCAGAAGCCATAATTTCCATTCTTGTTGCATGGAGGAGGACTCAAGCTACTGTTATATTATGGCCTAATGGAGACAATCTTGGAGGGTTTTTTTTGTTTGTTTGTTTGTGTGTTTGTTTGTTTGTTTTTTAATATATTTTATTGAGTTTTTTTTACAGAAGAAGAGAGAGGGATAGAAAGCTAGAAACATTGATGAGAGAGAAACATCTATCAGCTGCCTCCTGCACACCTCCTCCCGGGGATGTGCCCATAACCAAGGTACATGCCCCTGAATGGAATCGAACCTGGGACCCTTCAGTCCACAGGCCGATGCTCTATCCACTGAGCCAAACCAGTTTAGGCAATCCTGGAGTTTTGAAAGCTGTTCCATAGTCTTTACTATGGATTTAAAAGCCATACTTTGCTAAGTGATCCATCCTCTTTCAAACACACATGTCTTATGCTTCTATGTAGTAATTCTGTTAAAACTTGCCTTTTTCTTAACTCCAGGT
This sequence comes from Pipistrellus hanaki, assembly GCF_964339955.1. Classification (NCBI taxonomy): domain Eukaryota; kingdom Metazoa; phylum Chordata; class Mammalia; order Chiroptera; family Vespertilionidae; genus Pipistrellus; species Pipistrellus hanaki. The sequence continues at coordinate 21,848,510 of NC_140508.1, forward strand.
TAGAAAGAAAGAAAAAGAAAGATACAGCAATCGCTCAATAAACAAAAAAATATTTTTACTTGCCCCTAAATGAAAGTAAGCTTTGAAAGACTAATTTTTTTTAAAGTGCTCTTACTACTTTATGATTGAGGACAGTGACTCTAAATATCTTTTTCAACCTAGCCTAGTTGAAGGTCCTGACATTCTCCCATTAAAATCAGCAGTTCTATAGAGCAGATTCTCTAAAAGAGGTAAAATGAATTATTCAAAACATATAGCTCTTTGAGGAGGAGCCCTCCAAATTGGCTCTCAGCCTTTCCCTTTCTTTAGTTGAGAATTATTAGCTTGAGTTGTTAAAACTAAAAATGGGTATCATTCTATTTTGCTAAAATATACCATATTTTGCTTCAGTTTTGATTCTTCATTCAAGCCAGCAGAATGGGCTCTATGACTTCTGACTACCCAACAATGAGTAACATTTCCCACAAAAATATTCCCCTAAAGCACAACCTCCCCCAACCCCAGATAGCAAGAAACATGGCTGCTGCCAGATTCTGAGCCCAACATCTATCAGTTTCTCAGCCAAAGTGAACCCTAATTTTTCTTTCCGAACTTCAGTTTGCACAAATGTCCCAGGGAAAGGCTCTTATGAGCCTATTTTGGATTCCATGCCTACAAATGTACTTTGAGTTACTACATTTGGGTAAGATACTCAAGTTTTCACTAATTACCACTGGCCACAGAAACAGGGTTATAGGAGAACATGCAATGCCCAACTAGTTAATCCTAAGAATTTTATTTTCCCTGAACTTGAACTACCACATCTGTAAAATTAGGAATAACATATCAACCTTGAAGAAAGTTTTGTTAAAAAGTGATAGGATGTGTTATAAAAGCATGCAATGCATGTGTCCCAAACACAAGCCATGGGACACAATAAGTACTGGAATAATATTGGTTTCCTCTTTGCCTTTAGTGATTTCACATACGTACTCTGACTCTCCTAAAACTCTCACTACAATATCCAGACTTAGTGATGTATATATATTGATTACCAATACATATTTAAGCATAATTCTTCCTCCATCAAGTTCTTTCCAGTTCTCTCTATACTTCATTCTATATCTAAAGCAAGTGCGGGAGGGAGCATAATGGGCACTGTACTGGGTCAAAAACAGCGAGGAGAGGAGGATATACATTGATTATAGCTGAGCACAGAAATAAACAAGCCACCCTACACTACATGGGATTGTAGGTTAGTGCCACCAGAGCATCCTGGGACCTTCATTATCTAGGTATCCCCTACTGGAAGAAAAACTAATAAACTCTAAGGATCTCTCCACCCAGAGTAAGACTAGGAGAAAGGATGCTTGGGCAGCATTACTTAATGGCTAAAAAATAACTTATTACAGCCCTCTCTATCCTCAGCACATGGGCTAACTGGCAAAATTTATATTAATTTATACATTGTGCTTCTAATGGACAGAAACTGTGTTATGAAGCATGGAGGCAATGGCAAGGGGATCTAATTTCTGGCTCCAAGTATTTGGGTGTGCATGTTGTGACCAGATGCTAAAGCCCTGTGGTAATAGAGAGGCAGTGGATATGCCCATGGGGCAGGTTCCAATGTGTGGCAGTCTATGGTGGCATGAATTCTTGAACACTCCCACCACGTTAAGGCAGAAGCTTCCTTGGGGTGTGGTTTTCACTCTAAAAATGGCAATGTAAAACCATAAGATAAAGAGTTAAAATTCACTTCTGGCTGAGACCTGTTTGGCTCAGTGGATAGAGCATCAGCCTGCGGACTGAAGAGTCCCAGGTTCGATTCCAGTCAGGGGCATGTACCTTGGTTGCGGGCACATCCTCGGTTGGGGGTGTGCAAGAGACAGCTGGTCGATAATTCTCTCTCATCGATATTTCTAACTCTCTATCCTTCTCCCTTCTTCTCTGTAAAAAAATTAATTAAAAAATAAAAAAAATTCACTTCTGGCCCACGTCAGTCTAACAAATCCCAACAAAGACAGCATAAAAATGGGAAGGTATTGTGTGCATGAGTGTGTGTGTGTGTGTGTTTGTGTGTGTGTGTGTGTGTGTTTGTGTTTGTTTGTGTGTGTGTGTGTGTGTGTGTGTGTGAAAGAGAGAGAATAAAAAAGAGGGGATGTAATCTATGAAGAAAGGAAAAGGGAAGGGTGGAAGGGAAGGAGGAAGGAAGGAAGGTAGGAAGGAAGGAAGATTGATGGAGGAAGAGAGAAAACATAAACTATTTGCAAGTCATCAGGGTTCTGGAAGAGCCCTAGAAATATGGTATATGTTTAAAGTCTGGGAATAATTTTCCTCAATTATGTCACAGCCAATGAGCATCATGGTTTCCACCTGAAGATCATGCTTGCACTAGTCAAAGGATACATTTTTATAGCAGCATATTAAAATGATGATGATTATTACCATAGCCACAGTTCTGCACAGAATGTGAATATTTTAAGATGGAGCTTATTTTATCAAACACACATATTTTATCCTTATATTTCACCAAAAACTAAGGCTAGCATAGATTCTCAAATGACATCTGAGGACATAAAAACACATTCCCCAGAGAGAACACTGGGCACTTCATTTTTTCCTGCCAGTTCTCTGAATGTTAACCACACCCCTATGTTGTGTGGAACTGAGGGGCCATGCATTATGTGTTTTGCATTTCTGTAAAAAAAATCATTCACAGGAATTGAAACTTGGTGCGAAGTATATAATTTTCCCATCAGAAATATATCATTTTATGTTCCATTTAGGCCCCCTTTTAAGAACCACAAAGATCCTAAGGCATTTCATGTCAAAGACATAAGGCAGGCTCCACATTTGGGTGTTTTGGGGGGGCTTTTCTTTTCCTTTTTTTTTGTAATCCATAATATGATTCTGGAAAAAAACCCAAAAAACCTGACAAAATTTTTAACACTGCATATGTTCAATGACCTCTGCCAAGAAGGAGAAGAAATACTCTTGGCACCAAAACGTAGAGTATGATGTTTCCTTTGTGATCCTTAATAAAGAAACAAGTGACTCTCTCCCTGATCTTGTCAAATTATCATGAGAACAGCATATGAACCTCTCAGAAAGCTGAACTTGCATCTCTTCAATAGATTCCCAATTCTATTTTCTGGAGTTAAATGATTCTGTTCACATTTTTCAATACTTTAAGGATTGTGTATATGAAGGTTGGAAAACAAAGGAGGGTGACAATATTACTGCTTCCATACTGCACAAATCAATATCTTTACTTCTAAAAAACACCAATGGGAAGCTCAAAACTAATTTTGTTCTCTGGCATCAATCAGTTGACTTTGAGGTCTAGACCATACTGGGTAAGGTCTGATATTTTTGCTTGTTACAAATTGCAGAGATGGATGAATATATGTCTCAATACAACACAACATGCACACATCTTGTTATGCCCTGCCAAATCTGTAGGCACACTAGTGAAAATGCCAGATAGCAATATCATTGGTGTCATGTGTCCCTCAGAAGGCATCTAAACCATTTAAATGACAAGAAGATGGCATTCAACATTTTCAACAATAATCTATTTGTGCTAAAAGCATAGTTAAAAATACTATATTTTCCGGCGTATAAGACGACCCCCTAATTTTACAGTTAAAACATAGGTTTAGGCCTATATTCGCTGTATAAGACTACCCCCCACTTCTGAGGCAACACCAGTTCTTTTTTTAATAGACCGCCTCTCTGATTCTGGCCAATCTGAGCAGGCTTTTTTTTCTTTCAAAAGTCTTCTTATACGCCGGAGAATACGGTATATGTTAGACAAAAGCCTCAATTTTGCATGCAGTCAGAGGGAACTTCCTTTTTTCCCCCACTAAGAAGACAACTGATTTTGGTTTAAAAAACCCAGAGCTGGTTTCCTCACAGTCAATGATATCCAAGTCAAGGCAGGTACCTCTAAGGGGGTTCAAAGATGAACGAAAGGCTCTCCCATTAAATTGTTTCCCCCCCCTCCTCACCTCCTTGGGAACAGGATATCTGCTTGTGGCAGTGGGTCTGTTGGCATGAAGGGAGAGATTAGGAAATATCCATGGAGTGACTAAATGGGAAAAGTTTCTGGGAAATGCCATCCTCAAAGATCTGCAAAGATGCAGCTGGGGCCTGGTCTCTGGTGAACCACCGCCTCTACTCTGGATGGCTATACATAGCCACAGCTTAAATTAGAGCTTTCCAGGATTCTGTGCATCTGCCCATCTATCCACTGCTTTGTACTTGGAGTGGGAGGGAGAGAGAGGTTGATTTTTTGTCACACTACATCTGAGGCCTGATTAGCACTTTATGGTTTTTACATTTGAAAGTACCCTGGAAACCATCCATCTTCCTTCCAGTGTGGAATCTTCATCCGAGATACCTTGCCTTAAGATGAGTTGCCAGAAGACTTAACATAAGTGCAAGGTGCCTCAGAAGCTTGCTTCTTCATAGTATTTGACATCCCTGAACATGATCTCTGCCAATGGAAAAACATCTCACAATATCAGGCTATTGCGTTTAGGAGTGAAAGACATCCCTTTCTTCTCCCACTTTCTACAGAGAACATTACAGATACTATGTACAAGGCCTCAGAGACAAATAGCTACATGTCGCGAGTCCCTTGTGGTAGAGAGTATTAGAATAGGCATATACAAACCTTCCTTAGGCTAACGTCAGAATATGAAAGGGATGGCTCAGGGCTGTGGAGGGGGACATAACTATTCCACAAGAAATGATATTTTTAGACTGCGTGAATACTGAGGAATGCACAAAACTGCAGTTGACAACACAGAGCAGCCACCTCCAGTTAAGAGACTGGGCCACATTTCTGCTGCTTATTTCCATAAAAACCCCTTATTTTGTTCACTTGTCTCTGTAGTAGTTTCTACTTCAGAAAAATGAGAACTTAGGGAAAGGTTATCATGCCACATGCTGTCATTTCTTTTTTAATAGCAAACTTATTTTTTTTCTTCTGATTTTCTAAACTCAGATGTTCTTCATTCTTAATTTAGCCAAAAATGCCAGTGGGTAACCTTCATTTCTTATGTACTTAATATTGGGTCCCTGGGTCTCTCTGCCACATATCTTGACTCTTCAGTCATATTTCTACTTCTTTTTATTTCTGTTCTATGTTGTAAGATAAGTCTCTCTGGTCTTCTTAGAGCAATAATTCAATTCTCACTAGTGAATATTCTCTTTTGTTTTGCAACTTTTCAATCCCAAGTTATTATAGCTTTTGGTTCTGGAAAGTCATTTTTGTGCCCCAAATATACCCTCTTAAGGATTCTCCTTCCTATTTTATTAAAGAGCTGTTCCATCTCTTCTGCTGCATCCACTGCAATTAGACACAACTGTACTGTTTGCTCAGCTGGGCTCCCTCAAGTCCCTTATCACTTTAAATATGTAGTGACAACAGCCTCCTCACAGTTCAGACTCTGGGCAAAGGAAACATGTGGAGAGTGGATGACAGAAACATGATTTTCCTGGCTCAAGTGTTCCAATCAGACCTCTGGATATAAAAATATATAGCCCCGCAGATGGGAGTCATTCGTGTACTTACATAGAATTAAATCAACTATTTTTTGGAAAGAAAAAGAAGTGCCCTTTCCTGAGGGTTTAAAAATCAGATAATAAGTAAATGGCAAAGTGTGAAGGCTCACTACTCACGTAACATTACTATTATTTATGGTAAAAATTATAATTAATCATTGAATCATACACTTATCTGACTGAGGAAAACACAGTGGCTGATAGGAGAGCCATATTGCATGCATCTTCCATAGTTTGAAAAGAACATTTCAGAAAACCTGACCAGCTGAAAATCCCAGAAGATGCAACTTTGTTCATCAAGCTAAACCCTGACCTTGCTTCAAGCAGAACTGATTGGCCCATGAATGGGTAGGCACATGTTAAGTGAATAATTAGGGAAGATAAAGTGCAAAAAATAATAATGATTAAACAAAGTATATGAGAGAGAATTTAAGAGAAGAATGAAAATGAACTACCATGCTCCTTCTTGGATTTATTGTTGGCAATTCCAGTCACTCAAAAGATCCTGCTCTTGGCCTTCAAGATTTTTCATATAGTATATTTAAGCACGATAGCTTCCTTTATATAAATTAGCTTGAGTATATTTATAGTTCTTGCAACCATTCTCAAAATAAGACCCAAACCCAAGATAAAGTTATGACAATCTGACCAATTTTATTTGCTTTGGTTCTGTCTTACTTCTTGACCATCAGGCTCAAATAGCCAACCTTCTATTTAAAATCTTCATCATATATCTAATATTATCTTAGACTTAACTGTCTGTAACATAAATCTTATTTTCTTAAAAAAATCTAAACATTATCCCCTGTCAAATTTTTCAATATGCTCCAAAATTTACCAGGGTGCTCAGGCCAAAATCCTGGTGGTCATTTTTTTTTCCATCCTCACCTGAGAATACATTTCTCTATTATTATTATTTTAGAGAGAGAAGATAGGAAAGAGATAGAACCATCTATGTGAGTGAGAAACATCATTCAGTTGTCTCCCATGCACTCCCCGACCAGGAATGGAACCTGCAACCTGGGTATGAGCTCTGACTTGGAACCAAACCCTAAACCATTGGTGCCTGGGGTGATGCTCCAACCAACTGAGCCACCTGGCCATGGCACTAATGGTCATTTTTTGCTCTCTTATTTTCTTCATGTATCTTATTTAACTTACCTCTATGATAGACGATACTGCTAATTATCAAAGTCCATTTGCCTCTATTCTGAATATATCAGAGAATTGCATTTCCATGGCCCATTGGTGGCTTGCTATGCATGAAATGTGAGGGAACATTATATGCATCATCCCTTTGTAGAAGCATTTAAGGGATTGTTACCTAATTGTCTATCACATGGGAGAAACATCTGTCATGTGATAGATAATGTTTCATATGGTAGAATACCTATCAACCCGGGTTCCTGACTAAGCTAGAGCATTTTGCTGACTCAAAATATACAAATAGTGTGAGCAAAAGTTAAACCTTTGGTATTCTATAGCACTGATGTTTGGAGGTTTTTTTGTAACTGTATTATAAACTAGCCTACCTTGAAACAATCCCCAACTCTTGTTAGCTGTATTGTCAATATATATTACAAACCTAATGACGTCACCACCTCATCACTGTATTCCAAAGACCCTCACCTCTTGCTTAGATTCTCTGCAGGAGTCTCGTAGTCTTCCTTTTCCTACTCTTACATCTCTTAAATCCACTCATTCTCTGAGGAGCAGCCAGATTTTTTTGTCTTTTTAAAGATAAATCCAGCCGAGACTGGTTTGGCTCAATAGATAGAGCGTCGGCTTGGGGACTGAAGGGACCCGGGTTCAATTCTGGTCAAGGGCATGTACCTTGGTTGCGGGCATATCCCCAGTAGGGGGTGTGCAAGAGGCAGCTGATCGATGACTCTCTCTCATCGATGTTTCTAACTCTATCTCTCTTCCTTCCTCTCTGTACAAAGTCAATAAAATATATTAAAAAAAAGATAAATCCAATTATGTTATTCCCTGCCAAAGCCCTCAACAAATTCCATTTGAACTTAGAATAAAAAACAAAGTCTCTCCCAAAACAACACTCTATGGTCTGACCTCACCTATTTGTCCCACATTTGTCTCCTGTCATTATTTATCTCTTTGCTTCGATCACATCATCTCTTACCATTGCTTGCAAACAGTATTAAACTCATTCTCCTCTCAAGAGTTTTCTCTCTTTGCTCCCTCTATGTGAAATGTTCTACTATAAGATCTCTGTGGGGCTTGGCTTCCTCCTTCGAATCATATAAATCTTTGTTCTAAGAGTACATCATCAGAGCAGTCTCTATATTATCTAAAACCACTATAACTAACACCCCTATAACTAACTATCCAATTACCTGTTTCACTCATAGTATTTGAACTCTCTTATTTCTTCATTTGTTTAATTTATGCTTCACTTTTTCTAGACTATGAACATCATAAAGAAACAATTATGTTTTTCCATGTTATGTACTTTGTATTTAGAAAAATTTATTGTACTTAGTGGAATTTAATAAATATTATCAAATGAGTAAATAAGTAAATGAATAAATACATAAGTAAATAAATAAATAGCTTAAACAATAAAAGTGACAAAACAATACTTTCGTGAAGAGAAAACTAAGAAGAAATATTTTCCTTAACCAGTGTTTGTTTGTTTTTTTATTTTAATAGAGGAAAATATAAATCAAATTAAAGCTAATCAGTTGATATAGCTTTTTCCATATCTTACCACTTACAAACCATTTATTAAGTAAAACCTGATTATTCAAGTTAATTTTTTGAAATTAGCCAATGCATATTTAAAACCTATTTTTATTGATTTCAGAGAAGAGGGGAGAAGGAGAGAGAGACAGAAACATTAATGATGAGAAAGAATCATTGACTGGCTTCCTCTTACATGACCCATAATGGGGATTGAGCCCACACCCAGGCATGTGCCCTGACCAGGAATCAAACTATGACCTCCTGTTTCAGAAGTTGATGGTCAACCACTGAGCCATGTGAGTTGGACTAGTCAATGCACATTGAAACAGCAAGCCTTTTAAAAGAGAATTAGTATGGCGTGTGTTTAAAGTTGCAATCGCAATAACAGTATTTCTCAACTCAAATTATCTACATTTTTTACAACAGATCCAAGAAATAAGCAAGAAAAAGATATGAAAGCATAATACATAGTAGGCTAGTAAAAAAAAATTAGAGCAAAAAACCATGAAGTAGGAAATACTGAGATAATAAATGTCAATGGAAAATAACTTTCTGAATAGTTAACTAAAAATAATCCATCAGTAGAACTTTTAATAAGGTATAAACATGACCAACATGTCTGTTCTTTATTATTACCCCCTTTATGTTATGTGTGGTTATGTGTACATCCATCACATGCCAATATGACACATGTGAATTTTCATCAGTGGGAGCATCCCATTAGTTTATTGGAAATAATGTATCTCCACCATATACCAGCTTATTTATCAACTTTTACTCATGAACCCTCTACATTTTTGCAAAACAGATGGTCCAGGTGAGAAGTCTTAATTATGATCAAGAGATATATTGAAAATACTAGCTTTCAAAGTGTTTAACTTTCTTTCCCTTCCCTCAGGAGAATTCCAAGGAGGAATAGCTGTGAGAGTCAGGAGGGCTGAGTCAGGCTCTTGTCTCTGTAACTCTGAAGGGTTGAGTGTGTCATTTAACTTTGCGATTCTAGATGAAGATAAGAAAAACAATACCTATCCTAGATTTTTCATAAGACTGTCATGACAATGATACTTGTCAAAGATATGTTTTGCAAACTGGCTATTTTAGAATTCTTTATTCTGCTTCTTTGAGGTTATTAAAATTATCCTCTAAGTTGAAGTTGTCAGATGTATACCTTTCAAAGTAGGAAGGAAATAAAGAGCAAGCAGTAAAATGCAGATGCTTTGCCATTTGGTCTTCACTTCTATTTGAGACAGCAATGTCTATAATTGTTTAAGAAATATTGAAATTACTGTCATTAGCAGAATATGACACTGGTATTTATTTAAATACACAAAGGCACCACGGGTTATCTCTCACTAGGAAATTCTTAACAGTTTATTTCCAAACCCAAACATTTCCAAATAATCCATCCCTCACCCAAAGAAAAAGCTAAATTCATGGTCCATCATAAATGGAACAACATTATTTATAGTAGTCATCTCAATATCTGAGAAGAAAAACAAAATCCAGAAGAAAATGCACAAGATTGTTCATTGTATGAAACTTATTGGCTATTTATTGCCAAACCTCTGAACTTCTGACATCTGAGCCTCCACAGTGTTCTATTGTACTTATTGTATTGCTTTGTTTACTTGAGTAATTCTTCTGTTCATCAAATAACCCTAAAGATATTAATAAATAAGCAGAATAGGGTGTGTGATGAATACTCTGATGGAAGCATTTTGTTTCATAAAAAATCCTAATCAAGACTACTTGGCTATCAATAATCCAAGTCCATTCCAATCTCACACTCAGAAGTTACTTTATGGAAGAGATTAGTTAAATATAAAGAAAACTCAGGATGAAAAAATTTTACTCTATACCAGGAATCTTCTGTCAACCAAGATAACATAACTTTCTAAGGAAAACAGCACAGGACAATCCCTCATTCTTCCTCTTAATGAAATCCATTCTGTTCTTTCTCTTACATACAAGACCTATACTATTGAAAGATATTAAAATGAGATCATTGCTAAGTGAGTCCAATCACTTTGACTCTTCACCACCAAAACCAATCAATGTAGTTTCTGCAGTAAATTAATTATAAGAAAATACTCAATCACTCATGGCACCTGAATAAAGAATTATTATCTAGCTTTAGCTCAATGACTAGGCCTACTTGGTATTTATAATATATACATTTATAATATATATATATATGTTTATAATATATTTATAATATATTGTATATATTTATAATATATATATTTATAATATATATTTATTATATGTGTGTGTGTGTGTGTTTGAAATTACACCACCTTGAATGTTCAGTGATTGTGTAGTTCTCCCTACCTCATGGTGATTCTTGGCCAGCCATTCCTTAATGGTGCTGAGGGCAATCACTGCAGCAGGCTCATTAGGGAAACCTAAGAGGAGAACAAAAGAAAAAAAAAAGAAAAAAGATGAAGGTAATACAGAAGTCAATCATAGCATGACACTGGATTGTAACTCATTTAAACAGTATTTAATTCAACCTATTAGTATTGAAGAAGGCGGGCCTTAGTAAGGCACAGACAGAGTCAAAGCCTGAGATCCTACAAACTAGGCATTAAGGGAACTAGTCCTATACCAAAATAAAGCTAAAAGCACTAAAAAATGTGTCTCTCTAATTTGACATCAATTAAACATGCCCTACCTGGTTTTGCTCAGTAGATAGAATGTTGGCCTGTGGACTGAAGGGTCCTGAGTTTGATTCTGGTCAAGGGCACATGTCAGGATTATGAGCTAGATTCCCAGTGGGGAGCATCCAGGAGGCAGCCAATCAATGATTTCCTCTCATCATTGATGTTTCTATCTCTCTTTCCCTCTCCCTTCCTCTCTGAAATACACACACACACACACACACACACACACACACACACACACATTAATTAAACATTATTTACATTTGCTTGATAATTTTCAAAGCCATTTTATATAAATTTTTCATAAGGGGTGCTCAAATTAAGGTTTATTACTCTCTTGTTACTCTAAGTTTATGAATTGAGCAAATATGGCTCAGAAAATACACATGGTTGGCCCAGGATAACAAGGCTAACAGTACTCTCCATCAATAAACTGACAGAAGACAGGGCAACTTGCCAAATAGCCATACAATTGAAAGCTATCATCAGAGCTTGAATTAGGCAATGCCTGCTTCATTTAGGGCCTCTGAAAATTATGTTTGAGATTAAGATATCCTGAGCTGACCTATTTTGGTTGCATGGCTTTGGTTTTAAAAGGGCAGGAAGACTGACACACTTCTACTATGTCCCAGTGAGCATGAGCACATATCAAAATTATACAAACTCACCCACAATGGCCATTTAGCTTATATAAGCTGAACATATTCCTGAATTGCATAACTATCAGACATTTTGCCAACAGATAATAGTATGTGAAGGTATAAATTATGTAGCAGAAAGAAGAAATGGGAGTGTCCATTTTGTTGAAAATACTCCCTTTAAGTTCCCCACTGGCTTCCTTATCACCAAGTCCCATTGGCTTTCGATCAGTTTTCATCTGTTTCACTATTAGATGGCCTTGACTACTTCTCCATATTCCAATCTCTTTACCCCTGGATTTCCCTTAAGTTTATTTTTTAGTGTTTTAAACATATAACTCAGTGATTTTTAAAATATGTCCACAAAATAGTATAACGCATCACCACTAATTCCAGAATATTTTCATCATTCCCAAAGTCCACATTAACAGTCACTCCACAATCTCCCCTCTCCTCAGGCCCTAACAACTATTAATATTTCTTTCTCTTATAGATTGCATATTATCTCCCTGGATTTTCAACCCTGACTTCTTCTATGTTTCTTCCTACCTGTTTGACCTCCCCTGGCTCCCTTTTTTTTTGAGCATTTATTAAATATATGTCACTCCAGCTTTCTGCTTCCTCTCCTCTCTGCTTTAGCCAGGTGCAGAAACAAATCCGTGAGGAGATCTAGTCAGGGAGGCTCTTGTGATATTGTCAGTGCAGATGCAGAAAGAGAGAGGTGTTACTGAAATGAAGAGAACTGAGATTTAAAAGACCATTTTTGTCCTGGCCAGATGGCTTAGTTGGTTGGGGCATTGTCCCATACACCCAAAGGCTGTGGGTTTGATTCCTGGTTAGGACACATGTCAGATTCAATCCCAATTGAATTTGGGACAGATTCAATCCCAAGTCTGGGCATGCAAGGGAGGCAACCAATCAATGTTCCTCTCTCACATTGATGTTTTTCTCCCACTCTCTCTCTCCCTTCCTCTCTCTCTAAAATCAGTAAACATCATTGGGTGAGGATTTAAAAATAAAAATTAATTAATTAAAAACAGTTTTATTGGAAGGCAAATACATATTTCAGTAGTTTATACTAATGGTTTAAATCTCAGTAGACTTTTAGAGAAGATGTGTACAAAAGACGTTGTTTTACTTATTTCTGAGGGGGAAAAATGTTCCTCTTCTAACTAGATTTCTGCCTGCTTCGTTAGAGAGTGCATTAGAAAAGGGGACAAAATAAAACAAGGGCCAAGCTCAACTCAAGCACTGTGATATGACAGTCACAACCGCTGTAATACAAAAAAAATATGCATAAGCTCTTGAAACTTTGTAAATTTATCTATGATATTTGGGATTGTGGATTTGTTTTGAATTCTTTCATCCTATTCATTTTGCTTAAATGGTGGCTTCAGAATGTAAAATTCTTCAAATTTGAAAAACCTATTAATTAATACATTATATAATCCATTAAACAAATTATGGAACCAGAGGAATCTAGATCACAGACCCTTTTAAAGAGCCCCTGTCTTCTAAAACCCAAAGTCTGGATGACAGAACTGACAAGAGGTAGCAGTAATAAAGCATGCCAAGGATCTTAGGGATATGGGAACACAAGTAAAGAGCCCTAAGAGAGAAAGTGGGGGAGGTTCTAGGAAACAATAAATGTTTGGGGAAGAGGGCTATAAAATGGAGAGAGGAGGAATAAACTTATAAAGCTCTGACAAGGTAGCTTAGTTGGTTGGAGCATAATCCCAATATACCAAGGTTGCAGGTTAGATCTCTGGTCAGGGCATATACAAGAATCAACCAATGAATGTGTAAGTGGAACAACAAATCAATGTTTCTCTCACTCAAATCAATAAAATTTTTTAAAAAAATGAAAAATAGCTATACACTTAAAACAGCAAGGAATTCATGAAAAGGATGAGAGGAAATGGAGGGGGAAGAAAGGAGGAGTACCTGTGGGCTGCAGAGAAAAGCAAGGAGGCCAAGATGGGCATTTATGATTAGAGATTCAGCACGGGAGGCTTTCCCCTGAGTTTACCACCTACATCTGTAATTGTTGGATTCCTCCCCCAGATGTGCTCCAGAACCAAAATGTTACCTCTATTCTTCTGAAAAATGAATCGCTTCCTGACTTTGCAGTTTTGGCCTATGGCTTTACTTCTCTACCAGTCACTACAGTATATGACTGTCCTTCCTGTTGCCCTTAAGATATCTTGCACCACCCTTTCTTTACCTCCTTTTCTGATTGACCTGACCTGCCTCATCCTGACAACTGCAGCCAAATCATAACTGTGTTCTTTCCGGCCTTCTCCCCTTCTTCAATCTATCTCGTGTGCCTGTTGCAAGTGATTCTTCCTGTAGTTATTTCAAGCGCCCACCAAACAATGGCAGCCTTTGCTGACTCTCCAGCTCCTACAGAGTAAACTCTCTGTTGGCCTTGAATTCTATATCCTGAGGAACCTTTCTAGACTTACACTTAGTTTTCTTTCTGTATTCTCTTCCCCTGAAAATTCTTCTCTAACTTTTTGATGTTCAAGAAGCACTTAAATCATAAAATTATAGGGCTGTATAAAGCTAATAAATACAGTAATCATGTTCACTTGCAATGGCCATTAGCATTAACCTTTAGAAGATGTAATGCCCAACAGAGAAATTACACAAATTATTGTAGAGCCATGGCAACAATGTTCAGTTCTCAATTATTGGTGACCCTGGTCATTTCCCCACATTCATCAAAGCCTCTGGCACTGAGTTATGGTTGTCTCCACCTCAAGGTATGTCTTAATCCCTGGGTGATTTTAGCATCCAAGAAATGACCCACCTAACACCTGGCCTGCCAGGTCTTTGACTGAGTTATTGACAACAAGAATGTCCACTCCAGCTCCACCCCAGGTCACAAGCTGGACCTGGATATTACATTTCCTTTCCAAAATTACTAATTAAAGCATTTCTTTCTCACCATCTGTTCTCTCTTGTATTTTTGTTCAGCTACTTTCCAAGGAATGTTCTTTACAAGCATTTGAAGGCTGCTCTGTCCACAAAACATTCCCCAAATTAATGCTAATGTTTCTCCCCTGAATAGTCTCAATCTTTTCTGTCTCTCCATGCTCATCCCATTTGCTATTGCTCTTAGCTTTCTCAACCTCATCACACTGGCTTCCCCCCCCCCCCCCCCCCCGTGTCCTTTGAACGTATCATGTTTCCTTTTGCCTTCTTGCCAAAAGGGCTTGCTCATATTGTCTCTTCTTCCTGAAATGACATTCCTATCCTTTTGTCCTAGCTTATTTTAACTTTTACTGGTCCTCCGCGTAGTCCTTCTCCAGGGAAGGCTTCAATGACACCAATAACTCTCTATTTTGTGCTTTCATAACACCATGTACCTTTCTCTCGCAGAACTCATTAAACTTGCAATTTTACATTTACTTATGTAAATAATTAATAATATTAATAGAGTGAAAGCCCTAAGGAGGTAGATATCACACCTGATTTTGCTTATCACTGTATCCATAAAGCACTGCTGGCACACAGAAGATGATAAATACGTGTTGAATTAGTGAATGGATATTGGACTCATAAATCATTATATTGATAACAGAAAAGGCTAAGTTTTAGGAGAACAAGTTTGTTTAGCCCTAGAGTATGGGAAGAGTGAAGGGATTCTGAGAAGTTGCCCAAGTATAATGATATATCACAATTATCCTATTTTATCCCTAAGGAAAATTATTGAAAAGATGCATAAGATAAAACATAATTCTGGCTCAGAAAATATGCTTATTAATTAAACAAAAAAGCATAAAATAGTAATTAAAAAGGAGAGAGAATTACCAAGGCAATTTTCTCTGAAAATATGTCTGCTTTCAGTGGGTATATACAAGATAAAGTATGATGTTCAGAGAAAACAACAACATCACAGTCCTTTGTCAGCTTAACTGTAAGACGCCAAGGGTTACAAGGAAACCAATAAATAGATGAGGACAGATTTTTGCCTGGGGATAGGCTCCTGATGACAGTTAGGCCTGCCTTAGGAGGTCACAGTTATATTCTGCTCACCAAGAGACTTTTGTTCACAAAAGCAGAATGGCCACCCAAAGGGAAGGCGGCAGACAAGCTTGAGATGTGTTATTGAATTAGATGACAAAGAAAATCTCTTCCAAGTATGAAGGCCAATGAGTATGAATAAACCATTAATAATTTAGGGCCAGGAGTACAGGGAGTTTGTGTGTGTGTGTGTGTGTGTGTGTGTGTCCAGATGTGAGTCAAATCTGTGCTGCTGCTGGCATTCTAAAGCTTAGTTCCTTATCCATTAGGATGGATTATTCAAATTAAATTTTGTTGTAAATACTGAATGTACAATATACAAATACAAATGAATGTTCATATACAAATGTTTTTATTTACATTTGTATTGAACCTGCTTACTAAATGTATATATATAGCTATATTTATGATAAATGCATAATATGCTAATTAATATGCTAATTAAACTGGATGTCCTTCTAGAAAACCTTCTAAATGAAGCAGGGGCTGCTAGGGAAGCCAGGTCCAGGATGCCTACTGGCAGTTGGAGGGAAGCCCAGGTCCTGGGTGCCTGCCTATGGCAGGAAGGAAACATGAGTCCTCAGTACCAGAAGGAAGCCGGTGCTGGCAGCTGGGGGAAGGAAGGCCTATTCTTGCATGAAATCTGTGCATTGGGCCTCTAGCATCCTAAAGAGGGAATATGCTAACTGACCATCAAGGCCTCACAAAGATGGCGGCGCCCATAGTCAATAAGGAGGGGTATGGTAATTGACTGTCATGCCTTCTAAGATGGCAATGCCAACAGCCACAGGATGGTGACAGCTGTTCCTTCAACCCTGCTGGAGTGGCAGGCATGCAGCATGGCTGGGCTTGCCCCCAGGTGGGTCCAGCTGCTCCATACACCTGCCTCTAAAGTCCCCCAGTCCCCTCATACCCCCAACCACCCAGGGCTGGCCCAAGGTGCAGGTAAGCCTTGGATGATGGCTGCCCAGCACCCAGGATCTTGGATTGGAGAGGGTGTAGGCTGGGCTGAGGGACCTCCTGCCTCGTGGACAAGTTTTATGCACTGGGCGTGTGTGTGTATGTGTGTGTGTATTACCAAATCAAGATATAAAATTTTCAACATCTCTGAAAGCTGCCTATCCCAAGTCAATATTTACCCCCTGAAGGAAATACTATTCTTTATTTTATTATCACAAGTTGGTTTTGTCTGTTTTTAAACTTCTTATAAAGGGAGATATAATGTGCACATCTTTTAATGATGTTTTGTTCAACATCATGCCTGCCTGATTTATTCATGTTGCTTCATATAACAGAAGCTCATTTATTTCCATTGTAGTGCTGAATTCCATCCTTTGAATATTGCACAGTTGACTTATCCATTCTAGTGTTGATGGACAATTGGATCGGTTCCAGTTTGAAGCTGTTATGAATAAAGCTGCCATGAACATTCTCATACTTGTCATTTGATAGACATAAGCACTTGTTTCTGTTTAGATTATAACCAGGAGTTGGAGCTACTGGTGCATTGGTTATGCAGATGTTAAATCCTGGTAGATTCTGCCAAAGTTTTCCAAAGCAGCTGTACAACTTATACTCCTACCAGAAATATAAGAAAATTGAAACTAATGTATTATCTACTTAGTTAGTTCACATGTCAAGAGGACTTACTAATTCTATCTTCTTGCCCACATTTAAAGCCATTATATATAGGTTTAGGCTAAACAATATTTTTTTATAGCTAGAAGCTTAGAGGCATTTTATGACTTACCTGTTTTCTCCCTACACATTAGTGAGTACTTAACCCAGAGAAACAAGTTTTGTCAACAGAATATAAAAGCAATTTAACTAAAGAGGGAAAATGGAAACAGCAAGTTGAGTTTGCAATGGGTTTTCATCCCTGGTACATAAAATAACTCACTAGACATTTTCCTTGCACACAGTGATTACGCAGATTTTTCTTTTTCAGTCAAATTGCGGAAAGATACAACATTTCACTCACTGGAAGTTCTACCCAGCTGCTGGACTATTTGCCTGTCAAAATAGTTGAAAACTGGAATGCTTGCAATTCAATGAATAATGAATTTGTTTTTTACTTTGCCATGATTGTCCTCTCTAGAATTCATGTTTTTGTTTGTTTGTTGTTTGTTTTGCTGATGTTGATAATTCCCCAATATCTTCAACTTACGTAGTTCCTAGGCTGCCATGTAGAAACTAATTCTGTTCTCCTGATATAGAACTCCAACATGTTCTACTGAAAACCTGGCCTATTCTACTGAAATAAAAATAGATATAACAAACTCTGCCAGTAAAACTGCCTGTTTTGGAAATAGAAGCCATGGATCAGTTTTTGTTTTAGACTTAAAATGAAGGTCTGCTTATAGCTATAGATTTCCATATTCTATAGAGGCATATGGTAATGACTTAAATCAATTATTTCAAAGAAATTCTTACTACAAAAAAAGCCATATTGAACATAATACCAGGCATAATTAATGCTTTAAAATGTTAACCACATCTACCATTTGCAGTCTCTGTTTTGCTATTTTCCCCAATATTTCCTCCTGGCCCAGTTACTAGGAGTCACCTCTGCTTTACTTATGAATGCCTTTCTAGCAGTTGTAAGAAAAAAGCAATCTAGAGATCAATGTCCAGGTGAAGCTCACAGATGTAGAAACTATTATTTGTGCACTTAATCATTTTATGTTTAGCTGCACAATTTCTATGTTGTGGTTTTCACCCCACCCCACCACTCAGAGAACTTGGCCCAAAGCTGTGATAAAATACTAACCATTTTATGGAACCCTAAATCCCCATGTGTACTGCAAGTTGCTGCCATACTCACCAGCCTTTAGAGTGACTATAGGCACCAAATCGGTACTGAATGGCTATAAATATCCAAGAGTTAGAAGCAATTGTTTTTTGTGTGTGTTTGTTTGTTTTAAATCAAAGTCCCTTGAACTCTTCACATTAAATCAACATTGGAGCCCGCCCCTCTCAGCGACTCTTTAATGTAGAAAGCATGATGCTCATTTTTTTCTATTTATACACAAAATCAAGTAAAATCAAGATAAACATGGGGTCTTCAGCATTGATGAACATTTCTGACTGACGTAAATGAGAGGGATGTATCACTGCATTTATTGAAATGTTAACAACAGCAGAACTGACTAGCAATGCAGAAGTACACTTTGCTTATTTTTTAAAGGATATAACTATAATACTTTTCATCATAGCACAAAAGTTCTGGTGTGGGGACCAAAGGATGTGGATCAGTATACTTTACAAGCTAAGATAAAAGAGAATATAGTGTGAGATGAGTTGTATTTTTCTCAAAACATTCTTCAACAATCCACCCTGAACACAACACACCCACACACACACACCTGTTAGGATGGGGAAAGGGGGAAGGATAAAGTTGGAAGCTCTGATGGACATGGGGAAGTATAGGGATGAATGTATTTTTTTTTTTTTTTTTTTGTATTTCAAAATAGCTTTTGTGAACCCTCTCCCCCAGGGCCTCCCTTCCTTCTCATAAAAGCAATTCTGATAGCATGATGAAATCAAATTACTTGAGGGAAATGATCTGAAGGAGCCTCACCATTAAGCAATTGCTAGAGCAGCCACTCAGACAATTCTCGCTAAAGGCTGAGTTTCACAAAAGATAAAACAGGTGAAGTAATAAGAGTTCCACTGGCCCCTGTTACTGCAGTGAGCATGGCAGTAGAATGCTAAGAAGGGTGTCACTGCCTTCCCTTGGGAGAGCAAGAGGCACCACAGTTAGGCAAGAGTGAGGCATCCACAACCTATCATTAAGGTGGCAGAGACTTAGCCATTCTTTAAAAGGACAAGGCTGGTTTTATTATATGCTACTATGCACACAATATGGCACACAAATAAGTGAATAACCATAGCAGATACTGGCAATATCTCGCATATACCACCTTGGCATGTGCCATCCTTGCATTCTGGCTTTACTTATGACCTTCAGCATCTAAGGCCTTTTTAACTGAGGGCTCTCTCTGGTGTCCAGAGCTCACTCAGCCCACATGTGGGGCAGGTCCAAAGTGTCAGGGGGTTGAGGCCATATGAGCATCTTTCAACCAATGATTCATGAGAAGTGGGGGGCACGTGTCTCAGTTAACTCACCCCTTGGGGAGAACAATGC
The DNA here is from genome assembly GCF_964339955.1 of Pipistrellus hanaki. NCBI lineage: Eukaryota > Metazoa > Chordata > Mammalia > Chiroptera > Vespertilionidae > Pipistrellus > Pipistrellus hanaki. The sequence goes on from NC_140508.1 coordinate 21,868,240, forward strand.
TGAGGTTCACACTTCACTAAGTTGCCCAGCGTTGCCCAATGGGGTTACTCTCCAGTTGTCTACAGTGGCAGATTGCTCAATAATGCACTATTTTTTTACTTTCTTTATCAATCTCTCTTCCTTGCTCCTTTTCCTAAAATCATCTCCCAAAGGAAATATTGGCACTCAAATCCTTGCCTCTGAATCTGCTTTTGGGAGGAGCCAAACTATGACAACAATCAACATACAGTCATGAACTTGGAAAAAATGTGTCATGTCTTATCTTGACAGCATCCTTTCTTTAAACTTTTCTAGATGAAATCTCTAGATTATGGCAACAGTAGAGGGATGTTTTATAAAATAATTAATGAAGTAGGAGAATGAGTTGAGGAGCTCACGGATGATCAGCTTGAACACATAAAATATTTTATTTTGGGGGAGGACAGGTACATGTGATATAGGTTAGGCTCACACTGGCATGTAATCTGGCCCTGTGAGACAGAAATTTCTCCCCCCAGAAATCTTGACACCAAAGGAATTTGTTATTATTGTTGCTATGGTTGTTAACATTTTATGAGTGATTACTATGTACAAGTCGTTCTACTTAGTATGTACATGTGTTATCTTATTTAAGCTTCACAATAAGCCAATGAAAACAAGAAGGGGAATGAGTAATTTAGATGAGTGGGTTGGTTTTTCAATGAAGAATTACTTTAATAGATTGAGGGAGGAGTCATTCAAAGATGATTAATTTGGATTTATATAAAATATTGCCAACAGGTGTATACTGCCCATGTTCATGGGTGGGCATGGGGTGGGAGCCTTGGCCATTTTTAGGAGACCTGCCTGCCACCTTTGGCTTCCACATAAAATAAGCCAAATCTTCAAAACCCCTTCAAGATGTATATGAAACCTTTCCAGTTTTATAGAAGAGAACAGACTCTGAAATAACTCCAGCAAGAAGTAGAGCAGTACCCAAGCCTGGGCCTGCCTGAATTCCCCATCCACACCCTCTGCTATTGCCTGGACATAACATAGCATAACCCAGTCCTGGTGCAATAATGTCTTAAACTCCTATGAAAGAAAATCCAATTGGAGGTCCCTATGGTCAGAAAGCTTGTTTTAGAGTGCCCAGCTCAGTGCCTCCTGCATGAGCCACACCCAATAGACCTGGCAAGACTAATGTTCTGCCCTCTATCTCAGGTGGAAGCACCAGTGCACAATTTAAAGTCTTCATTACAGAGTGTGGAATAGGCCCCAGGAGTCCCTGGGGAACATAGAAAAGAGGGTGGTTCTGATTGGACAATTACCTTTGCCCCCCTTATCTAAGGGGCTTATGTTCCAAAATCCCCAAAGGATGCCTGAAACTTTAGACAGTACCAAACACTCTATACACTTTTCTTTCTACACATACATACTTATGATAAAGTTGAACGTATAAAGGAGGTACAGTAAGATATTAACAACAACAATAATAAACTAGGACAATTATTAACAATATACTCTAATAAAAATTGGGTGAATGTGGTCTCCCTTTTCTCTCAAGATATCTGGAATTTTCCATTTAATATTTTCAGAGCACAGTTGGCTGTCACCATGGAAAGTGAAACTATGGATGAGGAGGGACTACCGCACTCTTCAACATTTAGGTGTCATTGTTGTGGACATAACTGGAACCTGTAAATTGGAAGCCGACTGGCTCACAACAGAACTTCTGGGCCATTGAACCATTCCCCATGGTCCAGCCTTAGCCCTTACTTCAATGTAGCACCTGTTTTACTGGCAGGACACCTAGGATTACTCACACTATGAAAAAGGAGAAGGAGAGTTCTTTATTTCTTATCATTGTAATCACTTCACACCCAATTTTTCATTTCCCTTGACATGATGTATGCCATAGCAAACGCTATCCCATAAATTCTACTACATTCCATTGCTGTTGCTTTCACCTCTTTAAACACTTGGGAAACACAAAGTTTCCCTTTCAAGTTGCCCCTCCTCATTCAAAGCAGGTATGAATGAGTTGTGCTGTGAGGGGACACGAGGTCACAATCTGTGCAAGCTTCATCAGCTTCTCAAATTATGAGCTCCGGTGTGTTTTTATGAGCATGTTTTAAAATCATCTTTTGTCTAAGAAATTATAATAATGACCTGAGAAATGGCTCCTGACACAAATTCTGCCTTATGCAAACTGTTTCTACTACCCTCCAATAGCCTCTTCAGAGGAGATGAAAAATCTCATGGAATCACTTAAAATTTTCCTAAATTTTTTTTTTAAAAGAACATTTTTTTTTCTACAGAGATAACCAAGGGAGTTCATTTGGGACATCACATTTGAGTAGAAAATATTTATGTTGGGATCTACTTAGAGATGAAAATTCAGTTGCTGATTTTTGAAGTGGTGGCATTCTATTGTACATGGAGTTGGTATCAGTGGTCTTTCTTCAGTCTTTTTTAAAAATATATATTTTTTATTGATTTTTTACAAAGAGGAAAGAAGAGGTATAGAGTTAGAAACATCAATCAGCTGCCTCCTGCACACCCCCTACTGGGGATGTGCCCGCAACCAAGGTACATGCCCTTGACTGGAATCAAGCTTGCGACCCTTCAGTCCGCAGCGTCTGACCCAAACTGGTTAGAAAGAGTGACCTTTCTAAACATAAGCACGTCATGCTACATCCATGCTGGGAGACCCCAGTGGCTTCCTCCTCAATTTGGACTTTTGAACAAGGTCCAAACTCCTCGCTTTGGCTTGCAGAGCACTCTTGCTGTCCTTCTTCAATCTGAATTAATAGGGGTTCCATATTCCTGCTGGAAAATAAGCTCCGTGAGGCAGAGCCCGTGTCTGTCTTATTCACCTTTCCCCCTTCAGGGCTCAAAGCAAAGTGGTGTTCAATAAATTATCATGTCGTATTTGGGGACTTAGGAAGAATCCTGTTGCTCCAGTGTCCTGTGAGGTTCTCTGTCATCTTGCAGTGACCTTATGCCACCTGAGGCCTAGGAAAGGCAGCCCTCTCGGTAGAGGGTGAGAAAGAACTTACTCTCTGCTGCGCTGGTGCCTGTCAGCCAAGACTCCTCGGGTGTGTGACTGACCTTGGCAGGACCTAAAGGCATGCCTAGCTCATTCCATCAGCATAAGTCTGATAAATACCTTTTCAGTTTCTGTCACCCTTGTGCTGAGACAAAACAAAGGGCCTCTTTCAGGGACACATCAGCACAGTGGGTGAGTCCCTTAACTTCAACTGTCACTGACTTGCAAGTATGGAACCTCTCATTTCCCAAGAAGTTTCTATGCTCCCACCTGTACAGTCAGTTGCAAGATTATCTTAAAGGAGCCTCTCTGTCCTTTGTCTTAGCTGCATGCGCCCTGAAAACCACCACGAGAAAGGAAAGGAGTTATTTTATCTGCAATAACGTGTCCAATCCCCTAAGGCCTGAATTTGTGAACTACCCCCATAGCTTCAGGAGCTCCTCTGAGAAGCTTAACACTTTCTTCCTCCATGCACCTCAGGGGAGAATCTCTCTTCTTGATGTTTAAAATATTAAGACAGATTTGGGCTATAACTCTGCATTCTTCGGTCTGTCTGTAATAGTCCCTCAATTTTAACATGTGGGGTTACACTGAAAGGACTGGGTCAGTTGGTGAGAACTGTGCTTTGTGGTTTGAGAACCTCCTTTGATGGTTGATAAAGAGATTAATGCAATCTCAGGGGCTAAGACTGTGGTTAAAAATAACACTTGATTTGATATAATTTTTGTGATAAAATCCATTATTTGATATAATTAAAGCCCACTGGAGGACACTGTCCTGAAAATTATTTTCAAATACATTTCAAAAAATGAGTGAACATTTCTGAAAAGTTCTGTAGTTTTAAATTTAATGTGAGCAGCAATGTCACCATTAGACTGCTGTGTCTCATTTTGACAGTTTAATTTTTGAGTGTGCTGAATCTGATATGTGTCCTTGATTCTTCACTCTTCTTTGTCATACCCTTTGCCATCTGACTTTGAAGGGCTGTCCCTGTGGGTGAAATGTATTTCCTGGCCCCCACTACCAAGTTTGGCCATGTGACTTGCTTTGACAAGGGGGTATAAGCAGATCCTCAGCTTTAAAAACATTTATTGGCACTGCCTTTTCTGACAGGTACCTGACATGAGACAGGTAAAACCAACTGAGCCCCAACAGAAGCTTGGAATCCAGATTGGCAGGGGCTAACTCCAGCCTCATTCAGTCAGTTAAACAACCTGGATCAGCTGAGGCAACCTGCAGAACCATAAACAAAATAATGCTACATGTGGTCAGCCACTGGGTTTTTGACGTAGTGTGTAATACTGGCTGACTCACTGAGCCAGAACTGATGTGCTAGTGAATATATGCTTTCCTCTACCCACTGAGGATGCATAAGAGCAGGCTGCTTTCACCTTTATCTAGGCCTTCCAAGCCTGTCGAACTCACTGCTGGGTGAGCTCCATGCCTTATTTGGCATGTGGTTGCTGGCCATGAGTTTGGCATGCATGCATGCTTGCCCTATTTGGAATATGGTTTTACCTGTTCATTTTCTGTCAGGGGTTAAAAAAAAATAGTACTTGCATAACAAATTCTGCTTACCAGTTCAAGGAATTCAAATGGGCATGGAATTACTTTAAGTAAAACTCTGGAACAAGGGGAAAAAAACGGTTTTGGAATCAAACCAACCAGACATAGCATCCTCCTATGACAACTACAATCTGAGTGAGCACAGCAGGCTTCTATTCCTATGGCCACACCTTAACATGGGGCAAAGGCTGCCTTCTTTTTGGGAAGTCTAAATTGCGCAAGTCACATATGTGTGCTCCTCACAACTCTTGTTTTAGCTCCTTCCCCTAGAGAGTCAATCCTTGAAGACATGGGTTTGATCTATGCAGATTCACTTGTTTTTCAGTAAATACAGTTGGCTCTCCTGTCAGTGGTTTTCACATCAACAGAGTCAACCAATGAATGAATCAACATTGAAAGCAGTATTTTCATGTTTGCCACCCACAGTTTCACAACTACAGATCAAAGCTACTGTTTTCCAACAGCAGTTTGTTGACCAGGGATGCAAAGGCCAACTGTAGTTAAGTTTCTGGTGAATAATGAGTTGTAAATGAATTTTTTACTGCATGGGGGTCAGTGCCCTGAATTCCTGCCTTGCAATAGGGTCAAATGTATTTACCTTATTTACTTTAAGATGTGAAAAAGCTGAAAGATATAAGAAAAGCCTAAAGGTACCAGAATTCTATTCAGCACATGAGGCCTGGGAACTCAGTGGGGAACTCCAAGCTCTTGGATATGCCCAGAGTATATCTTGAAGTGGAGTGTATATAATTACCTAGATCAAATACAGTCATAAGTTTCCCCTGAGAACCTGGAAGTAGATTTATGTTGCTTTTTTTCTCCCCCTGAATCTCATTCTGATATGAGAAAATATAATTTTTGGTATGAGAAATAGGTAATTGGTGAGTATTTTTACAAAGCAAACTCATGTATGCCTCAACCTATAAACGATAATCCCATACTGCCATAGCCTAAAGTATCCACCTACAAATGAGGAGTTCTGATTAGACCCCCAAAATACTACAGTCTGGATTTCACACTATCCTAATACTATGAACATGCTTCTTTAAATAATCTACAATGAATTTTGAGTGGCCCGAACAACTGCCTTTGTATTGTTGCATACATAAGCTTTTACTATTCTACCTAGAAAATCCTTTTCACTTTGGTTTTCGGATTTCTAAGTTTTACCTACACATAAGATACTGCTCCTGAAAATGCCTGGAGAAGTGTAATTGGGAATGATGCATGTACTGTTTCCCTCAAACAGACAGAACCTGGCTCGTTCCTCTTAACCACAGCGAAGCACTTGGGAGACAGTCAGTGTTTGAGAAATGATAGAATGAAGAGACCAAATAAGCCACGGAATTGTAAAGCAGGAAAGCTGCATTTTAAAATGCAAATTTCCCATGATGCTAATCATTGTCAGTCTTAATAATGAGTGACAGTATTTCACAAACCATGAGCCTAGACTAAGTTTGCGGTAGCATAATGAAATCTTAGAAGGGCATATTTCTCATCGAAAATCAATCTGTCCTCCTGCTTGGGCTGTAGCAAGCAGACACAAGAAAGCATGAAGTTGTAATGTGCCACGAAAACCTGCTGGGACCAAAAAAGAAGTTTAGGATGTGCTTTAAGTGGGAATAAATATCCATTTAAGCAGACATAGATGTTAAATATTTATTGTGATGAATCTCTTTAGGAAGCTGGAACTTTTGCGTATGCTCAAAGGTATTCCAGAGAGAAAAATGAAGTCGATATTTGAACAATATTTCACTCATGTAACCCCTGACATTTTTCTTCTTAAAAAGGAGAATGACATCCTGGCATATAAGGAGCTCAGAAGTCACCACTCCCTCCTAAAAATAAAAGGCTGGCCATATTGAACAAATTGACAGCTCTTTTTAGGTCCCTCAGAGAACTGAGGTCACCAAAAATCCCACTGTCCCTTTAAATTGGAGAGACAGACTGATAAATACAGAGAATCACAACTTATTGGAGAAAACAACCCTGAGCAGAAACCTCCATAGAAACCATTACTAAGGTATAAAAACCTAAACTACAGTTGAGAAACTCTTGGAGCTTGGACAAGTCTGAGAGTGAAAAGTCTAGGATGGCCTAGTCTTAGGGGGACTCCCTGACACTGATAAATTTTATATCCAGGAGCTCAATCAGGTTCTTACAAGGGAAGGAGGTATACTATTTTGAAGGTGCCACTCTGTTCTCAATAAGGCCTGCCCTTAAGAGAAAGTATTCCACTAAAGTCTACCTGCAGGAGGTTTATAAGAGCCTACTGTATTTTCCAGCATATAAGATGACCCCCTAATTTTACAGTTAAAACATAGGTTTAGGCCTATATTCGCTGTATAAGACTACCCCCCACTTCCGAGGCAAGGGATCGAGTTGGAAAATTCATTTAGTGGCATATCAAGACGTTTTTCGGGATATACTAGGCATATAAGACGACCCCCGATTTTCGGTTGACTTTTTTCCGTTTCAAAAGTCGTCTTATATAGCACCTGTCCTCCTTAGTATAGTGGTGAGTATCCCTGCCTGTCAAAAGTCGTCTTATACACCGGAAAATATGGTATCTTAACTGTGAAAAGGGTAATTAATATTCTAAGCTTGCCACCTAAAGCCATCCACATTGTTGAAAGGAAATAATAAACCCCAGCCCACTGACATTATCTCATCCCACTTAGGAAGGGAAAGAAGGAACTAAAAAGCACTTGTGGTATTTGTAGTTCAGAGGTACATGCTTCCTAAAAAGCTGAGACCTAGTGCTAGAACTATAGAACACTTCTCTCAAACAACCTTCATACCTCACTGCCATATTAATAAAGGTCTATGTATTGCAGTTCCAGTTATTTAGTACATTATGTCCAGCTATCAGGAAAAAATATAAAACATACTAAAAAGCAACAAAAACTATAAATTCATAAAAAGAGAATGAGCATCAGAATTAGACTCAGCTATGCTAGACATTTTGGAAAGATTAATATGCTAAGTATATATACTTAGCATTTAATAGATATGCAATATAAGCAGAGAAATATAAATCTCAAGAAAGTATGGTTAGAAAAATGCAACACATAAAAATACTTTAACATAAATGAAAAATGCCTTTGATAGGCTTATTAGTAGACTAGACACAGCTGAAGACAAAATCTCTGAGCTTGACAATAAAGAAGCTCTGGAAGACAATAGAAATTTTCAAAATGGAAAAGTAAAGATAAAAAGACTGAGAAAAATAACAAAATCCAAGAATTGTAGGACAATTACAAAAAGTGTAACATGAATAATGGGAATATCAGAAGGAAAAGAAAAACAGAAGAAATATTTGAAGCAATAACTACTGAGAATTTCCCCATTTAATTTCAGATACCAAATCACAGATCCAGGAAGCTCAAAGAATACCAATTAGGTTAAATACTAAAATAAATAACAACAAAACAAACAAACAAACAAAAACCCTACACCTTGGCATATAATATTCGAACTATGAAAAATAAAGATAAAATATTGAGAGAAATGATAGAAAAAAAGCAAAAACAAGAATTATAGCTGACTTCTCTTCAGAGAGCATGCAAGCAACAAGAGAGGCAAACTAAATGAGGGAACTAAACAATCAGCCTAGAATTTTGTACCCAGCAAAACTAGCCTTCAAAAGTGAAGCAGAAATAGAATTTTTAAAACAAAAATTGAGGGAATGTGTTGCCACTAAACCTGCCTTACAAGAAACATTAAAATAAGTTTTTCAGGATAAGGAGAACAGTATGTCAACATAATTCTATATAAAGCAAAGAAGGGCAATAGAGAATAAAAAGTACAAAATATGTTTTATTGTTTTTCTTCTTAATTTAGCATACAGATGATAGTTTTCAAAATAATAACAATAATGTATTCAATTAATTATGTATGTTTATTTTATGCTAGAGACCTGATGCATAAAATTTGTGCAAGAGTAGGCCTTCCTTGCCCTGGCTGCTGGCACCAGCTTTCCTCCACACTCAGGACCCGGGCTTACCTTGCAGCCCCAGTTTCATCCAGAAGGTTGTCCAGAAGGACATTTGGTCTAATTAGCATATTATGATTTTATTTTTATAGATTCATTGAATGATGATGACATGACATAGGAGAAAATCTAGGTGACCATAGGTATGCTAATTATTTTTAGATACATTACCAAAGGCTTTATATATTTAAAAGAATGAAAAAAAAAAAAAAAGCTTTCTATTATTCAAATTAAAAAACCTTTGGTTTGGGTTAAGATGGTGATGGGATAGGTAAACACAGCATTTGAAAACTCCCACTACCACATCCAAATTATGACTAAATTATTTTCAAATATTTTAGCCACAAAAAGCTGTTGTTTTTTTTAAAAAATATCTCTCCACATTTATGTGTATATATGTTTATATAGATGGAGAACTTGTCCAATATCATGGGGCCATTTTGAGAGTCAGTGGGTGTATGTGAATTTAGTCAAACTCCATTCAAGCGTATCAAACGTTTGTCTGGCATGTTGAAAATGGGAGCAGCAGCTGGTGTGGAAAATAAAGACATTTTCCAGGCTTTTCTTTAAAAGAGTCACTCACCTTTCATCTTAAATATTTTCTGAAGGTTAATGTACCTGGCAGAACCAGAAATACAGTAAGAATACACAACTCATCTGCAAACAGCAGGGCAGCACTTGCTAAAGTTCATTGCCAAATAATAATAATGATGATGACAACAACAACAATAATAAATAACCCTGGAGTAGAAAGAGAATCCGGTACTTAACAAGCACCCTCCTAAGTTATGTCAAGTGAGATGCATAGCAAAGCGAAAGCCATGCCTGTGGTCCTCACATTGTCCTCGCTAAGCCCTTGTCAAGAGAAAACTGTCTCTTGGTGTCAAGAAGGATTAGTAAGCATTAATCTGATTTTTCTTTCAGAACCAGGGATCCCAGCACTCTCATGAAGGAAGTCTTTAGTACTTCACCAATATGCTCAATTTTCTGCCAGACATGTGAGCTGTTGGACATCAGCTCCACCTGCGATGCTGTCTCTTTTTGTATTGATTTATCTGCTGACCTTGACTAGGGAAGTTTAGACTGCAAAGCTGTCTTGCAACAGGAGAAGGCCATTTTGCCTAGTGACAGCTTACATTTGTGATTGACAGCCACCTTGCACCCATACTCCCTGGGCTCTACAAAATCTCTTGGGTCTGTTACTAAGGAATAGCAAGTTTCCCTTCTCTGCTGTCTTCGTTTAAAAAATTTGGAAACCGTTGCTGTAAAACAGCCAACCTTATTTACTATGATATTCACAAGCTGTCACATTCTGCCACCCAAACCATCAGGAAGTGTTTTTCCTAGATGCCAGGCACAGTGCTGGGGCCACTTGTGAAGGGGAGAGAATTTCTAGCCTAAAAGCAGTTGATAAATGGAGAACAAAATACACACCCACACATAGTTACGCACCGTGGCAGGTAATAATCTACCCACATTTCTTTGCTTCACCCTGCATGTCACTTGCATCATCAGTGGACAGACAAGGACAAGTCTATGACTTCCTATTTGATTCTCTCTGTCTCTATCCCGGAAAGCTTCTCAGGCCCCTGGAGAGTGGGGGAGGTACCCAGAAGTAATGGAAAGCTACTGCCTCTAGGAACAATCCTACCAAATAAGGGATAGAATTCAGTGGGCTAAAACCTTAGTTTCCTTGGTGCTCAGTGGCACAATGATTCAGATAGCTTTTCAGAAGGTTCCTGTATTGGTTTCCTATTGCTACTGTAAAAATTACACATACCTGGTGTGTTAAAACAAGACAAATTTATTATCTTACAGTTCTTGAGGTCAAAAGTCCAAAGTGAATTTCATTAAGCTATAATCAGGGGTTGGCAGGATTGCTTTGCTTGCGGAGGCTCTAGGATGATTCCATTTCCTTGCTTTCTCCAGCCTTCATAGGCAGCTCACATTCCTTGGCTCCTGGCCCTTTCCTCTTGTCACTGTGACATCCCATTTCATTCCTCCAGCCCCCTCCCTCCATCTACTTATGTTGTCACATTGCCTCTTCTAACTCTGATCATCCTGTCTTATTTAATAAGGACCCTTGTGATGATATGGGCCCCAACTGGAAAAACCCAGAGTATCTCCCATCTCAATATCATTAGCACAGCAATTTTCAATCTTTTGCATCTTATGGCACATATAAAGTAATGATAAAATTCTGTGGCACACCAAAAATATATTTTTGCTGATCTGACAAAAATATGTATAATTTTGATTATCTACCAAAAAAGTAATAACAGTAATTAAATACTCTTTGTGCTCCAAAGTAACTTTAAAAAAAAATCAGCTACCTAAAGTATATAAGGTACCAAGAACTAACCAATCATATAAACTTATTATGTGATATGACCAATAGTTTGCATTTGATCTATCTATTTATGGTTCAAGATAGGACCTTCAGCCGAAACCGGTTTGGCTCAATGGATAGTGTCGGCTTGAGGACTGAAAGGTCCTGGGTTTGATTCTGGTCAAGGGCATGTACCTTGGTTGTGGGCATATCCCCAGTAGGGAATGTACAAGAGGCAGCTGATAGATGACTCTCTTTCATCAATGTTTCTGACTATCTCTCTCCCTTCCTCTCTGTACAAAATCAATAAAATAAAAAATAAAAAATAAAAAAAGATAGGACCTTCATACTGGAGGGCTATTGTTGGGTTGACTTTGTCATCTTTTACTTTAAAATCTAAGGGAAAAGAAATCAGTGTCCCTGGCCGCTGGGCAGGTATTTCATGTTTTAAACATTTTTGTGGCACACCTGTTGGAAATCCCTGACTTAACACAATCAACATCTGGAAAATTATTTTGCTGTTGTTTACAAAGTTTCTGAGGAATAGGATGAGGGCTTCTTTGTGAGACCATAATTCAGCCCTCCACAGACTCCAATAAAAATGGAACTCCCTTGCCCATAGCAGTAAGCCATTCATTAAATTGCCTTTTATTGGCTGCCTTTCCCTCTTGTTTCTATTTCCTATTCCTCAACCAGTTTATGGGATTACTTCTCAAGTTATTTTTTTAATTCAAATCCTTACGACAAATTAAAAACTTGCCCATAACCAGCAGGCTATTTTATAATATAAGAGGTGTCCAAAGGCAAAATCTAATAAATAAACAAAGGTAACTAACATGCCATAGACATTCAAACAGGCCACAATCACTCCAAACAGAATTCCAAAAGGTAGCATAGAGAAGCAAGGATTTAAGTTAGACTTCAAAGCAATGGCATATCATTAATAGTCAAATGAGTAATTTGGGATCTTCATCCCTTTCTTCTTAAAACATATGTATCAGCCCTAGATGTTCTGGCTCAGTGGGTAAAGAGTTGGCCCTCGGCACTCCAAGGTGTGTGAGGCAACCAATTGACGTGTCTCTCTCACACAGGTGTTACTCTCTTTCTCTGTCTCTCCCCTCCCTTCTGATCTCTCTAAAAGCAAATGAAAAAAAAAGTATCCTTGGGTGAGGATTAATATATATATATATATATATATATTTTTTTATATATATATATATATATATATATATATATAATCAGAGCCAGATTGTGAGCAATGAAGCAATGAAAAGAAGTACAGCTATCTTGAAATCAAGCACTTATCAAAAACGCTTTCAAGTTTCTGAAGTATATGACCAAGATATTTTTTAGTACTGAAGATATAAAATGTTAAGTGCAGGACTCCAAAACTGAAGAAATACTTTACAGGGACATCTTGCTAATTTCCCTTCTTTGCTACTGAAGTATAACATGCAGCAATCCAATTGAATGAATATGCATGAGAAATTGAGCATAGCCAAACCCAACCTTGCTAGCTTATGGAGATACCAAAACAAGGGTGTGACAACTATTATAGAATATGCTAAAGAAATTAACAGACTTACTGGGGGAGCAAAACAATACAGTTTTCAAAGTGGAAAAAAAAATGTGGGTTTTTGTTTGTTTTTAAAGAAAGAAAGGCCAATCGCCAACTTTTTGACATCACAGAAGATGATGTTTGGTGGAATGAAAACATGACCATTGGTGACTCAGAACAGCACAGGGATTTCTGAGATTCTGTCTTTGTGGGGTAGATGAGTTCATTTATTTTACTTTTGTTTTCCTTTTGTGTGTGAAACAAAAAGAGTGATGTATGATAAAAGTCACTGCCTAAAGTAAACCTATATGTACTGCCTTGCTGAGTATAAAATATAAGAGAATACAAGAGACCTGGTGCACAAAATTCGTGCATTGGGCAGGGAGGGGGGTTCCTTAGCCTGGCCTGCATGCTCTCACAGTCCAGGACCCCTAGGGGGATTTCCATCTGCCAGCTTAGACCTGATCCCTCTCAAAGTTGAGAACCCTCACTCCTTACCGCCTGCTTGCTTGCTGCTCCTTACCATGTGAATTGCTGCTCCTTAGCGCAGCAACTGAGGTGGAAGAGGTGGGCCATCACCCTGGCTGTGCTCACCAGTTATGAGCCCAGCTTCTGGCTGAGCAGTGCTCCCCCTGTGGGAGCGCACTGACCACTCCTGCATTGAGCATCTACCCCCTGGTGGACAGTGCACGTCACAGCGACTGGTCATTCTGGTCATTCCACCATAATGGTTGCTTAGGCTCTTATTTTATAGATAAATTGTAAGGGGTAATAAGACATAAAATAGTTGAATGCTTCTAAAATTACAGGGGCTTCCTATAATTGATAGATTTATTGATTCAGTAATTATGTCATTGTAAAGTGCCAAGTCATTCTAAAATCTGGGTATATCATCCCTTAATTGCAATTCTATGACAGAGGTACTTGACTACAAACATAGTTACATAAATATAATGGGAGAATAGAAGTGGCCACTCTTCTTCTCCTTTCCTCATTTTTGTTTTCCTGAGGCTCCTCTTTTGCAACATATTTCCCTATAGAAGGTAGTAAAGAGCATTTTACTCTCTCACACATGATTGTTGATAGTTGCAGAGTCTGAAAGCCAGAGGTGGGAAGTTAGGATTGAATGTTTTCTGCCATAAAAGTCGACCGCAGGTTCATTGGCAGCCATCCCACAGCAGCCCTGCGCTAAGCTCTCAGGGTGACACAGCCAACTTAATAAGGGCTCCTCCTTGAGCCTATTACAAGCCCAGCACATGCTGCTACAAACAGGACAGGGGCTTCCCCTAGGCGTCCGGTGGCAGGTGGCCAAGGCTCTTCCACCAGCATGATGCATGACTGCCGGGAGCCGCTAATGCAGAGTGGAGAGGTTTGCTGAGGGAACCCATTTATGGGAGAAAATGCTGAGAGATGCAGTGTTGTCTTTTTGTTTTTGTTTTTGTTTTGTTTTGTTTTTCAAATGTGTAGGCTGATTAAAATTTCTCCATCAAGAGGAAGAAGAAGATAAAGGTAAAAATAAAAAATCATGAACAACAAAGTGACAACAAATACATGTCTATCAACAAGTCAACCTGAAAGTCAAATGAATAAAAAAAACCAGACTGATAAATGTAATAGAATCAGGGGCATGGAAAGGAAGCAGACTGACAATTCTCAGGGGGAAGGGGTTGTGGGGCGTGCAGGAAGAGACTGGACAAAGAGCTTACACCTATGGACGAGGTCGGTGGGATAGGGGGGAGGCCTGAAATGGGGTGGGAACTGGATAGAGGGGAGCTATGGGGGAGGAGGGGAAGGAACATCGGTAATAATCTGAACAGTAAAGATTTAAAAAAAAAAATTCTCTATCATAATGCAGATTTCCTGAACATTCTCATGCAGTTCTCTTGAAAAGAATTTGTACCCACGCTTTGTTGTTCACCCAAAGAAAGCCTTCCTTATCATTAATGCCAGCAGTAAAAATTTACCTGAACGGCTTTCAAAAGTTTTTGGAGATCCGTCTCCCATTAAAAGTGAGAGTGTAGTGACACTGAGTGTGAGGGGCACATGTTACCATGGTAACAAGAGAAAAGATAGGCTGCCTCCTTGTACAACAGTGATTGCCACGGCATGTAGGGTGGACATGTACGACCCTGGCAGGCCTCCGTGCAAGGTTGTGCTGAGCCAAGAGGTGCTCAGAACTGAAATTCAGACTGGGTCAACCACCAACACTTGTGCTCAGGTTCAAGGGTAACAACCTTTCTACCCTCCCCAAAAGGAAGAGACTAATTTTTCTTATACAGAAGCACCCAAATTGCCAAGGCCTACACCAAAAAGATTGCCTCTTTTCAGAAAGAATCATTTTTCTAAATTGTGCCAAGTCCCTGTGTCGAATGGCAACTGTCCTAGGACTAGGGGATGTTTCATCTGCCTGTTTGTTTTTAATCTGTGCCACCATGAGGAGTAGCCAGTTACTATTGTTGGGAGTGTGTTAAGCAAACTTAAGTAAGAAAAAAGCTGAAACTGGTGATTTAAACACAAGGGAAGACTTCAGTATAAAGTAGAGTAAGAGATGTTTTCCATGCTAGTCTCTCTTGTCCATAGGACCCCAACTTAAAAATTAAGGGTGGATCTGGAATATAGCTGGTCAACATCAAGCCTGACATTTTAAATAACAGTTTAATCCAAAGGAGTAACAAAAACAAACCAATAATAAATAAACAAATAAACAAAAAAATAACAAACAGAATGGATAAATAGAAATACAAACAGAAAAGCTAAGTCATAAAATAAACTATGAAATTGCTTATTATGAAAGATTTATGATAATCTTAATATTAATAGCTAATATATTGAGCTCTTACATAATATGTGTTATTCATTGTGTTAATTGCCTAATTTCATTTAAGTCCTAATTGCCTAATTTCACTTATATCCTCCCAATGATACTATTTCATATGAAATACTAGTAGGTTTAATTTGTATACCCATTTTATAGAGAAGCAAACTTATATTTCCCTGAACTCACAAGGGCTTAAATTTCCCTGAACTCACAAAGCATATAAGCGCTTGAGCTAGGATTCATATCTAGGCAATCTGAACTCCAAAGCCACAAACTGTCACATGCAGATACATTTCCATTGTAGAAAACCAAAGATCACAAGGTAACTTTGTTTCTTTCAACTGGTAGAAAAGAAAACTGACTATTAACCTTTGGGGAGCATGTAAATATAAAAAAAAAATCATGTAAATATAATCATCAGACTCAGGTGAGTATTACTTATAAAATAAAAGCACACTATAAGTAGAGAACGAAAGTAAGTTAGGGAACTTTTAAAAGCTAAATGTGTTCATATCAGCAGAGTTTGAAAGCTGAGGGAATTGACAAAGTCACTGTAGCACAACCAATAGCTATTATTTTGAAAATGCATGCAAGGGCAGAATTCACTCAAGCTTGGGAAGCAGTATATGTAATGCTCGACTCAGAAAATAAGACCAAGAATGACTGTGGTCACTACAAATAATTGAGATGCAATTTTGGAATGCTGGTTCCTGTTGTCTTGAGGGGATGACTTCGGGTAAAAGTCACTCCCTACGAGATGATAGACAAGTCAGACTTTCACTCAGTCTAATTTTAGATTCCCGTGGCTTCTGGGGAACAAGTTATAAAACTGGGAGAAACTGATAGCAGGTATGTGTGTGCCTCCTATATTTCCAGCTCTATCACGGTGCAAATATTCTTGCTCTGTGTCCTTCCTAGTTTAGATTCTCTAGCATCTCAGACTCTACACAGAGAGCCTTTTGCATGCAACAGTTTACTTACTAGCAACTCTGGACCAAACACAGTGTTAGAGGCTGTGTCATATTATTTTCCCCCCTCCAAATACACTTTAAAGCCATATCTAATTACTCTAATTATTTAGTTGGATAAGATGGAGTCAGAGACATTAAATAACTAGTGTAAGACCACACATCTGGTAAGTGATGGATCTGTTTCCATCTAGGCAGACTGGACTCAAAAGTGCACATTCTTGCTGTTCTTTTCTCTCATACTAAGACAATAAACTGGAGGTATGGAAAGATGTTTCAGAAGTTTAGGGGCAAGACAAATCCTTTCTGGGTTGAGGATGAAAAGTAGAGAATGGAGGATGGAGGAAATTTCCCAGAAGAAATTTATTAATAGTAAACATCAGGGAATAATATAATTTAAACAATAAATAGGGAGCAAGGTTCTACAGGGGTGATGTGAGCAAAGGCACAGGGGACTCAAAAGTCTAAGGCACAAATCGCACTATAGAAAATCTAGGTATGCAGACTGACAACTGTCAGAGAAGAGGGGTTTAGGGGACTAGGTGAAAAAGATGAAGGAATTAAGCAAAACAAACAAACAAAAAGCACATAGACTCAGACAACAGTGTGGTGGAGGTGAGCAAAAGGGGAAAATCTGGATGAAAACCCACTTTGCTTAGGGCAATGGGGGCACAATTAAGTGTTCAAATGACATTTATTGAGTGGTACACTTGAAACCTGTAAGGTTTTGTGAGCCATTTTCACCCCAATAAATTTTTAAAAATTAATCTAGTTATGGGAAAGATTATTGAAACATAAGCAAAACATTTTGTAAAGCAGATATTCAAATAAAGTAAACTTAGATGATAGCAGGAGGGGAAAAACTTAAATGTTCAATAGATATTGAGAAAAATCTTGAAAACAGCTGGCATTTAATTATATGCGGGAACAAGAGAAAAAATAATTATAAGTAACAGGGGATTTACCTTCTATAATGGCATTGCCATTAATGAAAGAAAAAAAAAGAAGATAAAAGTAAAACATGATGATAGATTTAATCTTAGACAAAATAAATTTGAGACCAGTAGAACAACCAGAAGGAAATGTTCAAAGTGAACACATTTGAAAATTCAGAACAAGGTATATTCAGCCCATTAAGATGCAATGAAATAAGACTTTAGGGAGAGAATGAAGAGAGACAAAGATAGAAATGGGGGAAGAGAAGCTGATAAAGAAGTAGGCAGAGAGGTGAAACAAAAATCCAAGAACACATGATATAAGAACAACCAAGGAAAACCTCTTTGAAGAGGAAAGGGATGATCAAAACACCAAAAACTTCAGAAATATCAAGAAAAATAAGGATCAAGAACTAATGACATGTCTCAAATACTTGGAGGTTACTGGTATATATTTTGAGAGAATAATTTCAGTAATAAGTTAATAAGGAGATAAAAGTCATAACAGGATAAAAATGTCTTGGTGTCATTGTTGGGGAGATGGTTAACAGAATAAATTAAGTCTCCTTTTCCAAACACTTTGGTAAAAAGGCAAAAGATAAGCTTATTTAGGATATAAAGTCAAGTGAAGCTTTTTGTTTGTCTTTTCTTTAATGGGAAGACGGGTATTTGTTTGACATAAAGAAAAAAAAAAGATTTAGTTTGAAAGAGGAACTAAGGAGGATCTGCAGGAGGGTGATAACTGAAGGATCAAAAATCCGGAGAAAGAAATAGAATATTGGAATGACTAATGTAGAGGCATTAACTGTAAGGAAGAAATGTGGATAATTCTTTTATTTAGGCAAGAAAGGAGGAGGAACAAATGGAAAATATATGGAAGAAAATTAAGTGAGAGAAAGCAGTCAAAATATGGCCTCATTTATCTCATTTCAGAAAGAAACAAAGTAATCACCACAGTAGAGCTGACAGGAGATAAGGTCAGAAGGTAAGGTCAGGTGAGGAAGTCAGAGAAGGAGAAAGTGAAAACCCACAGGAATGGCAGTCCAACAAATATGGAATATAAACTTTTCTAAATTCTATATAAATTAACCACCTTAGCCTCAGAGTTATCATATGACAAAATAGAAATGGTACTACCTATCAGATTGAGGCCTAATAAATACAATCATATACGACACTTAGCACAATGGTTAACATCTTATGTACTTTTCCCTCATAGGCCACTTCTTCAAGTGGAACAGGGAACATTGGGATTGGATGCAGTAAAGGACAAAATATGTAAATGGTTAGAGAAGAGCCATAGGACTACTGCTAAGTCCTAAACATTGAACTGAAAACTAACAAAGTGGATTTTTAAAAAAATATATTTTATTGATTTTTTACAGAGAGGAAGGGAGAGAGAGCTAGAAACATTGATGAGAGAGAAACATTGACCAGCTGCCTCTATGCACACCCCCTACCGGGGATGTGCTCGCAACCAATGTACATGCCCCTGACCGGAATCGAACCTGGGACCTTTCAGTCCGCAGACCGGCGCTCTACCACAGAGCCAAACCGGCTTCGGCTAAAGTGTATGTTTGAAAAATAAACATAGCCAGTCTGTCATTAGAGATGGTATCACTCAATCAAGTTTGGGGGGTAATTAAAAAAAAATGAATAGCAATTTTTTCCCCCAAAGTTGAGGACTAAGAGATCCAAAAAGAAAGAAGACAAAGGAGCAAAGGAGTAAAATGGAGAAATGTGCACATATGAGACCTTTATTGAATGATAATCATGGGGTTCAGAATTGATAGGGAAGTTAAACATGATTTTGTTTAACTTCAGAGAATAGGAATGACTGGGTTCCAGGCAGCATGTCAGGGAACAGATCACCACCAAAAGCCAAGGACCAAGAGGAGACAAAGGGTAGGACCAGTAGAAGTGAGAGAACACGGGAGATCAGTGACTATGAGGTTATAGTCAGAGAGGACAATTTTAATATTCAACACAAAAGTTTTAGGTGATGGCAAGGACCAGGGTGACAGCAGAAATAGTAGAGGAAAACAAGAACTCTTACATCAGGGTGTGGCCTCCTCAGATATGGTGGCAGAAATGACAGCAGAGGAGAAGATGGTCAGTATTCTGATTCTGAATGACACATTGAGGACACTGGGAGAGATCCCTGGATTATTTATAGTTGGAAGTAGAAAGGGTGAGAAGGGAGGGAGCCATAGTGCCATGGAGATATGACAAGGAAGGGACCCTAAAGCATGAGGATGTCCCAACTCCTACTCCATACTCCACCAGCTGCAGAGAAATGAAGCATAAAGGAATAGCCACCACAGCCCCAGTGAGAGTTAGAAGATGGTATCTCCAGGGAAAGGTACATTTCAGTTTTATAGTTTGTGAGAAGGTGAAAGGAACATCAAATTAAAGGCTGAGAAGAAGAGGGACTTATTCAAAATGGCACAGGAAGACAGATTTCTTAGAAATGGGAAAGAACGAGAGAGTGTTAGGCTGACACATAAATAGTATTTTGACTAATTTCTTCATGAGGCACAGGACACATTGCTTAACTTATCCAAACCGCTGGAAAGTGAATATAACAAATTGACCTAATCTATTTGTTTTGAGGATTTAAGAAGTAGAAAAATAGAGCCTTGAGACTAGGACTTGGCAAAGAGTGCAGGAGTCAGTGTTTGATACATGATGCTAGGAGTAATATTGTGATGAGGTGCCCAAGGCCATTTGTATAAATCATATTTTCTCTTCTCTGCATTGCATTTTCCATCACAAATGTGTCATTTTGTCCTCTGAAAGCACTCTTTGGACTGCATTTTACATTCCTACTGGTATCACCCGAGACCCACCTCTCTGTGGAGTAGATTCCTGCAGCACTTGCCGAGCTGGTCTCCCCATCTCCAGGCCTTACTACCTTCCCTGATTCCAACCCATTCTGTACCTGGCTACCAGGCACAATCCCCATGCCCACCTAAGGACTCATACTGGGGTCCTGCTTCCCACTCACAGCCTCAACTCTATCTGTTTCATTTTCCACTTGTATTTCACAACTGCTCAGCATGTTTTCTCACATCAGTCACTTCTCAGGCCACCAGTCATGCCCTTTTTGTTCCAGCTTCCATGTCTTGCCCTGTGCTGTTCCACCACCTTCCTCCCTTTTAATGAATGGATTCTCCCTCTCATTTCAGATCATCACATTCCCACCTCTTCTTCTCAGCACATCCCAGACTATATAAACTAACAGATTTAACATCAAATCCTTTCTCATGCATATTAAACACATCTTCCAACCAGCAGTAATCTCTGTTAGCATCAGGACTATGCCTTACTTTTTTTTTTTTTTTTTTTTTTTTTTTTATCTCCCATAGAATGTATGCCAGTGTTTTTAATCAACAGTTGTAAGCAGCCGAAACCCGTTTGGCTCAATGGATAGAGCGTCGGCTTGGGGACTGAAGGGATCCGGGTTCGATTCCGGTCAAGGGCATGTACCTTGGTTGCGGGCATATCCCCAGTGGGGGGTGTGCAGGAGGCAGCTGATCGATGACTCTCTCTCACCGATGTTTCTAGCTCTCTATCTCTCTCCCTTCCTCTCTGTACAAAAACAATAAAATATATTTTTAAAAAAAACACAGTTGTAAGCAGTTGGCTTTAGTAGTTTATTTCTTTAATTCCTGAATACCCATTTATATTTTAGAGATCTCTGTGAAAAATGAAATGACCTCGCTAGGAATGGCATTCAAAAACAACTCCCCTACCTTAGGAGGCCTTTCAAAGTACCTGAAACCCCACTATTATAGGTTCATTCTTTGGGTCTTAAAATTCTTATGTTTTAGTATTTCTAAGAAAGTAAAAATGTTCCCAGAGTGAGACAGCTGAGATCATAGACAAAATGGCATGCATCTATAATATATCTATATCTATATCTATATCTATATCTATATCTATATCTATATCTATATCTATATCATCTATCTATCTATCTATCTATCTATCTAGAAAGAAATATCTGATTCTAAACCACAAAAAAAAACAGAAGACAAGTAAAGAAGAAAAAGATAAGAAGGCACAAAAAATTAAGGAGGCAAAGTTTATGGAATTCACCATTTTGAACAAATATGTCACTTCCATTAACAGGTAAATTTTAATGTCTCCCTATTCTGTGACTGAACAGCCATCGAGCTTCTTTCTCATGCTATAGTCTAGGTTGTTTGTTTGTTTGTTTGTTTTGTTTTTGTTTTTCAGAGCCAAACTGTTTTTCATATATATCACTTGATAATACACCTAAGTCATCTGAAGCAAGGTTCAACTGTGAGGTCATAAGTATGTTCAGAATAGGACAATACTGGGATACTGATTTAGTTAATATGACAGTAAGGCCAAGCACCAGTTTAGTTTCTTCCCATTTATTTAAATCAATAGCTTATCTATCTATCTATCTATCTATCTATCTATCTATCTATCTCTCTTTTGAACTGAATGAAGTTATGGATAAAATATTATATTAACGTATTCACCACTTCCTCAGCACAGGTACTTTCTAAAGGGGGCCCAGTATCCAACTTCATAAGTTGATGTGGATCCTGCTGCTATTTTCAGATTTTTGTCATTACTCCTACTCAAATTCAATGCAGTGGCAGAAATATTCATTATCTACTAAAGGCATTTAATCTCTAGTAGACAGAAAACATGAAATAAAATCTATCCAAAGAGTAAAAAGAAGAAAAATTGGTATTTGCTTTCTGACACATAATTGGCATGTGAGTAGATGCTTATAAATCAGTTTCTAAGTTCTGAATATTTATTGAATAGTATCCTAAGATCTCAATATCACAGAAACCACTGACACCATAATAAGAACTTTTCACAAATTAGTGTGCATACAGCAGTTCTCAGAGGAGACTTCCAATTTCCCACTACAAGCTCAGGAAGGAGCAGAGTGGCTGGCATATGATAGGAGAAAAAATATTTTTAGAACAAGTAAACAAAGATCCACCTCCTACAATTTTGACTATGGTTTCACCAATTAAAATCAATAAATATTTGATTTATTACTCAGCTGCACAATTCATTAACTACATGCATGCACATTCCTAAAAGACCATATCCTTGGCCAGTCCCTTCTCAATAAAAAAATAAGAAAAAAGGATATGGAATAAGAGAACAAGCTAATTAGCCTTTCAGAACTCCCAGTTTTCTCATCTGTTAAATGGGGATAATAACATTTACCTTGGAGAGGTGATAAAGAAGAACCAAGAGCCCTAATTAGTATGGCTCATTGGATAGAGTATTGGGCTGTGGACTGAAAGGTCTCAGGTTCAGTTCCAGTCAAGGGCATATACTTTGGTTGCAGGCACATCCCCAGTAGGAGCTGTGCAGGAGGCAACTGATCAATGTTTCTCTCTCATCGATGTTTCTAACTCTCTATCCCCCTCTCTTCCTCTCTGTAAAAATATATATATATATATATATATATTTTAAAGAAATATTCAGAAGTAAAAAGATAATAATTTTAATTTGTATAGGCTACATGGAGGCCTGGAGTCTTCAAGAACTTGTCTAGTCTAATCATGAAATATCTCATTATTAGGACCAGAAAATTGCTTATAGATTATCAAATGTCAGACACTGAGCTTAAATAAATAAAATTCATTTTCTATTAATAATACAATCTTGTTTTTCTTCTTAGCATTTCTCCAAGCTCTTGCTTTTAAAGTTTTCAAGGTAAGCAATTAATAGGGGAAAAAAAATTACCTGGAATTTTTAAGCCCTAGAAGTAACATCCAGGGAAATTGATGGCAAAAAAGATGAGCATATCGATGCCAATGATATGTCCATGGGTCAGATCACATTTTGAGAAGTTTCACAAGTTTTAAACATTTTGTTAGATACCAATCCAGCTCATAAATATTGCAGAGTTAACTTGTAAGATACTATGTGAATCTCACCATCCTTTGTTTTGTTTTTACCAATGGCTGTTTCCAAGTCAACAGAGTACTTGAATAAATTGACTTAAATTAATACAAATAATCCCAAGGTTAAATTAATTTGAGTTAGTATATTATAATAATGCCAGCTAATGAGCTTAAATAAATGAAAATAGTACCCAGTTTCCCCGAAAATAAGACAGTGTCTTATATTAATTTTTGATCCCAAAGATACGCTAGATCTTATTTTCAGGGGATGTCTTATTTTTCCATGAAGAAGAATACGGTACACATTTATTGTTAAAGGAAAATAAAGGAAATTTATTACCTGTATATGGTATGGTAGTACGGTTGTTGTCAACACAAACCAGACAAACTGTGAATCCTACAGTATCAAGAATTTACTCATTTATTCAATGACAATCATGTCATCATCTTCTGGAACATTATCATAACAATCCAATTCCTGAATTTCCTGTGACTCCATTTCTTTCAGAATCAATGGACCAAATCTCTCATGTTTAGCCTAGGGGGGGTGGGGGCTTATTTTCGGGGGGATGCCTTATATTTCACTCAGAAGGAAACCTGTAAGTAGGTTCTATTTTCGGAGGATGTCTTATTTTTGGGGAAACATGATAATGGTAAATTAATGTGTAATTGAATGAATGAATGAACGAATGAATGAATAAGATAATAATAAACACATCAAAGCAAACACCTGTGAAGAATGCATAAACATTCACTCTTTCTGAACAATGCAGTTGTTATCAAATTTAAAGTAGCATCTCTCCACCATACTAGTGTCTGTCTTCACTGGAATCAAAACTCTGAGAGCTGGAGCTTTAGGTTTCTTACTTATCCCTTGTTCATGGTGCCTAGAACAACATCTGATATATAGTATGGGCTCAGTTAACATTTCTGGATGAAATGAACAAAAGGATCAACATTAAATTCATCTTCACAGTGTACAAAAGAAGATAAACCATCGAAGGTAAGAATATGAACATATGGAAATACCTTTGGCTGTGGTTGAATGTGGAGTAAGATCTTTTTGTGAGGTCTTTAGATGTTGGTGAAATGACCATCTACACTCACTCAGAACCAGCCCAGTACCCACCCCTTCTTCCCAACTTGCAGGTCCTGTTTCTCATGCCTCACCAGACAAGAGAAGAATCTGAGGCATCACCTTGCCTGATGGTGGACTATGGACAGCTCCAAGCAGAACCTAGAGAAATGTGCATTCATCTCTTCTTAACATTATCAGTGAAAATTATGCTTCTTTTGGGAAATTAATCTCAAGATTTCCAGGCACTTGTCAGGCAGCTGGCCAGAACTTCAGTGAAGTTGGGGCACCTGAAAGCTCTTAGCACAGACAGAAATATGGCCACAATATCGCTTCCACCCTCTCTGGCTTCACTTCAGGAGTATGTTTAATATGGTTCATTTCCATGTTAAAAAGTCAAAAAGAATTCTAAGATATGATATATCCTAGCATTTACACTTTAAATATCTAATAAAAGAAAGTGTCATTCTTCTTATAAAGGGACTTCATTCTAAGGTGTTTCAAAAACATAGATATAAAAATATGGCAAATCTTATTCACTTTACCTATCTGTATTTATGATTCTCACTAGATAAAGTACAAAAAAGTGATGTACCTCCAGAAAAATTGAGAAAGAGAGTATGAGAAAAGGAAAAATAATACAAATTAGCTTTCAGCGGGGAATATGCTGAGGGTAGAAAGGGAGTCAAAGGATCAAATCTGGTCTCTTTCAACGAGGAGATAAATGGCCATAGCAGTACCGGTCCTAAACAATGCTTATAGAGCATTTCCCATGAGACATTCAAGGTATAATGATGACTAAGACACATACCCTGCCCTCAAGCAGCCCAAGTTAAAAAATATACTGTTTAAGAAAAGTAATAATAAAGATAGAAACAAAGCTGGCCTAGAGGAAGAGTGATTTTCAGGAATGGAAAAGGTGATGACATATTAAGATGGATTTTAATTAGTGGCTGAACAGCTACACAAAGAAGAGAGAGAGAGAGAGAGAGAGAGAGAGAGAGAGAGAGAGAGAGAGAGAGAGAGAGGGAGAAAACATCTTTTTCAGAAAAGTAGGGAAATTATGATGAGTTTAGGATTGGGGGATAATCATTATAAAACAAAATCCAAAGTGGTTATTTTATTTTATTTTTTTCCAGCATGCTCAGAAGGCAATAAAGCTAAGGCATAGGAGTTTTAGAAGGAACTGGGAGATTCTGAGAATGATTAACTTATAAATTAATGGCATCATAGGATTTACTTTTTTTCTTTAAGTTTATTTTCAAGATCAGTAATTCATATAGGAAGTAACAAATAATTAGGAAAATTCATTTCTTTAAATAGGAATATTGGGCCAATGGAGCTAAGCCATATAGCACATTCATTCAGCATATATCTGTACACTCACATTTCTGAGTAAATGCCATTAGAAAATTACTTTATTTCAAGAAACTGCTGATGGGAATATGCTAAGTACAAACAAATATGTGGGTGCCTCTTTCACCAATGAGATCAGTGGATGGATAGCACAGGTCCCTCAGGCAATGATTGAAATAACAGAAGGGACTAGGACATTTCAATATTCCACTTTCTTGAGAGAAAAGCAAAAGATGTCCTCAAGTGAAGGGTGCAAAAAAAAAAGTGCTTAACAGCAGAATATGTTTGAAATGAAATATCCAGTAAACTTAAGTTGCTTTTAAGTGTGTTTTGTTAATATATTTTTATTGGTTTCAGAGATAAATGAAGAGGAGGAGAAAAGGGGGAGAGAGAGATAAAGAGAGAGAGAGAGATAATGAGAATCATTGATTGCCTGCCTCCTACATGCCCTCCCCCCACTATAGATGAGCCCACAACCAAGTCATGTGCCCAGATCAGGAATGGATCCGTGACATCCTGGTTCATAGATGGAAGCTCAACCATTGAGCCACACCAGTTGGGCTTAAATCTATTTTTAAAAAGACTTTATTTTTACATCAGTTTTAAATGAATTTTAAGTTTTTTTTTGTTTTGTTTTTTTGTTCTTTTTATGCTTGAGCCTTTTATATTTTTAAATTAGGGACTATTCCTTCCTGGAGAAAGATGAATTAAATGGTCCACTCAGTTGAAGTCTGATATGGCACGTTTTTGCTTTTTCATACCTCATCTCTCCTCGTACTCTGGCAGATACTGTTAATTGATAAAAATACTCTTTTTGCTCAGAAACCATCCTTGGACATAGTCCTTCAGACAGCCATTCTAATGGCTCTGACACATGAGATGGAGATATAGCCCAACCCTGGTTGTGCCACAGCTTCCTGAGCTAATAGCCATGTATTTCTAGGGGGTGTGTGGGTTACTTCAAGAGTTTTGTGAGTCATATGTGCATTAGGACTTGCCTGTAGCATGAATAGCTTGCTTCATAGATGTATTACCACATTATAAATGTACCTGCTAAATCTGGTTAATAAAATATTTTGTTAAACATTACTTAATTCATAGCTGACTTTATATTGTTATATAATACAGACCTTTGAACTGTATTTTGATGTTGCAAAAATCACTTTATTGAATAAGTTTGGGAACATCTGGTTCTTGATGGCACTTGGCATGAACCACCCATGTTTACTAGTTAAAAGCTTGCCCAAAGTAGCAATTATAATACCCTCCAGACAAACATCAGTCTCTTACACAAACACCAAATGGTGATACAAGTGTATTATTAAAGACAACTACATTCAGTCAATAAATATTATTCTCCCTTTTACCAAACTTGAGGTTGAAAAAAAGTAAGTGGCTCTCAAATCAACATGTAATAAGACATCAATGAAACAAAAATACCTTGTGTATTTAAAATAGCCCAGCTGGTCTAGCCAGCATGGCTCAGTGGTTGAGCATCAACCTTATGAAGCAGGAAGTCACGGTTGAATTCTAGGTTGCAGGCTTGATTCCCAGATGGGGATGTGTAGGAGGCAGTTGATCAATGATTCTCTCTCATCATTGATGTTCTATATCTCTCTTCTTTTCCCTTCCTCTCTGAAGTCTATAAAAATATATTTTAAAAAGAAATAAATAAAATGGCACAGCTATAATATGTGTTTGCTTCTTTCTCCAAATATCATAATAATAGCACTTACCTTCCCTATCTTACAAGAAGTTTCTTTGTGAGAATTATGGGAGCAAGAGGTAATGACTTGCCTTTGAAAAGCAAATATGTTACACAAATGGAAGGGGTTCTCATCACTTCTGATTATAGATCATTTGTAATTGCCATACAGTAAAAACTTCATTTTGAAATATATTCCTTAGGTGCAATTAATTTTTGGTGGTCTCTACTTTTCAGAAAGAACAAACACAATGAAAAATTGTGTTATTATTAGATATCCCAAATACATTCATAAAATATCTGTGAACATGCACACTGCTCCTATGAAAGTTATGCCTTCACATTTCACAAGCAATCTCTCCAGTAATTTCCCAAGAGTAAATTTTCACTTCACCTAGACAGTTTCTGGGGGAATATCTTAGAATACCTTCAAAAATTGGCAAGAAAGAAACTCCATCTGGAAACTAGATTTCATGCAGCACTTATGGGCGTATCATTTTCACCTCACAGGATTCCAAAGTAATTTGGGTGGTGTCTGTGATTTTGATGTGTTCACAGAGTAAAAGAAAAAAATATGCCATACCAGTTATATGTTCAACAAAAGATGTAAATAAGATTAATTTAGTTCTAGTACAAAAAAATCTTATTATTTTATTTTTATACAGTTTATCCAAAGAAGTCTACAGATTAGCTGTTTTTCATAGAAAAGGCTTCATGTATATCCTTAATGCATAATAAATTATATATTAATTCAGAAAAAACCCAAAAGTTGTTGTTTTAAGTCACAAAGTTTCAGAATAATTTGCTGTGCAGCAGTACTGACTAGAACAATTTATTTTATGCAATAGGCATTTATTGAGGGCCAACTTATTGGGAGCATTGGGCTGTGGTGAGGTTTGCAAAATTATATAAAAAAAAACACACAATATTTTACTTATACTTCAAATAAGCAGTATTTTACTTACACTTCAAATGATCATACAATTTATGTAAAGTAGGTATTATTATTCTTGTATTTTTAAAAAAAGCAAAAGGCTAAATAAAGCCAGATCGAAAACTTGCCAATAATAATTCACAAATATGTACAGCACTGTAAGAATTTCTATGTCATGGTTCAATGCTCATTTATGATATGAGCTGTTACTTGCCTTTCTGGAGAGGACTGTCTAATACAGAAGAAAAATGTAACACATAACCCTATTTTTAAGTAGAAAATAATGAATGTGTTAAGAAAAATACAAACAAAATTGATTGACACACAGAGCAGAGAGAATTTATTTCTGGTAGGAGTAGAAATAGACAACTTCAATCAAAAAGCTAGACAGTGATCTTTATTACAGTATTATATTACATACGTCAATAGAGTAGGGAGAACATCCTTGGAACCTTTTATCATGAACCTTATAAAAAAACACAATATGGAAAAAATAATGATACTTATATTTGGTGAAGAAGAGTAAAGGTTCCTTTTTCCTCTCTGCATCTACCCTCAATTTACCATTATAGATAGATTTCTCTGGAAAATTCAGAGCTCATTTTTAAAATATTTGATTTTAGTAGACAAGATCACCAATTATACACAAATTTCAGGCAGGCTATGGCATTTCGGTAGATATGAGAATTTCCTCTTTAGAGTGCTTTGTCACTTGGGGCAAAAAAAAAAAAAAAATCAAACAGAAACCTTTAGTTATTTTATCAGACAATGAAAGAAGAAGGATTAGTTGAACAGTTTTGGAGGAAAAGGTAACATATAAGTAGCTCCCACTCAAAGTTCTGATGGACAAAAAAAAAAATATCATTGGCACTAAGAAGCTTGGAGGAGTGTTCCCTGCAGAGTGGAGACCCAGACCTTGAGGAGCAGGCACTTCTCAGTTAGGGTATTGGGGTCTCCAGAGCTTGCAGGAGGTCCCCAAGTTGCTGGAACACAGACTTCTGAGGAAGACACTGAAAGTTGTCAGAATATGCCACCCCAAAAATAAGTCACTTTGCCATAAGGATTATTTTTACCTAAAGGTGCTTAAGAAAACATCAGATGCAAAAACAGCATTCTAATCCCCCCTTTTCTTTCTGAAAACAGGAATAAAAACTCCCTTGTAAAGGATGCCCTCTTTGTATCAGGAGAAAATAAACATTCTTTGACAGGGTGTCAAAGATGAGACAATTGTGTTGAAACAGATCTTGTTAAAATCTCCCTGTCTTCCTTTTAGCCTCCTCATATATTTTAGTGACTTTTCCACAATTGCCTCTTTGGTCAACCTAGTATAAAAATATGTAGGTTTTGCTACTTATATGGGTCTTTATTTTTAATCCCCTCATCTGCTGATGGTCAGTTAGGCTGTTTTCAAATCTTAGCTATGGTGAATTGTGCCGCTATGAACATAGAGGTGCATATATCCTTTCTTATTGGTGTTTTTAGTTTCTTGGGATATATTCCTAGAAATGGGATCACTGGGTCAAATGGGTGTTCCATTTTTAGTTTTTTGAGGAAGCTCCATACTGTTCTCCACAGTGGCTGCACCAGTCTGCATTCCTACCAGCAAGCAGTGCACAAGGGTTTCTTTTTCTCCACATCCTTGCCAGTACTTGTCATTTGTCTTATGGCAGTTTAATTCTCAGGCCCAATAAATGGCTCTGAGGGTAGAGGTAAAATTGAGCCCCCCCCTACAATGAATTGCCTGCTGGTGCTGCTATTTCTTGCGAGAAGCCAGGAGCCCAGCACTGGAGTGACAGCTGTGTAGGAGAGTAGACTGGAAGCTAAAAACAACTACCATTGGTAGTGTGCCAGGCATTGTGGGTGGTATCAACAGGAATGGGAAGGAACATGAACATTAAAAAGAGCTGTGCTACTGTGTACCCCCACTCCTGCCCTACTGCTTTACCCCCACATGCCTATTCACATGTTATGCCCTCCAAACTGAGACCAAAGAAACACCCATCCAAAGAGCCAGTCCATTGGAAAAGCAAAATTGAAAACAGCCCATCTAATCAAATGTGTTTCTATGTTCTATAATACCAACCCAGTCAGGCAATTTTTGCAAACTTTACTTTTCAATTGGGACAAGAAACTATTTTCTATAGGCATGCACAGGATTGTACCCTTATGGCTTGGAATTATGAACTCCATTTCCAAAATTGTCCATTTCCTATGATCAAGTCAGGATATGCACAATGACACCTGCCTGAAGGTTATCATAAGATGCCATCTTTTGTGAAAAGGTGGGAAATGTGTACCTTATATTCAATGAAATGAGTATATCTTTATAAAAATATATATTTCCTCAATGACAGGGTCCATGACTTTTTCTTTTATATATATTGATTTTATGGTATATAGATTAACTAGTTTATTAAATTGAATTACATTTAGTAAGGCATTTGTGAGTAAAGGAGAATAAAAAACAAAGTGAATCACGTAGGAAGAGGTAATGCAAGTTACCCTCTAAAGACTGCATGGCTTTTAACATAAGTATCTCCTGATTTTAAGGTAAAGGAAGTAGACATTGTCAACTCCATTTTAAAACTGAGGAAATCAAGGATCCAACACCAGTTCCTAAGAACTCATAACTAGTTCAGTCAGGATGGCAGCCTAAGGTTACAAACTGCATTTTGTGTCTAGAGATAGAAACACACAAGAACTGTTTAGACTGATGGTGGAGGTATGGCCTCAAAAAGAAACATCAGTGAACTGCTATTGTATGTCCTATTTAAATAAATAAGGAGGAGGAATGCTGAGAAACTGAAACACAAGTGTATATATAATGTCTCTCATTAGAATCACCTTTGTATCTTAATAATAACCAAACTGTCTAGAAAAGATCAGAAAGTGGCTGGGTCACTTGAACTCTGAAGACCCTAAGTTACCTCACACTGCTTCCTGTCCCCCATGCCCAGCTCCTTACAGGTTTTGGAAACTTGGCAGGCATCTGTAATTCTCCAATCAGGTTAGAGAATCAACACCGATGGTGTCTTGGATAGTTATTAAATAATGATCAAGATGGAGAGCATTTAGCTTCATTGAAAAAATCAATAAAATGTCTATAAAAAGATAATGGGGATGGGAAAGGCTGTCATGGATATAGCAGGTGCTAAGAAGATACTTTAGATGTTGAACATGCAGCTCCTCCTTCTGTTCTTTCTTCACCTTGGATAACTGCATCTTTTCTCAAAATGAGAATCCATAATATCTCCACATTCTATTGGAGTGAGTAGATATGAGAGACTTGGGCAAATAGAGGCGATAATGTGAAATAGTAATGAAGAAATATGGATAAGAGATTTTATTTTCTCTCTACAAATTTTGATAACTAAAAAAAAAAGTCAAGTTCCCCAGCTTTAAATATTAGCAATGTTTCTGAGACATTGTGCCTTCAAGAATTATGTTTCTCTGTTTATTTTATCTGACCTACAAATTACTTTCTGATACTATTTCATCCTCTATTCTTTCAACCAAGGAGGCCCTGGCAGTTCCAGGAACCTTCTGGAATGTCTACATTTGGCTCTCTCTCTCTCTCTCTTGTAGAATATATTTTCATTGATTTCAGAGAGGAAGGGAGAGGAAGAGAGAGAGAGAAACATCAGTGATGAGAATCATTGATTGGCTGCCTCCTGCATGACCCCTAATGGGGATTAAGCCTGAAACCTGGGCATCAAACCAGTACCTCCTGGTTCACAGGTCAATACTCAACCACTAAACCACACCAGCCAGGCTACATTTGTGTCTCAACTGAAACTTCTGCTTGCCCTTAGAGATGATGGCAAGCTGACCTGGGATCAGTACCAAAGGACTTAAAATTCTCTGAAGCTCACACAGTATGCATCACTCAGGGGCTTACAGTGACAGCCAGTGCAGGTGAAGGGGTGCTTCTCCACAATGGCCCAAAGATATCCTCCTGCATCCTGGCCCAGATATGCCAACTCCAGAAGAATTGCTATGCACAGTGAAGTGGGGATTCAGAAAACACCTATGGAACTCTGAAAAAAAAACTAAGTGAATCTATTTATGTCAATCTTTGATGCCATTTAGTTCATACCAATTGAATAAATGACATGATCTTTTTTTTAACAGCTTATCACCTTATCTCTCCAGGAGAATCTTAATATGTTTATAAGCTTAGTGCTGTACTCTGAGTCAATGCTAAATAAATTTGTCAGAATATTGGTGTTTAACCGGTTATGCTCACTCTGGAGACATCTTAATTCTGACTCACATTGTTATCACTAATGATGACTTGTGGTTTATATTCAGCAGCTTCATGAACATGAAGTTACCTTCTCTGGGGAATGCACACATCTTGCTGAGTTGGACCATAAAAAAATGAGGCTGTGGTCTAATTATTACTGGGAACTTTCTAAGAATAACAAGGCACAGTATAATTCTTTTTTTTATGAATTAATTCTTATGTGATTTGTCTGAATGATGTGGTCATCCTTGACCCACAAGGGAATGGTTTCTGAAACATGTGAATTAATTATTATTCAAAATGTCTTTGGAAATACTCAGAACAGTTTGAAATCCAGCCCTATGTGTCAGAACTCAGCATTTATAGCCCAAATTTCCTTTTAATGGTGGAAATAATTGGAAAAATATAACTTGAGATTGAAAATATAGACTATAGGAGTAAATACTATCTAACATTTATTATGAAAGTGTTCCATGTGAATCTGATGTGGCATTAAGTACTTATACACTTTTACCATATAGACTATAAAATTACTGGACATATTTTTTCACATTCAATATGCCAAGCAGCTCTGCTAGGTTACATTCTACTATCTCCATTTATTCAGAGAAGGGAAAACTACAGCTCATAGAGATAAAATAATTGAACAAGAGATAGGATGTGAATCCTGGTCTAAGCAACTTCAAAGGCCTGAATTGTCCAGGACACCTAGGGACTGGAAACTTATTAAAGCTTCAACTATGGCATGTCAGCCAAATAACTCAGAGCATTAGCTGTAAGACAGGGAATGGACCAAAGGGCATATTCCCACAACCAAAGACAGAGGAGTTGAGTAACAAATTCTTCCACCAACAACATTAAGAGAGTCAAGTCATATTCTGGCTTGCCATCATAGTGGTTATTACTGGAGTAATGCTCAGATAAAACTACATTTCAAACAAGTGAGTGGTACTGCTTATTCTCCACACAGTTGCTTTATCTTTCCACCTGAAATATTTTAGTTATCTGTATCCTTGGGACCAACTATATGAAACAAATTTATAGCATTGAAAGATTTTCATAATGTCAGAAGGAATAAAGAAAGGATGGTCAACTTAATATCATCAAGTTGGACAACAATATGTTTTATGGTCTTGCTTTATCTGTCATGATACAGTTTTAACTTCTCAACACAGAAACACCTTAATTGAGGATTATCCAAAGCCAAAAATCATTGTCACATTCTAAGTTCTTTGAGAATATCAAAAGTAACTTAAATTTTAATTTGAGTACTAGAATTTGAGAGTAAGTATAAGACAACCATAACCATTTTAATTAACCCATAGCTCCAATATAAGGAATGTTCAAAAGCCATATCTTATCTAATAAAAGAGTAATATGCAAATTGACCATGCCTCCACTACACTCATCAGCCACGCCCATTAGCCAATCAGAGCAAGTATGCAAATTAACCCTAGCAAAGATGGCTGTGGCCATAGAGAGCAAGAGGGAGGCTTGGGTTTCCCAGGCAATGGAAGAAGCCAAGCTTTCTGCCTGCCCTAGCTGGCCTAAGCCTTCACTCAGGGCTACAAAGTGTCAATTATACAAGGTAAACAAATTCAAACAGAAATGGCAACAGCCACAGAGGAAGCAGAAGGCTTGGCTCCACTCCAGGCTACAAAGTTTCAATTGTATAAGGTAAATAATTCCAGATACCAGGGCCCCCACTTGGGTGGCTGGGAGGTGTGGTTGACCAGCAAATCACCACAGGCCCCTCGTCTAAGCTGCCCCACACCCCAAGGGAACCCCCACCCTGATCTGGGACATCCTTCAGGGCAAACCATCTGGCCCCCACCCATGCACCAAGCCTCTATCCTATCTAATAAAAGAGTAATATGCATATTACCATCACTCCAACACACAAGATGGCTGCCCCCCATGTGGTTAAAGATCCTGCCCCCATATGGACACAAAATGGCCACCACAAGAGGGCCAGCAAGGGAGGACAGTTGGGAGGGACCAGTCCTGCAAGGGAGGGTGGTTGGGGGTGATCAACCCGGCAGGAGAGGGCACTTAGGGGTGACTAGGCCAGTAGGGAAGTTGGAGCAAACAGGCTGTCCAGGGAGCAGTTAGACATCAATCAGGCTGGCATGGGAATGGTTAGGGGGTGATCAGGCTGGCAGGCAGAAGCTTTTAGGGGCTATCAGGAAGGCAGGCAGGCGAGCAGTTGGAAGTCAGCAGTCCTGGATTGTGAGAGGAATGTCTGAATGCCCATTTAGGCCCGATCCCTAAATGGGCAGTTGGACATCATTCAAGGGGTCCCAGATTGGAGAAGGTGTAGGATTATGTGCACTGGGCCTCTAGTTTTTAAATAAAAAATGAATTCCATTGTCTTTCACAGCTTCTATCTTTGTAGGTGCTAGGCTACCTGCCAAAGATTAGACAACATGAAGTGATGTGAGGTCAGTGTCACACTGTAAAAACCGAGAGCTGAAACTACAATTATAAAGCCAATGATGGGACAAGCAAACTTCACTTCTGTTGGCTCAGTAGCTGTCAACCCTAACTGCATATTAGAATTCCCCAGAAGACAAAAGCAAACCCTGATGTCCAAGGGATACACAAGACCAATTTACATCAGAATTTGTGGAGAGGACACAGGCATTTTAAGCTTCCCAGGTGATCCCAAAAAGCAACAAAGTTGTAAACCACTACCCTGGAGTAAATAGATGAAGGAGAGATCAATGTCAGACCTTTGCGTGGAGTTGCTTCTAAACTCCATGATAATTCACTTACCTTGGCAGTAAGAATCAGTAGCCTTGCCTAATGACTCAGTCCAGGTCAACTTGAATTTCCCTTCCAGGTACAAAGGCCTATACCTGCCTTCAAGGAGTTTGTACATAATTCCTGGGTGTGATTTATAACCACAGAGAATGTGAGAGAATGCGATGAGGTCATTCCAATTTGTGTCCCCAAACAGCAAACCACAATGGGGATAAAAAAGAAAAGACTTCATCCCAGGTTGTTAGTCAGCAGAAGCAAGATTCAAGCCACATTCCTGGAAGAGACAGCATCTAGTGAAACCTTGCCCCCAGAGGGAGGAATTGTGTAAGCAAAGGCCTACAAGTGAAGAAGCCGGAAAGTCTTAGAAGAGTTGGAGCATGGATAATGTCAGGAGATTGGATCAGATAGTTTAAGAAGATTCTCTTTTTGTTTCAGTTACGCAAACAGTTCTGCAATTCCTGGCATTTGCCTCTAGGATTCTAGTTGCCCCAGCAATTACTGACAGGCACCACACTATCCCAACACACATAGTTCTCTAAAAGGAAATGGTTAGAAGCACATTTTCTGTAGTGACATCCTGCTGCAAGGAACCTGGTGAGGTCAACAGAAGTATCCCTCAGGCTTGTCTAGGTCTCTGCTAAGCTGATAAAAGAGAGATTTTGCAAAGCAGGGAGCTCATTTTTATTTTACAGATTTATGAAGGGAGCCAGTCTGACTGGTGCAAATGTCAATCAATTCCCATCTTAAAAAATGAGCTGAAATGAGAGGGCAGTCAGCATTTAGGAGGTTGCAACCCACGCAGAAAAACTGAGCACAGAGATGACAAGCCAGTGAAAAACTGGTAATGAAAGGGAATCCGCGGTAAAAGCTTAGGTAATTAATTCTTCTTCAAAATATGCATCAAATTTCACAACTATAATTTCACCACCTGCCCTTTGGAGAGGATTTCGACAAGCCTGACAGTTATTTGCTCAAAGCCATATGATATTTCACAAGAAGAATTCTGAAATATAAAACCATTGGGAATTTGTGTAAAGATGACTTGGTATGTTTTATAGTAAGTGCAGTCACCCCAGGGTAAGGACATAAATCACACATCTGAAGGGTCCTCGCAGTTTCATTTATCAGTTGTTGAATGTTCTGGATTTTTCAGATGCTAAAGATACTTTTATTCCTGACCCTGGTTACCTATATCCAATTTAACAGTGACAACTTGTAAATCGGCCTCCAAAATCACTGGACAGCATGCCACCAACTGGAATCCCCATTAACTCAGATGACAGAGCAGAGAGACCCATATGCATACTCATTATCTTCATTTGGCTGACATCACGAGTTTGAAAAGAGCACTGAGTAAATGCCCTTTTATTAAGTAAGGACACTATTATTCTGTTTTTGTATTAAACAGGCCCATTGGTGACTGATGAAATATTTCTCCACAGCCAGGAAGCCAGGGTCTCAGAAAATGCATAGGAAGAAAGTCCCTAAACACCACAAGAATATAACCCTTGCTGTTGGCTAAGTGAAGTCAGGATGTCTGGGTCTAAGGTTCAGTCACCATTCTGACACTGGTGGTCTCTCCATGACTTTGAGCCAGCTGCCTATCTGTTTGAATCTCTTCATCGATTAGAGTAACAACAATTATGCCACAGATTATTGTACAGTAAATGGGTTAATACACATAAAGCAATGACCCAGAACCAGCAGAAGGCACAAGGTGAGTGCCTGAAATGCATCAGCCATTTTTATTGGTAATCGGTTGTTCTCCATGACTAGGTCACCTCCATATTCAAAGTACTGGGAATTAGACCTGGAATGTGTGGCTGCTTCTCATTAAATTGGAAAGGAAATACTAAGAAGATGTATGATAAATATAACATACACATGCATATATAACTATGTATTTACATTCCTGTTTGTGTGTATATATGCTAATATACCTAATATATGTGATAATACAGATATACACAATCATGCCTGATGAATAAAAAACAAAAGTCATGAAAATTCCAAAACACCAATCAGAAAGAATATATGCACCTCTATGTTCATAGTAGCAATATTTACAATAGCCAAGATCTGGAAATAGCCCAAGTACCCATCAGTAGATAAAAAAATCTGTGGTACATTTGCATAATGGAACTCTATGCAGTTGTAAAAAACAAGGATCTATTATCCTGTGAGATAGCATGGAAGGAGCTGGAGAATACTATGCTAAGTGAAATAAGTCAGCCAGAGGAAGCCAAGTATCGCATGCTCTCACTCATAGTTAAATCTAATGAACAAAATAGATTCTGAGGTACAGAAGCATGGAATAGGCTGACCAATCTCAGAGAGAAGACAGGGGTGGGGGGTGGGAAGAGATTAACCAGGAACTTATATGCATACTAGAGGCCCGATGCACAAAATACGTGCAAGGGGCTCTACCTTCACAGCCCAGGCTTCCTTCAGATGGTCGTCTGGGTCTAATTAGCACATTACATTTTTATTATTATTATTATAGATATGCATAGACCAATGGGCACTGAAAATAGTGTGAAGGCCTGGGGGGGGGGGTGCAGGGTGGAGGGGGTCAGTGAGAAAAAAAATGGGGAGATATGTAAAACTTTCAATGATAAAAATATTTTTTAAAAAATAGAGAAGGATCTCATACCCTTTGAGACAGCATGACTGGACATGGACAGAATTATGCTGAGTGAAATAACCCAGTCAGAGAAAGACAAATATTGCATGATCTCACTTATATGTGGGATCTATGGAACAAAACAAAATGGCAAACAAGATAGGACCACAGACATGGAAGCATGTAACAGGCTGACAGGTCTAAGAAGGAAGGTGGGAAGGAGGGTGGGAAGAGATTAACCAAAGAATGTATAAGCATATACTAGTATGCATAACCCATGGACTCAGACAATAAACAGGTGAAGGCTGGAAGTTGGGTGGGAGCTGGGTGGAGAGGGACGAAAGAAAGAACATATGTAATATTCTCACCAATAAAATAAAATTTAAGAGAGAGAAGACCTTCCTATCAACACATCAATTTTCTTAACTTAGAAATATCTAGAAAAATGTAGCCTTGAAAATAGCAGTTGCATAAGAGTGTGTGTGCATGCAGGTGTGTGTTGGAGAAGGAGGAGGTAGCTTTTGCTAGGCAAACACAGGATAACAGTGTTAGGGCAGGATATAAGGAGGAAAGAGAGTTAGTGAGATTAGCTCAAAAAGAAAACTGCTACCAAAGATGTTTTCAACCTGTAGTTAAGATAGCTTTAAAAATTAGTAACATAATAATGTTCTGTTCTTATTAAAGATATAGCTGCACAAATGTATGATAATTAAAGCACACAAAAATTATTTAAAGGCTTTTATCATAACTATGTCCATTGAGATCCTAGTCTAAAGCTTACAGTCTATGAAGCTGTAAATAGTCTATGGCAATTCGCTAGAGATACACCTTCTCAACTGTTCAGGTTTCTTCAGAAACCCAATATTCATTTTTAAAGCAGAATAATAATCTGGTGCAGGAGGCAGCTGATCCATATTCCTCTCTCATCAATGTTTATATTGCGTGCTCTCTCTCTCTTTTTCTCTCTCTAAAATATAACCACATTTAAAAAAAAATCACTACCTACCCATAAGACCCTAACCCCTATTTATCTGAAAGTTGTACGGCATAGCCATGAAATGCCACTGCCCAGAGTTATAAGAAGCTAAGGGTAAACTTAATTAGAAATGAGTCCGCATTATTATTCTTGCTTCATTCAAATCAGCTAAATACCATATCTTGAACATTACAGAGGAGGCATGAGAGAATAAATACTCTTCAACTTAGGATGCCTACATAACCTCACAGGCAATCCATCACATAGATTGGCTGATTTTTACAAAGCACAACCATTTCAAAATACAATTTTCCTCCTCCGCTATCCTGGCAGAGCAGAGAAGTAAACTTTGTTTATTTGGTTGTTTTTGTCAATCTTTCACTATTATGCAACTTCTTGTTGTCAGAAATGACTTTAGGATCTTCCTGCTATCTTTCAATTTACTATTGGCTGAGCAACATTTGTTAGAATTATGTCTACAATAGGAGAGATTAGACCCCGAGGAAGAGCCTGAGAGAATTTCTTATCGGAAAAGCTTAAGAACTTTATTATTGGGCTGGGACATATATGTAAATAATGTTTTTAAAGGTATTTTCAATTTCTTGGATATATGTTGAGTAGAGAATGTTGTCCCGTAGTGAATTCCAGTAAGTGAGTGGGGAAAGCTAGCTATCTCACTACCCTGCTGATGAATAACAGATAACATATAAGCAGCAAGTACATGCAGTGCTCCCATTTGGAGCCTACAATATCCTTCCACCAATTTCCCAATAGATACAGCACCACCCATGGCAGCTCCCTTGGGCCACATTGGTCTCACCCAGCTTTTTTTTTTTTTTTTTTTTAATATGTTTTATTGATTTTTTACAGAGAGGAAGGGAGAAGGATAGAGAGTTAGAAACATAGATGAGAGAGAAACATCGATCAGCTGCCTCCTGCACACCCTCCACTGGGGATGTGCCCACAACCAAGGTACATGCCCTTGACCCTTCAGTCCGCAAGCCAACGCTTTATCCACCGATAAACCAGTCAGGGCTGATCTCACCATCTTAAATGGCATTGCCCAGAGACTCTCTCAGCAGGATCCAAACCTTCCCCTTTCCCTCAGCACTGACTGATCAGGCAACTAGTGGGCTCAGGGAAGCCCTGATCGGATCAGCCAGGCTCTGAGGCAGAGTGAACAGTTTGTTTATGGGTGGTGGTAGTGACAGGCAAACCGCAGTGTCCCCTTGTTCAGTTTAATGGGGTGAGTTGAACGATTCGGCTGTCAGAGCAGCGTGAGGCCTCATTTTTCTTCCCCGCAGCACAGAGTGCTCCGTGCTTCAGCCAACATTTGATTGTGATTAATTTGTCAGGGATGGCTGTACAATGGAAATGGAGAAATGGATTGCCAATTACAGCTGGTCTTCTCTCAGACAGCTTGGCAAATGAGGGCCTTTTGGCAGGGCTGACAGCCCCAGAGCACACTGGATTCAGCCCAGGAGGAAAGGAACCCCTTCTCAAATGTGTTTTAAAGATGAGGAAGGGGTCAAAGGTGACCTTTTTTTTTATTTATTTATCACCCTTCAAGAGACTTGTTGACTATGCCCGGCCTCTTGGCAAGCACCATAGGAGGGAAAGCCACTCTGAGGTTGGCTTTTTATTCTGTGGATTTAACATGCTTTGTACTTCTGATTGAAGTCTTAACAGCACCAATGAAAGGTGTGAAAGAGTTTATTCCACACTTCACACTGAAAAAGCCCAAAGAGAAGCCTATCTCTGACTCCCTCTGAGATGTTTGAAACATCCTATGGTAGACTAATGAAAAACGCATGTAGGCATGACACATTTTTCCCCTTTTATTTCCAAAAGGCAATACTCAATTTCAATTGGTATTTATCACAAAATAACTCGTGTTATTTATTCCGTCATAGAAGAGAGGACCCTTTGTAATTTTAACAATGTCCCAAACAAATAGATGAATAAATGAGGAAATGTTTTTAGCTACGCATCCCTATATGTCTCATATTCAGATTTGCTTTTGGATGGTGAATTGGATGGACGAAATGCCATCTTGCATTTGTACAAAACCTTGGACAAACTGACACCAATATTTATAATTCTAAAAAACCTCTTTGTGCTTCATAAATACCTGGCCTATAATTGTTGAAAGATTGCACTATTACTTTATTCTCATATACATGGTTTGCTCAGTTGTGGAGATAGGAGTAAGTGAAATAGGTCAGGGTGCAGTGGGAAAAAAATTGTCATTATCTTGTAAAGAACAGTTGAAAAATAGCACTATTATTCAATAGCAATAAGATTAAAAAATAAAGTTTTAGCATACTAAAAATGTTTCTACACACTATATTAAAACTGTTTGGGATGTAGAAACACACATATTACATTTTCTCATATTTATTACACAAGAACACACATAATAAGCAATATATTTTCCTATTATATATTTTATACATATGTATATACATATATAGGGGTGGGGAAAGGTAGGTTTTACAGAGGTTCATATATAAAATAACACATTAATTGATAAACAATAATACAGGGATAAATTTTGCTTTGCATACTTACAACCATAAACCTACTTTTGTACACCTCTATTTTATACAGAATACATAACACCTATTATATGTACCTATCTATAATAATAAAAGCAAAATATGCTAATTAGACTGGATATCCTTCTGGACCACCTTCTGGACAAAGCCCAGCCTGCAAGGGAAGCCTGAGTTCTGATATCAGAGAGAAGCTGGTGCTGGTGGCCAGGGGAAGAAAGGCCTATGCTTGCATGAATTTTGTGCATGGAGCCTTTAGTAAATAATAACTAATAATATAAAATTATTACCTTGCAGTTAGCAGATAAAAATAATTTTTAAAAAATAAACATTGTGAAATAGACAAAAATTAATTAAATACTTGTTTGAATTTATGTATACCTCAGAATCTTTTTAAAGTAATTTAGGTTTCTCTCTAAACCAGTATGTACTATATACATACATATATACATACAAATCTGTATTTATACTTTTTATAGTAAATATATTTAAATATATTTAAATATATTTTAAAGTAAAATATATTTCTTATTCAAAAGCTTTGCCTTATAAAGTCTTTATTATATGTATATACACATATTTATATGCAACTATATTTACAACACATCATTTAAAGTATATAATATAAATGTCTAATGTCTATGATATATAGTATATATGTATGTATAAACAAATATACTATATTAGAGGACGGGTGCATGAA
Organism: Pipistrellus hanaki; assembly: GCF_964339955.1. Lineage (NCBI taxonomy): Eukaryota > Metazoa > Chordata > Mammalia > Chiroptera > Vespertilionidae > Pipistrellus > Pipistrellus hanaki. The sequence goes on from NC_140508.1 coordinate 21,910,266, forward strand.
AATTCATGCACTGGAGGGGTGTCCCTCAGCTGGCCTGCCTCCTCTCACAGTCCTGGAGCCCTCAGGGGTGGGAGGCAACCAGGGGGTCAGGGGAAGGCAATGTCCCATCACACCTCTGCTGATGCCACTGCTGGCAGCACAAGCTTCAGCCAGCCCTGGTTACCTGAGCCTCGGGCAACCCTGGATAGCTGGGTAGCTGGGAAGCTGCCATCTGACACTTGGCTGCACCTTAGGTCAGCCCTGGGCAACTGGAGAGCTTAGGGAACTGGGAGTCACGATCTTGTGGCTGTGGGTGCTGCCATCTTGGGGGGGGGGGCATTCAATTAGCATATTCCCTCCTTATTGGCTGTGGGTGCTGCCATCTTTGCAATGGTTTGAGGGTCAATTAGCATATTTCTTCTTTATTAGATAGGATGTGATAATGTGTATGCATATATATATATATATATATATATATGTGTGTGTGTGTGTGTGTGTGTGTGAGTGTGTGTGTGTGTGTATACATGAGAGGTAATATTTAATTGTGCATTTTTTATTGAATTGATTGGTTCTCAAACTATGTAGGTTTCAAGTATACAACTCAATGAAACATCATTATTGAGTTGTATACTTGAATCATGTGCCAATTGCCCTAAGCAAAGTCCTTTTACATTCTCATTTTTCTACCCTTTGCCAATCTCCACCAACACCCAGCCCCATTTTCTTCTGGCTATCACCATACTGTTGTCTGTGTCTCTGTGACATCTATATCTATCCATCATCTATATCTATCTATCTATCTATCTATCTATCTATCAATCAATCTATCATCTATCTATCTATCACACTTAAAACCTGCATGGTTTTGGAAATATATATATAGTTTATGAGTTTCCAGAAATCTCCATGTCTATCCATGCTGTTGCAAAAGGTAAGAATTCCTTTATTTATTTATTTTCTTTGGCTAAGCAATATTACATTGCATAACTATATCAGATTTTTAAAAATATATATTTCTATTGATTTCAGAAAGGTTGAGAGAGACTGAAACATCAATGATAAGAGAGAATTATTGATTTTCTGACTCCTCCAGGTCCCCCAATGGGATCAAGCCCCCAACCCAGGATGTGGCCTGACCAGGAATTGAATTTTGTCCCGCTGGTTCATGGGTCAACAGTCAACCACTGAGCACACCATCCACGCTGTAACAGTCTTTTTAATCCACTCATCTACTGAAGGCACTTGGGCTTTTTGAAGATCTTGGCTATTGTAACATAGAGATGCATATTCTTTTGAATTAGTGTTTCAGGTTTCTTAGGATATAATCCCAGTAGTGGAATCACTGTGTCAAAATGCAGTTCCATTTTTAATTTTAAAGGAAACTCCATACTGTTTTCCACAGTGGTTGCACCATTCTGCATTCTCATCAATAGTGCACAAGGGTTTCCTTTTCTCCACGTTCTTGCCAGCACTTGGCCCTATTCCAAAGGCACACCGTCCAATGACCATCTGAGAGTCTGCATATAGTTTATCTAGGAGAAAATCTGACCACAGGTCCCTGTTGGTTGCAACCGACAGTCCTTCCTGCAGGACTCAAGTTTGACAAGGTGGTGTTGCCAGTGTTTGGAGGACTGGGTTAATGCCTTTCCCCAGCTGGTGCTGTAAGAATAGGAGAGTCTGAATTTGGAATATGATGCCTGAGGGCAGTGTGGGATGTTTACTCAGGACTAGAACCTCAGTAGCTGACCTTCTAGATCTCTCTCCGGGGCCATATTCTCTTTTTGGCTTCCATATGCCTTCCCTCTACCAGTGTTCCAGGTGAATGTCTGAGAGCAAGCTCCTGTGCATTGGCTCTTTGGGATTCTATCAGAATCCCCCCCTTTTTTTTTAAATCCAGAATCCCCATTGATTTTCACTGCCAAATGCTATGTAGGCTTCTTTTCTTGGCCTTGTTGCTCTGGTTTGGGGTCCCAGAATGGGGTTGAGACATCACTTTTTGATGGGGTTTGAGAGGACATCTCCTGGCAAGATATTCCTTCAACTTCTCATCTACTGCACCCGGGCCCAGGATCCAGTCTTTTCTGCATCTCCATCCTTCTTACCATTTGTGATGTAGCTTCTTTTGTGAATTCTTCAATATAATTTTGCTGTCCTTTAGCTGGTCATTCAGGCTGATTGCAATCAGATATATTGCCTTTCCTTTGGTGTCCTGTTCTGGCTTTTATTGGGATAATGCTGGCCTAATAAGATGAGTTTGAAAGTGTTACTTCCTCACCCTAGCTGGTTTGGTTCTGTGAATAGTGTCAGCCTGTGGACTGAAGGTTCCCAGATTTGATTCTAGTTAAGGGCACATGCCCTGGTTGCAGCTCGATCCCCAGTAGGAGGCAGCTGGTCAATGATTCTCTCTCATCCTTGATGTTTCTAATTATCTATCTCCTCTCTTCCTCTCTCTCTCTCTCTCTCTCTCTCTCTCTCTCTCTCTCTCTCTATATATATATATATATATATATATATATATATATATATATATATATTGAAAGTGTTCCTTCCTCTTCATTTTTTAAAGAAGAGTTTAATAAGAATTATAGTTTAAATGTTTAGTAGAATTCACCAAAACCATCTGGTTCTAGGCTTTTCTGTGTTAGGGGCTTTTTTTTTTTTAATTACTAATTCAATCTCATTACTCAAATTGGTCTCTTTGGTTTTTGTTTTGATTTTTTCTTCATGACTCAGTCTTGGTAAATTGTATGCTTCTAGGAAATTACCTATTTTATCTATATTATAATTGTTAGTATATAATTTTCATAATAGTTTCTTATGACCCTTGGTATTTCTGAGACATCAATTGTAATGTCTCCTCTTTTATTTATAATTTTATGTATTTTTGGGTCCACTTTTTCTTGTGGTTACTCTAGCTAAAGGTTTGTCAATTTTTGTTTATATTTTCAAAGAACTGACTCTTAGTTTTATTAATCTTTTTTATTGTTTTCCTAGTATATACTTCATTTATATCTGATCTAATTTTTATTACATTTTTTTTCTTATAACTTTGGATTTCACTTGCTCTTTGTAGTTACTGGAGATATGTATGCTTTTATTACTAAAACCTTCCTTCTACAATATGCTTTTCTTGCATCCTTTACATTTGGTATGTTGTGTTTACATTTTTATATGTCTTAAGGTATTATTTTTATTTCTCCTTTGAATTATTCTTGGATCCACTAATTGTTTATGACTGTGTTAAGTTCCATATATACATGAAATTTCTAGGTTTCATTCTGTTATCTATTCAGTTTCATTCCACTGTAGTCAGAACAGAGACTTGATAAACTATATTCTTGAATTTTTTAAATTTGTCTCATGACTTAACAGATGATCTATCCCAGTGGTCGGCAATCTCATTAGTCAACAGAGGCAAATATCAACAGTACAATTGAAAATTATTTTGAGAGCCAAATTTTTTAAACTTAAACTTCTTCTAATGCCACTTCTTTGAAATAGACTCACCCAGGCCGTGGTATTTTGTGGAAGAGCCATACTCAAGGGTCCAAAGAGCCACATGTGGCTCATGAGCTGCAGTTTGTTGACCATGGATCTATCCTATATAATGTTCCTCATCCATTTGAGAAGGGTGTGCATTCTGCTGCTATTGCATGGAATGCTCGGTATGTTTCTTAAGTCCCATTAGTCTAAAGTGTTGCTCAAAAAACCTTGGGCTTCACATAGTCCTGGGCCAATTTGGGTTTGAATGGCATGAGGGACAGAGCCACCATATCTTATCATCGTCACTTCCCCAGTAGATTCTTTCTTACCTCAAATCAATTCAGAATGCAAAACCATTTCAATACTTTTACTCCTTTTTCTACTTTTTTTAAGTAAGCACATAGTTTATTTAACTTCTTGACAAGGGCTGCCCTTGAATGCAATAGAATACACAGTGGTGTAACCAGTCAAGAACAGTTTATTCACCACTGAAGCTCCATTGGGCACTGCACTTCTTTCTTGTAAAAAAAAGCTGCATGGAGATTATGATGGGCCTGTGGCAGTAGAAGAGATGAAGCTGGAGGATGGCTGGTAGAAATACAGAGAATTCCTGCTTTCCCATTAACTTAGTTGATATTAGCAGCTCTGACACAGTAGCCCCATGTAAGATGGCATTGCTTCAAGTGAAAAAGAGGGTGCTAATGGAAAAAGTGGATGGTGGAAAGGATGGGAGCAAAGAACGCTAACTGGAGAGAATAGAAAAACAAGTGATTTTCTTAGGCAGAGGTCGGTCTGCATGCCCCAGTCTCTGTCTGCCTAGCAATGGCCACCTGTATGAGACTGCCAGCATCTTGGTATTTCCATCTTTTTGTTATTCTTCTCCTTCACCATCTCCTCATCCTCACACCATGTTTTCTACTTCTTACCTTACCCCATGGCTGGACAAGTGGATTTGAGTGAAATCTATTGGGAGAAAAGCTAGACTAAGCTCTCTCATATACACACATACACACACACACACACACACACATGCACACACTGCTCATAGGTTATAATATGCCTTCAACATGTGCAGAGATCTACAAAAAGAATTTCAAGGCAAGTCTTTTTACATTTTTCCAGATCCCCTGATGCATACTCCTGCTTTATCCTAGCAATGAGGCATACTTGCATTGTTTTATGAAAGATGAAAAAGGCTGATGAGTCTTCTTCATTTCCTTCTACACGCAACATGGGAAAACAGCAACGCTATGCACTTCTCTTTCTCTTTCACTATGGATGAGGAAATAAAATATTTGCAAAGTTGAAAAAATTGAGAGGCAATAATTTAGCAGGCTAACCTTTCCCTATGGCAGTGCCAGCAGATCTTTCCAGCTTGCTAAGGGATTCAGAATTTGCAGAAGCTGAGAGTCCCAGAGCTGCTAGTGATCACTTTCCCAGGTTCCTGTAATTAGATGCAAAGGCTGACATTTGTAAGGTTGGTTGAATGCCTGGCTTTTAAAATTGGGCATTGGCAATGTGCCGGAGGCACCATAAACCACAGGATGGGCAACTTCCTGAGGGTTAATTTTACAAGATTTATTGGAAGAGGACCGTAAAATTATTTAACAGGTAAGTAATGTAAAGCCTTTGTTTCAAGAAAAAAATTACAATATATTCATAGTTTAGAATATAATGTGATATTTAAATTAAAAAATAATTTCTCATATAGGCTATGCCCTGGAACCCCAAAGATGTTACAGATGCATCAAAATGTACATGAAAAGGGAATTTGATAATAAAGTAGGAGCAGTACTGATATGATGCAGAGACGGATATGCAGGTACTTTCTATATTAACTCAGTCTTTACAAGTTAATGATGGTAGAACCAGTGACTTCAGGTGGAATGGTCTCTTCCATTCCAAGAAGAAGCTTGAGGAGAAGATGCAGTAGACGGAATAGGGACCAAAGACTAATCTAACCCTTATTGAGATTAGTCTTTGGGACTCACTTCTGAAGAATCCTCAGTTCAACTCATTTTTAATTCTAATAACGGAAAGTATATGTATTAATACTCTTCCCAATTACATATGAGAAAGCCTAGAACCGAGGTTCAAAGAAGAGTTTAGAGAGTAGACCATTCTGAATGATAATTTCATGTTCCTCTGATTGCAAAACACCATACCAGGGCATCTGTTTGCAATTCTCACAGGAACTAATTGGGTGTGGCTAGGCAAAAAAAAAAAAAAAAAAAAAAAAAAAAAAGGAGGGAGGTCTCCTCTTTTGCAGCCAGAAAAATACAAAGTTAGGACAAGTCTGACATCCAAAATGGCATCCAGCTCAAAGAGCCTATGATCTTAGAAACGAAAAAATGTGCAAACTTCCTCAGGGCTTTTAGCAACAAAAAAGCAAACATTAGACTTTTTTCCCTCTTCAAGCCAAGCAGCGGTGTAATTGTGATCTACACCCCAAGGTTTCCTAAAACGATGCATTAGCAAGCTATCTTACAGAGCCACATCTTAGTTTTGACCATAAAAATATGCTGTCTTACGATGTGGGATTTCAATTTTGAGACCATGAATAAATACAATTACTTTGTTTCTCTTATCACTGAAAGATTTTATGTACATACAGACAAAACAAAATGGTTTTATTCATAGGGCTTAGATAAACAGCTTGGAATTGCAGAAGCAAGGTGACTAGTGTTTAAGCAATAGGCTACAGTGCTTATTATGGCTAATGTAATGTAGAAAGCATAGAGTAATGTTACAAACAGGTTTCATTTTCAGACACCAAACTCATATGGGTGAGCTACAGGACACAGAGGTAGCTAAGAAGTAACAAGTGGCCTTCAGAGAAGCAGCAGAAGCAATCCCACAGAAAGCAAGGTGGTTCTCATGATAAGGGACTTCTGACTGGTGTCATTTGGAGCCCAACTAAAGCCTCTTTCAAAATAAATTACTTGTGGATTACAGCTCCAGTCTCTCGGTAGGGGGCATTTAGGAGGCAGCCAATAGATGTTGCTCTCTCATCAATGTTTCTATCTCTCTATCCCACTCACTTCCTCTTTCTCTAAAATCAATAAAAACATTTTTAAAAAGTAAATTACCTTTTAAATACTCTTCTAGAATCTAGTGATATAAGTGAATGAAACACTCAAAGCCTTCTACTCTCAAGAAGCTCAGATTCCAGAGGGAGAGTAAACACTAACAATAGTAGTAAAGGTAAATTTACTACTAGAAATAATAGTAACAATCATTCTTAAATGTTTATCTTTATGTATCTGATACCATGATAGACACTAACATATTATCTATTTTTTTAAATATATTTCTTTATTGATTTCAGAGAGGAAGGAAGAAAGAGAGAGAGACAGAAACATCAATGATGAGAGAGAATCATTGATTAACTGCCTCCCGCACGCCCCCCACTGGGGATGGAGCCAGGAACTCAGGCATCTGCCCTTGGCCTGAACTGAACCTGGGGCCCTTCAATCCATATGCTGATGCTCTATCCACTGGGCCAAGGCAACTAGGGCAATATATTATCTAATTTAATCTTACAACAAGCCCATGTGATGTGCATTGTTGTCCCATTTGACAACTGAGGTCACTGAAGTCTAGAGAGAGTAACTTGCCTGAGGACACAAAGCTAATAAGAAACGCCTCAGACTTTTGCATCTAGATCTATGGGACCCTGAATTTGATGCCCATAGTGATTCTGATATGTGCCCTCCTCCTTCGCTATTCCTTGTACTTTAAGAGAATCCCAATGAAACTATACTCAAAGATTCATCTCACACAATGAAAAAAGAAACATACATCACCACTCAGGCAAGCAGGACAAAGAATCATGAACCAAAGGTAGCCTTGAAGAGGCTTGAGAGAAACTGAGCAGCCAAAGAATAAAAATGAGAATTGTTTCATGATGATTAAAACTTAACAACAGAAAACCACTGAATCAAAGTTAAAATTTATACATTTAGATGTATAAATTTACCTAAATTAACTGCATATAAGCATTATTCATAATACATAAAAAGTATAAAAAACTCAAATATTAATTAACTGATGATGAATGAATAAATATGATATATCCATACAATGGAATATCAATAAAAAGAAATAAGTTAATGATGTATGCTACTACATAAATGACATCATATATATTAAAGAGCTAATATGATAATTAGACCAGACAGCAGAACGGCCTTCCATAATGACCTTCTAGAACACATGTGTCAAACACAAGGCCCGCGGGCCAAATCCAGCCCGCCAGGCCTTGCAATGTGGCCCGCACCGCGCTGTCATCACTGCACTCCGCTGTCAGTTTATGACATTGTCAGTTTATGACTGTTCAGTAAACCATTCGGCCCGCGATTTAGGCTGGATTTTAGATTTTGGCCCCTTCTCTGATTGAGTTTGACACCCCTATTCTAGAATGACCAGTGGGCAGGGCCAAGGGGCCTCGGAGCTGCAAGGCAGCAGGGGCTGCAAGGGCTGAGGTAGCCGGTGCTATGAAGGCCTACCCTTGCATGAATTTCATTCATTGGGCCTCTAGTTTTAAAATATTATATTACATGAAAGAGGGTAGTCACAAAAGAACACATATTTTATTATTCCATCTATAGAAAATATCTAAAACAGGAAAATACTGTATATAGTGAAGAAGATTACATTATTATTTGTCTAAAGAAGGGAAAGAGGGGCTAAGTAGTGACAGCTATTTAGGGGACTCTAAGAATTGACTACACTTTTCAGTGGATGAGAATTAATTTCCATGTATTTTCTCATTTTTCTCATCCAGATTTAAATTATCTTTTTTGTCTTGTTACACAATTATAAATATATGCATACTAAAGGCCCAGTGCATGAAATTTGTGCATGGGGTGGGGGGTGGCCCTGCAGCCCATGGGGGGGGGGGGTGTCCCTGCAGCCCAGCTTGTACCCTCTCTAATCTGGGACCCTTGAGGGATGCCCGTCTGCCCGTTTAGGCCCAATCCTAGTGGGATCAGGCCTAAACAGGCAGTTGGATATCCCTCTCACAATCCAGGATTGTTGGCTTCCAACTGCTTGCCTGCCTGCCTTCCTGATTTCCCCTAACCGCTTCTGCCTGCCAACCTGATCATCCTAACCACTCCCATGCCAGCCTGATTGATGTCTAACTGCTCCCCTGCCAGCCTGTTTGCTCCCAACTTCCCTCCTCTGCCAGCCTGGTCACCCCCAATTCCCTCTCCTGCAGGATTGATTGCCTCCAACTGCCCTCCCTTGCAGGCCTGGTCCCTCCCAACTGCCCTCCCCTGCTGGCCATCTTGTGGTGGCCATCTTGTGTCCACATAGGGGCAGGATCTTTGACCACATAGGGGAAGCTATTTTGATCTTGTGTTGGAGTGATAGTCAATCTGCATACTACTCTCTTATTAGATAGCATAGAGACCTGGTACATGGGTGGGGACCAACTAGTTTGCCCTGAAGTGTGTCCCAGATCAAGGTGGGGGTTCCCTTGGGGTATGGGGTGGCCTGGGCAAGGGGACTGTGGTGGTTTTCAGGCCAGCCAGGCCCTCTGGTGACCCAAGCAGAGGCCCTGATATCTGGAATTTATTTACCTTCTACAATTGAAACTTTGTATCCTGGAGTGGAGCCAAGCCTCCTGCTCACTCCATGGCTACTGCCATTTCTGTTTGGATTTGTTTACCTTCTATAATTGAAACTTTGTATTCTTGAGTGGAGGCCTGGGCCTACCAAAGTGTGTGAAAAGCTTAGCTTCCTCTGTTGCCAGGGAAACCCAAGCCTCCCTTCTGGTAGCCATCTTGGTTGGGTCATTTGCATACTCACTCTGGTTGGTTGGTGGGCGTGGTTGGTGGGCATGGCTGGTGGGTGTAGCACAGTGATGGTTAATTTGTATATTACTCTTTTATTAGGTAGGAAATAAAGAGAGATGATGTTTATTTGATTTTAAGGGTGAAGTTAAATAAATATATGTCAGCTCTCTTTAGAAAGAACTTCAAAAATAATTTTCACAGTTCTTAAAGAAGTTGGGTATATTTAGCTCTTTAGGACAATGATTTTCATGTCAAATTCTTTTTAGTTGATTCTATTTTAAGAACATACCTTGAAATGGGTTTGAAAGAAACTATATTGGTTACGGTAAAGCTAAGATACTGTAACAAAGAGGCTTCAAAATAGAGATGTTTAATAAATATAGATGCTTATTTTGCTCTATGGTAACAGTTTAAAAATGAGCATTCTGCTGTTAAGATAATTTGTTCCATTTTGTCACTTAACAGTCAGGAATCTACCATGATGTTAAGTGATTAAATTTCTTTCTTTAAGGCATTATTCTCATATTCTTACCTTTCCTGATTCCAGTAAAGGAAACACACAGGATGGTCACATACCTTATTTTAAGGTACCTGAACTTAAAGTAGCACTCATCACTTCAACCTCCCTTCCATCGGAGAGGAATTGGTCTTGTGACCAACCTCTCAACAAAGATTTGAAATTTGTTCTAGCTAGAACAGATGTGCCTGACTACAATTTTGTTATGTAGAAAGAGGGGGCACTGAATTATGACAGACTTTAAGATACCATACTATTATACTGGCCAAAACCCAGAACATTAATACCACCAAATGCTGACCAGAAGAATAGAAGAATAGAAACCCTCAGTCATTGCTGATGGGAATGCAAAATAGCGCAGCCACTTTAGAAGACAGTTTAGTGGTTTCTTATATAACTAAACATATTCTTACCACATGATTCAGAAATTGTACTCCTTGGTATTTACCCAAAGAAGTTGAAAATGTATTTCCACACAAAAACCTACATGTGGATGTTTTTTAGCAGCTTTTTCCTAATTACCAACATTTGGAAGCAACTAAAACATCCTCCGATAAATGAATGGATAAACTGAGGTACATCCAGACAATGGAATATTACTCAGCACTAAAAAAGTGAGCCATTTTTCCGAAACTGGTTTGGCTCAGCGGTAGAGCGTTGGTCTGCAGACTGAAAAGTCCCAGGTTCGATTCTGGTCAAGGGCATGTACATTGGTTGCGGGCACATCCCCAGTAGGGGGTGTGCAAGAGGCAGCTGGTGGATGTTTCTCTCTCATCAATGTTTCTAGCTCTCTATCTCTCTCCCTTCCTCTCTATAAGAAAAATCGATAAAATATAAAAATTAAAAAAAAAGTGAGCCATCAAGCCATAAAATGACATGGATGAATTTGAAATGCATCTTCCTATATGAAAGAAGCCAGTCTGAAAAGACTGTGATTTCAACCATCTGACATTATACAAAAGTCAAAACCATAAAGACATAAAAATATCCATGTTTGCCAGGGGTTGGATAGGTGAGAGATGAATAGGCAATGTAGAGGATTTTTAGGATGGTGAAAATACTTTGTATATTATAATGGCACATACATGTCATTACCCATAGAATTTATACGGAGAGCAAACCCTAAGGTAGACTATAGACTCTGAGTGATTATGGTATGTTAATGTAAGTTCATCTTTTATAACAAATACACAACTTTGGTGCCTGGTGTTGATAATGGGGGAAGCTACACATGTGTGTTTCAGCAGGATCAGCTTTTAAAACAATATTCAAATATGATATAACTGTAATGGCTTTGGTCCTAGCACTGTATTTTCCCAAAGAGTAATAAGTTTACACTCATTCTAATGTTTCTTTGCTTTCAAAGCCAGCAATTAACTCAGGGATTGCCAAGAACAATAATGCTTCATATAGTGGGAATAACATGATCAGGGCAAAAAAAAAAAAAAAAAAAAAAAAAAAGAAGAATGTCAGAGAAGGGAATTTATGAGAGAAAAAAAAAAAAGAGCCATCATTAGACCACCTGAAAGGAAGTTTTCAAAGCAAATGGAAATATCAAAGGGAAGAGAAGAAAGCAAGAGGGAGGGGAGAGCTGTCAGGGGGATGAAAGAGAGGGGCACACATTTTTGTCGATTTCGCTCTGGTTTCCAAATGTATTACATAAGGTAAGTCTTCCAGCGAGCCCAGAATTGCACGGCAATAGTTGTCACACCCTCTGAAATCTGTCAGTGTTTAAAGCTCACACGGGGCATGCCCTCAGCATTGCCGTTGGAGAATGCGTTGGTTTCTTTCCAAGTCATGTCTGTGAATTTAGACAGATGTAGTGATAAAAATATTGGCCAAGTAGGTATAAGGTTAACAAAACATCGCGTTGGTCTCCTTTTTACCGGTTAGAAGCAGAAGAGAAAACCTGAATGCAAATGAGGGAGTCCATGAGAAAGCTATGTCCTGGCAGCATTTCATAGAAAGCAGAGGGGTACTAAGTGACTTCATAGAAACATGCCTTCCATGTTGATAACAGAAATGGAATGAATGAATATGGGAGCTGAATTCACCTGGGTTATGCTGTACTTAATTTTTTTTCCTGCAAATTTCCAGCCAATATCTCAATGTCTGAAATTTGTTCTTCTCTGAGAACTCTGCCTCATACCTGGAAAGCAAGATTCAAGATTTCTCATTTCCTCCATAGAGAATATTTCCCCAGCTACTCTAGGGACACGCTTTTCCACCTGGGCTTCATTTCTGTGAACTATATGGACTCTCATAAAACGGACTGAACTTATTTTTGCTGTGCACTTCTCTGTAAAAATTCCATTCCGATGCATCACGTCTAGCCTCCTTTGTTACACTTATTAGCACCACGGTGTCCAATCCTGGCTCAGAGGGCAGAGGCACACACAGGATCTGAAATGTCCATCAGCGAAGTTCAGGCCTCTCCCTGGGAGACTGGCTTAGCGGCCCATCCAAGTCTTTAACAGGAATCTGGGAGTTAAGAGCCCCTTTAAGCCTCATCTGGATCTATTTTTCCCAAAGTAGCACAGGCCTCTCTTTGGTATTTTACCAAACGTGGCTTTTCGTCCTGAGTGCAAGCAGGCGGTCGGCTGCCCTGTGGACCCATCCTGGAAACATTACTCTGGCGCAGCAGCAGAGGCTGTAGCTGCAAGTTGAATGAAAAGCCAGGATCCTGCTCTGGGGAACTTCAAAGTGGGCACACCTGCTCCTATTGTGTTTCTCCCTTAAACCCAGTGGAGTCTCCAGGCAGATATTCCTCTGTCTCTGTCTTGCAAGAAGGCACAGCTGCTTTTGCTGCCCTCAGGTCTAGTCTTCCACAGGTTGAGGAAGGCGGGAGAGGCTGGGCGAGAAACTGGCTTCCATCCTAGTCACCAGCACCCCCAAAGGGCTGGTGTGCGCCTGATCCTCCGGTCATGCTTTGACTCTGGGGATGGTGCCGGAGTTTCCATGAAATGGGAATGTTTCCTCTTGAAACTGCCCTGGCATAAGATCGTGTTGGCAATTAAATGAACAAACACCTTCAAAAGATGACACCACCACAGTTAAAATGTTGTTATAGGAGAACTACAATTACATTGGGTTAGTGGGTTATAGACCTAAAAGGGAAGGTGAATCCAAAGCAAATAGTGTCTGAGAAATGACAGCAGGTGGGGAGGTGGGCTGGCATGAGGAGGGTCAGGAGGGGCCTCAGGACACCATGTACCTCCCTGACTGCCCATCCGCCTGTGGGCTGTAAGAAACAGCAAAGCTTTCTTAAATGACCTTAAATGCTGTATTCACTTGGCTCACAAGTTCTCAGGTTTTTATCTTGTCCAGGTGAATACTGCCATGCCTACATACCATTTCCAGTTTGAGGATTTTTTGAAGAAGTACACTTGTGTTTTTTTGTTTTGTTTGTTTGTCTTTTTCTAAAATAGACACATTGGCCCGTTAAGGAGATACTAACTGGTAGCTTTCTCTACCTGTTATTTTGTCAATGAATCATTATTTTTTAAAAATTTATCCTTATTGTTAAAAGTATTACAGATCTCCCTCTTTTTATCCCATTGATCCTCTCTATCCTACACCCCTCCCAGGCCATCACCACACTATTGTCTGTGTCCATGGGCTATGCATATATGCATATAAGTTCCCTGGGTTAATCCCCAGCCTTCCCTCTGGAATGCATCAGTCTGTGCCATGCTTCCATGTCTCTGGATCTGTCTTGTTCATCAGTGTATATTTAGTTAGCTAACAATCGGGTTATAATCATTACTTTTGTCCTAAAACAACAAATATTTGCTGAGCTTCTGCTAGGGCCACAATGCTAGGCACAAAATATGCACAAGTGAATCTCTGCTGATTCAAGAATCCAAATTGGCTGTGAAAACAGGATATATAAACAGAATGCTATGGAGCAATATGAGGGAGCAGTTATCAATTGTACAAATTACAAATGCTGAAAGATTTCCAGTGTTATAATGACCACCAAAAGTTGGTACATTCAAGGAAGACCTCTCAGATATCAAGGTTCAATCTGTATAAGCACGTATGATGTGTTTTTGTTTGGGAGCTGGAGTACAGATCAGAATAAAGTGGTGGCGGTAATAGTATGTGTGAGTTTGGTGCATGAGTGTGTGAGTGAGATAAGAAGAGATTTAGGGTTGTATATGCCATGTTCTGCAATTTATCAGCTCATCTGTGGATAACAGCTCATCTGTGGGTATACTCAAAGAGTGGATGCCAAGAAATATTTCAAACTATATTATGGCTATGGCCAGTTTGGCTCAGTACATAGAGTATCAGCCTGCAAATGAAAGGGTCCCAGATTCAATTCCAGTCAAGGGAATGTACCTCAGTTTCAGGGTCCTCCCTGGCCCAGGCCCTGGTAGAGGTGCCTGCATGAAGCAACCAATCATGTTTCTCTCACACTGACGTTTCCCTCTGTCTGTCCCTCTCTCTTTCACTCTCTCTCTAAAATCAATGGAATGATATCCTCAGGTGACAATTAAAAAAACAAACACATAAACTATATTATGGAGAAAACATTGTCCTGAAAATGTTTGAGGGAATAATAATTTATATGGCCAAATATATGATAAAATTATACAAACTAAATACCCTTTTTAAAAATGCAAAGCAGGAATACATATAAAATTTTTGGCATTCCAATCTACATCCTGGAGAGGAGATTTCATTTTCCCACTTCATAAAATTTGAGAGTACTGATACACAAAAATGCCCATTGTTTGTCTAGAACGAGTGAACATTCACCAGAAAGTAATGGAATATAATCAAATTCTTCTGAGGAGATGGAAAACATGCACCAAGCAGTGTTTTTCAAAAATTAATCTAGCGAGCCTTAGATTGTGGAAGAAGGGCTGGAACCAGGAGACTTTTCCGAATATTTGCTCTAAATCCATCCCATCATGACTAACAAAGTGTTGGGAATTTTTTGTTTGCTTGCTTTTCAGAAATTTTCTTTTTAGCTGTGGACTACATTCAGTTAAAAAAATTAAATTAAAAATTTGGGGGTGACAATATTTAATAAGATTATATAGGTTTCAAGTGTACAACTTGATGATAATTGGATAAAGAAAATGCGGTATATAGTAGGTTTGCAGTTGTGAGTATGCGAAACAGAGTTCATTCTTGTAGTAGTATTTTAAAATTATTTTATTATTTTCCATATAAAAACTGCAATCCTACTTTTGCCAAAGCCTACGTATACTATGGACTACTTTCTTTAAATAAATATTATTCAAAATCCTAATAAGTAAAAATAAAAGTGAAGCTGATCTGGATAATGGAGACAAAACAGGAGTTCTACATAAGAGCTGCTCTGCAGTATGTGGTGCCAGAAGGAAATCTAGAATCTTCGCAAGGTGCAGAGGAAATACTTTTCAGCTTGCAAAAATGCTATCATGTCCACAAACTAAAGAGAACTGAAGTAATCGGAAAGTTAGTAGAACAGGATCTCGTGGAATTAAAAATAAACTCTGGGGCTAACCAAAGAAGGAACCCCTTTCATTTAGGGATTAAAATGAAACAAAAGCCATGCTAGATTTGGTTTAGTTCTTAATATTCTCTTTTGAGCCTCTAAGGTTCATGTCCTTCCCCATTTTTTATTTTTTTTATTTTCCTATTTTCTTGTTCTGCCACTTTACCTTTTGAAATTTCTTGCACGTTGTGAGAGATTCTCAAAGATGAAACAGACATCAAGAATTGGATAGGTAATAAAAATAGAAAATGATGTACATATTATTGTTTTTGGTAGTTTGACTTTTGTTTGTTTTTGTCAAGGAAAATCAAGATTGTTGTGAAGAACATTCTCAAAATGAGAAACATTTCTGCAATGGAGTCAGATTTGACTATAGATAAGGTGAAATGAAGATGTTGGGTCTTGATCAGATAGACCTTTACACATAATGCTTCTTTCCTTCCGTTAAGCAAGTATTTAGGAGTTCTAACTGTGAGGCAGAAAGAATGGCCATAATGGGAATAATGCTCCCACATTGGGCTTCCACAAACTCAGTCTGCACAAACTCAGTCTGCACAAACTCAGTCTGCACAAACTCAGTCTGCAGTGAAATACAGACCGGGGGGGGGGGGGGGGGGGGGGAAGGCATGCCTTAAATTATTAAATAGTGTGACCAAACCCTCCCCCATTCAGCTTAATTCAGGCCAACAGTTTCCATTTTATTCTCACTGAAATCTTCAAAAGAAATACCAGATTAAGAAGAATTAAGTCTCCCAGCTCTGACTTAAATCTAGGCATCCCATTCCTATAGTAATGAATTTAAACTATTTCTTTATATTTGTACTCATTTTATTTCCCAGATAAGAGTCTCCTTCTAAGAAGCTTGAGCTCAGAAAAGTGGTAATCTATTCTGCTTGATCTGAAAACCCTACAATGATAAATAAACCCCATTTTACCTTAAAATTGTAAGCCAGATTTATTAACAAGCTGAGAAAAACAATTAGGAAAACATCAGTGTAGTGGAAGGATATTTGAGAGCTTTAGGCGAGTGAGAACAAATGGTATAAACACAGATGCTTCTACCTGTAAGTGAAGCAGTCACTACTTAAAACAACCCATCAATACCAAAACAATTTATCTGCAGTTTATTAAAGCTGTTATTTTTTATTAACAGTCACCTCTTTGGATTTTTAAAATATAAATATACAGATATATGCAGGTATTTGCCTTTTAATGTCTGTTATTTTGCAATTCACAACAAAATAATGATAATGCAAGGTTGTATAGGCACTATGATTCATCTAAGAGAAAATCCTGACTTTATTGAAAAGATAAGAAAACATTTTCAGAGGTCAAATCCTATTATAGAAAAATGTTTTGTTTAACAAAAGACATTGAGCCACAGTTTATGTAATCATTACATAGGGTATCTAACACAACATTCAAGAGCACAATAGGACAGATAAATAGCCTCTCAAGATTCCTCAGTGAGATTTGCCCTTCATTTTGAGTCTCTTTATATCACAGCAAACTATACCCATCAAGAATCTCTTATTTTTTCTGTTAATCTCACCTTTAACGAGAAAATAAAGAAATAGAAACAGTATCAAAAGCTAGATCACTTACCATAAATGCCTGTTGAAATGCAGGGGAATGCCTGTGAATAAACCACAAAAAAAATAGTGGTAAATTTTAAAGATACAGCTCTGCCCAATCCCAACACCATTTATTTCAAATTCTCTGTTGCTTGATAAAGGGATGCCCTCACAGACTCAAGGTGCTGACACCCCCTCAGTTCAGGTAGGAGACATGGAAACAGGCACATTAGGTTCACTGAAAACTTTTTCTTACCACAGCATTCATCTCAGCTCACAAGAGCCAACTGTTGAATTTTCAGTAATCTTGTGAACCAATTGCTAAACACAGTTATTAATGAGAAATTAAATTACATAAACTGTTCATGAAATAAATTATATCCAAAAAAGACTCAGAAATCATCTCATCACTTCTTACTTTGGCACATCTTACTATTGCCCCTGCTCTTAAGATTACTATGCCCATCCTATGTGAATGGTGGAAGTACTAGGTAATGGTGTGCTACTGAGCATTGTGACCCTGCTCCCTATTAAGTGATATGCTGATGGCTTACAATCTGAAAATATCAATCAACTTTCATGTTGGACTATACTTTGTGGGTCAATTGAAATTATCGGTTGGCTATAGGTACAAAATTTTGATAAAATTTAATAAAAGTATTATTGAAGAATCAATAAACTATACAAAATGTATAATTAAATGTATTACACATAATTTATTCTTATACTCATGTGATACACATTCTTTTTATCAGTAAAATTTAAAAAATAAAATTATATACACACATACTCATTTTTTAAGTCAGTTTTTAAACTTTTACTGGCATACCACTGCTTGTACCATATGCCAAGGACTAAATATTTTTCCAAATTAGGTTATAGGAGAGGAGCCTCATGGTGGGGTTAGTGCTTGTGTAGCATCCCAAGCTTTTCATCACATGATGATACATATGATATAATGTGAAGAAGGCGGTCTGCAAACCAGGAGCAGGAGACCCTCCCTCACCAAACACCAGATTGTCTGGCACCTTGATCTTGTACTTCCCAGCCTCTAGAACTGTGGGAAATAAATATCCCTTATTTAAGCCAGGCTGTCTATGGAAAATTTTTAAGCAGCCCTCTAAATTAGACTTTCTAACAGTAGAATGTGACCTGAGCATGGCAAATTCCTCTGTCAGTGTACCTTTGTGTGAAGTTAATCAAGCTGTTTTCATCCTCTGGGCTTTCTATTTTCAACTGAAATTAAAGATGATAACATCCATTATATAGAAATGTGCTGTGGGAATTAATAACAAAATCTAATACTGCAGTTGCTGTTGACTGCAATAATCAGCATTATTATTGAGCTCCATAATAATGAAACATCTGTTGTTGTTTTTTATATTTTTTAGTTACATATATACTACATTATATTTTCCTTAATATTTTTAGAGGATGTATGCTTATTCTCTTTTCATTGATGCTCTATTTTAAAAGACACAATGTGCATGATTTTGTTTTAGAGAGAATAATAATTGACTCTGTTAAGTTAACCTATGTGACTGAAAAATTACAGGGTTGTTTTTTCCCCCTGTTTCTTTACTAGTACATACTTATATTTCTATCAAGAAAATAAGATAGTGTATGGAATGATGTGGGAGCTATTTTAGAATGAATTAAAGAGCTAATTCTTTGAGTCCTTGATTTTTTGAAGTGCCAATAAAATCTGAAGAATGTTCTTGAATGACTCAATCCATTCAATGAATTAGAACCAGGAAAAGAGGGTATGAAGTGAATGCCCCTGAAAATGTTTATGTCTCTTTACAGGCGTTCACCAGGACTATCAACACGTTTTATTCTCAGTGAAAAATCACCTGCAAGCTACTGTAAGCAAATTGTTACTAACCATGAGTGTTCAGAGAAACAAAATAGCCTACTTAAAAATATAAAGTAGGGAGGAGTTAGGGTCATCTCTTGAATGTGTGCTAAGCTCACTCAGGTTCCAATGTGTCTTTTAAATGAAGTAGAGAGGTGAGTTTTGGTGCTCATGCTCAGGAATTTCATGGGAGGGAACTAAACACAAAAATATCACCCATCTTGTGCTTGCAGTACAGAAAGAGATAGGTCTCAGAACTGCTGCCTGGAGCCATCAAACGAGAGTTAGAAGATACTACACTGTTCTCAGCAAGTGCACTTTCCCTCCCACCTGGGCACCCTTTCAGTTCATGAGTATGAGGGTCTATGGGAGAATTCAGATGAGGGAGCAATATGGAGTATCTGTCTGACAAGTAATCTTGATTAATGTGAATTCCTATGGTGGACATGTGATGCCTGCCAGACTCCACTTCATGGTGGAATGTGTTGCCCTAGAGCAGTGTTTCCCAAAGTGTGGTACGCGTACCCCCAGGGGTACGGGAAGAGTTTGGTGGGGGTATGCGTTGCACCGGAGTTTGGTGGTGATATGCACTGCACTGTGCTTAGCTGCGCCTAATTCTACGTTCTTATGAGTATGAGGGGTACTCAGGTTTACGAACATTATAGAAGGGTACACATATGTCAAAAGTTTGGGAAACACTGCCTAGAGCAAGGCTTCCCATCCTTGGCATAACTGATATTTTGGAACAGATAAGTATTTATGGTTGGAGGCTGTCTTGTGCTTTTTGAGATGTTTAGCAGCATCTTTAGATTCTATCCATTTGGTGCCAGTAGCATGCCCCACTCATGACAAGCAAAAATATTTACAGACATTGTTAAATGTCCCCCAAGGGGCAAAGTCACCACAGATTGAGGACCACGTCCCTCTAATCTAGAGCCTAGACCCTAGCAGTGCCATCAGGGATGGCCTTTTCAAACATTTCCTGAGATTTAAAGGTCACTCAAGGTCATGTTCCTTCCCAAAACAATCCATCTCCAATAACTAATCAATTCAGAAGATAAACGTTTTGGCTCATCTTGGCACATTTCAGTGATGGGCCCTGCCTGCTTCCCTGTGCACACTCTTGCTTCCTCCCCTTCTCTTCTCCAGGTATGGATCCCAAGGGCACACCTTAATAACCATCCTGTACTCTAAACTGTCTCAGAATCGGCTTCTTGGGGAAATAACTTGAGTTAACACCCTTCTACTTCCCTGTTAGGCTCAGTCTTATGAATTGTTCTACCCTCAGACCTATCAGAAGAGAGCACACACTGAACAATTAATGGCAACTTTGCCTCAGCTCTCAGCTCTGTCTTGGAATCAATCATGCAACTTAAAAATTGAGTCTGAATGTACCAACTGCCTTGTCTATTTTAACAAGGACAAATAGCTTCATCTGAAAATGACACTGTTGCCTTGAATATGAAGGCAAACAGATGTTTAATGGAGGATAACGTTGGTAATAGTATTGAATTAATTCAAACAAAAAGGCAGAGATGAAGCAGAGGTGGAAATACAATATCATGGAAAATATTTTGTGTAAAACAACTTTACATATAATTCATCCAAACTAAATGTCCTTCATTAATCATTTGTTATTACTCAAGGGAGAAAGAGAGAAAGATTGAGGCTAAAAAAGAATGAGCAACTAAGCTCATTTTATGGCACACAGTCTGTGCTCTTGGTCATAATAGATTTCTGATGGAGCCACCAGGAGTGTGTAGCATGAGATTTCTTTATTTTAAAACTATACTTAGAACCTCCCACAAAAGTTCTCTCCTGCAGAAGAATGATAGATTGTACAAATACTCAGCCAGTTTTGCCTGTATTAAGTGTACAGATATCAGCAGTCACCTGTAGGACCTGGAGAATGACATCAGCAACTTAATTTATAAGGCTCTAGATTCTTCTTCCAGCAAGACCAAAAAGCAAGCAGTCTCTGTACTAAGCGAGTCTGAGCATATAGCCATCAGAAACCTGCTTGGTAGCACTTGGTTGTTACCCGATTTTCCCCCAAAATCAGTATGCATTTTCTCTCTTGGGGGGACAAAACATTTGACTTAAAGAGTGAAAAAGGATTTTTCTTTTGTGAAGTTACAGATTGGGAAAATGTTTCCTTATTCCAGCATGTGCATTCCAAGTAAAAACACAAATCCTTTAGGCTGTATACTATGTCTCCCATCCACTTTCATGCCTGTCTCCACTTATCCCATTTCAGTAATTTGAGGGCAAGGAAGATATCCTTCAGCCTCTTTGTCTTGATCTTAACAGTTCCTCAAAACCAAGGCAATCCAACAGCATGGCCTTTACTTGTTTTTCTGTGACCCTGTATTCTAGGTCCATACATTCCTGCAAAGTGGGAATTTCTCCCTTTCCTCCTCACCCATGGTCATTACCATCCACCCATTGCTTATGCAGCAGACTTGTGATCTGAGTAGGACTGACTCCACCCTCAAGTTCATAGGAAATGTGCTGATTGACCTAAGTAAGCAACACACATTCCACTTAGCCACTAGAATAGAGAGATGGGGAATTCTGACATCATTGAGCTGTTGTTATAAACTAACTGTAAAGTGGTCCCAACTTCTAGAATCTTTCAATTGCTAAGCCAAAACTTCTTTGTTGTGTAGCCAGTTTTAGTTAGATCTTCCATTACTTAAAAGCAAAAGCATGCTATCTATGTATATTTTATTTAAGCGATTTTAATTATAATATATATCACATTTCACTAAATTGAAGAAGCTCTTGATTGCCAAAACAAAAAAACCACATTATTTTCTTGAAGTTTTATAAGTTAAATATAATAAATGTTTTCTTATCCTTTAGAATTTTTAGTGTGTCCTTACTAAAATTGATATTTTGGATTTACTTACATAATTTTTAAAGTCACATCTTACTGCATATATAAAACAGAGATAAATTGGTTAAATATCCCTAAAAATTCCTCACATTCAGAGTGCAGTATTTCTGAATCCCATTTCAAAGCAGAATCATTGATCGAAATTTTCCAGAGTTCTATCCTGTGCTCTCAGGAATGGTGGTGATGGCCCAGTCCTTCAGGAATGCCTCACTGTTAACTCTGAACTTTCCTTCCAAGCCTCTAGCATGACCCTCTCTCTAAAGTTGAAGCTGATTCCTTCTTCATTGCCAGTACATTTTTTTCAGACAGCACCCAAGACACACACCTCCTCCTCAAATGGCCCCACTTGGTTAATATTTTGGTTGAAAATCAGACACAGGGGTCAATTGTCTAAAAATGACAACAAGCGAACCTCATCACAGCTATGCTGGACTATAAAATATCTCAGATTTCCAATAAGTTAGAGTATGAGAAAATTGGCATCAGTAATATTCAGGATACCATCCTTTGTCTTTAGATGTTTGATTATCAGCATAGTGGGCTGTGCCATATTTCCCTTATCCAGAATGCAGAGTAGTTGAATATTTCTCAAAGTGTGATATGCCTAACTCTAAGAGTATGCTTTGTCCAATTCAATGTAATACATACATATTATTTTGACATACTACATTATTTTCCCCAAGTCTTCACCTCTTTTCACCTAACCCTTTGCTATGTGATATTGCATAAGAGAGGATGCAGTTTCCTTGTCCCACTGATGATGGATATGATGTAGTTTGGCCAATTGGATAATTATAGACATGACATTCAGGCTTGTACTCTTGCCTTTGGAGGAAACTCATGAGTAGAACATGCTTCATATAGCTACTGGTCCAGAGATGCTCAGAGGCAGGTAGAGCAGACCAACTGAAACCAGCCAACCAACCCACTGGCATGCAGCAAGGAAGACATGCTTATTACTGTATCTCACTAAGTTCTGGAGGTATGCTTGTTACACAGCATGGCTATGAGTGATAATACCAATATTCTAAAACTGTGTTATTATAATGTATTACAACAAGGATAATGGTTTCCCATGTAGGGTGGCACTATGAAGTTTTCTTTCAAAATAAAAATGCTTAAAAAGTCTATTACAATATCAGATAGTTTTAAGGTGGAATTAAAATGCTTAAAATTAAATAAATACTTATGCAATAAATAATATTAAATTTTTAAAAATGATCAAATTAAAAACAGCATTGATTTTTTTTAAAATATTGAATTAGAAGGCACGAGACCAGGTTCACTCACTAGCTATAAATATGACAACCAATAGTATACTCCCTTCAGTGCCTCAGTTTCCCCATCTATAAAGGATCAGAGTTGGACCAGATGGCTTAATCAGCTATGGTGCTATAAATCTGCCTGATATCCTTCTCTAAGGTAACAAAGAGACAGGCAATTTTATAGCACCCTGAATTCCTCATGGTGTTTGGATGTGGTAGGTGGTAGTGTGACAACAACAATAACTGTCACTCTTGAATTACCACACTGTGCTGAGCACTTGGCTGAGAGCTCTATGTATATTATCTGATTTGTTGTCATGAAAAATCCTGTGATAAAGAACATATTATCCCCCTTGTTTAACATGAATAAGAGTAAAGCTAAAAAGAAAGCTAACTTGCTCAAAGTCACAGAAAGAAATGCTAACTAAAAAATTCCTTTATTATTATATGTAAGCAATCATTGATCCCATTTTTGCCTTTAGTATTTCATTATACAAATAAGACATGAATAAATTATCAGACCATTCAATGGGACAGGTGTAGACAGAGCCATGCCCCTCCCTTCCTCTGAGTTAACTAGCATAACCTTCTCCCAGGCCATTATGGTTTTTAGTATGGTAGCATCATACCACCCCAGGCATTTGCACTATAAAGGCTGAGTAAAACTGCATCTTTTTGTTGATCTCAATCCTCTAATCACTTCCCATCACACTTTAATAACATTTAAATTCAGAAGCTCCAAGTTCCCAATAATATGGCTTCCCTCTGCCTTTCTTCATTTCCACTTTTTCTCTTTTTTACAGAGTCCTAGCCACACTGGCCTCATTTTGTTCTTCAAACACATAAAGCACAATCCTGCTTCAGAGCCCTGGCCTTCCTGCCCCTCTGCTTGACAGTCTTCCTTTTAGATCTCTGATCAGGTGTCCCCTCCTCAGAGAGACTCTCTCCTGCCTGCAGCCAAATCACTCTCTACCCTCTTAGGCTGTGTGGCATCCATTTAGGACTCCTCTCACCACAAACACACAGATGGTTGCTTGTTCATCATCTCAACTTCAGTTTCCCCCACTGGTATGCAAACTCCCAGGAAGAATTCTGTCTTATTTATTGTTGTACCACCTGCACCTGGAAAGGGGCCTGGAACTCAATCAATAGCTGGCAAACTACTTGATTAACAATTGATTTCTATGGCATATGCAACCATAGTCAAATATAGCTCTTTCTACACAAACTGGAGCATACATTGTGTTTTATGTTCTGAGACTCAATTTTCTCATGCACTAGAACTTGAAGCTTTGCAGTGTCCGTGTACTAGTATATTGATCTATCTCATGTTCCTAATGTCTATACACTACTCTATGGAATGGTTCCGCTATGTTTATTTAACTGTTGCCACATTGATGACCATGTAGATAGATTATAATTTGTTCTATAACAAATAACTCTGTAATAAGCATTCTTGACTATACCCTTATATGATTATCATATTCTGTTAGGATATATCCCTATACATAAAATTAACTTTTTTAACCATTGTGTTAAAAATGTACATTTAAAATTTTGAAAATACTGATAAATTGCCCAATCCTCCAAATTTTTTCAGTGCAAAAACATATTCAACAGTGGAAAAGAACAAATAATTCTACTACCAACCCTAATACATGGGTGAATAAAACAAAAAGATACTGTCTCTTTAACAAATTACACTGGAAATGCAAATACTACCAGTGCATCTCTCATTTCCAAAACAAAATAATCTAAAGATCAAGGTCAATTAAAGAAGACTGCATAAGCTCACATGGAAATGGCCAGTGATGTGTTTGGAGTGCACTGTGCAAGCTCACCCAGGCACAATAATTATAAGCAATCACTTTGTTTTGTTTTCTCCATTATACCTTGGAAATAGCTGTCATAAAGTCATTTATTGCCAGCTGCTTTCATGTTTATAACTACAACTCCATGCAGCATAAAACAAACTATTACACAGCCATGAATAGTAGCAGTCCTCTTCCAAACTTTATATTTTCCAAGAAGACAGCTGGATTGGTTCCAAGGTGAATTTATTAGATGCAAAATGCCAGAACCAGCAAAGGGGGAAGCTTGCCCTTGCTGAAGCTTACTCATGTAACTGGTAGGAATGTTTTACTATAAACTACACATATGTGAAAATGAGAACAGGTCACCATAAACCTGTGAACCCAAAAGAATGTGCATTCTGGCCCAAAATATCTTCATCTATAAACTCACTTTACACAGAAGCTTAGGGAAGAAGCAATGGTTAAAAAAACAAACAGATAAAAAAACATTCTCATATCACAGCAAACTAGTGCAATATGAACGCTCCTATTGAAACAAAATGTGCCTGAAATGATGTCTTTTCAATAACCTTAATCGCCTCCAATTTTGTAAGTATCCCTTCCCCATCTTTCTCTGACTTAAGTATGTGTATTATGTACACTTTACATCCCTGGCACCGAGGGCCGGGAGCATGAGGGGATGCCCAGAGATGACCTTTTCCTCTGCAGAGTCCAGGGAAAATGGAGGTAGCAGTCAATCATTTCAGATCCCCTGAGAAGTAAATTATCCACTTGAGACTGAAAGGTTCACCGCTCTTAACCACTGCCAAGGCCTAACTTTGGCTGCAGGGAGAGGCATGCCTGGCAGAAGGAGGGGCTGAGATAACAGGGAGGAGCCCTGTTTCCAGGGACTGAGGGACCAGAGCACTCCCCGAAAGAGCACAGGGCTTCAGGGCAGCCCTGAGGGGGCTCACTGACCTTGAGCTTTCCTTAGTGTGGCTGCAAGGGACACTGTCAGAGTTATTCTTTATAATTCCTGTGTGCCCTCCCACCCCCCCACACACACACACACAGCTATTGTCACAGGATTGCCCTGGGGTTGCTCGCACCTGCTTTGCAGGTGCACTCAACAGCAAGGAGTTCCAGAATCAAATCCCAGGGCAGCTTTTAGCCAATGAGCATGGGTGGGGTGTGGCAAGGTGTCAATACTCAGGAATCCTTCCCCTGGTGGGGACAGTGTTGAGAGGTGAGCTTCACTTTCTGGTGAACATCACCACTGGATTTGTAGTCTCCTGGGATTTGATCCCATATCCACTCATCCCTTGGAGTCTCGGTTCCTCGCATCTCACCTACTTTTTTTTTCCCCCTGGGATTTTTCCCAATAAACCCTTTTCCCTGAAATCCTCATCTCAGAGTCAGCTTTTGGGGAATTGATCATTTATAGTGTTGTTAACCTTGGCCATCAGAACATTTAAGATAAAATAAAGTTAGGGTGAATCTCAGAGGAAAGAGACCATAGGATCATTTCCAGTCAGTATTGGTAAAAAGAAAAAGCAAGTCTAGCCATGAAAAGGGGACAGCATCCTCAAGACAACAAGAAACGTGAGCAACCAATATCTGGCTAGAAACCAGTGGGAGGCTGCCAAGGAAGTAGAACCGGTGGAAATTCAGAGAGTAACCCTGTAGGGAGGAGGCGGTTTTCTGGGGCCATGCTGAAGCCAGGCCCCAGAAAACAAACAAACAAACAAATAAATAAAAAAGTGTGCATGTAAAATTTGGCTAAACAAGTCTAAGCAGGGTTGTTATCTACTCTTGGTTTTCAGTCAATCCCTGGCTTCCTTAACACTTGCATCTTCATTGCTCCCTTAATTAGAAAGTTGAAGGTCTGACTTCCAAAGAAAACATTTATGGGAAACCATCAACAACAAATAACCACAAAACAAGAAACACAGGTGGTCTCAGAGAGGAGCAGCTAAAAAGCCATGACCCCCTTGGGTGGTGAGGTGATATTTCTCAGTCTGTGAGATGGGCACTATGGTTGAGTGACTCAGCCATTTCTTAGCCAACCTGAGTCTCAAATATTCTTCCAAGCACCACTAATGATCTGCTAACGAACCGAACAGCTTTTAAAAAGTAGAGATCATACACTTTCAATAATATTTACTGAAACCGAAGCTTCAGCTATCCGGTTCTTCTCTTGTGGCTGGAGAAACACATAAGAATGCAGGTATCACCTGATCAATTCCAAAGCTCCTGGGACATTTTCTCATGGGCTTCGCTGTCTTTCATAAAACACACAAGACTGAGATGAGGCATTATTATTACATCTTCTTCCCAGATGATGGAGTGAATAATCTCCCTAAAGTCACACCGTGACTAAGAGAACAAGCTCAGACAGAAGCCCTGATCTTCCCACTCAAAATTCTAAGCTCTTCTCACTGCAGAATCTAGTGAGCCAAGGGCTAAGGCTGTGGTTGGCAAACTGCGGCACTCAAGCCACATGCAGCTCATTGGCCCCTTGAATGTGGCTCTTCCACAAAATGCCACCGCCTGGGCGAGTCTAATTTGAAGAAGTGGCATTAGAAGAAGTTTAAGTTTTTAAAAAATGGCTCTCAAAAGAAATTTCAATTGTACTGTTGATATTTGGCTCTGTTGACTGAGTTTGCCACCACTGGGCTATGGGGATAGATGAAGAGAAGAGGAAGGTCCATCATGAGCACCCTCAATCCTTGAGAAAGGACTGCTTATAATTGAGAATTCTTTGTTTGTTTGTTTGTTTGTTTGTTTGTTTTAGAATTGAGAATTCTTTTTCAGCATAACACAACATGAAACGCTTCTAGGCATTAGCCACCTATCATAGCAGTGTAAAGTTTGCTATCAAACGAAAGATTAGTGTAGCTATGTGAAGATAAAGATGCTTTGGAACCACTGCTCTATTCTATTCAGGGGAACTGAAGATTGGACACTTTGAGAACCACTGTGTTATTCTATTATAAACACATTGTTCTGTCCCCACTGCTACTTCAGACCATTGTAGCCCAGGCTTCATCCTCCTTGCATCCAGCAAGGACTCTTTTCCCTGGCATGAGCGGAGGTCCTTTCTTTTCTGTGCCAAGTAATCTATCTCAGACCATTTACTTGCCGAGGGAACAGATTGCAAGATTACCAGCACATGTCGGTTTTATGCCTGAGGATTTTTTGACACCTCTGTTTTATCTCTTAAAATGTCAGCATGATCTTTCCACAACTTGGGCAATTCCATTTCATCCCCTCCATAATTTCACGGTGGGAAGCTGAAAACATTACATACCAAAAGAGATGGGTGTCCACATGAGTACAGACACTTCTGAAGTCAATTATATGTGCAAACGCCCGACCTCATTTCTTATTGATGGAAGCCAGGTGATACTCTCTTGACAGTTGCTTGGGGCCTGAACTACAGTGTGGTTCTTAAAGAATAAAGACTTTAAATAAAAGGTGTTGCGATTATGCGGCTTGAGTCAATATGTAAATGTAATAAATTCTTCTTTCCTTAGTCACGAAGGAAAACATTAGTCAAGCCTAATGTACACTTTATGTTTAACAAGGGAATTAATTAGGGGATAATGACTAAGGAAGAGGTGAGCAAAGGACTCACCCTGTAGGGGTGACTAAATAAAGAAAAGCAAGGAGGGAAAGGAAATTGATCATAGTCATATTTCCCAAGTTTAAGGATTACTAATCATGGCCTCAAAATGGCTATGCTTTGTGGGCCAGCAATCACAGTGAAGAGTTTTATTAACTGGAGTCTGTTATGGAAATGGGGGGGGGGGGGGGGAAGCAATCAGTCTGCAAGGAGATGCCTGACTGCTCAGGTCCCAGGAGGTGAGTTATTTGTACACATTGCCCAGTGATCACAGTATTAATCCAACCAGAATCATCCCAGAACCACAAGGAGGAGAGCAGGCAGCTATCTTTCACCATACATACAGTAAGCCCTCATTCCATGTCACAGCTGGGTTCTTTGATTTTCAGCAAATCACCAACTAGGGAAACCATACATCTCTATGGTAAAAGAACTGCCATAGGCTATTTGATATAAACAAGAGTTAAGTTCCTACAGCAGCTCATCAATATTATAATAAAACTACGTTAAACGTAATAACATTATTCAAGGACCTGTTGGATACAGCAATAATCAGTATTGGTTCCTGCACTGGGAGATGAACAAATCAATTTTTTGAGAAGGTTACACACCTGTGAATCACTAAAAAAATAGTAAAAACTTACTGTATGTACTAAATTGTCATTATTGTTAGAGGGGCAATGAGGTGGTCACCCACTGATGGATGGATGCATAGATAGTAAAAGGAGGATAAGATGGAAGGCTAGATGAAAGGATGAATAGGTGAATGGACCAATTCTTAATTTAATTTTTTTAAAATTTGAATATTCTTAGCCACCACTAGCTCTGGTAGATTTTTTATTTCATTGAAAGTTTAATTTCACGAAGTGAAGGATTTAATTTTTAATTACAATTGCATTTTTAACAAGTTCACAGATAACGCCAATGCTGCTGATCTTGGGATTATGCAAGATCACTGAGTGGCAAGAGTTTAAAGAATTACTCACTGAACTTTCACACTCTAATCTCTCTGCTCATGTTGACAATAAAGCTTTTTATGGTGCAAACAATAGGCAATTTAACTCCAAGTGCCACTCAAAAGAAAATAAAAGTATATTCTTTTCTAATGTAAAAAAATCCAATGATATGTATAACTTCAGGTAAGGCTTGATCTAGCTACTCAATGATGTTTCTAATTACTATACCAAGTAATTGCTTGCCTTAGGGTAATTGGCTTGTCTGAACCACATGTTGTGTACATATGCATCAGTTTTGAACATGCTACCTAATGGGGAAGATGCCGAGTAATACGTCAGGTGCTTTTTTTTTTTTTTTTTTTTTTTTTAATCCTCATCTGAGGCTATGTTTTTATTGATTTTATTTTTTTTCTTCTTCTTTTCTTTTTTTTATTAAATTATTATCTGTGTACATATTTTAACATTGCCCCCCCCTCTCATATATACCCTCCCTCCCCAGAGTTTTGTGTCCATTGGTTGTACTTATATGCATGTATACAAGTCCTTTGGTTGATCTATTATCACCCCCAAATCTCCCTACCCTACCTGCTGTAATTTGACAGTCTACTTGTTGCTTTACTGTCTCTATATCTATCTTTTGGTTCATCAGTTTATAATATTCTTTATTATCCATAAATGAGTGAGGTCATGTGGTGTTTCTCTTTTATTGACTGGCTTATTTCACTCAGCATGATGTTCTCCAATTCCATCCAGGTTGCTGCAAATGATGAGAATTCTTTCTCTTTTTATGGCAGCATAATATCCATTGTGTAGATGTACCATGGTTTTTGGATCCAATCATCTGCTGACGGGCACCTAGGCTGTTTCCAAATTCTAGCTATTGTAGATTGTGCTGCTATGAACATAGGGGTGCATATATCCTTTCTGATTGGTGTTCCTAGTTTCTTGGGATATATTCCTAGAAGTGGGATTACTGGTTCAAATGGGAGTTCCATTTTCAGTTTTTTGAGGAAACTCCACACTGTTCTGGACAGTGGTTGCACCAGTCTGCATTCCCACCTGCAGTGCACGAGGGTTCCTTTATTTCCGCATCCTCGCCAACACTTGTCGTTTGTTGATTTGTTGATGTTGGCCATTCTGACAGGTGTGAGATGGTACCGCATTGTTTTGATTTGCATCTCTCGGAGCATGTTTTCATGTCCCTTTTGGCCTTCCTTCTGTCTTCTTTTGAAAATCTTCTATTTAAGTCCATTGCCTATTTTTTAATTGGATCATTCATCTTCCTTTTATTTAGTTGTATAAGCTGTTTGTAGATGCTGGAGATTAAACCTTTATCAGAGGTAACATTTGCAAATATGTTCTCACACACAGTGGGCTTTCTTGTTTTGTTGATGGTTTCTTTTGCTGTAAAAAAGCTTTTTATTTTGATGTAGTCTCATTTGTTTATTTTCTCTTTAGCTTCCATTGCCCTAGGGCAGGGGTCTTCAAACTACGGCCCGCGGGCCACATGTGGCCCGCAGAGGAGTCTGATCCGGCCCGCCAGGTTTTTTGGGCAGTGAGTGCAGCCGAGGTGTTACAGTAGGAATTAGTAGTTCATATAGTCCGGCCCTCTAGCTCTCTGAGGGACCGTGATCTGGCCCCCACTTTAAAAAGTTTGAGGACCCCTGCAGGGGCAGTATCAATGAAGAAGTTCTTATGGCATATGTCTGAGATTTTGCTGTGGATGCTTCTAGTATTTTCATGGTTTCCCATCTGATGTTTAAGTCCTGTATCCATTTTGAGTTTATTTTTGTGTATGGTGTTAGTTGGTGATCTAGTTTCATTCTTTTGCATGTATCTGTCCAATTTTCCCAACACCATTTATTGAAGAGACTGTCTTGACTCCATTGTATATTCGTGCCTCCTTTGTCAAATATTAACTGAGCACAGTGATTTGGGTTGATATCTGGGTTCTCGATTCGATTCCATTGATCTATATGTCTGTTCTTGTGCCAGTACCAGGCTGTTTTTGAGAACAGTGGCCTTGTAATACAGCTTGAAGTCTGGTATTGGGATCCCTCCTACTTTACTCTTCTTTCTCATTATTGCTGTGGCTATTCGGGGTCTTTTATTGTTCCAAATGAACTTTTGGAGAGTTCTTTCTAGGTCAGTGAAATATGCCATTGGTATTTTAATGGGGAATGCATTGAACCTATAGATTGCTTTGGAAGTATACTTTTTGATGATGTTGATTCTACCAATCCATGAACATGGTATGTACTTCCATCTGTTAACATCTTCCTCTATCTCTTTTTTCAGTGTCGTGTAGTTTTCCTCAAATAGGTCCTTTACTTCCTTAGTTAAATTTATTCCTAGGTATCTTAATTTTTTTGGTGCGTTGGTAAATGGAATTGCTTTTTTAGTCTATGTTTCTGTAATTTCACTGTTGGTGTATAGAAAAGCCATGGATTTCTTGGTGTTCATTTTGTATCCTGCTACATTGCCAAATTCATTTATTAAGTCAATTAGTTTTTTAATGGAGTCGTTTGGGTTTTTTATGTACAATTTCATGCAAATAAGAATAACTTTACTTCTTTTCCAATTTGGATGCCTTTTGTCAGGTGCTTTTCTTTGTTCTTTTACTTTTTATATAATTCAAAAGCTGAGGTGTCCCCTCTTGTCAAAATTGCAAGTGGATTTTTTTACTTAGGTTGAGAGGAAGTCCCTATGTAATGGTTTCTGAGAACTACTTATGCTCTAAAAAGGCTACGAGTCAGTGATCTGAAAAACTTCCAAGAACTTGGTCATAATTCAAAGGCAGAGATTATTAAGGACTATAAAAAAAACCCCACAAATATATGAATTATTGTGTCCTCTCTTTGGATTGAAACATAAATGACCATTAATTTATATTTTTTAAATCTCCATTAAATATTCTCTGAACTCTCAACCCAATATTTAACAACCCTTTCTAAGCACATATACATGTTCTTTCTTAAGCTTTTTCCTCCTCTTCTACAATCTTGCCCTCCACTTTTTCCTTGCTGTGATTCAGTAACATGGAGTTATCCTTAATGTGGCACATTGGGCTATGCTCATGGGACTTAGCTCCTAAGCAACTACTTCAGAAAAGTTAATAAGGAAAGACAAGAGTTTCTCTTTATTCTGTTTCCTTGAGGTTTCGGGTATTTGGCTTCCCTTAGTCTGGTCACTCCAGTTCTTCCATTCAGAATTCTGAAGAGCCTGGAAATTCAACCTTTATTTTCATTCACCTTTGATGTAGAGCAAAACTTGACATAAAAACACACAGAAAAGTTTCATATTTCGATGAGAAATGTCATGACATTTTGCATTCGCAGTGAGTGCACCAACTTACAAGATTATGTTGATGTTGTAGTGACTCTGCTATCACATCCAGGAATCAAAAAGATAGAAGAAAAATGCAAATATGTTAAAATAAAATCAAAGAATTATGGATTTTATTCTATTTTTCTCCTCTTGAATATGAATATACAGTATTTTCCTAGTTACTTATGTTAAGGAATATTTTTGGAAAATTAGAGCAATGCATATATGAATATCTTTGGTAGGTTTTATTAGGGAGTCTTTTAAGTATGTAAAGGCTCACCTATGATATTTTATGAGCTTTCATAAATGGGTCATTTATCCATATAAGTAATTTAGTTGTAGAAAATGAACATAGAGTTATATTTGGATCTTAATTACACAGGTCAGAACCACTGGCGTAGTCATTAGACATAATTATTCCTATGCTTTTCAGAAGAATGTACTGATCAGGGGGCATCTCACTCAGGTCATTTTCAGGCTTTAAGAGGCCTGAAATTTTATGCTGAGTTTTCTCAATAATTTAAATGGCGCAGTGTTTGTGCTAAGATCTCAGAGAATTGTCAATGTCCAGGTGGAAAACACAGCCTGGTCTGTAGAGGCCCCACAACTTAGGAAAATCAATGCAAGAATCTGGATAAATCAATCAAAATGAAAATAATTTTAGATGAGGCTTTTCTTTAATCTACACTGTGCTGTTGCTTTGCTCTTTTAGCCCATATGCTCTGATATTTTAGTTCCTACATTATGACTGATTGACAAGATATGACATGGTGAAAAGCAACACATAAAGTGTATTAGATAACTCTATTAAAGGGACAGGCTTTTCTTCCCTTCTTGATCTTTTCTACTGTTATTTAATTTTTTTTTTAAATATGGTGCATGTGCAAAATTAAATCCCCTTTAGCTTGCTTAAGCTCTACTCTACAGGTCATCATTTGTCTCACTAACATAAAATTATAGAGTGTTTTGATGCTTCAACTATTAGCAACAACTGTCATTATTTACTGCTCTTTTACCATAGCAGTTGTACTTTTGGAAAAATAATGAGAAACTAATTACCTCTGACTTAGCATATAAACTTTTCAAGTGTTCTTTTTGCCCCCTAAAGAGCAAGCATTGGGAACAAAGGAGGCGGCAGAGAGGAGAGTGTTGGGAGGTGAGATCCTATGCAGCCACAGGTACATCAAGAGGCACAGGAATATTCTCAGCAACAGCAAGCTCAGGGCCACTTCCAACCCCATTCCCATGATGCTGTGCAGTGACCAGAATTAAGGCCTCTGAACACATCCTCCTGTAGACTGGAATTTTGCTTCAGGTACTAATAGAAGGGTTTCATGTGTCAGGAAATAAAAGGTAAACTTGTAAGAAACTATTGGTCATATTTTTCTCACAACTTCATACTGAGTCTAAAAATTAAATTGTACTCAAAGCATAAAATCTCAATATTTTGATACAGTATGAAGGGCTATGTAATTTGAAAACAATTCTAGTACTAATTAGGTTAAATGTCGTGAGGTTAAAGGAAATCATGTTTTTTTCTGTAAGATTTATTCAAAACCATGCAATTATAACTATATTGTATCTTCAAGGTCCCACCCATGAGATAATTTAATAAAACGTCCATCCATGTCAGGATGCAACCTTTCAAAGTATACCTGAAAGAGAATGAGATGAGGAGATATGCAACAAGATTTTCAAAATATGATTTTTTTTAATCTTTGGACAAAAAATAAAGTTCTGATAAAGTGGAAGCTCAAAGATAAAGTTATGATGTGAAGTAAACCACTTTACAAAGTAAAAGCTGCAACACTATAGGTGAAGAATATTAAGAATCACTACCAAAACTACAGGCTAACAACCATAGAAAATTTCAAATTAATAAAACATTTTACTAAAAAAAAAAAAAAAAAGACAAATCATGATTTCTGAAGGGTTTCTATTTTGGAATATGCCTAGATTGTGATTTGGTTTTAAATAAGTCTCTTTCTCCCTCTTCCACCCTGGAGAAAATTAGCTAATATGAAGTGCCCTAATCTGGTATTCACTATCCAGAAATAGTTTTGTCAACATAGCAACTACCACTATCAAATAGCTGAGAGTTGGTTAATAAGCAAATAAGATATTAGAAATAAATCTGCATTGATAAAATAAGAGGTGTTCAAACTATGTCGCTGGCTAGAGAAATTTCATGGATACCATCACCTTTCTATGAAAGAGTGTATAAGAATCTAGAGATTCTGGCAGGCTCAGCCACCTAAGACTTGTGGAGTTGAGCCAAGGTCATAGCTCTGTCTAAAGCTACAATCACAGATTGAATGGATGACTCCATGGCCTGATTCCAGGATTGGCTGCTTAAAATGGACTATTTAAAATGTTGTTGGCATGCCTACAGGTAGAGGGGAACTACTAAATTTACAGGATAAGATTGGATGACTTTTTAAAATATATTTTTATTGATTTCAGAGAGGAATGGAGAGGGAAAGATAGAAACATAAATAATGAGAGAGAATCATTGATCGGCTGCCCCTTGCTTGCCCCTTACTAGGGATTGAGCCCATCACCATGAGAGAGGCATTATTGTTTTGTCTAATTATAAAATATATTGTCAGCTCAAAAATTAATGCTATCATACAATATGTGTTTTCTTATCAAGATGCATTTGATGGCAGCAGCTAGTATGAAAAAACAAGAGATATTCAACAGTTCTCTTTAGGAGGAGCAGGTGGAAGAAGGCTTTGCTTTGGTTGAAACTTTTTCTTCCATTATCAATTGGCTAAGAATGTTTCTTGCTAACAAGTATCTTTATTATTTCCCAATTATATTTATTTACTATTTTAAAACATTCGGAAAAAATAAAAGAAAAAAAAATAAAAAGTTTTAAGCATAAAAGATGAATTCCTGGCCAGTGTGGCTTAAATGGTTGAACATTGTCCCATGTACCAAAAGGTCACCAGTTTCACTCCTGGTCAGAGCACATGCCTGGGTTATGGGTTCAGTCCCCACTAGGGTCATGCAGGAAGCAGCTGATTGATGTTTCTCTCTCTCAAATCAATAAAACATCTTTTATAAAAATAACTAAAAGATTAGAGGAACTTATCCAGAAAGGACAGAAAACAAGTGGGCCGGATGTTAACTACCAATTTAATACCCCAGACCCCAAGGTTTCACCTTGTTTTGTTTCCTTAGCTCAACCCATCTTGGTTTTCACTATAACTTGTTGTGTATCATATGTTATTAATGTTTCCCCATAGCCCCTTGAAGCTCACCATTCCCAGTACATTCTCATCCTGAGCCTCTGTGGCTCTCTGGCCATGGATGGATGACTTGAAAGATGGATATAAGGTGGGACGACTCTGAGATATGTTCCCAGTCTATCATAAGGTCTCATGGGTTTGAGGCCTCATTGCCCACAGCAGAAACCTGTTCAATACTGCACCTGATTGGCTTTTTAACATTCCCATTGCTCTTCCACATTCCCCTATCAATGGGTCCTGGCATCACCTTTAAAATCAACTCCATATGAGTCTGCTTCTGGGGGAACCCAGCCTCAAACAGTGCTCAGATTAGGTACATGTGCTCACATTAGTATTCATATGAAGCACACAGTCTCAAACATTTTTATTCTCTTGAAGATATGGACAAACAGTCCCTTCTCTTTACTGCTATTTCTGCATTTCCTTGCCAGGTCTGGTTCTCCCCCTTGAAAGAATAATAAACTGACACATCTTGACTTTTGGAACTGCAGATAATCACTATTCAAGAGGAGGGAAAAAGAATTAGAAAATAAATACTTCCTGCAACTTGCTATTCAGAAAATAAAGGTAAGGAAGTAAAGAAATGAAATCTTAGGCAAACCTGATGCTCAATCATGAGCACCAATGACCATAAAATTGACAGTTGAGAGATTTAGAATGTGTATAACGAGTCATTGAGTTCCACGTAGAGGTTATTTTATTTTACAAAACCTCAATGATGACATTTGTGCACAGTTGATCTATCTCCAATCAGAATTGGTTTCTGTGGGAGCTTTAAAATAATAATAATGATAATAATAATAATAATATCATAGGATAAAAACACATAAAAGGTAACCTTTGGCCTGTACCCTCCAGTTTTGATGATCAGTTGTAATTAAGTAAAGGTAGGGAAGAAAAGAGGTTCAGTATATTAATATTGAGTTGGTTAACAAGTAAATGAAATATTAAAAATAATTCCTTATTGGTAAAATGAATGGTGTTCAATATATACAGAGGGGAATAAAAGCTCAGGAATAAAAGTCTGCCAACCTGATGATCTGGTGGCAACAATTTCCTGTGAGACCAAAGGGTTCCTGAAGCAGAATAAATGAAATGACACTATTTTCACAAACCAACTCACTTCACCTTTTGAGAGATTCCCTTTGCTACACATGCTCAAAGATAAATATCGTAGAAACATGACTCTCGGACAAATATTTACAAATCCCGGCACCACAGAGCTCTCTCCTTCCCATCATGTTTTGTGTATTTCTACAGAGACACACTTGCTGCTGCTGAAAGATGTCATCTCTGGAGGGTACAGGCCAGAGGTCACCTTTAATGTGGTTTTATTCTACTGATCTCAGTGGCTGAACAGAAGGGAGAGCTTTTATTTAGTGAGGTCTTTTATCCGACTCACTTCTTCTGGCATCTTCATGTGCTTTGCCCCTTCAGAGTTGAAGGTCAAAAGGAAGACCAGAAGATGTAGCATGCTTGGCACGGCAGATAAAAGAAGAGGGACTTTAAAAAGCAAAGGTCTGTTACAGAAACATGTATTTTTATCTTAGGTAGCTAGTATAAAGCTCTGTTAGCTAAGAGATACTACCAAGGCCATGAGCTACAAGCAAATAAATGCTGTCAAATATTTGCAGGGCATCCACTCCACCCAGCTAGCAACTGTCATCGGAGCAGGTCAGGAGGTTACGCTGAGGTTTATAAAGGACTCTGCAGAGGAGGGCATTTGTGTCTAAATTATACCTTCTCCACCAACATTCTGCTTATAGCATTGCAGAGTTAATTTTTTTAATCTGGTTTCAAAGCACGGGATCCTTAAAGCCTTATATAATTCCTGCATATAGGCTGTCTTCCACTATCTAAGAATTTAAGACAAAAATCAGCAAAATGAAATAGCTACACTGGGTCCTTTTTTAAAAAAAAAAAATATGTATTTGATTTCAGAAAAGAAGAGAGAGGGAGAGAGAGAGAAATAAACATCAATGATGAGAAAGAATCATTGATCATCTGCCTCCTGTTTGCCCCCTACTGGGGTTCAAGCCTGCAACCCAGGCATGTGCCCTTGACTGGAATCGAACCAAGGACCCTTTAGTCTGCAGGCCAACATTCTATCCACTGAGCCAAACTGGCTAGGGTGTGGGTCTCTTTTCTTAATGGAACTTTTGAAGGAACTGATTTGAAGCTGAATTTTGGTGACAGTGGTCACTAGAGACCTTTAGGTCTTGCTGTCACTAATTAGCTCTGTGACCCTGTGACCCTGAGGAAAACACTTCACGCCTCTCTGGGATTAGTTTTCCTCATGTGGAAAATACAGAAGCCACACTAGCTGATTTGTAAACTTCTTTCCAGTCTGATTACTTTCATTCTAAGAATCATAGCTAACCTTCATGAACACCTACCAGGGCTATGAAGTATTCCAAAAATAAATAAATTATATATATGGATTACTTCATTCTTACCACAAGCCCATAAAGTAGGTACAATATTTATCATTGACCCCATTTATGGATGAGGAAACTGAGACACAGAGAAGTTCTGTGTCCTCTATAAGATTACATGCCTAGGGAGTGGCAAAGCCAGGGCTTGATGAGGGACTCTGCCTCTAGAAAATGCTCTCCTAACCATCAGGCTACCTTGCCCCTGATCTCTGACCTCCTTAATGCTGTCCTAGAAGTAAATGATATAACTTACACAGTATCTAAGGTCAGGCTCCTCCAAAGCAGACACTGAACATACTTTTTTTGGATAAAAGTATTTTATTTGGAAGTTGATTTCAGAAAGTGCTGTGAGAAACAAGACGAGTGAGACTGGAAGACAGCAAAGCAGTACAGCCTCCAGTAATGAATGAGTGACTGTGGGCAACTGGTGCTCAGTCCCGCTGGGGGCCCTCTGAGGAACTGTGTAGAACACAACTTAGAGCTTGCCACTGAGTGATAATTAGGCTGTTTGCACTCGGAGTCCTACCCAAACTGGCTTCCTTGAGCCAAGCACACCCTCTCAGCCAGAAAATGCCTCTCAGCCTAAGCTGCAGAAGTTTCCAGCAAGTATGGGAACTAGTAAGTAGCATCCTGGGTAGACTAAGTAGCAGGGGAAAGGTTCTGACAGCATGGGATACACAGGGCTAGGAAGTGTAGGAACCAGGACTCACATGTAGGCCATTTGGCTCCAGCCCTTGGCCTTTGAACAAGCTAATTATCTACCTTGACAACTGCATAGGCTCAGAAGTTTTTAAGGGGAAAAACAGTCTTGTTTGGTCTTCCACCAAGGGTCTCTCTGCCAACCAGGCTGTGCTCGGTGCAAGGGAAGAATCCTGAACCATTCTCTCCTGTGGTTTAAGTCCAGAGTTGACACATCCCATGATTTATAAGCGGCCTGGGCTACTTAATGAGCTTGATCTGTGCCCCGAGCTAACTGCATCTTCC
This sequence comes from Pipistrellus hanaki, assembly GCF_964339955.1. Classification (NCBI taxonomy): domain Eukaryota; kingdom Metazoa; phylum Chordata; class Mammalia; order Chiroptera; family Vespertilionidae; genus Pipistrellus; species Pipistrellus hanaki. The sequence continues at coordinate 21,949,504 of NC_140508.1, forward strand.
CCTGCTCAGCTGCCATTGATTAAAAATAATGCTTTCTTTGTTTATTCTGGACAATTTGTTTGTCTTTTCCACAAATGCCCCATTAGCTATCCGACTCATGTTTTAGTTCAATTGCCAAGACTAGTAAAGTTTATATAACTGCAAAATGATACATGGCTGCCATTTATGCTCTAGTTGAAGGCACTTAAAAAATATCTGAAGCAAAACTTTTCATCTTCTTTTAATTAAAGAATAAAACCCAGTTTGATCTTATTACTCTGTGAGATAACATTTCCCCAGTAAAAGACATTCCCCAAGGACTCTGATAAAAAGAACAAATATATTCTTATAATATGATTAATCCATATTAAAGATTCTCTTATTAAAGAAGGTCAGCATGGTTCATTTGATAGCTGGCTTAGCTTTCAGCCAGGAGGTCAAGGGTTCTTACTATTTGACATTCATAGACCTAGCAGTAGAATATGATGAAGTATTTTAGTAAGCAAACCGGACGTGACCTAACAGACCAATAAAACAATGCTGGGCCCTTGTGCTGAGTGTGGCAATCACATAGTCATCTTATCCTCACATTGCATTGCAGGTGATTCAAATGTAGATGACAGCTGGAACGTTAAACTACCTCACTGGGATCCTATGAGGACAATATGAATAAAAGTTTTCAATTTAAGGGAGGAAAAAGGATTTAGCAGTGAATAGACCTTTCAAAGGCAGAAGAAGAAAACCTGTCCTCTCAGAAATCCTAATCCATATTTTCTCATGTAGCCAGATAGATAGGAGAGCATTACTTCTATTCATTCATTCAACTGGTCATCATGTACTCATTCAGACCTTACTGTGAGCCAGACACTGAGAGTGCTGATGTTATCTTGGTGAGCAAAAGCTGACAGGTCCCTGCCCATAACAACTCAAAATTCTGACAGGAAAACACAATGAAGGTAAAGAATCACACCAAGGTGAAATACGCCTGTAAGAGTTGTGAGGCTGGAAAATTGCAAGATGACAGTTGGCAACTTGACCAGATTATAAAGGTCAGGGTTGGAAGAAGTCCACAAGGCAATGTCACATGAGCTAGTTTTGTAAGATGGGGAGGAATCCAGGAGAAGTGTAAGGACACACTTGGAACAAAGAGAATCCCAGGGAAGAGAATGCACATGCTAAGTCCCTGTGTTGGTGAGGGGTGCGGGGGTTAGGAAAGAGCAGGAGCTCAGACTGCATGAGAAGTTAGCACAAGATGAGACCAGAAAGACTTCAGTAGACATTTTTGCTTTTCTCTCAAGCAGCATCTCATTTGAGACTATCTTCCTTTTGCTCCAGGAGGCTGGCCCACATTGAGGTGCTGATTTGATTGCACATACACTTTTTGCAGGATGAGATACTTGAGGTCTGGGTCAACAGCCTTATTTGTTTTCACCCCTTCCAACGTAGCACCAGAACTGGCTCAATCAGTCTCTATTTTATTTTAGTGATATAAAATTAACATGCCCTGCTGAAACTGGTTTGGCTCAGTGGATAGAGCATCGGTCTGCAGACTGAAGGGTCCCAGGTTCAATTCTGGTCAAGGGCATGTACATTGGTTGCGGACACATCCCCTCTAGGGGATGTGCAAGAGGCAGCTGGTCGATGTTTCTCTCTCATAGAGATTTTTCTAGCTCTCTATCCCTCTCCCTTCCTCTCTGTAAAAAAATCAAACATATTTTTAAAAAATTAACATGCCATAGATGTTCACCATTTTAAAGTGTATAATTCAGTGGTTATTAGTATAGTCACAAACTTTTACAACCATCACCACTATCTAATTCCATTAAGACTTTCAGCTCTCAATACAAACAACGAACCAAACACCACCTCATATTCATTAGCAGTCATTCCCCATCCTCATCTCTTCTCAGCTTCTGAAAACTAACTAATCTACATTCTGTCTTTGGATTGTCTGTTCTGAATATTTCACATAAATGCAATCACACAATATGTGACTATGTCTGGATTCTTTCACTTAGCATTATATCTCCAAGGCTCAGCCATACATGAATCAGTATTTCAATATTTTTATGGCTGAATAATATTCCATGGTATGAATATACCACATTTTGCTTCTCTTTTCATTAATTGAGAGTCATTTAGGTTGCTTGCGGTTATTGTGAATAATGCTGCTATGAACATTCATATATAACTTTTTGTGTGAATAATTATTTTTAACTAGAGGCCTGTTGCATGAAGATTCATGAAAGAATAGGCCTTCCTTCCCCTGGCTTTACTCCTGGCTTCCCAGGAGCCTACAAATCCTCACTCCTTGCCAGAGCATTACTCCTATAGCTCCCTCCACTACCCTTCCACTCATAGCAGGCATCCCACCCCGCTGCTCCATGCCAACATATGCAAATTAAGCCACTATCTTTGTTGGGTTAATTTGCATACCCACTTCTGATTGGCTATGGGCATAGCGGAGGTACTGTCAATTGACATGTTTGCCTATTATTAGGTAAGATTCTCTTGGTTATATGTAGGATTAGAATTGCTGAGTCATGGTAACTCTGTTTAACTTTTTAAGGAACTTCTATACCAGCGTTTTTCAACCGCTGTTCTGCGGCACACTAGTGTGCCGCGAGATGTTGCCTGGTGTGCAGTAGGTGCAGACAAGACAAGAATTTTATAATTTTTCACTATTTTGTTTACTTAATATTTCATAATAAAGTAATTATAAAATACTTTCTTTGTGTTTATTTGATTCCTATTCAAGAGAATTACTTTATATATAGTCAATATAGGCACAGAGTTAAATTTTTTAACATTTTCTAATGGTGGTGTGCCTCGTGATTTTTTTCATGAAACAAGTGTGCCTTTGCCCAAAAAAGGTTGAAAAACACTGTTCTATACTGTTTTCCATAGTAGCCTGTACCATTTTATATTCCCATCAGCAATATATGAGTTACAATTTTTCCATATCCTTGCCAACACTAGTTATTGTGTGTTTTTTATTATTATTATTATTTATTATTATTATTATTATTATTATTATTATTGACAGCCTCGTACAGTGGTTGGAAAACTATGGCTCCCAAGCAACATGAGGCTCTTTGGCCCCTTGAGTGTGGCTTTTCCACAAAATACCATGGCCTGGGCGAGTCTATTTTGAAGAAGTAGCATTAGAAGAAGTTTAAGTTTAAAAATTTTGGCTCTCAAAAGAAATTTCAGTCATTGTACTATTGATTTTTGGCTCTGTTGACTAATGAGTTTGCCAACCACTGGCCTAGTAGGTGTAAACTGGTATCTCATTGTGGTTTTGATTAGAATTTTCTTAAGGATGCTGAGCATTTTCATAGGCTTATAGACCATTTATATATCTTTGAATAAATGTCTATTCAAGTCCTTTGCCCAATTTTTAAACTAGGTGATTAATATTTTTGCTGTTGAAGTATAGCAATGGACACTAGAGCACTTATTAGATATTTGAATTATAAATATTCTCTCCCATTCTATGGGTTGTGTTTTCAATTCCTTGACAGTGTCCTTTGGTAAATAAATGTTTATAATTTTAGTGAAGTCCAATTTACCTGTTTTTCCTTTTGTTGCTAGTTTGTTTGATGCATACTTAAGAAACTGTTGTCCAGTGCAACATCACAAAGATTCACACCTTTATTTTCTTCTTATACTTTTATAGTTTCAGCTCTTACACTTAATTGCTAAATCTCTGTTGAGTTCCTTTTATTTTATAAGTAATGTGTGAGATAGGGTTGTTCCAAATTCATTCTTTTGTGTATGGATATTCAGTTGTTCCAGCAGATTGTTAAACTATTGTTTCTCATTGAATTGTCTTGTACCTTTTCAAGTCCTTATGCCTATATCACACTGACTTGATTACTATAGATTCCCAGTAAATATTGAAATTATCCTATGATTAAAATTCCTATGACTAGAATTCCTCGATTGTTATATGTCATTCATCAGCCCAAAGAACTTGGTTATTTTTGTTGATAATATATTAACAAACATGTATAATATGTGCTAATAATTTTACAAATATTAACAAATTAAATACTCCAGAGTAGGTACCATATCATCCCTATTTTTCAGATGAGGAAAACAGAGGGGTCAGGTAATTTGCCTCACATCATCTGTCTAGTAAAGTGATGGGTCTGGGATTGCACTCAGGCATTTTCATTCCCAGCTATAACCACTCATAATCATATTACATCTCATTGCAATATGGGGTCTTGACCTTGGTGATCCTATAGCCAAATTTTACTTATGAAAAATTCCTGTGATATCCCCAGTGAAAGAGTGTTTATTTAAGCTTTGATTTGGATTTTTTCTTCCCTTAGGATAAATGTCTGTCAAAATATGTTATCCAAGTCACCAGTGATGAATCTAATATAACAAGGCTGGCTTTACGTCCCAACCAACAGTACAAGTGGATAGTAGGGTCTCTAGTTAGAAGACTGTTGCTGTTTCTCCTCTCTCATGGGGCCCTCAATGAGAGGCTTGCAATTATTCCTCTCCATTCCATTAAACAGTGTTACCTGGTCAAATCGGGTGGCAAAAAAATACAGCTTTAACACCTCCATCACTCTTGCAGACCAAATCACTAATGTGGTTTGACAGAGCATATATAAATATTCCAAATGCAAACATTGTATGTATTTGGAATGAGACAAAATAAATAACCAAAGCCATGTGTATGGTGGGATCTCAAAACAGTGGGGTGAAACCCTAGAACCAAGAAATTTGAATCCTTTTTTCCTACTTGGCCATTAATTTCTCTCAGAAGATTTCTTATTCCTTCTTTTTGTCCTGAAGCTAATCCTGCACAACTAGCTTTTCTCACAAGATCAATTTTAATCCAGAAATATGACCTGACTTCTCATTGGATAGAAGGCACACAACCAAGCCCCCAGGATAGGCCTGTGAACTAGCCTCAATAAATAACCATAAAATGGTGAGATAGATATAGTTCCAAGACATTAAAGTATGTGATGTGCCTTCCAAAAGGATCAAACAACTAAACCATAGGGTCAGTGACTGCTTCCCAAAGCAAGAGGCTTCCAAGCTGAGGCCAAACCAATGAGGACCGTGTCCTGAAGCCGGTGGTGCCCAGGGACCCAAGCAGGAGATAAACTGGGGGCAGCCTGTGGCACCAGCACAACCTGAGAAAACACACGGACTAAGCTAAAGGAAATATGTTAATATTTTACAGGTTGTTTTAATGTTTGTTTGAATTTAAGAGGAAAATATAGGTCTATTATAAGCCTTTAGGAGAAAATCTAAGTGAAGGAAAATGTTTTCTTTTTAACTAGCAGACTTCTTTCCTAGCAATTTTCTTGGAGGGCAGTGAGCATGGGCGGGTCTTCCAGAGTTGGTTGTTCCTGCTGTCACTCAGCATGAGTGGCTTCCACAGCTGCTGGCTCACCACAGCAAGTGACCCTCTCACACAGAAGAAGACCCTCTCAGAACAGATCTGGCAGCCTTTAAACCCCAACTCAGATTTTCTTCCTCCCCTGGGCAGAGGCCCCTGATGCCTCTTCAATGCAAAGAGTGTGCTTGTGCCAGATGGCCTCAATCTGGAATAGCTTTCTGTAATCAACCTTAGTTTTGGAAAAAAACAAACAAACAAAACAAAAAAAACCAGCAAAACTTAAATTAATAATACTCTTTCTTTAAAACAAACAAACAAACAAAATAAAACCATACACACAAAAGCATTATTCTTCAAAAAAAAAAAGAATTCCCTCACTTGTATGTCTCACATCTTTCTGTTCTAAAGTCTATGTGACTCATATGAATGAGAGGAAATGACTTCTAAAACTATACCTCCCAAGTAAGTAATAAAATAATTAAAGAGGAATGTTTGAGCAATGCTAAAGGAAATAGAGCAGATGCAATAAAATAGTATTACTTATTAGATAGACTTTCTACAAAGTGAAGCTTCCAGGGCCAGTTTTATTTTTCCTTTTGGGAAATCGCCACAGGGGTGCTAGCAGAGCACACGCAGTAAATCAGGGTCTGCCACCTTCTTTTGAAGAGCAGCTACTTTTCATTTCCCCGCAGCTTAACAAAATCACCAGGTGAGACCAGGGTGAGGACTGACAATGAAATCTCTCTGGGCTGGGATATAGAAGGAGCAGGACCCCATTAGTCACAGTTGCAGACAATGTGTGTTGCCTCTCTGATATCCATTTCCCCCTATTCCTGCCTAATAGAATTTTGTTTGATTGGGAATGGTAATGTGCCCAGCCCCACAACCACAATGCCTAGCTGACCTCATGACACAATTGTAATCATGAGATGGAAGCAGAAGACTCCCATACCTGGGAGCTCTGAGTAAACACCCACTTTTCCTATTGAAAACAAAGATATGGGGGCTTAACACAGTTGTGATAACGAACTGCAGGAGCCATCACACCCCCCATGAACCCACAACCAACACACTAAAGATGGCAGGGCAAAAAGAGAAGAGATGTTTAGATGGATCTTAACAATGTTGAGCAGCTGTTGACAACCTGCTCTGGACAACCTAACTCCGGAATCATAAGAAAATGGATATTTACAAGTGAGCTTATTTCTGACATTAGGCTCCCATTACTCATATCCTTAGAAGTGAACAGTATCCTCTTCCTCCTCCTCCTCTATCACCACCACCCTCTCACTCTTACCTGTGCTTCCCCTCTCCCCCACACCCCACTCTGTACCCTGAAGAGCATCCTGATACATTAAAGTAAGTATCTGGGCTGGAATGAGAAGACCTTGGTTCAAATTCCAGCGATCTCACTTAATAACAATGTTATACCAAACACTTAATTCTTCTGAATCCTAATTTCTTCTTGTATAAAAAATCAAGAAAACTATGAGTTGACAATCCCATTTCCTGAATGACAAAAAAAGTAATAGTTGCCTTAGACTCTCCCTGAGACAAAAAGCGGGTGGGGTGAAAAAGCTCAATAAATGAAAATGAAGATGAGAGTAGGGGGTAAACAGCAATTTGTTTATTTTCTTCCTGGACCAGCATCAGCATCACCTCAATTTTAACAACAATATTAAGCATTTCAAAAATATTCAGCCTCTTTGCTGCCTTGTCAATTTAGCACTGCTCAGAGTTACCTGACCCTCTGGATGGGCAGCTACCAGAGCTGTGTATGCTCTGTATACTTCTTATTGCAAGAATGTATAATTCTTCTCTGCCCAGAGTTTAATAAGTTAAGGTGTAGAATAAATTTGATATATAATTTACATACTGGAGAGACAAATAGTTTCTCTCTGCTCAACATATTTTTGCTTTGTTTTTAGCTAATGGGGCGGGGGGGAGGGGGGGGGGAAAGCCAGAAACAGAGTTGGTAAAGATATCCATGGTGTTTAATTCCTTTATATGGGAAACATTTCCCATAAGAAGACAGTGGGAGGATAAACTCCCACTATGATGTACAGATTTGGGGCTGTGAGTTTAATAATTTAATGACACAATCAGATTCCTGTAACTCAAGGAGTTATGAATCATGTAATTTTTACTTCTAATATCCACCTTAATTTTAAAAATCTATTATGAAAAAGTATTCATAGACAATATATGAGGCTAAAATTGCACCTACAATAAACATCATATGTAAGAGTGTATCATCTGCCCTTAAAAGTTTTTATAATTATGGTTGTTTTACTTGAATAGCTGTTGTACACTGCACTGGAATTCCCCACATAGAGCAGACTGCTCAAGCAGGGCCTTTCCTTAAGTCATATGACTGGGATATACTTTATATTCTTTATACAATAGACAGTACCTTTTGCCTTAACCATACTTTCCAAGGGCTTTCAGCTACCCTCTGGAAAATTCAGAAAAGGCATTGTCAGTCCTAGAGTCAAGATCTAAGCTTTTATGAAGGAATTCTCTCCCATTCAATGGAACACCATAGATGGCTTGGCCTCACAATAGATGAAGAGCAATGGGATGTCCCCAGTAGACCCATGAATAATAATGAGTGAAACTTGAAAGAGAAAAGTTGGTGCTAGCTGGTGTTTCGCAGTGGTTAGAGTATTGGCCCATGCATTGAAGGGTTGTGGGTTTGATTCCTAGGCCCATGCTTAGGTTGCAGCTGATCCCTGGCCTAGCCAATTGATGTGATGTTTCTCTCTCTCTCTCTCTCTCTCTCTCTCTCTCTATATATATATATATATATATATATATATATATATGTATATGTATATCTCGGGTCTAGTAATAATTAATGTCGTTTTTAACATTCGTTTAAATCTTGCTTGGCGTTGACTTGTATTGACATAACCTTCAAACACGTGGTATCTACAGTATCTATAGAAAGTGTGAAGTGCAATTAACAAGTTTTGCTTGAAAAAGTTTGTGTTTGGTTTGGTTTTTGTTGCAGAACTAGGGCTAAGAAGATGGCGGATGAAGAGCATATTCGGCACTGCATGCTTTACGAGTTCCAATTAGGAAGAAAAGCAAGTGAGGCTGCAAAAAACATCTGTAGTGCTCTTGGTCAAGATGCAGTTAGCGCCAGAAAATGCCAGCATTGGTTTGAGAAATTTCGCGAGGGAAATTTTTCGTTGGATGACAAGAGTGGTCGAGGCCGTGTGTCCAATTTTGATCAAGAAGCTCTTCAAGCTCTTTTGGTGCAAAATCCTCAAATTACCCAACAAGAGCTTGCGACAACTTTAAATTGTTCACAAAAAACAATTTCCAATCAATTGCGTGCACTTGGCAAAGTCCAAAAGTTTGGAAAATGGGTTCCTCATGAGTTGACCGACAACAACCATAATCAAAGAGTCACAATTTGCAGTTCGCTCCTCTCTCGTCAAAACCGTTTGCCGGTTTTAGAGCAAATTGTTACTGGAGATGAAGAATGGGTGCTGTATGTTAATTTGAAAAGGCGGCCTCAATGGTTGGACAAAAATGAGGCTCTGCAGCCCACGCCAAAACCTGACTTGCATGCGAAAAATGTGATGTTGTGTGTTTGGTGGAATTTTAAAGGAATTCTTCATTATGAACTTTTACCATCTAACCAAACCATTACTAGTGCAGTGTATAGTGCCCAATTGGAAAGGTTAGCCCAAGCTTTAAGAGAAAAAGAACCCGCGCTGATTAATCGGAAGGGCATAATTCTTCACCACGATAACGCACGACCACATACTGCAAGAATCACTGCTGAAAAACTGCGCTAGTTGGAATGGGAAGTTTTCCCTCAACCTGCATATTCTCCTGATATTGCCCCTTCCGATTACCATTTGTTTCGTTCTTTGCAAAACTTTCTTCTTGGAAAAAAATTTAATAATGAAGAATGCCTCAAAAATGCATTGACCGAATTTTTTGCATCAAAATCACAAGAATTTTACAACAGAGGGATTAAAATGCTTCCTGAGCATTGGGCACAAGTAGTAGAAAACAACAGCAACTATATTGTTGATTAAATTTTGTTGTATTGTTTAAATAAATTCGATTTAAAAAAGTATTAGAAAACGACATTAATTATTACTAGACCTAATATATATATATATCCCTGCCTCCTCTTCCACTTTCTCTAAAAATCAATAGAAAAAACATCCTTGGGTGAGGATTAACAACAATAACAAAAAGAGCAAAGTTGCACATTATAGTCTTATATAGACTAATGTCCCCAATAAGAAGTCACCTTCTGATAAATGCATGTTCTCTTTACTGTTATTTTGTCAAGAAGTCATGTAATATTAAAGCACAAAGCAAACAAAGACAAATAATTTTTAGAATAACATTTTGCTACCAACAGTCTCAAACTACGATGTCAAATCAAAAACTTTCTGTGGACCTCAGTTTCCTTGTCCTTAAAATAAAATTATACTGAACAATCTCTAATATCCTTTTCTTATAAGATTCTATTATGGATCTCAACTATCTCCAATCTGAAGGAGACTCACTTATTTATAGTTACACTATTAAGGCTATACATTCTTGTGCCCAAATACTATCTGGGCAACATAGGAGTTATGTGACTTCTATTAAGTTATATAGCGTCTCTTAGCTCCAACTGTCTCATCTGTAAAATGGGCATCATAAATATGGCACTTGATTCATAGGGTTATTAAGAAACTCAAAATACCGTAAAAGTCCTTAGGATAATAACTGCTGTGAAACTAACTCAATATGTGTTGGCTATCTTTATTATCACAGAAAGAAATGGGTGGTCTCTGATGTTATGGGGTTTAGATGGCATCATAGGCTTCCCTGACCATGAGAATTCTCCCCTACCCCTGTGCCAGGAATTTTATAATTTGAAGTAGATGTCTGTGCATTTAGAATATCCTGTTTTCATATGTACCATATTTTTCGGACCATAAGACGCACCGGACCATAAGACGCACCAGTTTTTAGAGAAGGGAAATGAAGAAAAAAAGATTCTGAAACAAATAGTGTCCTAAAATATTTTATGTGCATTAAAACCCAACATCACAGTCATAAACACATGTAATCAACCCTGTAAAGTAAACAGCAGCATTTAGAACCATTATTAACAAATACAGTCAGCAAAAGACAAAATGTACAGGCGATGATTACGGTTTGGATTACGCAGTTACCGTACACAGCACCTGGGCTGACATGGAGATATGGCTGCAGCGAGAGCATGGAGGCTGACTACCATACATGGGAACTCCTCTACCACTCGGGGTTTACAGAGCGGGGCAGACACTCTGGGCACGGAGGAATGGACAGTGGCTGCAGCAAGCACACAGAGCCGGGCAAGCACACAGAGACCACACAGAGCCGGGCAAGTAAAAAAACTTTTTTTTAAAAGTATATGTGTAGGCTATATTTGGACCATAAGATGCAGGGACTTTTTGCCCCCACTTCTGGGGGGGGAAAAAGTGCGTCTTATGGTCCGAAAAATACGGTAAGTAGTCTTGAAGGATGAGCAAATTAGGCTCCTATCAGTGATTCACTTTTTGATGAACATTATTTGATTATGTCCCTTTGGCTACTTGAACAAAATGCACCGAGAGCCATTAAGTTGTGATAAGGGAGGAGAGAGGAGAATTCATGAGAAACCAATACATGTCAGTTAGCATATGAAAGTGGGTAGTGTAAGACCTGAGACACTGGCAGGGAAAAGAGTGACAGGGAATCATGGGCCCCAAAAGTGACTTGGTCAAGGTCAGCCTTGTTTCTAGACATATTAATCTGTTTGAGGCAGGAACAAAGCTATATTCATTTGTATATTCCAGAATCTGGCATAGTAATATAAAAACAGAGGAGATACTGTGTTAAATTAGGGGTTCAGGGAGCAACAAACCACTTCCTGTTTGTTGTTTTTACTTAATAAAGTTTTATTTAGCCCCAGCCAGGCCCATTCATTTATGTACTATCTATGGCTGCTCCCATGCTCAACAGTAATCTGAGTAGTTGTGACAGAGACTATATGACCTGCAAAACCTAAAATATTTATTATCTTTGCTATCTGACCCTTTATAGATAACATCTGCCAAAACTCATATTAAATAAATGATTACTATATAAATTAATGAATAAATGTAATTATAGATTTTATTTAAAACATTTCCAAAGAAAATACAAGTAGAGTGAGTAATTTTTGCTTTAAGGCCAAAATATGGCAAAAACAAATAAGAGAAAATTAAATAGGGTAGAAGCTCACTATTGGTAAATAATGGACCACATTCAAATGCATTCTCTTTAGCACCTACTTGCAGGTGTTCTGTTTATGTTAGAAATATTTGTTGAAATTATCTATTTTGTGGATGTGGTACAGGGTGGAGTGTGAAAAGGGTAATAGTCAAGGATAAAAGAAATGAGGCATTCTCCAATATTTTATTATGAAATCAAATCACATAGCAGAGAGGATACCATTTATGGGCCTTGTCTCATTTCTGCCTTAACCTCTAAAGCAGGGAGGGGGATTTATGATGGTAATTAGTATCCTTGCTGCACTAGGACAGGCAACCTTTTGTAGAGTAGGTGTTCTGTTATTGGGCATTAGTGAAGTCTATTCTGCTCAACCCTTATGACCCTGAAGAAATTTGGGTCTGGCACCTTTGCTTCCCACCCCCCATTGAACCAACCGTGGGCTATGGGGTTTCTCTACCAAAAACAAATAAGAGATAAAAAATAATTTGGGCTGCTAGAGGGGCCCTGCCAACCCTATAACTGGGGTGACTTTAAGGAATGTTTTGTAATCAGATTGAAATCCTAACAAAATAGCAGAGCAGAACATATATGAGGTGTTTTGTCAATGAGGGTTTGGGCAGGCTTATAAGACCTGAGTTCTCCAAAAGCCATGGTTGGCAAACTGCAGCTTGCGAGCTACATGGGGCTCTTTGGCTTCTTGAGTGTGGCTCTTCCACAAAATACCACGGCCTGGGCGAGTCTATTTTGAAGAACTGGTGTCAGAAGAAGTTTAAGTTTTAAAAATTTGGCTCTCAAAAGAATTTTTTTTTTTTATAAATCTTTATTGTTGATATTATTACAAATGTTCCTCTTCTCCCCCCCCCCTCCATTACTCTCCTCCACCAGGTTCCCACCCCCCGATCTGCCCTTTTCCCACCCCCCATTGTCCTCATCCATAGGTGCACAGTTTATGTTCAGTCTCTTCCCACTTCCCCCTTTCCCCTTTTCCCCAAGAATCGTCAGTTCACTGCCCTTCCATACCTCTGATTCTATTATATTCAACAGTTAATATTGTTCATCAGATTTTTTTTTTATTTCCTTGGTTTTTAGATTCACTTGTTGATAGTTACGTATTTGTTGTTCATAATTTTTATCTTTATTTACTTTCTCTTCTGAAAGAACCCCCTTCAGCAATTCATATAATTCTGGTTTGCTGGTGATGAACTTCTTTAGCTGTTTTTTATTAGTGAAGCTCTTTATCTGGCCTTCGATTTTGAGAGATAGCTTTGCTGGGTAGATTATTTTTGGCTGTAGGTTCTTACTATTCATCACCTTGAATATTTTTTGCCATTCCCGTCTGGCCTGCATGGTTTCTGTTGAAAAATCAGCTGACAATCGTATAGGTGCTCCTTTAGAGGTAATGACCTGCTTTGCTCTTGCTGCTTTTAACATTCTCTCTTTGTCTTTTGCTCTTGCAATTTTAATTATGATGTGTCTTGGTGTGGTCTTCTTTGGATTCCTTTTGTTTGGAGTTCAGTGTGCTTCCTGGACTTGTAAGTCTAATTCTTTCCCCAGGTGGGGAAAGTTTTCTGTCACTATTTCTTTCAGTATGTTTTTGATATCTTGCTCTCTCTCATCTTCTGGAACCCCCATAATTCTGATGTTGGTTCGCTTGAAGTTGTCCCAGAGGTTTCTTACATTATCTTCAATTTTCTGGATTCTCTTGCCTTCTTGCTTCTGTGGAGGAGTGTCTTCTGGCCCTTTATGTTCCAAATCTTTGACTTGATTATTGCGATCTTCCATTCTGTTTTTAGGACTCTGTATAATATTTTTTTTTCAGACAATGTATTCTTTATTTCTTGTTGATCCCTTATTATTTCTTGTTGATTCCTTATTAATTCTAGTTGATCCCTTTTCATATCCTCATAGGCCTTATCGACCTTTTCTAGGAAATTCTTGAAAAACCTTATAAGCGTATTTTTGAACTCTATATCCAGTCGCTTTTTGTCCTCCATTTCTTTCGTTTGTGATCTATTTCATTGTCTAGGCATTTTCGCAGCTCCCTGATGGGCGGAGTTTCAGGGTGGAGCCTACAGCCTGACTTCTGTCAGCCCCGCCCTATGCGGCTCCTGAGTCTCAGTAATTCCCAGGGTCCTTCAGTATTCATTGCAAGCATCTCTGAGAGAAAGGTGCCCTCGATTTTCACCTGCCACCAAACAGTCTAGGCTCTCCCCCAATGAGCCCGGAACTGGGGTTCAGTTCAGTTGGAAGTGGAGTTGGAGGTGGCGTTCAGAGCAGTCTGGAGCTTTTGTCTCCTTCCTGCCAGGGAAATCCTGTGGCACAGCCAACCGTCCCTTCTCTGTTCCCAATGTGTGCGCCTCCGAGGGCTCTGTCTTTCGCAGCTCCCCCAGGGTTCCGCCTTACAGCCCAGCTCCCTCTGACTGAGCCTGGGTCCCCAGGGTCTGGCCTAGAACTGGGGTTCAGAGCGGTCCGCACTGAGGCCCAGCACAGTTGGAGCTTTTATCTCCTTCCCGCTAGGGAACGCCAGCCAGGCACTCAGCTGCCCCTCCTCTCTGGCTCAGTCCTCTCCCCGCGCGCCACGTGTCTCCATACCTTAGGCCAGGTGTCTTCAAACTACAGCCCGCGGGCCACATGCGGTCCGCAGAGGAGTCGGATCCGGCCTGCCAGGTTTTTTGGGCAGTGAGCGCAGCCGAGGTATTACAGTAGGAATTAGTAGTTCATATAGTCCGGCCCTCCAGCTCTCTGGGGGACCGTGATCTGGCCCCCACTTTAAAAAGTTTGAGGACCCCTGCCTTAGGCTTTTCCAGCTCCTCCACTCTTCCTTCTGGTTTTCTCCTTGCTTCTCATTGTAGAATTTCCAGTCAATCGACTTTCCTGTAGTTCTGGGTAATGTCCATTTTATATTTTAGTTGTATTTTATTGAAATTTTTGTGTGCGGCTGCGGCTAGGTGTTTACCTATGCAGTGATCTTGAATTCTCCATCCTCAAAAGAAATTTCAATCACTGTGCTATTGATATTTGGCTCTGCTGAGTAATGAGTTTGTTGACCACTATCCTAAAGCAACCCCAAAATGGGTTAAGGTAGTTGCTCAGAATAACAGGCTGAAACATGTGGGTGACGCCAAGTGATGACTGATTTATTGGTACCTTCAACTGTTTTTAATAGTATTAACTTTTAAAAAGATTATGCTATGAAGAAGAATTTAATGTTCATAACATGATCAGTCATATCTGCCTGATGACCATTGTGAAATGTTACAACTCCTGGGAAAGAGATAGAATCTCTTTCTATCTGGGAAGTGCATGAGAGCCTGGGAAAAGAGCAAAGAAGATAAGATGCTGTCACATCCAAGGACTAAGCCTCTGTCCTTGCTTCCTGGTTGGTATGCAGAGAGACCCAAATTGTGGCCATTGGCTTCCTTTCTTGTTTGAATATGTGCTCCCAGGTCAAAGGAAAAACTTGTTTGTTTCATAAACATTTCCACAATGTTTTTCCCCCCATTACACATCATAGTTGATTTTACTCCACTGTTAGAATAGCTGAATGAAGAGGAGTTCTTTGCTCAACATACTCTCATGCTCTCATTCTTTCCTGTTGGGTTTATTAGTATTTAAAGAATCTACCAGAAGGCTCATGGTTGTAAATGACATTCTTTCCCTAAATGGCAACAGGGGAAAAATGTCATTTACAACCATGAGCCTTCTGACCAGAATTTCATTAAGAATTTTTTCCTTTGCATTTGTTCTATTCTTCTTTATCTTTATTACTACCAAAACATTATCAGAGGCTTATAATGCAGAAGTTTATATGATATGAAGGGATAATTATAGCCAAATGTGTATACACAAGTGCTAGTGGGCAGGTACATGCACATGCAGGTACTTCCAGAGAGAATCCTGTTAACAAATGCTCAGAAAGGGCATAGCCAAGAAGTAAGATAATGGCAGTCTTGCCTTATCAGAACAAGAATGGTGTTAAAGGACATTTAAGTAAAGAGTAATTACAGAATACCTTACATTCTGGGCTAAGGAGCTTATTCTATCTAATAAAAAGCATTGAATTGGGGGTGGGGGGTGGGTGGGCAATGGCTTATTTTGCCAAAACAGTTAATTAAACTAATAATGAACTCGGAGTTGAAAATAAAACTTTAGAGAAGGGACAATAGGAAGGAAAAAGCCTCAGGAATTTGAGTAGGTGTGGGGGAGACAGATGAAAAGCCAGAATTGAGGAGAAATGATATATATACCTATTTTTTCAAATATAATAAAGGAAAATCTTATGAGATTGACTTGTGATAGAAAGACAGAAGAGGAAAAGATAACTGCTATTTTGACCCAAGGTGACAGGAAGTAAGAATGATGAAACTGTTAATAGAAATGGAGAAGTTTGAATAAAGAATCCCATCAGAGAAAAAGAACTGTTAGACATTAGACAGGTAGAATATTTTTTCTACATCTGCTCTCTTCCAGTCAGACACTTACTCCAATCAGTGTCATGGAATAATCAAAGATGATTTGGTTTATCATAGTACCACAACATGCAAGATGTCCATGGCATAAACCTACTGACAAGAGACCACGCTATTCTTTCACTTGTGTCAACTTCAGAGATCAGAGGACTGACCCCTTGTCACAGAATTAAAGGAGAAAGCTGTAGGATACTCTTAGGCTGGAGTCTTGCTTCCAGAAAAGAAAGATACTGCCTGCAAGAGGAATAATATTTCTCACCCAGGGCTTTGCAAGCGGCACTGCCATGCCTCTATCATGCCCTCCCCAACCCCTCTTACCAGCACTGAAAACTGCAAGGGGTGAAACATGGCCTAGAAAGCATTTTCCATGGATAGAAATTGTAGTTCTACTGTATAATTTCTTCTAAAATAGCCCAAACAATTTTTTTTCTTATAGTATATTCTTTAGAAAAATAAACATATAAAGGACAGACAAAAAAGAAAGTGGGGGAGTGAAGATGGAAAAGAGGAAACAAGAGGTAGAGAGAGAACAAAAATAATAAGAAGAAAGTGACAGAAGAAGAAAGCACATATTCTCAAAACAGAAGTTAAGAACTTTTGAAAAAGTAGGTAAGTCACTTTAATATATCTGAATTTTTAGTTTTCCTGTTGGAAGAAAGCCATAATGAAGCATTATTATTCACCTCAAAGAGATGATATGAGGTAAAATGATGCCAATTATGAAAAAACTGAAGTAATTGAAAATGAAGTCTAACTATCTTAAAATGTGAATATTAAAGATGTGGAATAATCAAGAACCATCTTAAAAATTAAAATAATAAATCACATTAAATACAGTATTAGTGTCACATTATTGGCTTTCCTCATACTAATGGGCAACATATTCAAACAATGAATATGAATCTCACTGAGTAGAAAACCAATCATAATAAAAGTCAATGATGGTGGATAATTAGGCATTAGTGAACCCAAGCTGCACTGGCAGGAATAGGAACTTTTTTCCCCAGAATATAAAAAGATATTTTCCTGTAGGTCTTCTAACCATCAAAAAAAATCTCCTTTCACCCTAGCTGGTTTAGCTCAGTCGATAGAGCATAGGCCTGTGGACTGAAGGGTCCCATGTTCTATTCCGGTCAAAGACAAATGCCCAGGTTGCGGGCTCATTCCCCAGTTGGAGGCGTGCAGAGGCAACCAATCAATGATTCTTTCTCATAATTAATATTTTTATATCTCTCTCCTTCTCCATTCCTCTCTGAAATCAATAATATATATATATTTAAAAATCTCCTTTGAATGATAAGTGAATCTTACCTCTGCTTTGCAGTTTTTAATAACTGGTTCCTTGTGCATTGCCTGCATTTACCAAATGGTAAATTAATAAAACAATCTATCAGAAGTACCTCTCTCTTCTTATTCCATATGTTTCCCACTTAAAATTAACAACAACTAAATAAATAAATAAATAAAAATCCTGACCCCAAGTACCAAAATAATGACATAAAGGCAAAGAAGTTTGGTGACTGACATTAAATAGCAGCTTGATAACCTCTGGGCTTTATTTTCTCTTGTTCATCATAAAAAATTAGTGTGGAATGATAATTATTTTTTTTCTTACTTATAGGTGAGCTTTACAAATGAAAATGGAGCCCTTCAATTGTGGCCTACACTGAAATCTCTGGGATAGTTAAAAGGCCTTTTCACTTTTGATGAACAGATATGCAGATAATTCTATATAGTTCCCAAGAAAAGCTTACACGGATAATGAAAAAAGGAAAATAAATTCAAGAAAATAAAAAAGAAGAAATGAGCATTTGAGAATTAAATTAAGATCTTGGTGACTGCCCAGAAACCTCCATAAAAACCCTCCTTATAACCACCATCCAATCACATGGCTGGAAGAAATGACTTCCTCGAGATGTAAACTCCTTTTACCTTCTGGTAAGTGTGGGAGCCTGACTGGCCTTTGGCAATGATAACTCCATCACTGTAGATCTTATCCATGTTGAGCACAGCACCAAGCACCTGAGCAAGGGCTTACAGATGGGAACTAAAAATATGAAGCCAGCTGTGACATAATGAAGTCATCAAATCCCAGCACACAACCTTATATCGCCAAGATTATTCCTCTACCATTTTTTACTGCCATTAAATATTTTGCTTTTTAAAAGGCAAAACATAAAAACATGCACTGATTGAGCAGATGTTTCTGTTAGACTGTCAAGGAGGATTCCTAGATTCTGCTTTAAAAAGATTAGAATGATCATTCAAACCCTTTAAGCAGGTAGGAGTTTTTTCAACTGATCCAGACAAGTATTTGTTAGCTCACTTTTATTTACCAAAAGTAGAGTTCATGTGTCATCAACTTATTCAGTTACACCTAAGCTATTTTCTTAGGTGCCTTAGGACTCATATTGTCCTCCTGCTTTGGTTAAGTGAGGTGGTACTGGATACCCTCCTGGGCCATTGGTATCCTCTCCATCTACCAAATGAAGGATGTGCCAATGAAATGGCATGGGTTAGGAAGTGTGGCAATAAAGAGCTCTGGCTACGAAGTTCCTTTTTCTTCCTCTTCCAGGTTTTTATTTAAATAATTTTTTTTTTTTTGCAAAAGGTTAAAGTTATATGACCAACCAACCAATTCAAAATGCCTGCTTAGAAAAAGGTTTTTTTTCATTGTTTATAATGTAGAAATTTTTAAATGTATAAATGGGTTGTATTCCAGTAGAGTTTTTAAATGTTATTTGGTGAAACTTAGAACATAATTTTTAAAATATATTTGTTGCCCTAGCTGATTTGGCTCAATGGATAAAGCACTGGCCTGTGGACCTGGGGGTCCCTTGGTACAGTTTCAGTCAGAGGCACATGCTCAGCTTGTGGGTTCTATCCCAGTAGGGGCATGCAGGAGGCAGCTGATCAATGATTTTCTCTCATCATTGATGTTTCTATCTCTCTCTCCTTCTCCCATCCTCTCTGAAATTAATAAAAATATGTTTAAAAATAAATAAATAAAATTTTAAGTCATGGATAAGAATCTGCTTGTTATTCAAATATCAAATATTTGAATCTGGAGACAGACTCACAGGCTTAACTAAGAAAGAGCCGCCATTCCTGGGAAAGAGTTCATTTACAACCATATTTCTGGCCATAACAGTCTCCTTGGGGTTTTCTTCTTCTTGTTGTTTATCATCACCTTCATCATGTATCCTTTTAGTCCCCCTTTTCCTCCATTTTGTGTTTGCTTTTCTCCCTCGCTCTCCCCTCCCCCCACTCCCTGTTTTCCCTAGGCAGGAACCTCCCCTCTCCCTCTTCAGCCTCTCTTTTCTTCACTTCCTCCAAGAAGCCTTTGCAGATCATCTCAGGTTGGGTTCCTGGAAACCCCTTCTCTAATAACAGCTTAAAACACCCCTGATTTCTTGTACTGAACACAATATTTTAGTATGGATACCTTACCTCTTGCCCTTGCCTATAAGGTCTGAGGTATGAGAACTGCATATACTGTCCCAGGATCTGGCACAGAGGGCAAAACACTAAAATAGTTTGAAAAAAAATATTTGTGGACAGAAATGGGGAAAAGATTGAGTTAAAAGAGAAACAGGAGAGCTACGTGAAGTGAGTAGAAAAAGTGAAGTGGAGAAAGGGTGAGGGATGAGAGAAATGGAGTAAGCACAGAGAGAAGAAACATGGAAAAGAATGCAGGCAGAAAGAACAAAGGGAAGAAGGGGGAAAGAGAGAAAGGAAATTAGGGAGAAAAGAGAGGAAGAAGCAATGAAAATACAGAGAAGTTGGGGAAGAATTATAGAGAGGAAGACAGGAAAGTAGGGAGGAGAAATGGAGGGAGGAAGAAAGTGAAATATATGATTGACTGCAGGTGACCTATTCAGAAACAGAGTCACAAAGGGCTACTTAAGATTGTGCCCCCAGCTGGTTTGAACTTCTTATCTCACAGCCTCAGATTTCTTTCTGAAAAACCTTTTTATGGGCTATGACTATGTTCTAAGTATTTCTGAAAGTGAACTGTATTATTTCTGCCAGTTTGGCTTTGTTTTCCTCGCCCTTTTTGTGAATTTTTATTAGTTATGGAAGCAGGCCTTAATAATAGTTGGGCTGAGTTGTTCCTATTTCACTAAGCTGAATGCTATTTTTTTTTCTTTAATGTTTTTGTTTTGTTTTGTTTTTAATTTGGAAAGATAGTGGGGAAAAGAAAAAGTAAACAAGTTTGAGAATGTCGGGCATCATGGAATAAGCCAGTTAGGGATCACAGGTTATAAGAACTTTAAAAGAATAGATGTTACCAGAGATAAACACTTTTCAAATGATTTTGTTGTGTTCTAACTCAATAATAGTTGATTTTCCCTTGATTTGGTCAATATGGCCTGAAGAACCACTTTTATTGTTCAAGGGAAGGTGGAATCAATAGGGTATTAGGCCCACCTCTGCAAAGAAAGCATTCTGCTACTAATCTCACAACTTCAGCCAATGCATTTCAGGGGTCTGAAATTAGAATTATTGACTACACTATTACATCACAAGTGGAATTTTCATCAGCCCTGGACCCTACTGTTCAGGATCACTCTGTGACACGAGGGTTTTGATACCTCAACAGTACTTTTAGTGACTTCCACTGAAATCAGAATGAAATTTCCCAAATGGTCTCTTAAACATTTTACTGCTATCAATTGTTTGACCATGGCAAACCTCTTATCCTCTCTGGGTCTTCCTTTCTTCATTTTAAGATGAGGGATTTGTACAAAATTATTTTAAGGTCTTCATCTACTTTAAAATTTTGAAAACCACGAAGTGCAGAACAGTAGAATACAGAAGGAAATGAGCTATATAACACTGGTGTACATTAAACTGTTCTTTAGGATCCTATAGATACACTATGGCTCAGGGCAAAGGTAGTGAAGTCTACTGCTTTTGTCAATAGCTATGACATATGATCTATTTTGCTTAAGAACCCCTTTACTGGGACAACTCAGAAAAATAAAGATCGTTTCATGGCCACTTTCTGATACTATCCTGATATCAGATATCCTATTTAAATTCTTTATTTTGGAATCTCAATATCCTAACATTTGCCAGTGTGGAACTAAAAGAGAGCAGTCTTTAAGACCCTCAAATATCAATTTGTAAAAACCACCAAAGATTTTGATGACATTGTCCTAGAAATATTATAAACATAAACTCATAGAACAGCTCAAGTTAAAGAACTCTTATTTTATGCCCAATTAAGGGAAGTTTATCTGTGCACTTTTAACAAAAGAGACTCTTGAGGATACATTCAAATTTACCTAAAGAAATAATTTCAGGATTACATAGATTCAAAGAGCAATTGGCTAACTTCACCTTTGCTGTAAGATATAAATTTAAATAAGAGTGGATTTTACTTTAATGGAAAGAGACCAAGAATAACTGATGGGAAACAAATAAAGCCATAATAATTCACAGAATGTTAATGGACCTGTCCAGGGGGAAGTTAATAATTTATGTCAGTCCAGGTATCCATTCTCCAGAGGATGTTAACACAGGTCTCAGGGTAGTCCTCAGACACTAATGTCAAGAACGTGAAGGAAAATAAACAGACAAGTAAGTCCCTATGGTTTGCTCAAATAATCCAGACTACATTCAATTACACAATCATGTCACTCAGTATTTATGCACTTAAAATATGACTGCCTCCAGCCTTCTCTGGTACACCACTTTGAAATAATTTCATTTATTTCCTGCTAACGACAAATGGATACATTATATTTTGCAGGAACATGCTTTTTCATGGTTTGAGTCCAAAGAATAGTTACCTTACTCCCAAAACTCACTGACCTCTGTTCTTTATGAGGTCAAAGTTCTGTCTTGTTAAATTAAAAATTATTCAAGACAGATTCTATGTCTGTCTTCAGGGTGTTTGAATGAACTTGAGTCTGTCGTGTGTAGATACCATCTGCCCTCTCCTTCCTCTCAGTCCCAAAGCTTCCCTTCTCTCCACACCCACTCTGTGCATTTGGAAATGATCTGCCTCAGATGTGGCTCTCAAGGCCCTAGTGATTACAGAACACAGAACATTCAGAACAGTTTCTGTGGTTGTTGTGCCATTTCCTTTGTCTCCCCGTACTCCGATTTAGCAGTTTGATTATTTCCTGTGAAATATTATCATGGTTTCACAGGGACTTGTCAAGTCAAAGAACCAAATTAGGTGGTGGGTATGTATAACTTTTCTTAATTAAAACCAAAGTGCGCACTTGAACAGTGTTGGAAGAATCATTTGACTATTTAGCAAGATGTATGTGAGGGTGAATGCTAGGTGAATGGGTTTCTTGTTTATTGTACTGCTGGCATAGCCTCTTCAAAGAAAGGTATTCATATGGGCCCAAAGAACTTCGTTTCTTATTTTATTTGTGATAATGCACTCACTGGTAATGATTTGAAAAAGATTATATAACTATGCAATTTTCACAAGTATGAGCCCTGCCTCAGGATTTGGTACAATGCCTGGCACATAGTCGGAGCTCAATAAGTGTTTATTGGAGAAACTAAACTATTAGTGCCTTAGGATATGTAAAGTTTTGTAAGATGCATCCTTTGTTCTCAAGAGACCTTTAATCTTAAGAGGTTTCATTTAATTGACTAAAAATATTTTAAACTGAAAGTCATATTTAATATCCTCAAAATGAAGGGAGATGACCTTAGATCTGCCCAGAAAAAAAAATACAAATAACCAATTGCACTACCTGAAGGTTATACATTATGAATTAAGAACTGAGCTGAACCTGATTGGCTGGTTCAGTTACTTGGAGAGAGTTTGTGAGTATGGTTCCTGGTCAGGATGCATACCTGGGTTGTAAGTTCGGGTTTGAACCACAGTCAGGATGTGTGCAGGAGGCAACCGATCAATTCTCTATCACACTGATGTTTCTCTCTCTCCCTTTCTCTCATTCTAAAAATCAATAAAAGCATATTCTTGGGTGAGGATTTAAAAAAAAAAAAAAAAACAAAACAAACAAGAACTGGGTTGAAGCCAAGGTACTAAGGAGAAGCCAGCATGTCATTAAGCAGGACATGTGGTCCCTCAATCCTTCATTCCAACATGACTGAGGCATATGACATTTGTGGAGTGACAGTAAATGTTCCCATGCAGTTTTGAAAAATAAATGTTTTTGACAAAGCAGAACTACAAAGCATTTACCAGATTTCCCATTTCCCAGAACGGCTGAGTTGTCCCCAGGGCTCATTAATGGCCACTTTTTGAGATCAGAATTTAAATAGAGAAGTATTAATAAAAGACAATCCACTAAAGAAAATAGACCTAGACTACCAAAAGCATCATCGTCTTAAAATTCCCTTTATGACAAGTAGAAAACGAAATGTTTCTGCTTAATGTGAAACATCAGTTGTTTTAAAAAGAGAACACACATTATCTTTCTCTTCTGGGAAGTGCACCAGGACAATAGAAAACACAAGCTTTCCTGTAGATCAATGATGTGAGTCTGCATACAGAGAACTAAAAATAATAGGGGCCAGGAAATCCAATTGTTTGATCCTCATGAAAGCCAATGAAATGTGCTCAGCCTCATCCATTTTTCCCCTTAATAATATTAGAGCCAAAAGGAACATCACGTTAAAATAAAGTTGAACCCCTTACTGGGAAGCACACGCTGTCCTTAAAAGAACCTGGGCTCTAGGTTATTTCAACTATGTTTGAAACTCCACTTTGTAAACTAAGGGAACTTGGGCAAGCTTTAACCAATTTAAATAGAGAAGTATTAATAAATGAATATCCACTAAAGAAAATAGACCTAGTCTACCAAAACCAACAGTCTTCAAGGGAGAATGTTTCATCTGTTTTCAGAGTACCTAGAGCCTGGCAAATACTAGGGTGAGAGGAAGGAATCACAAAGATAAATTGGGCCAGAGTATGCAGAGCCTTGTGGCCATTGTAAAGACTTTGGATTATATTCCATATGTCATGGGAAGCCAATGGAGAGCTTTAAGTAAGGGAGTGACATGCTCTCATTTACATTTTTAAGTGTTTTTCATGTTGTTGTTTAAAGAATGGATTAGAAGAAGGCAAGAGTGGAAAGCTGAGTGACTAGCTAGGATTATCTTGCATGAATTCAATTATAAGATAATAATGACAATCTCAGGTGTTGACAGTGGAAACAGAGAAGAGCAAACAAATTAGACATATATCTTCCAGGGAAAGCCAAAGAAATGTCAAATTAAATAAATGCAAGGTTTGAAGGAAAGGGAAGAAATAGGAATTTTAACCAAGTTATAAAGCTTGAGCAACTGAGTGAATAATTTACTAAAATGTGGACCCCTGTATATTCCTGTGATCAGATGAGGGTTGCAGTGGGGAAAATATGACTTTATTTTGAAGGCTGGGTGATGTCAACACAATGCCAAGAGGAAATGTCAAGTTGAGAGTGGCATATATTTGATGAAACCATGTGTAATTGTCATTTTTTTAAGACCAAAACTCATGAAATACTGGAAATTCTATATGGTTTAATATAATCTGCATTTGAAGGCCAGTGGAAAAATAAAACATCTGGGAAGACACTTCACATAATGAAGTCTATGTCACGTTAGGTTTTATGTAATTTATAAGCATAAAATATCATGTGAGCATAGTTTTTCTTGGTACTATTTGTAGTACATTAACAGAAAGTCATACCCATTATACAACTAACCAGATTATGAGAATTCAACATCTACCAGGATTTCCTTTAATACTCCACGTTGGCTTCAAAGAATTTCTTCACGTTTAAGGGGAGCAATTTAGATTCCACACGCCTCAGTGGCAGCTGAGCACCATGAAATGAGAGCCGCCATGCAGTCATCTTTGCAGTTTACAGCTGGCAAGCTGTGCCTGAGTCTCCTCTCAGGGTCTTGGTAGCTTGCCAGTTTAGGATAGAGATAATCTCATGCGTCATCTGCAATTTTTTTTTCATTTTGTTATGATTTTACTCTTCTGTTTGAATTTTATTTGCATAAAAGTCTCCACTATATAAAAATCAATCACCACATATACTTTGTTAATTGTTGAGGTGATCATGTGTCATTAATGTCATTAGTAAACACACTTTATGGAGGATTTACCCTTTGATCATTTATTTCTCTTAAGAAATAAATTACTTTCTCAAAAGCAAAGGAAAACTATATCAACATTTAATCAATTATATAATAACAGACTATCTTAAAACCTAAATAAATGCACTGTAACCTACAAATGCAAGATCCAATACATTCAGTCATAAATCTTCTCAACTTTTCCTTTAAAACATCAGTAGCATGTTTTCCCACCTTTTCCTTCCCTCACCATCAGTCTAGCATGGCATTTTTTTCTCTTGCCTGAGTCATCAAAGCTTTTCTCTAATGGTTGTTCCTGCCACCTATCTTCCCTCCCCTCTATAATCCTGCCACTCCAATCTTCCTGTCATCATTGGCATCATCAGAGACTGATGAAACTTTATGTATGGCTCACCACAGACCTCTCCACAGGATACTAGGTGTGGAATTTGCACCATTCTGCAAAAATATGTATCCCCAATGTATGTGAAGCATTTAAAGGAAGACCATTGTTTTAATCTCTACATTTCAAACAAGTAAGGAGAGAGAATTTTTCTTTACCCAATAGGACAATGTATTATGGAAAGTATTCTTATTCTAGAAACATGATTGACTGTGGGAATTTCTTGAAATGTTTCTTAAATGGATCAAATGTTTTAATTCACACAGGGAGTACTTGGGAGCTGGAAGATAAAGAGGAGCCTTCATTCATTCCTAATGAAAGTAAGTTAAGAATTTAAGAGTTTTCAGATTACACTTTTCAACTTTATCTGGAGGTAAACAACCAATAGCTAAGTATATGTGTGTTTTGTTTTGTTTTGTTTTTTGTTTGTTTGTTTTAATGTTTTATTTTCTCTCTAGCTTTCATTATCTCTGTGGAGACCAATGAGTAGTAGGAGCTCTAGAGCTATAATTATTTTCTAATAAAGATGATTTTTATAATGTTCAAATATAAAGCACTTAAGCAAATGAACATTAGAAATAAGGATTACAAGACTAAAGAAAACTAAGGCTTGACATCACTGAGCTATAAGTGAATTTAATTTGAGTTTCAGTTTTATTCTTATTGGGAACTAATTGTCAGACCTTGAAGTAGTCAATTAATTTTTTCTATTTCACAGCTTCTTCTTCTACAAAATAGAAGTGACCTGAAAGTTTATGTTACATTCAAATATCTAAATCCTCTAATCTCTCATTTCCTGTGATACTATAATAGCAATTTAGACAGCACTATCTCACAATTCTGCTTTCTCACAATTCTGTTGGTGGAGTATGCTAATATTGGATGGAGTGCCTCTATCCTCCATAATTCTCACTATCAAGCTATAGAGGACAAAAAATCTATTTTGATTGACATTATTTCACTTTTACCTTTCAGCAGTAAATATGGAGATAGTAATAGGCCACTGGTCTGCATTTTCTTACCTACTAAAGAGAGTGACAATGTACTCCCATATATTCTAAAATCTGTCTCAGCTTCCTCCTTGATGATCTGTGGGTTTTATGGAATTTCAATGCCTATGTTATATGGAGGTGATGTTCAGAGGCACTTTGGTTACTGTGAATACTCGCTCTAATTGGCTGGTGGTAAAGGTGATTGGCATCAAAATTGGGACCCTTCAGTCTTCAGGCTGACTGTCCACTGAGCCAAACCACCTAGGGCAGAACAGCTTTCATCTTTAAAGCCAATAAGGAGAGCAAAATGCTAGAGCAAGTCTGCTAGCAAGCTGCATTCTTGTATAATGTCACCTCCCCTCCATCACCTTTCCCACACTACATGAGGTAATCATAGAGGGACATCCAATTTTCTTTGTCATACTCTATTGGTTGCAAACAAGTGCCAAGTTCTGTCTACACTCAAGGGAATGTTATTAAACAAAGAAATGGACACTAGTAGTTGGGGGATGATAGGGTCCAGCTAAAAGTCTGTTCATCCAGTCAAGATGAAGAAATTTGTGTGGCCAAGCACAGAGAGTGGATATCCTGAGATAAGTGTCAATAACAATTACTAACAATATTTCCAGCCTCTCTCACCCACGCACATGTTCGGAAAGACAGCCAGATATGCCAGAATCATCTTGTAAACATGAAACACATGGTATCAAAATGTTCTCAGTTAAACTAGATAATATGTAAAAATCAAGGAGCATTTAAATAAAGTTAATATGGACATATGTTGATACATATATTCATTATTACTGTTGGTATAGAAGAGAGTAGCAGGCCTTGCAAAAAGGAGATTACATTTTAATGGTTATTAACTGTGTGACTTTGAGAGATTGGCTTACCCCACAGTTTTATTATCTATAAAATGGGAATATACTAGTCTCACAGGGTTGTGAGAGTTAAATTTAATAAGCTAAAATATGAAAATACTAGCAGAGTAACCAATATGTAATAGGCACACAATAGGGGCTAGCCCCATTTCTTCTTTGTTTTGCTAGATTATTTATAAATCTTGATTATCTTTTATTTTTAGGGAATGTGGTGATAAATGTAAAATATCCAGAAGGGTAACTATGAACAATTTCTGGTTAATTTAAAATTCAGAAGGAGCTGAGAGTCATCTGGTCCAGGCTCCTCCACTTTAGTAGTCTTTTAATAACCTTCCAAGTTACTGTGTTTCTGGGACTCTAGTTATGCAATGGGTGAAATTTGACATACTCAGATTTCCCCAAGGTTTTTCTGATTCTTGATTCATAATGAGCAGCTGTCTTACCAAATTATCACACAATTATAGCACCAGAGTCATTCTTGGAGCTCTTTCAATTAAAGACAAAACAAAATACAAAAAACTAGCTGGGATCTTCAAGGCTTCATTTTCTGCACTTTGTTGGTCCACATCAATAGTGTATTATTTAGCACCATATAGAGATGATAGTTCTAAGTCCAAGGTACCCCATGATTTATCTATAAGCCATATGATTTTTTTTATGTCAATAAATGTTTTGTTACTTGGTAGACCAATAGATTTTAAATGACAATAAATTGAGAAGCCCTTGATGGATGAACCTTCTCAGTCAGATAATTTAGTGGTATCAAGATGAATGACTTATATGGACAGTTAAGACATTTACTTGAATAAAAGAAGACTGCATATGTTGAAAAATGTAAGAGTTCACAAGTAGAGGCAGGAACTAATGGATGTTGATCCAATATCAGCCTATTTCCTAACAAACAAACCTCTTCTTTTAAGCTATGGAGAACTTTAGCCAAACCAATCCATCCTCAGCCCTGAACAATTGTTTGGTCTTTGTTATGCACTGGTCTGAAGCACACCATATATTTTACATGATAACTAACCCCCTCAAAGCAAACAGTATGCCTTTTAAAATGTTTTGCTGTATATCATTAGCAGAAAAAAAAAAGTGATTAATATATAGCACTGCCAATTTTCTGACTTGAATCTCTGATGGTTACTATGTGTACCAGTTAATAATGTGTATTTTTTTGATAGATGGAGTTACACATATGTTGATATATATAAGATTTGATATGTATGCTATTTTGTTGTATTGACAGCACACTTCAAAACTTCATATGTCAGCTGGGACTGGTTTGGCTCAGTGGATAGAGCATCGGCCTGAGGACTGAAAGGTCCCGGGTTCGATTCCGGGCAAGGGCATGTACCTTGGTTGCGGGCACATCCCCAGTAAGGGGTGTGCAAGAGGCAGCTGATCAATGATTCTTTCTCATCGATGTTTCTAACTCTCTATCCTTCTCTCTTCCACTCTGTGAAAAATCAATAAAATATATTTTTAAAAAAACTTCATATGTCAAATTTGCTGAAGGTATTAACATCATATATATTTTTATGCTTAAAAATGTCAAATTTCATGCCAAAAAAACAGCTTTTATAGAAAGTTTTAATTCATTACTTTATTTTGAAGAGAAAGTTATCGTATACTTCAGGAAGCTGATGGTGTACATGCTCCATCTCAAGATACTTGTGAACACTAGTTTAAATGTTTTAAAAGTGATGATTTTTGTGTGAAAGACAAAGAACGTCCAAGTCAACCAAAAAAGTTTGAAGACCAACAACTACAAGCATTATTGGATGAAGATGCGTGTTAAACTCAAAAACAACTTGCAGAAAGATCAAATGTTGCTCAGCAAACAATTTCCAATCATTTACAAGCAATGGGAAAGATTTTAAAGGAAGGAAAATGAATGCCCCATAAACTGAACAAAAGACAAATGAAAAACTGAAAAGACATCAGTAAAATGTTGCTTCACAGGCATGAAAGTGTTTTTTTGCATCAAATTGTGACTGGTGATGAAAACTGGATTTATTTTGAGAATCCCAAACTCACAAAATCGTGTATTAATCCATGTCAACCATCAACATCAACTACAAGGCAAAATCACTTGGGAAAGAAGACAATGCTCTGCATTTGGTGGAATCGGGAAGGAGTGGTGTATTATGAGCTTCTAAAACCAGGTGAAATTGTTAATACTGATCGCCTCTGACAACAAATAATCAATTTAAACAATGAAATGACCAGAATGTGCCAGAATACACGGCAAAATCATTTTGCTTCGTGATGATGCACATCATACACTTTAAAACCAGTTAAAGACGCGTTAAAAAAATCTTGCCTTGGAAGTATTAACCCACCCACTGTATTCATCAGACCTTGCTCCTTCAGATTTCCTCTTGTTCCAACTGATGGCGCATGCACTTTCTGAGCAGCACTTCAAAACATACAAAGTGGAAAACTGGGTCTCTGAAAGGTTTGCCTCAAAACAAGAAATGTTCTTTTAGGATGGTACCCACAAATTACCTAAAGATGGAGTACATGTATAGGTAGTGATGGACATTACTTTGAATAAAGCACTGTTGATGTTTCTCTTGAAATTATCCTGTTTTCTTTGATTACAAAATCCTCTATTATTAACTGGTACACCTAGTATAAATACAATACAATGTACATGTGTTTATATTTATGATGAGAGAATGGGTAGGTCAAGAATATAAAATTGGAAGGGTCTCTCCCTTTATTGCTCTCTTAGGAATAGTTTCCATAAACAAATTATATCAAATGTCTCTACAATCTTAAAATGTAACTATATAAGTAAAAGCTGCATAAGGTTAGGGAAATCTGGGCCCAGGGAAAGTGTGATCCTTTCTTCAATGAATATTAAGTGGAAGACAAATATATAATGATTGAAATAGCTTTCAGGTATAAATGGAAAATATAAAAGAGAATTTGGGAACCATGAAAGACTCTTTCTCTCTCAATATAACATATTACATATATATTTTTGAATGCAGGAAAACATGAGTCCTCATTCAATGCTGGAAAGAATGAATTAGAATTTTATTAATACAGCTGAAGATATATATAATCTCTGAGTCTCGGGTACACTTCTAGTTACCTCAGCCTAGCTCACCACTTCAACCTGTGTGTAAGGATGTTAACTGCCAAGCAATTTGTCAGAATGAGGGAAAATAAAGTACTTTAATACTATTCCATAGAGGGAAAAATATTTATTATATGTCACATATTTTAATATAAAATCGCAGCAGGTAAGTAACATGGAAATCAGAAATAAGTGTCATGTGAGAAAACAAGATGGTAAATGATATTCATAGCATAATGTTTATAATTTTTTCACAATTACACAATTTTTATAATATATTTTTTAATGACTGTTTTTACATATACAGTAAAATAATGGAGACATAGACATAAATTATACATGCCAAATTAAAGATATAAGTTGTATGTGGAAAGAAAACAATGGAAATATGTTTGGAAGATTTAAAAAGGGATTGCATTTATTCTATTATGTTCTTATTGTGAACAAATTAATATTGATTCTAAGTGATTGCTTTTATTCTATGTATATTTCTAAAATGTAATGATAAGACAAAAATAACCAAAGTAAACTATGGGCCACACCTCCAATCTTATACAATAATTGTTTTATTAATGCACATAAGCATATAGAATTTTAATATAATTTCAGATGGTTTTGTATAACTTCTAAAAACCATTGTAAGCATTGCTAATGTTCTGAAGACCATGGAGCTGAGGTAAGATCCCCTGGGTAGATGTTCCACAAGCCTCACCCCTCATCATCTGTGAAGTCCTTCTACTATAGCACAATTTGCAGTCTTTACCCAGGGGTTACCAAACTTTGTTTTAAAGCAATTCTGAATAGAATGCAACATGGTGTAACAGAGGAAAACTACATTGTTCAGAATAAAGTGGTTATGTGTAAATTGTTCTTCCTCTTACATAGGAAGTGGCTTCTGAAACCTCTAAGAGAATTCTGAGCTAAGAGATTTAAAAACCAACATTTTAATATCTTACAATAAAAATTAAGCCAGGATGATGACCACAGTTAATCACCAAATCATCCTACTGCTCAGGATTCCAACATTAACAAACTGAGCAGTATGATAAAAGGAAGAAAAACAAAATATTAGTTGTTTTTTGATTGGTGGGTTGCTTTTGAGTGATATAAGAATAGAATAAGCCCTGGCCTGGTAGCTCAGCTGGTTAGAGAATCATACCAAAACACTAAAGTTTTGGATTCAATCCCTGGTCAGGGCACATACAAGAATCAACCAATGAATGCATAACTAAGAGGAACACAAATCAATGTCTCTCTCTCTGTGTTCTCTATTTCCCCTCTCTAAGACCAATCAATCAATCAATCAATCAAGGATAAAATCTCTGAGATATTTTTTAAAAATGACTTTGATATTGACAATTAAACCAGGTGATATATGGATAAAAGTTGCCAGCAAACATTTATTGGCTATATCTATACTGTAAACTATGAGGCCTAACAAAAACTTTTGCTATATGTACAGTTAAAACATAGAAAAATGGGAACTTACGGGTTTTATTTGCTGTTTCTCTCAAGGAGCTCAGAACCTAAATTTATGTAAATTAAAATAAATTATACTTCTGATTAACATCCAGCCTTATGCTCCTTTTTTCGTATTTTCTGTCTTCCCATCTTTATTCAAGGTTAAAAAATAAGGTAAATATTTTCTTATTGTAAACAGCTTCAACTATTTTTTAGAAAGAAATGTGGATATAAATAAATAAGAAGTCTCATTTTCATTAGCTCCAAAATTTTCATTCTAGTCTCTCAGTCTTCTATAATGATTCTTTTATAAATGCCTATGAGTATACTGTTTACTTTCCATGTATTGGTAATAACTTTTAACTGGTACATTTTTTAATATATTTTTTATTGATTTCAGACAGGAAGGAAGAGGGATATATATATATACAAAAATGATGAGAGAGAATCATTTATCAGCTGCCTCTTGCATGTCCCCTACTGGGGATCTAGCCTGGCTTGAGCCCTGACCTGGAATCAAACCATGACCTCCTGGTTCATAGGTCAATGCTCAATCACCGAGCTATGCTGGCCAGGCCAGTGGTACATATTTTTAATCACATTTCTATTATAATTCTCCTGCTAGATAAACTGATAATGATATCAGTCATCAAAATGATAAAGAAAATAAAATGTAATTGGGTAGCAGACTAAGATTTAAAAGTTCTTCACTTCACTATCAACTCACATACATTCTGCCATCACAGAAATGTAAGTTCTTACTTAAACATCTAAGTGAGACTATCAGATTATTTTTTCTCTCTCTCATAAATGTTACTTAATGAAAAATATAAGGTTTATATTTTGCAGAGACGGAAAAAATTTCAGTTTTACCTCTTTTGGAAACTTGGAAATAAAGAAGCCACAATAAGTAAATATCTCATAAAGAGCTCACTGGTGAAGAACAAATAAAATTTAAGTAGATGAATGATTTCAAATAATCATAGTGGATTTCCTCCCAATTTGTATCAAGTACTTAGTTCTAAGTCTTTGGTCTTTCTACATAATAGACATATGAAATCACTCAGCCAGCCATAGAGTTAGTCATATAACTTTATGATTAAATTCAGAGTAGATATAAAAAAATGTTTCATTTTGATAATCATTTTCTATTTTTCCTAAAAAATTAAATGAATAAATAAAAAATTGTTTCATTTTGATAATCATTTTTCTTTATTCCTAAAAAATTAAATGAATACTTTAGGCAGTAATCAGCAAAACAGAGGTCAGAGATTTTTAGAATTAATTTACATTTCATTATGAAACAATTCCAGGTGCAAAATTAAAAGACTTCATTTTGCTTCTCAATCTCTATTTAAAATTCCATTTCTATTTTCATTCCTGCAGAAATGACATCCTATACTCATTTATGTTTTATTTGTTTGAGGAAAAAGAAAGTCTGAATTCAGTCTACTGGGATCTAATTATTGGAACCTAATTCTAATTACAGTCTTTTAAATCAACGCTGGCTTTCCTCCTCTCCACTTCCTTTAGAAAAAAAAAAGGACCATTTATATTGTTCAGAAGTTTTCCATGTTAGATACCTCTATTTATAGAAACCATGTACCAAGGGTTTTGTAGCTATAGAATCTCAGTTTGCCAAACAACTTCATGCTCATTTGAACTATGGAATTTCTTTGTAATTTAAATGTGCAGGATAAGAGACATGCAAAGATGAAACATATACAAATCAAGACTTTCTTGTTGAGATAGAACATAACATTTCCCCTGAAACCTAATTTTTGCAAAAGGTATAAAGAGAGCTACTAATAGATGTTGCCTGTAGATGTTTAAATAAAATGCACAAATCTGAGCCCTATTATTAAACTGTCATAAGTCTACTATCAAAACAATATTTTTCTACTAACCATGGACTGGCAACAAACAATAGACAACACATTCAACTTGCAACTCTACAGTACATGTAAAGGTAATTCCTCCCAATTTTCCTCTTCATTTAATTTACCAGTATATTCTCCTTTGTAACATTTTTTTTCTCTTGTCAGATAATAAATACTAGTATTTAGTCCAAAGGCTCTGAATTTATTTTACTTAGGCCCTGTTCCCTTACTGAGTATTCACACTTAATTTTCACTCAGATATGTTACCATCTCAACTAGTAAGCAAAGGCAAATGTAATCTCTTCTGTCAGTCTTGGTTACACAAGGACCATTATCATGACATTTCATGCCACACACACCTACTCCCTTATATTAAGATATGTGCCACAGGCAAGTACTAGGGGAACAAAGGCAAATCAATTCAGCAGGCAATGAGGTATCCCACCACTGACTCATCAAAGGCTGTGGTTTTCCACCTGGTCTAGCCACAAGAAATGCATCAAACACTGATGAGCACATATAAATGTACTGACAATTCAGGTTGAAACGGGCAACTGCACTTTGAGCCTAGACTCAAACACCATATCTCTACAGGAGTGTGGCATTTGATAGAACATCATAGATATTCCATGGTCAACGTTTTGGGCCAACAAGGTTGAGATTTTCACTGTATAGGGCACCTATGTGGTTTTTCTTTCCTCTGTGGAACTTCTTAGGAACTTTAATGAGGCAAAAGAGGAAACTAAGGCAGTGGTTCTCAAACTTTAGTGAACAGTATAATCACCCGAAGGCCTTATTAACACATAGATGTGTTGGGCATCCAGAGTTTTCTGATTTAGTAGCTCTGCGGAGGGCCTGAGATTTTTCATCTCTAACAAGCCTCCCAATGACTGCTGGTCACCCAGTGGCCATATATTGAGAAGATTTAAGCTTAAAAATACATTTCACAATTTCATTGATTTTTTTTCCTTTTTTATGAAAAATGAATCTGACAGTACTACTGTTTCCTATGATATATGTTAGGAAGTATGTTTTAGCTTGGAAAAGAATTTTGACAATAAACAAGAGCAAAGTGATTCCTTTACTTCTAATAGGACATGTTAGAAACAACTTATAAACTTCTGAAACTGAAAAATATAGAAAAGAATTCATGGATAGTTATTTTCTCATCGTAATTTATGACAAGTGATAGTCCTTTAGTTATTTCTGATATGTATAGTTTAGTATTCTAACGTTTAGGAATTCAGTGAAGCAAGAAGTAGACAATACCAGGAATGTAAAAATTCTTAGGTTCAAAGCATGTATTGTTAAATAATCTTTCCTTTTTCAAAACTGTATAATCAGGGTCTTCCTTTGGGAAAGATAAAATAAAAAATTTAAAAAGTCTTACTAAAATAAAAAGGACTTGATTTCTATTTCTTGTAGTGGACTTTGAAATGTTCATTAGTTCCTTGGGTTTTGTGTTAAAAAGTGTTTGAAAATTTGTTTTTCTAAAAAAATAAATGAATAAATAAGAACTCTTGTGTTAATCAACACATAATCCTATATAATAAAAGCCTAATATTCAAATCATCCCTTTGGGCAGTTGTTTGAATGGGAGTTCAACCAGGAGTTCCACCACTCACCATGACCTGTGCTTACCACCACGTAGTGGCACAAAATATGGCAGGCATCAGTGACATGGTACTGGCAGCAGGCAGCAGTGGAGGTGCTGGCAGCCCCAATGGGCCCTAAGGAGAATGGGACCATGGCAGGATGGTAGAACAAGTGACACCAGTCCAAGGTGGGGTGCCAGGCAGCCCTGCGGGATTGCAGGGCTGCAAAGCTGGGGGCACAAACTGGGGGCCAATCCCCACAGGCCACCCAAGGGACTTCACCCATACACAAATTCATGCACAGGGCCTCTAGTAGAACTATAAATGCATACCAGTACAGAAAATATTACTATATATTATTCATAGGTTTTACTCTCCCAAGGAAATTTATTATTTATTCAAAAAAAATAGTTCAAAAGAAGATAATGTTTATGCCCAAAAACATTGTTTCCAATATGAGCTATAATATTTTCAAAGTTAAACAATTTAAATATTTCCAAATGGGGAAAGAGTTAATAGACTGTGGATATTAAATTGAGGAAACAGAAATTCAGATTAAACTGAAATTATGAAAAATGTGAGAGCATAAGGATGCTATGTACAAAACTAGATCTCAGAATTATTTCTCTGCTCAGATAGCACTGCACACAAGAAGGGTCAGCTGAATTATAGTACTGAGAATATAAATAATTTTGATTTGTCTTCTTTTAAAAAAGTGTCAATATTATTTAACAATATACAATCTTTTCTTCTTGTAATCCTCATCAGAGATTATTTTTCCATTGAGTTATGGAGAGGGTAGAGGGGAGGGACAACCTGGAAAAGAAGGGAGAGAGAGAAAGAAAGAGAGAGAGAAGAGAAACATTGATGTGAGAGAGACACATCTATTGGTTGCCTCCTACATCTGCCCTAACTAGGCCAGGATCAAATCTGCTATCCAGGTACATGCCTTTGACCAGGAATCAAACCCCTAACCCTGCTGTGCCTATGCTCTAACTACTTAGAACTCTAGCCAGGGCAATAATATATAAACATTTTTAAATATTCCTAACAATATGTTCATTCACCCCAAAATGTACAATTTTAACTTTCTGGCAACTCATATTAACAGCGCTAAGCTCAGAACATGATAGAAGTGTCTGGAATAGTTAGGTAAAAAGTTAGTGGAGAAAAGGAATGAATAAAAGGAGATTGGAGACATCCCCAACTTAATTTTCTTCATATCTTAAATGAGGCTCTCTGCACACAAACAGTAGGCCCAAGCCTTATATCTGTATTTACTTTAGTAAATACATTACAATCAATGCAAATGGATGTGTGTCCACCAGAAATTAATAATCATTTTTAGACCTTAACATTTTTTTCCTTTATTTTCTACATTTTAAAATAAGCTGAATGTAAGAGAAACACACACACACACACACACACACGTGTGTGTGTGTGTGTGTGTGTGTGTGTGTGTGTGTGTGAGAGAGAGAGAGAGAGAGAGAGAGGGAGACTAGGGTTTGTTTTAGTCGACATAACTTTAGACACTTTTGTTTTTCCTTAGCTGCAATCATGTTAAAATTCTGGGTGATAAATTTGCTCTTATTTAAAGAAATGTTATTTTTTCTCATAAAAAAAGAACATACCCTTTCTTCATTGTAATTAAGTGTTAACATGAAATTAGAGATCTTGCTGATTACAAATTATATTTTCACCCTATAGTTTTGCTAAAAACACTCAGGATTTTGAAGTTGAATAGAAAGGCTCTGAGTTGGTTACTCACTGAACAAGGCACAAGGCTTTTTTCTTTTCGCATTATAACATTTTTACATAGCTTTTTCAATATTCAGAGCTATAAGTATATTCTCTACAAAACACTGCCTTTGATTTAAAACATCTGCCTTAAATTTCTGACCCTCAAAGAATCATTTAGAAGTACAGAACATTTTTTTCTAGTTATTTAAAAACTGATGGGTGGTACAATTATGAAGTTGCCCTAAAAAGCAAATCTCAGCATATTCTTAATCAGAGTAAAATGTGATTCTTTCTAACAAATGCACTGTTGAATTTCTTTCTGCCTTTGTCAGGAAAACAGCTGTGAACAGATTAAACTTTCCAATTTTTTAAATCTTCTCTCATGACTCACTTGAGACACAATTTTATGTTACATAATTTTGAAACTTAGAGCTAACACAACCTCCAGTTCATGCAAGCACCCTGTGGGGCTCAGCTCCTTGGTGAGTATGCACAGACTGAGGGCCTACTATGTGCTGAGCACTGTCCTTAATTGCTGTCCTAAGTTATCTCTAATTGCAGTGAGAGAGGAAGGGAAGGCATGCAGCTATGCAGCTTGTGATATCCTGATGAAAAGAACTAGGAAACCATTGACATGACAGAATACAATCATTCATATTGATTAGATATATCTCTCAAACTTCCTGAAGTCACTTCTGTGAGACTTAATAGTTTGATCCAGGCTGATGGAGGGGTCATCAATAGGAACAAGAGTAATAGAACCATTGGAACATTTCCTCCAGCACTGAATGCATAATACATTAGACCCATGGTTGGCAAACTGTGGCCCGCGAGCCACATGCATCGCCAGAGCCGTAGTTTGCTGCTCTGTTGACTAATAAGTTTGCCAACTACTGTCATATAGCACCCTTTACCTCTTCACACAATATGCCACAATTGCCTAATCCTCATAGCTTCCCACTACATGGTAACATTTAGTCTAGTCCAGTGATTGGAAAACTCATTAGTCAACAGAGCGGCAAACCACATCTCTCTAGCTGTGATTTGCAGACCACTGCACTACTAGACCATCTCTACTCAGAGAAGGACTGGGGTGTGTTCATGGATACAGTGACAGTTCTTTCCATCTAAAACAAAGTGCATGGGCTGATATGTACATCGGGGTTCATGGAAGCAACAGAGCAGGAAGTTTCAAAATGGGACTACCTTGAAGTAAACTGGACAGATGACCAATACATATAAACCCACTGAAACACACAAAGCACTGGCATCTATGCATCTTTAAGGAGGAAGGAGGGGTGAAGGAGACAGCAAAGGTCAAAACCTGGAGATCTTTAATGAAAACCATTAAGCATAGTCATGAAGGCTAGGTTAGTCTGTTTTATTATGAATAAAACTGTCTTCATTTAGGCAGCTCTCATGTGTGTATTCTATGCAATAACATCTTCATATAAAATCAGGTTTGTACCAGGAAATTTAAAACCAAAGAAATTTAAATGTATCCATTAAAATTATATTAGTAATTAACAACAGTTACCCAAAACCATTGTAAAAAAAAAATAAGACAGGTGAGTTCATGTGAATAATGCAGACACTAAAAAATGTAAGCAGAGTACAATTAATGGATGTGCTAACTGCTATTCCTTGTAGCCTGCAACATTTCCATCCACTAGCCCCCCACAGATACATTACACCAGATTGCAAAGCCCTTTGCAAAGTATAAAGTGCTATAAATATACTGGATAATAATGATAATCCATCTTGCCTTCCATCTCTATAGAATTTAGTTATATTACTAAATTTGAGCTTTTATGGTTCCCAAATGAACCAATGGGCCCATATTTCTTCCCTTTCCTCCTGCAGTAACACAATCTAAGCATGTCAGGCAGGCCAGAGTGGGATGGGAGGCAGGGTTTGCCTGCAGTGGTTTATGCAGAATGGGTCAAAGGACCACAACACAGGCCACTTTCCTGATCAGTCACAATGGATACCATCAGATTTCCTCTCCCTGATAAAAGTTGACAAAGTGAGAAAAAGCCCCTCTCAGTTGGTCATTTCTGTCAATAATTAATAGCATTGTCCTATAAAAGCAGCATCCGACCATTGTGTATTCTGAAACATTTTCTTTTGAGCTTTAAATGTTCTTATCCCAGCATGCAGAGGATTGCACAGTGATATTGCACTCTGATTTTGCATCTTGCCTTTGCTCTGCCCCATATCTCCATCAGAGACAGGCTGCTGAAACTGGAGACCCTGTGATCTCTTAATAACAAAATGGTTCTACTTGAATATCACATCATTTAATTTGTATCCACTAAATATGCAGTTGCTGGCCTGCATTTTGGACTCCCTGGGAATTGTCAAGTCAGGGACCATCCAGCTTTACAAAGAAAAGGAGATGATGACAGAAAAATAAATAGAAGAAGAAATAGAGGGAAACAGTGATATAGTTGAACGGAAGCTAAGTTAACCTGTGTACTGTCATGAACTTGTATGGGTCTGTTCCTTTCTTATTTTTAATATCAACACTGTATCAGATTCCATAGAGTTAATCTTTTAAAATTTCCTTTCAGAAACATTCAACAATTTAATTGATCATAGATGCAATGTTTATTATTGTACTAGAATGACTAACTTCCAATCATGAATTGAATAACTACTAAAAATGTTCTTTTAAACAAATCAATGTAATTACTGTAATGGGCTAAAAAATAAAAAAATAAATAAAAAACAGAACACATAACCATGTCAATCCATGCATTAAAAGTTGGACAAAATTTGCCAAAACCGGTTTCGCTCAGTGGTAGAGCGTCAGTCTGTGGACTGAAAGGTCCCGGGTTCAATTCCGGTCAAGGGCATGTACATTAGTTGCGGGCACATACCCAGTGGGGGATGTGCAAGAGGCAGCTGGTCAATGTTTCTCTCTCATTGACGTTTCTGGCTCTCTATCTCTCCTTTCCTCTCTGTAAAAAATCAATAAAATATATTTTTCAAAAAACAAAAAACGTTCATTTAAAAAAAAAAGTTGGACAAAATTTTTAATATAAGTTCATAATAAAAATATTTCAGAAGAGTAAATATAGAGAACTTCTTCAACTTTACAAAAAGCTGAAACAATCAAACTGTCCCTTAGAAGGTGAATGGTTAAGCAAAATGGAGTTTACCTATACTATAGCCTATGACAGGCATACTTCAGTGATATTGTGGGTTCATTCCAGAGCACCCAGACAAAGAGAGCATTGCAATAGAATGAATCACACAATTTTTTTTGTTTCCCAATGCATATGAAAGTTATGTTTACACTATAGTCTATTTAGTGTGCAATAACATTAGGTATACAATATGTACATTCCTTAATTCAAAAATACTTTATTATTAAAAAAAAATTCCAATTATCATTTGAGCCCTCAGTGAGCCCTAACCTCTGGCTGTCTTGCTTTGATGCTGATGGCAATTGACTGATCGGAGCGATAGGTTGTTGAATGCATGTGTGGCTGTCTCAGTTTCTTAAAATAGTCAAGTTTGCCCCATCCATGGACTCTTTCTTTCACAAATGCTTTCTCTGTAACAGGCCATGATGTTTGATAGCATTTTATCTACAGTGGAACTTCCTTAAAAAATGGAGTCAATCCAATCGAATTTTGCTTCTGATTTAAGAAGTAAGTTTATGTAATATTTTAAATCCTTCATTGTCTTTTCAACAGTCTTCACAGTATCCTCACTAGAGGTAGATTCCATCTCAACAAACTACTTTCTCTGCACACCCATAAGAAGTGACTCTTCATTAAATTGCATCCTGAGATTCCAGCACTTCAGTCTCATCTTCAGGCTCCGCTTTAATTCTAGTTCTCCTGCTATGTCTACCATATCTGCAGCTAACTTCCTCCACTGAAGTCCTGACCCCCTCAAAGTCATCCATCAGGATTGGAATCGACTTCTTCCAAATGCCTGCTAATGTTATTTTGTCCTCTTCACATCACAACTGTTCTTAATGGCATCTGGAATGGAGAAT
Source organism: Pipistrellus hanaki (assembly GCF_964339955.1). Classification (NCBI taxonomy): domain Eukaryota; kingdom Metazoa; phylum Chordata; class Mammalia; order Chiroptera; family Vespertilionidae; genus Pipistrellus; species Pipistrellus hanaki. The sequence goes on from NC_140508.1 coordinate 21,990,699, forward strand.
TCTTTCCTTCAATTTACTTTATGCATATTCAACAGAGGAATTACTATCTTAAGGAATATTCATATTTCTTTTTTAAAATTTATCTTTCATGTTGAAAGTTATACAGATGTACTCTTTCCCCCCCCCTACTCCCGACTCCTTCTAGTCCATCCCCTCTCTGTCCCAGGCCTTTACTACACTATTGTCTGTGTCCATGGGTTATGGATATAGTAGAGGCTTGGTGTCCTGCAGCCCAGCCTGCACCCTCTCCAATCTGGGATCCCTTGAGGGATGTCCAACTGCCCATTCAGGCCCAATGTTGTGGCTGGTATGATCTTCTACCCAGACCTCTAAAACTTTCTCTATATCAGCAATATGCTGTTCTGCTTTCTCTTTATTCTTGTGTTCACAAGAGTAACACCTTTAATTTCCTTCAAGAATTTTCCCCCCTATATTTACAAATTGGCTAACTATTTGGCACAAGAGGCCTAGCTTTTAGCCTATCTCAACTTTTGACATTCTTTCCTCACTAAGCTTAATCTTTTCTAGCTTTTGATTTAGAGTAAGAGACACGCCACTCTTCCTTTCATTTGAACTTTTAGAAGCCATGATAGGGTTATTAAATTGCTTAACTTCAATATCACTGTGTTTCAGAAAATAGAGAGGAAGAGAGATGGGGAAACAGGTGACCAGTGGAGCAGTCAGAGCACACACATGTGTCAGTTTTATGTGGACATTGTTTGTGATGCCACAAAACAATTACAATGGTAACATCAATTATCACAGATCACAAGTCACCAGAACAAATATAATACTAATGAAAAAGTTTAAAATGTTACAATAATTACCATAAGGTGACACAGCGACACGAAGTGATTAAATACTGTTGAAAAAAATGGCATCAATAGATATAGAGTTGTCACAAACCTTATAAATTTTATAAACCAAAATTTATAAAAAATAAAAAATAAAAATAAATGTTTTCTAAGTGCAATAAACAAAACTCAATAAATAAAGTATGCCTTCACTTAGCAATAAAAGGAACAAACTATTAAAACATGCAACGAGTTAGATAAATCTCAAGAATATTGTCCTGAGTGAAAAAGACTCAATGTCAACAGGTCACCTACTGTAAGATTCCATTTATATGCAAGCATACCTCACTTTATAGTGCTTCTCAGATACTGCATTTTCATCAACATTGAGGCAAGACCATCTACCAGCAAAAAGATAATTAATTACTCACTGAAGGCTCAGATGATGTTTAGCATTTTTAGTAATAATGTATTTTTAAATTATGATATGTACATTTTAGACCTAATCCTATTGCACAGTTAATAGACTACACCATAGTGTAAACATAACTTTTACATGCACTAGGGCAGTGGTCAGCAAACTCATTAGTCAACAGAGCCAAACATCAACAGTACAACTGAAATTTCTTTTGAGAGCTACATTTATTAAATTTAAACTTCTAACGCCACTTCAAAATAGACTCGCCCAGGTCGTGGTATTTTGTGGAAGAGCCACAATCAAGGGGCCAAAAAGTCACATTTGGCTCACGAGCCGCAGTTTGCCGAGGACAGCACTAGAGAAACCAAAAAATTTGTGTGACTTACTCTATAGATTTACTGGCTGTATCATGGTGGTCTGGAACTGGACTTGCAATAACTCTGGGGGGGGGGGGGTCCTGTAACATTCTCAAAATGGCAAATCACAGAGATGGGAGATCAATTTATGATTTCCAAGTGTTAAGGATGGTGGAGGTAGAGATGAGTGTGACTACAAAATGTATAGTATTAAATAGATCTTCATGGTAAGGTAATATTTCTGTACATGTTAGTGGTATTTCCACACATGTGATCAGATGGAATGGAACTATGTACACACATGGTACGACAGTCAATTTCCTGGGCTTGGTATCATATCTAATAAAAAGGAAATATGCTAATTGACAGCCGCACCCTCATAAAGATGGTGGCACCCACAGCCAATAAGGAGGGAATATGCTAATTGACTGCCACACCCTCAAAGATGGTGGCACACAGTCCCCTCCGCCCCACCAGTGCAGCAGGTGCATGGCATGACTGAGCCTCTGGAGTCCCCCAGTACCCTCAGCCCCCCAGCTGTCCAAGGCTGGCCGGAGGTGCAGGGAAGCTTCAGATGTCAAATGCCCGGCTGCTGTGGGCCACCAGGGCCTGTCAAGGCTTTGTGCTGCAGGCAGCGGCAGCCACAGACGTGTGATGGGGGTATATCCTTCCCCTGATAGTCTCCCGCCCCTGAGCACTCCTAGACTGGTAAAGGGGGCAGGCAAGGCTGAGGGACCCCTTCCTCCAGTGCATAAATGTTCATGCACTGGGCCTCTAGTCCTATATAATAAAAGGCCAGACCATAAGTGTAACAGCCAGAACAGTCAGTTTGATGTGGGGGGCTGGTGGGCAGAACCAAGTGGCTGGTCATAGCAGTGGGGATGGAGAACTGGATGGCTGGTTGTGGCAGCGTGGGATGAGGGCCTGCAAAGGGAACTGGGTGGCTGGCAGCAGCAGAGGTGGCCAGTGACTGGCAAGTGGGCAGAAAATGGCCCTGATCCCAGGCTAGCCCTAGGGACACTACCCATGCACCATTTTGTGCACTGGGCCTCTAGTTGTGATACATTAATATAAAATGTAGATTTTCCCACTTGGGGAAACTGGATAAAGTGTACAAAGATCCCTTTTATATCATTTTTGCAACTTCCTATTACCCTATAGTGAGTTAAAAATAAAATTAAAAAAAAACAATGATCTCTTTTAATTAGACACAAGAAATATGTTTTATATATGGATATAGAGAGATGTTATAGACAAATAAATAGATGCATACCTATATGCATAGGTAATACTTAATATTCTTTGAAAAGATTTATAACTGGATGCCAACTCATCAAAATCTATAAAGCATAAAATAAATAATGAAGACATCATATATAACTGAGAATATTTAGATTGAATTTCTTTTAGAGGCTCTAAAGCTGACCACTCTGAATGGTACAGATTGTTTTGTGGCTGGCAGAATATTACATCACATAATTGATTATCCAAAATTCCCAAGAAAAAGTAAAATATCTGCCATTCTGAGAGAAGATCTTCCTCAGTTGAAGGTCTATTACAAAAAAATCAAGTCTCTCTCTCTCTCTCTCTCTCTCTCTCTCTCTCTCTCTCTCTCTCTCACACACACACACACACACACACACACACACACACACAATGAATGAATGAATGAATGAATGAGGAAGTAAAGCATAAAGGAACAAATATGAGATGAGTACATTTTATTCTCTGAGACTAAGCCCATAACTACAAGAGAAACTTTGTAGCTTTTATATGTGAAAAATCAGGTCATTGGTCTTCTTGAAGAAATTCTAATAAAACCTTCACTTAAATAGGCCACTGATATGAAATTATATCATATCTACAGGAGGGGAGTCATGTTTGGAAGAAGAATAAATGATCACTGACCTAAGTAGTTAATAACTCTTACAGAAGAATCTCTCTCTCAGTATATACTGAGTGAAGGCATACCATATTTATTTTTCTTTCTTATGACTGTTCTAGGCCTGATGTCTTTGACTACAGCTATGTGTATGCATTTCCTATCTCTTTTACACAATGTTCTATATTCATCGGCTTTTCACAGAGCTAACCTTGTGCTCTGCCTTCCACCAGCACTTTAAACTTTTATTAGCTAAATAATGCATGAAAGAATAAATGAACAGTAAGTATGTAGACATTGTTTTTACCTTGATAGATTGATTAACTTATCTCAACATCAGAAAAATATAGTATTTGGACTTTATGAAATTATTTGTTTGTCCAATAATTCCATGAATTATTACTAAAAAATGTAGATAATACAAAATTAAAGTATAAAGAAAATAAACCTTATAAATGTTATACCTGATAAACATGTATTGATTGTAAGAATTATGATTCATTCTCTGAATTTTAGTAATATTAATATTCGTGAATATTTCTGCATTTTAAATATTATTAATTTCTCATGGACACATGTGAAAAATATTAAAGTTAATAAGCATACTATAATGGCAACATTGATTAGTTTTTGTTCAAAGTGTCAAAAAGAAAAAAAAAGGCTAAAAGTGAAACTCCCACTATGCCTAACATAGTCTTATCCTTTTGGTTTATTGAAAAGTAAATTAACTTTGAAAGTAAACTTTTCTTTGTCTTTATAAAATATAGGCCAGCAAATGGAAAAAAAAATATTTGACATTCTCAGAAAGGCATCATATAATTTATACCTTCTCATTTAAACAAGTATTTCATTTTAGCTGTTGTTAAATATATTTTATTGATTTTTACAAAGAGGAAGGGAGGCCAGCACCGGTTTGGCTCAGTGGATAGAGCGTCAGCCTGTGGACTGAAGGGTCCTGGGTTCGATTCCGGTCAAGGGCATGTACTTTGGTTGCGGGCACATCCCCAGTAGGGGGTGTGCAGGAGGCAGCTGGTCGATGATTCTCTCTCATTGACGTTTCTAACTCTCTATCCCTCTCTCTCCCTCTCTGTGAAAAATCAATAAAATATATTTTTTTTAAAAAAGAGGAAGGGAGAAGGATAGAAAATTTAGAAAATTAGAAACATTGATAAGAGAGAAGTATCAATCAGCTGCCTTCTGCACATCTCCCAGTGGGGATGTGCATGTAACCAAGATACATACCCTTCACTGCAATCAAATCTAGGACCTTTCAGTCTGCAGGACAAAGCTCTATCCACTGAGCAAAACAATTAGGGCTCACTTTAGGTATTTTTATAGCATGTTTGTTATATAACTGAAAGCCCCAGGGCTGGGATATGGCAACACCAGACATTCTAAGGGGAATCTACTTTGTAACTCAGAAATATGAATGAGAGAGAGAGAGATTCATCAGTTGCCTCCTGCACACCTTCTACTGGGGATGTGTTCACAACCAAGGTACAAGCCCTTGACTGGAATTGAACCTGGGATCTTTCAGTCTGCAGGTGGACTCTCCATCCACTGAGCCAAACAGGTTTAGGCTACTTTGTAACTCTTAAGTTAGGTGGTTCCATTGACTAGGTCTACTAGTTCATCTGGTTTTCATCACTGATTGCATAGTCACTACCTCAGCTCTTCCATTCACATTAAGACTGTTTGTTCTAAGACTTCTATTATCTCTTCCTGAATGACATACAATAAATTTGCATACTCTGAACTCAGATTGCAATTCTTTCGTGACAGTGAAAATGTCCATAACATTCTCTTTCATAGCAATTTGGGTAACCTATAATAACAGTATTTTGCTATAGGGCAAATAATAATATTCTTTTTCTCCCCCAAATTTTGGATATCTTTATTTTTTAATTATGTTACTGGTAATATCACTCAGATTTTTATAAATATTCAAGTAAAGTTCTATACATCCTTGATATATTCAAGTTTTATTTTAGAGAAAATCTAACTTAAAAATCATATAAAATTTTGATGCAATATAAATTACTTACAAGAACATTTATTGGATATTTTTGCCAAAATCAGTGCTAAAGCTTTTACCTGCATTGTCACATCTTATTCTTTTAGCAACACTATGAGGTAGACACCATTATACAAATGAGAAAATTGCAGCCTGAAGAGATTATGCAAATGATCCAACATCACACAGGAAATGATGAAGGTGGACTTCAGACCCAGAGTGTATGACTTCTGGGCTTTGGTCTAAATCTCAAATAGCCTCTAATTATGATATAAGCCATCTAGAAACAAAGGAGTGATGAAAAATTAAAAGTAGAAGAAACTTTTTATATAATTTAAAAGACATTACAAAAATATAAACTGAGGCCCGGAGGCTGAGGTTACCTGGAGAGACACAGTGCCTGTGAGTTACTGGAAGAAGAGCTTGTGGTAAGAGACTGGACCAAAGTTAGAAACCAAAGTTCTTTCCATTGGATCATCATTATATAGAGAACCTAATGATTCCTCAGGAACAAAAGATGAATTTTCCTACTTCTGAATAACACTTGAGATACAATGAAACATATAGCTGGTCTTTGTCCCTAGTTCCTGGTATGGAGGATTTAAAACTCTGGGGATTTCCTGTGAAGGAGTATCTTTGTTATGCTAATGAAGCCACTCAGGGGCCAGTAGATAGCTTCAGAATGGGAACTGATCACTGGAAAACCACACATAACTAGACACCTAAAACTTTGGGCCAGCCTGACCTTGTGGAGAAAAAGGGGCTGGGGACTGAGGTCAATCATGGGGCCAAGGGCCTGAGCAGGCATGCCTCTGTAATAAAGCCCCATCAAAGCAGGCACTGACTCAGCCGAGCTTTCTTGTTGATGAGCATGTGGATGAGCTGGGGGGCCCACAAGCCTGTAGTCCATGCAGAGAAGGCTGAAGCTCTGCTTCCTCCCTCCCTGCACACCTTGCTCGTAGGACTCTTCATTTGGCTATTCCTGATCTGTGTCTTTATAATCTATATTTATAAAATCCTAAGCAACCTGTAGACCATTCAACTGGCCACTATGATATGCACTGACCACCAGGGGATAGATACTCAACACAGGAGCTGTTCCTAGTTGTCAGTGTGCTCCCACAACTGGAGTGCCACTCAGCTGACCAATAAGGTGCCAGGCACCAGGCTCAGGGCTGGTGAGCACAGCTGTGGTGGCAAGAGCGTCTCCCACGTCTGCAGCAGTGCTACCAGATGGCATCAGTAGGCACAGCAGAGCCAGGATGAGCAGGAGTGTTGTGCCCACCGGTCTTGGGATTCTCCCAGCCACCTGCCACTTTGCACACTACTACATCTCTTAGAATGTCAGACTGCCGGTTTTGGCCTGATACCCACAGACCTGACAGACATCTCCTGAGGGGGTACAGGCCATAAGATGAGGAACCCCATCAGTGCACAAATCCATGCACTGGGGCTCTAGTCCTATATAATAAAAACCTAATATGCAAATAGACCAAAAGGTGGAACAGGTTGCGATGATATGCACTGACCACCAGAGGGGCAGATGTTTAACAAAGGAGCTTCCCTCAGCCCACAGGCTCCAGGCCAGCCAAGATGGGTACAGAAGGGTACCCTCCACCCCCAGATCACCTGGTCAGTTGCCCAGCAGAGGGAGGTAACCAGAGGTGGTGGCAGGGAGATAGGGGTCCAGGACCGGCTATTGAGTGGGCCGGTGCTGCACCCCAGTAGCCCCACTGGTAACCCCACCGATTGGCCCTAATTGCCAACCAGGCCTAGGGACCCTACCCATGCACGAATTTCATGCATTGGGCCTCTAGTAAAACAATAATCTTAAGTATGGCACATAACTGAGTTCTGTAAATTATTCTTTCAAATCATCAAACCTGAGGGGATCATCAGAACTTTAGAATGTATAGCCAAATGATCATAAGTCTAGATAGTCTGGAGACTGCCAAAATGTGGGTGACGTCTCAAGTAAGAGGAGTCCTGTGGATACTTGAGCTTTGGACAAGCAGAGTCTGACACCAACGCCATATGGTTAAAGTGAGAATTGTGTTTCAGTATCCCAGTTGTTATCAGGCCAGCTGGACTGAAATGGAATAACACTTCAAGATACAGAGTATAAGGTATATTGGTTCTATTCTCTCTGTCTAGATTCCCCATTTATAAAATGAGAATAAAAATAATGTCACCCAAAGTGAAATTTACGTGAATCATATGCATAAAGTCCCAAAAAGTACCTAATCTATAGTTAATTAATAAATTACCACTATAACTATTGTTATTATTCCTAGACAAGTTTATTATGGTATAGATATAATTTTATATCCCCTATTATTTTTCACCTTGCAAAGTACAAGCAGTTTTCCCTGTTGCTACATAATCTTTATAATGCTCATTAATGTCTGCATAATAATCTAGCAAGTTGAAACAGTGGCTTACTTTTACCACTGCCCACTGAAAAGAAAATAGTTTCATTTTTTGTTTTTAAATTACATAACTTTATATGTAAGATTTTTCCATATTTCTGAAAATGTACATAAGAGTTCCCAAGATAGGATTACTCAGCCAAAGAATACAATTATGTTTACACCTGAAAAACACATTGACATGTTGCTTTTCAAAAAAACAGTATTATTTTACAATGCCCAGAAATGTACACAAGTGGATGTTTTCACAACAATCTAACAATGGTTATTAGCAATATTTTAATATTTTATATATAATGTATATTTTACTATCCTATATAATAAAAGCCTAATACACAAATTGACCGAATTGCAGAAAGACCATTGGAATGACCGGTCACTATGATGGGCACTAACTACCAGGGGGGCAAGGCTCAATGCAGGAGCTTCCCCCAGCCAGCAGGCCCCATGCCAGCCAAGGTGGGTGACATGGGGCATCCCATAATCACCCCACCAGTTGCCCCACAGAGGGAAGCAACCAGCGGCCGCAGTGGGGGGGAAAGGGGTGTCAAGCGTGCAGCAACAGGAGGGCCAAATAGGTGCCAACAGGGCTCCCCAATTGCCCTGCTAGTCACCCCACAGACTGGCCCTGATCTCAGGCCAGGCCTAGGGACTAACCCATGTGTGAATTTCGTGCACTGGGCCTCTAGTATTATATATATTTCTTACAATCTTTTGAACACTTGAGAAATTAATAAAATCCCCTTATAAATTAGTTCTTTCAGATATTTTTGAGTATCTATTGCTATTTTTATGTGTTTTGGCAATTTGATGAGTTTTTCATTGAATGCAGATATTTAGCTACTATCTTTTTTTGGCCATTTTAAAATCACCTCAACATCATAGGGGATGTCTTTATCAATACTCTTTTGGTTGTCTGGAATGGGAACCCTCACTTGTGTGCTTCAGTAGAGGGTATTTAAAAGAATATAAAGGAAAGTCATGAAAAGGAAGCATAGAGGAAAACATTAGGTCTTAGAAAACCTAAAAGTGTCCTGTCCCATTCTCATCCTGTGAGGCCTGAGCTGCTGGCTCTACTTCTCTCTTCAAGTCACTTTCATTCTTTTTCTTTCTTTTCTTTTTAAAAAAATATATTTTATTGATTTTTTTACAGAAAGGAAGGGAGAGAGATAGAGAGCTAGAAATGTTGATGAGAGAGAAACATCGACCTGCTGCCTATAGCACACCTCCAACCGGGGATGTGCCCGCAACCAATGTACATGCCCTTGACCAGAATCGAACCTGGGACCTTTCAGTCCGCAGATCGACACTCTACCACTGAGCCAAACCGGTTTCGGCTCATTTTTCATGCTCTCTGTAAACTGCCTTTGTCTACTCTGTTAAACACAGACAATTCTGGCTGCCTCACAGTTATTGGCCACAGGTGATCTGACAGATTGAAGACCAACATCCACTAACTGAGTCTCAATGCCCATATTTGAAATCACATTAGTCCATTTTCACTCAATTATCTACCTTTTTACACTATGTCCAGGGCTCTGAAGTCATGCATTATTTGGGAAAATTTTTAAACCTTTGGCATATAAGTTTTTCTAAGAAAAGAGTACAAAATTGGCTAAAAAATGATTAGCATGCCTAGTAGTGGGTACAATACAGAACGTTGGCTTTCATGTGTGCCTGGAGTTAGCCAGATGGCAAAGTTTGAGAGCATAATCCCCAAAAATACCCTTACTTCTGATACCACCTACAAATTTGAGGTGCCCCAAAGCCAACTTCTGGTTTGAAAATTTACTAAAAGGTCTCACAGAACTCACAAATGATTAGGATCACATTTATTGTTAGTTAGAGGGAGGGAAAGGATACAGATCAAAATAAGCCTATTGAAGAGATGCATAAGGGAGAGTGTGGAAAGGTCCAAATAAAAACCTTCCATTGTCCTTTGCTGTGGAGTCAGGAAATATTACTCTCCCACATTGATGTGTAAAAACATAGAGTATTACCAATCAGAGACTTTCATCTGAGCTTCAGTGGCCAGAGATTTATTGGGGCTCTATTATATAGGCATGATTGATTGATTGATTGATTGAATACCCATGTGGTTGAACTCAGTCTCCAGGATGACTAAGCCACATGGGTGGTCTATATGGCATGGCCAGTCCCATAGTATAACTGTGATATGTGGTCAGTTCCATCACAAGGTTATGTCTATGTAACTGTTACCATTGTAATTAGCTAATTATTAATATTTTTAAAAGGAGCAAGAAGGAGGACAGACATTATATGCATGTCATGTGTGCAGCTTCAACAAGAAGGTGCAATTTCACACTCCTGAGGGAACCATCAGCCCATTCCTGCAGGTCACTGGGGGGAGGGGTCCAACAAAGGGGAGATGAATATATGCATAACAAATTAGAATGACTAAGAAATATATCTGTCAGTCAAACCCGGAAACAGATCATTGGCCAGAGTAGGCAGGATCCCTGCAAATCTGCAAAAAAATGAGGATACATAATACCCCAAACAAAGAAGTTTGCTCTCTAAGTGTTCTTGGCTAGCTGGACTCTCTTGTTCCTGCTTCCTTGCATTTGCCTATGTTTTCTCCATAGCCCTATGGCTCTGCGGACCCCACAAGCAATGGACTGATCGGTTACAACTGGGAAGACCAACTATGCTAGCCAGATGCTGAATGGACTGTGTAGACATGGAACAAAAGCTCTGGATAATGGCCCTAAGTTTAGCCCTGCTAAAAGCAAGATGGTACTTCTTCCTTGGGAGAACTAAGGGAAATGGGACCTTGAAAACTCAGGGGTTTGATGCCACAGAAATAAAGCTTTCTACAATACCTCATCCTCTCTTGCAAGTGCTCAAAAATTCAATTTCTTGGGATATCACAAGAATCCCACTCCCACAAGCAACAGGTTGGGACTAGGACCTCTTCCTACTGGTAACATGACCACTCCGCAGGCGCATCACATTGTTCCTATGTAGTTAGCCCAAGGCTTCTAAGCAAACAGGAGCCAAAGACCAAGGCCAGATCTTCCCTTAGGGCAAGGTTAATTCTTTACTACAAATAGGAAATATGTTAAAAATCAAAATTAATGATAAAATAAATCCAACATTTATATAAATATATTATTCTTTAATCCTCATCTTAATCAATAAAATATTTTAATAACATAAATAAATAAAATGATCATAGAGGTTAAATAATTTGCCCACAGTCACATAGCTAGTAAATGCCAAAATGGGATTCAAATTCCAAAACTGGCTCTTTCCCCTCTCTACTGCCCAAGATTTGGCAATGACAAGCCTAATGGAGCAGAGCCAAGGGTGTGACTGTGTTCTCCTGGGTCACAGTGCAGCTTAACCCCACCTGAATGCCATTGCCCCCCAGTTCATCCCATCCCACAGGTTTTTGGAAGGAAGTAGCCAGAGAGCCAAGTGAATGCTTAAGAGGTCATCAGAGACAAAATAAAGAAAGGTCCTTACTCAAAATAGCAAGAATCCCTCCTGCTGACACTTTCCAGAAAAATACTTACAAAAATGCTAATACCTAAAACTACAGATGAAATTATTTTGATTATTCTAGGTGTTACATTAATCTTCATTGCTATTATTATGCATCCATGGGAGTTCATGCATAGAACTGGGGATACTTGCCCTAGCCAATTTGGCTCAGTGGATAGAGCATTGGCTGTGGACTGAAGGGTCCCATGTTCGATTCCCATTCAGGGTACTTGTCCAGGTTGCGGGCTTGGTCCTCAGTAGGGGGCATGCAGGAGGCAGCCAGTCAGTGATTCTCTCTGGTCATTGATGTTTCTATCTCTCCTTCTCCCTTCCTCTCTGAGAGTAATAAAAATATATTAAAAAATATTAACCTACTAGCAAAGTTGTTCAAAGGGGAATTGTAAATAAAAACAATCTTTACTATTGTACATGTTGTAGCTCTACAATATCAAGAAACTGTAGCAAGTTTTACTTGTTTGAATGAATACTATTAAGAAATTCCTAGAATGCCAGTTTTTTACTAGCATTGTTAAGAATATGCTAACCTGCTGTCTACAAGCACATACAGATTTAAAATAAAGGTTTCTGGAATAATGTATACTTACATAGATTTAGTTCACAGTATTTTGATGAATACATATTTAGATTAATCTGCATAGTACTCAAATCCTAATGTGTGATCCTAAATAAAATAAAATAAACTTTCAATTCCCCATCTGAATAAACACCAATTTGCATTTCTGATTAAAGGTTATGGGGATATTTAATATCAAGCTGAGTTTTTCCTTCCACTCATCATTTCCTCCCATTTCCTCCCTTACCTATATCCAGGTAAGAACTAAAAATTAACTCTCTTACAGGAAGTGTATCAGCAATTAAAAAAGTATAATTGAAAGCCAAATATAAACACATTTAATCATTATTAGTTTTTACCTGAGCTCCTCCAGCCCTACTAGCCTGTGTAAATGGGGTCTTGCAGGGTGACCTTGGACAGCCTCGGCAGTATGATCATTACAGCCTTATTAAAAATCAGAGACCAATTAACCAGTCTGTAGTGAGTTCCTTTCTGGGCCAACAGATCAACCAAAGGACTTGTTTGCATGCATATGGGCCTAGCCAGTGGCCATGGACAACAGGGGGATGGGGGCATATGTGGGGAGGGGGTTGGGATGGGAATGGGGTATGAGGACATTATGTGATACCATAATCAATAAAATTTAAAAAAATGGTTAAAATGATCAATTTTATATTATGTGTACCACAATTAAACAATGCATTAGAAAATGAAAAGTTCAAAAACAAAAACATCAAAGGATGCAGAAGCAGATGCCAAAAGCAGGAAATACCAAGCTGCTGGCACTTAAAAAGTATCTTGTCTCTATTCTGTCAGCACATTAAGCCTCCAAGTTAACCAAAGTCAGTTTCATTAGACTTCCCTTTGCAGATATTTATTTAAAAGCCAGGCTAAACATTTTATATGCAATGCATGGTATAAACTCACTTCAAGTGGATGGAAGGGTACTCTCACTATCAGCCATTGGAAGCTTGCCTCGAGGCGGTGGAGGGTGGCAGCGGGGCTCTCAAAAAAGGGACACGGCCACCTAGATGAGGCCTAAGGGTACTTAAAGGAACCTTCAGCCAAAGAAAACATATTCTCAGACAGCTTTTCCACTTCAACAGTTCCATCCACTATAATTAATACCTGTTTTTCAGCCATGGTTTTTTTTTTTCTTTTTTTTTTTCTTCTTAATGCTTGTTCCAAGAAAGAAATTGCTTGATGGGAGATCAAAAGCTGAAAGAGGTCAGTGTCTCCACAGAAACACGGTGTGCCAGCTTCCTTAGGTAGTAACATATGGACCACAAGTGACACTCCAGATGTAAAAGAGAAACATGAACAAAACTTCAGGAAATAAATACAAAAGGAAAAAACTTAGAGCAAATATACTGAAAAATAAGATTGCGTTTCTTGGTTCTCTTCTGGGGGCAACTATTGAATATAACAAGTTGATACAAACATTCAATTAATTTAAAATGTCTCTAAAACACAACACACTGGGTGGTTTCTGGAAGAAAGAAAAAGGACAAATAAAAAATAAAATAAAATTATCTGGGTATTTGCTAAAATTCTCCAGAACCTAATGCATCTCTTCCATGAAAGAGGTTAACCCAGTTTTTAAAAAAGCAAATAAATAAAAAGGAAAGCATGTCAATTAATTGATTAGAAAAGGAGAAGGATTTCTTTTTCTCGCTGCATTTTAAAGCTGAATTTTTTCCTTAAATTAGCACATTAGTCTATAACAAGGAGCACTAGGCTTGTTTCACTAACACAGTCACACTCTACAGCAATGTTTCTTCTCCTTTCAAAATGTCAATCCTTCTGTTAATAAACAGAAAAATTTCATGCTCCTGGTTAGGGAAACACTAACTGCTTTTGTAACAGAGCAAAACAGATCTCAGTGGTTTAATACAGACATGTTTACTTCCTGTATTGTCACACCAATGCTGATGTTAACGTCCACTGTGTGTGTTCGGGGTGAAAGGGTACTCTCCTGAGGGGGGCTCTCTGGAAGACACAGAAACTGCCCTCTGACGCAGTTGGCCACCTTCAAGAAAGAGGCCTAAGGCTGCTCTGGGGGTCAGCTTCATTCAACCCAACAGAAGAGGCAAAGGACTTGGAGGACTGAGAAGGCAGGTTATCACAGACTGATCTGGAGGTGACACACATCCTTTTCATCCACGTTTCATTGGCCAGAACACTACCACCTAGTGTCAGCCAATGAAAGACAAATGGGAAATGCAGTCTAGTTGGATGCCAAAAAAGAAAGGGTGAGAACTGACTAGTCTTTGCCACATTTCCCAAGAAAATCCTAATAAATCCTCATAGAAATGCCACATATAAGTTTAATGTTTCAGACTCTAGATATGACAAGTCCCTATCAGCCAAAAAGATCCCTGCATTCACTCAGCACATGTTTACTGAGTACCTGCTATATGCCAGGAGTGATTTAAGTAAGAAGGTACACTAATGTAAAAAACAAAAATCCTTTTGTTGTTGTTGTTGTTAATCCTCAACTGAGGATATTTTTCCATTAATTTTTAGAGAGACTGGAAGGGAGGGGGAGAGATAGAGAGAGAAACATCAATGTGAGACATCAATTGGTTGCCTCTTGTAAAGACCCCTATCAGGGTTGGGGTTCAAGCCTATAACCAAGTTACATGTCAAGAGCGGATCCTTTAGTCCATGGGCCCAGGCTATATCCACTGAGCCAAACTGCTAGGGCAAAAATCCCTTCTTATGTAGAGATTAATGAAGAGTGGTAAGACAATAAAATAAAGAAGTAAATGTTATAATATATTAGAAGTGATTAGTACTAGGGATAAAAAAAAATGAGGAGACTGGAGAGGCAAAGATTTGAGGAAGCAGTTAAATTTTAAGTATGACAGTCAGGACTTAAAAGAGAGTAATAATGTGTGCCATAAGAAAGCATAGGCAGGCATTCATTATGTGGTTTGTATAAAAAATTTCCCAATATAATTTTATAGAATCCTGAATGTGGCTTATCAAAATATAATCACTTCTTTGAAATTCTGATACTCATCTTTTCTCCTGCACCAACCCAAGTGATAATCCACTGTCCTATAAAATAAGTATAAAGTGCTTATGTTTCCATTTCTAACAAGTACAAACCAAGAGAGATTTTGTTTTTATTCAGAAAAAAATGTACCTTGCATTTCATGTACTCCACTGAATCCTTTGATGTATGAAGGTACTCAAGGGAAGTTAGTGTCTTGACCAATAAGACTATATAGAGCAACAATAAGAATCCATTTAAACCAGGTTATTTTGAGAAATAATTTCATGTATATAGGGATCTACAACTTCCAAATACCAATAAACTTTAAAGACTTTTAAAATGACCCAGGACACTCACCTTGCAAGAAATTGATCCAACAAATAGTTGTGAAGGCATCAGGAAAGGGTTGAAATGAACTTATCATAGTCCCCTAACCTAAATCATTGCTTTTCTCTCTAGCACCTGGCCACACACTCAACTGCCCAAGTCAGCTTTGCCCCTTTTGGAATCTTAGATTCTCAGCCCCACAGATTTTAGTCTAGATTTATGCCCAACAGATTCCCCTGACTTAGAATGTCGCTGTATTTCATCTCTATCAGGCCTCACTGTGGTTGATTTCATGAAACTAAAGCTTAAGACAGTGATCACAAATGGAGAGAATTAGCCACTGGTAGTGTAAACTACCTTGACAGGATGTATAATGTGTTTATATTGAATTGCTTTCTAAGAGATAGTTTCTTTCTCCTAAAAGCACTCACAGAGAATCACTGAATCTCTGAAAAAGCAAAGACCTCTATCTCTCAACCTAGCCAGCTCCAGGCAAGAAGAATGGAAGGTGCCACTTTAGCTCACTGGGACTCAATAGCATGTGGACTTTGCTGCTGTTTGCTGTATGGTCTTGAGAATAAGTTCTTTTATTACAAATATGTTTCTTTTCTGAACCCCAATTCTATTTATAAGCAACTGCCTGTGTTGGTTTCCTGTGCTTGAAATCCTTCCCAATGGCACAGTTTATCCAAAACTAATGTATTGTTTCCCTCTTAAAAGCCCTCCTAGGAAAAATGACTCTGCTTCTGAAAAGTAACCTAGTATTTAAAGGTCCCCCTTTAGTCCAGCCTCATGGACTCTGATCACATATGAGATGTCAGAGTTCTTGCCAGCTGAAAACTCCCTTTAGGAGCTCTTATAATCTCCCTGGGCAGCAAACATCTGCATAGGTGGCTACCAGGTGACATCCTCTCCAGGAATCCAACTCTCCCTGCCTGGCTATGCACTTTCCTACATATTGACACTTGACACGTGAGCAGTCAGATTTCTGGATCCCTGGACACCCAGAATGGCTGGTTGTGTTTTCCTTAGGAGCAACCTGCCAAAGAGGAGCAGCAGCAGCCTCTAATGTTACAGAGACCACAGAGCTGCATGGCCCAACAGAGTGATACTAGCTATGTGCATCTATTGGAATTTAATATTAAATAAGTTAAAGTCAAATAAAATTAAAAATTCAACTCCTCAGCTGCACTAACCACATTTCAAGGTCTTGAAGCTGCATACACCTAGTAGCTACCACACTGGACAGCACAGAGAACAGAGAATATTTCCATTATCACTGAACGTAAATACAGAACAAGAGCCCACAAGTAAAATGTGAAAGGACAAGGATTTGGCCAAGAGGAGTCAGACCAGATTCATTCATGCAACAAAAATGTGTACTAAGCTATGCCGATCCTATTCCTAATAGAAAGTAATATTCTAATAGGCTTAAAGCAGAGCTGAAAGATGGATACAGTTAAAGGTAAAGATCTTTGTCTATTTTACCCAGTGATAAATATTAAGAACATAGGACAGAGACAGACACACTGTAGAAGCACAGTAAATACATTCTAATTGAATGGACAGGTAAACATGGTTTAGCTAATTATAAGGAGATCACCGCAGAGAATTAGAAGGAATACTTTTCTAGGCTCCATTACAGGTTCCATTAAATGACTCACTAAAGCCAAAACCGGTTTGGCTCAGTGGATAGAGCATCGGCTTGGGGACTGAAAGAGTCCCGGGTTCGATTCCGGTCAAGGGCATGTACCTTGGTTGCGGGCACATCCCCAGTAGGGAGTGTGCAAGAGGCAGCTGATCAATGACTCTCTCATCGATGTTTCTAACTTGCTATCTCTCTCCCTTCCTCTCTGTACAAAATCAATAAAATATATTTTTAAAAAATGACTCACTAAATATTTCAATCATTTTTCTATGGACACCGACTTTTTAGTCCCAAGTTCCATACCATAGGCCCATCAATATGAAGAAAGAATGAATAGACAGACAGGGGCATCCATTGTGTTTGCAAACTAGATTAGTCACATTAAAGTTGAAAGCAGCACACCTACTCTGTGAGTCTGGTGCATGAATAGGTTTTCAAGGCTGATCTTCTTTGGAAAAACACACACAAAAAGTTTATACACAAAATAATCTGACACTCAGCACTTGGATCAAATTGGTGTCTATTGCTTGAACAGTCAAATCCTTGATTACTTTATTTAGCATTATTTCAGAGTAATAGTGTTTGATGGCCAGCTTGTAGCATAGGAGAGCTTTTGCCTAGCACTCCCAATCACTCAGAATTATAAATAAGACAACTGAGTCATGCTTCTCCCCATCTCTGTCCCACCCATGCATTCCCAGTTTTGGCAGGTACAATCTGACAGAGGATAAAGACTGGGGAGTGTCAATGAGAAAAAAAATAATACCTAGTCAAAATACTAGACTTAGGAATCTCCAAAGTCAGAGGAAGTGACTAATATTTGGGGAGAAGAGAAAAAAGAATTGGGCCCTGTCTGGGTGGCTCCGTTGGTTGGAACATCTTCATCAAACGGTTGCAGGTTCTATCCCCTGGTTAGGGCACATACCTACATTGTGGGTTTGATTTCTGGTCAGAGCTTATAAGAGAGGCAACTGATTGATGTTTTCTCTCACAGTGATGCCTCTCTTTCTCTCTCTGTCTCAAAATAATAATAATAATAATAATAAACATATTCTTAGGTGAGAATTAAAAAAAGAAAAAAAGAAATGGGAATATTTAGGTTTCCACCATTATGAATGGATCACCATTATGTATTTAAATTTTATCATCTGAATTTCTATTTAGAAGAAGCTTGTTTCACTAGGGATACCTAAATTACTTAAACATCAGAAGTTTATTTGGATTGGTGCTCTTGTGCTTTTTCTATACTTCTCTATACATATATATATATTTTAATGATGGAATATGTATATGTATATGTGTATGTATATGTATATATGTATATATATATATATATATATATATATATATATATATATTCACTCACATACCCACCTAGGTCTATCTGTTAAAGTCATATTTTAAAGAGGTATGTAGACTTGAAGGGAAGAAGTGATAACTCATAAAACTAAGTAGACCACAGAAGTGAGTCTTGGGGTGGCATGAAAGATGCTTCAGTTGGTGATCCTCACACCCTAAATTAGGGGTGTCGAACTCAATCAGAGAAGGGGCCAAAATCTAAAATCCAGCCTAAATTGCGGGACGAATGGTTTACTGAACAGTCATAAACTGACAATGTCATAAACTGACAGCAGAGTGCAGTGATGACAGCGCGGTGCGGGCCACATTGCAAGGCCCGGCGGGCTGGATTTGGCCCGCGGGCCTTGTGTTTGACACATGTGCCCTAAATGCATGGATCTTTGAATGAAAAACTCAGGTCCTTTTAGGAAGAATGAATGTTTGATAAAGCTATTTGAGAGTTTTCTTAGAAATGATCAAAGAATACTCACATACATAAAATTACTGAATGGGAAAGTCAAGATACTTATTTCTAGTCTTAATCCTAGCACTAATTACTGTAGATAGATTATTTACTTACACTGGGTTATCATGTGTGTTCTCACACTATTTCCTTATATGTGGTTTTGGAGGTTGGAGGTGGGTCAGTGTTAGATTTGATAAAGAGAGAAAGCAAGAAAGAGCAACAGAGATAGAGAAAAGATATCGCTGAGTGTCAAAATATTAGATAAGTAATGTTCTAATGAAGATTTTTCCTGAATCATTGCCCTATTTATATCTGGCAAAACAAGTAAAGTAAACATGCCATTTTAACATTTTAATTCAGTAGATCAATTTTTCATCCTCAATCAGCTTGACACCATCTTTGGAAAATGCTTGCAGTAGGGTTTTAGTTTCCTTTGCTTACAAAAGGGCTTAAATTTATCCAACAAATGAACACACAAAATGTCAAAATAATGTTTTAACAGAAGCACACACAAGCCAAGTCCAATCAGATGTGCTCTCAAATGTGTGACCCTAATTCAACCGGATGTGAGTGTGAGGCCTGACTGATCCCGGGCCCCATGAGGACTTCTGACAACATGCCTCTCGCTTTGTACTGGGCATGCTGCAATTCCTAGGTGCATCTGAGTTAGCACTGATGCAATGCTTTCTATTTCCAAAGCACTGCATAACCATTAATGATTCAAGCCTTACAACATCTCTCCAATGGAGGCCAGTGGCAATATTCCAGGAGCACAGGTGTAGAAACAAGAGGAAGATGTTAAATGACATGGTAGAAACAAACGGCGAAGTGAAAAGAGCCCTCCACTGCTCACACAGATATATCCAGATGAATGAGTGATGGCAAGTATTTTCAAAATGAGGTCACATCTACTTCCTGACCACCAATAAAGTTAAGCCCTCCGTAAACTCTCCTCCCTGTCTCCCCCTTTTCTCGCTATCTCTTTAATCCCTTAAATGACTGAAGTCACATTTCCATTTTGTGAAAGTGAGTTTGTTCTTTGCTATTTGCAACTCAGTTGGGTATCCTTGACTGTAATCTAATAGAAGTTAATAAAAGACCCAACATAACCAAGAAGAAAAGACTAAATACAGTTAAATTATACCATTGGCTTGTCCACAATGTTTTCCTGATTTTAAGGTTTGCACAAATCTACTGATGTCTATCCATATACTCCCAGGGACTCAAGTTCCTACTTATGAGAATGCTGATTCTTCCCAGGGGCTTCAGTTCCCACTGCCATACCCTCAAACTCTATTCTAGGATCTGATGGTCCCTAGTCACAGACACTTAACAAACCCTAAGTTAAGGAACCCTACTCTAATTTCTGGAGGTCATCTGTCTAGTTATATCTGTATAGCATGCTTATATCTCACAAAAAATCTATTTCTAAAAGGCTGCAGGTTCGCCATCATTTTATACATTATCTGACATGTTTCTATTGATTTACATTATAAGGTAATGGATTTTTTACCTTTAGGTTAGAAGTATATCAAATTGTCAATTGCTCTTAATGCCTTAACTTTAAATGTATTTACTTTTCTCCTTCCCTGTATTTTTTCTACCAATCAATACTAGAGAAGCCTGAAAAGTAGAGTTTTAGAAGTGTATGCCTCTGTATGTTTAAGAAATGTGTTTGTATAAAGTGAATAATTCTTAATTCACCCTCTAGATTTGTTGCCTACATTTTTCTTAGTGAAGGGCAAAGCCATTATTAAACAGAAAGGTTCTTCAAAGACAGCTTCAGGGCAACGCTTTGCTGATTGTGAAGCACAGGTGAATAAAAGTCTCTGCAGATTTCTTATACTTTCCCCTTGGTTGCACCTGAATATAGTTTCTCAGAGGGTAGTCCTGGACTCATCAGGATCATACCACAATAATAGATACTATAATATTGCCTTATACCATTTAATGGATTTCTACTATTTAATATAACATGAATTGGTGATGTCATCTGCATGATAGGACTTTTTGTTAATGTTCAGGGAGTGATATAACAACTTAGAAGTCAACAAAGGCAAGTCACATGATCAAAACATGCAAACTGCTTTTCAATACCTTCCTAATAGTTTTATGTCCCACAGAAAATGCAAATGATCTTAGCATGGGGATGAATTGGATGTTTTTTTTAAAAATATATATTTTATTGATTTTTTACAGAAAGGAAGGGAGAGAGATAGAGAGCTAGAAACCTCGATGAGAGAGAAACACTGACCAGCTGCCTCTTGCAGGGATGTGTCCGCAACCAAGGTACATGCCCCTGACTGGAATCGAACCTGGAAACTTTCAGTCCGCAGACCAAAGCTCTACCACTGAGCCAAACCGGTTTCGGCGGATTGGATGTTTTTATGGAAAGCGTTTTGTGTAGTGAGTGGAATGCAGTAACCCTTCATATGTCACTGTAGAAGAAAACAGCTATCTCCACCCCCTAAAAAAAATCAGTAATTAGGCACCCCAACTCTCTACTCAAAATAGTTTTGCTATATTTTCTGCAAGATAGAAATATAACTTCTCATTTCATGGAAAGAAAGTCTAAAAACCTGCATTTTGAAGAAAAACCATGGGAACAGAAGAGAATAGTAAGCATGGAGGGGGGGAAGCATGTGTGTGCAGGCTGGTTAGTCAGAAAACTAGGATTTGTAGTTTTCTACACTGATCAAGGGAGAATGGCACTGGATGAAAAGGGTGTAAAAAAGCCAAAGTCTAAAAATGTATATTCTATTTTACTTATTCTGAGACAGGGATGGGCTAGTCTGGAGGACAAAGCTCCAGGACACTTGACTCTATTTTCACTCTCTCCTGTTCACCAAGTCATCTTCTGTGGCAAATCTATCTCTCCCAGGGCTCTAATCCAGGACACCCAAGCAGAGTGCTGTTTTAGACTCATCAAAATTCAATATAGCAATATGAGTATAGTTTATCCAAAAGAAAAACCTAATCCCATATTCTGGTTATTTTACCAGGATATTGGGAGCAGGTGAGGCCATGCTAGCTTTCCTACAGCCCTTATTTTTCCTGTAACTATTATAAGCCTAGGAAATGCAGGTCAATAAACTACTCTCCGATGCATTCTTAAAACTACACTGTAATGGAAGATAAATATAACAAGAATTCTTCTTCTTCTTCTTCTTCTTCTTCTTCTTCTTCTTCTTCTTCTTCTTCTTCTTCTTGAAGGGGCAAGGGTTATCATAACATTAGGACAAATAATAGCATGACATGGCGCTGTATTCCTACCTTCACATTGCCAGCCAAACTACAATGAATAGTAAATCAAAAAGTAAATATTTCCAATTAATGTTTTTGTGTTCCTTAAACAGAAATTGATTCAAATAATGGCCAATACAAATCACAGTATTAAAAAAAATGGCCTGGAAACATGAGCTTTACTTGTTCAGAAGTCATTACAACAAAACAGCTCTCTTGGAATATGCAAATTCACTGCTAAGTGCAAGATAAGTTACTTCAGAAACAGTTTTCAGCCATGCTCAGGATCCCCAGTCATGCTGGGCTTCCAGGGCTAGGAACAATTTTGCAGCCAGTATTTCCATCTGCCCTACGGTTGGCAAGCAGCCAGCAGCCAGGATGATCAACAGCGTCTGGGGCTTAGGACTTACCAGCCAATGAGTAATTTATTTTTGCTGTTTGGTGTTTTGTCGATTGATTTCTTAGAGTGAAAATTGCCAATGCTGGAACCCACCTGCCAATACTTTCATCTCTGCCAAATTATTTTGAAAACATAATGTGAACATCAGGACACACACAACACAACACCTCACCTGTGACAGATGAAACTCTATTATCACTGTATACTAAGGAGCTTAGCAGCTGATAAAGATTTTCAAATGTTATCTCTCTCTCTACGTATCCATCCATATATATGTGTATACATACACACTTGAAATGCTTCCTTTGAGTTTCTAAACACAGTGAGTGGTCCTGCCTACAATATTTTCCCTACAAATGACATATTTGCTATAGGCCAACTTTAATAAATTAAATGGGCTTATTTAAAAGAGCCAGGAGAGCCTGTTGTTGATATTAACAAGCTATGGTGAAATGTTCCAAATATACAGAGTGTACAATTCTCAAGGCTATCATCTAAATTGTGACCACTGTGCTTATAAACTAAAAAATTACAATTATACTTTAAAATGAGCCATAATGCTGTGTTTACAATTAGAGTTGACAAAAGCTAGGTGAGATAATGCACCATTTGGCAGAGTGATTAAGAACTAAAATTAAGAACTGAAACTAAGCTGACTCTTTGTATTCCTAATCCATTCTCCACTTCTTATTAAAAGATTCCAGACAAAAATCTTTTTTTGCCTGAAATCTTTTGTTTTCCTCACCTGCAAAATGGGAATAATAATCTATCATGGGGTCATTCTAAAATTAAATGAAATAAATAAAGTTCTCTTTAAAAGCACTTGGCCCACAATAAATCTTTGACAAATGACAGCTGTTTTACCCACCTTGAATTTATAAGCTCCTCTGTGATAGATAACCAGACCTAAGGAGAGAAAACTCCCAGGTCTTTTATGAAGGACTGTTGGGGCATCGGCAGTAGCAATGGGGCACTTAAAAGTGAAAGCTCACAGCAAAACTCAGAAGATTTAGCCAGAATCTCCAGGAAGGAAAGTCATTGGCATATAAAGGTGAAACATGGGTGAAAAGCCAGGGGAGAAAGTTTGAATGAGTAAGTACAAGATGGGATATTTAAAATAATAATAATAATAATATATTTATTGATTTTTTACACAGAGGAAAGGAGAAGGAGAGTTAGGAACATCGATGAGAGAGAATCTTGGATCAGCTGCCTCTTGCACACCCCCTAATGGGGATGTGCCGGCAACCAAGGTACATGCCCATGACTGGAATGGAACCTGGGACCTTTCAGTCCACAGGCCAATGCTCTATCCACTGAGCCAAACCGGTTTTGGCAAGATGGGGTATTTTTAAGCAATGTCTTTTAAGTCCTAATGGATTGAATAAAAATTATAATGCAATATTATGCTTAACTGGGTTTTATGTGACTGTGTAGAGGAGAGAAAAAGAGGGGCAGATTAGGTAGAAAGAGTGCTCCTAGGATTAAAAAAAAAAAATTAACTAATCTGAGAGAGGGGGCTCTTTTAGTATATTTTGGAAAGTCTTTGAAAGCCACTGAAGAGTCTTCAGTATATTTAGTGAATTTATGACCTCCTAAGTTCAAAACTGAAAAAAATATTGATAGGGGTGGTTGAGGAAATTAAGTTATGGAACAAAATGTTATGGAAGTTTTAGAAAGAAGACATAAGTGAGAAAACTGAATTAAGAAGAGGGGTGGGATAATAGAGCTACTTTCCATCACAATTCTCTTATTCAAGGAAATAGGTTTCTTAGTTCCCTACACTCAAGGTAGTTATTGACTTGAAAAGGGACAAACACAAATACCACATCACACCACACAATATGTTTGGAAATTACCAAAGCCAAAAGACCTGTTGAAATCTTGTTAAAGCAGCAGTGCTGATGTTAAAACGCAAAACTGAAGGTACAAGAGGGAAAGTGTCAAGCTGGGAGCCAGATGCCACTTTCACCAGTGACAGCTGAGCACCAGGCAGAGCCTCAGAGCCTGGGCAGATGCAAAGAGAAGGCACAGGTGTAAAGGTTTAATTATGAAGAGCAATAACTCTAAAAGGCCTGAATTCTTCCCAGAAGTTCTAAGAAGAAAAATATATAAACACATTGAAGAGGGAGAGGGCAGCCTAGAGAAAGCTCCATTTTAAAAACTCTCCTGCCCCACCTGAGGGTGAGGCAAAAAGAGATGAGAAGTGAAGGCAGAATATAGGTCAAAGAAATAAGAAAATTGCTGAATCTCTGTGAAAAGCCTTGAAAGGGAAATGTATCTACAACAAACATAAATTCCATGTCATATTTTTGTTGTTGTAGTTGTTAAAAATTCATGGTTAGTTCCTCATTTGTAATTTTCACTTAGGTTAACCAAAATTGTTTTCTTGCTCCAAAATGTTTTCACTATCAGATTATAATAATACAATCAATCAAAAAAAAGTTTATTAAGCATCCACCAAACTGTGCTTCATTCAGAGGCATAGAGCTAAGGTGGAGAGGAAATTGCAATGACTAGCAAGCTTGTCTAGGAAATTACAATGACTAGGAGCTTGAAATACAGGGCTGGAGATAAGATTCAAATGTTTAAATAAACATGGCCTCATTTACTTTTACAAAAAAGAGATGTTCAACTAGTGTTCAAGAAGTGCAAAAAGGAAATTGGATCTTGGGTCGCTGGCTTGCCTGGGTTAGTCTGAAGATATTTTAGGAAAATGAAATATTTCAACTGGGTTTCTGAAAGGAGTGGTTCACATAGGTAGAATTATTAAAAGAAGGCACCCTAAGTGAGGGGAATACAATGAGCAGAGGTCTGGAGTGAAAGTGCAAAGCAAATGTTCTAGAAGTAATTTCTGGGGAATGCAATTAGATCCAAATGTCTGAAAATTGATGAGCAGAGGGAGATGGCATCTCAGATCCGACCTGAAAACCCCAATTGTCCTAGGAGTTTGGGGTTGGCATTAACAGACACTTGTGCTAGTGACTGACTCAAGAGAATTACTTCTTCCAACCACCTAGATGTTGCTTTTATGTCCTTTTGCCATATGTGGCAAGTTTGAGGGAAGGGTGTACACTTACATTCTTTAAGAAATATCTAAAGGATCACAAACAAGTGTTAGCAAAAATGTGGAGAAAAAGGAACATTTGTGCATTGTTGGTGGAGTGGAAAACTGGTGCAGCCACTATGGGAAACAATATAGAGGTTTCTCAAAAGATTTAAAAAAGATCTACCATAAAAGGCAGCAATTCCATTTTTTGCGTATTTATACTAATTTAATGGAAAAATAATAATCTGAAAAAAATATGGACCCCTCATATTTACTGCAGCAATTTTTGCAATAGCCAAAATATGAAAGCGGCCTAGCTGTCCATCAATAGACAAATGGGTAAAGAAGACGCGGTACATATATACAATGGAATATTATTACTCAGCCATAAAAAATGGATTCTTGCCATTTGCAACAACATGGATAGCCCTAGAAGGTATTATGATAAGTATGTCAGACAGAGAAAGACGTACCACATAATTTTACTTATATGTGGCATCTATAAAACAAAATAAAGAATCAGCAGAACAGAAACAGGCTCAGAGATGCAGAGATGTTGACATATGAGAGAGGGTTTGGGGGATGACTCAAAAAGTTGAAAGGGATTAAAAAGTACAAATTGCTAGTTATAAAAATAATAACAGGGATATAAAACACAGCATAGGGAATACAGTCAATGATACTATAATAACTATGTATGGTGTCAGATTGGCACTAGTCTAATCACTATGTTGTACATCTGAAATTAATAAAATATTGTATGTCAAAGTAACTGTAAAATATGTTATGTTATTAAGAAAAGAAAAGAAAAAAGAATATGGCCAAAGACACATTGAAGTCCACTGTCACTCTGGACTTCATATTATGAGAGAGAGTAAATTTCCTTATTCTTCAAGTCAGCTTGTGTCAGAGTTATTCCCTTATTTACTGTCAAAAATTAAAAATGTTTCTAGTCAGGGTTTGAACATTGGCTAAGGTAATTGCATTCGTGTGTGTGTGTGAGGAGATAACTTAAATGTGCCAAAAGGAAATAAATGCCAACCTGGAATGCTATGATGCTACACCCAGGAAAAACATATATCAATAATGAAATTTAAGGCAAAAAAAAAAAAAAAAAAAAAAAAAAACTAAAATGGTTCACCATCAGGGGAAGTACACATAAAGAAAGTAATTTCATAATGTTCAGTTTTAATTTAGCAGGAAGATATTACAAATTTAAATCTGGTTACCTATCAAAATAAAACAAAATAGCCTCAAAATATATGAAGCAAAAATTTCACAGTATTCCAAGGAGAAATAAACAAGTCACCTTCCATCCTGGGAGACTTTAACATAACTTTCTCAGTCACATAAAGCAGTAAGTAAAAAGAATAAAAAAGAATAGAGAATATTTGAAGAGCACAATTAACAAATGACTTAGACACAGAACACTACTATAGGAAAATTCAGAATACTGCTTTTTCTTTGTGTTTGTTGTTGTTGTTGTTAATCCTCACCTGAGGATATAGATAGATAGATAGATAGATAGATGATAGATAGATAGATAGATAGATAGATAGATATAGATATATATTTAAGAGAGTAGAAGGGAGAGGTATCAGACAGAGAGAGAGAAACATCTATGTGAGAAAGACACATCAATTGGCTGCCTCCTACCCGGGCCCCACCAGGTCCGGGATCAAGCCCCACCAGGTCTGGGATCAAGCCTGTAACCAACCAAGGTATGTGCCTTTGACTGGTATAGAACCCGCCACCCTTCAGTCCAGGGGCCTACACTCTAACCACTGAGCCAAACAGGTGAAAGCTAAAATACTGCCTTTTCATGAACATGCACAATAGTTTAAAAAATTGACCATTCACAGCCTGAAATACTATACAATGAGAATCCTATACAATAAAAGCGTAATATGCTAAGTGTCCAGACATCTGGTCGGCTGTTCAACCAATTTAAGTATAATATGCTAATGATATGTTAAGGCTGCTCAATCACTCGCTATGACTTGCACTGACTACCAGGGGGCAGATGCTCTGACTGTTAAGTTAGTTTGTGGCTGGGGTCCAGCCAATCAGGACTAAGTGAGATGGGCTACACATGCCCTGGAGCTCTCCCATGATCTCTCCCTGGCTGGTCAACCTCCCACATCTCTCCCTAGTCCTGATTATGCACTGGTGGGGTCCTATAGCCTAGCCTGCACCCTTTTACAATCCGGGCCGAGGGACCCCCCTGAATGCACAAATGACATGCACCAGGCCACTAGTGAATAATATGCAGCTACCTACCCACAACCATACAGATGAATCTCAAAAATAATCACATTTATAAAGATGGCAGAACAAATGTGTATATGCTATATAACAACAGGACATTTAATTTGTCTTGGATTGTGGAGGCCTTTTAAAATAGCTCTAATTGGAAAAGTATATTCTCCTAAGACCCTCTTAAAGCTCTGACATATATGATCTAGTTTTAAAAAGTGTTCTTAAGCAAAGCAAAAATCCATCAATTAAAAATTAATTTCTAAATCACTGAGATTCTTTACTTGTTTTTTCAAATCCATAAAGAGAATATGCTGCATACAGCAATGATAGCTAATGAATATGAAACACAGTTACATATATTATCAATATATATAAATTAACTGATTGAATCCTTATAATATCTCTTTAAGTTATTATTGTTGTTTTATCTTCATTTTACAGATGAGGAAACTGAGTGTAGAGAAGCCAAATAAATGGCCCAAGTCAAGCATCTTATAAGTGGCAGACCTGGGATTCAACTCTATAGTTGCATCTCCTTTCACCCTATCAATGCAACTCCTCATCTAGCAACTCCTGAGAAAATGCATCTCTTATTTCTAATCTAATCTTCTCTTCCCTCTCAATTCTGCATCATAAAAGTCTAAACTACTAAAAGTCTAACCTCTCCCTTGGGAAGAGAAGGGAGAGAAGAAAAAGGAGTAATGAAGCCTTAATGCTCTTCAGCTACAAGGGATAATAGAAGAAGGCAAGGGACTTGAATTTGTATTAGAATTACTGGGGGCTTTACTAAAACACAAATTCCAAGGCTCCACCCCTACACTTCACCTTTCAGTTTGTCTGTGCTAGGGCCTGAAAATTTGTGTTTCTAAGAAGTTCCAGATTGATGCTGGTCTGAGGACCACACTCTAGGAATCATTGCTCTGGGTTAATAGCTCTTTGCTCTGATTTGAAAAAAAAGAACACTAGTTTATCCAGTTATCCAAAAGTTCTTCTATACTATCCAAGTCTAACAGCAAATTCCTCTAACCAGATATTTCTGGTCCCAGCCTAAGAGAAGTGGGACCCAAAGGAAGAAGCCAAGCTTCTTCTCCTTCAGCTAATAAAATGAAATAATTCTTCTTTCTGACTTCATCTTGTTTAAGCTCACCCAGTTAGCAACTTCTGCTTAGCTCTGTATGTAAAAATGGTCATCATTAAAGGTATCTAACCTGTAGCCTAGGAATTACTGAAATAACCTCTAGCATAAAACTAGTTCCCCAAGAAGATAAGAAAAGTATCTAAGAAAATAATGATTGGAACAGGAGTTTGGTCACCAAAAGCAAAGATGTGATGCCATCTCTTTGGACCTTTGCTGGCATCAGACGTCCACAGTCATCAACCTGTTCTTGACTTGACCTTAAACTTACACTGATATAAAAGAAGCCTGAATTCTGCACTTTCTCAAAAGGATTCTTTAAGACACCAAATCTACCATCTCTTTGGCTTGCTGACATTCTGAATAAAGTTCCTTTTCTTGCCCCAACACTTCGGTACTCAACTTCTTGTATGTCCTCCAACAAGCAGTAAAAACTTTTACTTGATTATACTAAAGCCAGCCTTTTGAGTTCCCCTTGTCTTTTGTTTTCTTTTGGGGGGAGGGTAGGGGGCTACCTCTTCCTGTCAGTAAGGTCCTCTTCCTTCTAACTTCATGGAATAGAAACCTCAATTCCTATGCAATAAATAAATAAATAAATAAATAAATAAATAAATAAATAAAATGCTATGGTTTTAGCATATATCCCCAACATAAAAAGAATACTCAAAGAATACTCACTATCAAACACAGGTCGTAGAAGGATGGCTTCTTTATACAAATTGAGAAATACACCAAAGCAACTGTAAGAGATAGCTTACAAACTGAACTCAAAAAATCATACTTAATCATCATTGTCATGCTCAAGTCATATATATTCTCATCAAGGATATCAATATGAGAACATACTCCACTTCACTCCCTCAACATAAAACATGAAAACTGTATTTGTAGTAAAAATTTCACATTAAATCTAATTTTCACCTAAATAAATTATAAATCAATTGGACAAATTCCATGCATGTATTTTACTTTATTTTTTATCCTCAACCAAGGTTTTTTTTTTCATTGTTTTTTTAATTAATTAATTTTTTTTTTTTTTGAGAGAGAGCGTGAAAGAGAGGGAAAGACAGAAATATCTATGTGAGAGAAACACATCAATTGTTTGCCTCCTGCCCTAGCCCCCGACCAGGACCCAAGTTTGGGAGGAGTCTGCAACCAACGTACTTGCCCTTGACTGGAATTAAACCTGCAATCCTTATTTGGTCCATAGGATGATACTCTAGCCACTGAGCCTAACTGGCTAGGGCTTTATTTTACTTTTAATGCTGGACTATGAGGTCCAAATTCAAAGCTCTGTTTTGTATCTAGGATAATGTTTACTTGCACCAAATATTTAGAAAATAAAAATTTCTTCCTCCAAGCTCATGGAATTATAGATCTAAAGTAAATAGAAGTAGTACATTGATTTCAACTGAAGGAACACAAACATTATTTTACTTGCATTTCTCAGATGATTTAAATGGATTTATTCAGATATGCTAAATAATGCATTACTTTAGCAGCAAATGCAATTTTTCCTATTTTACATACCAAAAAGATTTAAAATGTCCTATCTCAGACAAAAATGGGGCTCCCATGTCAACAACATTGAAGAGAGCCCAATCAGTTTAATCTTCTCCATTTCCTTTATAATAATAATCCATTTTATCAGTATTTTGAACTCATCTTTATTAAAAATCTTTGTTTTTAACCTATTAAATATGGCCTCCAACATTTTTCAAGAGAAAAAAGAAAGAAGCTTCCTCAGGGAAATGGGGATATGTCCATTCAAGTCCAGAAATATTATGGGCTTTATAATTACTAATGCTGGAGAAACACACTTAAAAATCATGTAGAGAGTTAGGTGCACAGGAAAATTTAACTTGCTTTGCTGTCTGAAAAAGATCCTAGATAAAGTATATGTGCATGTGGAAGTATATTTGCATATATAAACATATGTATGCATAAAGATATATACTTGTAAATTGATGCTCTCAAAAACTTGATAAACAGTGTTTGAAAAAAAGTTCCTAAAAATGACAAAAGGAGAGAATTTTTTAAATAAAGACATTTATTAGGATTATGGTACCATCTAATAGAATGGGTCAAATGCAGTTTTACATACCCTAAAGCTTTATTTTGAAGATTTAGGATATAATTTTATAAGACAAAAAAAGGTGTCTCTTTGAATTTAACTATTTTCTTTATAATCATAATTTTTCACATAGTATTTTCTAAAAAATCAAGACCCCGCTATACATTATAAATTCATGAATACTGTGCTCTGACTTATGAAAGAATCATATCAAATTTAGTCAGTATGTAGTTCATTAATAATTCAACCAAGTAGACTTCATTGTGATCAAGATAACAGGCATTTAAAAATTAAAGATGCAATCTATAATGAACAAATATTATTTAGTATAAAAAACATTTTTTTGAGAGGCAGCAAGCATTTATTTGAGATCAGGAACAATAGCTTCTAGGGAGGCTCTGATTCAGAAGGATGCCCAGATAATGCTCTGATGAGGACACAAAGGCAGGGGTATTTTGAAGGAAGAGAGGGGAACTATGCCATCCATGGAAGAAAGGCGTTTCTATTGGTGCAGATCACAAAGCACAGTGATGTGAAGTCTAAACAATGCTCTTAATTTCAGTCTGGTCGTCATCAGCCCCGTAGTCATAACTGCTTTCTTGTTATCTTACCAGTTTGGGGGAAACAAGGTTCTTGAGCCCAGTCACTCCAAAAAGGAGTTTGCCCCATTCTTTAACCTTCCACAATCTGAGCTTCAGGTGCAGGCCTGGCAGTTCCTCCTGCATTTCAAGGTGGTTCAGTTTAAATTATTTACAATCTTGTGTTCATTCTGGTCTTTCTGCCAGGAATTCCCTTAGAATTATTTTTTAATTAGTCTTTATTATTGAGATTATTACAGATGTCCCTCTTTTTTTTTCCCCCCAAAGCCTCCCTCCACCTGGTTCCCACCCCACCCCAGGTCCTCACCTCCCTATTGTCTATATCCATAGATAATGCATACATGCATGTAAGAACTTTGTTGCCATTTTGTTATTCATATTTCTTATCTTTACCTTTTTCTTCTTCTTCCTCTTCTTAAAGAATACATTTCAGCATTACATATAATGGTTTAATGATGATAAACTCCTTTGGCTTTTTCTTGTCCGTGAAGCTCTTTATCTGATCTTCAATTCTACACAGTAGCTTTGCTGGGTAGAATAACCTTGGTTGTAGGTTCTTGTTATTCATTACTTTGAATGTTTCTTGCCACTCCTTCTGGCATACATAGTTTCTAGTGAGAAATCAGCTGACAGTCATATGGGCACTCCCTTGTAGATAACTAACTTTTTCTCTTTGTGTTTTTAAGGTTCTCTATTTGTCTTTTGCCCTTGGCGTTTTTATTAAGATGTGTCTTGGTATAGTCCTCTTTGGATTTCTCTTGTTTGGGATTCTCTGCATGTCTTGGACTTGTAAATCTAATTATTTACCAGGTAGGGGAAGCTTTCTGCCATTATTTCTTCAAATAATTTTTCAATATCTTGCTTTCTCTTTTCTTCTGGCATTCTCATAATTCGCTTAAAGTTGTCCCAGGGGTTCCTTACACTAACTTCATATTTTTGGATTATTTTTTCTTTTGCTCTTTTGATTTTTTGGTGTTTTTTGCTTCCTCATATTTTAACTTATTGATTTGAGTCTCAGGGTGCTCTAGTCTACTGTTGAATCCCTGCATATTATTCTTTATTTCAGTTAGTGTATGCTTAATTTCTGCTTGGTCCTTTTCCTTTTTTTTTTTTTTTTTTTTTTTTTTTTTTTTTTTGCTTTCTCATTAAGATTCTTGAAATTCTAAGTTCCTTGGAGGTTTCTAAAAGATTCATGAATAACCTTATAACTGTGCTCTTGAACTCTATATCCAGTAGTTTACTTTCTTCTATTTCTTTCATTTGTGTCATGTTTCTTTGTCTTCCCATTTTGGCTGCTTCCCTGTGTTTGTTTCTATATACTGGGTAATTGTTGAGTCTCCTTAAGTTGATAGAGTGGCCAGCCTTGTGTCCTATAGGACACAGTGGCTCAGCCTCCCATACCACCTGAGCTGAACACTCCCATACACCCCTTTGTGGGCTGTGTGCACAATATTTTTGTAGTTGAGCCTTGATTGCTGTTGGTGTCACTTGGAGGAATTGACCTCCAGGACAATTGGTTGTAGGGACCAGTTGTGACTACAGTGGGAGACACCCTTATGGAGTAGGACTTGCTTCAGTGGGTGCTCACTGAGTCTGTGCCTTGAGTGTGTTGCTTATGGATGTGAAGAATTGTAATCTGGTCTGGTCTCACACTGATCGTTGGGTATACTGGCTCTTGGGTCTCTAGGGAGGTGCAAGTCAGCCCCTGCCTGGGGCCATCCAGCAGGAGTGACAGAGAGATCTGCAGATAACTCCTCTTTGTATCAGGTTTACAAATACCCAGATGAGGCCCAGTTGTGAAGGCAGGCAGGCTAGTGCTGGTGCTGGGTCTTGGGCCTTTTATTGAAAGATTTGGGGGAAAGAGGGTCCCTGGCCCAGCTGTAGCTTGTTTAACAGAGTTTTAGCCTGTGAAAGGACTGGCCATTCATATGCAAAAGCTGCTGTTACAGTTTGGGGGGAGTAGTAAATTAGATGGGGTGGGATCTCAGAAAACCACCTGACATTTTTAGACAAATTAGCTATACACTGCATCGTATGGGATATGGATGCCAAAGGCCTGTTTGAACACCTTTGCTATTTGCAGTTACCAAGATAAAACGTCTCCAATTCTCACAGGTCAAACTCCTGGTCAAGGGGACAATTTGCATATTATCCTTTTATTATATAGGATATACACTGAGTGGCCAGATTATTATGTATTCAGAGATCATAATAATCTGGACACTCTGTGCAGACTCTATTAATATCTGTTGCATTTTCTTCCAGACTTCTTCTTTGTTTCTGTACCTTATTATTTTTTTTTTTGCACTTTTCATTAGAATTCTTCCCATCATTAAAATTGTTTTCAAAAGTGAAATATGCTTTATTTTATAAATATACCATAACATTTCTCTATTGTCATATAAATACATAGTATTTAGATTGTTTCTGATGTTTCACTATTATATCATCTATATACTATTATACTTGGGTAAATAATCTTTGGGCATGTCTATTTTTTATATTTTGCATATTTTTTCTTTAAATACATTTCTTGAAGTATAATTGTTATTTGAAAAATAAGAACAACTTGCCCTGGCCAGGGGGTTCAATTGGTTGGAGCATCACACAGTGTACCAAAAGGCTGAGGGTTAGACCTTCAGTCAAGAGACATTGGGGGCTAGGGGAAGAGGAGACAGCAAGTTGATGTTTCTCTCTCAAATCATATCTCTCTCTCTTCCTCTCTCTATAAATATTAATAAGAACACATCCTTAGGTGAAGATTAAAAATAAATAAATAAACAATAAAAATGTGTTTAGGGAAAGTATATTTAAGAATTTAAGTGAAGGTAGAAAAAGAGAGAGTAAAATAAGGCAATAAGAATTTTAAAAATAACAGTCTTTATATTTTATAAATCAAAATTGTTTAAAGTATAGAAATGTACTTTATATCAACTTATCCACTAAGGTCAAAACATAATGCTAAAATATATCTATGAATCTCTGGGGCTCTGTATAGAACTGGGATATTTGTTCTTATTAAAAAATTCCAATTTTAAAGAAAACAGCATTGTTTTATGAGACTAGCAAAGATAAATGTTGTTATCAAGATAAGGATCAATGAAAAAATGTCCAAAGTGATCAAAATATTTTTCAAAAATAACTTTCTCATTTTGTTTTGAAAACAAATATCAATGTATTTTCAACATCTCTAAGAAATATGAAAAATGGTCCTGATGGGCTATCTCATTCATCATTTTTGAAATTAAGGAAAGATAGTTTTTTTTCTCTTTCATATTTATTCTCTAGAGCCAGATATAACAAGGGCAAGAGGAAGCAGCAAATCAAACAGTTTGGATCTGAATATGATGGATATGAAAACATCACAGGGCTTATCAAGAACCTAAATACAATTACTAAGAATGGAAGAGAAGGTATTAACTCTATGAGAAGAAGTGTACTGAAATTTAAGTCATTAGCTAGTTCTTGTGATTAGGATAAATACTGAAACCCTCTTTCCCAGACACCCAAAACTTGGGGAAGGCCACCATATGTCATGCTAATGGAACTTCTGCTCCCTATTGCCTGCATGAGCTCTGATTAATGAAGGACACACTATGAATGATAGAAGTGATTGCACTACATAAGCTAGGATGCAGACGGGCCATGGCTTGATTAGATTCTGGAACAAACACCTCCTTTCTCCTGGGGCATGGCTGTCCACAGCACAGCAGTCATCTGTTAAGTTGTGGTTAATAAGCACCAGTCTAGAATATAAAACCTGCCTTCTAGAGCTGCTTTAAAACCTACCCCACCAATAAAAATTAGATTGAAGGCATACATGAAAAGATAAACTTTAAAAACCACTGAAAGGTCCCAGGTTTGATTCTGGTCAAGGGCGTGTACCTTGTTTGTGGGCACATCCCCAGTAGGGGGTGTGCAGGAGGCAGCTGATTGATGTTTCTCTCTCATTGATGTTTCTAACTCTCTATCCTTATCCCTTCCTCTCTGTAAAAATCAATAAAATATGTATTTTTTTTTTTAAAAAAAACACAACTCATTAGAATGGAGAGGCCCAAATATGGCAATCCATGGACAAACACAGGCATGTTTCTAGCCTTATCTGTGATAAGGATTTGTAATTTCCACTTAAAAAAAAAAAATACTACCAGACTGGTGCACAAAATTCATGCAGATTAAAACAAGGACCCAGAGTCAAGTCCCGCCCACCCACATGTGCTTCAAAATCACATGAGACCCTTGCACATCCCCTACTGGCGATGTGCACACAGACCCAGACCCAGCTGAACCCCCCATTGGGCTTGATCCAGACCCAGCCAGTCACACTCTTGTCAAGCCCTGCCAGGCACGGGGCATAGCCTCAGGTCTCCTGGCCCAGCACCAGGATGGAGGTGTAGCCGGAGGTCCCACAGATGGGGAGGGAGCCATGCTATGAGGTCCCCTGTCAAGCCCTGCGGGGGCTGGGAGAGGGAGGGTGTAGTCTCAGGTCCCTGCTGATTGCTCATTAAGGCTCCTAAAGGGAACTTGGCCTCAGCTGTGGGTGCAGTCATCTTTGTGATGGAGTGATGGTCAACCAGCATATTCCCTCTTTATTAGATAGGATTTTTTACTGAGAATCTATTGCACCTCAAAAAGTCATTAAGTTGAATGTTCAGATTCTCAAGGAACCTTGCAAAAGAAATAATGGGGCACATTCTTAGCCACCACAGCTATGGACAACAAGGACCAAAAGGGGTGAAAGATCTTATTTATTGTAACCTAACACCTTTAGAGGTATTTCATTGTCAGGTTCTTAAGATACAGATAATATTCATGTCTGTCACCTCAACTGCTACTTACCATAGAAAAGACAATATTTTAATCTACAAGCTCAGGGAGTTACAATTTGTCTGCCTATGAAAGAAAACCTAAATGACTTTTTACATATGGATAAAAACAATCCTTTAAAGACAATTTGAATATTTTTTTTCAAAGTCAGGCTCTCAACTGTAAAATACTGATCCTTATATACAAAAATGTAATAAGGAAACTTCCATATATTATCTTCAGCTTAGATACATATGCCTAAGATTCAGCTAATAGATTCTCTAATTGTGGCTGAAGACCAACAACGCCTTTTCAACCTATGTTGTGGTTAAAGACTATGATGGTGAGCCAAAACTGGTTTGGCTCAGTGGATAGAGCTTCAGCCTGCGGACTGAAAGGTCCAGATTTGATTTCCGTTAAGGGTGTGTACCTTGGTTGTGGGCACATCGCCAGTAGGGGATGTGCAAGAGGCAGCTGATCGATGATTCTCATCAATGTTTCTAACTCTCTATCCCTCTCTCTTCCTCTCTGTAAAAAAATCAATAAAATATATATTTTTAAAAAGACTATGATGGTGAAATGTATTCAAACATTCCAAGGACACATAAGAATTCTTCAGAAGGCACTTGTCTCTCTTCTAATATTGTCAATGTCCTGGTTAATGTCAGCTAATGTGATGGCACAAGAGAGAAGGAGATTGAGGCGAATGGTATTTCAATTTTAATCATTTGATATCTGGATCATCAAGAAAACCTGAAAGTTTAGAAAGTAAAGGCAGAGTCCGAGCCATCATAATGTTCAGTGTTTTTGGTAAATTAAGACATGCAATAAACTCACACAAGAAGTGATTAGCTGCCAATGTATGTAGCAACAAGAACTTTAGGGATTCATAGCAAGATTATTGAATTGTACTGTGTAGTCTGGTCTCAGAGAGATGAAATCTTTAGCTTATTCTGGAGTATGAGAAAATTTTATATGAAATCAAAGACTAAGCATGAAAAGGAAGAATTCAGGTTATATCTACATCTTTGGATATAAAGGTTTCATAAGATATCAACAAATTTGAAAATTAAAATTCCCCAAGGGAGAAAACATGTGAAACCTTTGGAATAAAAACAAACAAAAACAAAACCCTGTCAAAAGAAATGATTCATTTTTATATTACATGGATTGTTGTTATTTTACAGCAATTAAAATAAACCAAAAAAGAAAGTTGATGTCACTAAGAAGGCAATACTGGAATCTCTTGATTTCCCCTCCTCCCACATGTATAGCTACAGAAGACTCAATTTCCTTTAAGAGAAATCCAGAAGCAAGTGGAATGATTCCTACACATTGACATACTTAGAAAATATTCAAATTGAAACAGGTAAAAGAGACTGAGACATACTTTTACTTTAAAAATCATCCCGGAATAGCATCTTAAAATCAGGAGCAAAACCCCAACTCCATCTTCTCCATGGACTAAACATCTTATACCCCAACTTTTACGGCTGCCACCTGAGAGGCAGATTTCACTTCACCTAGCTCTGACAGCCTGCAGGGCTGACCTCCAGCAGTTCCACAGGACCACAGAAAATAAAGAAGCAATTGCTAAACAGGCATATGAGCACTCCATGGATATGCTTCCCACATAGACACAATGTAAGAAAAGAATCTTACATACCAGTATCTCTGATGAACATAGATGCAAACATTTAAAAGAAAAATAATGGCAAACTGAACTCAATATATTAAAAGGATCATACATCACAATCAAGATCAAGTATAATTTATCCTCAGAATGCAAAAATGTCTCAACATACATAAATCAATAAATATGATACACCATATTAACAGAAGATGGATAAAATTATATGGTTATTTCAATAGATTCAGAAAATTCATTTGGCAAAATTCAACATCTTTTAATAATAATAATAATAATAAGAAGAAGAAGAAGAATTAAAACCTCTCATCAAATTAGGTATAAATGGAATGTATCTCAACATAATAAAGGCAATAAATAATGAGCCTACAACTAAGATCATACTCAATGGTGAAAAGTTGAAAGCTTTTTCTCTAAAGTCAAAAATAAGAAAAAGGTACCCAATCATACTGGAAGCATAATATTGGAAGTCCTATAGAGAGCAATTAGGCAAGAAAAAGGAATAAAATATATCCAAATTGGAAAAGAAGAACTAAAATTGTCTGTTTGCAGAGGAAATAATATTACATAAAAAGAATTACAAAGATGCCAAGGAAATAAAAAGAAACTTTTAGAAATAATTACTGAATTCAGTAAAGTTTTAATATAAAAAAATCAATACACCAAAATCAGTTGATTTTCTAAACACTAACATTTAACTATTGGAAATATAAGTTAAAAGGACAATTCTATTTATAAAAGAATCAAAAAGGCTAAATACTGCCACAACTGGTTTGGCTCAGTGG
Source organism: Pipistrellus hanaki (assembly GCF_964339955.1). Taxonomy (NCBI): domain Eukaryota; kingdom Metazoa; phylum Chordata; class Mammalia; order Chiroptera; family Vespertilionidae; genus Pipistrellus; species Pipistrellus hanaki. Next base: position 22,029,451 of record NC_140508.1, read on the forward strand.
ATAGAGCTTCGGTCTTCAGATTCAAGGGTCCCAGGTTCAATTCCAGTCAAGGGTATGTACCTTGGTTGCTTTCGCATCACCAGTGGGGGTTGTGCAGGAGGCAGCTGATCGATGTTTCTCTCTCATCAGTGTTTCTAACTCTCTATGCCTCTCCCTTCCTCTATGTAGAAAGTCAATAAAATATATGAAGAAGAAGAAGAGGAAGAAGAAGAAGGAGGAGGAGGAGGAGGAGGAGGAGGAGGAGGAGGAGGAGGAGGAGGAGGAGGAGAAATAATACTTAGGAATATTTAACCCAAGAGGTGAGAGATATGTACACAGAAAATTTTAAGACATTCTTCAAAGAAATTGAAAAAGACACAAATAAATGAAAAAGTATTCTGTGCTCATGGATTAAAACAAATAATATTGTTAAACTATCCATAATATGAAACAATATAAAGATTCAATGTAATCTCTAACAAAATGCCAATGGCATTTAGAGGTTAGTGAAAGGGTATAACATTATATAATAAAAGCCTAATATAATAAAAGCCTAATATGTTAAGTGTCTGGTCGACTATTCAACCAAACAAAGCCTAATATTCTGATATGCTTAAGCCGCTCAACTGCTCACTATGATGTACACTGATCACCAGGAGGAAGAGAGTTGACTGGTTGACCAGTCGCTATTATGTGCACTAAACATCAGGAGGCAAATGCTTCGACCGATAGGTGAGCTTACTGCTGGGTTCTGACCGATTGGGACTAAGCAATACTGGCCAGACATGCCCTGGAGCCTCCCACGGTCCTTCTATGGCTGGCCAACCTCCCCAACCCTGATAGTGCACTGGTTCAGTCTTTTGGCCTAACCTGTGCCCTCTCGTAATCCGGGACCCCTTGGGGCGGGTTTCAGCCCCATCCCACAGGCCAGGTGGAGGGACCTCACTGTGCATGAATTCATGCATTGGGTCTCTAATAAGATAAATAAGTTCTTAGGATCTAATTGATAATTTGGAGACTATAAGTGAAATTTACAAGAAGAGTAAGTCTTAAGTGTTCTTATCAATAAAAAAAGGTAAATATGTAAATGATGGATGTGTTAATTAACTCAATGGTGGAAATACTATTACAATACAATATATAGGTAGATCAAATAACCAAGTTGTATACTTTAAACAAAGCATAAATTTGTCAATTGTAGCTCAGTAAAGTTGGGGGGAAAATACAAACCAATAGGTAATTGTTTCTTGAAGCATTAGTGTAATGTCTTGTTTATATCTTGTTTTAGATCATATTGAGCAAAAGAGGCACAAGCATGAGTGGAACATAAAAGTTTCTAAAGTCCAATAGGTGGCTTTTAAAATAAAGGCAAAGGAATGAACTGAAATAACTTAGAACTTGGATACATGAGGCCTATATTGCAGTCTTGGCATTATCAATTCAAGTGTAGCCTAGGGTTGAATTTAAAGAAGAAAAAAAAAAAACTTGATGTGTTTATAAATTGGAGTCATTATCTGAGGACATCTACAATGATTCAGTTGAAAGAATAAGCTTGTAACATAACAGCACCCATTGAAGAGGAAGGGACAAATGATGAAAATGCATAGAAAGTAGAAACAACAAGATTTATAGAAGTAGAGAAACCAAGATTGCAGCATAGGATAGACACCCGAATGCAGCCTACCACAACAAATTTGAATTTAGAACTGAAAAACAGGGGAAACATCACCCTGAAGTGCCAGATGGCTGGCTGAGAGGAAGCTCTACCATCTGGGAAGGAGAAAGAAGGTGCGCTAAACCTCAGGAACTGTGAAGGTGCAGGTGAACTGTGTACGCGAAAAGGCGGCCACAGACTCTGCTGCAGGCTTGCTTGTGGAGCGCAGAGAGGGTGGGCCAAGTTCGCTGCTGGCTTACTCTCTGTGTGCGGAGAGGGTGGACAGCTAATGCACTGCTAGCTTTCTTGTTCGAGAGGAAAACAGAACCACCCTATTGCGCTGATAGACGGCCCCAGACAGGGAGAGGCCAGACTGACAGGCAGAGGGCAGAGATCTCTCTGAGGTGTGTGAAGCCAGCGGCCATTACTGCGGGACTCAGAAACCAGGCTCTCGTAGGGAGGGGCTGAATAAAGCTTGTCTGCACCACCAGAGACTCCACCCCATCCAAGGGGAGCACAGAAGCCCTTCCAGTGGCTAGCTTTCTCATTCGTAGTGAATGTGACTCTCCTAAGGAGTGACAAACAGGAATCTAAAGCTTGTCTGCCTATACCAAAGAGGTGCTCATGCCTGCAACCAATTGTGCGGGATTCAACAAAGCTTGTCTGTGCAACCCCGAGAATCCGCCCCATTCAAGTGGAATACAGAAATCCTCCTAGCTGAGACACTTCTGATCCTCATAGCCAATTGGCTTGGAGATCAGCACTTCCCAGTGATACCAACAACAAGCAAGGCTTAACACCAAGACTGTCCATCTCAGGTAACTAGGAGGCTGACCCACTGAACCATATAGGACACCTTAGCACAAAAAGCCACCCTTCCAACTCAGGGAAGCTGTGAAAATGCCGAGACAAGGAAACAGATCACAAACAAAAGAAATGGAGGAAAAGAAGAGACTGGATATAGAGTTCAAAACCACGCTTATAAGGTTTTTCAAGAATTTCCTAGAAAAGGCCGATAAAATAAATGAGACCTATGAGGATATGAAAAGGGATCAACTAGAAATAATAAGGGATCAACAAGAAATAATAAGGGATCAGCAAGAAATAAAGAATACATTTTCTGAAATAAAAAATATTATACAGAGTCCTAAAAACAAAATGGAAGATCGCAATAATCAAGTCAAAGATTTGGAACATAAAGAGCCAGAAGACACTCCTCCGCAGAAGCAAGAAGACAAGAGAATCCAGAAAATTGAAGATAATGTAAGAAACCCCTGGGACAACTTCAAGCAAACCAACATCAGAATTATGGGGGTCCCAGAAGATGAAAGAGAGCAAGATATCGAAAACATACTGAAAGAAATAGTAACATAAAACTTCCCCCACCTGGTGAAAGAATTAGACTTATAAGTCCAGGAAGCACACAGAGCTCCAAACAAAAGGAATCCAAAGAAGAACACAACAAGAGACATCATAATTAAAATTGCAAGAGCAAAAGACAAAGAGAGAATATTAAAAGCAGCAAGAGCAAAGCAAGTTGTTACCTATAAAGGAGCACCCATACAATTGTCAGCTGATTTCTCAACAGAAAGCATGCAGGCCAGATGGTAATGGCAAGAAATATTCAAGGTGATGAATAGCAAGAACCTACAGCCAAAAATAATCTACCCAGCAAAGCTATCACTCAGAATCGAAGGCCAGATAAAGAGCTTCACTAATAAATAACAGCTAAAGGAGTTCATCACCAGCAAACCAGAATTATATGAATTGCTGAAGGGGGTTCTTTCTGAAGAGAAAGTAAATAAAGATAAAAACTACGAACAACAAATATGTAACTATCAACAAGTGAATCTAAAAACCAAGGAAATTAAAAAAAATCTGATGCACAATATTAAATGGTGAATATAATAGAATCAGAGGTATGGAAGGAGAGTGAACTGATGATTCTCGGGGAAAAGGGGAGAGGGGGATGTGGGAAGAGACTGAACATAAACTGTGCACCTATGGATGAGGACAATGGGGTGTGGGGAAAGGGCAGAGGGTAGGGTGGGAACCTGGTGAAGGGGAGCAATGGAGGGGGGGCGGGAAATGAGGAACATTTGTAATAATATGAACAATAAAGATTTATTAAAAAAAAAAGATTTATAGAAGTAATTAGATAGAATGCTGTTGATGGAGGGAAGTAGAAAAAGAAAGGCTGAGGGTGATGACTCAGAGGTTTATGGCTTAGGTCACAAGCTGGATGGTGGCATCATTTACCAAGATTATATATATATATATATATATATATATATATATATATATATATGCAAAGGAAGAGCAGTTGGTGGGGGCAATATTAGTTCATTGGATTGAAAATGCTTATGAGGTTTTGTATATAACTTTTTTAGAATCCTTACAAAAATAAATAATTTTTTCAGGGAAAAGAAAATCAAATAAGTCTAAAAGCTTGTGACCATTACAACACTGCTATCTATATATACACATTTTATTGTAAAAGCAGAATACTGTTTCTTTGGTCCTCTGTGGACTTTACTTTTAAGAGTGTGGTTTGTATTGCAAGCCAATGGTTCTTTCGAATTCATCGGTCTATAAGACAAGGAAGACAAGAATAAAGGTTCCCAACTGCCAAAGATTTTAACTGTCAAGTGGAAATAATGAGAGCATTTTGCCAATTATTGCCCCCTTATGCTCAGAGTGGAAAAGGCATATTATGCAATTCAATGATATACAATGGCAACATGTCAATGTCAACATATAGCATTATTCTAAGTGACAAGTCTTATTTTATAGTTGAAACCATTGCAGACTAAGGAATGACAATGACAGAGCTCAATGACAGAGAGGCACAACTAGAATTCAGGGCTGACTCCTCATACAAAATCCCTTTCCCTTGACACAAGCCCCATTTCTTATAAATGGGTATCATGAATGCAGTCATGTTTCTAGTAAACATACCTTATTCGTGCTTCAGTTATAGAAAGAGAATTCATAATAAAAAAGGAAGACCCCTAAGGTTTAATACCAGCATAAACAATCCACCAGTAAACAAAAGACAATTTTAAGGAGAATGGGTTCCAATTGCTCTCAAAAAGGTTATTCATATGTTATTCAATTATGTAACCAAAATCCCCAGGAAGAAATAATTCATAAAACCTAAATCACTTTGATTAAAACTGCTCACTCAGTTCCATAAATGAATAATTCACTCAACCTTGTGCATTGGTTGGGTTGGAAGAGGAGTATAGATTTCTGGCTTTCAACAATTCTTCCACTTAACTACTTTGAGAAAAAGAGATTTCAGTAAGTAATTGGGATTCTTTTCCCTAAAGTTTTCATGATTCTGATGAATTTTATCTTATTTGGAGATTCTTATTGTCAAGCCAAAATGATTTTTATTCTATGTGGCTCCACTGCTGTGAATCATTACTCTGTCTCCTAAAAAGAAAGGCATCGCATGTGCTTGTAAACGTTCCCTTTCGATTCCAGCCTCGAAATCATTCTCTGAAATATACTCCAGGCAATTACTGTCATCCATTGGCATACAAAATTAAACCCATTTGCCATCTTTGATTGAGTTGAAGCCACTGGCGATTGTTCAGTATATTAAAAAGCATATTTTCCAAACTTCATGAACCACACAACCACTTGAAGATCCACAAAGCTGAGATATTAACAAAAGATTAGAATGAATTACAGAGAAAAGATGCAAATTGATTCACTTATTCCCTTGAAGGGAAGAAACTAAGAACGTCCCTCTGTGTCTTTAAAAAAAAAAATGTACATCACAAACACTTTCCAATCTATAACTAATACAATCAGAGGACATTTAATTAGCAATTAATCTGATTAACATTCCTTGGAGAGTAATTTGTTTTACCAGATGGCTTTCATAAAAATAATTATTGGAGGATTTCTTTAAAAATCAGCAAAGCTAATTGTAAGATGTAGGAAGAGATAGAGATTTTAACAAGAGTACATTACTAGGTTCGAGTAGTTGTAAGTCCTCAAGATATGACTGGGAAGTAGAGAATGCCAATGCAAAGTTGAGGGCCTGCCTAGTGAAGATACTGAGCCAAGAACTAGGAGCAATTAATTGAGGGTCCAAATCGCATAGAAGCTGCAGGTGAGCACGCTGTATCAGAAAGGCATAATCCCAAATTAGACACTGGAAACTATATATACTGGGCCCAAACCAAGGGAAGTTCCAAAGCACAAGAGAAGAAAAGAACAAGTAGGTGCAGAGCCCAGAAAGAAGTCTGCGGAGTGCCTGCCTGGCAGCCACATTGCTTTTGCCATAAGAAAGGGCCTGTCCATGGGCTTGCATTCTGAGACACATTCCCAGAAGCTGTGATGGTTTCTCACTTACCCACACTGATTGCCTACTTCCATCAGGCACTGAACTAGAAGATGCAAGTGACTCTGTACTCAACAAAAAAAGTATTTTTTCATCCTCCTGATACCCACAGCTAGTCTGCATTTCTCAGCCTCCTTGCAGGTAGGCATTTCAATGATGCTGAGTTATGGCCAATAGCATTGGGGGAAAAGGGACCCATTCTACTATCTAGTACCATTTAATGAAAACTTTCCAAATCTACCGTGTGTTTATCCATTTGCTGATTGATAGGAAACAAGGACCTAGAGAGTGAGGCCCTGATAACCATGAGAAATGTTCCCCTACTCATGAACATCCATAATGGACTGTTGCGTTAATGATAAATGAATGTTTATTGTATTAAATTTGGATATTTCTTTGCTATTGAAGATGGCTGCACTATGCATCTGCTTATTTAATAACTACAAATGCATGTATTAAATGTATCAGGATTTGAACCCAAGTCTGTCGGATTCTAAGATGGATTTCCTCTTACCATATGCTTTAGTAATCAATATATGAATAAGAGAGATATGTGTTTTGATTTTTTAATTGAAAACAACCCAGTGGCATTTAGTACATCCAAAATGTTGTGCAATTGCCACATCTATATAATGCAAAAATATTTTATAGCCCCAAAAGTAATTCCAAACTCATCAAGCAATTACTCCCTGTTTACCCATTCCCTAGCCCCCAGCAAACAACAATCTGATTTCTGCCTTTATGCACCAACATATCCTAGACATTTCATATAAATGGAATCATACATTATGTGGCCTATTGCATCTGGCTTTATTCAACTAAAATACTTTTTCTTTGAGGTTCCACCATTACGTAGAATATATCAGTATTTCATTCAGTTTTATGACTAAAAATTACTCCACAATTTTTTTATCCTCCAATGCACATTTGTATTATTTCTACCTTTTGGCTACTGTGAATAGTGTTTTGATAAACATTAATCCATTTGTATTTGCTTGAGTACTTGTAGTTTGAACTTTTGGGTATCTACCTAGAAGTGGAAATGCTGCATTTTAGGATGATTTTTTATTTACCTTTTTTGAGAAACTGTCAAACTGTTTCCACAGTAGCTGCACTATTTTACATTCCCACTGGCAATATATAAGAATCCAATTTCTCCACCTTTTTATTTTTTTAATTTTTAAAAAATATATTTTATTGATTTTTTACAGAGAGGAGGGAGAAGGGTAGAGAGTTAGAAACATCAATTAGAGAGAAACATTGATCAACTGCCAAGGTACCCTTAACCGGAATCAAACTGGGACCCTTAAGTCCACAGGCCAATGCTCTATCCACTGGTAGATAGGTTTCTACTTCTTCACCTTTTTAACAACACTTGTTATTTTCAGAGATAACCCTCCCAATTCTCTCTCTCTCTCTCTCTCTCTCTCTCTCTCTCTCTCTCTCTCTCTCTCTCTCTCTCTCTCTCTCTCTCTCTCTCTCTCTCTCTCTCTCTCTCTCACACACACACACACACACACACACACACACACATTTTGTATAAATGTAGATATATAAATATATACTGTAGATAGATATAGATATAGATATAGATATAGATATAGATATAGATATAGATATAGATATAGATATAGATATATACAGATAAAGATAAAGATAAAGATATAGATATAGATATATCAGAGAGAGATAGAAATATCAGTGATGAGAGAGAACCATTGATTGGCTGCCTCCTGCATGTCCCCTACGGGGGATCAAGCCTGCGACCCAGGCATGTGCCCTGACCGAGAATTGAACCATAATCTCCTGATTCATAGACTCTCAACCACTGAGCCACTCATGCTGGGCCCTCCCAATTCTTAACCACCACATGTGAATATGGGACCTGCCCATTCGGAGTCTCCACCACTCCTACCAGTCTTTGCCTTGTTTACCATGGCTTCTTCTGTGTAGCCTTAGAGGACTTCTGTCCAGCTAGTCTTCAGATGGTTCTCAAGAGTTCCTGTTCTGTACTTTAATTGTAGATTCAATGTGGCCCAGGGAGAGGTGAGCAAAGCTTTTACCTATTCCTCTATCTTGACCAGAAGTTTAAGTTGCCTTTCGCTTGACTCAACGTTCACTTGGATGCTGCAAACATCTGACACAATTGATTCTGACAGTTTTTATTGATTTTTAAAATATTTCTGCGATGGATAAGCCTCTGACACTATCTTCTCCTCCATTGTTGCTGACATCACTCATCATGTGGTTCTGATATGACACTGAGTAAAAAAGGTATTGGTCCTAAATTTACATTATAGTCTTAGTGTAAATATTCATTATTACTACATTATTACCAATTTAGCTGGTGAATCACAAACATCAGCTAATTAGAACCCCCAAATAAAAGTAATTTAGTGAAAAATATCAATAATAATACAATTATAGGAATGGCTGCAGAGAGTTTTAGCCAGAAAAGAAAGTAACTTTTATAAGTACGTAAGAAAAAAATGTGTTTCTTAGTTTGCCTAATGCATTTTTGGTAGGGAAAAGGCCATATTCAGGAATATCCACTGTCATTAATCCACCACACAGACACACATACACACATACCTTCATTTATCTCTGCCCTGTCCCCTGCACCCAACCCACTGAGTGTAGGAGATAGTGAGCAGCTGAACACATCAGATTCCTTGACATTTTCATTAAAAGAAGCAAGAAGAAAACCCTTAGAGAAGGCGAGAGTACAAGAAGTGACCCTATAAAACAAGAAAACATCCACACTTAAATGAGAAATCCGCTTGAGTCATTGCATTTCAATTTTTAAAAGGAAAAAAACAAAACTCTTCATTCTTTTACTAAAGGGAGAGAAAAAAAAAACACAACTTATTTTAAAATGTAATTACTTTCCTTTCAGAAGATTAAATTCTGACCAGTATAACAGAGAATTATAAAAGCACAGTATAAAATTATTTTCGTCTCACCTGATAGAATAGAGATAAATATACATATAAAATAAATATGCTTAATTCATCAATGACCCTTTCTGACTCTCCTCTAGCACTGATTTCTTAAGCAAATTCAAGGTATTATGTTATTTTAATCTATAAATACTTCTGATAATAGCTATAAAAATATTTAAAAAAACAACGCAAAACCCAGTAGCAACATCACATCTGAACAAATTAACAATAATTTCTAAATATCATTAAATATCCAGTGTTCTAATTTCTGTGTCTCAAAAGTGAAACTATCTATGAATATGTTGTTCTGAACATGCAAGAATAGTTCTATAGTATAAATTCCTCTAGATTATTTTCATACTTATTTTAAAGATAGCATCCCCCCCACCCAGTTTGTCCTTTTTCCTTCAAATTTGTTACACTTTTCTATAGTGATTTTTTTTTCAGTAATGTATAGTCACCTTATCTTTATTTCTCTCATTATGTTTTGGTTTACTTAATTTTTTTTAAAATATTTTCCTGGCTCCCTAAAATATATTGTCCAAAATATAAGGGGGACAATAGGGGAATAAGGACATATATGTAATACCTTAATCCAGTGTTTCCCAAACTTTTGACATATGTGTATTCCTTCTATAATTTTCGTAATACTGAGTACCCCTCGTACTGATGAGAACATAGAATTAGGTGCAGCTAAGCACAGTGCAGTGCATACCCCCACCAAACTCTGGTGCAAGGCGTACCCCCACCAAACTCTTCCCGTACTCCTGGGGTATGCGTACCACACTTTGGTAAATAGACTCCCATCTAAAATAAAAATTAAAAAATAAAGCTTAAGAATGCACTATCACCATTTAAAGCAAAAACAAAAAACAAAAAACAACGTAGCATATAATTCACCAAATGAGTACTGATTTATTTAACCCTTTCCTGATATTGATATATATATCAATATCAGGAAAGGGTTTAATAAATATATATATTTTTTTCACTATCCTATAGATCCTTGAAATTATGCCATTATTCATAACATTAGTACTCTTGTTTAACCATTATTGCATAGTCTATAGCATGTATCTTAAAACATATATAAGCAAGTCATTTAAGATACAGATTTTGTTTCCTTCCTTAATTTTTCAGAAGTTTCTTCCAAATCATTGGCTCACAATTTTATTATCCTCCCCTTTGCACTCTGGAAATATTGTTTTTCTCTGGTTTACTGGGCCGTAAAACACATGGAAAGTGAACGATGTTGGCCACTATTTATTGGCTTCTACTTATTGAAATACCCTAGTAGTTTCTCTGAATGCCTTTTATTACCTAAACTACTTGTAGGTTCTCTTGAGAAATACTGAAAATGGGCTGGTGGCAGTTGAACTTCCTCTTTGGGCCGAGAATTCATTCCTGTGTTGTATGAGTGGTGATGGAGGAGGAGAGTAGTTCACCAAGCTTTCTTGGTTTGACTAAATTTCACCTTGGCCTTATGTGAGGATTTTTTTTTTTTTTTTTTTTTTTGGCAAGATACTGTAATCAATGAGGATCTAATACAGTTTCTCTCTCAAATTCATGCATGTGTGTGGTAGTATGCTACTCTCACCCCTCTGCTTCTGAATTAAAACTTCCTGGAGTTTTTGCTGAAGTTTTCCCCCCTGATTTGAATCATTCTCTTTCTTATTAGTCATCCCCTTAAGATAGCTATTTTATTCAGATATCAGATATACACTTAGCTGTGATTGGCAGCCCTCAAGGAAATAGGATTTATTTTTATTGGAGTGAGACCAAATGAGTGCAAAATTGAAGCTTAAGGTGAGTCTGGCTGGTTTAAAGAAAGCTGATGAGGCAGCATGAAATCCATATTTCAGAGCTAAGTATTTAAGATCTTCAATATTGAGACTAAACCCTACTTCCAGCTTTACTAACTCCATTCATACCTCTTCACCTGGTGATGGAACCAGAAATATACCTGGTAGATAATTACTCTTTCCTGGGCTCTGTTCTAAGCTCTATTAAATCATCTCAACAACCCTGAGGGATGGATACTATTATCTCCATTTTACAGATGAGATAAAGAAGTCTTAGAAAGATTAAATAATTAAGGACATATTATGCTAGTAAAACAAAGAAATAAAATGAAAATCCACGTTAGCCTGACATCTGAAACTGTGCTCTCCCAAGCAATTCATGCTACTTTGAGAAGCCTGCAAATGGCACAAACTTGGGCCACATCAGACTTCACATATTTTCTCAGATAGTGTAAAATTTTACATATCTCTAAGCTCATCCTCTGTTTAAATTCCCTATTCCCTTCTCTTTCTGAAGATGGCCTACTCATTCTTCAATACCTAGCACAAATGTCACTTTCTTATTGAAGGTTTCCCTTAATTCTGCTGCCATAACCAATTGTGCTTTCTTTTGTGGTCCTACAGTACTCAATACACAGGGAAATATAATGTTCTACTTGTCTCATGTCTTGTTTTCTCCCAAGGCAGGTCTCTGTTCTTATTTGCTGTAGTTCCAGCCCACACCATAGTTCTGAATACAAAGTAAATAAACACATATTTACTTCTTAATTAAATCATCCATCCATTTAGAAGTCAATCAAATGATTAATTAATTAGTGCTTATGGGCACTAGATGAAGACACGTCTTATGGCGATAATCTGCCACATCTATAGATGCTCTGGAAAAGCAAATGGGAGGAGAGACTCCTACTCGTCAGCAATGCACGATGGAGGGTATTACTCAGGATGAGGTCAGGATCACTTTGGGACTCAAAAACGTCTCTGTCTTTCCAAAATTAGTCCTTCTTTTCCCTTTCTAGAGGGAAAAGAGAGTGACAAGAGAGATTGTGGGGGAGGGTAAGATGTCTGCAGCCCTTCCCTGAGAGCTGTGTTGCCTAAGTAAGGGGAAAAGTGAGGCAGATTCTATCTTCCTTACTAAACTCTACATTCTTTGGTCTCAGATTTGATGTGCAAGGTTTTCTCCAGTTGATTATTGAACACAGGTGTTCATATGAAAATAACTCCATCCTCTCAATGAGGAAAGTTTTCCATCTACAAGACTATTTCTTATGGTTTTCCATCTGGGTATAAGAAATCAATGATAAGGAACAATTAAATGTGTAGAGAGATGGAGCAGTTTTAGTGAGTATGTCTGTTATCATATTTTTTTTTTTTTTTTAGGGAAGAAAAGTGACAGGTTCAAAATCCCCAGAGAGAAGTGAAGCTGTTCTTGAGTTGAAGAACAAATGTTTAGATTGTAACCTTCCAAGCTCTGGGGAAAATGTGAAGAAAGTACAAGGAGACTCAACCAGGTCAGTCTGTTTCAAATCAGTGCTTTCCTGAGGACCATATTGTAGCTGCCAAGACCTCTGAGTGGGGGCAATGAAGCCAGGGCTGGAAGGAGTGCAGGTCACATGTGCAATGGAAGGTTAATCCTCAGTGTTGATTTTGCAGGCAGGAAGTAATAAATGTCTATAGTCCTTTCATTTGTTCCCTTAGAAAGCATTGCTTGAACCTAAATATTTGATATTTGGCAAGTAAGTGGACCTCAACTATAAACAAATCATTAAAGAGTGTAAATTCCAATGTGAATGACCTTCATCTTTAACATTTGGAAGTCTGAGCAGGTTTTATTCCACAAAGCAAAATTTCACTTGGGTCTATTAAAAAAACAACAACAACAAACCTAATAATATGTTCAGATCTATTTTTAAATATTTTTATTGATTTTTTTGCAGAGAGGAAAGGAGAGGGATAGAGAATTAGAAACATCGATGAGAGAGAAACATCAATCAGCTGCTTCCTGTACACCCCCTACTAGGGATGTGCCTGCAACCAAGGTGCATGCCCTTTACTGAAATCGAACCTGGGACCTTTCAGTCCGCAGGCCAACGCTCTATCCACTAAGCCAAACCGGTTAGGACCAGACCTATTTTTTCCTTATATGCTAACCTTTAATCTCAGGAGTAAAGAGATTGATAATTACAACTTACAAAACTAAATATGGCTGGCCCTATTTGAATGATTAATTCACCCACCTGGTACTGAAGTGACTGAATACTAGTTTTATAATTGCTCAATAAGCCCTGTGTAGATAAAACTTACAAAACAAGAAGCTCAGTACTTATTTGGCAATCCATTTAGAAATAATGTTCCACCCAATACCATTGGGTGAAAAGTTTGATAGGATATTTACATTGTTTCAACACATTTCTCCCTAATACATATTAATTATGAAGGGGAAATAATAACTTCACAAGGAATAATTCTGACAGATATCATCTTTATCAGGTCTTAAAACTTACCAAGAGACAAATAATCATTTGCATATTAAGATTCTAGTTCTGCCCCTTTAATACGTATGTGACTTTGGGCAAATTACTTGGCCTATATTTCTATAAAATGGCTATAACAGTATCTGCCTTGATATTTATTGGGAAAGTTAAATGTGACAACTTTTGTCAAGTACTTAGCTTGAAGTGTGACACATAGTAAGTGCTCAGAACATGTGAATTGTTTTTATGACTAAAATGGATAGCTGGTATTAAGTCCATATTGTTACTTCTGAAAAAGTGAACTCAAGTATAACCCAGCTGCTAGATGCTTTTGCTCTCAAATACTTAAGAATATTAACATTTGGACAGAAACACAGCCCTGCAATGCCTATTTTACTTCCTTCTTTTCCATCAAGGAAACTGATCATTAAACTAGAAAGATAATTGGAAACAATGTGAATGTTCATTGGCAGGAAATGAGTTCAATAGGTTATGATACTCACCTTCAGTGAAGTGATAAGAAGCAATTAAGAAGAATAAGGTAGTTAAAAATGTACTGGAGTAGAAAGATATCCAAATCAGACTGGGAAGTAAGAGTAAAAGAAGCAAATGAAACAATGGAAGCTATAGTATTGCGAGGGCAGAGCAGGGTGAGGATAAACTTGGACTCCACTGTGGGGCAGGGTGGAGTTATCCTCCATTTTGTGTGACTGGACCCTAGCCCTCACCCAACCAATCAGGGTCAGCCAAAGCAGTGACATCACCACCACCGGTGTAATACCCCGGGGCTTGGCAAAGTTCACGCTCCTCTGCCATGTGGTCGGCGTGTGTGGGACAGAGCCCATGTTAACATGGAAGAGGCTCTTTTGTTAAGTACATCGGACTCGGCTCCCTGCTGTCTTGGGGATCACGGAATCTCACGGAAATCATGGTACAACAGTGTGTTTTCAATTTTTAAAAAGGCTCACAAGGAAAGAAAATGGGGTTAAATTAAAAACTATTAAGACATTCCTGTGAATGAGATTGGGAAGAGAGTGGGAAATGTCTGAATTCCACCTTACTCTCTTTAATTTATTTGGACATTTCAATAATAAGCATTACTATACATTCATGATAAGGCTACCAAACATGCTACTGAAAATTTTGATATATGATGATAGATAGATAGATAGATAGATAGATAAAGAACTTTATTGATTCAACATGATAATAGCCAGTCAGGTTCCTGATGGTATCACAGAGATTGCCAGAGCTACTCAGATGTAGCTTGTCACAGTTGTTACTGTGATAGAAGGAAGAAAACAAAGCAAGACTTAGCAAACAATAGCAACAGGGAGTATATAAGCACTCATTTGTTTTCTTAACTTTATTGCATAGTTAGCACAACAATCATGCACAGGAAATTATGGCATTTCATAGTGTTACTATACCCCAGGTCATTATAAACTGTTTGTTAAAATATGAATCAGTTTTTTTATAAAAGGACAGCATAAATGGAGCAATGCAATGTTAAATAGGTACACTGTTCTAGGAAGAAAACAGATAAAAGTTATGTTAGAAAATTTCACCATGGGGAAGAAATGAATAAAAGAAATAAGAAACCCTTGATAAATGGAAGCTGTAGAATGGTGTAGTTTATCCCCCCTGATACAATTGAAAGCATGAGACCAGAGTCTCACACTGACTGCTGTGATCATGAACTCAGATGTCTGTAGAACTCATGTGGGTAATGCCCATGGGTATGGGGGCACAGTGGTGGAGGTGGGCGGAGGATGGTTGTATCAAAGATGAGAGCTGGAGCCAGCCCAAGGGCGGCTATAGTTGCTCATCTTCATTGATTGTACTATTCAAAAATTCACACCTACTTTTACCAACATTTCTTCTTATAAGAAAACTCCCACTGTAAAAGTTGGCCAACCAGTACAATATGTGTTCATATACTAATGTATAAGAGTAAACAGAAGGTAAATATGAGAAAAACTACTCCCATGGCCACCATGTGTCACCTTTGAGAATCTAAGACAACTTTTTGGTGGCAAAGCTTTCTCTCTCTAGACATATTCCCTTTGTCCCCACCCCTTAACCTGGTCATGCATTTATTCTAACATTTATTTTACTGTAAAAAATGGAAGGAGAACTTACAGGAAACATGATTTAAAAAAAAATGAAGACTGCAAAAGATAGCAAAGAAAGAAAATATAATTAAGAACAAAAAGCAGGTTCTGGCCTTTAAGCAACTTACAATTTAGTCAAGCAAAAAGAATTATGTAAAGGACCTGCTATAGTAATAATTACTACAGAAGAATTAAAATGAGAGATGCTATGGGAAACTGCTAAGAGTAGTTGATTCATTCCAGCTTGATGAGGAGGAGGATCTCAATAGAGGCAAAGTCCTTGAAAATTAATAGAATTTCAACAAGTACAGAAAGGAGAAGTATTATAAGGTGACAGGCCAGCATAGCTGAAACGGTTGAGTATGCCCAAGCCTGGTGTATTGGTGGAGCAGAAGAAAATTGGTGTGATGGAAAAATAGGGTACATAAAGGAGTGAGGACAGTGTCTGCAAATACTTGTATAAACCTTATTCTATAAAAGAAGGGGTTATGATTTATTATAGACAAATGCATTAGAGAGGTGACATGATTTTGCCAGTTTTAAATTTCCTCTCATTTGTAAGAAGTGGACTGGAAAAGTGAGAAGTTGGCAGAGAAAAGACTGGTTAGTTGGTTATTTTTATTATTAATGAGGTAGTGAACTAAAGTAGGAACTGATCATAGAACAGAAGGCATGGGTATGAGTTATTGTAGACATGAGCTTTTTGAAGCTTTGCCATAGACTCTAGGACAAGGCAGCATGATGATTTTGAGATTTCAAGTGAAAGTTCTTAGAAAAAAGAATGCCCTTAGAACCCTGGTCAGCAAATTGTGGCCCCCTGAGTGTGGCTCTTCCACAAAATACCACTGTCTGGGTGAGTCTATTTTTGAAAAAGTGGTGTTAGAAGTTTAAGTTTAAAAAAAAATTGACTCTCAAAAGAAATTTCAATTGTTGTACTGTTGACATTTGGCTCTGTTGACAAATGAGTTTGCCGACTACTGCCTTAGAAGAATAGGAAGCATGGGTGGAAAGACCTTTCAGTAATGTCCTTGAAAGACAAAAACTTCTTTAAAGGATATAATTTCAAGATTCCTGAATGGAAACAAAAAAAGCCACTGATCTGAGGATTCCAACTAATATCCCCACTACTCCCCTACCAGTGATAAGTAAGATAGTTAAGTGCCTGTGCTGACTGTCCTGAAAGCCTGGACACCAAAGCAAATCCCAAGTCCCCGAGGAAAGAAGGCTGACACTGGGGAGCAAACATCATTTGGGGACAAAGCAAGTTGGTGACCATAATCCCTGACTGTTCTTAAAACTGTTGCCTCCTATCCTCTGAACCTGTCAACCAGGCTTGCCTCATGATGAGAGAGAATTGGGGATGGAGCCCAAAATCAGAGCACGTGCCTTGACCAGGAATCAAGCCCTGACCTCCTGATTCCTAGGTCAATGCTTGACCACTGAGCCACACTGGCTGGGCTCATCAGCCTGGTTCCTCTTCAGAGGCATTTTTACCCACACTCCGGGCCAGGCCCGCCAAATATCTGCTTCCCAGTCCTAATCAACCAAAAGGGATTGGGGGGAATAACTTAGATCCTCTACCTGCCTTTCCACCTTAGGCCCAAAAATAGTCACCTGGAAACTGCTTTGGGGAAATTATATGTCCCCCTCTCAGTGGAAGGAGGGACAGCAGGCCAGGGAGATGGGGAAAATGGTCACTGCTCCTGCCTGGCTGCCCACCATCTTACTGGCTCTCCTGCCTCTGGAGCTGTTCCTCAGTGGAACCTGTGGCCTTCTGTCCTAGAGCTGCCAGGGACAGGGCAGGCTCACCAGCACAAGACTCCCTGCCCCAGTCACACACACAGGCCTAGGTTCTCTGGTTGCCCGAGAGACCAGCTGACTGAGAAAAGAGAGTAAATCAATTCAAGCAGCAAGCAGTTTCCCTTTGGTTTCCATTTCAAATCGCACGCATTTCCCAACATTTTGCCAACAAAGAGAGAAAACGGTACCTTAGTCTGCATCTGAGTCTCATGTCCCCATTGTGGAGGCGGTGGCTCCTTTTTAATCTCACAAAAAGAAGCACAACTTAGCAAAAATTAAAATTGAAATATTTTCATCAGGAGTAGGTCAGCACTTATCAAACTTGACTGTGCATATGAATCACCTGGCTGTCTTGTTAAAATGCAGAACCTAGTTTAGTAGGTCCCGGAAGGCGGGGCGAGTGTCTGCAGTTCTAACAAGCTCCCACGTGATGCCAATGGCAACTGACCACACTTAGATTAGAAAGGATTAGAATAGCAGTTGTAAATCTTGGCTGCACTTTGGGGTTACTTAGGAATCTGAAAAAATCTCTAAACCTACGTAATAACCTGGATCAACTAAACCAGTGTTTCCCAACCTTCTCTCATGATGAGAATCACCTGGTGGAGTTGTTAAAACACAGATTCCTGAATCCCAACTAAGAAGTGCTAAACTAGAATTTTTGGGAACATATACGTAAAATTGTATACTTAACTAGTGCTCTAAGACAGATTTTATATACAGAGCACTAAGTTAGGTATGCAATTTTACCTATATGTTCTCAAAAATTCTAGTTTAGCACTTCTTAGTTGGGATTCAGGAATCTGTGTTTTAACAACTCCACCAGGTGATTCTCATCATGAGAGAAGGTTGGGAAACACTGAACTAAACCACAAGTGGGAATCTTTTTTTTTTTTTTTTTCTGTCATGGGCTATTTGAATATTTACAACATCATTCAGGGCATACACAAAATTATCAGCTTCAAAATTAGCCTGTTACATTTGGTCAAACATTTAATTAACTCACCCCTAATGCCTTGGCAGGGCCAGACCAAATGATTTGGAGGACCATATACGGTCCATGAGCCAGACGTTACACATCTCTTGAACTAAATCTTGAACCATATCTCTGGCAGTAGGACACAGTAAACACTAGTTTGGAAACTTCCCAGGTGATTCCAATGAGCAGCCACATGTGGAAACCACTATTTTGAAATAATGAACATATTTGCAAGTGATAAATATGAATAAGAATTATCTGGAGGCTTAGATAATGCATTAGGTCTTAGGCTAAATTAATGAAAGTAAATTCTCTATTTAAAAAGTAATAATTAAAAGTCAATAGTTTTCACTATTCTTAGGCTGAGCCATATATCAAGTACAGTTCGAGGAGCTGCATTTTAAGAAAGATATTGATATCACAGACCACCACATTAGAATAGGTCATGTTATAGAGAGAAAAAGGGCTATAACAGCTGTCTTCAACTAATCTAAGGCCTGTTGGACACACCACACACACACACACACGTAAATAAATAAATAAGTAGATTAATTACAAGAAAAACAACAAAAACTAGGCTCTACTACTCCTTATTTTTCAATTGAATGAGGCATTGACACTTGGACGAACCAGTCTAGATTCTGTTTAGATGAGCTTTCTTTCACATTCCAGCTAATTCCAGGAGGGTTCCCACACCCACTTATGTCTGAGCCAGTAGGGAATGATCTGGATCTCAAACTGGATCCTAATGCATGAGCTTCCTTTTATTGTCCAGATAGGTGTATGAAATCTTTATAAAACACCAGTAGGGATGTGACTGAGCTGAGACAATATTGATTGCTTTGCATGAATGATAATGAGGATGGTCACTGGAGCATACATCTTTGTCCACACAAACTTAAACAAAAAATGCATACTTTTTGGCAATGTCAATTCCTCTAGGAAAATCTGATTTAAAAGGCCAAAATTCATGAAAATACTATCAGCCTTAAAATGACTTCCTTGAGGTCTGTTCCAATGTTTAATAGTATCTCCAAAGCTATAATGTCTCTTTGTTGAATTAGGAAACATTTGCAATCTGTTCATGCTTTGTTTATGCTGTGTTTAAGATTTAATGAAGATTTGTTACCGGTAGCCAAAGACAGGAAAACTTAAATGCTCTCTGCCTAAGAAATTTTAAATGACCCTGGACTGTTTTTGTTCTGTGAATAGCTGTGTTTCTAGATAATGATTCTTGAAATAGTTTCAAAAGTGAGAGAAATAGCAGAAGAAAATATATACATAAATTAGAATGGAATTTACAAGCTTACACACACACACACACACACACACACACACACACACACACTACACATTCTTTTCCTGTCCTTGCCTCAGAGGCAACAGCGTTAGAAACATAACAAAACAGCAAATGCTGGTTAAAGTATGCTTCAGTTTTTGTTTTTTTTAATTTATCACTTCCAATTATTATCAATATCAGAATGGTAGACATTCATTATTTTAGTAAGGGATATATGATGGGTTTAGGTGTCATAACATAGGTTAATGAGTCAATATCTTGAATTCAAACTCTCATCCCTACCATTTAATACCTGTGTGAATTGGGGGAAATGGCCTAACTTTTCTGAGCTTTGGCTTTTTACCAGTAAAGTGAGGAGAATGATACATTGCAGGATTATGTGATACAGAAAACTGGGGAACAACCAAGCAATACTTAGAGAGTTGGAGTTTGATTTATTATGTGCGGGTTCAGAGGAAAATGTCTCTCAAATTCTGGGCCCTAACATGGAGAAACTTTCCCTATTTATATGTTTTGACCTTATTTGTCTCTCAAATATGGGGTGTTTCTGGCCTTATTTACAAGTTCTTAAAGAGCCCTATATGCTGGGGCCTTGAGACTTCAACCAAAAGCCTGGCCTGGTGCCAGCACTGATAATTTCATCTGGGGAAGGTTTAATGGCCTCTCTGAAGTGGGAGTAGTCTTATTTTCCTTATTATTTAAGCAAGCAAGCATTTACAGAAGCCAAATAGCAGGGTTAAAATTTCAAACAGCAGTTTTTATATAAGATGGATATTTCATGTGGAAAGCTTAAATTAAAGCTTAAACATACATAAAAAGTGTAAAATATAATATTTGGCTTATAGGAGCTACTCAGTAATTGGTAGCCAGTTACATCATTATTATTTATATATATATATATATATATATATATATATATATATATATATATATATTATTGGTTTTTTAACAGAGAAGAAGGGAGAGAGATAGAGAGTTAGAAACATTGATGAGAGAGAAACATCAATCAGCTGCCTCCTGCACACCCCCCACTGGGGATGTGCCTGCAACCAAGGTACATGCCCTTGACCTGAATCAAACCTGGGACCTTTCAGTCTGCAGGCTGATGCTCCATCTACTGAGCCAAACCAGTTTCGGCTACATCATTATTTTAATTCCATAAATATCCTCTTAATATATAAAATAGCCTTAAACTAAATGTAAAACATATCCAATAATATACTAACACAATGCCACAAACTCAAATTTTCAAAAGTAGTTTATTAAACCCTAGTCAGAGACAAACCCTCATCACAGCATTTATCATTCCCACATAACTACATGAACTTGAGCTGTGCCTGGAATTCTTGTACTCCTTTCTTTACCATTGGATGCTGCATGGTGGTTGTATCTCAGAAGCAGCCATGCTGAACATTAATCTTACTCTTCTATCTCCTCTTCCCTTTCTCTCCCCTGCTCATTCCCATTCCACCTCCATTTACCCCCTCCCCACATTGTTAGATATTCATAATTTTGTTCTAAAACAAATGATTTACAAGTGGGAAGATACCATTCTGGCAGATCTACAGCCTGGTCCCTGTCTAAGGAGGAACTTCAAACCAGTGGCTTCCTCACTTTAGTGCCACTGATGAATCAGATGGCCTGACTGAGAAGTCCAGAACTGTCCCTCCCCAGACATATAATCTTAATCCATCCTTAAGACTTCCAGTTTTAATGTCCTCATCTGTACAATGGCAATTGTAATTCCTGCCTTATCTGTCTTATCTCAGGATGCATATCAGGATAGACTGACATAATACATATGATGAAAGCACTTAAATCCAATATCAAAACCTACACATAAGCCATTGAGTTTCTTAGGCCTATATTTTTGTTAACCAGAAATAACAATGAAATTTGAAGAATGAGTACCACACCTGTGATCAAGTTATTTGGAATTCTACCATGGGGACAGTCCATGAAGAAGCTTAGAGCTGACCTCAAATTCCAGATTGGAATGAAGGAAGAGATAAAGGGAATTGAGATTTTGGTAAATGACTTAAGAATTCACTGTCCAATTACCAATATATCATAATATTCCATGTAAGATTTCTCAATTTAAAGTACACACACACACACACACACACACATACACACGTGCACTATTTTTATTTTTAATAACAGAGGTGTAGTTTGTATCAGGCAAGAGAAATGGTGATGGGAATGGGGACAAGGTTGGGGATCATAAACTCTGGCCTACCATCTGGTTTAGAAGCTTGGGCTCTCAAGCTTCCATGTAAAGGATTAAACCCAGATTCCCACACTATGATGTATGTCACACTGAGCAAACTATTTAATGCTTTGTGCTTCAGCTTCTTCATCAGTAAAATGGAGATAAAAGCCTTACTAAGTTTGCATAAAGCTCAAAGAAGGGAAGTCACATACATTGGTCAGCATATTTCTGGAATTTAATATGCTTAATACTTATTAATTACCATTATTATTATTATGAATATATGTCTATCCAATATCTTTTCTCCACTATTCTTTATTTTAAAAGCTCTTTCTTAATCAGGGGTGACAATGTCCCAAGATGGAAAGTTATATTTTCTAGTCTCCTGTGCAGGTAGTGTTTACAATGGAACTAAATTCTAGCCAATGACTTGTAGACAAAATGTTTTCACAGTACTTCCAAGAAGTTCTTTAAAAATGGATCTGATTTAGCTTGAAAATTACTTTCTTCTTTCCTCTTGTTGCTGCTTTGAATTTGTGAGGGACCCATGGCTTAAGTATCTATCTTAAGACCACAGAGCAAACTAGACAGTGGAAGCCATGTGCAAAGGATAACAGGCTAGAAAAAGGAAGCCTGAAGTATTGAAAGCATCATGGAGCTACCGTGCCAATCCTGAATTGCCTCTTTGTAGACTTCTTTTGACTAAAAGTAAATAACCCCTATCTTCTGTAAGCTGCTGTGCTTGATATAAACATTATGCCAATAATGGGTTTACCTCTATGCCAGACACAGAAGTAATCAAAAGCTCTGTGAATATAAAGTCCTTGCCTGTCATAAAGAATTTTCTCTTTACCAAGGCTAACTTAAAGGTTGAATGAGGACTACTCCTGCTGCTAACTTTTTTCAACTTTTCTTTAAAAAGCACCTGATTTCCTTCAGACAAAAGTGCTGTTAAAAATAGAAAAATGAAATCCAACACAAAAGAGAGAGTAGAAGAAGACAGAAAGAAAAGAAACTGATAAAAATCTAACAGCACTGGGAAAAAATAGTGATTTATAATGATATGATATAGTTTAGAACAGCAATTTTTTCAACACTTTTCATTTCAATACATACATAAACTAATCACTAAAATTCTACAGCACACCAAAAAATATTTATTATGTCCATTTGACAAAGCAAAACAAAAAAAAAAAGGTATGATTTTGATTCATTCACACCAGATGGGTATCATTGTGTTGGCTGTTGTCATTTTTTTCATTTGACAACCTAAGAAAAAAGAGGTTAGTGCCTCTGACCAAATAGTCAGGTATTGTATATTTGAAAAATTCTTGCAGCACACCAATTGAAAATTGCTGATTTGGAGGAAAGTCAATGGAAGAACTTAGGAAAGGATAAAGGAATAACTAGCAAAGAAGGAAAGTAATACGAAGGAAAAAGATATCAAGAGCTATATATTGTGTATAGTCAAGTATGAATCATTCACAAATATGTACTTATAAGCAAAATGGTAATGCCTTCCCTCAACATGTTAGTGCACAAACCAACTCTTAAAATCAAGCTGATTGTTTGTTCTATTTTAGTGGAGACTTAAAATAATTGGGGTCTTGAGTAGGTCAGACAGATCCAAGGACAAAGCTAATAGCTGTGTAGATGGTGACAAGTGCTTAGATTTCAGATATATTTTGAAGGTAGAAACATAAGGACTTACTGATGTCTTTGATGGAAAGTATGAAAGAAAGAGAGAAGTCAAGGCTTTTGGGTTAAGCAACTAAATAGATAGTAGAACAGTTTATTGATATTTGGAATGAATGGTGGAAGGACATTAAGGAGTCTCTCTCTCTCTCTCTCTCTCTCTCTCTCTCTCTCTCTCTCTCTCTCCATTTTTTATTGGAGATATCTATTAAAGAGTCAAGCTGTTGAATAGGCAGTTTGATATATGTCTGGAGTTTAGGAGAAAAGTCTAGACAGGATGCACATATCAGAGATGAAATGTAAAGCTATGCAATTGCAGAGATTACCAATGAAATGGGAGAGCAAGGGGTTCCAACATTCAGAAGTCTGGAAGAAGAGGAGGAGTCAGGAAAAGAGATTGGAAATAGTTGCCTAGGAACCAGGAGGGAAACTGAGCAGGTACCATGTCCTGGATAAGAAAGTGGTCAACTACAGTAAATGGTACTGGGAGATCAAGTTGAATGCAAATGGAGACTGAACCTCGTGCCTTTGTAAGATGTAGATCACTGGCTATTTGTTGAGAATGGTTACAGTGGGATAATGAGGGCACAATCTTAGCTGGAGCAACCAGAGAAAGAGAGACTAGGAAATGAAAGAGAGACTAGGAGATGGAGCAGTGGAGGGGATAGCAAAGATATTTATCTCAGTTTTGTGGTGAAAAAGGACAAGTGTCAGGGAATGATGTAGAAGGTTTTGTGGGGTGAGTGAAGGTTTTTTAAAACTTTGATTTTGCCTTAATTGCTTTTATTTATATCCCAAAGGGAATTATATCATAAAGGGGGAAAATGATGTTTTCATAAAGAAAAGTGGATAATTCTAGAATTAAAGTCTCTGAAAAGGTAAAAGTAACTGCAATCCAATGCCCAAGTGGAGATTCAACAGCTTTATGGAAAAGGAATGTATCAGTAATTTAAAGATTGGAAAAATCATTTCATCAGGCAAATAGTTTGTCTGTAAGGTGATCCCAAAAGGGAAGAGTAGGGAGATAGGGAAGGGAAGACTCCAGAGGGTGTTTTATCAAGCCAGGTATTACAATGGGCAACTGAGGTTTAATCCCATTGGAAAACTAGAAGATGGTATTAAACATGCTTCAGAGTTATCCTGGCTGCAGGACTTTGGCTATATATATATATACACTACCTGCATTAATCATTGGTGGTGGGTTGATCCCAGGAACTTTCAAATCCCTAGTAGGTTTAGTTGTCTAGGATGTCGGCAAGAAGTGTGTTCCTTAAATGGCAGGAAAAGCCCTCAAGCAAAGAGATGCAGGTGCTCAGCGTTAGGAGTGAAGCTGGATGGGCCAATGGAATATGGGTGGGATCTTGACAGCATCTGTTAAGATCCGTAGCCAAGGGCCATGGTTGTATTTTGGTTAGTTTCCTCCTGTTCCCCTGTCACAGAACTCAGAACTGCATGGGTGGCCAGCTGCTAAGACTGTTCTCCCTGCCTTTGCCTTTATACTGAGTGCTTGGAACCAGAATAAAATCACCAGTGCAGTTTGCATGCGTTATCTCATTTAATCCTCACACAATGCCTGTGTCAAGAGCATTGTTAGCTTCATTTCCCAGAAGAAGAAACCAACACTTAGAGCTTTATCAAGATCACATCTTTAGTACATAATAAAGCTAGAGTATCAGAGCTCTCGGACTCCAAAGCCTGAGCTCTCAACCTGTGTTCTCAGGTAACCAGATCCAGGTACGTCATTCACCTGATCCCCTACCTGTCCACGAAAAAAGTGATCAAGGCTTACTCTGCCAATCTTTTTAAAGGACAACTTGTTTGGAGAACATCCCACACTATATGCCTGGCTTAATTCAGTTATTTTATTTCCATAATTTGTGAGCAGACTTTTCCAAATGGAAAAATTATATGAAACAAAGTGTTTGAAAAGCACCACAATGTAATTGAGTCATTAAAAAGAAGAATCATTAATAATGTATGGACTTTGATTATACTTTCCGTCACTAGAAGCTGTCAATGGAGAATTACTATTTTCTTCTGACAATTTCAGAGCCGTATTGGGGTCTCTGACAATGCACGCAGTTGTTCTAGCATTGTATAAGTGGGAAATTGTTCCCTCATGGAAAATACAGTCTAAGGCCATGGGGCCACCATTGACATTCTGAAAGGGTTGTATTCCAAGGTTGGGATGGGTGGAGAATAGAGAGAATGGAATCTAAAATAAATCAGAAACACCCAGTCCATTAAAGATGGGTTGGTAAACCCCTCCCCTGCCTTCCCTTTGTCAATGCTGCATAATTTTTTCATGAAATCACTCCAGTATGCTCCTTTATGCTAGTAAATTCTCTATTGATCTTTGAGGCTTGCTTAATTAAAAGGAAAGTTGGAATGTAAAAGTAGACAGCTTTTAGATCTTAGATCCACACCTTTTTCTTCTCTAAAAACAAAAACACACTGCAACAATTGGATTCTGAAATTGACTCAGGTATTCTGGGCTTGGCGCCAAAGTTCATATGTGTGTAGTGAAGAATTCTGCACTTATTTGGGTGAGTGTATCAACAGGCAATAACTCTCCCAACCCTTCTCTGGGAAAGAGTTTACAGACTACTTAGAAGGGCACAAAGAAACAATCTGCAATAAACATTTAAAGCTATGCAGGAGCCCTCAATATCCAGAGGCGGCCAAGGGTGCCGGCAGAAATCATGGGTCCCCTCTCCTATGTGAGGCCTCCAGCTTGAAACCAAAGGAAGTGTGACCAGGGGACTCACAGGACCTCCCAGAGACCAGGAAAATAAAGGCCATAAAATGGGGCTGAGAAAAATTTTCACCCCTCTCAGGCTACTTTCCTTCTGGCCTTGATGTTGCCATTGTCACCTGTAAGCTTTCAGCATGAAAGACGCACTGTTTTTTAAAGTGAGTTCTGCAGGGAGATACTGTGCTAGCACCTCAAATTCATTAAAATTGTATTAACATCCACTTATGGAGTTTCCTTTTATTTGTTGCATAACATTTTCTGGTAACACTGGAGAAAGAGATACATGAGATTTTCTTCTTTGGTATCAGAAATTAATTTCCAACCTGGGTAGCTATGGTCTTGTTAGGCCACCTTATTACCTCCTCACTGTCCTGTGGGTGAGAGGCCACAGGGGCCCAGGCAATAAGGATGAGTCAGGTGGACATTTACAGAAGACTGTTGCTGTGACTAGATAAAGGAGCATGGTGGTCCAGCATCTGCTCTTCTGTTTGTTTTTAAACTCTTACTGTGGAATATTATTCCTAACATATTCAAAATCAGAAAGAAGTTCATTTACACTCTATTTACTTCCCTCTTTCTTGGATTTTCTGAACTAAATGTCAGACAGTATATTATATCACCTATCTATTTCTAAATGAGGAAAACTCTTTTTTAGGGGTGGGGGAGGGGTACAGATACAGTAGTACCATTACAACATCTAAAAATCATTAGCAATAATTTAGGTTGAATTTTTTAGGGAATGGAGATTGCTAAGCTACTTCATAAGTAGTGACATATGAGAGATACAGGTCCAGTGATTGTGTGTGTGTGTGTGTGTGTGTGTGTGTGTGTGTGTGTGATGTTGGAAACCTTGGATAAGCATTGCCTAGATCCTTAAATTCATTAGGTTTGCAAAGTGGTGACTACCTTATTCTATCATTGTTCTTTCACTTATTAAAGGAATGATTCTTTCTTTTTTTAAAATAGATTTTTATTGATTTCAGAGCAGAAGGTAGGAAGAGATGGAGATAGAAACATCAATGATGAGTAAGAAAATCATTGACTGGCTGCCTCTTGCAGGTTCCCTACTGGGATTGAACCAGCAACCCTGGAATGGGCCCCGAGCAGTAATCAAACTGTGTCCTCCTGCTTCATAGATTGACACTCAACCACTGAGCCCTGCCAACCAGGCAGGAATGCTTCCTTCTATAAAGAGAAGCTTCCCTGCATCTAATCTTTTGGTGCCAGCTCTAGCATGTGTTTTTCAAAGCTATAGCAACACATTTCCTATCTCATGCCCATCTCAATAGACTATGCACTGAAGGAAAAGAAAAGCAGAATTTCTTTTTTTCCCCTATTTCTGTTGTTATGATACAATATTAAACATGAGAAAATTAAAAAGAATAATATAAGAAGTCATCTGATGGCTAGAACACTTCTCACTGTTGTTTCAAAAGGAATTTCCCTGATTACTAATGAGGGTAAGTGTTTTTTTGTTTTGTTTTGTTTTGTTTTGTTTTGTTTTCAAGTATTTACTGGCCAGTAGACATTGTACTGGCTTCTAGTTTTCTGTTTTTGAGGACCAAGAGTATCAGATTCCAAGGCAAGGGAATGAGGGGCAAAGGTTGTGGCAGTGTACACTGTTGCAGGTCACCTTATCCTCACTGCAGAGAACACTGTAGGAACAAGAGTGTTTCCCATATGAGAAACACTCTGTTGGTCAGGTGATATGACAGGAAAACATGCTAGAAAACCACTAGACAGGAGGTGAAAAGGTGACAGTAAGAAGTCTCACCATCTGTGAGAGGAGATCTGAGCTTCAAAGCAGCCTGAAGAAATAAACCTGAGAAAGTTTGCACATGTGTGTGCTATGTTGGGTTGAGTAAGAAATTAAAGAGAACAGGTGGTTTAGAAGAGGAAAGATTGTGGCAAGAAAAATAAAGGCAGGCACAGCCTGCAGATGCCTAATAAATGGGACCTGAAATGCCCACAGGAATCAAGCAGGCAAGAAATATGGAAGGAGTGGACCTCATATAACACAGAGAGGAAGAGGTGGGAGCTGTGGCCACCTGGAGATGTCCCATCCCATCAGCTGTATCATCTCATTCTTGTCCAGTATTGCCTGAATTCTTGAAAGCTGGAAATCTAGATTTTAGATAGAATCTCCTGATTTTTAAAGCACTTCACTTAATTTTTGTTTTGTTTGTTTTGTTTTAACATTGTGCCGGCCAAACAAAATACATACAGCACATTCAGCCCTCTTGGTTCTCCAGGTTGCTATCATTGCATCAGAGAGTTGGACTCTCTCTGGGGGGCAACAAAATATTCTTTAGTTTTGGGCCTGGGGACTGCTCCTGGTTCCTCTGGCCCACCTAGACATACATGATCACAGTCATTGCTTAAGAAGTTATTTCCATTTCATGTGCCTTCAAATACAATAAAAATTTTTTCACTATGGAGATGAGAGAGCAAGTTTCAACCTTGTCATTGGAGTAGGATTTTTATATCAATAGCATTCAGCAGAGGTGACCAAATATATATATATATATATATATATATATATATATATATATATATATATATATATATATAACACACACACACACACACACACACACACATATATATATATATATATATATATATATATATATTACTGAGGTAGCTTTAGAAAAATAAGTAAATTTGTACTTTGTCCTCAAACAGTACATAAGTACATATAGATATATGAAACATAACATATTTTAAAACTTCATTCACTTGAAGATGTTGCAATGCATTATAATGAAATGCCACATTTCTTGTAATATCATACTAATCATAAATCTTCATATAAAAAGACATAGTTCTGAAACACCTAAAGTGTTATATATGATAAATGAATAAAGACAAGGGATATGTATACTTTGTGTTTTCAAATATCTGCAGGGCTGTCATGTGATAGAGAATATTTACTTATTCTATTTATATATAAGCCTTAAAAGTACAAAATTTTGGGAAGAAGTACCTGAGAAAGAGATCAAAGCTTGGTGTAGTACAAGTAAAA
The DNA here is from genome assembly GCF_964339955.1 of Pipistrellus hanaki. Lineage (NCBI taxonomy): Eukaryota > Metazoa > Chordata > Mammalia > Chiroptera > Vespertilionidae > Pipistrellus > Pipistrellus hanaki. The sequence goes on from NC_140508.1 coordinate 22,058,539, forward strand.
TCTCATACCAGTACTTCTTGAATACAAGAACACATTGCTTCAGCAACCAGTGAGTTTCCTGCCGCTGAAGGCATTCAGGTGATGTCTACCACAATATGGGAACAGAAAATGGTAGTATCTGGGTCACCCCATTAGATAACAAACCATAATTTTAAAGATTTCATAAAATTTAAATCCATAAACAAAGGGAAAAATATCCCACTAAAATTAATAAAGAAGTAGGAATTTAAAAAATACAGATGGATCAAAATGTTATATCAAGAGAAAAAATAGTAAATCAGTGTAAATTGATATGAAGCATGCTTAAAAATATTCAGTAACACTCATTATTTCAGTTATATTACTTAATATACTTCATAATAATGCTGTAGTGTTTTATAATTATAATCAATTATATAGCTAAGGTCTCTGGGATTAAGTGACTTCCCTAAGGTCCTAAAGAAGCATTTTAATCAACAAATTAGAAGCCAAAGTTTTGACTCTGAGCCACATTTCTTTTATTTTGCATATGCATAATCCAAATCATGAGTATAATAGAGTGACTTTATTTATTAATCAAAGCACATTGTAGAAGCTAATATTGGGTGAATAATAAAGGATAGGATAAGTGGAACAAATATTTATTAAATACTCTTTCCACTCTAGGTCATATGCTGGACCTTTTACATCCCATCTCATTTTATTCTCAGTCACACCTGGGGTCAGAGTTTATTGGCCAGAATGGGTGTGACCTCTGCAAGCCCAGGAAAATTTGGGAATACATAATCCCCTAACAAAAGAATTGTCTTTCTTGACTCTGGGCTCTTGGTTTTCCTGCATTTGCCCCTAAGGCCCTGGTCATGTGGAATCCACAGACAATGGACTTATAGACTGAAGAGGGAAAGACAAACTAAGCTAGCCTGATGAGGTATTGGATGGCTCCAACATGAAGTGCAAACTCTGGAAATTGGCTCTACTTTAGTCCTATTAAAGCCACAGCTATACTTCTTTTATGAAGGGATTGAGGGAGAGGGAACTTGGGAACTCAGGGATTTAATTTTATGCAAATAAAAAACACTCATTCTCCCATGCAAGTCAGAAAATTATTTTTTCTTGGGGTCTCACAAAAATTACAAGTCCATGAGCAACAGGTGGGAACCAGGACTTCTCCTTCCCATAGGTAACAATAGGAAAACAGCAAAGGTCAACCAGCTGATCTGCCATATTGCCATCACCAGAAACTTGTTATTTTTCATCTCTCCTCTCTTGGGTTTAGATGGGTTTTTCACACTGAAAACTTTGTGGAGCAACATTTAACTTAATTTGCCTTTATGTCAGAAATCACGGAGAAAAAAGTGAAAAAGGCTAGCTGATGGAATTTGCCAGCATTAGTGACTCCCAGGGAGCTGAATTCACAACTTCATTTGCAATACAAAAGCTCACTTAATTAATTTGGCTGCCTGGAATGCCCTTTCTTTTTCTTCTCAGAGATTGCTTCTTCATTCTACTGCCCTGTCTCCCCAGCAGCATCCAAAGCATTATACATTTAGCCATGATAGTTTATATTTCAAGTTTTTATTTTATTACAAATTCATTTTCTAAATCTGTCTTTCTAATTATACACTGTAGAGATAGAATATTATTATTTTTTTAGTTATAATTTTTAGCATCTGGTTCAGCATCTAGGAATGGAAATGAATGAGTGAATGGATGGATGGATGGTTGGATGGGTCTAATGCAAAATGACCTCAGAAACTTCAGCCTACTCAGATCACATCCCTTTCATTTGCTCAGTGAGGCTGGAAAAAGTTAAATGTGATAACCAAGTTGATGAGACCTGTGTTTGTAATGCTGCTTGTATCCTCTAGTACTTCCTGCAATGAATGAACTCCTGTGATTTCACTGCTTTCTGACATCTTTAATAGCCTTACAATTCCTTCATTTTAATGGCTCAAAGGAAATTGTTACAATGTTGCAATGAATGCAAATTATGGATCCATAATCCTGAGTGTCTCATAAAGAACCCTGCTAAACAGTTATTGTACCTATACAATAAATAGCATCTACTGTGAAATCCCAATGAGCCAGCTTTAAAAAAAACAAAACAAAAAAAAACAAAAAACTTGCCCAAATCTGCAGTGCATAATTTTATAAATAACTCAACTGGCTTTTATCCACATCTCCCCTACCAACACCTGGTATATTGGAAGAAAAATAAGAATATGCAAAATTAGTCTTATAAATACAGGCATCCCAAGCTAAATAATGCTTATTTCAACTAGGTAGTGAAGACTTCTCTTTTAATATCTTCTGCCCTACTTCCTGCAGGGAGAAAATTACAGCCTTTGGGATAAATATCAAGCAAAGGCATTATTTGAAAATATGTTACATATATTTTGAAATAACACCTTGCCCTGATTTTATATTTCAAAGTTTACAAAACCCTTTCATATCTGTATTATCTCACATCATCGCACAAATAGCCCTGTGAAGCTGAGTTCTTGTTATCATTGTCATGTTAGATATAAGCAAAGAGATTCAAACAATTCCTGTCTCAGAGTCTGTTATCACCCTCCTCCAAAGTGCTCAGGTTGAAAACCTGCAAGTCCTGTCTCTTCCCTCTTATAGCTATTTGACATCAAATCAGTTATCTGTACTAAATTGCTTTATATGTGTCTTCTTTTTTCTATCCACATTGCCTTTGCCTTAGACTTTGTCTTGCCCAGTACCTAGCACATAGCAAGGCATTCAATGATTATCTTTTGAGGGAATGAGAGAGGGAATAAGCCAGTGAGTGAGTGAGTGAATGAGTGACTGGATCCTTTGAAACTGTGGTTTTGCATCTAGTTTCAAAATATTTTACACAAATATCCATGTGACCACAAGTGTGTATCTTTTGTGGGATACACACTTGACGTATTTCATTCCTCTGGTACATACCTGCAATCGGACAGAAAGAAAACATAATAAAACCCCATTGATTGACATAAAGGGTTTTTTAAGACCTGCTTCTGATTAACTGTTCAGCTCCATCTCCTGCCAGTTCCCATGCTCTTCAGGATTGTTGCACATTGAAGAGGTAACCAGTCCAGCCCTTACATGTACCCTGTCCTCATGCCTCCTCCCAGGCTGTGTGCAGTGAGAGGAAGACAAGCACCACTCCCAGTTCCTTCTTTCTAAGCTTTCCAAGAAAACATGCAAACCTAGAAGATCCACTCCTGGGAGAGTGTCGACTTTGAATGCATTCTATTTTTGTATTATACGTGTTTTCCTATGTGATTATTTCACTCTACATTTAAAATTCCTGGAGGCTCATCTTCTATGTGAAATTCTTTTATTACTACCAACAGAGTGCCTAATATATCATAAAAATGGAATTCATCTGACAGTGAGTTGGAAAAGAATTAATGAATAAGATCCAGCCAATCAAAGCACAATGTTCTCTCTACCTAGCTTTGTGGATTAGTTCTCAAATGGATAGTGGGCTTCAGTAGGACCCATCAGTGTCTTCACTTTGGCTTTAGTAAAAAATATTAAAAGCAGCCAAAACCGGTTTGGCTCAGTGAATAGAGCATCAGCCTGTGGACTGAAAGGTCCCAGGTTCGATTCCAGTCAAGGGCATGCCCTTAGTTGCAGGTACACCCCCAGTAGGGGGTGTGCAAGAGGAAGCTGATAGATGATTCTCTCTCATCCATGTTTCTAACTCTCTATCCCTCTCTCTTCCTTTCTGTAAAATTTCAATAAAAAATATTTTTTTTAAAAAGTATTAAAAGCAGTCTCTGTCTTTTTCCAGGATCACCAGCTATCAAGATCAAAGAGCCTGGAGCTGCCATTCTGCCCACCATGTGGAGAGAGCTTGACTGACAATTAAGCTAGCACTGAGGGAAGCAAAACTGAGACATGGAGAGACTAATTACAGATGGCCTTGTGCAGGCAACTTGTTCCTATAGCCTTGCCAGAAGTCCTTGACATTTTAATCACATGAGCCAACAGTCACTTTTTCTCTTTTTTAAATATGTTTTCATTGATTTCAGAGAGAGGAAGGAAGAGGAAGAGAGAGAGAGAGAAATTGGGGAGAGAAAAACATCAATAGGCTGCTTCCTGCATGCCCCCTACTAGGGTTTGATTCTGTATCCTGGCATGTGCCCTAACCAAGAATTGAACCAGTGACCACCTGGTGCATGGGCCAATGCTCAACCACTGAGCCACACCCACTGGCCCTTTTTCTTATCTTAAGCTACTTTGAGTTGGATTCCAATTTTACAACAACAACAAAAAAGCTCTGTTTAATACAAAACTCAAGATAAAAATTGTTAAGCAAAAGAGAAAATCACCCCAGGTCACCCAACTCCATTAAAAGAGGCATTTCTATCCCAAACCATTATCTATTTTAACAGAAGACTCTTGGTCTTTCATTTCCTAAAATGAAATCTTGAATGAGCTTTCTGAACACTTCAAACAACTCAAAGAAATACAGTCAGAAGAACTGTAATTTAAAATGGCAAATAGCTCCTGAATTATAAAGGCATCATTGCATATTTTATAATAAAGCACATTTAATGGAACAGAATTAATGAATGAGTTCTTTAACTGGATAAAACTTAGGCAAGAACAAGGAACTGTTCAGAGAAAGCAAGCAAGAAGAGCAAAGAGAACCATAGGCCCCTTCTGATCTCTTGGGTGATTCCCATCTCAGCTTTCTGCTTCTACTGAAGACCACACTGTCTATCACCAGTAGAGAGTATATGGAAATTTATGTCCATCATAAAATGCTGCCAAATAGGTACTTTTAAGAGATTTATATACATACATTAAGTCACTCTGTCTTTTGACATGTACCTCCAATAAACCTTGTGGTTCTCCCTCATCATTTCATGCCAAATGAAAAGTGGTAATATTACCAGATTTGTAGTTAATTATCATGAAATATGACTCCTAATGATTTAACATCTTTGTTAAGAAGCCATAGAAACATGAAGCACGGTGCTGGAAAACATCATTAAACCTATCATTTATCCATGACATTTACATTTTGTTCACAGTCAAGAAAAAGCTAATTGACAAAGCACATCTATACAATATTTATTGAGAAACCCTTCCTCCCTCTCTTTCTCTCTCTCTCGACAGTTTAGCACATTAAACTTTTATTTATAGGCTCTAGAATTTTTATCCTTTTCAATGACCTTGAAAATGACTCATATTTCCTTCTCTTTAAAATAAATGTATGGGAATATAATCCTCCCTCAACAAAGGCACTCAAACTTTTAAAGGGAGTTGCTTCACATTCTGTTTCCCTGATGAGCAAACATGTTCTATGAGAATTCCATGGAACTGTTACAAATCATGGCTAGGGAAATGTCAAATAGCTTCTCTTTGTCTAAACAGAAAATGCTTTTAGGGAGGGCTCACTGTTATTCTCTCTTCTCTAATATGAATCTCCAAGCCATGTTCACCCTCAAAAAGATTTTTGCATTTTACAAATCTATTGTTTAAGTTTAATATTAGCATTAGCTTCTGAAGGATACAAGATATTGCAGATTCAATGGACCATCAGGGTCCAGATTAAAAAACAAAACAAAACAAAACAAAAACAACACTTTCATTCATTTGTAGATAGATCTATTCAAATTAGTCCACAGGAATCTGATGAATTTTGTCTACTGGCTAGAATGGAATGAAGCCTTACTTAAGGTCCTATGTAACATAGTACCTCTTTCTCTCAGTCTGTTTTATGTCTTCACTGTCCTCATCTCTACTTCATGTATAAAACCTAAGCTATCTTTATTTCTTTGTTTGCTGTATTCCTCCCCTCCCAGTGAGAATGTAAGTTCCCTGAGGGTAGAGTCTTTATCTTGGAGTACATTCCCAGATTCTAGAACACAGCCTGGCATATAAACAGCATTCAATAAATATTTGCAGAGTAAACATATGATTTAATAAGTTTGGAGAATCGTGGTGTTAGTTTCCAGTTACTATAATACTTTATTCAAAAACATAGTTTAGTAACTTCATGGTAATTCTATTCTATACCTAAGTACCTCACAGTATAGTAAAATCCCAACAAACTACTAATTACATTTTTAATTAAATGCTCTTTCCATTTTCAACCCAGAAGCCTTACATGCTTTCTTCTCAAAAACCTTTAGAAAACTTCTCCCCATCCTCCACTCAGATTAATTATTTGCCATCTGTTCTCTTCCACCTTAGCATTTAAAAATGTAGCTGAATTTAACTTTTTTTTTTAAAGTAAGAAAGCTTCCTTCTCCTTTATGCATGTGAGAAGGGTGAAGATGGGGTGGATATTGTGCTGGAAATAGACCTAGGGGGTTCAGGAAAGAGGTACTAGTGAATACCTCCTTATTAAACATTTACAATAATCATATTCTCAGCAAATAGAAACATACATCTTAAAGCTCCTTAAAAAGAAAGAGTGAAAGAGAACTAAGTCTCATGAAGGAAATCTTTGCTTTTCTAAACAGAATAGATTGACAAATTAAAAACATCTCAATATATGAACTATGTTGAAATCCAGTAAAGCAGTGAAACAACCACCCTTAAAGTCATTTGATACGAATAAGGATGACTAGGTCTTTGGCTAAATAACTAAAACCAATACAGGTTCCAGGTGATGATGTGTTAATGAGATGAGATACATACACTTCAATGAGTTCTAGAAAAATGTCATTAGTGTACTTCGAATAATAATATCAAACTGTCCAGCAAAGTTCACCATTGAGCTGAAAATATAACACTGAGGCATAATTTTTAAAAATTTAAACTCATACAAAGTTGACACATACCAAAGATTTTCTTAATTCATTAATGAGAGAAATAACATGATCATAAGCTGGTTAAAGAAGAGATTGATTATACAAGTGCATGAAGCATTCTGAAATTAAATTGCTAGTATATATACAAAACTTGATGTTGCTCCAATAAATAATTGTACACTAACCTTTGAGATGATCTTTTCTACCAGATAAGTTTCACTTTTCTACCAGATGAATTTCATTTTTTCATTTCTATTGCATAAAAATCATTTATATCAATTTCAATTTTCTACAAGCTAATATTTCCCTTCAGAAAGATTTAAAATATTGACACAAAAAGAAAATAGTAAAACACATACTCATAGAAAATGAAATTATCTTTCGGTCGGCTTTTTAGATGATAACCCGGTATGATATTGGAAGAACATGCAGTCATTCTTTTAACTATTTAAAAGTTTTGAATACTTTATTTTTAATAAGTCATAAAAATAAAAGAAATGGGCAAAATCTACTGATTAGATACATGTTCTATTAGCTACACATATGCAAGAAAATCTATACCATCAGCCATCAGCAAGCTAATCTTAAAATATGACAGACCACATTATATTTTTATTTAATCATTATAAAAAGTAATCACAACCACAATATTTTAAATATGAAATATGAACATAATATCTATAATTTATAGAGTAATGGCTTTGTGATATATATATATAATTTATAAAAATTATAAGAATAATAGTTATGGGTCTTAATGTGCCCAAGGTCCTAGAGCCAGTGGTGCAGTTATTAAGCCACTAACTGCAAATTTATATATATATATATATATATATATATATATATATATATATATATAGCTACATATTGATTATTGATAATGTCTTTAAATATTCTGCTATAATTACATATAGAGATATGTAGAGATCAAATATTTACTTAGAATTGCTTAAAAATAATCCAGGACTTGAAAAAAGATGGGAAAGGGTATATAAAAATCATTTAGGCTGTAAGATAATTATTGAAGCTATGAAATGGGTACATGGGCATTTGTTATTCTGTTTCTACTTGTATGTACACTTGAAGTTTTTTGTCTCAGAAATCTTAGAAAAAATCACAAGGTTGTATACAGATAAATTAAACAAATAATGTAATAAACTAATCCCCCTTCTAGTTGTATTGAAATGTAATTGACATTAATTGTTGGCATGAGGGTCAATTAGCATATTCCCTCTTTATGAGATAGGAGATATATATATATATATATATATATATATATATATATACACACACACATATATATATATATATATATATTGAAATGATAAGATTGGCTTATCACTTTAGTTGCATAGTGTGTGTTTATGTAGGTGCAATTAGAGTTTTTAAAATTTGCTAACTTAGCAACTTTCATATACAGTACAATATTGTTAACTATGATCACCATGCAGTACATTACATCCACAGAATTTTATTATTATATAACGGGAAGTTTATTCCCTTTAACCACCTTCACTCCTAGCAACCATCAATTGGTTCACTGTTTCTCTGAGTTAATGATGTCCCAGGAATCCTTTAAGCTGTCTTCATTCATTTTCATTCCTTTTGCTTCTATGGCTGAATGATTTCAAATTACCCATCTTTCAATACACTGATTCTTCTGTTGGTCATGTCTGCAGTTTAAGTTCTTTATTGAATTATTCAGTCCAGTCATTGTATTTTTCAGATCTAGAATGTTTTTGGTGATTTCTATTTCTATGTTAAACTTCTCACTGAGTTCCTGAACTGTTTTTCTAATTTCATTTAGTTGTGTGTTTGTGTAGTTCACTGAACTTCTATAAGAGAATCATTCAGAATTCTCTGAGATAGTTCACAGGTCTGCATCTCTTAGGGTCAGTTTTGGGAGCTTTGTTAGTTTGCTCTGGTCCTGTCATGTTCACCTGATTCTTTGTAATCCTTTATTCCTGTCATTGGTATATGCACCTTTAAATAAGTGGTCTCCTTTCCCAGACATGAGAAGTTTGCTTTGGCATGAAAAGAATGTCAACAAATGTTCATCTTAGAAGACTGGACCTGTCATCCAGTAGCATCCACAGGCAGGTGAGTCTTGCTGTTGGGTCTCCAGTTGGGCAAGACCACCGCCTGTGCTATGAGATTCATAGCTCACAGAAATATTTAACATGGAGTATGGTCAGTGTGACCAACCACTCAGGGAGCACAGCTGAGACCACAGTGGTCCAGGAGTGATTTCAGGGGTCAGCTAGTGGCCCCACTTGGCTCCCTAGCACAGCCAGTGTGCTGCTGGCTGGGCTCTGAGGTAGGAAGGAGCTGCTTAGTGGGATCCCTGAATAAGCAGAGCTGTTGGCTGTGCTAGGGAGCCAAGTGGGGCCACTAGCTGACCCCTGAAATCACTCCTGGACCACTGAGGTCTCAGCTGTGCTCCCTGAGTGGTTGGTCACACTGACCATACTCCATATAAAATATTTCTGTGAGCTATGCCTCAAAGTAGGGTGGGACAACAGGCTGGCTGGGCTCTGTGATCAAGGAAGCCACTGGCTGTGCTCCGCTCTCGTTGGGAGAGGTCTCCAGCTATATCATAGGTGGACATGAGACTGTACTGCATGTTTGAGCAGGTTTTCTGTCCAGGCTCCTTTGTCAGGTGGAGCTACAAGTGATTCATTGGGGTCACTGGTTGGGCTTTCTGCCTGTGAATGCTACATGCTGTGTTCAGCAGGGCAGGGATTTAGGATGGGCTCTTCTGTGGGGCAGAGTTGCAGACTGAATTCCACAGCTGGGCTCCAAGCATGTCCCCTGTCACTGCTCAGGATCCTTAGTTATGTCATGGGGCCAGAGGCTGTGCTCAGCAGTTAGCAGGACTGCTGGTTGGACACTCTGCCCAAGAGGGGCTGTAGAGCTCCACAGCTGCCCAGGTTTTCTGACCAGGCTTTCAGGTTTGCAGGCCTGGAGGCTATACTGAGCAGCCAGTTAGGGCTGTATATTTGCTTCTTGTGCCAGAAAGGGCCATACAAAGGCTCAGTACTACTATAGCTTGTTGTCTGGGGACTTGAATCAGACAGAATTTCAAACTGAGTTCTCTAGCCAAAAGGCCAGGTCAGAGCCACTGGCTGCAATCTCTGCTCTGCTACCTGAGGTTTCTCCCCACCTCAACCACCTTGGGATGCCCATAAGGTAAAACCTGAATGGGCTTTTTTGTGAGTCTTTCAATGCGTGGGCAGCGGGATGTCCACCTGAGGATCTCTTTTTCCAGGAACTGTAGGCCCAGGGCACTTTCAATGTATCAGTGTGCTAGTCTGCAGGATGGGTGACACAGAGAGGAAATATCAAAAATGTCAAAGTTGCCTCATATGAGTATGCCTCAGTTTTTGAGAAAACAAACTTTGCTCAATATTTAAGTTAGCTAACTTGGGATGTTACTTGCAGTCAAAAGCATTCCTAATGATTTCAATTATGTTCTTTTTTTTGGTGATAAATGTGTTATAAGAAACAGTATCAATGTGTTTGCTAAAGGTAAGATGAATTATAGCAACCAGTCCATTAGAAGGCTTTTAACTTGATCAAATAAGAAATAAAATCAGACTCTAGGGTTCCTTTTTCTCTTCAGGTACATTTCTGTTTCCCATCACTTCTTTTTCACACCTTCCTTTCCCTAAATTCACCTGCTCTTTTTTTCATATTTTTTCATATGAGTATTCCTCAAGAGCTACTGAAATAAGAGCTTAGCCATCCTTAGCCAGTTTGGTTTGTTCTTGGCACCCATTCCATTATGGTTACAAAATGGAAAAGTTTCTGGCATCTTAAGAATACACTATGCTATCTAATGGTAGAAGGGAAACTGTTTCTTACTTCCTATGTGATTAAATGTTAAAAGCAAGTAATCTTTTCTCTGAGGTCCTTGCATACCTCTCTAGCGTCTCATTGGGAAAACTTGGATCAAAAGTCCACTTCCGGTGCATTTACCAGCAAAATTAATGAGATCTTCTGGAGTGGAGGTTGCCTAATGGAATTTGAACTTTCAGTAATATGGTATCTGGGTGCACAGTGTTTAGCAGGCTAAGGAAGAATGACTAAATATCTGCTTAGTATGTTCCTATAACCTGGACCAGTGTTCCTCTACCTTTATTTTTTAGAATTGCTGTGGTCTTATTAAAGTATAAGTTTTGATTTAGTAGGTCTAAACTGGTGCCTGAGATTCCGCATTACACAAGCTCTCCAGTGATTCAAATGCTGCAGTTCAACAGACAGTGCTTTCTGTACAGGATCTAGACTCCCAAGGACCAAATGAAGGACAGACTAGCATAAGGGTATCCAACCAGACTAGAATTTCTAACTGTGTGATCTTGGGCATATTAATTACCTAAAATTTCTAAACCCCATAGGAAGGAAGGGAGGGAGGGAGGGAAGGAAAGAGAGAGGGAGGGAGGAAGGAAGGAAAGAAGGAAGGAAGGAAGGAAGGAAAGAAGGAAGGGAAGAAGGAAGGAAGGGTGGGAGGAAGGGAGGAATTGAGGGAAGGAAGGAGGGAGGAAAGGAGGGAGGGAGGGAGGGGAGGGAAAGAGGGGAGGGAGGATGCGAGGAGGAAAGGAGAGAGGGAAGTAAACTAAACAATGGGAATCTCTGAAGCAGTGAGATTTTCTACTCACTTTTGTAATTTGTCAAGGTCACTCTTTAGTGACAAATGAGATAACCAACCAGGCAGAAATAAACAGGATGGTGGTTAAAAAGTACACTGGGTAGAAAAAATAAATAAACTGTAGCATAAAAGCTGGGGAATGGTGACAAATGCATATGTATGACAGAATAAAGGCCTTGGGGTCCCAGTGGTGGTAAGCTTTGCTGAAACAGCGCAGTGATGTTATAGTTAGAAAACTCGCCCTGCCTTTGGGATGCCTAACAATGCATACATTATGTCCATGCCACAGAGTTCTGAAGAATAAAGATTTTAGCCCCTGCATTTTACCTGGAAGGGAACTATAACAATTTATGGGCAGGTCATGAGGAAAAAATAGAGGTAGAGAATTCTCTTTCTGAGGAGACTAAAAGGCCACCTTGCCCAACCTCAGAGCAGAAGATAGATGACTTTACTTGAGGAGAGGACAATGAGCTGTTTCCCATCTTAAAAAAGTGAGCAGGACTCAGTGATAAGCAGCATGGACAAAGAACAAAACCTTGGCAGGGAACCTGAGTCTAAATTTTTCCAGGCCTGCTTCTGAGTTGCCCCCTGTTTTGGGTACTTGACTTAGCTTCTCTGTCTTAAGTTTCTTGTCTATAAAATGAAAGAAACACCCCTTTTCTTTCAGAGTTTAATAATGTTAGAGATAATCAGAAAATATGTCTGCTCAGTGTACATGCTTAAAAAAGAGGAATACATACTGTAACAACTCGTGATAAAAGGTTTAAATTACTATAGGAGTTCCCAGTGCTGCATGTAACAGGCGTCTGTCAAGAGTTACTGAAATAATAACTTAGTGGTGAGTGTGTACCTGACAAACAGGCACCACACGGAGGTCCATTACCTCACCTACCTACTACCCCCACAATATGGGTGATATAAAAATGCGTTATTAACAGTTGTGGGAGGGGTGGTCTTCTATAAACACTGATCATTTCCCTTGCCCTGCCCCCTCCAATCCAACCAACCTTCCTTCTCCACATTCCCTGTAAGGAAATAAGGGTGTCTGGGATTCTTTCACAATAGAATTCTAATATTTCATACAAGTCATTTCCTCAGTCTTCATCAGGCATAAAGTTCAGTCAAGTAAAACAGTGAAAATTATTCCAAAACATTTTCGCTATGGGCTTTCACCTTGGACCTTGCTTTGCATGCATCCAGTGTTTTTGCACATTTTCTGGAAATGTGACATGGTAGCCCAGTGTGCATTCTGGCTACATTCATTTCTGGGCACTTGAAATGCCTTTGAAACAAGTCAATATCTGGGGTCAGATATTGGGTTTTGTTTCCTTCAATGAAAATGAGGGAGTTTAAGTTTATTTCCTAAAAATTGCAATGAATAGTTAGTGGAAGATTACTTATTCAAAGACAAGATCTTTTAGAATGTGTTTTCTGCCCAGCCATTGTGGCTCAGTGGTTAACAATCAATGTAGGAACCAGGAGGTCATGGTTCAATTCTCGGTCAGGGCACATGCATGGGTTTTAGGCTTGATTCCCGATGGGAGCCATGTAGGAGGCAGCCTATCAATGCTTCTTCTCATCTTTGATGTTTATACATCTCTCTTTCTCTCCTGTTCTCTCTGAAATCAATACAAATGTATTTAAAAAATAAATAAATAAATAAATAAATAAATAAATAAATACCATGTATTTTCTTCTGTGTCATCATGGCTTACTTGAGGCCTTCCTGCAAAGTGTGAAAAGATCTAAATAAAGTATAGAGATGTGCAGGTGCAGAAAGGTCAAGACATTTTAACTCCTCGGTGCTGCCTTTTTAACACTTGCCCAGATGACCTTTGAAGAGACCTCTCAGAGAACCCCTGGGATGCTCAGGGTACTTTCTGCAGCCACGGACTTTCAGCTATCCCTAAAATGGGAAGTTAGAGCTTTAGCCTGATTATAAAGAATACCAATTTTATGACCGAAGTACAGACATTGTCCAACTATAGGCCCAATGCACAAAATTTGTGCATGAGGGAGTGGGATGAGGATTGTTCCTCAGCCTGGCCTACAATGACACCAGCATTCCACACCCTGGCCAGCCACTGGCCAGAGGCCCATCCACCTTCCCTGCAAAGTCCAGGGCTCATGGGATGCTGGGCTTGTCAATGGGGCAACGCCATCCCAGCATCCCACGCACCCCAGCCAGCCCTCTGGGCAGAGGACCTCCCTCCCAGGCTGGGGCATGTGGAACACTGGGGCTCGTCACCAGGGCAACGCTACCAGCGTCTAGCACCCCATCCACTTTGGGCACTACCATCTTTGTGACAAAGTGATGATTAGTTTGCATATTATCTTTTTATTAAATGGAATTATTACATATCAATTATTATTGCAAGCCAATCTATAAGAGGACAATGCAGAAGTATTTTTTCAAATTTAGTTACTTGAACAAACAAGTGATCAGAAAACTTAAAACTATAACATTACATATGATAATAACACTCCTACTGGAACTTATTCATTTGACATCCCTGAAAACATTTTTATATTGGGGCAGTTTAGGAATAATAATTTAATTTTCAGGCAATAATTTATAATAATGATGGTATTAATGATAATGTTTAGCACAATAATATGTATTGAGCATTTTCTGTGTGAACTGGAGTGCTCAGAGCTGATAGCTATTATCTCATTAAAGCTTTTTTAATATAGTGCAAATATACTGACAAATTCTAGGCTAAGGGTTGACATCAGAATAATAAAATTTTCTTCATATTTAAATATCGTAACAACTACAGGGAACTCATACAACTTAACAAAAGGAAGATAAACAATTCAATCAAAAAATAGGCAAAGGACCTAAATAGACACTTTTGAAAGAGGACATTCAAAAAGCCAGAGACATATGAAAACATGCTCAAAATCACTAATCATCTGAGAGATGCAAATCAAAACAACAATGAGGTACCACCTCACACCTGTCAGAATGGCTTTTGTCAACAAATCAACAAACAAGGAGTGCTGAAGAGGATGCAGAGAAAAAGGAACCCTTCTTCATAGCTGGTGGAAATGCAGACTGGTGCAGCCACTGTGGAGAATAGTATGAAGTCTCCTAAAAAAACTAAAAATGGAACTCCCATTTGACCCAGTAATTTTACTTCTAGGAATATATCCCAAGAAACCAGAAACACCAATGAGAAATGATATATGCACCCCTATGTTCATAGCAGCACAATTCCCAATGGCTAAGATTTGGAAACATCAGAGGTGCCCGTCAGCAGATGAGTGGATCAGAAAACTATGGTACATCTACACTGGAATACTACGCTGCCATATAAAAGAAGAAATTCTCATCATTTGCAGCAACCTGGATGAAATTGGAGAACATTATGCTGAATGAAATAAGCCAGTCAATGAAAGAAAAACACCACATGATCTCACTCATTTATGGAATATAAAGAACATTATAAACTGTTGAACAAAAATAGTAGAAGCAAAGAAGCATTGAACAGATAAATAAATAAATAAATAAATAAATAAATAAATAAAGTACACAAATTCAATGCATCAGCCTTAAGGGCAAGGGCTTAAGCATTTTATATTTTCTGGCACCACATAATACCTGGTATAGTTGAGACACTACAAATATTTGTTGAAAGAAAAAGGTACATTTGACAAGATTTGGAAATCTGGAAATCTGAATTATTTCTGAAAAAAAAATGCAGTTTGATAAAACCATTAATAAACAACTTTATTTCTAAGTTGTTTGTAATGAAGATTTTATTTTTACAAATTAAAAAGTGATAAATGTTCATCTCCCAGAACAATGCTTTCTTACAGAAGTAATATCACAATTGCATGAAGATGGTTTGGTAAGAATATTCATTGCAGCAA
The DNA here is from genome assembly GCF_964339955.1 of Pipistrellus hanaki. NCBI lineage: Eukaryota > Metazoa > Chordata > Mammalia > Chiroptera > Vespertilionidae > Pipistrellus > Pipistrellus hanaki. The sequence continues at coordinate 22,073,812 of NC_140508.1, forward strand.
TACTTGGTAAAGCAAACATAGAGCAGGGCATATAGAAGCCCTGTAGCTCAGTCATTAGAGCATTGTCCTAATATGCCAAGGTTGTGGGTTCCATCCCTGGTCAGGACACATGCAAGAATCAACCAGTGAATGCTTAAATACAGGTGAGTGGAACAACAAATAGTTGTTTTTTTTCCTCTCCCCCTTTCTCTCTCTCTCTCTCTCTCTCTCTCTCCCTCTCTCTCTCTCTCTCTCTCTCTCTCTCTCTCTCTCTCTCTCAAATGAATGAATAAAATAATTAAATGTGCATATAGAAAAGAAACAGAGGTGGGGACTTTTATCTCCTGTTATAAAATTCAGAAATTAAATATTGGGATAATGCAAAATCACTTAATAATCATATATTCATTCATTAAGTGTTGAGGTTTATCATACATGTTACTTTTCCCTCTTTTTCTGTATTTTTCAAATCACAAATCTTTTTACAAAAATAATCAATATTTTTGTCATAGAAACCAGGAGATTTGAATTGCCTGAGTGAACAACCCCGGGTGTGTCTGCCTAAGGGTGAGATTGCTGCATTTACCAGTGGACTTCTTTCACAGCAGGTAAATTTTAACAGTAGAGCACTTAGCCCAAGCTCTTTCATTAGTCTTCATTAGGCATAATATGCAGCCAGGTTAAATAGCAATGCAATTCCAAAGCACTTTTATTGTAATAGCCCTTATAATGGTGTGTGGTGTGTGTGTGTGTGTGTGTGTGTGTGTGTGTGTGCACATGCACAACCCCCCCCCCCCCCCCCGTATTTTGTGAATACATTCTAAATTTAAAATGATTGCCCAGGATGCCATGCTTTCTTCTGGCATTCTAGCTCAATTAAATTTTTGTGTACTTAAAGTGCATTTAGAAAAAAGACACTAGCTGCTTTGAAATTGGGTTCTGATTTCTTCAGTGATAATGAGGGGAGTTGAAGGTTTTTCATACTTCCCACTGGTCATTTGGGAACCACTCATGAACTGCTGGAAATTCAGGGACCTTTAATGCTCAGACAGTCCAGATCCTACATTTCCAATATGGTTCACCTGTACAGCATAGCTTTGTGTCCAAAGTTTTACTTCTACCCTTTGGGACCTTTTCCTTATGGGGTCAAACAAGATCAGGGACTTCTCCAAACTACCCTGCATGTTTATGCTGCAGTCCACCTAGGGTTTACTGCCCCGCATGGAAATCAGCCTACTCATCTGTTTCCCTCGACAGAGGAGCATCTCTCACCACCTGACTTTTTATGCAGTAAAATTGATGCCCACTCTACCCTGATTCTATCACTCTATGTTATGGGTACATAGCAGAATTTTCTACATGCCATGAACATCCTTCACCATATTTCAACCAGAGGGATACTCTCAAATACAAATCTGATAGTTTTCACACCAGTAGTCCCTCTCTATAAGCAAGGCACTGTATGTTATAACTTAGATTTTCTCAACTCTGCCTCTACAGTAGAATCACTTGGCGAATTTTATTTTTGTTGTTGTTTATTTGTTTGTTTTTTTAAATAAAAATAACCCCAGAAACCCATTCCATGCCTCTACAGGGGTTGTCTAAGCCTAGTTGTCTTTTATAAGCTCCCCATAGGATCTTAGTGTGAAGCCTGTTGCATTCTAGCTTAACTCTTTGTACTTCAGCCTCTTTTCAATTATTAAAGTCCCCCATAATTCTTACCAAAATATCTTGCCCCAAACTGTTGAGAATTTGCCTCAAACCAACCCATAAGCCACCACTCAGCTCCAATGTTACTTTCTCCAGGATGCCTTAAACTTTCCCCAACCTCCCAGATTAGGTCAGAGTCCCTGATTTAAAACATGCAGAATATGCTGAACTTTCTCTGTGTAAATTACCACAATTTGCAATGAAACAGTTTTCATTTCTGGAATTAATTGATTAGTGTTCATCTTTCTCAGCAGAACATGAAATGAAAGAAAGCAGGACTATGTCTGCTTGGCTCATTTTATTTTGGCACACAGGGGAGCACTTAACACATAGTAGGTATTCAATATTGAGTGAATGGATACATAAATGAATTAATGAAACCCACTCCTCTCTATTCACATAAAAAATTCAGAGAAGTATAAGGAAGAATTAGTCTACTCAGGGCCTTCCTATTAAAGAACATGAGTTAACTATCCCATTGCTAACATATCACTTTCCTTAGCTGAACATGATGGGGTAGAGAGAGAGAACTGAAGTGAAAAACAGAGAGCACCCAACCACATTATTGTATCTAGAGTAGAGACTGGAATAAAGCTCAAAATCATTTTTACAGAAGTATGAGACCTGACATGTGCCAATTTTTACAGAAGTATGAGACCTGACACTGGTCCTATTTGTCTTTAGATGTGCAGGACAACACAGCCCAGAGCAGCTAGACATCCAGCTACTGAGTCTAATAGTAAAGGGTTCAAAACATAGTCTGGCAGGCCAGACTCTTCATTAAAAAAAAAGAGATAGAGGGGGGAGAGAGAGAGAGAGAGAGAGAGAGAGAGAGAGAGAGAGAGAGAGAGAGAGAGAGAGAGAAAAGAAACTTATTTGTAACTATGTTCTCAGCCTACTCCAAATATTATAGATCCTGATGGCATGTTTCTGTTTCACGGTTTTCAGACAAACATAAAATAGCAGCTTTGATATTTCCCCTGTTCACCTTCTTTACTCAGGTAATAAGCAGCTTTTCTCATGTCTCCTATTCTTACTAGTTATGAGGTAAGGCTGCTGTAAGTCCTTAGGACAGTCTTAGCTCACTTTACCCTTAACAGAAAGGCATCATCATAAGAAGAGCTACTGTTTATTTAGTGTTTATATGGTAAGCTTATGTGGTAACCAACCACTGTGATAAGTGCTTGGCATATGTTATTTTCAATCCTTACAACTTGGCCAGGTAGATTTTAGTATTCCCACTTCAAAAATAAAGAAACCAATGCTCAGAGTAATTACAGAAATTGCCCATTATTATAGCTATTACAACAGTGGGGAAGACAGAATTGTAACACACTTTTTGTCACAGGTCCCTAAGACCTGAATTCTCTCACCATCCACAGTACACTATGTGCCTGCAAACAGCACCCAATTGTCAGAGCCAACAATTGTATCCAGATACCCTAGGGGCAGAGCAGGAATCAATGACTCTGCTACCCATACTGCCCCTTCAGTCACTAAGCCTTTAGAAAAAAGTGCCTCTTTTTTCACCCTGAGATCTTTTATGCTTATGTAGCAGTTCTCTAAAAAAGCCAAAATCTCACCTTCTTTCTTCACTTTCATTTTCTTTGCAATTCACTGTGGAGAAGGTGTTAGCTTGGGTAGGGAAGTTTAATTTTTAGAATCTCAGACAATAGTGGGTTTCCTTTAATAGATTTCAAGGTCAAGGAAACAGCAGGAAGAAATGTAAAATCCTTCCAACAGAAGTACCATGACAAGTCCAGGCTAACTGGGAGTAGAAATATTGGGAGTCAAAGGAAAGGGACACTGGCTGAGAAAACCAATTGACAACTGCAAACACTATTCTATATAAAATGCAGTTTATGTGGAAGTATAAGATATAGATTATTTTACTTCCCAAATTGAAAAAGAATTGACCTTACTATGATCTGGAAATGATCAATTTATACTTTCCAACTTGCATACCGCCTTCAGAAATTATTTATTCATCTGTACCTTCAAGACCACAAGTTCCTACCATTCACATCATAAATGTCAGAAAATATACATGTACAATGGTGAAGAGAAACCAAAAAACAGCTTCTTAACTGTGATATTGGTGTCAGACATGTTTTTGTTTATGCTAAATGCTTCACAAATTGATTATTATAAACTAGAGGCCCAATACACAAAATTCTTGCATAGGGGGTATGTATCCCTCAACCTGGCCTGTACCCCCTCTAATCTAGGACCCCTTGGGGAATGTCTGACTGCTGGTTTCGGCCCAATGGAGCCTACACCAGCAATCAGACATCCCTCTCACAATCCAGGACCACTGGCTCCTAACTGCTCACCTGACTTCCTATCTGATTGCCCCTAACCACTTCTGCCTGCCAACCTGATCGCCTTTAACAGCTCCCCTGCCAACCTTATCAATGCCTAATCACTCCCCTACCAGCCCGATCACCCCCAACTGCCCTCTCCTGCTAGCCATCTTGTGGTGGACATCTTGTGATGACCATTGTGGCAGCCATTTTATTATGATGTCCTCCTAGGGTGTTGCACGATGCCACTTAGGCTTTTGTTATATGAGATAGCAAAATAAAGGCCTGAAAACCAGTTATAATTGGCTTATGACAAAAACATTGACCCTATAAATTAAAATAACATTTTCCTATGTGTACCTTTTGAATGAGTTCCAAGGAAACAGACTCTTAACTAATACAATCCCAATTATGATTTGACTAGATAAGTTCAATATTCTGTTTGATATATACCAGGAGATGGGAGGGGAGAACAGTGAAAAACTTTCCAATAGTTTTGTGAAAAGTCTTATAGTAAGCACAAAGTATGGAAAATGCTAATACATTGGGCAGCATGAAAACCTCAAAATAGAAGTTTATTTTGAACACAATTTTCTACACCCATAGGCAATTTTCAAATTTCCTTTTTTAATTTTGTAATTATTTTCTAATTAACTAATTAGGCATTTTAGCAGACTTAAACACTACAAAGGTTAAATATATAACTGTTAAATGGTTACTGTTACTGAAAAATATGGTGTTTATCAGGGTTGAATTCTCCAAACTTGTTTTTCCTTTTTTCCTACAAATATAATTTTATGTGAGGCACTGTCTTATTATAAATATTAAGGATGGACGGAGTGGGAACAGGTCCCAAGTCTACTTTGAAATGTGGAACTTCATAGATGGAAGAGTAGAATTTCCATATGTCTGTGTCTGTGCTAACAGGAGCCTGTTTGTTTATCACAGGGTGTCTTAGGGGAAGTGCAGTTGTGTCCTGGAACTATTTCCGGATGGGCCCACCAACCCTGTGCTATCATTGGTCTTAGGGTAGGGAGACCCGCTAAACTGCACTGCAGATTAATGGGGGCGGTGAGGGCAAGGAGAGCATCTTCCTCAGCAGAGATTTAGAGTTCGCCTACCTTTTCCATTCATTCACTCACTCATTCATTCATTCCTCAAAGTCATTATTCTTCTAACAGTTATTTACTGAGATTATACTATATTTCAGGAGAAGAACCAGAGGCTTTATATGTATTATTCACTTATTCAACATTCATTAAGTATTACTTGAGGTCCTAGACTGTGTGAGTTGTGTTTTAGAAATTAATAAATAAGATAGACATGGCTTTTGCCTTCATAAAACTTCTCTGGGTATCTTATGTGGGGTTTTTTTTGGCCCCGGGAGGTGGGGGGTTGAATCCAGGTTTTGTGAGGCCTAAAGTTTATACAACTTTAGAGGCCCTATTTACCAAAAAGAAGACACGGTTATAAAAACTAGCCTGCATAAGTGTGGGACCTGCAGCTGTAGGTTTAGGGACTTCCTGGGAAACCAGCCTCCAGGATCTACATGCCCCAAATCTCCTGTTTTAAAGTCTCCATCAGGGCCTCCCAACCAGCAGGTCATCAGCCATTAGAAATTTACTTCTTTTGGGACTTAACAATATGTACGTTTTCCAGAGTCTTTTAATAATTGCAAATTCTCCTAAATGAGATCACAGCTTAAGGTACTATTATCTCGCAGGTGCTAAATAAATACTGAATTAATTAATTAATTAATTAATAATTAATTAAAGTGGTAAATAGCAGCCTTGTTAGCCAGTGAGGGAGTGGAAGTGTGAAGAGTGAGGGAGTTTCGGGGACACCCATGGAAAACAATAGGTATTGAGAAGGCAGGCACATACAAAGTAAGAACTGTCTTCCTTACAAATCTCTTCAGAGTCTGCCTTCCCAAGACAGGCAGAGTAGCATCTGGGTTCTCAGTAGTGGCAGTGACAGTTGCTGCAGCAAATCCTAAAAGACAGGCAAGTGGTCCCTGAGCATATGAACAAATCTCCTCTGGGGGCTATTGGCAGAACACTCTTAATCATAATCTAATCCAAAGAATCTCTTTAAAGCCAAACAATATTTGTCAGTATTCAGCATTCCATGTTAAAGTATACTAATATTTCTACTTTTCAGTTAGAATTAACACATGATTCCTACACAGCCACAGCACCTACTGGGAGCTGGGGCCAAGGGGAGCAGGGAGGTAGGGGGAACTGGCAGCTAAAAAATGAGAGGACTGAAGTCTGGGAAAAGATGAGACTGATTCAAAACCCAAGGGAAAACCGTTCAAGTACATGAAGAGGAGGCTAGTTTGAACCATATTGGTCTGGCTGCCATGTGTAGTAAGACCTTTTTTTGGGGAGGAAGAATCATGGACATACTCTCTGGAAGGGTTGCAATATTGAACACATTTTACCTAACCAGGTCTCTGTGGGTATCCTATGAAAAGTGTGAGAGTAGTGATTTATAATCCAGTAAAACTAATTTAAAGATACATAATAAGCTCCCATCTGAACCACATAGTCAAGAGGATTTGGAAGAGAATGTGTTGTTCAAAAATGTTGCTACCCATTCAGAAGAGGCTGATGGAAATCTTATGGTTCTGGGTTTTTAAAGAAGCTAATTCAGAAGGCATTCTTTTCTGAGGAGACAATGAAAGAAAGACAGAAATTGTGGTTGCTATGGTCTGCTGCTTCCTGTTTCCCAGGGTCTTGAGGAAAGGCATTTTTTTCTGGGGCATTCATGGGTAGAGATTCCAGTTGCTATCTTGGCCATGATCCTGAGGAAAACATGGCCCCTCATTCATTTATTTGTTCAATAGTTAATGCATTCACAACACTGAAGAATCCTAGATTCTTATATTATGATCCCTATACTCATGCAAAGAAACACACAGTTCAAACAGTTGAAGGGAGGGAGGGAGGGAAGAAGGAAGGGAGGAAGGAAGGAAGGAAGGAAGGAAGGAAGGAAGGAAGGAAGGAAGGAAGGGAGAAGGAAGGAAGGAAGGAAGGAAGGAAGGAAGGAAGGAAGGAAGGAAGGAAGGAAGGAAGGAAGGAAGGAAGGGTTGCAGGAGGAAGGGGACTGGGTGGGTGTACTTAAATTCTGGATAGGAAAGAAATTCAGAGCCAAGACTCCAACTATAAGAAAACATTTATTTATAAAATCATAGAGATAGAAGAAGTAATTCTTAGAAGAGATGAGCTTAGGAAATAAGTTATAGAGGCAAAGGAAGGGCCCTTAGAGCTGGGGATTGAGGAAGGTAATGGTAACTGCTTGAGGGGAGGGGGGAGGGGGAAAGAAGGAAAAAGGAAAGAGAGAGGCCTGGGCATGCTCCTAGGAGGGAGAGCACCCTGGGATCTCCATCCTCAGGGTTTTAAGGGTAGAAAGTTTACAGGGAGTCCCAGGGGAAGATATCAATAGAATATTCAGTTTTCCAGGTAGGTACTTTCAGGGCTGTGATCTCCACTGACTGATTGGTTGGCACCAGGACAAGGGGCCATTATTCAATGCAGCTGGTCCAGAGGTCAGCTGTGGCAGGTTTTGTTCTTTTTCTGGGCCTGGAGCTAAATATAACTGAGGCCTAGATGTTATCTCTAAGGAGGAAAGGTCAGGGGGTTCAAACCTTGTGATATGCTAGGGCTGGGCAGAAAGGTCACCCTGGGGGCAAGGTCCCACCCTACAATTGTCCTTTGCTAGGCACTTTGGACTTTCTGCCCTGGTGACCTTCTATACTGGCTCATCATGCTTGCTCTGCTCACATTTGTCTAAAAGCCTACCACAGAAAGTAGAAAAGGAAGGAAGGAAGGAAGGAAGGAAGGAAGGAAGGAAGGAAGGAAGGAAGGAAGGAAGGAAGGAAGGAAGAAGGGAGGGAGGGAGGGAGGGAGGGAGGGAGGGAGGGGAAAAAACAATTCTAATTTATTTTTAAATACAATTTTATTTGGTAGAATTCTAAGTTTTAAAACATGCTTCTTAAAAACTTCTATCAAGATTATAAATATCAATAACCATCTTGAATTCCATTTTCTCTTTCTTATGCTGCAATTTTCTGGCATCCTGCACTGCTCTTGGATACCTCCTTCAACAAATCAATTAGGCCAAACAAACTTAAAACTCTCTTTTCTCTCTCTCTTTCTCCTCAAATCTTGTCTCTTTCCCTTCTCTTTTTCTCACCTCTTTCACTAACTCCCCAAATTCACCTCCTACTTCCTGGATTGATTGATTGATTGATTGATTGATTTTTCTGCCCACTCTCTAATTCCACAGGAGAAAAGCCTAGAAATCTGTTGAGGGGAGCAGGTGGCGAAAATGAGAAGATGGTGGCTTTCTCTTGGCAGTTAGGTCTGAACTGGGGAAGCTCCTAAGCTATCACTGAATGGCTAACACTACCCCATATTCACTACATTTGGGTTTGAACCCTTATGTTTTGCCAGGCTTCTGGGGAAACAAAGGCAGCCAAGGCACTGTCCCTGCCCTCCAGAGGAATCGGGTGCAGGTGGCAAGATAAGCAAACAGCAAATGAAAATACCTGTGATAGGCACCAGTCCAGATTCTTTTTAATGTGTTGGACAAGATCATTTATTTTATTTTTATTATTAACATATTTTTATTGATTTCAGATAGAAACATCAAGGATGAGAGAGAATCACTATGGCCCTGAGTCATGGAGAGGGCTTCTGAGGAAGAGCTACCTCTGAACCATACTTATTAGGAGTTAGCCAGGTAGGAGTGGAGATGCAGAGGGGAGGGGGATGGAAGAACAGTTCTGCAAACAGACTTGTGAGAAGATTTCCACTGAGGCCTAGTCTGGCCTAGTGACCACAGCCTTTCCTTCCTTCTCTTTGCCTCTTACATATGTCTTTAGCCCACAGCTGTTTCTCTCCACCTCTCCTGATAAAAAAATAAATTGTTCTAACAATGACTGCTAATTCCCAAGAACAATTCCTTTTTTTTTTTAAATATATTTTATTGATTTTTTACAGAAAGGAAGGGAGAGAGATAGAGAGCTAGAAACATCGATGAGAGAGAAACATCGACCAGCTGCCTCTTGCACACCCCCAACTGGGGATGTGCCTGCAACCCAGGTACATACCCTTGACCAGAATCGAAACCAGGACCTTTCAGTCTGCAGACCGACGCTCTACCACTGAGCCAAACCAGTTTTGGCTTTTTTTTTTTTTTAAAGCCTGCATATACTCCACTCTCCTTCCCCAGTTAGAACCTGTGCCCAACCTTTGAGTGCCCCTGCATTTTAGAATACAATAGAGGCACTTGGCAAAGATGCTCTGGTCCAGTGGTCACCAACATTTCAGACCTCATGGACCCTCATGGACCACCAGTGGGTCACAGACCACCAGTTGGCAACTGCTGCTCTAGTCAATTTTCCTCCACAGGCACCACACAGAGGCAGGAGCAGGTAGCCCACGTGGGTAACTCCAAATGTGGCTGAGTCCGAAAGTGGGAGCACAAACAAGAGCCGAGGGGGACCAGAGCCTTTCATGGTCAACCTTGAAAGTCATATTCTAAACTTGGGACTTAGTACTAAGAACCTTTGGATCCACTGAAGAGGTCCTCTGGGGACTCACTGAAACCAGAAACGAATGGCATGGAATCCAAACATGGAAAATGGATGGTTCTGAGACTGGGTTAGATAGGAAGAAAAAGCAAAGTGGGGTGAACTCTTGGGAAGTAACTGCAGTGAGAAAGAAGGTGTCTTGTCATTGCCTTTTGCCATCTGGTTGGTAAGAACACTGTGGACTCTGGCCAGGCCTGGTATATAGCTGGTTAGCAGGAGTCACACCTGTCCTCTCTTAAATACATGATATTTACCTGCCTGATTACACAGCACAATGCATGAAATCATCAGCACAGTGTGTGGGACATGGCTGATATGCCATGAAAGTTCAATGTCTTAATTTAAGATACTGTGTAAGGTACCAAGACCTCAGGCTTATCTAGTGAAAGGCAGTGTGGAATGTATTATCCTCAACTGTGAAGGAAACTTACATCTTCTCACTTCCTCTCGGGGTGATAAAAAAATCATTACAGCAGCAACTGCATGTACAATGTGTTTATTATAGTTTACAATCCTGCTTATAGATTCCTTTTAAGTTTATAAAGAGACACTTAAAAAAATTACCCACATTTTCCAATTTTGCCACCATCTGGGCAAACAATGTGAATATTTACAAGCAAAGGCTTCCAGATAAAGACTGAGGCTCAGCAGTACTTGGAAACCTGATAGTGTTGCCCTTCAAAATTGCCTGTGGATTCCCTCCATTGTGCTCCTTTACTAAGCTTTTGAGCAAGCATATAACACCCTCAGGGAATATTAGCAGATGCTAAAACATTTTATTAGCTGATTTATTAAGCAATTGAGGGTCATTCTTTGAAAAATGGAGAGAGAAATCCAGACACAACAGAAGTTAGAGAAATCAGAAATCAATGTTTGGAACAATGGTAGCTAGTAACCTCTTTTCGTTGTTAACATACCATCCTAATTCAAAGCAGACCAATGTCTGTGCAAATGCTTAAGTTTTTTGGGGTGTGTGTGTGTGTGTGTGTGTGTTTTGTTTTGTTTTCCAGTCAGAGAAGGTTCAGGAAAAGTGTGGAAGGAAAAAAAAAAAAAAAAGGAAACAAACAAAGAAAAAAGTAAAGTGCTATTACTGTGTTTATAGAAAATACAAATTGATGAACTGGAACATTTTTTTAATTTGTCCCTTTTCAGGTCTGCACAAAGTTAAAGCTATTTAGGAAAAAAAAAGTCATATGATAATAACCATATCTAAACATGTTGATAGAAGAACCCAAGAATGGGCAGCTTATTGTTTCAGTGGAGAGGGATGGGTTTGACAGGCACAGGGAAGCCCTACCAAAAAGTTCTCATTAGATGGCAGAAGCTGACATGCACACTTTCAGGTCATGCGTTTCCCTGCTCTGGGTCTCATTTTGAGATTACACACAGTCCTAGAAAAGTGAATGGAAGGAAGTCACTCCCAATTTAGAGTGCATGTGCTTCTAAGAGATCTTCCTTAGCACAGGCAGACTAGAATAATGAATGAGAAAGCAGGACCAGGGAAGCAGAGCGAACTTGCAGGGTATTCAGGCAGCCACTGCTTTGTCCCTCTTCCTTGCAATTCTGCAGCCAGGGAAGACTAAAGCAACCACATTTTCTTTACAGTTTTCCCCAGGTTCTGCCATGTTGCTAAAAGAACATCATAGTTTGTTCATTCATGTAATGATTTTCGTTTGCAATACAGAGAGTACAACATTCGTTAATAACAAGGAGAAACCCAACCTACTGACCTTTCAGAATCCCAGCAGATCGTGATTCATTAAATAGCTGATTGAAAACAGTCCACATTCTGGCTCTTCTTAAAATACTGTTTTACTTTGTGCGCCCTTGTATTCAAAGAGCCGCCTTCTATTAGCATTCACAAAGCAAAAAGGTAGGATCAGGAGAAATAGCAAGACAGAAGTCATGTCATCCAGACGGACCCAAACTTGACTTGGTTGGGCCAAGCATGGGCTCTAAGAGACCTGCCCATTTTGTGGAAGCCAAATTAATTGCCTATAAGTCTCTGCCATTTAAAAAGTCATGATGTGCAGTTCTCCTTGTTCATTAATAGTAAAGCAATTGTTGGTAATCTGGATTTCAACATCTAATTAAAGCTAAATGGCTAGATTTGCATGCAATGAACAATAAAGTGACTTACACCCCCACCCCCAATCCCACAGGCATAATGAGCTTCACAATGCAATGTCATTAAAACTTGCATGCTAATTATTGCTAATTGTTCCATACAAACAGAAGCCATTTCATTCAGAAGATAGACTTCCTCCTTCCTCTCCACCCCCACCCCCCCCTACCCCACCCCACCCCCACCCCCCCACCCCCCCACCCCCTCCGCCAAAAAAAAAAAAAAAAAAAAAAGCTTAAATCTTGCTGTTCATAAGGAAGACCCAGAATGCTTAACTCACCCTTAAAAAACTGTTCAGGAAAGATTTTATGGTTTTGGTTTTTCCCTAAAATATAAAGAAATCTAGGTTTCTTTATTGAAAGAATTCAGATCTTCCATCAAAAGAAGCTAGCTAGATTTAACCTGATTATTAATTGCACTTGTTGGCAAAATGTGAAATTGACCAATTAGAAATTAATAGGTGTTCATCACTTTTTTTTTCTTTTTGGTTAAACAAATATTACTAATAGCATTAAACTCTAGCGTGGACCTTTAGAAATTGTTCCCTAATTAATCCTAGAGGGCCCCATGAACAGTGAAATATTGGACATATTTGATGTAGACACCAAACTGGCCTTCTCCAAAATCAATGCTAAATGCTACAAATCGAATAATTGATTGTCAAAAGTCAAATGGAGAAAAATAATGGTGAAAACAAATGCTGAGTGTAAATGGATTACTAGAGCAACACCTCATTTATTTTGTATTTAGAGCTGTCCAGTTTTGATGCTGCCTTAAACTGAGCCTGGAAATGTCTAATCATGGCATCACATAGAGTAAGACCAAAGATTTGTGGTATAGTCATAGTTTACCACCTTCTTGAAAATAACAATAAAAGGATTGAATAATCCCATTACCTGCTGGGGAGGCTCAGCTAGTATGAGAGATATTAAATGAATTCTTATCAGAGAAATGCATGGGTTGTCTTTCTACATTGCTAGTTGGAGTGGAGTTATTGGATATAAGGATTTCTGGAGGCCCCCAGAGGAGGATGAGATGTGGTAGAAAGGTTTATTTTCATGGAATTATGTTTCTCAGTTTGCAAAGTCCCATTTCCCTGAATCCAGTCCTGGAAGATGGGCAGCTGAGGATTCAGCAGAGCTAGAAGCAAAGACAATGTTCAAAGTTTCTGTTCCATGTTGGCACTGGGTCTGGTTTAGCATTAGTCTAGTTGCAGTCCATTGGTCCATTGTGTGTGGGGTCCACATGGATGCATAAGAGCCCCACAAGCCACGAGTCTATTGAGAACAAGCAGGAGAGCAAACTCCTTTGTTTTGGAGCTTTAGTATCTCAAACCTTCCTGCACTGGCAATGGCCACACTACTCTGGCCACATGTGATCTATTCCCACATGTGACTGACAGGGAAGTGCCTTCCCTATGCTACCCAGACCTTAGTGGACGTGCATCTGTTCTTCCCTTGTCCAGCCCTTTCCCCACCCACCTGCAGAGAACAGAGCGGGGAGTGTTATACTGCAGCTTTCAGACAAAGCTGCACAAATTACATGCCTACACAATGTGGCCTTCCCTTTGCTCCTATCCAGCTATTCATAACTAGGTTAAGTTGCAATGGTATCTGAATGAATATTTCTGAATGTAATTTGTTTTATAAAAAGAAAATTAATATCAGAGAGAAAAAAGTGTTTTTTTGTTTTGTTTAGTTTTGTTTTTTTGTGTGTGTATTTGTGTGTGTGTGTGTGTGTGTGTGTGTGTGTGTGTGTTTAATAGCAGAAAAAGTTTAGACAAAAAGGCATTTTAGGAGGGATCCTATTCCATTCCATGTTGTGACATTCTGTTCCCTGCCTGTGGCCTCAGAAGGGGAACTGGATGCTGTTTCATTCAGCGGCACCCTGGTTCAAGAATCAGAATCCCTCCCAGATTTCATTATTTTTCTACAATAAGAGAGGAAAGAAATGGAAGAGAAGGAAAAAAGAAAAAGAAAAAAAAAAGGAGAGATAAGCCCACAGGGTAAAGAAGGGGAAGGTATGATGGCTAATAAGTAGAGGCTGTACTTGGTTTAGTGCCTGGGTGGATCCAATCTTCTCTGTCTTAGCTGTCTTCTGCTTTTATTGTTTTTTGGCATTTCCTTCCCGAAGAGTTTAAACTCTCTGACATATAAAGGGATGGTTTTAAAAACAACCAATTTATAATTCCTTGGCAGCACACAGATTTGATTTTCTGACTTTTTAAAAACCTCCACCACAAGTACAACAAAGTATCAAGTAAATTCTCTTTAAAAATTGGCACCAGGTCAGAGTGATTCATCTGTCACAACAGTAAATATAAAACTGCTTGTGAAATGGCCTGGATATTCACCTATTTCTCCCTTCCCTCTCCAAAATGACTTTGTTTTACTGGAGATTTCCTCCTCATTTACAGCAGGCTTAGCTCCCATGCCTGCCTGCTCTCCTTAACTTTCCTTATCACAGAAGCCTGCTATCCTTCCTCTCTCCCACTTCCTATTGTTCCTGGATATTTTACTAATAAAAAAATAATCCAAGACTTGAAATAGGGTAAAAGCATCAGCAGCAAAATGTCATATGGGGCAAAGGCCCTGAATAATTTTCTGGGGGAATGTGCTTTGTTCAACTCACTGATTACTAATTTTAAAAGATCCCCAAAAAAGTAAGTTTCATGCTAATTTGGAGATTTTTACTCAGGGAGACAAAAATAACTTATATCCTGGAGAAATTATATTTTCAAAAGTTGTCCTTCATTATCTTATAGGAAGTTTTATAGCTAATTTAGCAATCTTATCTTAATATTTTTTTATTAAGTTGCCTATGAATATCAATAGCTCCTCTAATGCTCTTTGAATTGGTTCTATCATCTTGCTGGTTCTCTCATTAATTAAGGAGTTAAACAAACTCTTTGACACTTTTATATTTGTGTGAGAGCCACAGTTTTAATTTATTGATGTTATATTTTGGCAGTAATCAATTTTTATATATTTCTATTAGTTATATTATTTAATTCACTGGTTTTACTTTTTAATTATACTGTAAAATTTTCAAAACCAGAGCTTTTTATTTCTGTATCTGTGTCACGAGCACATGTTCCTGGCACTCAATAGGTGCTCAATGCATGCTGTTTATATATTGCTGAATTCAATTTCATAACCACACTCAGAAATCAATGGAGCACCGTCACCTACATTTAGTATCAGAGCTTTATACTTATTTCTCCCTGATTTACAATTTGTATTACTAAATAGTTTTTATTTTAATTCATGCTCCATAACATCAACCGGATCATAACCTACCTCATCTGGTATTTTACATATGTATACGTTGTAAGAGATTCAGATGTGCAGACAGAGTTTTCTGCCACCTATACTTAGCAAAATGCATATATATATATATATATATATATATATATATATATATATATATCTACATTCTAGTTAAGAGTAGTAAAATTAGCTAAGAGAAAGGAAAGAGGCCACATTGTCATTTGCAGTATGGTTTTCACAGATTATTCCTCCATAAAAGTTGCTAATCTATAATAATAAAAGTGTAATATGCTAATTAGACCAGACAGCCTTCTGGATGTCCTTCTGGGCAACCTTCTGGACAAAGCTGGGGCTGGAAGGAAGCCTGGGTCCCGGGTGCCAGAGGGAAGCCAGTACCAATAGCCAGGGGAAGGAAGGCCTACTCTTGCATAAATTTTGTGCATCAGGCCTCTAGTTTAACAATAAAATTTGAACTTGCTCTTTAGTATATAAAACGACTGAAGAATTTCTTTCCCCCTGACAATAGGCTTCTTTTCTGGACCAGATGCCAACAACTTATAGTACTGGAATATGTAATCAGTATGGTGGAGTGGAGGTGAGGTGGGGTGGGTGTGGGGAGAAAGAAAGAAAAGAAAACAGACATTGACAGCAGTAACCAAAATAGACTTCAAATACTGTTAGGAAATTTCTGACATTTCAAAATAAATCCAAGTCTACAGTGCCCATGTCATTTCACTGAAAGTTGCATGGTTAATGGCACTTCAGAAACCTTGTTTGATCAGTTTCCCATATTCTCTTACCATACCTAATCCTTAGAAAGGATTTTGCTAGCAGAACTTGTATTTTATGTTTCAATTGGTTTAAGTTATTATAAACAGCTAAAAGTTTTAAGTAATGAGTCAAATTCAATTTTCCCAATTTGCTACTACACAAATTAGGTCTCTAATCTTTTTTTATTGTTTTCCAATCACTAGACTGCAGATATAAAACAGCACACATTTTATTTTTAGGTATTATTTATGTAATTTAGACTGGCTCAACAAATTTATCTTCCATGCATTCTATACCAAATCCAAATGTCTCCGAATATTTACTTAAATATTATTGCTCAAGAACTCTGGAAGAATTTTTCAAAAAGTATAGACAGCTGAAACCGGTTTGGCTCAATGGATAGAGTGTCGGCCTGCAGACTGAAAGGTCCCAGGTTCAATTCTAGTCAAGGGCATATACTTTAGTTGCGGGCACATCCCCAGTAGGGGGTTGCAAGAGGCAACTGATCGACGATTCTCTCTCATCGATGTTTCTAACTCTCTATCCCTTTCTCTTCCTCTCTGTAAAAAAAAAAAAAAAAATCAATGAAATACATTAAAAAAAATATGGACAAAATCCTCAAATGTTATAAATTTCATTAAATCCTCATGATTCCACCTTTGACCATTGGTTATGTATGTTGTTGCTGGGGCACTATGGGCCCAAATCTGGTTTATTGCACATTTGCATTTGTGGTCCACACCCTATAGTACAGCAACTTTGCAGTGTGCCCTCTTGCACTCCAGGACCCCTCAGGGGATGTGGGAGAGCCAGTTTCAGTCCTATCCCCGAAGGCCAGGCTGAGGGACCCCACCTGCAGGAGGGATCCTGCTCACTCCACAGAGGTGCCACCTGGCAGGGGAGGGGCCACAGGAGGTTGGCTCCAGGGCATGTCTGGCCAGTCTTGCCCAGTCCCACCCTGAAGGCCACCTTCTAACTAATTTCTTTTCAATGTGCACAAATCTATGCACCAGGTCACTAGTATATTAATAAAGGGGGGCGGGGGGAGTGCTACCTTGTGGAAGAAGCTCTTTAGCCCAACCAGTGATGCTCAGTGGTGGAGCATCAACCTATGAACCAGGAGTTCAAGGTTTGATTCCAGGTCAGGGCATGTGCCAGGGTTGCCAGCTGCTTGATCTCATTGGGGGCATGTAGGAGGCAGCTAATCAATGATTCTCAACATTGATGTTTCTATCTCTTTCTCCTTCTCTCTTCTTCTTTGATATAAAATATGTATATGGAGAAACAAAGGGATAGAGAGGGGAAGAAAGAGAGAGAGAAAAGCTCTTTAATTCACTTTCTCCTGGAACCTATAAACTTATCATTCACAATAGTGTTAGAGATGCCTAGTGGATGTTCACTAAGTCAACAATGTTGGTGACATGACATTTGAAAGTCACCCAGGAATTAAAGCATGAGAAAAAGAGGTCCCAGCTGAAGCACAAATGTATGTGCACAGTCTCTTAGGCTCCCACTTAGCTTTTATGACTCACTGTTTGCTCCATATTCCAGTTATGGAGTTTCCTGTTCCATAGCATATAGAAGCACCAAGGCATAGAGGCAAGAGAGACACCAATCCATTATACCTTCTTGTGATTGTACTACACAATTCTGGGGTCAAACATACTTGCCTATTACAATATTGGAAACAGGCAAAGAAAACTTAGTTTCTTACTCCAGGAAATGCAGGTTTTTATAAAATGTAACTGAACCAACTGAAAAAGCTTACTCTCGCAATAGCTTGCTCATCAAGGCTGCTTTTGACCTCTTACCTCACTGTGCCTGCCAGTCCAGAGCTATTGTAGCATTACATTATGCCAAACCCTAGATACTGAACTGTTGGGTAAGACCCATCTTAAAATCACCTAGCTCATACCCTACACTATAAATATTCCATCCTCATTTCCTCATTTGGAAATACTATTAAGACAATTCTGGTGCTGATCTTTCATTCTATAATAGATTTAATAAATGCAACTTTGCTTGACAAACAGATTTTCCTGGCAGACTTTTGAGACATTTACAGACAAAAAAGGTGCACTGCTAAGAAGTAGCAACCATAGGGACCTAAATAGAAACATCTAAAACTTTACATCTGAAACTTTACAAATCAAGCCCAGGAACCTAAAAATACATATTAGTCCAGGTCAAATGGCTGAAGCATAACTATAATCTTAAAGCATATTTAATATATTCTGTTTAAAGACACAGGAAAGATATATTTTACATAGAGTTCTAAGTTAAATCATATTTTAAAAGTTGTTGCAAATACTAAAGCCTTCTGGAAAATACACTGTTCACATGAGGTGTTCCCAGGGCCTCCAGTTAGCTGAGATACCACCACACTACCAGCTTCTGAATTGCTAAGGAATGTTGTGCTTTGCCCCTACATGGTTCACAATTTAAGTAATTCATATTTTAAAAATGGTCTGTTAAACTTGGGCTTTATACTTAGGTAGAACTGAATTATATCTCTATCTCTGCAATTTTCTAGACTTAAGATCCTCAGCAAGTTGTTTAACTGCTCTGACACTCAATTTCTGTTTGTTAAAAAAAAAAAAAAGAAAAGAAAAGAAAAGAAAGAAAAGAAACACAGATAATCATACCAACCTCACAGAGACAGTGTGATAATTATAATATAGAATCATTAGTACCTTGTTTATTAGATGATAAAACTAATTAATGTATATGTTAGCAGGTACCATCATTCATATTTGACATGAACTCATTTAACACCTACAATTGAGCTTAAGGTGAAAGTTACTAATATTAATACCCATAATCCAATGAGGAGAAGATTGAGGCTCAGAGTATGAAGTAAGTTGCTGAAGTGACATGGTGAGCACATAAGGAGCTAAGATTCAAACCCAGACAGTTTGATCTGTTGTTCCTCTCTCACTGTGCTGCTAAAGCAACAAATGGCAACTGAAGATGGCAACAGTTTTAAAAGCTCACATTGCATTTGGACATCTACCAAGTTAATGATTCTAGCTGACATATATTCATTTTTCCTTTATGATGAAAAATCCTGAAAATGTTTTTTTTTAAATGTGTACTGTTTGTACATTCTTTCAACTGAAGGAAAAACTTATTTTTAATCAGTTACCTATTAACCAGGTAAAATCCCACTCCTTTGCTTCACAAGGCACAGAGAGATGGATAAACCACATTACGGAGTTAAAACTATGCATTGAAGGTTTCCTTAACACATTTCTTTGAACATGGAAGATACATTTTAAAGTATGTGTTTCCCCACTTTGGAACTAACTGAAAGGGAACATGTTTGAAAAGAAAACACTATTAAAGTCCTAAAAGTCACAGCAAGGAAAATTCATATGTGAGTGATACAGGATGGAGGGCAGAGTACTCTATAAAATTTAAAGAGAAGGTTACCTTTGAGAATAAAATTCCATAAAATGAATCAAAAATCAATGAGCTCAGCCCTTGTGATAAAACAAAACAATCCACACTAAGCTAGAGTCTTAGCTTAGGTGGCTGATGAATTTGAGGTAATAGCCAAATTCTAATCATGGTGAATAGTGTGTCAATGTAACCTCATCAATTCTCTTTCTACTCAGCTGAAATGAAGACTGTGACCTTCAGCATGAAAAAGGGAAGCTAAAGTTTGAGACTATCAGTTTTCTGTAATCATCTGCAGTTCAGTCCCTGGGTTAGGATTGTCTCGCCCACAGTCTTTATCATGTAGCCCAAGTGGGAGGTCCACATTTATGGTACACTAGAGGTCTGGTGCACAGATTCATGCACATTGAAAGAAAATTAATTAGAAGAATTATTTTAATATCACTATTTTCCCTTTTCTATAATAGAAGTGTCAACCAAATTGACAATCAACAATGTCAGATGGAAACACAAGTGTGAGATTGGGACCAGCAAGAGCTTTATATATATATATATATATATATATATATATATATATATATATATATATATATATAAACTTGCTTCATTAGACCTGATTCCTGATTTAGCTAAGCTTTTTCTAGCCCAATGAAACAACCCAACTTCTCTTTCAGGTAATTGTCAGGAACACAGCAGTAAATATCAACACAAAGCAGATTAGTATTATAGATCACACAGGGAAAACAAAGGGTGAAATATTTAACTGTAGCAGTGTTTGACTAGATTCTGTGCAGTTAGAAAACCTGAAGTCATTTTCAGTTCCACCATTTCTTACTTTTTTTTCAGTTGGGTCAAGTTTCTAAATTTTTCTAAATTTCCATTTTCCGGCTAATGTAAAGAAAATAGGATTCTACCAATTCTCCTATCTGATACTCTAGGAATTCTGTGAGGATCAAATGAGATGAGGCACATGAAAATGTTTTACAGACATTTGGTTAAAGTGTAAAATGTTTGCACCTAGCTATAAAGCAAGTCGTGTTTCTGGGTTGAAGAAATTCCAGGAAGGCTAGTAGCTAGGGAGAGGAAGCCAATGTTGCTAAGTGATCTCATTACCTGGAGCTCACAGACACCATTTCTGTGCTGGGCTGTATTTTGTGCCATGGGGTCTTGGCAGTGTTGGCTGTAATTTAGTGGGATGTTGCTCCAGGCTGGTGGTGGGGCCTGTGTTCGACTTGGGGGAAGCCGAATGTTGCTTTGTTGGCTCCAGATCCACTATGCTGTTTTTTTTGTAAATGTCCAGTGCATGTCACAGCAGCTCCTGTGTTGAGTGTCTGCCACTTGGTGGTCAGTACACATCATAGCCTCATAGTGACTGGTTGGACAATTGGAGAGAAACTTAGCATATATATGCTAATTATGCTAATGTTCAATGTCTTACAAATGGTTTGAAATACTTCCTTGCATTGTTCTTAACCTCATAAATAGCTTTGCTCAGACTAAAATGGTAGATTATATGTTATCTTAAAAATCTGAAGTTTCTGAATTGCTATATAGCCACATTTTTTTCCTTATAAATCAATAAATCAAGTTTCTGACCTACAGACCAGAGTTCAGGAAACTTTTACTTGTAAAAGGTCAGATAGTAAATTTCTTAGGCTTATGGGCCGTGTGGTCTCAATTTTAACTATTCAATTTTGCTGTTATAATGCAAAAGCAGCCAAAGGCAGCCATGCCTCAACAAATGGGCATGGCTATTTTCCAATTAAACTTTATCTAAACAACAGGCAATGGGCTAGATTTCGCTTTTGCCAACCTCTGTTACAGACCACCCACATCTGTGAGTTAGTGTGGTAGGCAGAACACTGGACTTTCAAAGATGTGTACTTCCAACCCCCAGAACCTTTGAATATGTTGCTCTACGTGACACAAAGGACATTATCAATGTAAATTAACTGTTTTGAGATAGGAAGATTATCCTAGATTATTCTCATAGAACCTGCAGAAGGAACACATACCTGCCTACACTCTGCCTGGTAAGACCCATTTTGGACTTTTAAAGTCCAATCCACAAGATAATAAATTTTTGTGGCTATAAGCAAGTAAGTTTGTAGTGATTTATTACAGCAGCAGGAGAATACTGACACATTTGGATTAGCAGGAGTCTGCCTAGGCTGCTTCACAGCTGGAATGTGTGGGAGGATTCACTCTCTATGCTTGGTTAAGCAGGAACTATGCTTCTAGAATCCCCTTGTGTGATTTCCTAGTTAGATGTGAAAGGCAGAAGCAGAGTAGCTGCCATTGCACTTGGAAGACTAATGATTAGATGCAGTGACAAACCCTTACAGAGGGGTATGAGTTCCAGGCTATTCTTACTCTTCTCTACTCATGAACCTGTGGAACCACCATGGCCCCAGGCCAACAGCAGATGCTTAATGGTGGTCCTGTGGGGACAAGTAGTGACAGCTCCACAGAAGCCCAGCTTCCCATTGGATTCCCACAAACCTCTTTGACTGGACATGCTTGGTTTATCAGAGTTACTGGTCTGTGACTCCTCTGAACTTCCAGCTTCACCCCTAGATCTTCACTTTCCCAGATTTTCCCTCATGGTTTAAGTTCTAATTCCGATAATAAATCTCTTCCACCACAACTTCCATGTTTGATTCTTGACTGACAAAGAACACTTTAACCAAAGCAAATGTTGGACCAGCCAAAGAGAGAATGTGTTCACTATGTCAGTGGTACTGTGGCGGGAGACAGGCTCTGTGAGCAGCTGGTCTCTCTGAATGGCATCCTTCCCTTGCAATTCTGTGGCTACAATAGCCTGTCCTCAAATGCATACACAAGAGACTTTGGGGAGGAAGGAGACACAGGAATCTGGGAACAATCCCAGCTCTCCCAGTGATTCTGGATAAGTTGCTTAAGCATTCTGGTGATGTTTTCATGCCCCCCAAATGAAGGACTGATTCGTAGACTATGAACAAATATTTGGTGCCTTTCCTTCGAGTCGATAAACCTCCTCATTTCCCTGTCCTTTTAAATGTAGAATGGCCATATGACTTGTTCTAGTTAATTAAATGATTAATGACTAGGTAGATGAATGGTAGATTCGTTAAGAACTGCTTTCTCTCTTTCCCTTCTACTGTTGTGACAGGCTGAGTTTTAGCAAGAGGCAGCCCTGTCAGCTGGTCCCAGGTTGAACGTGATGGCTAAGTAGAGCTACAGCTGCCCAGTATCAACACACAGCCTGGCAGAGAGCTAAACCTTTGTGGGTTGCAAGCCACTGAAAAGTTGTGGGTCACTTGAGCATTACCTAGGCTATCTTAACTGATACAAGACTGAACTATAGGCTCCTTAGACATGATCTCTAACATCTCATTTTTAACAAGATGAGTTTTTAAACTGGCACAATACAGTTGACTCTTGAACAATGTGGAAGTTAGGGGAGTAGTCAAAAACCATGTGCATGACTTTGACTTCCCAAAATACCATTGACTTAATGATTTAAGCCTTACCAATAACATAAATAGCCAATTAATACATATTTTCTATGTTATATGTATTATGTACTGAAGTCTCACATTAAAGTGAGCTAGGGGAAAGAAAATGTTATTAGGAGAGTCAGGAAAAGAAAATACATTTACAGTATTTATTGAAAAAAGCCTATGTATAAGTGTACCCATGCTTTCAAGCTTGAGGTTTTCAATGGTCACTGCCTTTATCATTTCATTTTTTAAAATGTCCATATGTACAAAGGAAACAGAACCTAGTATCATTTGTGCAAAATTAATTATGGAAATACATACAATAAAATAATCTTTATATTGTTTGCATGGTGTCTAAAATCTACATAATACCAAATAATTCAAATGACTAAATCTTGAAATAAACAAACTGAATTAACTAATTTAGTCAGAATTATATTATGCCACTTATTCACCCTATTACAAAACACTAGCTAATTATTTTTTCCTTTCTACTGTCTTCTTAATATAACTTTCCGCTTTGAGCTGAAGAATTCATACTTGGGGCTTATCAACTGCAAACAGTAGCAATCCAGAGACATTTAATTAACTGTGGGGTGGGTAGTTGCATTTTTTAGGTTGTCACCTGGAACTTTCTCAATTTAGAATAGTATCTTGTTGCCTAAGAATCAATCACTTGCAATTGAAAACAAAGCAGTTAACACTGACTTTTTTTTCCAAAGCCAGTCATTTGGAAATAAAGACAGAAAAAATAAATAAGATGGGAAAGGAAGGGAGAAGAAACAGATGTTAATAAGGAAATTATGTGCAAATCCGTGTTTTCAATGAATGAGTCTTCTCAACAGTTGGCATGACATTTCATTTTACTCTAAAGTCCCTCATTAAAGGTTACAGGGAACACATTCATGGACTTAATTTTATTTTATTTTTTGTTATTTCTCACTGAAGGATATTTTTTTTCCATTGATGTTTAGAGAAAGAGAGAGAGAGGAGGGATGGGGGGAGAGAGACAGAGAGAAACATCAATGTGAGAGAAACACATGAATTAGTTGCCTCCTGCATACGCCACAATTGGGGCCAGGAATGGAACCTGCAACCCAGGTACATAGTCTTGATGGAAAATCTAACTACTTAGCAAAACCAGCTAGGGCTGAGGTTTTTGTTGTTTTCTCCTGCCTCTTCCTAAAATGCTCCGTGCTGCCAACTGTGCTACAATTTCTTTGAGCAGCATATTGCTAAACAATACACTTCCTGTTTTCTCAGTGAGAATTTACACTGGGAAACCTTGAAGTGTGAGGTTTTCTAACCAAAGGAATGAACAGGCATGGCATTGCCATTTATCTAATTCTGTCACATCACTCTCAGGCAAATGAAAACATGGCAGCTTTGCAATAATAGGGAATCCATTTTGAAATGAAATACTGCAAGTGGTTAAATAAACAGAACTTTGGACATTGTATTCTATCCTTTTTTAATTACCTCTATCCTACCTCCTTTTTCAGAAACTTAAAGTAGTTCCTGATTTCCTTCCCACTCAAAATTAAAATTCCAATCCCATCCCTGTCTTCCCTTATCTAAATGCCTCCTGTTCTCACAAAGCAGGAAAAATGTCCACCTTCTGTAGAAAAATCTGCATGTCAGCATTTTTTAGAAGAGTCATCATGCCTTGACACACACAACTGAAGCTTTCATATGTTAATCCTTCATTTCTATATTCACACTCATTCCACAAACATTTATCAAGTGCTTACTAAAGTTTACAGGCTGTGTGGGTGACGGGGCTGGCAGGGCAGTTAGTGAAGGGCCCCAGGATTGGGCCTATATAAGCAGTTGGACATCCCCCAAAGGGTCCTGGATTGGAGAGGGTGCAGGCAGGGTAGAGCCCCCTATCCCGTGCATGAAATTCACGAGGTGGGGGCTCAGCCCAGCCTTCACCCTCTAGCAGGGGTCTTCAAACTACAGCCCGCGGGCCACATGCGGCCCGCAGAGGAGTCTGATCCAGCCCACCAGGTTTTTTGGGCAGTGAGCGCAGCCAAGGTGTTACAGTAGGAATTAGTAGTTCATATAGTCCGGCCCTCCAGCTCTCTGAGGGACCGTGATCTGGCCCCCACTTTAAAAAGTTTGAGGACCCCTGCTCTAGTGCTATCTAATAATTAAAAAAGAGTAATATGCAAACTGACCATCACTCCAACACATAAGATAACTGCCCCCATGTGGTCAAAGATGGCTGCCCCCATGTGGACACAAGATGGCCACCACAGATGGCCAGCTGGGGAGGGCAATTAGGGGTGACCAGGCCTGTAGAGGAGGGCAGTTGGGGGAGACCAGGCCAGCAGGGGAGGACAGTTGGGGGTGACCAGGGTAGCAAGAGAGGGCATTAGGAGCAACCAGGCTGGCAAGGGAGGAAAGTTGGGAGGAATAAGGACTGCAGGAAAGGGCAGTTGGGGGGGACCAGGCCTGCAAGGGAGGGCAGTTGGGGTGACTAGGCCTACAGGGGAAGGCAGTTAGGGGTGACCAGGCTGGCAAGGGAGGTCAATTAGGGGTGACTGAGCCAACAGGGAATTAGTTCGGTGTTGATCAGGCTGGCAGGGGAGTGGTTAGGGGGCAATCAGGCAGGCAGCCAGGTGAGCGGATGGGAGCCAGCAGTCCTGGATTGTGAGAGGAATGTCCAACTGTCCATTTAGGCCTGATCCCAGTGGAATTGGACAGTCAGACATCCCTCAAGGGGTCCCAGATTGAAGAGGGGGCAGGCTGTGCTGAGGGACACCCCACATTGCATTAATTTCATGTACCAGGCCTCTAGTATAAATATAAAACTCTTCCCTAAGGAAGAGTAGACAGAGCTAGGGTTCAAAGAATGAGAAGGACAAATAACGCTGGTGAAGAGGGAGGGAAGATGTCTATAGACAGAGATAGTGATATATGCAAAGATTCTGTGACATATGCAAAGTATATAACATATCCTATATAATAAAAGCCTAATATGCAAATTGTCCCCTCTGGCAGTCCTTCAAGGAGAAAGAAAGCAGAAAGTTATTTTGGAAGATAAGAGAGGCAAGGTCCTTGACTAAAGAAATGGTCCCTGAGTCAAGTACTATGACAAGCTCAAGTAAGATTAGGGCAAAGAAGAGCAGGTAATAATCATACCTGGAAAGGTGGCAGAGAATAGTCCTGAGCAGAGTTTAGAAAGAACGCACCTTAGTGGCCTAGAGGCCCCATGGAATGAACTGACATCAATTCTGGCTCTGGGTGAGCTTATATCCTTTGTAATTTAAATTAGAAAGGGCCAGTTTGTGAGGACTCAGAGGGTGATGCTTGATGCCCATTTGGTAGCCTGCAAACTTTATGTAGGATTCCAAAAATAATATTGGTTTAAAAACAAACGCACAAATCTCAACAAAGCTCATTTGGTATAAGTTGAGCACTCATTCTAGACAGGGTGCAGTGTCCAGGGTATGAAAAAATAGAGATGAAACAAAGGAAACTTCTGTCCTTTAGGGATTTTTAGTTCATTAGGGCAGTTATTATACAACCCCTGTTAACATGCATGTGGTTAACATGCATATAGAGAAAGCTCAAGTTCTGTACATCTTTCTCTCCATTCTTTAAAATAAATTCTGTTTACAGTTTATTCTACAAATACTTGTCTGAGTGTCTTGAGTGACATTAGCCCTCTGTGAATTTCCCCCTGATGACATAAAGTTGATTTCCATACCAACCTTCTTAACCCAGTTACAGACACTGAGGCCTGTGTTTTTCTCTATGCAGTCGTATGGATTGCTGAATATGATTTTGATTCTATGGAATTTTCCAGTTTCATTTGATTCTTACAACAATCCTCTGATATGGGTAGGGAAGACTTCTTTTAATTACTTTTTAATTGAGATATAACCCATGTACCATAAAATTCACTATTTTAAGATATGCAATTAAATGTTATTTTTTTTTTAGCATTTTCACAGATTTATGCAAGTATCATTATTATTTGATTCAAGAATTTTCATCTGCCCATAAAGAAACTCCAGACCCACTAGCAGGCACTCCCCATTTCTCTCTCATCTCCTAACTCCACCCTCTGGGAACGATTCATTCATTTTCTGTTTCTATGGATTGGCTTATTCTGGAAATTTCATATACATGGAATCAATGTAGCCTTTTACAACTGGCTTCTATCACTTAGCATAATAGATGAAGGATCAACTTTATTGTAACAGTGGTGTTTCTTTATTTTTATTGCTGAATAATAATCATTGCATGAATGGGCTACACTTTCTATTCATTAACTGATAGACATCTGGGTTGTTTCCACTTTGGGGCAATTATATATCCTGGTGCTAAGAACATTAATGTGCAAGTTTTTTTTTTGTTTTTTTTTTGTTTGTTTTTTTTGTTGTTGTTTTTTGGTGTGTGTGTGTGTGTGTACATGTTTTCAGTTTTCTTGGGTATGTACCTAGGAATGGAATGGCTGGGTCATATGGTAACTCTGTTTTACTTTTCAGGAACTGCCAAACTTTTTCATATTGAATATAGCATGTTACAATCCCACTGCAATGTATGATGGTTCCAGATCCTCCACATTCTCACCAACATGTGTTATTTTCTGATTGATATGATTAAGGGCTGATTTTATTATCCCCATCTCACAGATTTCTTCCTGTGGTACCCCAGATTGATTATGAAATCATATAAAATATCAAGGTATTATAAAGGCATAAAATGATGGCCTAAAAGACACTTAGATATGATAATTCAGAGAAGTAGTGCACACTCACACACATTCACATTCATGTATGTGAACCCATTCATCATGTTACTGGTTTCACAGTGTACTCAACAGAATAGTAATGTACTAATGAGAAATTTTCAAAGGAGTTGAAGGTCAATTATAGTAATACTTTTGATACTGAGAGAAGATGATCCATTAACATTAAAAGCATATTTTTTTTAGTTCCTCAGATTGACTTATGTTGTGATTATAGCCTATGGTTCACTAAATCTGGACACTTCTATTCATGCCATCGGATCATTGTTATTTTAGAAAGAGGCACAGTGTTATCTAAAGCTGAAGTATCCAATTCTTCAAACTGCTTCTTAAATTGTTCCAAAACACAATCTCTTTAAATTTTCTCTAAGGTGTATGTCCTTATAAAAGTACATACCTGAAGCTTAGGCATTGACCTGATTATTTATTTCAGCCAAATTTGTCGAAATTGGAAATGCTTTCACACAGGTTTAAGAATAGGACAATAAAATTGACAGTACATGGCCACCAAATTAGTCCCTGACAGTTTTTTTCTAATGTAAATATGTTTTGATTGCCATAGTAGCATCCATGACACTTGTCATAGGCAATAGATGAAGTGAAGTGTATTTTCTTTTTTAAAGCAATATAAAACGTTGATGCAGTATGTCAGAACCCTTACACTGAATGAAAATTTCTAGTCTAGAAGAAATTAATTCCACAGGAAGGAAGCTGAGACTGAATTTTGAGAAAGTTTATATTTATTTATTTAAATCAAACAGTATAATGTAAAAAAAAATGAAGGTATGAAATAAACATGGAATTGTCTATCCACTTCAGATGCTTACTCTCTATCTTATTAACACAATCATAGTGCACAGTTAAAACCCATCTCTGAATTACTTTCAGAGTCTATGATGTTATATTTTCATGATAAATTCACAGGTATATAATATTATGGAGAGTTTTGCTCAGCTTGAATTTGAAATAATCCTACTAAATAATGGCTTACAGTATTTAAACATATGTCCATAACCAGTAGGCTAATTGGAAATATTGGCAAGTTTTTGCAAAATCTGTACCTATTGCTAGACACATTAGACTTGAGGTAAAGCAGATAAAGACATGTTTGCAGTCGGCCTTTATCAGTCTTAAAAAAATAAAAAAATAAAAAGAAAAAAAAGAAAAGAAAAGGTTTGTAGTTGCCCATAACTTTACAAATATCTTATACTGGTATTGAACATACTATGATAGTAATGTTAGTAAAAATTCCTAATACCAAAAAGAAAATCAAACCCTGAAGGTTTGTTTTGAGTTTTTAGCAGAGAAAAAACTATTGGAACTCCTTTTTTTTTTTTTTTAGAAAGGTATTGTTTTTCTTTTTGTGTGTGTGTGTGTGTGTGTTTTTTGTTTGTTTGTTTGTTTGTTTATTTTTTGTCTCAAACCTTAACTTCTGGAATGAAACACAGGGAATGGCAAGAAAGGAAGGAAGCATCTGCCTACTTAACCATTTAACCATAAAATCTAGAGATCAGTGAGGCATCAACCAACACACACTCCATACATATCCCAAAGCCTTCCATGTCTCAAGATCCAAACAAGGCAATGAAAACCCAACCTGCCAGGCACTAAAACCATCACTTACATATGAAATTATCAAATTCTGATTTTGTATTTCCATTACATGAACAGTAATAAGACCATCTTACTATTGCTAAAAACATCCTTTTTTTCTAATGTTATAGCATGAACAAGATAAACAATAGATGTTAATTCATAGAAAAGGGAAGAAAAGAGGTAAGACTTGCTCAAAGGACTAAATACTATGTGACAATGAGGGTGAGCTAGGCTTCCTTCCCCACACCTTGATTCACAAATACTTGTGCATACTCATGATTAGAGTAATAAGATTTTTTTGTATATAAAATTGGAAGCACAAGTTATTGATAGAACAGTTACTCTTCCTTGAAAGGCATAACCAAATGCCCTTAGTTTATGCAAACTTAGTGCGGAGCCATTTCTTTGCCTTTTGTAAGAGGAAGTTAAATTCAAATTTAGTTCATACTTTTTGCATGTATTTTGCAGCACTCTGCTAGGTTATTGTGCATTAGACTGTGAAGTATTAGCATCAAAATCATTTAAAAATAATGTAACCAATGTACAAGCCATTATGATAATTTCTCTAAAGTTTGGGAGGCCGTTTCTGAAAGTCCAGCGCTCTCTTCAATTTCTCCCCTGCTGCACCATTAGTGTGGGATCACCAGCAAGCAGGGGAGCCTGTGGAGAGCACATACTGGAAAAACAGGGGCACCACAGTTGTGTATTTGCTTACTGGAGTGTCTGTGTGAAAGAGCCTGTTTTTTATATTTCAATTTAAAGAGAAAAAAAATAGTTATCATTGAGGGACAACAAGAGTATTGATGGCTTCCTTGGATTTTTTTTTTCACTGTTTAGCACTGTTTTTATTTTGAATCTTTAAGGGCTTTATTCATAAAACTCTATAAAATTGGAAGCACTTAAAATTTGTTTAAAAAATTTAGGGAATGTATCTATGTGCCTTGATATTATACATATATACAGTCTGGTTGATGTGTCTCAGTGGTTGAGCATCAACCCATGAACCAAGAGATTGCTGGTTCAATTCCCAATCAAGGCACATGTCTGCATTATGGGCTTGATCCCAGTAGGCAGCTGAAAAATATCTCTCTTGATGCTTCTATCCCTCTATCCCTCCCTCTCTCTCTAAAATCAATAAAACCATATCTATCTATCTATCTATCTATCTATCTATCTAATATATAATAAAGAGGTAATATGCAAATTGACCATCATTCCAACCCACAAAGATGGCCATCCCCATTTGGTCAAAGATGACAGCCCCCATGTGGACGCAAGATGGCCACCACAAGATGGTCAGCAGGGGAGGACAGTTGTGAGCAATTAGGCCAGTAGAGGAGGGCAGTTGGGGGGACCAGGCAAACAGGGGATGGCAGTTAGAGGCAATTGTGCCAGCAGAGGAGCAGTTAGTTATCAATCAGTTTGGCAGGGGAGTGGTTAGGGGGTGATCAGGCTCGTAGGGAGAAATAGTTAGGGGCAATCAAGCAGGCAGGCAGGCGAGCAGTTGGGAACCAGCAGTCCTTGATTATGAGAGGGATCCCAGATTAGAAAGGGTGCAGAGTGAGCTGAGGGGTGGGCACACACACACACACACACACACACACACACACACGCGCGCGCTCAAATTTCACTCTAGTTTGTCAATAAATGAACAGATTCTTTGTTGAATAAAATTATAGTTCTTAAATATTGAGGAACATTTCTATAATTTCTTGTAGTATCCAAATGTAACATCTATTGATACAACATTTTTTTAAAGTTTTATTGTCTTTTCTAACATTTTTCATCACTTCTTTAAGTTTAGAGAATCAACAAAATAATAAACTGAGTCCAGATTTATAGCATTTGTTAATTTCTGTGGTGTAGGTATTTTCACTGTGGCTAACCAAACCATAATTAGATCCCCCAAGGCATGCATAAATACTAAGGAAAAATATTAATTTTATTGTGGAGGAACCCAGCAGATACCATTTAAACCAATTTCAAGATTAGCATCATCAGTATTACAACATATCAAAATCACAAGCCTCTTGATATGATGGACCACTCCATCATTGTTGTGGTATTTTTGCCAAAAATACATAACCTCAGTCCAGATGAAAAAATAATATAGCTTAGCTTCTTGCATGAAACACAGACCCAATGAAGAAATGGTTCTATTTTTGGCTGAACATATAATTTATTCTTTATTAATACTGCTGACCACATTCTCATGTGAGATCTAGTCTGCCATGAGAACCAGATATCCCATCAAACTTAAAAAAGCATTTAGCATGAATTCTAGCTATTCCTTTTTATTAGGAATATACTTTTAATATCTATTTTTTACATTAAAAATACCAAATTCTTAAAAAGTAGTTTCTAGATTTTCATTGTTTTCAAGATTTTATGCAATGGTTTGCCTGACTTTTTCCTCCAGACAAATTTCTAATCAATTAATCTAAGTCCAATCAAACCTGATCTTCATAAACAGCTGCTGTGCTTTCTTCACAGGACCAGTCATATAATCTTCTATCTTCATGGATGGATGTTAACTGAGAGTTGGTTATTTTATTGACACTTCATAGAATTTGCATCTAGAAACATTGTGAAGCCATCTAATAATAACAATGCAAACTAACCCAATAGAATGTAAGCTCCACAAGAACAATACATCCCAAGTACTTGGAACAGAGACTGCAGCATAGTAGTTGCTCAGTACTAGACAAATTACCATTAATAAACCTTACTATGCAATCTTCTAAGCATTTTATAAGTACTGTTTTATTTTGACTCTGGCTAGTAGGGCTCAGTTGGTTAGAGCATCATCCCAGACACTGAAAAAGTGATTCTCTCTCTCTCTCTCCCTCTCATCATCTCATCAATAAATGTTTAAAAATTGTTTTAATTATCATTTAATGATATGTCATTCTTTTTAATGCAAAAGTGCATTATTGTGTTATTTAAAAACATTCAGTTCCTCTATAGAAGAAAAAAAAATGGGGGTGTATGAAACTCACATGTTAAGTAATAATAACTAAGTAAGTAGCTTTTGGGATATAGGTAGGATTGACAAAATGCATTAAATATAGTATTAATTTAATAACACCTACGATGTGATACATATATGATAAAAGAAATGAAAGAAACAAGACTATTACCTCTAAATAGAAAGAGATGGCAAGACCATTTCATGAGCTTGAATCATGACATCTCTAGAGTGAGAACGATGTCATCCCTAAAGTAACCTACTACTGGTGACACCCATCATTGTTTCATTTGGCCCTACATCTGCTCTGACTGAGAAAGACAGATAAAAGCCACTGCTGTTCACCCTGAGCTACCTGCTGGGCACTCTTACCCCTGTGTCTCTCTGACAGAGCAAGTATGTGCTGTTTGCCCCAGATACTTACCTTCTGCCATGTTATCTTGTCCAATCCTCAACTCTGGTCCTTCTACCCACACCATCTCAAAAAGGCTGAGATGAGAGAGAGAGAGGATGGGAACAACCAGCCCAAATGTATTACCTACTTCTCTCTGTCCCCTGGTTTCTGTACCTTCTGAAAAAAAAATGTTCAGGTTATGACTTAATTTGATCTGTAAGCGTTTCTATTGTGTACCCTTTGGGATAGCTTACCTGCTAGCACACTAGCAGAAAGGACATTTCCCAAATAAGGGACTCAGAAGAGATGGATAAACTGCAGTAAAGTCACTTAACTCACAGGATGGTCAATATATTGCTCGACTTAGGTCATTATTTTAACTATTATACTACACTATTTCCATGAGATAACTGCCAGGCAATTTTACTTTTACACACTTTAGAAGTGTGTGTGTGTGTGGGGGGCGCTTGGGGGGGGGGGATAAGTAGTATTCAAAATAAAGATAGTTACGGTGTTACTTGGACCAGGTCTGTAACATGTTTTCCATTTTTAAAAGAAAAATCACCTTTGCAACTCTACTGTTAATAAATAAGTCAAGAAAGCTTTCTTGATACTGACAGATTTATTTTTAAAATGTTATTGGTTTTCTTCACTTTGCTCTTTTAGTCTCTCAGTTCAACAGCTTAAGAATAGCTTAAATTCTATACGTTGAAATTGGTCATCTAAACAAACATATCTTAATATTTGCAGGGAAAAAATGCACCTTGTAGAAGCATTACCTTTGCACTAGACTATTAACCCTCCAGATATATGGCAAATGGTCCCATTGTTCAAATCTAATGGCAGGCTCGGGACTCTGTGTTCGTGTTTTGAATTGACTATTTCCTCATGATACAGTGATCTAATAACTGCTGCTCCGGTCAGGGACAGATAAAGCCCTCAAGATGGAAGCTCCCATTGTAAATCTGTTTACTGTTTCTATACAAATTTCACTGTAATATACTCCCTTTGACAGTGTGCAGGGCCAGTATTTCATTTGAAAGACACTAGTACTGCAGAAGCCAGTTAAGATTTTTCTGGGAATGTTCCCTATCCTGATTAAAGGAA
This sequence comes from Pipistrellus hanaki, assembly GCF_964339955.1. Lineage (NCBI taxonomy): Eukaryota > Metazoa > Chordata > Mammalia > Chiroptera > Vespertilionidae > Pipistrellus > Pipistrellus hanaki. The sequence continues at coordinate 22,107,276 of NC_140508.1, forward strand.
CGGAAAAATAATTATGTTGAGAAATCTGGCTAAATCGAGAGGTTTTATACTTTCATGTAAAATAGAATTTCCTTGGTGTTTGCTGGATTTACATCTACAGAATGTACAAGTGACTAAAAATAAGTCTTTCAAAATGCAAATGAGATGAAGCAAGAAGTTTTCGACACTCTTACAGAAAGAATTGATTATAGTCATGTTGTAAGATTTTTTGAGAAAATGATAAGCAATGTATTTCCTAAAATATTAAAAAAAAGATATAATTTGGAAAAAAAATCTTTATATTGCAATAAAATCAAAGGTAACCTCCTAATCAAATTATTCACCTCCAATATGTCTTCTAATCGATGAACAATTTTATACATCCACCCATAAGTGGCCAACTCTTCCACAGTTTGCATGACAAATCAAACTTTAGTATTATATGCTGAGAAAAAAATTCAGCCAGGGTGACACAATATTGTGATACCATTTCTCTACTACTTAAACATTACATTCACGACTCCATGCATTTTATAGAATATAATGCCAGTCACATTAATTACCATTTTTATGACATATATATCACACTATTCTTAAAGAAGTACATAAATTGTATTTAAGAATAAATAGAAGAGAGCCGAAACCAGTTCGGCTCAGTGGTAGAGGGTCGGTCTGCGGACTAAAAGGTCCCAGGTTCGATTCCGGTCCAGGGCATGTGCATTGGTTGTGGGCACATCCCCGGTAGGGGGAGTGCAAGAGGCAGCTGGTGGATGTTTCTCTCTCATCGACGTTTCTAGCTCTCTATCTCTCTCCCTTCCTCTCTGTAAAAAAATCAATAAAATATATTTTAAAAAAGAAAAGAATAAATAGAAGAGTTCAAGAGTAAATTGAAGTAGGGAATCTCAGAGGGAAGGTGGGGGTAGGTGTGTGGGTGGGAAGGGATCAACCAAATAACTTATATTCATATATGCATAACCTATGGACACAGACAATAGGTTGGTGAAGGTCTGGGGTGGGGCAGGCTATAAGAGTTCAGTGGAGAAAAAAACAAGAGGACATTAAATATATAATACTTTGAACAATAAAGATTAAAAAAATTTTTGGACAACTTGTGCTTCTCATATTGCCTTATCAAAAACTCAGTTTAACTTAACCCAATGTTTTTCAATTCAATCATATCTAACAATGCCTTTTTTATAATAAATATTTTCTAAAATCTTTTTGCCTCTGTGAAAATGACATCTATAAGTAGCACAACTCAACCACATACAGGAAGCAAAAGGTATCAGTGTCCCACCCATATCTCCCCAGAACTCATCCCTTCTGTATATGCCCTCACCCCACTGCTCAGCATTCTCCCACAAACACCCTGATGAGACTGCAAAGGGCTTTCTCTCAACCCGGCCAAAAAGTGGACAGGAAATGTTGGAGAGCTAAGGCTCCAATCCTCTGCCAACCACATGTAGAAGTTTAAGATAATAGTTCAGCTTTCCCTGCCCCTTAGATGGGACAATTCCTCAGCACAGTTGGCAAGGTCTCCCAGAGCTGCTCAGCAGGACTGAGCCTCAACAGTCCACAGTGGTAACCTGCTTAATACTGTGATGCCTAGCTGCCTTCCCTTCCCTTTCTCATGTCCCACTGCTCGGGCAGTGCTTCTGAGCCCAGTCTTTTAAATAAAGTAGTTGTATACAAAACCTTGTCTCAGGGTCTGCTTCCAGGGGAACCCAACTCAGAATAATACATCAATTAAAAAAAAAAAAAAAAGCAGCCTGTTCAGTGTGGCTTAGTGGTTGAGAGTTGACCTCTGAACCAGGAGGTCATAGTTTGATTCCCGGTCAGGGCACATGGTTGAGTTGCAGGCTCAATCCCTGGTAGGGGGCGTGAAGGAGGCAGAAGATTAATTATTCTCTCTCATCATTGATGTTTCTATCTCTTTCTCCCTCTCCCTTCCTCTCTATAGTCCATGAAAAGATATTTTTTTTAAAAAAAAATCAGTATAATTAAAGCCATAAATGTAATATAAAAGGAGAGTGACATAGTAAGATTCTGTCTCAACATGTAAAGACTTAGTCATGACTACATGTTGCTTAATGCAACACATAATGTATGGAATTCATCTGTACCTAATGAGGTAGCTAAATAGTTGCTTCCCTACATGGAATCATCATGAAGAGAACATCGGCTGATAGTGCGATGTATTCCCAACTACCATAGATTGCACGGCCATCAGTGGCATGATTTTCTTAGGCACACCTGGTAAATTTTTAACTAAGTCAAAGCTTCCCTTAATTTTCATGGTAGTTCAGTAATATATGAAGAGCAAAAGGATTTTTTATATAACCTATTGCTCATAAATAAGTTTTTACTTATATGATTATCCAGAAAAACATTAAAATATTTGTGGAATGAAAGATTGATTTTCAGTGTACTCCTGGTCAGCCCTCAAAATGCAGCATCCTTGGCACTGCCCACAACATGCTAATGGTACAACAGAGGAAAGGAAAAGGGAGAAGTTTAGTGTCTACAAGCCACTGGATTTAGATTTCCTTCTTCTAAATCCCACCTTCACTTTTTGTTAGAGGTAAGAGTTTAGGTACTTTATTTTTGGTCATTCTGGCTCATATCCCTTATCTGTAAAGTGAAAGAAACCACATTCTCTAATTTAGGATTTATTCTGAGATTGATTCAATGAGTAAAACACAGTGCCAAGCACAAACTGCGGGTTCAAAAATATTAGCTGTTCTCATTACTATGTTTCATGACTAAATGGTCTCTCTCATTCAAATCATCCTCTGATGTGGTCACCGGGAGACATAAATTGTGCAGCAAATACAAATCTGGTTTTGAGAATATCATTTTAAGTTTCTTCAGCACTATCTGTGAGTTTGCCATCATTCCATGCTTTTCCTCCTCCTCTTCCTTAATGTCCATCCTTGGTCACTTGCCATTCCAGTAATAATAACCTGATGAGTATATTATTACAGATTTTGTATCCTGATGCCCAATTAGGAGACCTTATAAAAGTTAAGTTTAGGGCAAAAAGACAAAGGAAAAGTCTTGATTTAGCATTACCCACTCCCTTCTGGCTAAGTCAAAGAAACACAGCCAGCTAGAGGATCTGAGTAACAAATGAGATCGTGTATAGGGATTCACTGCTGCAAACTGTACAGAGAAGCACAAATGGTAAAGTACTTTTGTTCTTGTTACTTATTAACAGTATCATTAACCACACAGCTGTTAGAATCCCAGCTAGAAAAGACACATAGACTTAGCACCATCCTTTATAAATGAGATAGCTGAGAACCAAGACTAGAAGTTGCCAAAAAGAAATTGGAAAGAGCAAGCAGACACTCCACAGAAGAGGATAGCTGAGCTGAAGAACTGGCTGGGAAATGGTGATATCAAGTTAGGCAGAGGAACGGAGGTGACAAATTAAAAGGTCAGGTTTTTTTTTTTTTTTTTTTTTTAAGGCTACAGAAGTCTTTGAGGAAAGGGCTGCATTGATTGATGTGCTCTGTAATGGAAACTCAGATAATGAAATAAAACCAGCATTTAAGAATTTCAGGCTGAGAACTCATTGCCATGGCAACCCGCTCAGAAGGGAACTTGTATAAGAAAATAAGATTCACTTGACTACTCCTTACAATGAAAATCTACACTACAGTGAAACAATTAAGTGCAGAATTTCAGAGTTGCCTATTGCCAAAATGCCTAGAGGTAGCACTGAATATGTATGTCTATCGTCTCTTCCATTGGAACCTATTACTTCTTAAAATACATAACTCATCCAGCTTTGAGGGATCTCTTGACACTGGGTGTCTCCTACCAGCAAACATTTACAATTTTTCCCACTCCATAAATCATCTAGCATGACACTCACATGACAATCACAGTGGTACACACCATAAACAAATACTCAACTTGTAATCTGTCCATAATCACATAAAACTACCAAATTCATATGTCAATTATTAGTTATACTTTATGGAAAATCATTTTAACCTAAGTAATATCTGGTTTATGTTCAGCATATAATCATTTTAGTAAAAACATCTATTTTATTAAATGTTCTTCCTCTAAGAATGTTAAACTGAGTACAATACATTTTATCAATGAAAAAGAGTTTTCTTAAATATCTAATAATGACCAATATGAACCTATGCCTTTTAACTAACACTAGGAAAATAAATCACTGTGACCTTTTTTGAATGACATGGATTTGGTTCCTAAAATTGAACCTAGTAGTAGAAGAATTTGCAGCTGAGAAATGCTTCATCACATTGAAGAGAGAGAGAGAGAGACGAGAGAGAGAGAGAGAGAGAGAGAGAGAGAGAGAGAGAGAAATAGAAGCTAAGAATAACCTATAAAAATAATTATAAAATATTTATATGCTCACTTATACAAAAAGAATACAGACATATATCTATCTATATCCTAACTAATAAAGAGGGGATATGCAAATTGACCATTATGCTGTCACAAAGCTGTGGCGCCCAGGCCCCTCAGCCCTGCTGGAGTCCTTTCAGCCTTGCCAGGGGTGGGGATGGCAGGCACATCTGCTGCCAAAGTCCCACAGTCCTTTCAGCCTAGCGCGCGGGGGGGGGGGGGGGGGGGGGGGGGGGGGGGCGGCAGGTGCACTGTGTGGCCGGACCCACCCTCACTCCGCCCCCCCCCCCCCAGGCACCCAGGGCCGGCCTGAGGCACAGGCAAGCCTCAGATAGTGGCTGCCCAGCCAACGCTCAAGGCGCAGGCAAGCCTCAGATGGCAGATGCCCAGTCGCCCAGTTGCCCAGGGCCGCCCGAGGCTCAGGGAACCAGGTCTGGCAGAGGCTTGCACTGGCAGTGTTAGCAGCAGAGGTGTAATGGGCGTATCATTTACCTGATTGCTGGGTTTCCTCCCATCCCTGAGGGCTTCCAGACTATGAAAGGGGGTAGACTGGGCTGAGGGACTCCCCTTCCAGTGCAGTATATATAAGGTTAAGTAACCAGCCAACTGTCAGACTCACTGACCAGCAGGTAGATATGACGTGCATTGACCACCAGGGGGCAGATGCTCAACTCAGGAGCTGTCCAGCGACAGCAACTTTGCAGAGTGCCCTCTTGAACTCCAGGACCCCTTCAGGATGTTGGACAGCCAGTTTTGGCCCAATCTCCACCGGCCTGCCAGAGGGATCATGCTCACTCTGCAGATGCCCTTTGAGCCCGGGAACCACCCCAGGTGCAGCTAAACAGGGAGGGACCATTGGAGGTTGGCTCCAGGGCATGTCTGGCCCATCTTGACCAGTCCCATCCATTGGCCACCTTCTAATTAACTTTCTTTCAATGTGCACAAATCCATGAACCAGGCATCTGGTTATATATAAGATAATATCTATGCCATTCCATACATCAGCATCAAGTAATAATGGGTAGATGGGTACACTAATGCTATTTCCATTTAACAGCCCTTGCTCAATTGGAATTTCCCTTTTCTACCTTCAACTTTATACTTATCCTTATGTTTTCACCAATATTTTCACCAATATGGACAATTTCCATTTGTCTGTTAAGGTAATATACATGCAAGTGGATATTTTGTATATGGATCATCCTCCACCAATTCCATAAGAGCCTCTTAAATTTCTCAGGACACAATATTGTCCTAGAAATCATTACTTAGTTACTTATTTTATTATCTTGATTATTCATTACTCAAGTCACGTGCATCCATTAGAATACTGTAGTTCTAAAACCTATTTCTACTTTTTTGATAACTTTCATTCTTTCCTAAGGTTTTACTGAGAAAATCAGCACTCTCCTTGACTTTTATTTCAATGATTTTTTTCTTATTTTCATTTTCAGTTTATTCTATTTATAATTATCCCCTCATGGTGCCTTATATTTTTGCCTATACTGGAATGAACATTCTCAAGGTTGTCAAGAATGTATATAAGAATAGATTTGCATATATTTGAATTTCCCCAAGGGGAACTCATGGTTAGAGAAAAATATCTGAATAATATTGGAAGTAAATTGTAAGGAAAAAGATATTTGCACAATCTAGGTCTAAGAAGCATGGACTATTGTCATGGACTATTTATCACTTGACATTATGGTAAGATTGGAATGAGAATCATGATTAAAATTCTAAATTTAAACATTCTTTGGTATTACTAAAGCGGTGCTAAGTAATAATTCATAGAAGAGACATGCCACTCTAAAATAAGCTATTAGATATATTACAGAATTTATTTTTATTTTTTAACATTTAAAACAAACATGTGGTGTACATTTTTAAAAGCCACCAAAAACAATGAATAGAAAAAAAATCATGTAAAGACATTTTCTGTGCTAAATTATTAAAAGGAATTTTATGTTTTTCATAGGGAAAAATTTATCCACAAATTTCACATGCAGCAAAAAATAAAAATAAAATAACTACCTTATTTCTAGATAGTCATGTATGGCTATCACTTCCCTCTTCTCCATTTAAGAAGGTATCTCCTTAAAAAAATAGGTGGTAAGTGAAATTTATTTGTTTCCCACTTTGTTTCCCCTTTCTCCCAACTTCCCTTCAAAGACCCTTTCCAGTCTCTTCCTCTAGCAGGCAGATGCTTGGTCCTTTTTATCATCCTCTAATTTATCCTGCCAAAGTGAGGAGTAATTTGATAAATTCCTTCATATTAAGGTATTAGAAAATTAATTATCTTCTAATCTCATGAGTATTTGCATTTTAAAGAGAAATTGCAGAGAAAGAACAATGTCTGACCATCTTAAATGACACATCAGTTATGGAATTTCAGGCATGTGTGGGAAGATATTTAAAAGTGATGAGAGAACAAGAGAGTACTCTCAAATCATAGAATGAATAAGATGATTTTCTCTATATTTATTTGTCAGGATGGTCAGGAGATGGAGACAAACCCTCCATTTGAGGATCACCATTATATTCTCTGGAAGATATCTAAAAATTAGCTTAATGCACAGTGAGTATTACTATTTATTAAATAAATGCATGGTCATATTATTTGTTTTACCTACAATAAAAACTTAAGGAATATATTTCTTTGGAGAAATTATAATAAAGCTATTATCTCTGACCCCTCTACTGTGATCCCACATCCTTTGGCAGAAAACTAGTGTCCACCAACTATTTCATTAATTCATGGACATTACTCTGACACACTTGCAGTAGGCAGGGATATATGAGTAGTTCTAGTCTCTAAAATGAGAACAGAAATTACTATGTGTATCACTTTTGAGCTAAGCCTAAAAAATTCATTTGTGATTTTGCAAATTCTGTGTATGATGGCTGAAGAAGTTGTCAGTTTCAGATAGTACAGCCATGAGAGGATTGCAAGTCCATGAGTCTGGGTCTCTGAATATAGGTCACCAAGCCTTGAGATTATTTGGAGTTGCAGCACAGACCAATAGAGAGATATGTCTTCATTATGGCATCTACTATATTGGTTCATAGCTAATTTGTTACATTTCTGCTACCCAGAAATAACTGGCTATTTCTTATTTATTTTTGTAGCTTTGTTCTAAAGCAAAATGTAGTTGGAGAAATAATAATAATATTAGGGTACTTTTTAAAGTTAAAAATTAGATCACAATTTTAAGACAGTTACTGGTGTTACAAGACTAGTATAATTCAATTCAATGCAATTCGATTCAATTCCATTCAATTAATCTATTGAGCAATAAAAGTGTGATATGCTTTGTGCTGTTAGTACACTTTAGCTGGTGATGTTATAAATGAATACAATAAGATACTACTAATAGTCTTCAACAATATTAATAATGATTTTAACTGCGTAAATATAATAAATATGAGATAATAGAAAGTACACATTGGTCTCTATCCCTGGTTCAGGCACAAAATTCTAAAATTCTTATAAATTCTTCAATGCTAAGAGCAATAGGATCACGTTTTGTTCTAATAGAGCAACTATGGGGAGTGGAAGAGGACTCCAAAAGGGCACTGGTTACCAGAAAGAGCAAGTTGTGATTAGGAATTTACTTGACATTTTGCAGGTATTTTCCATCTCCATTTTTACGTATTTATATTGGAATAACTTAAGTTTACTACTGTCTGCTAATTTTATCCCAGTAACATGTATACTCTCAAAATCATCATTAAAGGTGTTATGGTAGATCTTCAAATTCCAAAATGATTAGAGTATTGTTTAAGTCCATCTGCAGGCCACCTGATAAAAGTTAGTTTAACTTCATAATTCACCATCTTCTTAAGTAATAGTAGCAAGTAGTGTAATAGCAGATGTGATTATTTTATACATCTTAGGAATGCTTTTTATCCTATTAAAAAAATGGTTGCTATTTTTACACTTTCTCGTGGTCTAGGCTCTGCTTATTTATTTATACACTAGAGACCCAATGCATGAAATTAGTGCACGAGAGGGGTTCTCCTCAGCCCAGCCTGTAACATCTCCAACCCAGGACCCCTAGGGGATGTCTGTTGCTGGTCTAGGCCAGATCCCTGGGATCAGGTGTAAACCAGAAGTCAGAAATCCCTCTCATAATCCTAGACTGCTGGCTCCTAATTGCTCACCTGACTGTCTGCCTGGTCACCCCTAACTGTTCCTCCCTGCCAGCTTGATTGCCCCTCACTGCCTCTGCATGCTGGCCTGATCACCACTAACTGCCCCTCATGCCAGCCTGGTCGCCCCCAACTGGCCCCCCTACAGGCCTGGTGACCCCTCACAGCCCCTCTGCTGACCTGGTCATCCCAAGCTGCCTGCTGATCAGTTGTTTGGTTGTTCCTCATTAAACCCCCCTGCTGGCCTGGTCACAGTGTGAGGGTATAAGAGTTAATTTGCATATTACTTCTTTATTATATAGTATTAGAGATGTCATTGAATTTACTAGTAAATTCTCTTCAGGTCTCAAGGTCCATATTTTCCAAGTTGAAATGTCTATACATAAACATTTTGTGAACATGTCAGCCCCTTGCCTTTTTAAATCAATAAGCCATATTGACAACTTTTTAATTACCCCCTGAATGTACACACCTGTTTAGATTTTTCTGTAGAGAACAAAATTAGCCAACGTGTTTAATAGTTTGCTTTGCTCCATTCTCTCTGAACTTGAGTTTTCTCCTCTAAGACAGAATAGTCTTACTTATTGATTCACTTACAAAGAACTTTTTGTAAAAAAATCAAAGAGTGAAAGAAAATATCCAGCTCTGTTAATAATCATGCAAAGATTTTAAAGGCAGTATAACTGGATTGTACAAAGTATTTTTATATTAAGCAAACTCACTAACGTACATTGAAAAAGTGGCTTTATCATTATAATCATGCATGAAAAATACAGTGAGGAACAAGTTATCTAAATGTGTCTGACTTTCATTGCTTCTTCATGCAAATAATAAAACCACCACTTTTGTGAACTCCAGGGCAATGCCAATCCATTCAACATTCTAAGAAGTCAATTGTTTAACTGCCCTACAATTTCATCAAGGCTAATTCTCTGTGAAAAGACTCAAGGGATTTGGCCCACATTAACTCACTCTTGTGTGTTTACACTTTCATTTTTCTCATAGTTTTATTTTCCTGGTGTAATTGACATGTAATAAACGTAGTACATGCTTTAAAAGGAAAGCAGGTGAATAAATACCACTAAATCCAACCAGAGAAAACTGCCTTTCATCTCAGCCTATTGGTAAAGAAATAGATTAGATCCACATTTTCTGAACTTTCTGTCTAAATTGATAAAACTTAGAAGGAATGTGGCATACCCAACCACAGAATATTAGTTTAGGAAAAGGAAAATAAATCTAAAAGAATAACAACTGTCAAGTAAAAACATACACGCACTCTTCAAAAGATAATGGCAAAATGAAAGAAAGTAGATGAGACGGTTCCAGTTCTGGGGTTCTAAATCGTTCATGATGTTTTAAATCCCCAACATCATGAACAATTTAGCAAATATTTAGGGCATCAGAAAAGTGAAGCCATGATAACCAACAGAAGACATAACTAAGATTCTTAAATTCAGTTTTCAGAATTTTGGAAATGGTTTTTTTTTTTTATCTTCATTTTGGACAAGACTGATTTCAAAAGTATAAAGGCTAAAAAAGAATAAGAAACAAGGAACACAAAAGTACTTACAACTGATCGGATGTTATTTTCTTTCACCAGCTTCAGAGATGATTTATAGCAATTTGCAAGGTCTTCCTTGTGGCAACCATTAATATGGCCTCTTGCTATTGGCCCTACAGTGTGGATGACATCTGCAAATGCAAAAGGAAGACAAAATAGGGTAAGCAAGGTATTTTTCACATAAATGGTGCTTTATCTATTTTAAGTATTTGTATTGGAGCCTGGAGACAAGCAAGCTAAGAAATACTGATGATGCAAATGTAAGAGATTTTAGGTAGCACAACTTCCTAAAGTAGGCAATTTCCTAGGAAGATATTGTCTAAAGGAATCCCCTACCAATAAGTTATTCCATCATTATTGGTCAGATCCAAATGAGAAGAATTATAATATAAGATGTGAATTTTTGGCACCGTGGAAAAAGACAAAACATTGGTGGGAAATAAACTAAGAAATAATTGCCTAAAAATGAGCATTTTTAATTGACCTGGGAAAAACCAATGCTACACATCACTTCACTTGTAAATAATACAGTAAATGCAGGAATTGTACACAATAAAGTCAAGTTTTGGAAAATATGCCAAGATAATTTATGATCATCAGTAATAGCCTAAAAGGAGTAATTTGAAAACATCCTTACCAATTTTAGAGTGCAACCTATGGATCCTCACATACGTGAGATATCCTAGAGATAAAATAGTACCTAGTTTCTTTCTTTCTTTCTTTCTTTCTTTCTTTCTTTCTTTCTTTCTTTCTTTCTTTCTTTCTTTCTTTCTTTTTTAACTGTACAGGATGGGGCAAAGGTAGGTTTACAGTTGTTTGTATGGGAAACAATACAAAAATTAGTAAGTAGCCGAAACCGGTTTGGCTCAGTGGTCTGCTGACTGAAAGGTCCCGGGTTCGATTCCAGTCAAGGGCATGTACATTGGTGGTGGGTACATCCCCGGTGGGGGGTGTGCAAGAGGCAGCTGGTCGATGTTTCTCTCTCATCGACGTTTCTAGCTCTCTATCTCTCTCACTTCCTCTCTGTAAAAATAAAAAATTAAAATATATTTTTTAATTTTTTTTTAAATTAGTAAGTAATAATATAAAATCTCTGTGTTTTGCATCTGCACAACTGTAAACCTGCTGCAGATACACCCTGTATTAAAACTTTCAAAAAGCAATCTATACTTTTCAACCTCTGTTTATATTTAAAAACATGAAATCTGGTTTTTCTTCTTTGCATATAAAGACAGCCATTTTGGTATTCTTTTAACATCTACACATGCATAAACTTTTAAAATTAGGATCTTAATGAAAAAGGACCATCCTAGCATTGAGTCCATAAAGATTATTAAAAAAAAAAAAAAAAAAAAAAAAAAAAAACCTAAAAAAAAAAAAAATTAAATTTAAACTAAGTTATTTGAAAATGCCTTAGAACTCTTGCTTCCCAGTTTCATATATTAATCTGGATTGTGAGTCCATTTTATTGCTGTAACAACTAGTCAATTTTGATGAAAAGAAAAATTCAGTTCAGTTTTAGAATAGTAAAATTAAATGAAATTATTTTCTTTGACTAATCATACCACTGCTTAATTAAAAAAAAACAACAACAATGAGAATAAGAACACATTACAAAAAGTGAGTAAATGGAATAGTTTGAAATTTCACATAAAATTTAAATTGTAGAAAATAAATCACTAAGGGAAATATTTTTATTGATTGACTGCTAAATGTCCAGAGTAACAATTTATGCTTGGGAAAAGCTCCAAAATGTTGACTATAACTTTTAATTCTGAAAAAGTATTTAAATTCTAATCAGGTAATATTAAATGTGACATCTTGTGATTGGAATCGGCAGAAATGTCACCAGTGAGTTCATGCAGATATTGTTTCAAAGGCAAACCTGGGTTTAACAAGGAAAAGATAAAGGGATACTAGGTTTTATTTATCCGAAAAAATAAACACAAACAAAAAATAAATCAAAGAAACAAAAGAAAGCACACAGTGATTTTTTTTTGTAATAATAATAATAAGTAAGAATTGCATATACGAGTCCTATATGCAAGTCCTATATGCAGTACATGTTTTAGTATTTTATTTTATTTTTAAAATATATTTTATTGATTTTTTTTTTTTTACAGAGAGAAAGCGAGAGGGACAGAGAGCCAGAAACATCTATGAGAGAGAAACATCGATCAGGTGCATCCTGCACACCCTCACTGGGGATGTGCCTGCAATCCAGGTATATGCCCTTCACCAGAATTGAACTTGGGACGCTTCAGTCTTCAGGCTGATGATCTAGCCACTGAGCCAAATCAGTTAGGGCTGTAGTACATTTTTATAGGAATATTTTACTTTAGATTTTATTTTTAAATAAACACTAAACTGCATGCAGAAGAAAAATTGTATTTAGCTTTACTTTATTTTTTCTTTTGTGACTACTTGCTCTTTTTGTCTAGCTATCATAATTCTACAGAACAGCATTTCCCCAAAAAAGGTTCAGTAAAATAGGGGAGCAAAGGTCAATTGAATTTGAAATCACTAAGTAAAACTAATCACCCTTAGGCAGAGCTTCTCTGGGCATTTAGTATAGCACATTGTCAGTCTCCAGATGGGGACACAGAATACTCTGTTCCTCAAATAAACATGACTACTGAAACCCATGTTTTGCAGAGCACTTCATGGAACTACATTTCCACAAATTAATCTTTAAAAAATGTTCCAGAGAAATTTTGGCATCCTAATTTCATTGTTGCAGGTGAAGGCCATTTTTTTTGTTTTGTTTTGTTTTTGTTGTTTTTTTTGTTTTTTTTCAGTGTTTAACCATTGCATCTGTACAGCAAACACTTAGTACATAAGAAACAACAGTATATTACCTTGGCTTCCTTATTTAATGGATGGAGGAGGTTAAGGATAAGTGTTTCTTATCTGGGGTCATAAAGATGTATCTACTTGAGCCAAGTAAAACAGTGCTTAGGGGCATGAATGGGGAGAAAAGACAGAGAGGATCTCAAAAGATCAGGAAACAGTAACATCATAACCCTGTTCCTTGCTTTTTTCCTTAGCCACCATTGTCCACATAAAGGAAATGAAATTTATGAAAAACTACTCCTTGCATTTCTTTAGTTCTCCATTTAATTTAAAAGTCTGAGAAGGCATAGCCAATAAATGAGCTACCTCAACATCAAAATATAATATATATATATATTTTCTGCTCTATGTTAAATTTACAACATCCAGGATCAAGTAAGTGTTAACCAACACAATGATGTCTCCGATCCACAAAGTGGAGGTGAATCAGTGTGAGGTTCAGAAGGAAACTTTCTTCATCATTTTAATTGTTCCTAGTACTTGTGAGCAACTATTCCACAGTGAGGAGCTTTTTGATTTTCTACTATAAAATTCAGCTAGAAGTCATGCCTTCTCTTTTTTAAAAATATATTTTATTAATTTCAGAGAGGAAAGGAGAGGCAGAGAGAGGTAGAAACATCGGTGTTGAGAAAGAATCATTGATTGGCCAAAACTGGTTTGGCTCAGTGGATAGAGCGTCGGTCTGTGGACTGAAAGGTCCCAGGTTTGATTCCGGTCAAGGACATGTACATTGGTTGTGGGCACATCCCAGGCAGGGGGTGTGCAAGAGGCAGCTGGTCGATGTTTCTCTCTCATCGACATTTCTAGCTCTATCTCTCTTCCTTCCTCTCTGTAAAAAATAAATAAAATATATTAAAAAAAAAAATCATTGATTGGCTGCCTCCTACATGCCCCCCAATGAGGATCAAGCCTGCAACTCAGGTATATGCCCTGACTGGGAATTGAACAGTGACCTCTTGGTTCCTGAAGTTGACACTCAACCACAGCCATACCCTGCCTTCTAATTCCAGCTCTAAGCCCGACTCATCCAATGCCCCAGATGAAGTCATCATTGTATTGGCCCCTGCCTTGATTTTCATTGTTATTGATCCTTGCCTTGATTTTCTTATCTGCAGAAAAAATCAGCTGCTTAGGTGATGTCCAGGGTCTCTTCTGTGCTAGGTTTCATCATTAACATTTGACCTTGTAATGGAGACAGACGGACAGATGGAGTGCACAGTGATGTCTGGGCAGTTGACTGAAACTTTAAACATAGTTAAGTGGCTGGTGAACCTTGTGAATATCCATTTTTAATACCAGAAATATAGACGACTCTTTCACAACAACAGTTTCAAAGTCCATTGACTGAGAACAAGTTGGAGACAAACAGCTATTATCACTTGAACGATACATTGTATTGATATTAACTTATATTTTACTGTTAATCACAACAGCATTTTCACATACATTTGTGGATCTCATGGTATAAATATAATAATTTAAACATAAGTGTTTAATTTGATGTCTGGTGCATGCAGAGGCTTAAGAAATAGTAATTATCACCAGCAACAGTAGCAGTATCAGCTAAGCAGTTAAGGCATCTTTTTTTTTAACCCTCACCCGATGATATTTTTTTCCATTGAATTTTTTTTTTTTTTTTTTTTTTTTTAGAGAGAGTGGATATTTTTTCCCATTGATATATTTTTAAGAAAAGGATAGAGAGGAGAGGGTGAAACATCTATGAGAGAGACACATCGATTGGTTGCCTTCAGTTTTCACCCCGAACAGGGCTGGTAATCTATGTGGCCTTGGCTGGGAATCCAAACTGAACTTTAACCACTGAGCACCATCTAAGCGCATCTTGAAGACACAGACAGAAATGACAGAGGAGACTTTTCAATGTTTACTTGTTATATTTTTGTTATCATCTCTGTTCTAGTGTGGACAGAACACTGGACTGTAAGACCTAATATCTAATAATAAGTCAGAAGTCCCAGATCCTTCAATAACAAGCTGTGTGATCTTAGGCAAGTCGCTCTTCTATTTGCACGTTCATCTTCAGAGCTAAAAAGGAAATGAATGAGGGCCTCTAAAATACTTTGCTGCTTTTAAATGCAATTCCTCTTCTGCATGCATTTCAAGAATCAACATATATATTTTTAAAAGTCTAGTTTATTGTTTTTGAGATAAGTATCAATCGTGGTTCAAGTTTCTCAAACATGCTTATCAATGAAGTGCAAATTGGTCCCATCCCCAGAGATAACATTTTAACCATATCCATCAAAAGTACAAATATAGTCCTGGCTGGTTCGGATCAGTGGATAGAACACCAGCCTGTGGACTGAAGGGCACTGGGTTGAATTCCAGTCAAGATCACATGCCAGCATTGTGGGCTTGATCCCCAAAAGGGGAGTGTACAAGAGGCAGCCAATCAATGATTCTCATCATTAATCTCTCTCTCTCTCTCTCTCTCTCTCTCTCTCTCTCTCTCTCTCTCTCTCTCTTTCTCTCTCTCTTTCTCTCTCTTTCTCTCTTCCTCTCTGAAACAAATAAAAATATAGTTGTTTTTTTTTAAGAGTACAAATATAGATTCCAATAGCTCTATTTCTAAGAATGTACCCTGTAGATTAAAATGAAGATTATATGGTTTATTCAACCATGTTTCTGGATTCCATATAACATATCCCTACAATGAATAAAATTGTTAATGTGCTTTTCAAATGTAATCTTATCTATATACTAGAGGCCCAGTGCACAAAATTTGTGCACTCAGGGAGTGGGGGTGTAGTCCCTCAGCCCTGCCTACTCTCTTTTGTAGACGGGGGGGGGTGGGGGGAGCAGGCCTAAACCATCAGTTGGATATCCCTAGAAGTGCCATGAAGGCCTAAGCTATCAGTCAGACATCCTGCTACTGCCGCTGTACTCACCAGCCATGAGCCTAGCTCAGGGCTTCTGGCTAAGTGGCACTCCCCCTGTGAGAGCTCACTGACCACCAGGGGACATCTCCTGTGTTGAGGATCTTCCCCCGGTGGTAAGTGTGTGTCATAGTGACCGGTTGTTCCTCTATTCAGTGGATTTGCACATCAGCCTTTTATTATACAGGATATAAAAGCCTAAGTGACTGTTCAACCATCAGACCATCTGACCGATAGCTATGATGTACACTGATCATCAGGGGGCAAATGCTCTGACCAGTAGCTATGATGTGCACTGACCACCAGGAGGCAGATGCTCAACACAGGAGCTGTTGAGATGCAGTGAATTGGCAGCTGCATTTCTTAGGTGACACACCTGGAACCACAGAGGAGAGAGCCTGATTTGGGCGTACTTCACCCAAGAACTGCCTCCTCACAATCTGGGACACCTCAGGGAATGTCAGAAAGGTAGTTTCAGCCCGATCCCCACAGGCCAGGCTGAGGGACCCCACAAGTGCATTAATCCATGAACTGTCCCTCTAATATCACTATACATATTAAAATATTCTTAAGTAAAAAATGTATAATCCCAAGGGATTTAACAGAATCACTCCACTAAGTATCTATTTCCTTTATTTTGCTGCTCTCAATAGTATCTCTCTGTAAGACAATTATTTTCAGATAGAAGTAGTGTTTAAGTAGTGGACAATAAAGCATTTTTTTCCATATGGATATTATCTGTTTTTAAAATGTTACTGTAATTTTGATATGCAAACATTTCTACATACCTTAAAGTATAAATGTAGTATAAGGATATACTTCTTCGGTATCTCAATAACCAAAGAACTTTGAATAATATTCAATAATATTTAGAAATGAAAAGAATAATAGAAAATATTTCATCCATTTTTTTTTTATTTAAGGTAGCTAGAGAGGCACAATAATATGCCCAAAGTCAAAGATCAATGTGGGAAGACATAAATCATAATGACAATATGGTCATGAATAAACATTTCCCAAGGTGACTACTTATTGAAGGAAATGGCACAAATTTGTATGTATAAATTTTGATATGTTTATAATAAATTGCATTACTTATCCTCATACTTTGTATACATGCAGAGTCTAGTTAGCTATTATTTTGCAAAATATCACCCCAGAACATAGTGACAATAACAAACTTATTTTTCATGGTTTCTCTGGGCCAGAAATTCTGAAAAGGCTCAAGTTGGGGTCTGGCACAGGGTCACTCATATTTTTGCAGTTAGTCCATGACTGGTAGTGGAAGAGGGGAAAGCTGGGAAGGCATCTCTCCCTCTTCATGTAACCTCAGGGACACTCCTGAGGTTTACTGTTTTGTAATCCACTCATCTGTTGATGGGCACTTAGGCTGTTTCCAAACCTTAGCTATTGGAAATTATGCTGCTCTGAACATAGGGGTACATATTTCCTTTCTGATTGATGTTTCTGGTTTCTTGGGATATAGTCTTAAAAGTGGGATCACTGGGTCAAATGGGAATTCCACTTTTAACTTTTGAGACAACTCTATACTGTTTTCCACAGTGGTTGCACCAGTCTGAATTCCCACCAGCAGTTCATAAAGTTTCCTTTTTCTCTATATCCTTACCAGCACTTGTTGTTTGTTGATTTGTTGGTATAGCCATTCTGACAATTGTGACATGGAAATATTACATCATTGGTGTTTTGATTTGCATCTCTCAGATGATTAGTGACTTTGAACATGTTTTCATATGTCTCTTTGCCTTCTGTATGTTCTCTTTTAAAAGGTGTCTATTTAGGTCCTTTGCCAATTTTTTATATATGTATACACCAATAATGAACTCACAGAAAGAGAAACTAAGAAAACAATACCATCTATCATTACAACAAAAAAAATTAATATACTTAGGAATAAACTTAACTAAGGACATAAAAGACCTTACTCAGAAAATTACAGAACATTGAAAAAAGAGCTAGAGGAAGACATAAACAAATGGAAGAACATATTGGGTTCATGGATTGGCAGAATCAACATCATTAAAATGTCCATACTACTCACAGCAATTTATAGATTCAATGCAATACCTATTAAAATACCAACAGCACACTTCACAAACCTAGAACAAACTCTCCAAAATTTCATTTGGAATAAAAAAAGACTCCTGATAGCCACAGAAATCCTGAGAAAGAAGAACAAAGTTGGAGAGATCATAGTACCAGATATCAAGCTACGTATATGACAATGCCACCTTTCTCAAAACTGCCTGGTACTGGCACAAAAACAGACATATAGACCAATGGAACAGAATAGAGAATCCAAAAATTGACCCAAGCCATTATGCTCAATTAATATTTGACAAAGGAGGCAAGAAAATAATTTTTAAACTGTGGTGGTTTTTTTGTTTGTTTGTTTGTTTTTGTTCATCCTCATCTAAGGATATTTTCCTATTGAATTTTTAGACAAATTGGAAGGGACAGAGAAAGACAGAGAGAGAAAGAAAAACATCAATGTGAGGGGGACACATTGTTTGGTTGCCTCT
The DNA here is from genome assembly GCF_964339955.1 of Pipistrellus hanaki. Taxonomy (NCBI): domain Eukaryota; kingdom Metazoa; phylum Chordata; class Mammalia; order Chiroptera; family Vespertilionidae; genus Pipistrellus; species Pipistrellus hanaki. The sequence continues at coordinate 22,125,644 of NC_140508.1, forward strand.
CGCCCAGGGAATCCTGTCATTTTCAACAACATGGGTAGACCCCGAGGACACTATGTCAAGTCAGACACAAACAGACAAATTCTGAATGATTTCACTTACATGTGGAATCTAAAACAACAACAACAAAAGAATAAGCTCAAAAATACAGAGAACAAACTGGTTGTTGCCAGAGGCAACGTTGGTAGTAGGTGGTGACAGCATTGGATGAAGGTGATTAAAAAGTATAGATTTCCAGTTATAAAATAAATATGTTCTGGTGACTATAGTTAATTAGAGGCCTGGTGCACTCAATATATGCACTTGGGTGGGGCTCCCTCAGTCCAGCCTGCTTCCTCTAGCAGTCTGGGAACCTTCAAGGGATGTCTGACTGACAGCTTAGGCTCACTCCCTTAGGAGTGCACTGACCACCAGGGTGCAGCTCTTGCATTGAGCATCTGCCCCCTGGTGGTCAGTGCATGTCATAGTTAACAGTTGTTTTGCTGTTCGGTCCATTTGCATATTAGCCTTTTATTATATAAGATAATACTGTATTTCATATTTGAATGTTGCCAAGTGAGTAAGTTTTAAAAGTTCTCATCATAAGAAAACAAAAAACAAAAACAAAAACAAAAAACACACAAAAAAACCCACATCTATTCCCAGCACTAAGTTATCAGACCCATTACCTGGATAAGTAAACTGTCAATTTAATAAAAAAAATCGGAGTGAGAGAAAAATTAAAGTATGGGATTAATACATGTATTAATTATAAATACAATCTAATTTAAAGATCACAGATTTGTAGCTCCCAAATGGAATTGCCTAGCCCAACAGTAGTTTTGTTGCTTCTTCTGACTTAAAATATGGCAGGAACATGTGGGCAAAGAAAAGGGCAGGGAGAGCCTTTTAGAATCAGCATCATATCTCCCTGTGAGCAAGAAAAGTAGTGCTATTTCTATAATGCTGTGTCCAGATCCACATTCAAAACAGGAAAAAGCAGCCTCCATGTGTTTGAAGACCTTTCTTACCGCAACTGAGGAAAGCGGAGGAAAGAGCAATGAAATTAGTACCTTTACTCAACATTTCAAATGCAACCCTTTGAAGAAATATGGAAAATGAGATGGCAGGCCCTTTTGTGCATTATCAGATTGAAGTGTGGCCAGACAAATAGAACCTGGTTTTGCTCATCTATTTCTGAAACCAATTGGTCTATAAATCAGCTCTTTTGTTTTGAAGCTATAACCACCAGCTCACACTCCCCTACCTCATTTTACCCTGGGAAATTAGTCTGAACTATATCGAAGAGGAGGGTAGTATAGAAGGTTTTCTTTAAAAGGGGTTGGCGGAAAAACCCACTTTCATTTCCAAAACTGTAAATTAAAAAATACGTGATCAGACTGTCAAATAATTGAAAGCACTAGAATTATTTACAAAGATTCAATCAGAATTACCCTTGGCAAAACAAATGCATGAAAATATTCTGCAAAAAAATATTAGCATAATGAATTTTAAAACAAATGAGAGAGCACATATATAGGTTGCTCTCATCATTTTTCATTTGAGAAGCAACTGTGCTACATTCAAACTGTTAATGAACAGTCAGCCCAAGTGTAGAATCAATTACACGTTGCTTTCATTCTCCCCACTCTTGTATTCATAAGCATAATCGGTCCATCTAACAGACTGCATAATGGTGCAGTGCCCTGTCAATCATATTCAAATTGCATGAATTTTAAGGAGGAAACCAATGCATGGAATTAAATTGACTTTCTTTTCTAAAGCTACAACCACAGATCCGAGCACTAAAGGTATTATTTGTAAACCTTATTGGCCAATTTATATGATAAGCACCACCAATCCATGACCTGAAACAGAATACTTGAAGTTCAGTTAACGGGAAATTGAATTACCACCTGATAGCATTACAAAGTAAATGCTACCTTTTCTCCCCATATAGGTCAGTGTTTTCATATACACGTTTTCAAAGCTTGTTTTTATTATATTTCAAGAAACAATCAATTGTCCATAAGCTGTTCCTTTTCAATCTGTAGCAGACATCAGTTAGAATGTATTTCAACTAGTGCCCTGCAGCATGCTTCTAAGTTTGGATTATTCTATCATGCGTTTCTTTGGCTGCATGATGGATTTCTTTCCATGACTACAGTCATTCAACTCTTTGTATGAGTTTAGAATAAACTAGCACTTACGGTGTTGTTTTCTAGTCCATTTTCCTTTGAGTCTGTGAGTTGGCATGGTTTTTCTTCCTTTTTTCTGCCCACATTGTTTTCAGTTATGGAGAGCTTTGCGTTTACTTCCCTTACCCTCCTGATGTTATGAGTGCTTGAAAAGAGGTGTCTATGTCTAAGATTAAATACACAGTAGCTAAACAACAATTGCATTTTGCATGAGATAAAGGCACAGAGACTACACTGTTAAACCTTGAATGAATACACCAGCTCAGTTTGAGGTTTGATCCCATTTTTAAGTGAGAATGTGATAATGCCACCACATTTTTGGACAACATGCACTGATAATATGTTTCATGCTTCATTGGCTTCAGAGTTGTGAGGTGTTATGCTTCAATTGTGAGATTTAAGTTACCAAATATTATTTGAACTATTCTACCAAAATGTTATCCTCTAAGTTTTTTTTGAAGGAAGGGGTAAAGCTCATCTTTAATTGTTTATTAGCTCTCCTTCTGCCAGCAATCTATTTAAGGTCAGTCCTTAAATGGGGCTACTTCCGGTTTCAGGGTCCATTTTCATTAACACAGACTGAAATTTGTGTAAAGGAGATATCCTGTGGTCAGCCAATTAAGAATCTTCTAGATTTCATGGGGTGTTGGGAGTACTTGCATTACAGTAGTGTTATTTCCAACAGAGAGGGGTCTCAGAGAGACTGTGGGAAGCTGAAGTTATCTGCAAAGTTCCAACATTTCACATCGTTTTAGAATGAACCCAAAGAGGACACATCCTAGAAGGAAGTGAGTCAAATCCATGGCATTTCTGACACTTCAGTAGCAGGGGTGAGAGGAGCTGGAGGTCCAGATAGACAATATGACTTTTTCAAAGAAGATAATAATAAAGTCTTTGTTCCAGTTCAAGGGATGGCAGCAATCTCCAGCCTTTTCAGAGTGATGCAAAACCAGTACTTTATTAAGACGTAAGGGGAAAGTCAGCTTTAAAGTCCTAAGTTGTGGGTAAAAATAAGCAAATGCTAGTTCCCACTGCAATGCTAATTCTATAAATGCAGAATCCAGGCTGAGACTGAAGTGTGCAGAGGGGTCAATGTCGAAGCATACATGCAGGCTGATGCTGAGGTTCCATGTGCTTGTGTGTCACCAACCTTCCTTTTTAGATTCTTCCTCACACCAAGTATGGATGAGACAGACTCTTCTGCAGTCATTTGCCCAGTCATTAATTTTGTCCTTTATTCAATCAATATTTACTGAGAATTCACTATGTGCCATGTACATAGGGCGATTGCTCCACTCACTCACACCAAATAAGTCTTGTTTTTATCTGTCTCCAGGCCTTTCCTGGGGTCAAGAGAGTCTCTCTGTGTTTGCTTCTCAAACTCCTTCTCATTCCATGAAACCCAAAGAGAATTTGCCTTTTTTTTAAAGATATGATCACTGAACCCCAATACATAAATTCATTTTGAACTCATTCATCTTCTTTTGGTGTCCAGTACCACTTATGTTTGACCTTGTATATGACTATTAACATCAACATTTCTGTATACACAACTAAGAAGATTCTTTGAATCAGAGATCGCCAATAATTCAATTTTCTGCCTGAGGAGGCAGGGCATTTCATCATCGGAGGGAATCAAATATGACTATATATGTTACATGATTCTATGATTCTTTCTAGTTCTGTGAACTTATGACTGTGTTTCCTGTTTCCATGTAGAGACACTATACTTCTGCTGTAGGGAACATGACAAATCTATGTTTGAGTCACCCGCAAAGCCCAGAAATCTATGGGATCATTTGTTTAATGCATAATCAGTGAATTTTGGGTAATTAAATAAAAATTGGCTCAATAAAATTAATCTAATCAGAGATTATACACTGGGTAGAGAAAACAATGAGGTAGATTGGACAGTCTAGACTGGGTAAGCAGTGGAATGCAGTTCTATTTTAGGTCATTCAAAAGAAAATTTCAATAGAACTGAGAATCTGTTAGCAAAATCTGATTAAAGATTTCCTAATAACTGCATCATAGATTGTTAAAACACACACACACACACACACACACACTATAACACCATCATACTTTTAAATAAAAGCTTCCTTTGTCCTTTTTTTCTTTTGGCAAGAGATAATAAATGCGTTTTAGAAATGTGTCATTCCCCTCATCTGCATATAGCTCATTTTAGAATACATTTGCTTTGTTCTAGAGATTGGTTTTGGCTCTCAAATCATGAAATGGAAAATGACAGATTCTCTACATACCTTCTCCAAAAATTAATGGGATCACTGTTCACATTTTTTTAAAGTGACATTTGAGTAGAATGAACCTATCTTTCCATCAAAATAAACCAGGTTTAATTTTTCTCTGAGACCAGAATATTGATAGGATAGTTCTGGACTACAGCGAGTTCGTACATTTATACCTGTCGTCTCATTTGGGTTCTATTCCCATGGTTTACACATTCACATTAAGTTCTACACCTAATTTTCCAAAGGAACACTTACATTTAGAAAATAGAAATAATGACAGATTATTTTGAGAATTATATTCTAAAAGAAAGACTTGTGGAAATTTATATTCTGTGAGGTTATATTTTTCATGAATTTACTTACAAACAGAGGGTGAGGAGGGGTAAGAATCACAGAATACTTTTTAGGAAGGACAATTTCACTACATGTTTCTATAATGAGTGTTTGCTTTAGCATGAGATGGACAAGTTTCTTTATGTTGCCGGATCCTATGAGATCAGTCTACATTCCCTCCTACCTCTCAGAGATAATTTGCTTCCCATGCATAGTAGGAATTGTTTTCAAAATGTTGGGTTTATGAACATCTTTACACTTAAAAATAACTGAGGAACCAAAGAACTTTTGTTTTGGTGGGTCATATCAATCACACAAGAAAACACAAAAAATGTACCATTAACGATCAGGAAAATGATGTTATCACATGACATGTAGCCTCTGGAAAAGAATTCTGTATAAGATGGAAAGAGACAGAGAGAGAGAGAGAGAGAGAGAGAGAGAGAGAGAGAGAGAGAGAGGCAAATAACCTTTACATGTTGTTATGGACATGGCATTGCCCTCACCAACCCCTAAAAGAGATCCCCAGATCACAATTTGAGAACTGTTATACTACAGCCCTAATATTTTAATATTTAAATATAAATATTTCCTTTTTTAATGATAAATGGACACCATCAACTACTTTATCTGGTCCTTAAGGCTGAAGAAACAGTGATCTTCTTTAACTGTATAGGGAAAACCAGATGTATTAGACTTTTCAAGAAATGGTATTTCTCTGCTTCAACTTTTATGTGACTGAAGGCATTTTTACACAAAGTAGTAATCTTAACTAAATGCAGTCTTTGTCTATTGTTCAGTCTTTAGAATTTACATTAATTTCTCCTTCCTCTTCTGTGAGATGGTGATCAGGTCATTTCTTCTCACTAACCCATTGAGAATAGGGTGGGGCTTTGTAAGCAGTTCGCAATGGATTCTGGTAGAGAAGAAAATGGTGGGAATAACTTTTTAATTCTACAAGACATCACAGAATAAAACAAAAGGGATCCTTTGAGATCATGAATTCTCAAGAGAAATCATGACAATGATTTTAGTTCCTTGCAATTGTTTCTTTACATGATTAGTTAGAAATTACTAAAGCCACTAAAGGAGATCAGCTAATATTAAACCCAGTTTGGCAGAAATAAAAAGGGAGGGAGGTAATTCCAGAAACATGGAGATAAACTGGCAATTTTAATGATGGTTTCAAGGTGGGTGGGAGAAGACAGAGGGGAGAATCAAAATTCATTCAATGCCACTTAATTCCGGGTGACTAAAAGGATAACAGAAATAGAAACATTAGAACAATAATTGAGGTCTAAATTATGGAATTAATGTAGTGCTTCTTAAATCTTTTGAAAATTAATCATTAACATAAAATAGTCAAGAAGAGAAGAATTAGTGAGAGAAACAAACAAAAAATATACAGTTAAAGGTAACTAATTTTTATGTATCAAAACAACCTTTTATCTATTTTTTTTTAACTTTACTCCTTCCTTGCCTATTTGGGTCCTGCCTTGGAATCACTGAGGGGAAGAGAATAGATCACCGACCCTCTCAAACATAATTCACTGTGAGACTGACACTCAAAGAGGCCAACATGTGCCTTGACAAGATTGTTTAGCGGAAACCATTAATGCAAAACCACTCACAGAAAAGCAAGAGACCTTTTCATAGTAATTCAGCTGCCAAAAAATGAAATGTTTGCATGAGAGCATCCACAGTTGAATCATGAATATCTGATTAAAAAAAAAAAAAACACCTGTAAATAAATAACATCTGTTGACAGATTTTGTAATAATATACTATTGTGGAGGTCAATACATAAAATTCCCATTTCTAATCAGAAATGGGGCTGTGGCTGAAATTATATGATAAGATGGCTAAGGAGGCACAACAGTGAGAGAAATAAGAGTAAAAGAATGGGCAGATTTAGTCTGAGTAGAAAAATGTTTATATTATAGAGCAATGTCTGAAGATATTTGAGGAAGGTTGTCACCAGAATGTATAATTATAATTAGAAAGCATGATATCAGGAAAAAGGCAGGAAAAACAATCCTTTATATTCCAGTTGAAAACCTCACTCAACAACTGGTAAACTTAGGCAAATTATTTCCCTCTTCTGCAACAACAGAATAAAATCTACTTCTCATGGGGAGTTAAGTATATAATTTCACAAAAGTATCAAGCAGAGTAGCTGACATGTAGTAGGTGATGAATTCTGACTTGACTACCACTAGGTAAATACAATCACAATGTACACAAATGGGATAACAGTAAGTTTTTTATATTTAATTGTATTTCATCATTACACTCTCAAAGGCCATAACTATGCATTTTAAGATATTATGTCAGAATTGGTATTTTACTAGCTTCTTTGCTTCCAGTACTTCTTGGATCCCTGGTCCTCACTTCTTTAACCTCATTTTTTTAATTCCCTCCTCCTCACCACCCAGTATTTTCTTTAATAATTCTTTCAGAGATGGCATGTAGCTGGGATTTTTCTAATCACCAGATTTTCGAATGCTTTGCTCTCATTTCTGAATGTTAGTTTTACAGAGTATATGGATCTAGATTTATATTCATTTTTGTCACAAAATTCTTTTTTTTTAATATTTTTTATTGATTTTTTACAGAGAGGAAGGGAGAGGGAGAGAGAGTTAGAAACGTCGATGAGAGAGAAACATTGATCAGCTGCCTCTTCCACACCCCCTACCGGGGATGTGCCCACAACCAATGTACATGCCCTTGCCCGGAATCGAACCTGGGGCCTTTCAGTCTGCAGACTGACGCTCTACCACTGAGCCAAACCGGTTTGGGCTCTCAAAATTCTTAAGATTTTGTTTCATGCACCTCATGGGAAAAAGCCTGTGATTTTTATATGTCTACAAGTAAGCTGATTTCTTTTCCTCTCTGGAAGTTTTGGGAACTTCCTATTTATCCTTGGAATTCTGAATTCCACATTCTTTCAGGACAAAACTTTTATGCTCTGTTTTAGTTATGAAGTTTCTACTGCTCCTTCATTTTTCTCTGTTCTTTCTATAACTCCTAATAGGTGGGTTTTATATTTCTGGAAATAAATCTCAATTGTCTTCATTTTATCTTAAATATTGTATCTGCTGTACATGATAGAGCATTTCCCTGACTTACTCTCTGGATCAGTAAGTTCATTGCAGCTTTCCTTTCCAGATGATCTTCTTCTTTGTTTGTTCTTATTTTCACTTCTTCTTCTTTTTTTTTTTTTTTTTTTAATATATTTTATTGATTTTACACAGAGAGGAAGAGAGAGGGACAGAGAGTTAGAAACATCGATGAGAGAGAATCATCGATCAGCTGCCTCCTGCACACCCCCCACTGGGGATGTGCCTGCAACCAAGGTACATGCCCTTGACCGGAATCGAACCCGGGACCTTTCAGTCCGCAGGCCGATGCTCTATCCACTGAGCTAAACCGGTCCCGGCTATTTTCACTTCTTCTTGTTCTTATTTTCACTTCTAAGAATTTCTATCTTGCTGAAACCAGTTTGGCTCAGTGGTAGAGAGTCAGTCTGCGGACTGAAAGGTCCCAGGTTCGATTTCGATCAGGGGCATGTACATTGGTTGCGGGCACATCCCCAGTAGGGGGCATGCAGGAAGGCAGCTGGTCGGTGTTTCTCTCTCATCAACGTTTCTAGCTCTTTATCTCTCTCCCTTCCTCTCTGTAAAAAATCAATAAAATATATTTTTTAAAAAAAGAATTTCTATCTTTCCCCTTTATTAGAACATCATTTTCTAACTTCTACATGGATCACATATGATTCATTTCCACCAACTATTCTTACTGTATATAAATTATTTTGTTGTCTAGACTAAACTTAGTAATAGCCATCTGTCAGTGAATTTGAATTCATTTAATATAAACTTTTGTATTTTTGTTATAATACTTCTATATCCCTATAAGATAACATAAACATAATATAATTTTCAATAATGACTTTAAATACTTTCAAAACAGCATGTTAATTTTGGATTTCATTTATAAAAATCATCATAAGAAGCACAATTTTGAAAAGTGAAGAAAACTTTTGAAAATATTTCAGGTTACTTGAAATTAAAGAATGTAAAAATGAAGTACTAAATAGTGATGCTAGAACTGCAAATAATTTTAAAATGTGTATTTTCATCATATTTTAATTTTTAATTAAAATAAACAATCCTTTGGCTGGGTACCTCTAATAAGAAAAAGAATAGAAATGTAATTGCTGATTGAATTATGCTTTTAAACAAGGACTATATTCCTCATGTAGCTAACTGAATCTTAATAATTAATAAGAGCGTCACTTTTTCATGTTATTTTTTTAACATGAAAAACAGGATATGGTACCAAAGATACTCGCACACAAAACACATAGAAAAAATGAATAAAAGAAATATATTCAGTATTTTCATAACTCAAGACATATCCATTGTCAACATTCTTGCTATTCATAGTGCTTTTTTTAGAACTGGTGACAACATTGTTCCATGCCAGGCCCTATTTTAGACCACATTTTTATAAATAGTATACACTTTCAATAAAAATGGATTATACATTGTCCAGAAGGGAATAGTTCAAACTTGAAGACTTGTTTATTTTATTATTACTTTTTTAAATAAGAAAGCCGCTTCACTTTTATTATGAAGAACACTGTAAAAGCAGCATGACAGCTGTAAAATAAACCACTACGCCTGCACACTGGCCCTAATCCTGTGGGCAGTGGGGTGAAAGCCAGGCTGCATCTCATGGGCCCTCCCTGCATTAAATACATGAGGGTTGTACAACCTCTGGCCTCCAATGGTTCACATGGAAGGTCTTCTCTACTGCCCACCCACAATTAGGAGCCTGCTAGTAACTTCTCTATTTCAAGAGGAGTAATAAAAAAGACCAGTTTTGAAAGTAAGAGAACTGAGTTCATTTTATGAGTATAATAGTTTGGCCAGAAATCTGTTAACATCTACTCTACAAGAAAATATATGGGCAGTGTCACAGGTTATACTTGATTTGGGAGATGCTCTGTTTATCTTGAGTTGGAATACATGTGGGCCACATGTAGAGACATGAAGGCCTTCTAATCAGAAATGAAATGGATTCAGTTAACTTCCTGTTGTCCAAGCGACTTTGAAAAGTTGTTTTAAAATACTAATTATTATGCATTGATTTATGTCTTATTTACACTGCTTAATGTAACAGGACTACTTATTTTCCCCTAAATATTATTACAAACTTAGCTATCCCAAGATATTTCAAGCAGAAACATACCAAGGAGCAGGGTTATTTTCCAAAGCATCCTAGATGTGTAGCATTTTAAACACACAGAGGACAGTATCAATAGCATGTTCTGATGTCATTTCAACAGTTTTATTCTGAAAGACTAGTCTTAGTTCTTCCTTATACAAAAATGAACTATAAAAGTGTATTTGACACTGTGGTCCAATACAGACTCTAGAAAACAACAAAATTAACCTTTCAAATAGAATTATTGATAATTTTATTGCTAGAATAATAGAAAAGTTTCCATAGAATTACACCAAATATGTTTTGTTATTTTTTGTCTTTTAGTGTTTTTACTAAATGGGGGGAAAAATAACAATCATAGTGAACACACAATGCAACTGATTTAGCATGAAGATAGTTTTGTCCCCTTTTCAACGGTCTCAGAATCTATCTGTGATCTAGGGATCCATGGGATGTTCGTAGAGCCTTCACTTAGGTCCTAGAAGCCTGTGAATGAGAAAGCATGCAGTTTTTGGAAGCCCAGGGTGACATTTCTCTAAATGTTTCAAGTTATCACTGTCTTACAACCAGAGAAGAATGGAGCCACATCTGCCTCCTGGCCTTGGAGGCAGATAAAGCATGAAGGATCAGAGGTGAAACTAAGTTTTTTCCTGTTGTTGGAAAATAAAGTTCCAATGGGGATTTTCTTATGATAGAAAGAACATTATTTCTTCCCAGGACAAGGCTGGTTATATTTGGAGCTTCTGAGAAATTTACCTTTATTACATCCTTCTAGTGAGAGTTCTATGGCCCCTCAGAGATATTGGCCCTCTCACAAACTACTTAGTTTTATGGATATCTTTCTTATTCCTTAAGACATGCTCTGCCAACTACTATGAATGTCTTCCCTCAAGGAATGAAGCTTAGACCTGGAGGATTCTACTCCCTACTTAGTAACACACCCCACTGCCTCCCATGCCAAGGTATTGGCCCTCCTTTGCCGTTACGAACTTGGCTTATCCTGGATTTTCCTATTCAGAGTGAACTCTGTCTATGTCCCAGCTCTTGACTAGAAGAACAGAGACCGCTGAAGGCAACTATTTGGCAAGAAGATCTCTGTGTAAACTTGGCTTTTGGCTACAGGCATGTTCTTGTTGTGTGTCATTAGTTGTCCCTAGGCCTTTGCTTTATTTACAAATCACCTTCTCCTTTTTCCTTCCTTATAAGTTTGAATCAATGGTTCTCACATCAAAATCATCCTCAGGGATTGTTAAAACTCTTGTTGTAGGGTCACACTTCCAGAGTTTCTGATTTAGTAAGTCTGGGATGGGTGTGAATGGGGACCAATAATTTTGTTTCTAACAAGTTTCCAGGTGATCCTGATAATGCTGATCTAGAAATTACATGTTGAGAACTGGTCCAGGTGGTCCTGATAATGCTGATCTAGAAATTACATGTTGAGAACTGTTGCAACTCTTTTACCAATATTATACTTTTGACCTGATGATTGACCTGGCACCCAATATTCTGACATTGATCTTGCCAACTGGCTTTTCATATACCAGCTTTACCCCCTAGATATGATATTTGGTTTATATTTTGTGTTAATGACTTTATTCTGTTGACCTGTGCAACTTCTGCTAGGCCTTGTTGTCACACACACATTGACAATCTATAGTTTTAAATGTTTCCATGTTGATAATTTTTTTAAATATATTTTATTGATTTTTTTACAAAGGGGAAGGGAAGCATATAGGAATTAGAAACATCATGAGAGAAAAACATTGATCAGCTGCCTCCTGCACACCCGTGTTTATGTGCCCGCAACCAAGGTTCGACAAGAATTGAACTTGGGACCCCCCCAGTCCTCAGGCCAACACTCTATCTACTGAGTCAAACTGATTAGGGCTCCATGTAGATAATTTAAACCAAAACTTGTCTTACACAATCTCTAATTACATAAGGTACAGCAAAGAGCCACAGAGGTAAGCACTTTTTGAATAAAACTGTAGTAGGAAGAGGTCATTTTGAATTAAATGTCAACAGAACATGAATGACATTAATTGAGGCATTGATTGAAATGACTTCTATTATAAGATTAGGATGTTTGTACACTAATGGTGAGCAAAAAGATAATTTAAAGAAAGCATGCTTCTGAGTTAAATCAAAGAACAAGCAGGCCAAAGTTAAGAAGAAAAGCTAAGCTAAGACTTTGAATTCATTCAAAGAGAAGTCAAAGAAGATATTTAGAAATGGCTGGAAAGACAGTTTATAAATGGCCAATAAGTACATAAAAATATATTCTATTTTCTTAGATACAAAGGAAGTGAAAATCAAAACCACATTGAGATATCACTTCATACCCAGTAGGATGACTATAATAAAGACAGACAATTACAATTGTTAGTAGTTGGAGAAATTGGAATCATCATATTTATGGTGGGAATGTAAATGCCATTTTGAAAAATGAATGGTTCCTCGAAATGTGAAACATAGAGTTACCACAAGATCCAGAAATTCTGCTCTTTTTTAAATATATATATATATATATATATATATATATATATATATATATCATTGATTTTTTTACAGAGAGAAAGAGAGAGGAATAGAGAGTTAGAAACATCGATGAGAGAGAATCATCGATCAGCTGCCTCTTACACACCCCCTACTGGGATGTGCCTGCAACAAAAGTACATGCCCTTGACCGGAATCGAACTCGGGACCTTTCAGTCCTCAGACCGATGCTCTATCCACTGAGACAAACCCGTTTCAGCCAGAAATTTTACTCTTAAATTCCTATCCCAAATAACTGAAAACATATGACTAAACAAAAACTTATACACAAATGTGCATGGCAGTATTATTTATAATAGCCACAAAATGGAAACCATCCAAATGTCTATTAACTGATGAATTTGTCAGCAATTGGTATACAATGGAATATTATTCAGCCATAATAAGGAGCAAAATACTGATAGATGCTACAACATGAATAAACCTTGAAAACATTGTGCTGAATGAAAGAAGCCCATCTCAGAGGGCCACACATTGTATGATTCCATTTACATGAAATGTCTAGAATAGACAAATCCATAGAGACAGAAAATAGATTAGCGGTTGCCAAAGATGACAGTGGGTTGGGAATGTATAATGATTATTAGTGAGTATGGGGTGCTTTTTTAAGGTAATGAAAATGTTCTGAGATTTGATAGCAGCAGTGATGATTGTACAACTCTGTAAACATACTGAAATCATTGCATTATACACTTTAAATAAACAAAGAGACATCCACACACACGCAAGACATGGTGTTGGGACATGCCAGAAAATTCAAACACATGACAGTTAATATGTATTTGGTAAATGACTAGCTGAATAGCCAAAATGGTTAAATAAACAATATCGGCAGTGGGAAAATGGAGTCTGACACACCATGAGTTCTGTCTAGAGGCTGCTAATAGTGCAACTGGAAGGCTCAGAGTTTTTTCACCAAGGTCCCATAGGACAGACTTTCTGTGACTGCATTTCCTACCAGTAACTGAACAAAACACACTGAAAAGAGAATTACTTTCCATACAGAACTGACTGTTAACCTAAGGTCTGAGAGCCATTCCATTATTCACAAAATCTGTTTGGATATTTCAGTGCAACCTAGTCAATTCTCCAAGCACTCACAATGTCTTTGAAGGTAATAAATAGTAAGCAGAGGTTGACAGCCTTGAGTGGTACATGGAATCATTAGTGTCCATTCTCCATCTGGAGATCTGAAGTAGTTAGATGTGTTTTTTATTTTGTTTTGTTTGTTTATTTTTGAGCTGATTACAGGGCTTTCAGTAGAAATATAATCGCAAGGACTCACCATATAGAGAATAATGTTTTGTTTTACAAATAAACTTTATGGAGATTCATCTTTGCATGAGAACACTTTAGGTCAAACACTCTTTGGGCCCTAACTGGTTTGGCTCAGTGGATAGAGTATAGGCCTGCAGACTGAAGGGTCCCAGGCTCAATTCCAGTAAAGGGCATGTACCTTGGTTGCAGACATAACTCCAGTAGGAGATGTTCAGGAGGCAGCTGATTGATATTTTTCTCTCATCAATGTTTCTAACTCTCTATCAATAAAATATATATATATTTTTTTTTTAAAAAAAGAAGAACACTCTTTGGCACCAAGTTACCATCTTCTTTAGGAAATGAAGAAAATCCTTCCCATATCCTTCCAAGAAGATTTTCAGATTCTATTTGTTTTGGCAATAATTTTCTTTGCCTGTGCTGGTATGTAAAATTCAGAGATTTCATGTATATTTATACATATGATGTACAGTCAGCCTCATGCACAGACATACACTTGCTGTAATGGTTTCTACATACACTTGCTTAAGTGAGGGATTTGAGCACACTTTTCTGTCTCTCCTCCAAACCTGGGCATAGCTTATCTTATAAAATAAAAAGACTGGACTTTCAAAGATTTCAAGACTATTCAAAGAGAGTGATAGTTATTCATCATAAAAACTTATCATGTAGCTTAGTGTGTAGAAAAGATTATTTTAATCTTTCATTATTTTAGTGATCCACCAAGACCTAGCATTAAAATATGCATTAAAAAAATGATCCAGTTCTGGATCAAGATTGAGCAGATGGACTTCTCCTAACTACTCTTGATAAGTGTAGCAAAAAACCCTGGACAATTATATAAAAAATTAGAAGACTAGTGCACAAAATTCATCCACAAGGGTTGGGTGGGGGGGTTCCAGCCCAGCCTGCACCCTCTCCAATCCAGCCCCCCCCCCCCCCGGGGGGGGATGTACAACTGCCAGTTTAGGCCCAGTAAACCAGCAGTCAGACATCTCTCTCACAATCCAGGACTGCTGGCTCCTAACCGTTCACCTTTCTGCCTGCCTGATTACCCCTAAACACTCTGCCTGCCTGCCTGATCACCCCTAACTACTCCCCTGCCTGCCTGATTCCTCCTAACTACCTCTGCCTGCCTGCCTAATCATCTCTAACTGCTCTCCCCTGCCAACCTGATCACCCCTAACTGTTCTCCCCTGCTGGCCCGATTGCCCATAACTGTTCATCTGCCTGCCTGATCACTCCTAACCACTTCTGCCTTCCTGCCTGATTGCCCCTAACTGCCTCTGCCTCAGCCCCTGCCACCATGGCTTTGTGCTGAAGGACATCCAAAAGACATCTGGAAGATGTCAGGTCTAATTACCATATTACCCTTTTATTACTATAGATAAGAAGGCTTTAAAAAGGGGAAGAAAGAAGGCAGATCTTGGAACCCAAAGAAACACATGGTAGTGACTTCCCTGGTTTTTCTTTTTGCTTCATACATCCTGAACTGGGTGTTGGAGGACCAGAAACCCAGAAATGGCAACAAGAGGAGACAAAATCATCTCCAAAGAACTTGTATACGTACATGCATAACCCATGGACACAGACAATAGTGTGGTGAAGGCCTGGGGTGTGGGGAGGGTGCAGGATAGAAGGTGTCAATGAAGAAAAAATGGGAACATCTGTAATACTATTAACAATAAAGATAAAATAAATAAGTAAATAAGTAGAACAGATAAAGTTAATATATAGCGAGAGAAATCAGAATAGCATTTGCCTTTGAGAGATGGGAATTCATTGGATTAGGCACAAGGGAAGTTTCTGATGTGATGGAAACATTTTCCATGTTGATTTGTGTCTATACATTGTTAAAAATCACCAAATAATATACTTAAAATTTTTGCATTTCATTCTATGTCTAATTTATTTTAGTAAAACAAGAGTATGACAATATATTAAAGCATTAGTTCCATGTATGTCACTGTTTCTATCTCAGATTTCCAAAGAAGAAGATGAGTAATGGATATTTGTAACTGGTAGATTATTTCTCTACTCACATTTATTTGATATTTCACATTTCACAAGGTACAGCAAATTTAGGGTTAATACTTGTTCTTCTAATCATTTCTATTTGGAAATGTACCAATGAATTTAAAAATATTCATACCTAAACCATATCATTTGAAGTGTCTTTAAAAAAAAAAAAAAAAGAACCAAAGATTTGCTATGTAGCAAAATAAATCTTATTCTTGCTTTCATTACACACATACACAGGCAGACCAAAGAAGTATCCTCTTATTAAACCTGCTGGGGGACTATTTCCCTCCAAATTGCTTTACTGCCCAGCAAGAAATAACACAAAGTTGACTCATTCCCTGTGGCAGGCAGTGTTATCCAATATAGCTACAACAATATCTTTCATCCTGCATGCTTTTCCGCAATTGTGATCCTGCCACTCCATCACTGAAAACTGGAGTATAAATCCCCTCCCAGTGAACCTCAGATGGCTATAGTGACTGGCTTATGTCCAATAAAATGTGTTGAAGTAATGCAATGGAACTTTGAACTGAAAGTGAGAAGAAGCCTTTTAGGTTTTGCCATGGCCTCTTGGAATATTTGTTCTCTGGATGCTCCTTCTAGTCCTAGATAGGATGCTCAGTGCAATTCTGGGAGAAACCAAAGGCACATGCATAGGCACTCTAACAGACAGTTCCAGCTCAACTCATCCTGTGCATTGTCCCATGTCAGGCACCAGACATGTGGGTGAAGAAGTCTCCAGATGATTCCAGTTCCCAATCACTCAAGTCTTTCCCAACCAGGACCCATACATTATGAAGCAGAGACAAGCCATTTGAATTTCTGTCACAGAATCTGCAAGCCTGATAAAGTAGTTATTGGTTTACTCCACCTAGTTTGGGGGTGATTTGCTATGCAGCAATACAGTACTGAGACATTTCCCTTCAATTTACTTAATTCCCAGAAAGTAATAAAATGAAGTTGACCAATTCTTTAAAATGGATTATGATCTCTTCTGACTACATTATCCTAAAGGAAATTGAAGTACCTGAAGTTCTACATTTGATTTAACTTTGGGACTGACTTGGATCATACTTTAACAATAGAATAGTCTTTTCCCCCAAAAAAATTCACTGTCACTGCTTCTGATGACATTCACCCACCTGAATCATGCCATAGTGTGTGTTGAAAATAGCATAAAAGCTATTGGGTGGAGGGGTCTTTGTCTTAATGTTAAAATTCCAACTTTTCCATCCACCAAATGATGATATTGGATGAAATTTTGAGAAACATCTATAAAGTTTGTCATATTAATACTTTATTCATGGGGATCCTTGAGATTAGAAATAATGATTAAAGTATATTGATTGACATAGGGCCAAAGTCCCCAAATGTAGTCATTATTACTATATGCACTCCCTCCCACATATGGGACATTAGTTTATCTGTAGACTGACTAAAGGCTTATGTTCCTTCTCTACAGTAGGGCTGTTCGATTCCCTAGAACAAATGATAGGGTGTTTTAATCTCAATTGTTGGTGGTCCTTTATTAATAAAATTGAGGCTCTTGGAAGATTCCACAACATTATTTAATGGAAGCTCTTTCTTTCTGAGCATTTAAAACAGCCACTAGAGTAGAGAAATTCCTTGAGAAATGCCACAAGGAATGCCTATTAAAAAGTCTAACGAATGTTTTCCAGCTAACATATTATGTTCTAAATTTATATGAACAATCTGAGCAAAAAGGTCTTGACAGTCACTTAATGGAATTATTACAAAGGCAAATTCATATGCAGATTGTGGACAGTATTCATTTCACTGTACAAGAGAATTTTAAAATTAGTTTCAGAAAAAGGGCACTCCATAATAAACTTTTTAATTTCAGAAGTTGCACAAGGTAAGGGCTGAACAGTACAATAGACCAGGTACCATGTCAACTCTGATATATAATACTACAACACTTCTATATGAGCACATTACAATTCAGAGAGCTAATAATAAAAAGAAGTGATGCTGAGCTGATGAATTGATGCGATGCAATTAGAACTATTAGAATTCACAAGAGTCGACAGGCAATAATCAAACCCTTTTCATGCTGCCCATTGCAATTATCTTTGCACTTAAGAATCAACAAAGCACATAATGACTTGCACTTGATTAAAGAATTTATAAGAAATGGAATGTTAATTAGTATGTAGAAAATTTGGGCCATTTATTATTTTAGAGGACAACAAATTGTAAAATTAGTTAAGTTAAAACAATCAGTAGTGATAGATGTTTGCTGATTATAATGAGAAACCCGGACAATGGAAATTTCCAGTAGTTACAAGTGAATCCAGTAAAGCAGTAGTCGGCAAACTCATTAGTCAACAGAGCCAAATATCAACAGTACAACAATTGAAATTTCTTTTGAGAACCAAATTTTTAAACTTCAACTATATAAATAGATACATTGTTAGTAACTTAATTAGGGTAATCCTAAGCTTGCCTTTGCTAAAAATTCAAGGGCCAAAGAGCCACATGTGGCTCACATGTTTGCCGACCACTGCACTAAGAAGGACAGGATAAGAAGTAAATGGATGGACGATTGATATCATCATTGATTAATAAAACAGATAAGTCTTTTTCCAATTTTGACTTTCCCAAACAACAGTATTTCATATTATTTACACACACACACACACACACACACACACACATTCTCTCATGCATAATGCACATCAAACTCAACAAATATTTATCAGCTGTTAGTGTGTAATAAATTGTGTAGCAAATAAGGAATATATCCTTAGAAAAGATTATTAATTCAACATGAATTTTTTTTTTAAGTTTACTGAGTGAAGATAGTGCTTAGTCAACTGGCAATGCTAATAATCAGGAAAAGCTGCTATGCAATGGCTGTTTGTTTTAATAATGTTTATTCAGAACACACATGCACTTGATCTTGGGCAAGAAGATTAAACTAGCTTAGTATATCTCAGATATAAATAATAGGTTTTGCAACACATAAATTAATGAAAATTAATTATTTGCTAAAAATATTCCTGCATATTAGTTAAAAGGTACCATGTTTATAGATACAAAATATTAAAAGCCACTTTTCAATGAAGACAATTTAATAACCATGCCCAGTTTACCATCTGAAAAGTTAGTGTCAAATATAAATAGTTGAGAAAATGTCCACAAAGACTGTTGCACTCTGTGAATAAAGGAAACTAGACAAAGACGACACAATAAGCCTCCCATTCAGTTCATAAAACAGTTAGGAAAGGAAATCAATATTTTTTAAATAAATTATTTATTCAATCCCCAAACAAAGCTAAATTGTACAAAAATAATTCTAGAATCATTACCAGCATCCTATTTAAAAAAAATAGTATTTGTTTTGTGATTGAAAATGATGCAAATTTTCACTGTAAAATTTGAATGTGTAAAATGGGGAAAGTATTTGAATAGCATTTATTATATCATCAGAAAGACAAAAGATACATGCTGATGAAGATGTGAAGAAAGGGAAACCTTATGCACTGTTAGTGGGATTGAAAATTGATATAGACATTATGGAAAACAGTATGGAGGTTCCTCAAAAAATTAAAATAGAAGTACAATATGATCCAGCAATTCCATTTCTGGGTATATATACAAATGAAGTGAAATCACTATGTTGAAGAGATACTTGCAGTTCCATGTTCACTGCAACATTATTTACAATAACCAACACATGGAAACAACCACGTGTCTATCAACAGATGAATGGATAAAGAAAAGGTGGTAATGGTAATAAGTGCAGTGGAATACTATTTAGTGATAAAAAGGATGCCAATCTTGCCATCTGCAACAACACAAATAAAACTTGAGGGGATTTTTCTAAGTTAAATATGTCAGACATTTATACTCACACACAGTACAGATAAAAACTATATCTATCCAAGTGCCACTATCTAAACTAAGGGACAGGGAGAGTGTAGGGGGGCGGGGAATGAAGTCCTGATGCTAATTAGCATTGGAAAAAATATTCAACCAAGCCACTATTTAATAAACTTAAAACATCTATTAGAAAAGACTAAATAATATATGCAACTCAAACATACTTATGAGTCAGGAGATTGGCGCTGGCATAAACACCGGTAGGATTACACGTCAAGACTCTTAGGTATACTCATGGTTCCCAGTACATTCCTACACATTCCTACACTTTTGAGAGTCTATACATTGTTGGAAAAAAATAAATTGACAACAATAGAAAAGTTTATTTATGCAGGACAATACTGATGATATCCTGTTTTAGTGAAAACAAAAAGACACTCTACCATCTACACCAGAGGTTTTCAACCTATGGGTCACGACCCCTTTGGGGGTCGAACAAGCCTTTCACAGGGGTCACCTAAGACCATTGGAAAACCCAGATATTTACATTACTATTCATAACAGTAGCAAAATTACAATTATGAAGTAGCAACAAAAATAATTTTATGGTTGGGGGTCACCACAACATGAGGAACATATTAAAGGATTGCGGCATTAAGAAGATTGAGAACCACTGATTGACACTATTATTTTCAGTATTCAGACAGCAGACATGGGTAGAAAAAAGAAGAAAATACCAAATGCAAAATGTTCACAGTAAGTAAACTCTGTGCACTGAGTTTATGGCTAATTTTTATTTTTTCCAGGTGTCTTCCAATAAATATATTCACTGGGAGCTAACTTGTCTATAATCCCCCCCCCCAACTCATGCACTCACCCCCCTGTTGTCTGTGTCCATTGGTTAGGTTTACATGCATGCATACAAGTCTTTGGTTGATCTCTCCCCCTTACCCCTGGCCTCCCCTACCTTCTTTCTGAGGTTTGATTGTCTGATCAATGCTTCTTGGTCTCTGAATCTGTTTTTGCAATATCTCTTTTGAAGTTGCCATATATACCTAGCTCCACAAATAGCTTTTAGACTTATTGTAACGTCGCACTAATTTGCTCATTAATTAATAAGTTAAATAAAACATCTACTTAATATCTGTTTACATTATGTTTGTTATGTAATGGTTTTAGCACTTAAAAAATATTCTTTAATACCCCATAAGCCCAATTGAGAGAATTCCTACAAAATAATTGACCTATGCTCTTAAAAATGTCAAGATCACAAAAAACAGAGAAAGGCTGAGGAATGGTTACAAACTAAGAGGAACCTGACAGATAAATACAAACAGTAATCCTGGGTCAGATCCTGGACCAGAGTGGTTTGGTTATTTTTTATTTGTTTTTATTTCATTGTAAAGGAAATCATTGGAATAAAAAGTAACACTCATAAGATCTACACGTTAGATAATAAAATTTAATCACTATCACTGTTAATTTCCAATGTTAATTTCATGGTATTATGATTATGTAATAATAAATGTACACTAAAATGTTTAAGGGTAATAGCCATCAAGTCTGCAAGTTACTATCAAATAATTCAAAAATGAACAATCACAAATATTATTCATAAGTGATACAATATCTAAAAGTGTGTGATAAAGGTGGCATCAGTTCGTAAAATGATAAAGATATGATGGAAATCTTTGTACTATTTTCATAACTTTTCTATGCTTAAAATTTTTTCAAAGTAAATTTTTAAAATAACATCACATAAATAAGAATCAAGTTAGAAAATGCATAAGTCATGAATTGAGGATCCGCAGTAACATCACTAAAAAAAACACACAAAAAATCCTATAATCTCCCTGGTTTCTACATGCCTTCATGATGCCAGCTTTTTTTCTAACTGAAGCTTGGAAAAGTTCAGCACTGTCATGATTGCTATTCCAGTGACTTTGTTGATAGCAGATGTTGTTTTTCACTATAGATATGAGTTGGAGGTTTTCCAACTTCTTCCTTGGGACCAACCAAGGGAGACAGAGTTGTGAGATAGAGTGGAGGCCTGACAGTGGGGCTGAAGGGGTGAGAAGATGGGGGCAGGGAACAATGGGCAAGATTTATTTACACATTGACCATTTATTAACCATTCATTGGCCATTTCTACCATTGTGTCTTGATATAATAGCGTGATTCAGGCAGAAAGAACTGCTTGGGCAGAAATAATTATGGGTCTATCAGCCAAGTTAATTTTGCAAAAATTTTGGAAGAAATACACTTAAAGCAATACTCTATTACATATTTATGTGGATTTAAGCAAACTATAAAATAGTGAGATAGCAAGAAAAGTAAAGATGAAAGAGGGAAGAGAAGCGAGGTTAGATGAGAGGGCACTAAATAAACAGGCAGACTCGGGATTTGCTGGCATCCAATGGACATACTGTTTGCACAATTGAAAACTCTAATCTGCTTCTTCAAACTCATAGACTCTCAACCCTGCCACTTGGACAACACCAGGAATGCCAGTCCTGTCCCTGTTAGTAAGACTCCTGATTAGCTTAGCATTGTGTGTGAAACTAAAAATTCACTGTGGCATTAGGAACCAGTTTGTTAGGAATGTTGCAAACTATAAAAATCTAAAAGGTTTTAAAATATTAATAGTACTTGAATGGCTTTCTCCCAGATGGCCAGGCAGCTGACTACAGTTTTTTCCTAGAACCCTCTGCTTTTATCCTCCAAATATCCCCAATATAAAGCAGTTTTAATCTTTTGTTGCTGCTGTAAAAATTTGATATACTATGGGACAACATAACTGTCAGTATCTGAATGTATGGATGAGAAGTGAATAGAATAATCCAGGATGGTTGCCACTAATCATACAGTTCAAAACTCAGTGATAATGGGATTCCTGATTATTAGCAAAACCCCTCACACTGGAAGCTGATTAGCTTGGAGCCCAGGAATGTGGCTGTGGTAGTTAGAACTGGCACTGGTAGGGGTAAGTGAGCCTCACTTTCTGCCTATCTGTTCTGGGCCCCCAATCTATTAAAGGCTTATGAGAGCTCACTGTACAATTTCAGTGAGCACTCATTGAAAGGAACAGCAGTTTGCAGCAGTTTGATCTGAAGAATTTAATGTTGTTTTGTACATGTTCTTGTAAAAGTTATGAAAAAGGGTTGTGAATTCAAATATAATTCATAGGAGTTACTGTCATGGTGTTCTGGTTTTCTAGCTAGTGCTGGAAGGCAAGCCCAGATAATGACCCAGGTTATATGTGTAAACAACAAGAGTGAGCAAAAATGAAAAAGAAGCCTGCCTGGCATGGCTCAATGGTTGAGCAACAACCTATGAACCAAGAGGTCATGGTTCGATTCCTGGTCAGGGCACATGCCCAGATTGCAGGCTCGATCCCCAGTGTGGGGGCATGCAGGAGGCAGCCAATCAATGATTCTCTGTCTTCATTGATGTTCTCTCTCTCTCTCTCTCTCTCTCTCTCTCTCTCTCTCTCTCTCTCTCTCTCTCTCTCTCTCTCTCTTTCCCTCCTTCCCTCCCTCCCTCCCTCCCTCCCTCCTGAAATTAGCTTAAAACAATTAAGGGGGAAAAAAAGAATAAGACGTGAAGAGAAGAATGAGAAAGTTGGAAAGAAAGGGATAAGAAACAGAGAGGAGATGAAGAGGGGGAAAAAAAGGTAAGGAAGGAGAAGGAGTAGTTCATGAATAAGGAGAAATAGGATAGGAGAAAGAAGAGGATGTTATGTGCTTAAAATTCTCCATGAATCAGGCAACATTTCATCTGCCAAATGGAGATATTCCTGCTTCCTGTCTCATCTTTGGGCCAGAGCTTTGTTTTTCCTAGACAATGCTCAGAAGGGCATAAGCAAGATTTTCCTCCTTTATGCTCCCCTTTCTCTGCTTTCATAGCAGACAGAAACTTCTGATTGGCAGAGGATGTTTTCTTTACATCCCAGAGGTGGGCAACTTATTTCATGGTTGTGAGGGTGAGAGGTTTGGGACGCAGCACAGTGTTGGTTGCACCTCTTGACTTTAACTGCCCTGGGACAACAGTTTCCTGAGTTCCGACTACACACTCCTGCAGAGTCCTCAGCTTTTCTGTCTCAGGGTTTTCTCTGAAGCCCGGGACACATACTCAGTCTGTGTCTGCAAGCTCTTCCCAGAAGGGCACACATGTGAATGTCCCCAGAGTCAATCCTCGACCCTTGTGGGGTGAGAGTTGTGGAATAGATATTTCCAACTCATGTTCTTGGTAGGAACAGTTCTGAAGTAAATTTACACAGTTGCTCAGAGAATCCCCAATGGAAATGAGCCCCAGATTTGTTTTTATCCACACATGAGGATTATGTTTATTGGTGTTTATTGATTTTTCAGAAGATAGAGAGAAAGAGAGGCATTGATAACATCCAGCAGTCACTGAGTAGGGATCAAACCAGCAACCTCGGTATGTGCTCTGACCTAGGCCCCAGGGTATCTGCAGGTGTTTGTTGTGGTATGTGCCCTGACCAGGAATCAAACCTATAATCATTTGGTGTATGGGATTACTCTCCGACCAACTGTGCTACCAGCCAGGCCATGTGCTCTAGTTTTCAATAGCTTTCTTTTCAATTTTACTCTCCCCACTTCCTCACTTTTATTTCCCGGAATCACTTTCCAAATAAACTGCACTCTGTATTGGCTATATTTTCTAATTTTTTGTATTCTTGATGTTTTGGCAGCTGGGACCTTGCTGACCATACTAGCCAATTTTTAAGAGGTGGTAAATGGCATGCCTTTACTATGTTAAACAACAAATCCAAAAACCCAGTCTCTGAACCAACTCCTCTATCTGCCTCTTACACTTCCAGAAAGTAAGATTCCTCTGTTCTAATCATTTCAAAGTCATATACTAGACAATTCTCCACCGTCCCTCTACCCAAGAACCACAAAAATTACTTAAACTAGCCAATCATAAGCTTGCTGGCACTGCATTGTCTTGCTTTTCCCTCAGAAACCACAATAAAGGCTCTTTTCCATGCTTTTCCCTCACTCCTGTCTCCTGACCAATCCTGGGGCTTCCCTATATGTCCCTGCATGGCAGTCCAGTCCCTCCCACAGCAAGGTGTGCCCCCTTCTCTTAGGGGCTCTGTGAGTAGCAAACTGTCTTTTCAATGGCAATGATCTCCCCATATGTTGACCTTATATAATATAACTAAATAATAATAAAAACCTACATCTTAAAACACTCCCAAATTCTTATCTTATATTCAGTTTGCAAGAGAATTCAAATAAAGAATGATTATTACTTTTAACTAAAGGCCTGGTGCATGAAAATTCATGAACTGATCTTCCCCCTCTCACAGTCCAGGAGCCCTCAGGGGTGAGAGGTGACTTGGTGATCAGGGGAAGGTGATGCCCCATCACCCTCTGCTGCTGCCACTGCTGGCAATGCAAGCATTGGCCTGCCCTAGTTACCTGAGCCTCGGGTGGCCCTGAGTGGCTGGATAGACACCATCCAAGGCTTGCCTGCACCTCAGGCATTGGCTGGACAGACACCATCCGAGGCTTGCCTGCACCTTGGGCTGGCCCTGGATGACTAGGGGGCAGAGGGGACTCGGGGACTCTGGAGCTAGGTGTGCTTTCAGAGTTGAGGACTGAGGGGACTGAGCACCAAAATGTTGTGGTTGTGGGCACCGCCATCTTTGAGGGTGTGACAATCAATTAGCATATTCCCTCCTTATTGGCTGTGGGCACTGCCAGCTTTGAGGGTGGGGCAGTCAATTAGCATATTCCCTCCTTATTGGTTGTGGGCACTACCATCTTTGCAATGCTGTGGGGAGTCAATTAGCATATTCCCTCTTTATTAAATAGGATTATTTGCTAAATGAATGAATGAATGAAAAATAATGATGCTAAAGAGGTAGAAGGGAGATAGCATCCAACTCAATGGCCTTTCAACAGAGGGGCCTAAGAATAGGAAGTGACCATCCAGTTCATCTGCTGGATCACTGGACCATATGCCTCCTTGCTTCACAGCATCTACCTCCTTAGGAGCCATCCTTTCTCTCCTTCAGATATCTGGGACAATTGTGAACAGTAAGTAGCTTGCAAGCCAGAAGGAGAGAATGAGACAGAAGTTAAGAAAACATACTTAAAAGAAATATATACAGTCCTTGTTAGGGAATAGATTTCTCATTTTTATTTTTAAACTGAGCGTATATTATAGTTATATTTTAAACATACCTAAGAAGAGGATAAAAAATGAAAGTCAACAGAAGTTAAAAAGAAGGCAGGAAGTGGTACACATTTGGGCCTTTCTGTGAGAAAAGAGGACATTTTTCATCCTAGGCCCCAGGGTATCTGTTAGTGCACTGGGAGAGGTAATTCATTAAATGGACTTAAGGTTAATGCGCCTTCAAAGGAGAACAATTTATCTCCTCTTCTCCAATAGGATCAGGCCAGGAGGTGTTACAGTTCAAAAATGTTATCCTGGTGAGATGCTCCTGTAATGATCTCGGGTCCCCTAACTTCCGCTTTCTCATTCATTATACCCAGATGACTAATGCAGGATGGGAGGGTGTGGGACTTTCTCCTGAAGGTGTGAGTACTTAAGTTCTTTCCTGAACACCAGGAAATATTTATATTCTGATTTATCTTCAGATCCCAGCCCAACCAAAGTGCAGCAGGGTGGTGTCAAAAGGCAGGATATGCTAGTTTAAATGGGTTCAAATGAACCTAGAATGGTATTAAGTCTATTTTAGAAAAAGCAGTTACAATGTTATTATAAAATCTGCTGAGTTATCCAAGTGAAACCAGGCAAAATATAGGAAGCTATGAGTGAATTGTTTCATACTAGATTCCCAAAAGTCCAGCTTTATTTTCCCCAGAAAAATTAATGTCTTCATCCAACCATTCTCTCTTTCTCAGAATATACACACATGCATACATATATCCATACACATATGTGGAGGAAGCTATAACATGCATAAAGTTACACACACACATCCGTACATTCAAGAACTTCTGCCTCCTGCCTCTGCCTTTCCTGCCCTTGAGAAGCAACTGCCTGGAAGGGAAGACTTGTGTGTATGAGAGAATTGTGATGATATAATCTGTTTTGTGTAAGAGTAAGTAGTGTGCAAAAAGCTATAGAGAACTGGAGAGCACCAAGTGGAGAATAAATAATTCTGACTCACTTGACTTAGATTTTGAATTGGAGGTGAGTCAAGGATAAAGTCCAAAGTAATAAGCCAGCATTTCTCAACTCTTGAGTGTACCCTTAGAATATCCCCAGGAGCTTTAAAAAAAAATGACAACACTTGGACTCTCCACCTAGCAACTTAGATTCAACTGGCTCAGGGTGGGTCCCAGTCATTTGACTTGCCTCTGCTCTGTTTTATCAGCACCAAAAAAACAATGCCTAAAATATATTTGCTGACCACACAGTCCCCTAAATATTGGGAAAAGGGACTGAATAGAGGGCAGGAAGTGGCTTGGAGTCTTGCTCACTTCCTGGAGGTAAGGATTATGTGTTTGTGGCTGAAAAGGGAAGACCTGGCTGCCTCACTCAGTTCCTGCATATTTTTAAGTAGACAGTGTGGTAGCTAAGTGACACCTCTGGAGGCACAGCTCTGTGGGCAATGAAAGGTGCAGGCAAAGACTTCTACTGTTGCCACAGAGCAGAAGAGTGACTGTTTCTTCCCCAAGTCAGATTCTATGGGCAAAATATTTCAAAAGAATATGCCACATGCACATGCACACAGATCTGGTTTTACTCTACCAGTCACTGTGGGGTAGGCTAAATTGTGATAACCTCAAATCCAGGGGGTTAATATCATAAAAGTCTATTTTCCTGTTCAATACAGGTCAGCTAACTGGCTTGTTTACCATAGTCAGTCAGGTATTCAGGCTGATGGTGATTCCCAGTTGGAGAGGGTTTCTCATTATTACCATCTCAGGAAGAAGGATATTTACATGGTGAATCGTGCATTAGCTCAATACTTCCACCAAAATAAAATCTGTCATTTGTGCTCTCATTCTATTGGTCAAATCAAATTGTGTGTCCATGCTGAATCTGAAAGGGAGTAGGAGAGTACTATCTCAGTAAATGGCTAAAAGGCAGGGAGCTAGAAATATTTGATAAGCAACAATGATGACTATGACATTTGCTAATAAACAAGAGTGAAATTCCACTGCATTTGGAGTTTATGTAAGTTTGGCTAAATTCTAATTCACTGCCCAAAGGCTGAATAACTCCAAAAAAAGCTAGAATAAGTTCTTACTATTTAAAGGGGGGAAATTACAAATTGCCAGACAGGTTTGCTACATGTATTTCAAGGTCAAAAAACCTATACCCCTTTAGGAACAGTGCCTTATAAATAAGGTCATTGTCATAGATGACAGCTCACTTAAAGAATCACATACCAACCACAGAGGGTTTTCATCACCCGACTCTCAGAGAGTAATGAATGTTTCGCAATGCACTGGAGGCATCATCTTATGACCTGGGCTTACAATGAGAAATGCACATCTTCCAAAAGCATGAAGAGAAGAATAAGGGCTTTCACATGAAGTGAGCAGGGCTGAACCCAGAAAAAATAGTCTGGCTTCATTGGAAACGGTCCAACATAAGGACAAGGGCCTTTTCCAGATACTGGGATCAAAACGCCTTTAAACCAGTTAACCCTATAAATTAATGTGCTCACCACGCTATGTGGGTCTTTGGAGATACAGGGATTTAAACACTCACTTTTATGGGTATTTCGTACTATTGTTTCAGCACAGATTAGATGCTTTCCATTTTGGCTGCTATTTCTTTCAACACCGACTCCTTTTCAGCCTGGTGGAGGGTGGAATAAGCTCTGCTGGGCACACCCTCATTGAGCTCTGTGCTTAGGGAAGCACTGGGTCACCTTGCTTTCTCAACCCTAAACCCACCTAGATAGCTGAGGTCAAATCAGATTGGGATAGCTTATGTGAGAACTTGAAGACTTTATAGAAAAGTGTCCCAATAACTGGGACCGGTTTGGCTCAGTGGATAGAGCGTCAGCCTGCGGACTGAAAGGTCCCGGGTTCGATTCCGGGCAAGGGCATGTACCTTGGTTGCGGGCACATCCCCAGTAGGGGGTGTGCAAGAGGCAGCTGATCAATGATTCTCTCTCGTCGATGTTTCTAACTCTCTATCTCTCTCTTCCTCTCTGTGAAAAATCAATAAAATATAAAAAAAATTAAAAAAAAGAAAGAAAAGTGTCCCAATCTAAGCCCCCATCTTACCATTGAGTGTTCTATACTTAGATTGATATTCTGAGTTTTATAAAAATCCCATCATTGGGTTTCTGAAAGTATCTATTATATTAGTGTGGAGGAGGCTGGATGGCTTGGGAGGCCAGGATAATTAAAGATATTAGAAGGAACAGAAGGAAAAGAAATAAAACAACTGATTTTTCAATCTCCATCATGGTACAATAATTAAAAAAAAATGAGCCAAACATTGAACAAGCAATTTCTGAGAACACAGAACAAACTGCTTATTTGTGGATAATTATGAGACAAATGAACAAATAGCAGGCTCAGAATATATTAAAATCTTAAAGGGGAAGTGTAACTAATGATGAGGATAACAATGCTAAGTATTCACAAAAATAATTACAACACCTTTGTCTCCAAAGGTCTAGGTTTTTAATGTTCTTTTTCAGAAACATCATCTGAGTTTAATCCAAAGGCACAGAAGGATATATGGTTGATTTCTTCCGTAAATGGACTGAATGCCCAAGTAAAAGCTGCTGGTTATCCTGGGGAGGTGGTCCAGAGAACATTGAAATGGTCCCACACAACATGTACAGAAGCGGAGTTGTCTCCTTGTCCAATTGGGCTTTCTTTCCTCTTGGCCAAATGATCATTATTGATCTATCACCCTTGGGTTTGTTTAAAGGGAATAAAAAGTGATTTGTACTGTGACCTATTCTCCTTTTTTCTGGTTTGGTTTTTATGACTTTATTGCTTTGGTACCAAGTCTGTTTTAATCTGCCCAATTACAAGTATCACAGAATTCTGGAAAAGATCTGATGTCATAACAGAGAGGAAATGTTATTTGCCTAAAGTCACATCATGCAAAATAAAAAACCCAGTCCACTGAACTCCCAAGTAATCTCCTAATGCCAGCTCATGGTCAGTTAGGTCTAAGGCAGGGCAATTTCATCCTTTATTTATACCACCAGCTTCTTTGGCGGTCTGGATGAGCTGTGGACCTTTGCATAGTCATATTTTCAACTAAATACATTAAAATACATAGGATTACAAAGGAAGCATTGTATTAATATACACTTCTTAAATATATATTATAGTTTTTAACAATTCCGCAAAATGCTAATATATGCATAATTATTAGCAAATAAGACAAAATAGTTAAATTTCTAATATCTAAAATAATTTTTGGGCAGTGATGTACATAAATGAGATTTTTGAGCTATCTGCAACAGTGCAATGTGATGTGAAAATGTCTGTGATTTCTATGGGTGGCCAAGTGACTTTTGTGGAATGGAACTTACATTCATTATCCAGACATACTAAATTTTAGTTAGAAGTTAGTAACCATGCCCTACCCAGGCTGGCTCAGTGGACAGAGCGTCAGTCTGGGGACTGAAGGGTCCTGGGTTCGATTTTGGTCAAGAGCATACACTTCAGTTGCAGGCTCGATCCTAGCCCTGGTTGGGGAGGGTGAGCATGAAGATGGCAGCAATCAATGTGTCTCTCTCACATTAATGTTTCTCTCTTTCTGTCTCTTCCCCACTTCCACTCTCTCTAAAAATCAATGGGAAAATATCCTCAGGTGAGGATTAAACACAGACACAAAATAAAAGAGAGACAGATAGAGAAGTTATTGAACAATAAAGATGCCACTTTTTTTTTTCTATTCCTCTTCATGGATACCTGGCTTCTAATCCCTGATGCTAGGTTATCAGTTCAGCAACCCTGGAAAGAGCATTCACCCATTTACCATTATGATAAGTGAGCATACCGCCACCAACTAATACTTATTTAGCACCTCTTGCCTGCTTACCAGGGTACCAAATCCATAAATATACAGTGTATGGTACCTGCTGTGTCAAGCAGAGAATATAATTAGAAAAAAACACCCACACACATAGAGATTTAGAAATATTCACTACAAGAGGACACCAGAGTTCAGATCATTGGAGAGCAAGCAGTCTAGATTCTGGTGCTAATTCAAGGTAAATACATAATTGCGGATGTATAAAACGTGGGCCTTCATCTGTGTTTGCAGACTGCCTAACGCAGCAACTATCGTGGGGGAGGGAAAGAACAAATGGCACAAGTAATTTGAAAATCTAGGTAGAGAGAGCCACACACACAAAGCAGCTCCTGGAAAAAAAAAATAGTGAAGCAATATATCACCAAGGTGCAGACTAAACAGACACAATTTCAGGGGGTTCCAGAAGAAAAGGTGCTTTCACTTCAAGCTCAGCACAAAGGGAGGTCTCTGGGCAAAGACTCCATTGTTCTTGGTTTACGGTCACTTTCCATCCATCTGCAAAAACACACATATACCCCAGTCTTTTTGCTGATATAAGTGGTTCCAAATTTCATTCCTAGGCTGGCAAACAAGGAGTCATTTCTTAGGAGCCAGTGATATATGATACCACATTCCTAAACTTTTTCTCTCCTAAATTTCCACTGAAGTTGAATGGCCACTTTGAAACTTAATGATAAATGGTGGAAACTCATTTCCTTCTGGTATTGGTGTTAGAACAAGACTCATTTAGCAAACAACAGATTGTCGATTCTGAACTAAACAGAGGAATGGCATCTGGTTCATAGTTTAGAAGCTGAGATTTCTTCTGCTTCTACTGAATACATTCAATAACAAAAGGGAGTGAGGGCCTGGGTAATTTTAACTTCGTTATCAGGACATCTAAATTATTACATTTATAAATAAATTACATAGTAAATTTAATAATAGGTAGTAGGTATTCAAAACCGACTTCCTTTAAACAGTTCCTAAGCTAATAATGACTAAACTAGCTAAGAGTATAACATAATTGCCTTGAAACCTAATCTGAGCCATTTTAGTCCAGATAAATGATACAGCATGTTGCTTAAATGAAATCAGCACTAGTTACACCGTCAGGAAACTGTAATTTAAGGCTAAATGTTGTGAGTTGTTTGAAGATAACCTATTTGGGCATCAGAGAGTGAGCCACCATAAAGATTTTGGAGAAGCAGAATGAAAAGAATCCAGAAGAAATGTATATTATCATAGACCAAAAGTGTCATTAAAATCTTATAAGCTGATGAACACTAAGTTTTCTTCCCAACCCAGAAGTCGGTGTTTATAACTTTCCTATTAGAACCTCATTCATTCATCAATTTGACAACTGTTTATGGGCCCCCCTAGATGCTAGGTAGGAGGGAGGACACACAGATGATGAATAAGGCACAATCGAGGTTCTCAGGGATCTTGCATTACAGTTACAAGATAAGACCTGGGAACAATCAACCAAGTGTCAAGCTCCACATGGTAAAAGGGCATGGCTCCAGCTCTGCCCCCACTGTATTAAGTAGTCCATTAAAACCCCCACCATGTTACTATGCACTTATTGAGATGTCTGTCTCCCTACTGAAGCATCGGCTCCTAAAAGTTATAGAAGTATCTTACCACGGTGTTCCTCATGTCTACTATATGGCTGGCAGGTACATTTTAAGCATATGGTAACTGGATGGATGGACAAGTTTGTTCCTAATTAGTATTATCAGGGAGTATTCATGGATTAGTCCTATTTTTAAATGAGCCCTTGAAAATCAGTTTGCTGTTTTCATCCTGGTCGATTTTCCATGGTTGTCCACATCTGGGTGGGATCAGGTGACTGAGTTCTGGCCAGTGTGGATGAAAGGTATGAAGGCCACTCTCAGGCCTGGCCAGGACATGTCCTGCTTGACCCTCTGTCCAGGGGTTTAGAAATAGAGGACTTGAGATGGTGGAATCACATGTTGGAAGAAACCTAAATCCCTGAGTTTATTGCCTGCAGGAGAGTCCCCCAATTAGGAACATACACATTGTTCTTTGAGTGAATGAGAAACAAACCTTTGCTGTGTTAAGTCACTGGGATTCTTGAGTTGTTTGTTACAGCAGCTAGCCTATTCTGACTAATACAGTTGGGGGCAGTATTAATGAACAAGGTCATTCCTTTTGGAGGAAATGGCATGAGCTAGATCCAGAAATGCATGCAGAAAGGAACCAATTCCAATATTGCCACTAAAAATACAATTGTTCCCTTAGCTTACTTTCAGAGTTAGAATATAATAAAACAGAGGTAGTGAGTTTATGGGTCAAATCTGTTCCTTAGAATCTTTTGTTTGGTAGGTACCTGTTTGCATGTTTTAATAGATAATACACTAGCCATGGCTGATGTTTCTCAGTGGTTAGAATATCAGCTTTTGCACCAAAGGGCCAAGGGTTTGATTCCCAGTGAAGGACACATACCTGGTTTGCAGGTTTGATCTCTGACCTGGTTGGGGTATGTGACCTAGGCAACCAATTTATGTGTCTCTCTCACATGGATGTTTCTCTCCCTTCTCCATACCTTACTTTCTCTCTCTCTAAAAATCAATGGAAAAAATATCCTCAGGTGAGGATAACCAAAAATAAATAAATAAGTAACAATATAAAAGTCACACCAGTGAAAATATAGATATGCTTAAGATGTAGCTTTAGTGTTGACACCTCCTAAATACCGTGTCAGTTTTATCTTCCCAGTGTAAGTTTCTGAGTGACTGAATGAATGGGTGGATAAATGAATGCTGTATGAATAAATGAATGTCATCAACATATCAACCATTCCATACAAATCCAGCTGTCCCTAGTGTTTTCCCAAAGCAAGCCAGGAAGTCTCCTAAAATATTGATGGAGAGAGATGCCTAGGGGAACACATCTGTGTGCCTCTAAGTTATAAATAATGCTACTTTGCTCTGAGTGCCAGGAAAGATAAATTTCTGTGCTCATTGATATAAATTATTCCTCCCTCATTATGGTATAATGCGCCAAGATTAGGAAAATCTGGATTCAGAATCTTCCACTCCGGAAAAATCACTTAGGTGCTCATGACTCTGCTTGGCTGATTTGCTGGCCCATATTTTTACACATTTCCCTACCACCTCTACCCACAGCTAACCAGGATGTTAATGTTCCAATTATTTATACCAGAAATTAGAGCCAGCATTGCACTTGCTGGTAGCCTAATCAGTCCAAATAACCCATTTTACTTTTTAGTACCCACTCTCTACCCTCCTGTCCCTATTAAGTGCTTTCAGTTTCGTTACTCTGGGAAGGATGCTTAGGAAAATGGATATCTAAAGCGTAACAGAGGAGAAGTGATAGAAATTAAATGCAATATTTTGTTTTAGGGTCTGTTCTTTTGCTAATCTACAAATCTGGCTTAAGCTTTTTGTTCTATTTAATTCTATGGCAGAGCAGGTTTGAGAGCCCTGTGCCATGGGGGCATGAAACGGCCACCTATATGGAAACAAGTCATTTTTTCATAATGATAAATTGACTCTCAAGGAAAGAAAATTTATCCTAATAAGAGTATTCACTGAATTTAGGAAATAGGAGCCTCAAAGGAGGCAAATAATCGTCTTCAAGGATGTAATTAACTGCAGAAGCAAGGCCTCTCATTTCTAAGAAGCCTTTCTTTAGTTCCCATTATTGCGCTGTAAGGATCATGCTGGTGCCATTACAAAGGCAAAACTAAAGGATGCTCATGGTGAGACACATACACATATAAGGTAACAAGAGGGGAAATGTTTTGCAGATCCTTGAATGTAAAAATTTATGACATCAAAAAAGGATTTCTAGAAAGTACTAAAATAAGGAATACCATCTATAGGAATCTATGCATGCTATTCAAAAACAACAGTGAGAAAAGTACTAACTGGCCAGTTTTTAAATTATAAAAGAGGCTGTCTAACACAGTATATGTAAGATGAAAGGAAATTACTTTACAATATTTATTTTTTACAGTTGTAAGCCACAAGGAATGATCTACTGCCCCAATACACTGCTTTTGACCTTTGGCAGAAGTTAATACTTCAGAGAAACACTATGTTGATATCTATTTAGAGCAAAAAATATGCTCCTACCCCTAGGCTCTTGGGATTTTATTCTATGAATTAATAGGCATCATTAGGAAGAAGATATTCAATGCAATATTGTATAATTTCAAATAATGCAAAATAGCCCAAATGTACAAGCAGAAAATGAATAACTTGCATCCTATCAAATTAACTGAACTATCAAATATAAAGTAATTACAAAGTCAATATGGCAGCATGGAAAATGTTTCTGACATAATTAATAAAAAAGTCAAAATATGAAATTGCATTTACAACATGATGATTGTTACTAGGAAAAATGTACTGTATTTTCCTGATTCTATCATGTTGTCCACTTTGAGGCATAATTTAGTAACAATCATTATGTAGCCAATAGATCATGTATTACTCAATCAGATCTTACAAGTTTTTAATAAAATATTAAGGTAGCATTTCTTTATTTATGTATTATGTTTAAACTTAATATACTCCTAAAACACATCACAGAAAATAAATAATCAAAAATTTCCAGATATATTGAGACATGACATATAACATTGTATAAGTTCAAGGTGTACACCACAATTATTTGGTATGTACATATAGCAAAATAATTTTAGTTAAAATCCATTACCCACATAGGTATTTTTTTTCTTGTGAGGAGTACTTTTAAGATCTACTCTCTTATCAACTTTCAAATATACAATACACTATTGTCAACTATAGTCACCATGCTATACATTACATCTCTAGAACTTATTTATCTTTTAACTGGAAGTTTATAAATTTTGGCCAATGAATGAAAGTGGTTAAAATAATCAAAGTCTTTATGTAATCCATAATTAACCACCAAGTTTTAGAAGGTTGATTTTCAAGTCTCTCTAAATGACAAACTCATATATACAATTGTTATACTTTTATGCATATACTCGTATAGAAACAGAGTTTGTAAATAAATGCTTAGAAACACATATAATTCTTATAAATAGTAATTTTCCCTATCTGAAAATAATCACAAAACCCAACATTTTTGTGTTTGTTGGCACAAGGCTGCTTTGTGCTCAGTGGGAGCAGTGGATGTCAGCCTGTTTTTGGGCTGGGTAGAATGGGCGGTGACTATGCCAACTGAAGCTTGAGGAAACCTGCTGAGTTTCAGGTAGATGGAAGAAGAGCATGAGATCGCACTGGGGACGTGGCCACATTGGCTCAGTTCTCTCCTTGCCTGGGTGGCCAGGGAGCTCTGAGGGGGTATTGTGTGCTTGGTGTAGTTGAATTGTTGGGGTGATCAGTCTAACACATTGGTTTCTCCAGAATGTCAGTCTGTAGGAACTGCTCAGAACGTTGCCCCGCTTGGCCCTTTGAACTCTTGGAAGGTCTGTATAAAGCCTTCTCCCCCTGGGAGTACAGGCCAAAGGTGCCCAGGGTAAAGAGAGAGGGTTGGCAATGGGAGGGGGATAAGAATAGGGTACAAAATCACAAAGGGTAAAGCCCATGCCCTGCATATTTGCAGTTTATTACAGAAGACAAATAAATAGATGATTATAAAGCAGTGCAACTGTTGGGTCTATGGCAGGAAGGGCATATACTTAGGCTTGGCCTGAGGAACAGACCAGACAAACTTCTAGAGGAGAGACAGTGGAAGGCAGGGTAACTAGTTATCAGGAGAAAGTGTTCTGGAAGAGGGGATACCATGTGTCAAGTCCTGGTGACATGGTCAAGCATGGGTATTTGAGGAGCTGGAAGTTCCTTCCAGGGCAAACAGCTGCGATGCAGGAAAATAAATGTCATCTCTGAAATTCTAAAATGTATGCATTTTGATGTTCATTTCTACTTATGCTCTCTGACTTACCAGATAGAAGTTTAAATATTGCAATATTGTAATTTGTCTAAATACACAAGCATCATAGCTAGCTCAAACCATATCTTATATAAACTCTAGTAATTCGATTGGATTTAGCCATGTATGCAGGAAGAAAAAAACACACGTTTTTTCTTATTTTTAAGAACCCTGCAATTAACAGTCATTTTCATTGGTTCTAGAAACCACACTCAATTTTGAAATCTTTAAATAATCCAGCTATAGGAAAATGTGAAAGAGCCCAGGTATCATCTAGTAAGAATGACCTTGGCAGTGTGGAGCAAAAACTAGCTAGCCTTACTTGGAGCAGACTGGGATTCATAGGTAGAAAGGTAAACAAGTACCAAAGGTCCCCATCCTCTCAGCATTGGTGTGCTTGAGCCTGGCCCACCATGGGCTTTTCTTACAGAGGGACCACTGCCCTTTTGTGGAGCAATGAAAGCAGTCTTGTAAGCAGGGTAACACAATTTGGAATTGGGTGAAAAAAATAGTTTGGAAGTGCCAGCTGCTAGCATCTAGCAATTTTTGAGTGTTGGGTTTGGGTGCAGACTTCCTTCTGGGGATAGTGGGGGTGGAGGGGGGACACTGGTTTCAGGTCGCTTGTTACCAGGCAACTCAGCGAGTCTCTATAGCAATTTACTACACAATCTGGGTTGCCTCTGAACAGATAGAGTTGTTTTATATTTGTCAGTTAAAAATACATTAAGGTACCATGAGCATGCAGGAAAGTGCATAAAATTTAACGTACACTTTGATAAGTTCCTATATATGTTTATACTGGGGCAAATCACCACAACTAAGAAAATGATAAAAGAGAAGACAGGACAATGAGGAAGCATAGGGGAGGATCAGGGCAAAACGGGAACAGACAACATGTGACTAGCCAACCGAATACTTCCTAGTCAGTGACAACCCAGGTTGTCTAGCATATTCCCATATTTGGTCCATTCTTATCTTTCCTTCTCCTGCTCTACTGGCCTCTAATCCAGGAGGTGACAGAGCCCCCAGATTGTGGCCACAACACATTACTACCAGTCATGGGAAGGCATGGAAAAGCAGACTTATGCAGATGAGTTGCTTTCCAAATCCAATGCTGCAATACAAGGAGATTTTCTGGCAAATTAGCTGCTTGGGCTGCTGTAGTAGTCATTGGTAACTCTGTATTCTGCCATGTACATTTTTCCTCTGTACCTGTCCCTCCCCAACTCTCATGGCTGCATATCATGCATCTCTGCTTTCTTTGCCACCAGGTGCGGTAACGACACCTGTTAACTCCACCTGGACACAGAAATTGTTCAGGGGCTCAAAGCAGAGTCATGAGAGCCCATTTTTCAGGATTGATGTGTTTATTAGAAGAAAGAAGGCATCTTCTTCCTCCTGAGATCTTAAGCACTAGACTAGCAAATTAGAGTAGAAGTCATATGGGTAGGTACTAGAGCCAAACTGGCTCCTAAAATCCAGATCTATTCCTTATAATGACATAATTTCATAGAATGTTTTTCAAAAACAAAGGAGATAATGCTTGTAAAATGCCATTAAAATGCCAGAATGATAGCCATTGCCAAGTTACTTTAGGCTGGATTAGTGGAGTTATTTTTGCTGCCCAGTAAGAAGCTCTTGCTTGAGACCCCAGAAAGGAACACAATATCCATAGAAGGAAAAAAAGAAAGAACTGGAGACCTGATGACCTCATTCAATGCATGGATGCAGCCTGGACTGCAATCACAATCTCTGCTTGGCTTGTCATATTACCTGAGGAAATACATTACTATGGATGGAAATACATTTCCCAGTGGAATGAGTTTTGGAATCTTACAACTCTGATTCAAGATGTTAGCCAAAGCTTCCTGATTCTCCTGCAGTAAAAATGCATGCCTACCCATCTCCTTACAACTGGATATGATGGGCTGCTAGGGTGAGCAAACTGCAGAAGAACAAACTCTGCCTTTATTTTCTATGTTCTTAAATAATAGGCATGATTTTTATTTACTCCATGATAGCATCCATTTTCATTTTCTTTGTCAAAAGTGCCCAAGTCAAAGAGGTAAGTCCAAGCAAGAGGGGAGGAAAAGTTTACTTGTGCTGTTGGTTCTGCTCCTTCTGCCTTTCTAGAATAAGAAAATAAATTGTAGAGGTGGATTTATTTACCAGTAAATGTCACACTCATTAGTGAAACTCTCAACATATAGTGAGGCAGATGAATGTGCAGATGGAAAAGTGCCCAGTTCACTCTCCAATTTCCTGTCAGGATATGATCTAAAATAAATTTAGATTAATAGGCATGAATGAGTCAAAGACAAGTTTCAGCAGCATCGCTGACCTGCATACCACAAGCTGGCAGATGTGTATTTTTTATTTTGGAAAGTCATGGTGCAGATGTTTAAAGCAAATGCATACATATTAACAATCTTTACCTGCATTCACCCCTAAAAGCTAGGGAGAGAGAAAAAATCTGCTTAGATCAGTATGGATTCAACTTTCTAAAACAATCTTGTATCCCCCTAAAATTCAAATGACACAAAAGACAAAAAGTGAAGATAGTCATAAATTACTGAGATATCTCTGCTTGCATTTTTCTGTCCAAAATTTCTATAATGTCATCCCCCAAGTGGTAGACTCATTATAATTTTAGGTTTCATCCATTTTCCTATAACTAAGTCAATGCGACTAAGTCTGCCTTTCAATATTCGGCAATTAAACATTTCTAGTATGCTAATTAGACAAGAAACCTGTACAGCAGAATGATTATCTCTGGTTCCTATATTCATTTCAAAAGTTTCCAATGAGAGCCTTTTATGCCCATATGTTATACTTTTTAAAAAATCTGTGTTGGATTCTCATAATTAAAAATTCTTCTAAGTTATAAAGGCTACAAGTAATATTGTGTGACAAATGGAAAACGGCAGAAGAGATATAAAGAAACCATATATTCAAAGATTTTATATTGCTTAGAAGTAGACATTGCACTCACAAGTAATGAAGATAAAATATTTTCATTTTATATAATACTCTGTATAATCCAAAACTATACCATTTTGATGCAGAGCAAGAATTAGAAAAACAATGATTTAAAAGATTTGGATGTTTATGTTGCTTAGCAATAAAGTAATTTTCAGTAGTAAATTATTTGCATTCAGTGTTAGATTTATAAAATAAGCTTATAATACTGATTAGAAGCTTAGACAATACTTTAAAAAAAATCAAGGAACAAAACACTTTATCCCAAACTTTATGCTTCAGGGTACACGTATGTGAAAAAGATAAAGTCAGTAAGACAATATTTCATTGACTACCATTAACTGGTACCTTAAGTTTATGAGGGGGAAAAATAGAGTAATAACAAGATTATGTGAGGATTCTTTATGAGTGTTTCAATTAAAAATATGCAACCATGATATCACCAAGCTAAAAATTTGTTCTGTATGACTGAAGCTGAGGCCCACTGCACTGACTGTATTTATACCCAATTATCAAGCTATGATCCTTGACTTCCTTTTAATGCCATCTGCCACAGCTTGAATTTCAGCCCATTTCCAGAATTCTCCTTAATGGAATGGATTTTTTTGTGCTACATGGGACAGCAGAAATGGGATGAAGTTCTTTGCATTGGCATTCAGAGATTGAGGTCTCCTTCTCTACAATTAGACATTCTCTCCACTTGCCAAATTGAATAAGGAAAGAGACCAATCCCAATTAGAAGCAGACAAAAAGATTATTTTGCTTTGATCTTACAGTGAATATTTTTCATTGGGCTAAAATAGAGAACTCCTTTAGACAGCTTCTCTT
This sequence comes from Pipistrellus hanaki, assembly GCF_964339955.1. NCBI lineage: Eukaryota > Metazoa > Chordata > Mammalia > Chiroptera > Vespertilionidae > Pipistrellus > Pipistrellus hanaki. The sequence goes on from NC_140508.1 coordinate 22,166,064, forward strand.
TAAGTACATAGATGTTAGATGTGTTTATCAAACATGTAGTAACTGCATTCTTACTTCATTTAAGAAAAAAAGAGGAATATATTCAAGTAATCACAGTCTAAACCTATAACAGACTATTTGAAATAAATACACAAAATAAATTATATGTGTGATGAATTCAATTTGTACAGTAATGGATGATTTCTTTGAGTTTAAGATTAACCTAATCTTCACAGATTTATTACTTTTTACATTTTGCAAATTTTAAATTAAAAAAGTAAAATAAAAATGTTATGCACATACTAAAATGATTTTTCAGTTTATATATGCATATTTTCCCAAATTTTATTTTATTTTATTATCTTTTTTAATATATTTTATTGATTTTGTACAGAGAGAAAGGGAGAGAGATAGAGAGCTAGAAACATCGATGAGAGAGAGTCATCAATCAGCTGCCTCTTGCACACCCCCTACTGGGGATATGCCGGCAACCAAAGTACATGCCCTTGACCGGAATCTAAACCAGGTCTCTTCAGTCCCCAAGCCAACGCTCTATCCATTGAGCCAAATCGGTTTTGGCTATTTTCCCAAATTTTAAAAAAACTCTTTACTCTAGAATATGTTTTTATTGATGTTAAGGAGGGAGGAAGGAAGACAGACAGAGAAAGCGTGATACATCAATGTGAGAGAGATCTCACATCAATTGGTTACCTTCCCTACACACTCTAACCTGGAATTGAATCCACAACCTGAGTAAGTGCCCTGACCAAGAATCAAATCTATAACATTTTGGTATACAGGACAACACTCTAACCAACTGGCCAGGATGAAAGTCTGAGCCACACTGGCCAGGGCCTCATAGATATTTTTAAAGATCAGATTTTTATTTTTCTGTTTGTTTTGAATGATTTTCATGTCACTGAAATATTGATGCTCACTTATTCATAAAATGCATAAAATCTGTCAAGCATTTCCTATTATGGATTAATAAAATATTCATAAATTGGCTTAACGTGTATACACTTCAATGCTGCCCCAATTAATTATGATTAACGTTTTGGTAATGACTCTATTGACAGATTGATAATAAATTGCCTATAATTATAATCTTCCCTTAAGTAGTCAATGTTCATATCCTTTCACTACAAGCACTATGCCAATGTTTACTAGTTTTGTAAAGGTATGCTGCATCTCTCTTATCATTACATCTTTATATCCCTTCCACAATTTGCTTTGCCTTGTCCCCATATTTCTGACCTTCTTTAGCTAACCCACACCAGACTCTATTCTTTCTGATTGCATTCCCTGAATAGGCAATGGGATTTCTTTTTGCCCCTCCCTTCACTGTTGTACTCATCTAGAGATCCCCAATCACTAACAGTATCTGTCACACAGAAGATTTGTACCATCATAAGAATACTTTCTTTTCTCCTATAGTTGATCTCAGGAATCAAAAAAGATTAGGGATTTTTGGGGAAAAATATTTTTACTTCAGGCAACCTAGTTTAAAATTTTCTTTCTGAAAAGCTTTAAAATATGACTTTAAAATCATTTACTTCTTATTCATTCAGGAAGCATTTATTAGCACCTTCTACTTCTGTGTTCTAGCTGCTGGGTACATTTCAAATAAAGAGACATGGCCCGGTCCTCAGGGAGCTTACAGTTTAATGTGTGTGATAAACAGATCACAAAATTATATACTAATAAAAGGGTAATATACTAATTAGACCAGGAAACCTACCTGATGTCCTTTTGGACAAAGCCATGGTGGCAGGGCTGAGGCAGAGGTGGTTAGGGGAGATCAGGCCGGCAGGGGAGGGCAGTTGGGGGCAATCAGGAAGATGGGGGGACAGTTAGGGGTGATCAGGCCAGAAGGGGGGAGCAGTTGGGGGCCAGCAGGCTGACAGGGGGGGGTTGGAGTTGAGGGTGATCATGCAGGCAGGCAGGTGAGTGGTTAGGAGCCAGTAGTCTCAGATTGTGAGAGGGATGTCCTACTGCAGGTTTAGGCCCAATCCCTGTAAACTGGCAGTAGAACATCCCCTGAGGGGTCGCAGATTGGAGAGGGGACATGGTGGGCTAAGGGAAACACACTCCCATGTACAAATTTTGTGCACGGGGCCACTAGTAAATATATAATGTTAAATTGTGGTAATGACTGGAGGGGCATGGAATGATAGTGATAGAGAATCATGGACAAAAGGAGGAGTGCATATTTCATTAAATTTGTTTCAAAGAAAGTCTTTCTGGAGAGGTGACTTTTAGCTGAGATTTGAAGTAGGAGGAGTTAGTAAATATATATATATATATATATATATATATATATATATATATATATATATATATGGAGGGAGGGAGAGAGAAAGAGAGAGAAACTGAGTGAGGAGTAGAAAATGGAGAAGGCAGGAGGTGTTTGTTTGTTTGTTTTTTAAGGTCAGGAAGGAACTTGTGAAGATCCTATTTGTACACAGAGCTTATTGAGTCTTACGAGAAAGAGGGAGTGATGAAAGGAAAGTGTAGATGGAGAGAGACAAGGGGGAAGATGAAGAGGGAGGTAGAAATGAAGGGAGCAGAGGAAGAAAGATTAAGAGATAGAAATGGAGGAGAGAAGGGGAAGATGGAGGGTGAAAGGTAGAAATGACCGAAAAATAGAAAGATAGAGGAATCAATAAAGTAATGGAGGAGGAGAGATACAGGGAAAGAGATGGAGGGGGAGTGTTGGAGGAAGAATATGGAGAGATGAGAATAAATGAATTGGTCTGAGCCCAGGTGCTGCCCATCAAAACAAACCTCAGATTTAAGTGGTGTTGGAGAAACACATTTAGGAGCAGATTCCCAGACTCTCCTCTTTCTGGCTCCCATCTCAGGGCTCTTCATGGACTCTACTTGAGAGTCTGGCATCTCCCAGGATTTTCCCTGACCTCTTGAGGGCCAGTGAGGTATTCAGCCCAGTGCTAGTCCTGGGAGACCACTGTTTTCTATCAGCTCTGTATCATCCTTTCTCTGGGGAGTTGAAGAGTCTTGCTAATTCTTAAACATCTTGCCTTGTGATAATAAACAAAAAATTAATTGTCTTTTGTGGCTTGTACTGTGTTACCATGGCTATGCTGGAATTGTGTTTCCCAGAAACCCCTTCCCTATATGGTTCCTGTCTGAGTTGGCCTGAAGATGAATCTGAGGGAGCTTAGAAGATGAGCTGATGAGGTGGTCATTGCTTTCTTCAGGCTGCCACAGGCATAGCTAGAGGCACTGTCTTTGCTCTTCCTCCAGACGGCCAGCCCTGTTAGCCAACATGTCCACCAAGCTGTCCATCAGATATAGATGCTCCAGTCCCTCTCTGCAATTTCTCTCCTCTCCTATATCCCTACACTGCTTTGCGATTTCTACTTCTCCAGCTTCTCCAATCAGTGTATGACTTCTAAGCCCTATAACAGATCCTTTACTGTGAAATACTCATGATATTTTGCTTCCCTGGTTGAAACTAGAATGATATATGCTCTATTATACTGAATACAGGGAAATTACCTTTAAGAATTTACATACATGAAAAACTACATAGGTTAGAAGTTAGTAAACTAGTTTGAATTTTAGATAAAATGCAAGAATAAATCTAAAATGTAACTCAAGCAATATCAAATGCTTTATTTACCATCTGACTTACAAAGCAACATGGCTGCATTTTGCATGTTGCTATCTTTGGGAAGGGCAAGTATAAAAGTAAGAGATAGGTATATTGATGTTTAACCCCAGTATTTCAGCAAGAAGATTATGATATTGGTGGGTTTAAATAACCTAATTAAAATACAGTGATAGTAAAACCAACAGAGAAAAATGAGAAAACCACACACACACACACACACACAAAAAAAAAAAAAAAAAACACACACAAACACACACAAACACAACAACAACAAAAAACCTAAAACATTGGCCCATCCATGTTATTGTTTAAGGAGCCAAAGTATTCTCTAAGGGAAGTGCCTACATCTGATAAAAAGTTATAAAGTATTTTGGGTCTATTATAATGCATCTTGTAATTTTGCTAACAGTGCATGTGAGTAAGAGGACCAATTTGCTTTAATGTGACATACAACAAAAACTAGTTCAGTGGTCATAGTATTGAAATAACTCTTTTTTTTCTTAGACAAAACTGTACAATTTTCTTCCTTAAATACCCCTGAAGTAAGTGGGTTATTGTAGAGGTATGGTAATACCTTCAATTCTCTGTAAAGTTAATGTCTTGAACTCTCATTGTGGCTAGTACTTTCCTGAAGAAAAATGTTGACCCCTTAACAAAGAACATGAACGTATCAATTAATTCTAGCTCCCCAGGGCCCAGAAAAACAATTTAACTTTTACTTTACTGAAAAGGCCTAAGGTCCAGTCTCCAATTTTTCTCCAGTGGCCATTCATCTCAGAATGTCCTTAAGTCATCTTGAGCTTCAGATCTTACTGTCCACTCCTGTTTCTGCTCCTACAACTTTCTTTTTTTAAGAAACTTGTGCATCTCCTGTACTTCCTTGCAAGCACAGCAATTCTGATCTTATCCAGCATCTGCATATTTTCACTTGTAAGATATTTTACAATATGTAGCTTTCATACTGGTATAACAGTAATCTGTATTTTAACATATTTATTTAAAAACCAGTGTTCAGGTATTTCTGTTAAGCCATTTTGAATAGCATATGCCTATATCAGCAATTTCCAACTTTTTCATCTCATGGTACACATAAACTAATCACTAAAATTCTGAAGCACACCAAAATAATATATTTCTTGCCAAATTGACAAAAAGGAGTAAGTATAATCTTGATTCATCCACACTGGAAAGCTATTGTTGCATTGGCTGTTATTTTTTTATTTGACAGTCTAAGGGGGAAAAAGGTCAGTGCCCTGGACTATATAGGTAGGTATTGCAGGTTTTAAAAATTCTTGCAGTATATCAATTGAATATTGTTGGTCTACATCAATAGATTGATTTTCAGCCTTTGAACATTTAAAAATGCATTTTCCATCAATATTCAGTATTAAATTCCAACCTGTAGTCAGAGAAAAATCTAATAAAATATTGCATTCTAATTTTGACTTTAATTTTTCTGAATTGTTGAAAGACTAATTCTATGCTCTGTTGGAACATTGATGAGAAAACTCTTTATCTCAGCATCCTAATGGAAATTAAGTATAGCTGACAGGTTCCAGAGATGAGCATTCTAAACTGGATTTTAAAAAAATAATAATAATAATAACAATGAGCCACCACCCCCCTCCTCCCACACACACACACCTAAAAGAAATTCTTAGTGTTGGTTCTTTTAAAAATACTTGTTTTAGGGAAAACTTTCAGCTTTATACACAATACTGACTCTTAAAAATAATAGGGGTGTTTATTCTTTTGATAGAAAAATAGAAAAGCAATGTCACTCCAAACAACCATCTCTCAGGAAGAAAGCTTCTATAAAGTACAACAGATTCTGAAGTTTCTGTGTGAGTTTGACAAATTCTGAATGCAAAGGAGATATAAAGTATTATGTAAAGAATATAAAGCATAAAATACGGCTGGTACAGAAATATCTGATTGTATCATTTACTACACTAGGAAGATATTTACTCTCTTTAAGGTTTGAATCCTTATTTGTTAAAAAAAAATATTGGTCATTCTCTGTTATATTCTGAACAATAAAATGAGTTAATAAATGTGAATTTACAAAAAAAGAAAGAAGAACCCACATGGATTTTCTTCTTTTTACTGAATATATTCTTTTCTACTTGGAGAAGAAAATGTAAATTAGTGAGATATTGCCAATATCCAGATGGTGATTTTAAGAGAAATAGGAATATAATGAACTCTTTTCTTTGCCAAGCCATGTCCTTATTCCAGCTTCTTTTTATTTTTACTAAGAGCCCACATACAATGACATAAAAAATTTGTATCTGCTCTGAAAAATGTGTGTTTCTTTAGTATAAACATGTGGGCACACATACACACATGCACACACACACACAACACATAGAGGTATATAGTAGACTGTAGATTTGGGGCACATGAAACTAGATATCATCAGGTCAAAATAAGCACATATAATTCAATATTATTTTCTATAGCTATCATAGATCAAAAATTAATAATAATTTACTTATTAAGCAAAATATGGACTCAATTGTAAATACATACAAAACAACCCTATCAGATAAATATAAGGGGTTTAAGTTGTTCTACAGATTTTTTTTCCTTAACTAGAAAATAAAACAAATGAGGAAGATATGAGGGAATGAGGTTATGTTTATTTTTTCCTGTTTATACCTGTCCAAAATAAGAACTCATTCACTTTTTATAAAATATATTTTTATTGATTTTAGAAAGAAAGGAAGGCAGAGAAAAAAGAATGAGAAACATCAATGTGAGATAGAAGTATTAATTAGTTGCCTCCAGCACACCCCCTACTGGGGAAGAAGTCTGCATATGTCCAGACTAGGAATTAAACAGCCAACTTTAGATATATGGAATGAACATTTAACAAACCGAACCACATCATCCAGAACTCATTCTTTTTTTTGTTATTATTATTATTTTTAATAAATAGGTGACTCAGGCTTAACACTAAATGAGGTTCCAAAAACAATGGGGTCAAATGACAAATAAGACTAATATTTATTTAGCAAAGTGTATATTTCTCTATTAGACACTTGAAAAAAATCAAATTTAGAAATCTGCCTGATCCTGCAACAGAATTGTCTTAGATGTTTTTAATGGGCTTGTTAGTCTTACACTGCCTTATCTGGAAAAGTTGATCAGATTCTCCATTGCCTTCTAAAGAGCAGGCCAGAAAGGTATTAGCCTAGAAGGACTGGGCATGCTGACCAGGACCCCTTTTAAGAATATAAAACTAAAGGCCACAAAATGTGAACTTTTGATGCACTTGAACTCATAAAACTCCCAATGATTTCATATTGTATTAAAAAAAAAAAAACCTTCTGTCATCCTACCATGGTTAAGATTTAGGAAGAGAAGCAATAAACAATTGATTCCATAACATCCATTTTGGAACCATAAATTCAGAGCCAAAAAAACTCCCCTTAAGCACAACACCAGCTCGGGGGTATGGAAAGCTAATTAGTATATACTGAAGAGTCACTTGTAGCACTAGGTAAGCTTGGACAGTATATTTAACTCTAGCCTCAGAAATTTGAGAGGTTTCTGACTTTCCCACCCCAAACAACCACAAAAGTATAACCCTCTACTAAAATATATGACTAATTTGAGCACCATAATCACTCAAAGTTAAAAGTCTTCCTGCTCATTACTATTGTCTTTCCTTTTACCCAAAGGACTAATAACAGCAGTGATTTCTTGGGATAGTGGGTGGTGGAAAGTTCCAAAGGGCATGAGATCACCCAAGGCTATGAGGAGATGGCCAGTAAATTTACAGAATCCTACCAATAAATGCTGAGTCTAGCCAGAATGGATAAGCCTGAATCCACTGGATGGATAATCCGAAGAAAAACAAAAAAACAAAACAAAACAAAACAAAAAACAAAAAACCTCAGTTGCTTGACATAACTCGATAAGCTAAAAACTATATAGTTAATTATATAGAGGCCCAATGCACAAAATTTGTGCATGTGGTGGGGGAGGTATCCTTCATCCCAGCCTGCACTCTCTCCAATCTGGGACCCCTTGAGGGATATCCGACTGCCTGTTTAGGCTGGATTCTAAATGGGCAGTCGAACATCACTCTCACAATCCAGGACTGCTAGCTCCCAACTGCTCATCTGACTGCCTTTCTGATTGCCCCTAACCAATCCTTTGCCAGACTGATTGCCCCTAACTGCCCAACCCTACAGGCCTGGTCACTCCTAACTGCCCTCCCCTGCAGGCTTGATCACCCCCAACTGCCCTACCTTGCAAGCCTGATCCCTCCCAACTGCCCTCTCCTGCTGGCCTGATCGCCCACAACTGACCTCCCCTGCTGGCAATCTTGTGGTGGCCATATTGTATCCACATAGGGGCAACCATCTTGTGTGCTGGAATGATGGTCAATTTGTATATTACTATTTATTAGATAGTATTATATTCAGTGCTGATCTTCATTACTAATTATTAACCTTATTCATCAGTAGCAGTGGGGAGGGCAGGTGGGAGACCTTTTTTGAGCCACTGGTTTACATAAGCTAAATAATTACGAAAAAGAACCAACAGCATTTGGTTGGACCACATAAGCCAGCAGATGGACTTGTTGGACTTCTCACCCACACACAGCTCTCTTGACAGTTAAGACTTTATAATTTCTGTAATAGTGCCAAAGAGATAGCTGGTAGGTTTGCTTTATTTCATTTCCATAAAAATCACATGGTTTAACTTAGATTGTGTTAATAGTTTGGAAAGGGGGGTGATAGAAAGGTAGAGCTAGAAAATAGAAAGCTGTATATTTCCTCAATTCTCATTTGACATCATTATAGTCTCAAGGGCTTTTTTTTTAAATGGAAGAACTTTCAGTGGTCCATAATACTAAACATTGAACTAATTGAAAATATTCAAAGCTAATGGATTTTTGATACTGAGTGAAAAAGTTTTAATTAAAATTAAAAGTTATAATGGGTAATAACATATCTGTCTATAAATCTGCATATGTTTAACGTATGTTTATTATATAAAAGTGTTATTTTTTCCTTCCTTTAAATCCAACATCTGAAATTCTGCAGTGACACTAACTGCTCTTGGACTAAGTCCTCACCCAGAACTTGGCTGACAAGCTGTTGTTGGGTTGTGTCTAGCCAAACTCCGATTTGCATCTTGGACTAAAATAAAAAAATCACCTCCAAAGAAAAGATTTTCTAACTTCCAAGTGTCCTTCTAGATAGTCCTCCCTGATATTCTCTCATGCATTCTTCTTTATCTCCTTACCATATAAAATAGATAGTAATTGCCGAGACTGGTTTGGCTCAGTGGATAGAGCGTTCCAGTCAAGGGCATGTACCGTGGTTGCGGCCACATCCGCAGTAGGAGGTATGCAGGAGGCAGCTGATCGATGTCTCTCTCTCATCTATATTTCTAACTCTCTATCCCTCTCTTTTCTTCTCTGTAAAAAAATCAATAAAATACATTTAAATAAAATAAAATAGACAGTAATTGTGCATTTACTGTATATTTACTATTTTTTTTGCTTATCTATTTAATATGTTTTCCTTTCCTTCATCCCCATCCACCCAAGATTTAAAGACCCAAGTGAACAGTATGCATGTCTGTTTGGTTCTCTACCATACACTCAGTGTCTAGCACATAGTAGGTATTCAATACTTATTTGTAGAAAAAAAAGTGGTTGTAAAAGGAAGAACATTATATAGTATCTAATGGAAATTCAGTTTATCCATTAGTAAATTGATGCCTAAATAAGTTAAATAATATCATGATCCAAGTTCATAAAATTTATTAGACAGATATAGCTTTATAAATAAATAACAGTTAACATTTCTATAGTATTTACTGTAGCTAGAATCTTTTACATAAAGTTATATGATTATGTCTTATCCACTGCAATCTATTACTTCTCATAAAGATAACAGACATAAATAGATACTTTTCAAAAGAGGACATAAGGGAGGCCAAAAGACATATGAAAACATGCTTAAAGTCACTAATCATCCTAGAGACGCAAATCAAAATGACAATGCAGCACAATTTCACACCTGTCAGAATGGCTATCATCAACAAATCAACAAACAAGTGCTGGTAAGGAGAAAAAAGAACCCTCGTGCACTGCTGGTGGGAATGCAGACTGGTGCAGCCACTGTGGACAACAGTATGGAGTTTCCTCAAAAAAGTAAAAATGGAACTCCCCTGTGACCCAGTGATCCCACTTCTAGGGATATATCCCAAGAAACTAAAAACACCAATCAGAAAGGATATATGCACCCCTATGTTCATAGCAGCACAATTTACCATAGCTAAGATTTGGAAACAGCCTAAGTGCCCATCAGCAGATGAGTGAATTAAAAAACAGTGGTACATCTACATGATAGAACACTATGCTGCTCTAAAAAAAAAAAAAAAAAAAAAAAGGAATTCTTACCATTTGCAACAGCATGGATGAAACTGGAGAGCATTATGCTAAGAGAAATAAGCCAGTCAGAGAAAAATAAATATCACAAAATTTCACTCATTTGTGGAATATAATAAACAACATAAATTGATGAACAAAAACAAATCCAGAGACAGAAAAGCATTGACCAGACCACCTAATCTCAGAGGGAAGGTAGGGGAGGGGAAGGGTGTGGGAAAGAGATCAACCAAAGGACTTGTATGCATGCATATAAGCCTAACCAAAGGACACAGACACCAGTGGGGTGAGAACATGAGTGTTGGGGGGGGGGGGCGGCAGTAGAGGGAGGGCAATTGGGGGATAAGGACACATATATAATACATTAATCAATAAAGGGAAAAAATAAATGGAGGCAAATTGAAATAACTTTCTCCCTATATTGCTATAGAAAGAGATATGAATAGATTTTATTACGCTCTCATTTCTAGCTCCTTTCCCTTTCTCTGTACCCATTTCTGTTAATGGGCTCATTAACAAATAAAACTTTAAATTTGTCACCTATAGCTTCTTTTACATCACTAAGATCTGCCATTTTTCTCCCATTTGTCCTCTCTCTTTATAATCCAAAATAGATAGAAATTATGTCACTGTCAGTGCCCACACGTGGATGCCTGTTTTCTTACTACTGCTCTGGAAAATTGCAAGAGCCTTCTTACTATCTCCTTATTCACATCTTTTTTCAACCATCCCATTCTACACACCCTGCCAACATATTAGAATGTTCCACTTGCCTCTAAAATGCAGTTCAAACTTTATCAGGATATCAAGTGACTCTCCATGCCCTGGTCTCTACTTAACATTCTAATTATCTCTTACCTGTTTCATGCACCTTTGTTCCTATTAAACTAAACCATCATGATCCTTAATCTCTGAAAACACTAAAGAGTTCTACCTACACTGCTTTGCTAACTTACTTTTTATTTATTTTTGTATTTTATTTTTTCTTTATTACTTATGTGTCCTTATTCCCCTATTGCCCCCCCCCAACTCATGCCCTAACTTATCTTCTTGAAATAACTCTCTTTTCTCAGTATTTTTCTTGTATAGAAAAGTCAATTAATATGCCCAGAATCCAAACTTTCCCAGTACCCTTAGTTAGAATTTAGTATCTTTCTCTCCTGTTCTCTTAAAGTAATAAGCTTGCAATTTATTAGACCAATCTGCTTATTGGTGTACTGTGTGTGTGTGTGTGTGTGTGTGTGTGTTATAAAAACTCTGCTAGATTATAAAATCCTATAAGACAGGGGAACTAAACCACCTGGTGACTTGCATGGTAGAAATATGATTCATTCTCCCTTACCAGTCAATCCTGGGCTTTTTAAAAGAAAGGATTGGCTGCTTCTTCCCTTTGGTCTCCCAAAGAATAAAGCAAATGACATTTTTCTCTTACCTTCCCCAAATAGTGAGTTATAAAATAACTCTTAACTTATACTGCCAAAGAGTGTTTCAATCACTATACTTTTGCATAAACTCACGGAGTTGCATATCTTTAAAAAACAAGATATAAGACCCTAAAGAGCCTTCTTAATGGAACCCTTACTTCAATAAAATTTAGTGTCACAGTTTTGACAAAACAGTGACTACCTAAAAATATAGAAGGTCCAAGAATAAACCAAAAGTAGGGAAAAGAAAGAGAGAGTATAGTCCCAAAAGTCATATTTTCATCATATAATAAAAAATACACTTTTCCCCCAAGGCTTTAATCTTTTATTTTATGAAAATTAAGGAAGAGAAAGCAATTCTAGAAGAGATTCTAAAAAAGATTCTTTCTGTGTTCAATGGTAAATAATTTTTCAAACATAATCAAATTATACCTTATAATCACAGCTTGGATATTGTGTTTCATCTTTACACATATATATTAAAAAGTAAGTTTGCTTTGTGAGTAGGAAAAATATGTTGCAGATAGTGGTCTATGCATTTGAGGGAGAGAAAAACATTAGGCTATCAGAAAGAAGAGATAAAAAAAAAAAGAACAATGGTCAATATCTTCAGGTACCCTGCTGATAAATATGAATTAGATATACAACTCCTTGTCATCCTATAATTGAGAAGTCTGAGCTCTTGAATCACTTTATATTCCATTAGTGTCTATTTTGCACTCCATTCAACATGTTAATGATCTTATCATAGGGTTTCAGAGATTATATATTCACAGATAAACAAAGAAGCCAACAGCTGTCCTTTTAAAAAAATCACCAAGTATCTGATTTCCATTTGCATTGCAAACAGATGACCAAGAACCAAGGGCATTTATTAAAATGATCTCAACATACAGGTAAATTGAAATTAATATCAAGGATCTTCTAATCTCTCTTTTTAAACCACCACATTTCCTCATCTTAGGAAGAGTTGAAAGATGTGTACTTGACTCTATTTGAATGTATCTTTCCTTTACCTAAATTTTGAGGTATATATGGTGGACATAGTCTTTCTGCAGAACTCAATTTTCCCAAATAGGGAGGAAAAAGTAACTATCACATGAGGTTTCTGTAGGGATAAAGGGGAAATCCCTAAGCAAAAATATGTGCCATGCTATATACAAGATGGGGCAAAAATAGGTTTATAGTTGTGAATATGGCAAACAGAGTTTATTCTCCTATTATTATTTGTTATTGTATTATTTTCTATATGAAAAACTGTAAACCTACTTTTGCCTCAACCTGTAAATGCTGTTACTGTTATTGTTACTATTAGTGTCTAGTATTATCATTGCTACTATCTTACAATTTGAAATACTTTTAAAAGAATGTATCTTACTGATTTTTTACAGAGAGGAAGAGAGAGGGATAGAGATATTGATGAGAGAGAAACATAGATCAGCTGCCTTCCGCACACTCCCTACTGGGTATGTGCCTGCAACCAAGGTACATGCTCTTGACCTGAGTCAAACCTGGGACCCTTTAGTCCGCAGGCTGATGCTGTATACACTGAGCCAAACCAGTTAGGGCTTGAAATATTTTTAACAAAAAAAGAAACGGTGCCTATATAGAGTATTATAGGGGAAAAAAAACATGCAAATTAATAGCCACACATTTCAAAATCAATTTTAAGCCATTTCACAAATGTGGACAATATCCTCTTTTTTATGTCTCTGCCAAGGGAGCATGGTGTGACTCATTATAAAGTGATGAAACATCTGCATTCATATCTTAATTGGAATTGCACATTATGTGTTTCTAACGAGAGGTGTGATGGGGGGACTGACAGAGCTGCAGGGCTCCACCATGGTAACTGAAGAGAGTTCAATGAAAGGGCTATTTTTAAAGGTGGGGTGATACAGTTCACGGGGACTTGTCCCAATAGGGTGCCTTTGCTACCATCAGGTATAAAGGGACAGGGGAGAAATCGGTTATTGGATCCCAGTGAAAACTGTTACCGAGTAAGAGGGCTGATCCTACAGAGGAAGAGAGCCACTGGTAACCTGCATCTGCGGGTGCAGTAAAGAACACTTTGCCTATTTCTTGTCCTGAGCTCAGATCTCCTCACAGTGCCCACTGTTGGCTGAGGTAGTCCAAGTGATGAATTTCATAGAGGTCAGCGTCCTGGGGCGTAGATCTCAGTCTCAAAGAGGTCAAGAGTGGGTTAGAGGACAAAATAAAGACAGGACACTAACCTAGATGCTACTAATCAATACTGATGACTGGGTTTATGATAAGGATTATCAAAAAGGAACAAATAATCAAAACAAACTCACAGAACTATAGAACTACTTGATGTTATCCACAAAGACAGCAGGTTCACCATGACCTATTAAGACTTTGACTAAATAATGATGACACATAAATAGTGGATGAAGAAGTAGAAACATATTTGAGCCATTTAGTGCTATAATCACACAAAAACTCACAACAGAATGAAGATCATCTGACACAGATATAATGATTGGGTGTTTTTATTTTACTTTTAAATTTAATTTATCTGTTAGTGGCCAGAGAAAAGCAGGGGGGAAAAGTAGCTCTACAATGACTTAGCTAACTGAATCAAATCTAGGTTTACCAAGGGCCTTCTATAGGGAAGGCAAGGCAGTGGAGGGTGGGCAGGGAGTAGGGGAGAGGGAGCTACTTATTATCCTCAAAGGCACATGGTCTTCCCTTCCCTTCCGCAGGCACTTCTCATTGGATCTCCTGTTAAAGGGAGAAAGCTGCGATGAATCCTATCCAGTAATTCTATATGGGATGGGCTTAGGCAAGGGAATCTGTCAGAAAGTGTTACTTGGGTAATTGACTTGAAATGCAAAACATTGTATATTGTATCAGGTGTCTTAAATTCAGGTGATTTGAACAGAAAGATAATATTAATCATTAGTTAATGGAGCATAAACCAAAAGGGACTAATTTTCCCTAAAGAGAAAACAAAACAAAACAAAAATAATGGATGTTGTTAAGAAAGCTACTGCTTGTGTTGTTAAGAGTCCTGACTACATGTACTAACTAGTTACTTGTTAGGAGGTTTTATTTAATGGGAATCACTCTGTTTATTTTTTTTATCTAACTTTATTCATTCAACATTATATTTGAGAGACAAATACAAATTGTGTGTAATTGTTCTTATTGCTGTGTTGTATTAGTTAGTGAGTTCACATCTCAAGTTATTTAGTCTAAGCAAATATAGCATTTTCCCCTAGGAATGGCCACAGTGTGGACCCATTTCCGACGATTCAGATAGAAATGATTGTGCTTACATTATTGGACATGGGTTTAAAAACATTGTTTCAGCCTCATTCCAACATTAAAAAAATATATAGCATCAAATAATTCTGAGAAACAAAGGGGGATAAAATATTACATAGAAATTGCTAGGAAGAATCAGTGTTGAGGGAAACTGTTAAAATGACAATACTTTGGTTATTAAAGAAACAAAAGCCTTGGATGAGGAAAAAAAAGATCAAACACTACACCTGTTTTACACACACACACACACACACACACACACACACTTTCCTTTAAGTTGAAATAATCTGCTTCCCCATGTTTTAATATTTCCTATGTAAAACATTCTTTACAATATCTCAACTTTCAATCAAATCCAGTATTTAGATGAGAGATAGAATTATGCAATAGCAATTTAGCATTCAATCTCTGTCATTTGAAGATGAAAGCACCAGTTTTGAAAAGAAGAAAAAAGTAGCATGAATTAAAATGATAAAATAAAGGCTTGGTTCATCTTGGATACACCATTTGGAATGACAGCCTTGACTTTTTTTTCCACACTGATTTACAGCTTGTTCTCCTGGGTGATGCTCCGATTTTAAGGGCATTAAGATATGACTTATTTGCATAGGGCCAGGAGAGGGTTATCCTGATCTAAAAATTAGGGCCATCACTACTCCACAAATGAAACAAAAATGTTAATCATGTTAAAACTGGATCTCAAAGTTTGAAACAGTCAGGCTGCAAATCAGAATGATTAACAATGATGACAAAACCAAAAACAAATTTATACTCTAAAGAACACCTTATTATCACTCTTTGCTTGTCTTATCAAAGCTGGGTGCTAATAAAATTGGTGTCTCAGGATGCCTCATCTTGATCTTTCACAGTTTAAAAATAAAAGATAAATTATTTTCTGTTCCTCTCTTCTCTCCTCATTTTTTTTTAAATGAAAGAAATGAATAAAAGTCAGGTATAAAAATGGACTCTGTCATACAAAGAGGGTGCCTGGAAAGGAACATTATAAATGAAGACACAAACTGCAGTAGAACTTATTCCTTTGATGATAACATGTCACAGTCAACCACATACAAAAGAATCGAGGGCGTCCTGCTCTCCTATTCCCTGCTCCAATTGGTAGATTCTGCATGCCCATAGAACAACATGACCAAATCAGTTTTCCTCCTCTCAAATAATATGTAATTTTATTTGATTTCCTTATCATCTGCAAAAATGAGATACCAATGATTAAAACAAAACGAAAAACAAAAATAACAACAAAATAGGCCCAGATTCCTATTTTCCCTACTACAGTGAGGGTTACAAAAAATAAATTAAAAAAATAGGATCAGATCCTAGCTGGTTTGGCTCTGTGAATAGAGTGTCAGCCTGCAGACTGAAGGGTGCCTGGTTGATTCTAATCAAGGGCAGATGCCCGGATTGTGGGCTTGATTTCCAATAGGGAGCATGCAGGAGGCAGCTGAACCAATGATTTTCTCACATCATTGATGTTTCTATCTCTCCCCTCTCCCTTCCTCTCTGAAATCAATAAAAAAATTATTTAAAAAATAGGATCAGAACACTTAACACCAATACTTTATTTGATATAAAGATTTTAATAATTACCAAACTTTCTGGGCATCCTATTATGACTAAACACTAAATTGTTCCAAATAAAATAGAAAAAAAATTAAACAAACATGTTAATTTTGAAGGAAGACATTATCAACTTAAGAAGCATTAGAGCACCATTCATACTTTAATGAATTGAGTTACGTAAAATTAATTAAGCTGCCAAATATATTGAAGCTCTATGAGATTAAAAGCTAAAAGATTGAAGGTTAAAATAAATAAATAATTAACTTTTTAAATTTAGAAGTTTTTAGAGATAGAGGGAGAGAGAGAGAGAGAGAGAGAGAGAGAGAGAGAGAGAGAGAGAGAGAGAGAGAGAGAGAGAGAAGTGAAGGGGGAAGGGAGAGAGAATCCAACATGTTGTTTCATTTATTTATGCATTTATTGGTTGTTTCCTGACTGGGCACTGAGCAGGCAATCTTGGCATATCAGGTTGATGCTCTAACCAGTGTTTCCCAACCTTCTCTCATGATGAGAATCACCTGGTGGAGTTGTTAAAACACAGATTCCTGAATCCCAACTAAGAAGTGCTAAACTAGAATTTTTGAGAACATATATGTAAAATTGCATACCTAACTTAGTGCTCTGTATATAACATCTGTGTTAGAGCACTAGTTAAGTATACAATTTTACCTATATGTTCCCAAAAATTCTGCATGCCCATATGTTATATGTGCTCTGTATATAACACAGATGTTATATACAGAGCACTAAGTTAGGTATGCAATATGTAAAATTGCATACCTAACTTAGTGCTCTGTATATAACATCTGTGTTAGAGCACTAGTTAAGTATACAATTTTACCTATATGTTCCCCAAAATTCTAGTTTAGCACTTCTTAGTTGGGATTCAGGAATCTGTGTTTTAACAACTCCACCAGGTGATTCTCATCATGAGAGAAGGTTGGGAAACACTGCTCTAACCAACTGAGATACCATGCCATGACCTTCATTTGTAAATGTTTAAATTATAAATTATATACTCTTTAATTGCATTCTTATTAATAATGTATATTTGTAACATGCTTTACACATGTTTATGTTTGAAAGCATTTATTGTAAAAAGTCTGAAATTTCTCCCAAAATAGTCAGCATTTTAATATTGATGACAATGTTTCCTAAAAATTTCTCTACTTGAGAGACACTATGAAATTAGACATAAGTGCATATACTACAATATAGGTGTGTTTTTAAAATTTTAAACATAGATTTATATAAAAATAAAAAATATTTAAAAATTGTTTCCTATAACTCACAGGAAAGCTGTTATTTGCACATTTTAATTCTTCCTTCCTTCCTTCCTTCCTTCCTTCCTTCCTTCCTTCCTTCCTTCCTTCCTTCCTTCCTTCCCTCCTTCCTTTTTTATCCTCATCCAAGGATGTGGATGTTTATTGAATATTTTTAGAAAGAGAGAGGGGGGAAGGGTGGAGGGAGGGGAGGGAGGGAGAGAGGGAGGGAGAGAGAGAGACAGAAAGAGAGAGAGAGAGAGAGCGCGAGAGAAAGAGAGAGAGAGAGAGAGAGAGAGAGAGAGAGAGAGAGAGAGAGAGAGAAATCCCACAACCTAGGTGTGTACCCTGACTGGGGATTAAACCTGTAACCTTTTTGAGAAGATACTCCAACCGAGCTACCTACCTGGCTGAGGCACATTATAATTTATAATTTAAATGTCATGGTGATGGTTGCCTTTTCAAGGTTCGTATCCTACTGGTTTTTTTTGCTTATTCTTGATTTGCACTGTCTTAGAGAATTCCTGTACTAAATCAATCATCATCAGAAAACGTGGCAAACAGTTGGCGTGTTTCTTTCAGATATATAAGTAACTTTGGAATAAAAATGCTGTGTGTTTTTTTCCTCCCTCACTGCTCAGGAGGTTCAGGCTATTCAGAATACCAAACACCTTGCTGAGGATGTCACCTAACAAACAATATGAAATCAAAATGATCTTCTTATTATTGGTGTCCTATAAGAGAACATTCCTTTTTTCCCCCTCAAAAATGGTGTGATTTAGTTTCCCTCTACCAGCTGGTGCATTTTAGTTTAGGAAAGCAGAAATTTATCCTAGAAGTGCAGGAAACACATTGCAAAGACTTATAACCATGGCTAAAAAATTTTGGCTAATTCCTTCATCACCAACTCAACATACGGCTGATCACCAACTATTGTCTGTGTGAGAATTCCCTTGTCACTCACATGACTGTGCTGTGTCATTCCTCATCCCAGGACATCTTTTCAAAACTACAACAGGGAATCCAGGAAAATAGTCACCAACTTAAAAGTAATCTTGATCCCTAGAGCTAGGATCTCCAGTCAGACACAGGACAAATAGCTGTTATGAGTCTCTCCTCAACCTAAGGATCACACACGTACAAATGCCGGCTCTCACTGTGTACCTAAGTATGATGTTCTGTAAAATAACGGCTGCCTCTTCCAGGATAGCAAGTGCTTCTCCTTGGTGGAGGCAGATCCGAGGGGTGCCCATTTGGTTCAGTAATCTTGCCAAAAGCTCACTATGCTTCCTCTGTGAACATAAAATTTATCATTAAACTTGTGGCTGGTTTTATAACCATCTCAGTCATAGTGTGACATTGACCTATTTTTTTGTTTGTTTGTTTTAAACATAGATTTATATAATGTGTAAGAGAGGGCAATGTTGAATTATGTTGCTGTAATTTTGGTGACCTCCCATTCTTTTGCAACAGGATGCATCAATTATGATGAGGAAAGTATTATTTTACTTCCTAGAGAAACTTAATTGGTTCAGCAGAAAGGTCCTTGTGGTTTGTTTGAAAGCTGCAGGAGCCCCTCAAGAGTACTGTGACTGTGTGGCACATGTTTTTTATAATTACACGAGGGGTAAGAAACAAATTTGAAAATAATGAACATCTTGTGGAAGCCGGTTTGGCTCAGTGGATAAAGCGTAGGTCTGTGCACTGAAAGGTCCCAGGTTCGATTCCGGTCAGGGGCATGTACATTGGTTGTCAGCTCATCCCCGATAGGGGGTGTGCAAGAGGCAGCGACGTTTCTAGCTCTCTATCTCTCTCCCTTCCTTTCTGTAAAAAATCAATAAAAAATATATTTTTAAAAAATAAATAAAAAATAATGAACATCTTATTTCCTGTTCAAATTTTTCTTTTATGGTTCTACATTTACACGGGAATCCTGATCTCCACTTACTTTTTTTTTTTTTACATTAACCTTAATTACAGTACTTATGTTACAACTCATCACAATGTTTATGCTTTTTAAGCGGACCAGCTATTTTTCATGAACAGGTGATATAAGTCAAATTCTGACAATAAAAAGAGGAAAACGTTACAGATGAAATAGAGGAAAATTACAAGAAATTATATATTTGGAGAAAAATACACCTTAACCTGAGTGATGCCATGACCAGTAAAATCTTTGCAATGTATTTATAGCCTTAAATAACCTAATAGGACTTAATAAAATAGCCCAATATCTATGAAAATCATCTTTAAACTTACATTTCAAAAATGTTTAATGTGTGTACATGATTTTTTTTTCCCTCTTAGATTATTAAAACAACTGCCTGGTCATTTTCAGACTTCACTTTGAGAATATTTGTATCTAGTCACTCAGCAGCATAAAAAAAAATTGAACTTCCAAACATAATCTTTTCAAAGTTTTAGCGATTTTTTTTTAGCTTGGTTTTATTTATTTTTTTTTCCTAATTTCACATGTATTTATTGAGTGTGACTATTTATCATGTATTGTGTAATATGCTAGAAAAGACATGTTCTATGGATTGTAGGAATTTATAATGAACTAGAGGCCCAGTGCATAAAATCCGTGCATGGGTTGGGGAGGGAGGTCCTTCAGCCAGCCTGCACCCTCTCCAGTTTGGGACCCCTTGGGGGATATCCAACTGTTGGTTTAGATCTGATCTCGGGGATAGGGCCTAAATGGTCAGTTGGACATACCTCTCACAATCCTGGACTGCAGGCTCCTAATATATCACTTGCCTGCCTGCCTGGTTGCCCCTAACTGCCCCCGGCCCCACTGGCCTGGTCACCTTTTTCTGCTCCCCATGCCATCCTGGTTGCCCCCAACTGCACTCCCCGCCCTGCCGGCCTGCTCGACTCTCACAGCTCCCTCCCCCTACCCCTCTCTGCTGGCCTGATCACCCCACACAGCCTGCTTGTTCAGTCATTTGGTCACCCCTCACTAACCTCCCTGCTGGCCTGGTAGCCCCATGCATCCTGCTATTCAGTTGTTTGGTCATTCTTCACTAATCCCCCTGCCAGCCTGGTGGTAGATAGCCATTTTGTGAGGGTTAATTTGCATATTACCTCTTTATTATATAGGATAAGTACTGCAGGTATGGAAATAACTAGTCATAGTTCAAGGCAAGCTATGGATAGGGCTGTCCTCAAATGAGAAAATTCCAGTAAGTCACAGGAAGGAGAAAGTAACAGGGATGACTGGCAATTGGCTCAGGGAGAGATGCATTTCAGATAAACCTCAAAGGATCTGGGAATTTAGAAGAGCAGGAACAAGATGCAAGGCTTGGAAAAGATAGTAGAATGCCATCCTGTAAGGCAGTTTTTGTTTTGTTTTGATTTTTTACAAAGGAGGATCTATCAAGTTTCTGAGAAATGGAAATGAAAGTATCAGGCTTACGTTTTAGGAAAATCACTCTGGCAGTCTTGAAATACATAACAAGAATATAAAAATGTGGTTTTATTCTGAAGAAACAGTAAAAATAATCCAGATGCTCAAATTAGAGAGGTGTGAATCCACATATGTGAAAGAAAAGAGCTAGTACACTTTCTGCACCCACTGGGAATCAGAACAGGAGGCTTAGTTATTCTTTCCCAGCCCCAAGATAAGGGCAGGAGAGGAGGCAAGATGTGTACAGAGAGGCACAGACAGATGTGGAGCCAGATTGTTTGCTTTCAAAGCCCATACTTCTATACAAGCAGACTTACAATTATACATACATGTTACACACACATACTCACACTTTTATGTATGTATGAATGTTGTATGTTTGCATGCATGCAGGTATGTGCATGCAATCTGGGTGAATATGAACTTAATACTTTCCATGCATCCCAATTTTGCCAATATGGCAAATACTGTGACTGAAATCTGGTTCACAAAATATGGCCCAAGTAGGCAATTACTCAGCTTTGAAAACTGACTTATGATGAATGAGGGCAGTTAAAGCATGCATTAGCTTCAGGAGAAGGTGATGTATTACAAAGGCCCTAAATCAAGGATCTGAGGGCTCCCTGATTGTTTCACATACAAGATTCCTTTCCCCCAGCAACTTGCTTCACCTCCTTGACCTCACCCATTTCCGCCCCAAACCCTGCTCCAGCCAGCTCCTTCCAGCACAGCCTAACGTCTGAACAGAGAACATCATGCTCATAGAAAGTATTTTCCTACCAGTATTAGTGTGGAGGAGTTAGATTTGTTGAGGGATAAATAAACTAATGATTTCATAAAAGTTATGAGGATTCTCCAAAGTATATCAAGACTTCCCAAAATAAACACTACATTATCCAAGTAATATCTTTACTCCTCCCTGGCCAACATTTTCCATCTCTGTTATATGAATTATGACACTCTTACACATCCTTTTAAAAACTAGCCATAAACAAACAAACAAACAAACAAACAAACAAACAAACAAAATAACCTTTGGATATTTCGAAGAGAATAATATTCCAAAGCAACTATTTTCTTTTTTTCTTATTTTAAAATATATTTTATTGATTTTTACAGAGAGGAAGGGAGAGGTATAGAGAGTTAGAAACATTGAAGAGAGAGAAATATCGATCAGCTGCCTCCTGCACACCCCTCACTCGGGAGGTGCCCGCAACCAAGGTACATGCCCTTGACTGGAATTAAACCTGGGACCTTTCAGTCCACTGAGCTAAACAGGTTTCAGCCAAAGCAACAATTTTCAACTGGTGTTCGGCAGCACACTGGTGTGACTCTAGAATTTTTGAAACATGCAATACCTGACTATTTAGTCCAGGCCAATGATGTCTTTTTCCCTTAAATGATTAAATTTAAAAAATGACAACAGCCAATACAACAATAGCCATCCAGTGTGAAAGAATCAAAATTATTCCTACTTTTTGCCAGATCAGCATATGGCTTTGGTGTGCTGGAGAAATCTAGTATATAGTGTGCCATGAGATTAAAAAAGGTTGAAAATTGCTGTTCTAAAACATTGACAAATACACTTTTTCACTTTGAGCTCAATAGTTCATCCTACTGAAGTACCAGGGCTGTTCTACCTTAACAGATTCCAGGAAAGGTAGTCATTGTGACATACAGGTAGCATAGCCAGGACACTGTTGAGAGGGAAGAGATGAGTGAAGATTTACTAATTATGAGGCCAAAATCCTGGACTGTTCTGGGAGAATCTGGATGTTCTCTCTCGACATAAGGCACTACATAAATACAATTTATAGCAAATTCCAGGTGCATGTCTCGTACACGTGAGTTTGTAGCCTATGTTCATTTCCACATCCATACACTTGCTCAACAATCATCCTTTTTAGTTACCAAACAAGCAAAAGGTAAATGACTGGGGTTGCCACCTCAATGGAAATCCCTGGTAAGAAAGTGTTTTTTTCCTTTTCGGCATTGAAGTGGCTCCTGTTTCATTTGCAAAATGCAGTAAAATCTCTCGGGAATTACCCCCCGGGCCACGGGGAGGTCATCTGTAAACCAGTCACTAGATGCCACTTGCACATGTCAGCACCACATAACTGGAGAGGACTCCGTGCAGCCAGCCCCCCAGTCATTTCCCTAAACAGTCTCAGATGTGCCAAGGTGTGTTGACGCAGCTGTTAGTCAGACTTACCAGGCACCTGCTCTCCGAGGCCTCAAACAGACAGAACAATTAATTTCAGTCGGGCTTTCCCTAGCACCAATATCAAACAAATCCACATGACTTTTTCCCTAATACCTTCTGCTCGGGACCCAAAAAATAAAAACCAAACTCTCTGTGCTGAGACAGCTCTTGCCTCTTTATCTCATCCAAGGTATAAGCCAGGATAATTATGGAGAGACATATGTGGAAGGTAATAAAGCAGTTATGTATGTTCACTATCTGTTTTGAAGATTAACTGTCTGCCACATTGCGGTATTTAAGCATGAGACCCTTTCGGGTTTCATACACATCTCTCAACCCCCCACCTCTCTCCCATAAAACATAGTCTAGGAAAAGACACAATTTACATAACTTACAGCCAGAGGATTTCACTGATCTAAACAATTCTGGTGCATAACAGGTGGCACCCACAAAGACTATTTATGAACTCCCTGCTCCTCCCTGGTGCCAAATCCACGGTGACATGTTCATTGTTTTCCTCATAAAATCTGCGATTGCTTCTGCAGGAGCGAGAACAAGGGCTGACTTTTTATTTCATTTTGAAAAGCTTGGATGAGCAGATGAAATTCAGAGGGGCCAAAACGAATGCTAAGTTTCAGTCTGTCAGCTTCCAAAATGGCAAAGATGTTAAGCCTCCACATCACAGCTGCTAATGGAATTACAAGAACATTGTCAAGCTTCGGGGATGGTTTTAAAAGATAAACTGTGATAAGTGCCACGTCCCCCTATGACTAGGCTAAGGTTAAAGAGAGACCTCCTCTGCTCAAATCACGGAGTCATAATGACACTAAGTAAATGCAAGTAAATAAACAAATGAAAATTATCCAGGTGCTGATGTTCAAATGTGGTAAAAACTGAAGACAAAGCTCTTTTCTGTTAAGAAATCAATGACTCATTCCAACTCATTCATAGCTACCAAGCCATTAATTTTTATCACTGAAATAGGAATTTATGTAAATTATATCTAGGAATTCAGCCACTGCTTTAATAACACACTCTACATAAAATAAACATAGTAAATGCCATGCTTGTAAAGACTTCAGTATGTGCGGCAACAGTAAAAATAGCGATGTGGAAGGATACTTTAGGAAGGCTGAGTTTTTTGAGAGAGAATTAAAGCACTTCTTTAAAAAATCTTTCAGACCAATCTAGCTGAGCCTATAGTGCTTCTGCAGAGATTAAAAAGGCTGTTGCACAAGAAACACAGCATATTCGTTTGATGTAGCTTCCCCTCCTTGAATTTTACACTGGAGACCTAAACAAAGAATAGCTTAAGTCTATAACGGTCCATTAAGAGACATTTCACTTGCATAAATTCTCAGTATTTCATAAATACTGGAACTATGAAAAAAATCATTCATGCCTTACATTTAGAAAATGCACCCTTGTGGAATATTGCCTTTTTCAAGCTCAGCAAACATACGTTAAATATTTATAAAACAAAATATATTGAAATTATTTCGATTCTTGGGGGAGTAGAATCAACACTTAAGAAGAATCAACCTGAACTTAGTAGTCTTATGTGTATTCATCGTGTATATGTAACAACTCTCTGTAGAAATATTAAAACTGATAGAGTTCCCTAATTTTCAGCTCACACCAGAATTTATAGATTCAGGCTGTAGAGTCAATCCTTTCCGAATTATTTTGCAAACTCATTAATACCACTAACATTGATTAGTATGGTTTGTAAGGGAAATATAAGAAAGAAAAGTAAAAATAACTAGTGCTTGAGAAACCTCAGTTCGTATATATGATGATTAGATAATGAAAACAATACAGAAAGGAAAAAAAATAGTGAAATTCTTTCTCCCTTAACCCCATTTCTTTCTCCAAGAGCAGCCACTGTTAACTTTTCCTTCTGTATCCGTTTAGGAAAAAAGGGGGGGGGAGGTGTTTTTTTTAATGTAATATGGAACAAATCACGCATATATGCATATTTTCACATATTTAACACTATATCTTGACTTTAAAAATATACTCCTGTCTATTTGAACTATCTTCCTTTCAGTATAAACAATTATTTTTCAAACAGTCTTCAAAATTCTTTATCATGTTGTAATTATTTAAACAGCTTCATACTAACCAATACTTTCATTACTTTTAGTTGGAAGCGTGCAGACAAGGGAAGTGTATAAATAAAGATGAAGTCAACATTATTGTGCAAACATGTTGGTGGACTTCTGCAAGTCTATGCATAGTGTGAATTCCTACAGTGACATGTTAGGGTAAAAGGGTTTACACATTTAAATTTCTGGTAAATACATTCAAACCTCCCAAGATAGGTCAGCATATTTTATAACCTCACAAGGTAGAGTTCTTTATCAATATACTGATTCCTGGTATTTTCAGATTTAATTATTTGTCAATCATATTGGTATAAATGTTAGATTTTTTAAATCATTTCTATTTATATATTTTTGGCTTTGCTGCTGAATGAGGCTGAGTAACTATTTATATGTTAAATATTCTTTTTTATTATTATAAACTTGCTGTTGATATATTTTGCCCATTTTTCTACTGTTAATTGCTTTAGTCTATTAGATATTTTAAAATTAAGAAAAATTAGTGTTGATCTGACCTATATAAATATACTCTCAAATTTGTGATTGTCTTTTGTTCTTTCTCATATTGTTTTCTATTCATACAAAATCTTTGTTTTTCTAATATGTTTTATGTTGTAAAGTTTATTGATATTTTCTTTATAAATTATGGATGTTCTACTTTTTGAAGAGTTTCTCTCTGCCAAGATTATAAGTACATTTAGCAATGATGTTTAAAAACTTTTTATAGGCTGTTTTTTAATGCTTGATAGTTTCTTCCATCTAGAGTTTATTTTGAGGTAGAAAATACAGTAGGAATCCAGTTTCATCTTTTTCTCCACCAGTTAACCACTTGTCCCACAGTGTTTGCTGAGCAATACCTTTTCTCAGTGATTTTTTTAACAAACATCAACACCACAGAATAAATGTTACACACATACAGGCCTGCTATAGTCTCTCTTTTATCCAATAGCAGTTTACTTTCATTATTACAACTTCATGATGCATTTTAGTATTTAGTAAAGTAGTGGTCTCATCTTTTTCAAATTTATGATGAATATTTTCAGATGTTTATTTTCCAGGTGAATTTTAATTTTAATGGCAAATTATTCTGAATTCTGTCAAATGTTCAGTTTGTTTTTTTTTATAAATATTTTTTATAATGTTTTTTATTTCCCTGTGACACAAGAATTAAGAAGTTTTTGTTTTTGTTTTTGAGGTGGTTGGATTTTATATTTACCTTCTACTGAGTTCTAACTTTTTTGCATTGTGGTCAATATTGTACTTTATATTATTTTAATTTTGGGGAGCATAGTAAAGTTTTCTTTAAGGTGTAATATATGTTCCACTTCTGTATCTGACCCAGAGGTATGGAAATAAAGATTGAATTTCAGAGATATTCAATCATTCATTCATTCACCCATCCATCTAAACACTCAGCTATCTAGTTACGTACCTCTGTATATATATATATATATATATATATATATATATATATATATATATATGTATATATATATATATATATATATATAATATTATATATATTAGTGATTCTATTCAGACCATATATATTGGTCTACATAATTTTATTAATGGCTAAAATGATGGTCTAACTTCTCTTGCCACCACTGAATTTCTGCTAATTCTCATTGTGTTTCTCACAATTAATTATTAAATTTATTTATGTTATATTACATTAAAAGGCACTCTCATTTAGATCTATTGATGTAAAAAATAATCAACATTGCATTTTACATGTAATATTTCTCTGTTTTTACTCTTCTATGTGAATTATCTTTTTAAAAAAATGTATGTGACATGTGTTTCTTTTCCTCTCTGGTGATTTGGCAGTTTTAAAGTTTGTTTTTAGTAACTTTATTCTATACAGTCCTCTCGCCATAGCTGAGATTCACTTAGCTCCCCTGGATACTGCAGTTTGATGACTGCTTATACCTGTGACCAATGGCAAGGGGTGGAGTGAGGAAAGTGGCTGGGCTTAGTTGTGGGCAATCTTGGTTAGTAATTTTGGACTTTGTCATATCCTCTCTGTTTTGTTTTATTTTAATTCTTTTAGGCCTGTGTCTGTTTTCACGTTATTAGGAATCAATTTGATGCCTATGGCTTCAGATAGTTCCCCTACTCAGCCCAGGTCTTCTTAACCTCTGTTTCCATTAGGATTAATTTAGGGGTTGATTTAGTCCAATTAGCTTCTTTCTTCCCAAAAGCCCTGCTATCTCCTCTCTCAGACTCAGCTTAAGGCATGAGGCTGTCCACAGGCTGAAGGCAACATCACCCAGGGATTCTCCTATATGCTTACCCATTCATTCCCTCTCCTTGTCCAATTTACTTTCTCTTTTGTTTCCCGATCAACTAAAACCTTGTTTATTGTTGAAGATAATTAGCTCTGAAGGTTTATAATCATTCTGCTTTTTATCACCTACTTTCATGTTGGCAGGGAGACACCAAGATGGAGAACTACAGAAATGGTTATTCTGTCCTGAGAGTGAGAAGACTGCCATCCTCACAAAAGTTTCCATGTTCCCTCTCTCAGGACTGCTCCATTAGTGTCTCTATAGTTGGGGGTCAGTCACTTTTGGGATATTATTTTACTCACTCCTTCTATATTTCCTTTACATAGAAAGCCATTTAGAAGCACATGGTGGATTGCTACAGTTACCACACAGGCTCTGGGTCTAAGATCTGCATCTTTTGCTAAACACTAGTGTTTTCCTCTGATTGATATAAGTTTTTCCTCCTTATTATATATACTAGAGGCCTGTTGCAGGAAGATTCCTGCAATAGGGCTTCCTGCTGCAGTCGCTGCCCCACCTGCTTCCCTCCCTCCTCCCCCGCCCACCTGCTTTCCTTCCTTCTCCCCTGCCCCACTTGCTTGCTTCTCAGCAGCTTCGCTCCCTTCTGCAGCGCTTGGCTTATTTCTATGCTGTCTTCAGTCTTTGCTCTGGCATGGATATGCAAATTACCTGCCATTTGGGTTGGGTTAATTTGCATAAATGCCCTGATTGGATGGTGGGTGGGGCTTGTGGACATAGTGAAGGTGCAGTATATTTGCATGTTTCTCTTTTATTAGGTAGGATATACATATGTATGTACAGATGGATTAATGGATAGATGGATGACCAGAGTTGATTTTTAATTATATGCTTTTCATGCCATTGGTTTAAGGGAAAAATATTTTGAAATTCAGCTTCACTTTATCATTGTAAACCAGATCTTTTACACAGTTATTGACTTTTCCTATCTTTTAAAATGGTAATATGCAAATTAACCATCACTCTGTCACAAAGATGATAGCAACCACAGCCAAAAGATGATGGTGCCCAGTCCTCTCAGCCCCATCAGAGTTCTTCAGTCCCTTGGGTGGCGGCCATTGAGAGTGGGCAGCATGAGCAGCCTGGTGGAATGCTTGCTTCTTCACCACAGCGACAAGGCAAGTGTTTCACCCTGGCTGTGGAGGGCCTCTGGGCAGCGGGCACAGAACAGCAAGGGCAGAGGGGGGGAGGAGAGGGCAAGTGTTCTGCACCCTGGTGTGGATGGGCCTCTGGCAAAGCCTGGGCAAGGATGGGCCTCTGGGCTGCAGAGGGCCTCTGGGCAGCGGGTGTGGAGGGGCTAGACCCTGCAGAGAGCTACTGGCACATGGATTTGTGTACAGAACTACTAGTTAATAATATAATAGGGTTAGCTTTGAGAAGTGCTATTTTAAAATACAATAGGAATCTTGTATAACTTATTTTAATTAATTAACTATTTTTAAAATCTGTTTTATAGAGGAGCACAGGTTCAGCATTTAGCAAAGTCTGCCTTAGGAACTCATTCTGAATAAAAACTATTCGGAATGACTAAACACAGTTGATATTTAAAATCTAAGATTGTTATCAAATTGTAGTCATACAAGAAAAATGACCTACTGAGTCAGTTAAGCAGTCTGTTCTTCAGTGCATTTAAAAGATAAATTGGTTTTTTATGCTGAACTACAATAGAGATAGAAAAGTTGATTTCAACTTTTCAGGAATAGTGTTATGCTGTTATGTACCATACCATGAAAGTCTGTGCTCACTGGGGTAGGTAGAAAGGGAAAGAAAACTAATTCCATTCTGTTAACTCCAGTGTGCCCATTAATTACACTATATCAATGGTGTTTCTAAGGATCCTTAAATAAAATAAAAATAAAAAGGTAGGACACTGAAAGCCTCAAAAAAACAAGGTAAGTTAGCAATTAATGTAATTCTAATGATTATAAGTATAATATTAAAAAGTTAATCTTTATATGTTTCAATTTTCCTCAATTCACATTAAATATAAAATTTAGCTTTTGAAACATCTTTCATAAATAAACTATGTTAAATTAATAAGATAGCTCACATAACCTTTTTTTGCCTTCTGAAAACATAAGACATCTTAATCTTTTTTGTTATTGTTAAAACACAGTAGAAAAATATAATTTATTAAATGAACTAAAATAGAAGGATCAATAGTATCTACTCTGCCCAAATTTCCAAATACCTAAACTGACAGGAAAGAAGCATAAAAATGATCATAAATCATTTACGTTATTGGTGATTTTATTTTGTAAATATCTCTCCATTTAGGTATTTTTAATGAGATAAAAATAAAAAGTAGATAAAAATGCATAGCCTTCATATTTATGATGACCATTCTTCAAATGCTGTGCAGTTTAAATGACTACACATAAAAAAGAGTTTATAAATACATAGTAATAGAGAAAAATGGGATATAATCCAAGTTATCTGAGGTATCATTACCATTTAAAATAAAATTGAAACCTACTTTTGCCTTAAAATAATTACTTTCCAAAGAAAAGTATAATATACATGATTCCTACATATAATCTGAACCCATTAGCCCATAACTGGAATTTCTTTAAAAGGCAGATATAGTATACTAGAGGACCAATGTACAAAATTTGTGCTAGAGTAGGCCTTCACAGTCACAGCTGCTGCCTGGATCCTTCCCTTGCAGCAGCAGCGGCTTCCTTGATCCTATAGCTGCAGCTCCAGCTTCATCCAGAAGGAGTCTGGTCTAATTAGCATATTACACTTTTATTATTATAGATGATAAAGGCAGCTTGAACCTATTATATTGCCAAGTGACTGAACCATAGAACAACCAGAATGACCAGTGGCTATGATGCACATTGCAGGGGCCAGCCAGCCCAATCAGGGGCGGGGCCAGCCAGCCAACTGCCTGTAGCCCCTGACCCCCTACCAAACCCACCCCTATCACCTTCCCATCCCAATCACTGAAGTGTGCCCTTTATTGGTTTTAAGTAAATAAACACTCTCCAGCCTTCATAAACCAGGAACCTGAATGACAAGTGATCAGGAAGAAAACTACTCAAGGTCTGGACCATCAGTCGGGTGTCCAGGAGAGGTGCCCAGGACAACCACCATCTTCCTGCATTCGCTCTCCACTGCTTACTACCAAGACATCACACCATGGCCTCTCTTTAGAGGGTTTGTGAGCAGGGAACTAAACCGTATTACCTGCCTAGAGAGAGGCTTAGAAATGGAAGGTGTAAGTGTCCCTGACACTAAAGCATCTTTGAAACTTCAACTCATCTGAAAGTCAACAGCAAACATGTACACACCCTGCAAATAACTCCCTGGCTGGCCAGGTCCCTGATAAGCCCCTCCTTACCCCCCGATTGGGGGTGGACTGGCCAGACTCCATCTGTACACAAATTCATGCACTGGGCCTCTAGTTAAAATATAATCTCTCATACTCCATAAATTGCATCTTGATTGTGTGTGGAAAGAAAAGATGTATCCAAAGAAATTACTAATGGATTTATATAATTTAATAGGACATAGTTTAATTTTTTAAGTAATAAAAACATTACAAGTTTTATTCTTTATTCTCTTTTGGTGGTACCACAAACATTGTAAAGTATGGAAATTTGGAAGGAAGACTATTTTCAATTGATCAGAGTAAACAATTCTTCAAAATACCAGCCCTCAGATAGTAAAACTTAAAAACTTTTTATTTAAAGGAAGCACTTTACAGCTTCTCTTTGGAATATCTGAATTGCCAGCATCACTACTCTTGCACTTTAGGGCCATTATTATGTAAAATAAGGGTTATTTGAACATAAACCCTGAGATACCATAGCAGTCAATCTGATAAGCAAGGGAATTACCAAGTGACTAATGTGCTAATTGGTATACAGAATGGATAGGCCCCACAAAGAGATGATTCATGTCCTGAGGCAGAGGAAACAGGGCAGAACTAGATTTCATCACCTTACTCAGAATGGCATGTGCTTTAAAACTTATGAATTATTTACTTCTGGACAAGATACTATGGTTCCATGCAGCCAGGAGAAACTTAAGATATAGGATTAAATTCAATAGAGTTAAACACAATAATTTGATTTTTAAAAACTTTCTATTATCAAAATTACAAATGTTTCATATAAGAT
This sequence comes from Pipistrellus hanaki, assembly GCF_964339955.1. Lineage (NCBI taxonomy): Eukaryota > Metazoa > Chordata > Mammalia > Chiroptera > Vespertilionidae > Pipistrellus > Pipistrellus hanaki. The sequence continues at coordinate 22,197,797 of NC_140508.1, forward strand.
GCATGATAGTGAAGGGTTGAAAACCACATGATTCAGCCAAATAATTTCCTCTTTATTCACAAAATCCTCCTTCCTCATCTGCGAACTCTAGTGACATTCTAATCAATAATTAGATTGTTGCAATTCTACTTGAAAACTGGAATGCAGAACAAAATATAAGGGAATAGAGTTTTTCAAATGATACTCAGGTTCTATTTTATTCAATCATCATTCATGGATTCCACAAACAAAACACCAAAGGATAAATAGTAGACATCTTCCCTGGAAAGAAGATAGCTTTGTCAGTTCAATGAAAGTCACTGGAGGTGAAAAATAAGAACAGAAGTTAGGGAAGGCCACAATGTCAATAATGATTAATCTGAAGAACTGGAAAAAATATAAAGATAAAAATTCTACTATGAACTATATTCAAATCATCACCTTTATAGAAAAAAATATAGCACTAATCATATCCTGATATATCCCTAAAAGTTATATAAAACAAAACTGTGGCAAAAAGGAAAATATATCAATCTTGTTAATACTTTTTTCCTATTGTTAGAAGTAATTTGATAAGGTGTGCAATTTACCCATTTCACTATTAGTGGCAACATACAGTTTCCTTTCAACTGTGTGCATTTATAGCAGATAGAAGACTTCTACTCTATTAAAATGACAACCCAATAACTTCTATACCTACTTTAAACCTTGCAAAAGTTATCTTTGCCTCCTTGCTTTTTCAAAGTAGGACATTAAATGTGATGGCTTAAAAGCTCAAATAAAAATATTTTATAACATATCTGGTAATAACTTACTTTGCTTTAGTAAAACATCATACACTTGAACATTTTAAAATTTGTTCATTTCTTTTGCCACTGGATAGTGTTCCTTTACATCCTTCACTACTACTCACATGCAGTTCTACTTCCTAAGCCAATTGCTGTTGTAATGGCATGAAGATGAGAAAATAGGAAAGTACCAAAAAAGGTGAAATGAATCTGAAAAAAAAAATTAATGACAATCCTATCTAATAAAGAGGGGATATGCTAATTAACCCTCATGCAGTCATCAAAAAGATGGCAGCACCCACAACAATAAGGAGGAAATATACCATATTTTCCGGCGTATAAGACGACCCCCTAATTTTACAGTTAAAACATAGGTTTAGGCCTATATTCGCCGTATAAGACTACCCCCCACTTCAAAGAAAAGACTTACTTTGCCGTCAAGATCTGCAGGTAATTTTTGTGCAGTTTTGGTCTTTTGCCCCCAATTTTCGGTTGACTTTTTTTCGTTTCAAAGGTCATCTTATATGCCGGAAAATAAGGTACTAATTGACTGCCCCACCCTCAAAGATGGCAGCACCCACAGCCAATAAGGAGAGAATATGCTAATTGTTATCCCGCCCCCAAAGATGGTAGTGCCCACAGCCACAAGATGGTGGCACCCAGTCCCCTCAGCCCCCTAGGGTGTCAGGTACACAGCAAAGTCCCTCAGCCCCCCAGCTACCCAGGGCTTGCAGGAGGTACAGGCAAACCTTAGATGGCAGCTGCCCAGACTCCCAGGTTTGCCTGAGGCTCAAGTAACCAAGGCCAACTGAGGTTTGCACTGCTGGCAATGGCAGCAACAGAGGTGTGATGGGGGCATTGCCTTCCCCTGATTGCCACCTCCTGCCCCTACGGGCTCCTGGATTGTGAGAGGGGGTAGGCTTGGCTGAGGGCCTCCCCTCCAGTGCAAGAATTTTCATGCACAGGGGCCTCTAGTTTGTATATAAATAAAAATAAATCAAACACAGAAAAGACTCACTAGAAAATATGTAGTCACAGAAATATTTAATTAACCATACTTTTCACCTCAAGAATTTTATGTTTCTAATTTGAAAGACTGAGATTCAGGAAAGTGAGGGCACCTATGAGTTAGCATGGCAGGTAGGTCATTAGGAAAACAGGAGGATGCTACTCCTTCCTGAGGATGGCTTTCCCCACAACTCCAACACACCTGTGAGCAACTTCTAACAGCTATAGTCTTTTTCCACATCTCTCAAGAATGGAGAATCTCTTTAGGTAGGAGCCTCAGAAAATATCCTGAGTCTCATTATTTTAATTGGGTCACATGCACCCTAGCCTGTAGCTCGGTTGGTTAGAGAGTCATCCAGATAAACCAAAGTTGCAGGCTCAATCCCAGGTCAGGGCACATACAAGAATCAACCAACCCTCGACAGTTTTGCTCAGTGGATAGAGCACTGTCCTGCAGACTGGGTTCAATTTCAGTTGAAGTCATATATCTTGATTGCAGGCTCCTTGCTGGCCCTGGTTGGGGCTCCTGCAAGAGGCAACCAGTCAATGTGTTTCTCTCACATCAATATTTTTCTCTGTCTTCCCATCTCTCTTCCACTTTGTCTAAAAAAATCAATGGAAAAATATCCTTGCTGAAACCAGTTTGGCTCAGTGGATAGAGCGTCCGCCTGCGGACTGAAAGGTCCCAGGTTCGATTCCGGTCAAGGGCATGTACCTTGGTTGTAGGCACATCCCCAGTGGGGGGGGTGCAAGAAGTAGCTGATTGATGTTTCTCTCTCATCCATGTTTCTAACTCTCTATCCCTCTCTCTTCCTCTCTGTAAAAAATCAATAAAATATTTTTTATAAAAAGAAAAATATCCTTGAGTGAGGATTTAAAAAATAATAATAAAAAGAAACAAAATATTAAAAAAAAATAAAACAAAAAAATCAACCAATGAATGCATAAATAAGTGAAACAACAAATTAATGTCTCTCTCTAGCTCTCTCTCTCTTTCTCTCATTTCACTCTCTAAAATCAACAAAAATAAAAATAAATAAATTGAGTCATATGCAACTACTGAGCACTTATAATGTGGTTATTGAAACTGAAAAACTCAATTTTCTTTTCATTAATTTAAACAAATAAGCATAGTACCTGGGGCTAACCCTATTGAGCAGCACACCCCTAAATTATTCAGAGAAACAAGCTCAACATAGACATGACATTCCAACCACAGAGGGGCAGGGGTGGTGGGGACTAGAAGAGATTACACAGCACATAACATGCATAGCCCATGGGCATAGACAGCAATGTGGTGAAGGCCAGGAAGGGGTGGAGGACTCGATGGAGGAGGGGACCATGGGGTTAAAATGTGTACATCCATAATAGTGTCAACAAAAATAAATAAATAAATAAATAAATAAATAAATAAATATTAATGGGTGGGTCATAATTTGGCTCCATTATATTATAGTCTATGCTGCAGAGATGCAGAGATTAGCAGATCTGTTTCAAATGTGGATTTTCTGTTTAGACACAGAGGAGAAACTGGGGATTTCACTGTCTTAAGGCAAGAAGTGCTCATTACTGATACTTGGTAAGTTTTAGTATGGGTGGGAGGTGTTATCTTTCTCCCAGAGGAACAATAAGAGACATGCATAGAATGAATCATGTACAAAGCTCTGCTCGGAAGAAAAAGGATGGAAATCTGAGTAAAATAATGAATATCATTGGCACCATAAACTTTGGTTGAATAAAAGGATTATGTTTTGAGAGAAAAAACTCAAAATGTTAATCTTATCCTACAATGCTATTGAACGAAATAATTCCTAAGCAAGTGTAGAATTACTTCACTGTTGACTTTTCGTGTCAGTAGATAGTTCAAAATGTCAAGGCAATACACGTTCTGCTTGGTAAATTTGCCCCAGTGGGCATGTTCCTGAATAACTTTCCATGTACTGCAGCACAGAAAACAACTGGCTTTCTTCCCAAAGTCCGCGCGGCCTCATCCCTCAGTGCTAGTGAGGGCACTAATAATGGGGAAAGTGCCTTCAAACAAATAGCAGCACATCAGAGGATAGAGAAAATTGTATTACAGAACCAATGTCCGTGAATCAATAACCATTTTGAAACATTTTAATGCCAGAGCCACAAAGAAGCTTACTCCGCTGAGGAAAAGGAGAACTTGTTAAACAGGGAGACCTATGTTTGTTTGTTTGTCATTTTATTTTATTTTTTGAAGCACAAATATTAAATGTGAAGTTATCATTAGCATAGTTAAGAAAGGCACACTAAAAACAAAGGCAAACTGAAGAATACAAAGAATAGAGTGTTTAAATGTGTGACTTGGGGTATTAGAAATTGGGTATTAGATTGTGTTAGATTTTCCCCTTACATATTAATTTTTCCTTCTTTGTAAGGAAGAATAATGATGGAATTCAAACTAATACAGCAGCATTATCACCTAATTATCAAATAATTGTTTCTTGAAGTCATGACTTTCATCTTGGTTATAGGAATTTCACTGTTCTGAACCTTGATGCCATTTCTTTTTTAGTAAGAATGAGTAATACCAAACACATTCAAGTCATCTTATCTTTCAAAACTGGCCTAGAAGACTTTCTCAATAGATGAGCACATAGTGTTTTCATGTGTAAAATGGAGATAAATAACAAATAGACTATGGAGAGGATAAAAAAAGAGCTAGTATATGCCAAACACTTAAGAAAAATTAACCTACACCTGGTACATTCCAGGGGACTGTACCTATTCAATTCAAGCACATCCTACCACACACTCCATGCATTAATTCCTTTTCAAGAGCTGGAAGTGGGTATAATTGGTTTTAGAGTAAAAGAGCCTTTAATATTTTTCTTTGTAGATTACCTACATCAAATGGAACTAGAAAACAAACAAACAAACAAACAAACAAAAATATGCAGAAACTGAATAGAAGCCAATGGAGAAGCAGGGGAAAAAACAAAAAACAAGAAAAAAAAAAAAAAGAAAAGAAAAATAAAGCCAAAGCTTCAATAACAGACAGAAGTTCCTGGCACAGGAATGGTGTTTGTGGTTGGTGACAGTTGATAGCAAGTAGAAGACACCCCTAAGAGAGGATGATCAACACTGTTAAATGTTGCAAGTGTTAAAGAAGACATAGTCTGAGGAAAGTCCATGGGACTAAGCCATCATATAGCCAATGGTGCTTTATTCTACTATTTCAGGAGGAAATTAGATTGTAAAAAAGTTAAGAAATGAATGGAAAGAGTGAAGTGGTCAGTGAATATTTTTTTTTCCTACATGATCAACAAGGGATACAAAGGAAAACAAAGAATACTAAGCAGAATGGTAAGAAGAAGGGATAAAACTCAAGAAATGGATTTAATCCATACATTTATATATTAACTGTATAGAGAAAAGCTGATCATGGTTTAATCCATTCAGAAAACTACCTGAAAAAGGTGGTATTTGCAAAACAGGCCTTAATACTGGTATATATTGTTTCATCAGATTAGTTAATTCAAGATTTACTGTATGCAAAGTGTTTGTCTTAAATAAAATGACATATAAAATATTATATTAATAAAATGGCATATATATTATATTATACTAGAGGCTTGATGCACAAAATTTGTGCAAGGGCGTTGGCCCTGGTCCCCACCTGCCACCGCCATGGCTGGGGGCCTCTGCCTCAGCCTCTGCCGGCTGCCCACTGTGGCTTTGTATAGAAGGAAGGATGTCTGGAAGGACAACTGGTCTAATTAACATACTACAGTTTTATTATTATATATTCTGTGTATTTGTTCATTGGTTGGTAGATATTCCTCACTGCATTCGAAAATAATCTTCAAAATGAACTTTATTAAAAAGTGACATCAAAATCCCCATGGAAGGAAATGGCTGTGTGTGTGTGTGTGTGTGTGTGTGTGTGTGCACGCTCATGCACGTCTTAGAAACTCAACCTAAGACAGAGTTAGAATATCCTTTGAAAACATTTGGTGGCAACTCTAATAATGTTCATGTCTTTTCTTTCTGGCTGAGCTCTGAAGCAATCGAACCATTCTTAGTTAATTTAGGATGTGTCTGTCATCAAAACAAATCTAAAATGCAAGCAGCAGCAACTTTATTAGCACATACTGATCCCAGGGGTGATAAATATGTTTGTTTACTTATATGTGCAAGCGTAACTGTTGGCAAAAGAGCAACTGCTCAGACTGCTAAGTAGATATGATTCACATTAAATATAAAGTGATGTATAATCCACATAATTTCCTGAAACTCTACCAGCAATGGTACCCTTTTGTGGCATCAAAGGCCACATTGTCAACCTGTGAGAAACATCAAGGTTGTTGATAATTTCCATTAGTTTACATATATTAACATATGATTTGCATCCAAGTACTTCAAAATTTCAGTTTCCCAAATATTCACTAAGAGAATATTGTTATTGTCTGACATTTGTCTAACACAGCAGAATATCTCCTTTCTTGGGCTCTTATTTCTTCCCAGAAGATGTGTACACTTGGTCAAATGAGGTAGAATGGGTTTTAAAATGCTTCCCAGTGGGACATGATTGGCCGGAAGCTTTATTCTCCTTTCCTTTTATTCTCTCTACAATGTGCTCTCTGCAATCTGGTCCCTTGGGATGCTGTGTCATCCTCATAGCTGTCCACTGACACTCTTGGATTTGAAGGTCATAGCACAGTGTGCACCTCGGCGGAACAGCAGAGCCAGCTGGGTGTAGATGTCCACACTACAGAAATGGTCTTGCTGATAGAAGAAAGATGTGTTTTTGTAAATAGGAAGACAAAGGTAAGCACAAAGCAGAAGAAGCTGCCAAAACCCTTAACCGGAGGACATACCATGGGGCAAAGGAGAGAAAGGTGGGGGTTCAGTGAAACAAGCCAGGCAAAGCTTGCAAAATAGGCTGGCAAGAGCCCACTCTTCCTAATGTGTCAGTCCCTTGGGGCCAATAATGGTTTCCAAATGGTACAGGGGGGAGGTACTCACAGGGCTTGTGATTTTCATAGGCAACAGGAGACATTAATTACTTGTGTATGGAGGATTTTACACACTGGCAGCCCTTCACATAGGGTAGTTTGATACAAATATGCACCCGCCCACATGCTTCACAGCAAACCTCTTTTCCATCTCATCCATTCCCAGAAGGAGAATGTGGATGTCCTTTCATGCCAGTGCATATTCCTCCATGAAAAGTTTGACTAAATAATTAAGTTCTCCAGCTTGATAGAAGCAATGCCAAGTTCTCTCCGAAAATGACTGCATTTCCAACAAAGTATTAAAGTAAACAAAAGAGGAAACTGATTTTTAAAACAGAAAATTCTGTCAACAATCCTAAAGAAAAGATCAAAACAGTTCCTTCAGAAAGTATAAACATATCCCAAAGACCACCGATTCAGTACATCCCTTGCACTCTTTATGCAATGAAATGTCTGAGGATTGTGAGATGGCTCTATGAGGGAAAAGGAGGAGTATCAGATTTATCTCAGATCTGATTTCCTTTGGGACTGAGGGTACATGCTTCAAGAAGAATTCTCATTGATGTAGGAATTGCTGGCTATAACCAGGCTTCAATGCTTCCAACAAAGTCTAGTAATAGTTCGCATCACAAGCTCACTTGCCTGAAGAAGTTGTATATAAATTGGCATTTATTTGGATGATGAGCCTAGAAATCAGTGTGGCTATATACTAGGACATTTTCAATTTTGGTGCAATATAAAATGGCATTTGTTGATTCCTAAAATATTTAGTTTTGGTAGGAGTATCTCTCAGTGAAATCATCACAAAAATTAATTTCAGAGTCCTTTGTAAGAAAGGCCATTGACTGATACTTCACCGAGTTAGAAAGCAACAACTTCAGATCTAGAAGCACAAAACACTATTTTGCAGTTAATGTAGAGAGTGAGCAGTATTGGCTAAATGGTGTGAAACTACTGAGGATATTCAAGCTACTGTTCAAACATTGAGTACAAATGAATGCAACATTTATATACTAATGCAATCTATCTGCACACTCATTACATCCTTCTTTAAAATTTTTAATTAGTTTTGTTGTGGCAAAAATCCTTAATGTGAGATTTATTCTCTTGACAAAGTGTACAATACATTATTCAACAGTTGGATCCTTAAATTTTTAGTCATAATATATGATATAAAACTAATATGCAAATCCCCAAATACCAATCTCTAATGATTTTATGTATTGGGACACAGTAGTAAAGATAGATGAAGGGTAATGGATATTTGTTTCTCTGGTCTTCAGTCATTCTCAGGCAACATACCTTGACTATAGGAAAGTAATGTATTTCATCATGACGTTATCCCTTCTCATGATTATTTATAGGATTCTGACAACTCCCAACTTCCACACTTTGTTGAAAGCAATGAAACCTGTGTTTACTACACCAATGAGAATTCTTCTTGAAGCATGTAACCTCAGTCCCAAAGGAAATCAGATCAGAGGTAAATCCGATACTCCTCCTTTTCCCTTATAGAGCCATCTCACAACCCTCAGACATTTCATTGTATGAAGAATTCAAGGGATGGACTTAATCAGTGGTCTTTGGGACGTGTTTATGTTTTCTGAAGGAACTGCTTTGATCTCTTCTTCAAGATTGTTGACAAAATTTTCTGTTTTAAAAATCAGTTTCCTCTTTTGTTTACTCTAATACTTTGTTGGAAATTTGGCCATTTTCAGAGAAAACTGATCATCTAACTATATAAGATGAAGAGTTATGAAGTTAACTTCAGTGGGGGGTGGTGGTCAGGGGTTGGGAGGCAGGGTGCATGGCACACAGAACACTGGCTTAAGACTCAATAAATTGTCTACTGGCAAAAGGAAATGGGAGAGGGAGAGAGTTTTTCCAAGAAGAAACAATCTCACAGCAAAGTCAAGAACTGCCCATTTAAAATCTTAACATTTCCGGAGCTCTAAGATTCATTTCATTTTAATCTACCCTAGAAGGTGGTTGGAAGAGAAGGAGATCTTGTAAAGAACCATGTTCAGTTTTATGTTTCAAAGGATATATTATAAAAACATCAACTCATTTCTTTTAGCAATCATGAAACCAAAGCTCGACTATGTTTCTGTAAAAGGAAATAGGCAATATAGTATTTTATGTAGTACTTTATAATGCAGCTAAAACTGGCCCTAGAGCAAGGTAAACCCACTAAAGATTCATAAAATCTACTTTTCATCTGTAGATTTTTCCTTGTTATGTTTTTATACATTTCTCTCTTCACACTGGTACATCCATTCTCATAGATACACAAACTCCATCTCACATGTGTTCTCAACTATAACAGTATGGTATGTTGTTTATATTTTTTGAAATCTCACCAAAGCATAAGCAGAGAATTTCTCATGACAGTTTTAATAGGGTCATTGTAGAACCCCAGTGAAAAAACCCTCAGTTCTAATTCAATAACTTAAACTAAAATAATAAATGCTTTACTATAGTTGAAATGGTGTCATGGACATGGCAATAAAAGTCTTATTTTAACTCCTTTAAATCCTTCTTTGTAAGAGTATAATCTGAATTTTCACACCTTATGACTAGTTATCAGAGGGGAGACACCTGCAACACTTTTCACATAGACTTTTTCCATGAAGAAAAGATTTATAGATCAGAGGGTTGAGTCCAAAGACAACTCTGGTGACATCTCTCCACTTTCAATTCCTATTTTTCATTCTATTTTGGAGATTTTGTTTCCTTCAAGATTCCCCCTTCATCTTTGATATTTCTGTCCAGGACATAGACACCTTTACACATTCAATATTAAACATTATGAAAGCCTGCACCTCCAATAGCTATTTATTTTGTTCTGAGAAATTAAAAACAAAACAAAACAAAACAAAACAAAAACCCTGCTGGGAGCCATTCTGTAACCTTTGTTTTTCAACTTAAGAAAAAAAATCTATTTTTTCTTCTTACATATAACACACACATTGATGATTTATCCATTCTGAGTATCTTCTTTATGAGATCTAACAACAACAAAACAAACAAACAAAACACATACAAAAAATGGTCCTGCTTAAAAGAAAGAAGGTAAATTGACAATTTTTAGGTATCATTTCCAGCCTTCTGATTGCAAAATCCTATAATTTCAATGCCTGGATTCTCCTTACCCTAGGAGTTTTTGGTACAACATCATCAGCAAGAATTAGTGAGTCTTTTAGAAAGAAAGTTTAATGCAGCCCAGAGAGAAAAAGGAGGCTTAAGGATGTCATGACAGGGCTGTATGTAGAAATCGTATTCCTTTGGTTGCAACAACAACAACAAAATCAGACACTAAGTTAAGCAGGAGAGAAATTTACTTTAAGAATCTAATGGAGCTTACAGAATAAAAGAGAAAGTTTAAGAATCAGAATTGGCAAGGACAGAAATCTCTAGAAGAAATGGTAGCAAGAATGCATCAGGATAATGCTGCTGGGATGAAGTAACTTTAAACATGTCTAGCCTTTTTGTCATTCTCAATATTTAGATTCCCAGGATGAAACATTTGATTGGTCTAGTTGAGACTATGCTTCCCCGTAGCTGGGGAAACCAGGGCATCTTAATTGACAGCACCACCAGGCAGAATCCACAGAAGAAAATAGGTCAATATAAACATAAAAGGAACAAGCAGAGAAAGGGAAGATAGTGCTACGTGTGCCTGATGGTTTTAGTTTTCTATTGCTCTGTGACAAATAACCACACATATAGTGGCTTAAAAACTCACACACATTTACTATGTTCTGGTTTCCATGGGTCAGAAAACTGGATCTGAGGTTCAGAATTTTACAACTCTACAACCAATGCGTTGGCCAGGATGTGTTCCTTTCTGGAGCTTCGAGCCCTCTTGAGTGTTGTCAGATTCCTATCCATTATGATTGTAGGACTGACTGAGGCCCCATTTTCTTTCTGGCTGTCAATCAAAGACCACACTCATCTTCTGAGTCTGTCCCTTCCTCGCTACATGGTCCTGTCACAACATGACAGCTTCAAGGCCAGCAGAGCAATTGCTTCTCCCTCAAATAAGGGAGTCTTATATGAAGTATCATACCCAAGGGAGAGACTTCTCATGGTCTTTGTCATTTCATATTGGCTAGCAGCAAGTCAGAGGTTCTGCTCTCACTCAAGAAAGGGGTGGGGGGGGGGATTGCACAAAGGCCTGACCACTGTGGGTTACCCCAGGGTCTACCAAATTGGGGGAAAGGTCTCCAGGTGTGGTAATTTGGATCTATCCCCATCACACATATGCATGCACATACATACAGACATACACCTCAAGACCACCCAACCTGGCACCTATCCCACATGTTTTCATTTCAACTCCCAGTGAACCTTTTTATGGCAGAAACAAGCAAAACCCTCAAAGCAGTGATAAACAAGCACCATCTTCTGCCTCAGGTTTTTGGGTTCTTGACAGGTTAGACACATAATTCACAGCTATCATCCCCTGTAGTTAAACATGCTGTGGTGTGCCTGGAAGAAAACAAAGCAACTCCTTTTGCAAATAGTTAAGCTTCTAAATGCTGACATTATGTCATTTGTTTTGACACCTCAAAAACACTGACATTTCATCATATTTAAAGTGAACTGAAAAGTTAAACATGCCCTTTTATTCAACAAGCTTTAGTGGAGGAAAGGAAGAACATTTATTTGAAAACCATCACGAATCCTATGACAGAAATGTTGGTTCAGCCGATACACAATGGAACATTAGATCTGCACTGCTACAATATCTGTGCTATCTCCCCCTCTCATTTATCATCCAAGGCAATGTCGTTGTAGTCCTAAAAGCACAGGATTATAAAATGATGCAGCCCTATGGAAAACAATATGATAGTTACTCAAAAAGTTAAAAAAACGAAACAAAACAAAAAAAACCTTAGCTGATTTGGCTCAGTGGATAGAGCATCAGCCTGCTGACCAAAGGATCCTGGTTTGATTCTAGTCAAGGGCACATGCCTGGGTTACAGGCTTGATTCCCAGCAGGGGGTGTGAATATGTTTAATACCATTGAGTTGAACATTTAAAAATGGTTAAAATGATAACATTTTGTTTTATAACATATATATGTTATATATGTTTATATATATATAAACACACACACACACATATATATAAACACACACACACACACACACACACACACACACACATATATATATATAAACACATATATATTGATATATGTAGCAAAATCCCCACCATAATCAAATATACTTGAGCTCAAACTTTGTGCTCTTTTTTATAAAAAAAATTGCTACCTCTTAGTTCTATTATCTCACTGCTTTACTTCCTCATCAGTACAATGATTGTGAAAATTGACCAACCTTCCTCATGGAGTAGGGAGAAACTATCATCTGAAATTTAGAAAAGGCCTCAAATAAGAGAGTCCACTAGAGGTTGAGTTCTGTAAGATCAGTGTCATAGTCTCAGGACCTAGGACTAGATGTTCAATGTAAGTTCATTGAAAAATATAAATTGCTTATCAAAGACAACTTTTATTTTTGTTATTATTCCTATAATAACTTCAAGTGTATTCTTTAGTCCTGAAGATGAACCTCTTTTAGAGGCCTGGTTGTCATCAAGATTCCTCATTGTCTGAGCCACTTCTTATAGATCTATCCAGTGACTTATTGCCTAAATCTCTCAAAACTTTATGTTTAAGCCCAATCCCCTTCTCTTGTACTCCGGGTCCTCTTAACATTGGTTGTAGAGTAAGAATATACACATTTTAAATTTACAGGTGAGAAATTCTAATAGCTTCTTTGAAACAATGAATATATCAATATTAGGACATCAATTAAATAAAATCATCTGGCCACATCCCAGATCTCACCCTGGTGCCAGGTTCTATCCATAGAACCATGGATGGGTGGGTTGTTATGAATTAAGTTTCAATATGTCAAATCCTGGCTCTGAGGACCCTAGATTGTGATTGAATGCCCCTCTTTTTGTGTTAAATACAGAATGTACATATTAATGAAGGAAGGAGTTGCCACCTGGTATTTCCAAAAACTTGGACTAGGTAGAGGCTGAGTAGAGGTCCCCAATATCAACTGGCATCTGACAGTCCAAAGGTTGATCAAGGTGAGCATCTCCCAGCCAGGTGTTTTCTGCAAAGGCCAGCCTTTCCCTTTACAAGTTGTCCTTTTTTATCTAAAACTGCAGTGGAAGCTGTGATATTTGCATGTGATGCCTGCTCGATTTTCCTGGCCTTACCCAAAGTGCATAATAGAAGTTGAAACCGTCTTGCTATAACTCAGACAGCAATAGAAAGGACCAATTATATCCCAGACCCAGATTTTATGTCTTGTCCCCTAATATCCCAAGAGCTAACTCTACAGTAGTAAGAGATAACAGGAAAAGTATACATTGGTATCTGCCCCTGTATCTGACACAGAGCTCCTAAAATCCTTCCAAATTCCCAAGTGATAGGAGTATCTTTTGTTCTAATGAAGTGACTTGTATGGGCTCCTGGACAGGGGATGGTTACCAGAAAAAACAACCCATAATTGTAAGCTTGGAATTTTCACACCTGCTGCCACTTCCGTGAGGAGAGAGGGCCTTAAAATGGAGTTACATTTGACCATATGAATAAGCCATACAAAATCCCTATAGTATGGGGTTTAGAGAGCTTTCAGGTTGGCGAACATCTTCACTAGGTGGGTGTCACACCCCAATCCCATGGGGAAGGAAACTCCTGTCATCAGAACCCTTCCAGATCTCCCCTATGACTCTCTTCATCTGTATCCTTTATCCTATCCAAACTAATAAAAGGGTAATATGCTAATTAGACTGGAGGAGACCTTTCAGGAGACCTTCCAGACAAAACCATGGCGGTGGAGCCGACGCAGAGGCAGTTAGGGGTGACGAGGCCAGGAAGGGAAGGTAATTGGGGGTGATCAGGCCAGTGAGGGAGGGGGCAGCAGTTGGGGGCAAGAAGTTCAGCAGGGAAGGGCAGTTGGGGATGAATAGGCCAGCAGGCAGAGTAGTTAGGGGCAATCAAACAAGCAGGCAGGTGATCGGTTAGGAGCCAGCGGTCCTGGACTGCGGTCCCGGATTGCGAGAGAGGTGTCTGACTGTCCTGTGGGATAGAGCCTAAACCAACAGTCGGACATCTCCCAAGGGGTTCCAGATTGGATAGGGTGCAGGCTGGGCTGAGGGACACCCTCCCCCCATGTACAAATTCTGTGCACTGATCCACTAGTCCTTTAATAAACTGCTAAACATAAGCAAGTGTTTCCCTGAGTTCTGTGATCTGCTCTAGCAAATTCATTGAGAAGGAGGTCTTGGAAACCTCTGATCTGTGGCCAAATTGAACAGAAGTTGTGGGTAATCTGGGGACATTCTTGCAATGAGGTGGGAGCAGTCTTATGAGAGGAACCCTTAACTAGTGAAATTTGACAATATCGCCAAGTAGACAGTAGTAGGACTAAGTTAAGTTGTAGGATGCCCAGCTGGTGTTGCAGAGAATTGCTGGGTGTGGAAAAACCTGCACAGATGCGGTGACTAGAGTGTCAGAAATGATGTCTGTGTGAGCAGTAAAGGAGACGCACAGGGAACCTGCACTCAATAAGGGAACACCTGGGTTGTTTTCAACATAGGAAGGAAAAAGTGGAGTTTCTTTATCATAAGTAGTCATCAAGCACCTGCTTCAGCCGAAAACATACCAGAGAGGTAAAAATAATCTGGAATGTGGCTGACTTAAGTGACTTTGGGAAAGTTAGCTTAATACTCTAGGACTCAGTTTATCCTCTGAAAACTGGGTAAAATGAGTCTTTATAGGATTATTGTAATGATTAAATGAGCAAGGAATGCAGCTTCTGAGTACAGTGCCCGGTACATAGCAAGTGCTCAGCAAATGGTGGTTTCTATTAGAGTAATTAATGATAAACACAATGATAAAGCCAATGGAGTTTGAGTATTGGTGCCAGCAGTGAACACTCTGTCAGGGCTAGTAGATGTACTTGCCCCTCAAACCCAAATGAAAACTGCTAGGGAGTACCCACAGCCTCTGCTATGAGTTAGTAGACACACAGGCCCCTCCCAGAAGGCTCATGTTACATGCCCATATTTTCTTGTGTGCATATCATGCATGAAAGGAGAGAACATGACTGTCACTGTTCTTTTCAGTTTTCCACAAAATACATGGAAATATCTTACCATTCAAAAATCTTACTTTGAGGACAAGGGAGCCTGGTCACACAAATTTCATGTTTTGCCCTATTTCTAAACCTCTTTCCTACTTCCCCACTTTATCTTCACTCCACCATCAACCAACTTGGGTGCTGCCTTACGTATTAGAATGGATTCATTAAATTGCATGGCAATAATTTCTTTTGGCAGCTTCTCCCAGATACAAGTCTTGGTTTCCTAAGTTCAGAGCAGGGTGTTCTGTGGGCCCTTGATGAAAGTTAATTAAATCATGAATGAAGAAACCAAGGAGGAAACCATTTTTCTATAACATTTCTTCATTCATATCAACCCACATATTTTCTCACATTTCTTTGGGCACCACTGCATAGGGGCATCAGAAAGATAAGCTCAGGGCACCCAAAGGATTCCCTCGAATTTAATTAGGTGATAGCAGTTGAAAACTGCACTCATTCTCTCGGGCCTGGAAAATGTCCTTTGGTAACTTTCCATACTTTGAGCTCTTTGGAAGGAGAACCATATCCAAGTCTAAGGCTTAACCATCATCATGTTCCTGGCACATTCTGAACATGGCTTATTTCAGATCTTGGCAAAAGCATTATCACAACCTGTGCTCATTGCCTCACTGCCCTCTAGGCTCCCAAAGGCAAAATGCCTGGCAAAGAACCAGAGCTTGCTTGCCTTTGTGAGACTGATTTGTGCTTAGCTCTTTTGGAATTTTGGCATATTTAACTTCAGCAACTGGTCATTTTTTCTGAATGATTGGGTATTCCAAAGTTTCCCTCCAAGTAGGTCAATGGCAAACTTTCAGAGTTCACTCAGCAGTTGATTGCACACATATTTATGCAAAAATACACTCATTTCTGGCTCAGAGCATTTTGTAGCTATTTACTCTCTTAAAATTCATATTCTGTGTTCAGCTGCTTTTCCTGATTCCCCACCTTAGCATTTTGAATTCTGCCACTGATTTCACAAATTCCAACTCCCCCCTTTTTTTTTTACTGTCTGTGCCTGGAACCAATTCCAGCATGTAATAATTACAAGAGTTCCATCAAAAGGTTGGTGGGACTTGGTGGGTTCAACAATGGCTGAGCCACACATATGTAGTTTACCTGTAGAAAATGGCTAATGGGCATTTCCCCCAAACATGAATAGGATGGTTAACTGCCAGACAGCTCAGGGCATTTTATTGCCTCCTGTTGGCCAAACAAGTGAACAGCTGTAGGCTATTCCCTAAAGCACATGTGTCAAACACAAGGCCCGCGGGCCAAATCTGGCCGGCCAGGCCTTGCAATGTGGCCCGCACCGCGCTGTCATCACTGCACTCTGCTGTCAGTTTATGACATTGTCAGTTTATGACTGTTCAGTAAACCATTCAGCCCGCGATTTAGGCTGGATTTTAGATTTTGGCCCCTTCTCTGATTGAGTTCGACACCCCTACCCTAAAGTGACAATGCTTTTATACTCTACCCTTTGAAGTGTATGTTTCCACCTTGTCTTAGGATAAATAGTGTTGAATAAAAACATGGGTCCTTGGTCAGGGGAGACTCTTCAGTTCCTTTTAGCTGAAGCTCCTCTGACCTCCAATTCCTTTCATAACTATCTTTCATCCTTGGACTCTTTAATCATCTATGCTCAGCCCCTTTCTCCAGAATGCTGAACCCTTTGTAAGGCTGGGGCAAGAACCCCTGCATTATAGTGCCCTAATGGTCTGTTCTTTCATAGTCACAATCAGGTAGAGGAGGCCTGCCATCTCTTCAGCTTCCTACTTCTTCCACATTGAACAGTGTCAGCAACCCTGGAACAATCTGAATAATGTCAAGTCATTTTCCCAAGAGATAGCTATGTAATTAAAATGTCCTAGTATATTAAGGGCTTAGGACTTGGGTGATTCTTCTGATTCTTAAGGCACCATTTCCTTTGCCTTCATTAAAGTGGCAAAGACTCAGATCAGAGTTCCTCACTGTGCACACATCCTGGAATCTACCTTATTTACTGCTGTGAATCCAAGACTGATCTATGTCAGGGGCCAACAAACACTTTTTGTAAGGACCAGATAGTAAATATTTTAAACTTTGAGTCCCAGATAGTCTCTAAGAAATCACTCAACATTGCTACTGCAGCATGAGTATAGCCACAGAAATATGGAAGTGAATGGGCATGGCTACAAGCCAATAAAACTTGACATGCAAAAGCAGGCATTGGGATGGATTTTGCTGACCCCTGATCTATGTAATCACAATGGAGAGAGCAGAGAAGCATAGGATGGGGTCCTAGTGGTGTCACTCACAAGCTGTGCAAGCTAAATTAATTATTTAACCTCTCAGACCCTGATTCCCCCTTGGCATAGCCTATCTGAAGGATACAGAGCAAATGGCAAAAAAAGAACGAGCCAAATCATGGTGAAACTAACATTCTTTGCTGAGAGAGCTTAAGTGCTGTAACCTCTAGGGTTTTACCTAGAGGTTACACCATTTGAATTTTGTTTCACTAACATTGCTCTGGTTCAAATGAAGGTAATAGATTTAAGAGAACAATACTATCTAAAAGAAAGGATATTCAGTAGTTTGGTTGGATGGAACCAGTGAAAATTGATGCATGACGTTCTAAACTAGAGAAATGGCAGTAAAAATAAAAAACAAGCAGAATCCAAGAACATCTAGAAGGAAATTGGCAGTAAAAGGAGGCAAAATCAAGGCTGCTCTCACTAGGAACAGCGAAAACAACCTAGATGAACTTCCGGAAATATGGCCTGTAGAAAAGTAACACACAGTGTACTGAAACATTTGTAACTGGCACAAATTAAAACAATAAATAACAGCCACCACTGTACCCCTCAAATTATGAAATTCCACATAGGCATTATCAATGCTTGCCAAAGCATAAGAAAACAACAATCACAAAAAAAACAACAACCAGCATTAGCCATCCTTTATTCATTGCTTAGTATGAGCCAAGCAATAGCACTTCAAATCTTTACCTAAATTTGAAAAGCTCAGTAATGACCATCAGTTCAAAGACTGTCACAAGTGAGAACAGCAAATTAAGTAACTTGCCCAAGTAGCACACAGCTAAGAAGTGAGGACACAGGGATTCAATCCCAAGAATGGTTGAATCGAAAGACTGTATTCTTAACCACCATATATCACTGACTTTAAAAGTTAGTTTTCAAGAGTCCAGAGGGCTTGCCTGCTTAATTCACTGCTGTTTGTGAAATTCTGCAGGCTGAACATGAACACCAATTAGTTCCATGACTTTAACCAACTTGCTTATTATCTATTAGATTCCGTTTGCTCATCAGTAGCACTTTTGCTATTACAAACAGTAAAACTTCCACATTCTGTCACATTAAAAAATAAAAATATCCTGCAAATAAAAAAATTCAAAGTTAGGTAGTTTATTTTGTTGTTTCATTGAAACAGAAGAGGGAAAAGAGATTGTGAAAAATAGTCTAGAGAGTAGCAATTGTGTCTTTCAGGAGAGTAAGAGTGTCACCAGTTAGAGGGGGGAAAAAACAAAAACAAAACAGCCTCTAAAAACATTAAGTCAGATGGACAGTGACCCTGGAGTATGTACTACTTAGCCTCATTGCCATAATCACACTCTGCTTTGAAAAAAAGTGGTAGAAATCATAATCAAGAAGAATATGCTGCATGCTTAAGAAATCATGAATCAGAAAGAATTATGCATTACTGCAATGTTTTGAAAATGGAAATTAAAGATTTACAACTCTTGAGGCTTTCCCAATAATGTTCCTTTGCAAACCTACTTTTAGCTAAATTAAAAGATTTTGACAATAAGTGGTAGTTTGTTTTTTTTTTTCCTTTAACTAGCAATTGGTTATATGTCAGCTCAGCTTTCTAGAACTAAATTACTTTTTGAAAAATAGAACTACATTTTTTTGTGACTTGCTAAATAAATGTTATCCAGGAGTTTAAATATAATTCATGTCATATGTGGGTTTGTTTTTAATGTTATAAAGCTAGGAGAAAGTTAGAAAAGGTAGAGGTCAGAAGGTAAGCTGGTCATATCATATTTTATGGTTTCATAAAATGCTGATATGAGAATTCAAATCCCAGGAAAGGTTTTATGGTATACTTATTTAAAAACAAAATCCAAATAAACTTAAATGTTACGAATCAGAACAATCTATATGTTTAGATGTAAATAAGAGAATGTGTATAAATGTGTAATATCACATATTCCATATGTATAATTTATGGATTAGGTGATACTATGTTTATATATGTACCACATAGTTAGTATATATATTTTACAAAATATTATGTGTTTCATATATATATTTTATAATATATATTATATATATTGATATACCAAATATACAATGGCTAATAGTATATTTAATCTAATAAGTATTTATTGAGCACCTAATATGCATATGGGGTCTGCTCTGTGCTGAAGATGCAAATGTGTCTGACCTCAGAGGGAAGGTAGGGGAGGGTGAAAGTAAGGGGGACAGATCAACCATAGGACTTGTGTGCATGCATAGAAGCCTAACCAATGGACACAGACACCAGGAGAGTGAGGGCATGAGTGTGTGTGTGGGGGGTGGCGGTTAATGGGGGGGCAATGAGGGGATAAGGACACACGTATTACCTTAATCAATAAAGAAAAAAATTAAAAAATAAAATAAACATAATTTTTTAAATTAAAACAAAATAATAAAGAAGATGGTTCCTCACAAGGGCAGCACAATCCAAAAGGCACACAAACAATGCAAACTCAAGAACCACAATCTGGTGTGATGGCGGCCGCTACCAGGCTGTTCTAGTCTAGAAGAGGTTCTCTAAGGGGGACTGTTAAGCCTTGCTCAACTCCACCATTCATAATGTCTTTTGCAGGATCAAGGTTGGATTGGACTGTGATGAAGTGTCCAGAAAGGAGAAGACTGTATGATCTCCCTCATGATTATCCTGAAACCATCCCTGAATGGTACAACAAATTCATTTCCCATTGATCTTGTCCCCTTACATCATATATTAGGCATTCATTACAATGAAAGCTCACAAAGAAAGGAAGAAGCTTCTTGTTCAGGATATTTTAAAGTGTTAAAATTTACATTACAATTTATGCCTACATCTTAAAGTAAATGCCACACAATGCAAATGTTTGACAAAGAGATCTGGGTTTAAACATGAGCTACAGCACTTCTGTAATGTGAACTCAGACAAGTTCCTTAACCTGCCTGAGGTTCAGTTTTCTTATTTGAAAAACAGGACTAGTAGTAAACTATGTGTGAGTAGGTGAGGAGATGATATGTATCAAGCACCTGGCAAATGTAGTAGGCAAATCCTTTCTACCTTCTTTGAGTGTGGGGCTGCCCCTGGTGCTAGAAGCTCAGAAGCAATCTACTGAGAAACTCCCTGAATAATTTGTTGTCTTAGAAGATATGATACTGGGTAGTTTTTCCTGACATTGTTATTAGAGGTCCCACATGGAAACATCCCTGCCTCTAACAGTTAGGATCTGAAACAGAGCCGTGGGAAAATGTGTCCTCTGGCTCCTTGGCAAGGGCTCCTCAGTAATTTTGGTATCAGCAGGCCAACTTCCTACTGGGAAACTCACGACACTCATCTTCTTCTTAGGCCTCATATTTAGACAGGGTGGATTCAATCCCCTTTTCAAGAGGTAGAAGGAATGTAATAATTCAGGGCACTTCACTCCCCTGTCACAGAGGTGTTTTCAGGAATAAGCACAATGAAATGTTGCCCAAACTGCCTGAAATAGGATTCGAACCTGAGAGTTATAAAGGCTATAGTGCTGCTGTAGCTTGCCACCTTGAGGGAATAGCCATGTACAAATGGAGCCAAGACAATGTAGGGAAGCTGAGTGAGCAAGAAAAACCATGCTCTGGATTGAACATTAGAGTCCCTGCATGGAGCAGCACCTCTTTCAGTTATGCCCAAATGCCTTTCCTTTGCAGATGTAGTTGTGTTTTCTGCCTCTCACAACTAAAAGAAGCCTATATGGGGGTATTGCATATACCCCCATATAGGCTCTTCTTCAGGGTGACAATTCACCTTGCTTTCACTAATACTCTGCATTCAGATTAACAGTGTTTTGTTAGTAAATTTTTTT
Organism: Pipistrellus hanaki; assembly: GCF_964339955.1. Lineage (NCBI taxonomy): Eukaryota > Metazoa > Chordata > Mammalia > Chiroptera > Vespertilionidae > Pipistrellus > Pipistrellus hanaki. The sequence continues at coordinate 22,218,825 of NC_140508.1, forward strand.
ATGAATAAATAAGGAAAGAAATAGTACAGATGCCTTTTTTTAGGACTTTCAAAAATTACACAAAACCAAGCACTTTCATGTTCAGATAGGAAAACCAGAATGCAGTTTCAAATGGATCTCTGTACTAACAAAGAAGTTATTTTAATGGCTAATATCTATTCATTGGAATTGCTTTTTAAATATGCCATAGAAAGTTAATGGCCTGAATCCCATATCCAAGACGAAGACTGCTATAAGAGGTGATGAGAGCATGTTTATTAGCCGGCAAATAAAAAGTCCAGGCCTGAAGGTGATGCACCCCCAGAAGGCAACATGGGCCCATAAACAAGCAGGCTCGGCGGGAGCCAGAATGCTCCAGTGAACTCAAGAGAAGCAGGGATGAGCTCAGGCCATCCACGTGACCTGATGAACCCTCAAATTCGTGCTTATTCAAACACACAAGTTTTGTAGGGTCTTTGTGGCGATCTCCTTCCCACCTTCTTGCAATCTTCAATGGTTATGTCCCTAATTTGTTTCTGTTTTCCTGGAAGGCCATGCTCACAAAGTATAAACTAAAGCACTTCCTATTTCACAGCTGGAAACATGAGAGGGAATGCTGGGTTCTAAGCAGTGAGCAGAGATAACTTCTGTCTGTGATGTCTATGAAGGCTCAACATGCTGACCCAGCCTCAGGGACCTCTGTAAATGCAAAGAACCTGTCCTGCCATCACACTGTACTTTTCTGGAAGTTTCTCCTCATTGGCTGATGGTGTCGCTTTCCAGGTTAGCCTTTCAGCTATGACCCCAAGAGACATCTTATCAAAATAATACCTGCTTGTAACCTCCACCCTGGGTTTGTCTTTACTCCTTTGTATTGGTTTTTGTAACATTTTTGCTTTCTCTTCATTGTCTCTACACTAGTAGGCCCATTTCACGCTATTTCCAATGTCCCAACCCTAGTCAAAGTCAGCATCATCACTTGCCCATGTTTTGCAACAGCCATCTTTAAAACTGTACCAGACCACATCTAACCCTGATTATAACCCTCCCGTGGATTCATATTCCCCTGAACACACTGTGTAAGGTCCTTGCCAGCCCTCTTCACATCCACCTAATCTGGCTCTGCCTGGATCTTGGGCTTCATCTCCTGCCATCCTCTCATTCCCTCTCTTCCTTCCAAATACATCAGACTCCCTGTTTCCCTCTCACACAGCCAACTTGTTCCTGCACCAACACATCTGTTCAAGCTTCCTGCACTCTCTTTCTTCAGATCAGCTCGTGGCTGCTTTCTTCATGCTCTCCCATGAAACCCAGGGTCTTCTTTCTTTCATGGAATTTTATCTGTCTGAAATTATATTATTAATTTGCCCTCTATAATCAGTCTTCTACACTAGAACACTCTGAGGAGTCTGCCATAGTCACCTCTCTATCCCTAGGGCATATCACGTGCAGTCGCTACCGATTACCCAACAGAACTTTCTCCTCAAGACTGGCAGAGCTTTGCTTTTATTGCAGTGCCCTCTCTTCCTTGGGCATGAGGTGGATAAATCTTGAATGAAATTCACCCGTCATGCTGAGCCTACTGTCCTGGTCATTTTCTGGTGCAAGAGAAGACATGTTAACTCAGTCTGACAAATCTGCTATGGGGCTTCTAAAAAAGATGTCAATAAAAATTTTTTAAAAAATGAAAAGCCCAGATGTGGAAGAAATTATCTTTCATCTACCACTGGACTTGGCAAGTGTATGGGTGATATTTTAAACATCAGTAGCCAATAAGGGACACAGACAAAAAGAAACATATTGAGAGTGGCAGAATGGAGTGAAGGAACAAACTAGGGTCTTAGTTGATCTTCTAGACTTCTTGTTATGTGAAAAAATACACCCTCTTTTATTCCTCTTGAAATCAAACATTAAAAGAGGTATAGTCCTTCTCAATCCCTTTTCTATCTTTTATTCTGCCCTATATTTTGTGTGTAATTTTCTCATACTGGAATATGTATTTTACTACATGTATTTAGCCTAAATGACATATAATGTCTTTCAAAAACATATTATAAGGGCATCATATGTAAATAGCTTTGTTATTTTGCTTTGTAAAAAACTCATAATTATGCCTTTGAGATGCATTTATTATAGATCCATGTAACTCCAAATTACTTATGTTCACTGTGTATAGCTGTGTATTATATGGCAAAGATACCACACCTTATTCCTTCTTTCTCCTTCCAGATTTGTATTGTTTCCACTTCCTTGCCATAATAAAAAATGTCTCCTTTGTCACATATCTGAGAATTTGTCTATGAGAGTGTTTTTCAAATATGTTTGACCATGATCCACAAAAATCAACACATTTTATAATAAGCTTTCATGTTCTTACATATACATATATATTTAGAAGAAAAATTATGAAACAATAATTATTCTTAATACATGTGATGCAGTATTTTTATTGCTAATCTATTCCTTTTTTTTTTCATGCCAAGCAAGTGTGGCTCGGTGATTGAGTGTTGACCCAGAAATTGAGAGATCACCCGTTTGATTCTTGGGGCACATGTCTGAGTTGTGAGCTCGGTTCACACTTTGGGGCATGCAGGAGGCAGCTGACTGATGATGATCCTCTCTAATTGATATTTCTATCTCTTTATCCCTCTCCCTTCCTCTATATCTTAAAATAAAAAACATATTTAAAAATAATTTTATAACTGATTAATATGTCAAAGTTGTAAGATTGTAGTAGTTAAAACATGAGTATATACCTATAAGTATAATTGTGTCCTTAAAAAATTGGTGTGTCCTGTTAGAATGACTTTCATCAACAAATCAACAAACAACAAGTGCTGGTGAGGATGTGGAGAAAAGGAACCCTTGGGCATTGCTGGTGGTATATGGTGTAACCTTTGTGGAAAACAATTTGGAGTTTCCTCAAAAAATTAAAAATGGAATTCCCATTTGACCCAGTGATCCCACTCCTAGGAATATATCACAAGAGGTCAGAGACACCAATAAGAAAGATATACACACCCCTATGTTCGCAGAAGCACAATTTACAATAGCTAAGATTTGGAAACAGCCTAAGTGCCCATCAGCAGATGATTGTATTAAAAAACAACAACTGTGGTACATATATATTATGGAATACTATACACATGTAAAAAAGAAAGAACTCTTATCAATTGCAAGAGTATGGATGGTCCTAGAGAGCATTATGCTAAGCGAAATAAGCCAGTTAGAAAAAGATAAATATCACATGAACTTATTCATATGTGGAATCTGATTAACAACATAAATTGATGAACAAAAATAGATCTAGAGACAGAAATATTGAACAACCTGTCAAACTTCAGAGGAAAGGCAGAGAAGGGTAGAAGGAGAGAAGAGATCAACCAATGAACTCAAGAATATATGCATAACCCATAGACATGAACAGTGGAGTGGTGAAGGCTTGGTGAGGGGAAAAAGGAGAAGGCAATGGGGATATTTAATACTTTCAAAAATATTTATTTTTTTTACAAAAAGAATTGGTGTATGATCAAATTTACCAGAGATTATCAAATTATTCTCTCAAAAGTTTGTACTGATTAAACTCTCTTCAGTGCTTTGAGAGTCCCTCTTTTTTTACATTCTTGACAATATTTTGTATACTCAGGATTTTATGTGAAATGATATTTCATTTTGTTTTTAATTTTTATTTTTCTGTTTAATAATGAGTTTGTATATTTTTCCCTATGTTTGTGGTCTATTATTTTTATTCCTTTTTTTCTTTACCTAATTGTATTCTTAATCTATGTTTCTATTGCTTGTCTTTTTTATTGATTCGTTGTTTGTTCTTTCTGTATTCTGCTCATGAATTGCAAATATCTTCTGCACATCTGCACCTTAACTCTTGTTTTATGGCATCTTTTGATTCACAGAAATTTTTAACCTAAGTGCAGTTAAATTTATATATTTTCCTTTATAATTCAAACATTTGGGCATGTTAATTACCTTTATTTTGTATCTAATTTTGGTGGAACTTTTCATTATTTGCAGGGAAACATCCTAACAGATTTAGCAATTAATAAATAAAAGCTGATTGAATGAAAAAATAAACAAATACATAAAGTGATTTTCAAATGATAAAAGACTGATAAACCTTACATTAAATAATATCCTAAGTAATATGATATTGAGTGGACCATTTAGAAAACCTATCATTTTGAAGGTTACAAATTACTCCAATCACTGCTAGAACACAGTCTATCACTCAAATTCTGAAATATTCTTAAATATAAATGGTCCTACACTTAAAATATCCAAAGTGTTTGATTCCTCTTTGATGCTGTGTATATCATAAACAGCTTCCAACCACTAAATCTTAAATTACATAGAAAAGCAAAATGTCTCATTGTCATCAATTACTCCAGGACATTTAATTTTTTTTAAACAAACACATGTGTTTTATGTGCTAAACTAGCCAATAATCATGCAATCTATTATTTTTATACTGTATCACATTAAAAATGGAGAGGAAAGAAATTTTTGCCTTTTATCATGGCATGTTGCCTTCCATGAATTCAAGTAACTCAAAGTAGAAGCCTGGGCAGATAAAGTAAGCTAATCTTTGTAAGGTCACTGTCTAGATTCATAGAGGTAATGGAATAATTTCAATCCATGAAATGCCATATATTCACAATGAGAACAGAAATATCTTAGTCTGAATATGTGCAGGCTACATGATGTGACAAATATAGAGCACAAAGAACTGGATGCATCTGTTTTTCAATCACTTTGTGCATATGTTTAATTCAATCATTTTATCAATTTTATGATGCTTGTGTGTACAGAGGCAAGATTTCTATCAGGCATGTATAATCAGTTCTTTCCATCAGTTCCTTTCCAAAGGAAAAAAAGTCACACAGTATCTCAGACATCAAACTGTCACATTTTAAAGGAATAAGAAAACCCTTTCATGGCCAAAGCAAGGTAATAGGTTGCATTTTCCTCTGATCACCTGGGGAGAATCTTTTCCAATGGTTCTTTTTCTTCCCTCTTTTCCCCTCTCAAAGTATAGAGCCAAATAGCATTGTTAGAGACCTAAAGGGAGAGTCAGTTCCTATTTTGTAGCTTCCCTCTCTACATTTTAAGTGGAAACAGATATGTCAGAAATAATTCTAGAATTCACATTATCCCAGCCAACGAGTCAGCATCTGCTTTCACAGGGCTCTGATCGGCAGAAGGTTCCAGGCAGGTAACTCTCTGGAATGTTCCAGCTGTAACATTTCTAATGCTTACCCACCCAAAAAGCAAATATACAAAAAACACAGTCAATCACTTACTTCTCCCTTCTGCTTCACATAAACTCCTGGAAAACCATCTGCTGGATGACAAATTGCAGCTACATTGATCATGTCCTGATTGCGTGATATTTGTGGTATTCTAAGTGAGGCGCCCAGTTGTACATGGATGTCTCTCCTGCTTTTGCCATGTAGCAAAGATGAAGTTTTGGGGGGTTTTGAAAAGATTGCTGGAGACACTTAGGGTGCTATTGAAACAGGAATTTTTTGGGGTGGAAGAGACAGGTTTTAGAAAATTTTATAAATTAAGGGGATCATGGAGGAAGCACAGGCCTGCAGAGCAGCAGAACATATGTTTCCATTAGAACAAGGAAGATGAAAAGTTACAACAGGCACATTTCCATAGAATGAGGGAGCTATATCCTATATATAATAAAAGGCTGATATGCAAATCCACCCAATGGCAGAATGACAGGTCACTATGATGTGCACTGACCACCAGGGGACAGACACTCAATGCAGGAACTGCCCCCTGGTGGTCAGTGTGCTCTCCCAGGGGGAGTGCAGCTCAGCCAAAAGCCAGGCTCAAGGCTGGTGAGCACAGCAGAGAACAGGCTTAACCCAGCAGGCTGACATTCCCTTCGGGGTCCAGGACTGTGAGAGGGCACAGGCCAGGCTGAAGGACATCCCCCACCCCCCCTCACAAATGTCATGCACCAGGCCTCTAGTTTATAAAATAAAAACAAGGAAGCCCTTCATCAAGAAGGAGAAGAAGAAAGCCCAAAGGGAATAGGAAAGCAATAAGGAAGGTGTGGGGGTGAGGGGTGAGGGGGGAAGAGACACACATAACATGTCCCATGTGAGATTCAACCTTTGAGTCTAGGAGCTACTGAGGTAACCAGTCTAGGGGAATAGTGACCAGTCAGAGGGATATCAAGGAACCAGGATCTGCAGCCTTTATAAGCCAAAGGAAAAAAAGAACTTAGTGGGACCCTTTCCCCCTCTCTACCTGGGAGTCCATTCTGTGGGACTCTTCCTCTCCCCATGTGCGAATTTGTACTTGTTCTTCAACAAATTCCCACCTTTGCTATACCGTCTTCTGTCCGTGGATTCATTCTTTGATTCCAGCAGACAAAGAATCTGGGTTCCAGTCCAAAAATTCCATTTCCCTATTATATAGTCATGTTCTGCATAAGGAGGTTTCAGTCAATGATGAACCATATATACAAAGGTGATTTCATAAGATTATAATGAAGCTGAAAATTTCCCATCTCCTCTTGATTTGGTAGCTGTCATAATGTCAAAGTGCAACACATCATCACGTTTTTGTACACAATCTGGTATATGCACGCAAGCCTACTGTGCTGCCAGTCGTATAAAAGTATAACATGTGCAGTGATGTATAGTATATAGTACTTGATAATGATAATTAACAACTATGTTACTGGTTTGGTATTTACTATACTATACCTTTTTATTTTAGAGCTTACTTTTTCTACTTATTAAAAAGAAGTTTGTTGTGCAACAGTATGCTGTGTTATGCTGGCAAGTTCCTCATACATCTTGTTTATTGCCTTTCTTGATGGTGTTCCAATCTCTTGTGCTTGATTTACTCTCGTTATGTTTTGTACAGTAACACGTTGTACAGGCTTGTAGCCTCGGAGCAATAGGCTATGCCAGTGGTCGGCAAACTCATCAGTCAACGGAGCCAAATATCAACAGTACAATGATTGAAATTTCTTTTGAGAGCCTAATTTTTTAACTTAAACTATATAAGTAGGTACATTGCTATTCACTTAATTCGGGTACTTCTAAGCTGGCCTTTACTAAAAACTCAAGGGCCCAATCACTGGGCTATACCATGTAGCCTAGCTATATAGTAAGTTATACTCCCTAAGTTTATGTAAGCATACTCTGTGATGTCCCACTAGAATGAAATCTCCTAATGATGTATTTCTGAGAATGTATCCTCATCATCAAGCAGCACATGACTGTATAATGTATTAGTCCTCTCAGGCTGCTATAACAAAACACCATGAACTTGGTGCCTTAAAAAGGGGGATTTTAATTTCTCACAGTTCTAGAAGCTGGGAAGCCCAGGATCAAGGTGCAGGCAGGTTTGGTTTTTTTTAAGAAGGCCCACTTCCTGGTTTGTACACAGCTGCCTCCTTACTGCCTAGTGCTTACCTGCCCTTTCCTCCATGTATGGATGTGGAGAGAGAGAGAAATCTCTTCCTTTTCTTATGAGGATGCTAATTTCATCATGTGAGCCCCATCTTTGACCTCATCTTAACCTAAATACCTTCCAAAGGCCCCACCTCCAAATATCATCACATTGTAAGTTAGGGAATCAATATATGAATTTTTAGAGAGACTCAAACATTCAATCCATGACAATATTTAACTTATCCATAGAATGAGGAAGCTTGCAACAGCAAAAGGTCTATATTTACAAAATTTATAAAAAGAGAAGGAAGCCCTTAATGGGACATTAATTTAAAATAATATGTTTCCTCCTAGTTAACAACATTTTGGTTACCAAATACCAAACTGAAACCTTCAATGTGTCCACAGAAATTACATATCCCATACAATCTGCTCAGGTTCAGACATATGTTACAGGGACTTTGTAAATAAAAACCTGGTTAAAGTAGAGGCAGTCCCTTCTGTAGTGACCTCTCAGCCAAACTATTAGCCCATTCAAAGGTCCATTATTTATAAACTTGTATTCCCTTGGGAAAACATTCTCTGGTTGATGTCTACTTTGAATACTATCAGAACAATTTTCCATGGGGGAAATTCTGACGATTGTAGCCTTTCACGTCAGGCTTTGGTTTATACCACTCCCTCTTCCTAGAACACCTTCTTCTTTTTCCTCCACATGACAAATACCTATCCACACTTAAATCTTAGATCTCTCTTTAGATATAACTTCTGTATGCATTTCCCTTCTGTGTTCCAGTGGGCCCTGTTCTACCACCATCACAATTTCTTCTACTTGGACCTTGGCATAACTGTCTATCCTTCTAAATTGTAAGCTTAGGACAACAGGAATCCAGTCTCCTTATTCACCATGATGTCCACAGCATTAAGCATGGTGCCTCGTATAGTGTCAGAACTGCAAAAGTACGTAAGTGAGAAGGTGAATCATGGCACAGATGTCCAAAAACATAGACACTGTCCAACAACATAGATGTCTAGCCATTTCTAGAGTACCTTCAAGCCAAACATGGAGGTCACATTGGGCCTTTATAGAATTTAATGTTGGAGAGGGTCTCCTTTGAAGATGAGAATGAAGACAGGGTAGAGCAAGAGAGACAGAAATAAAGGAACACTTTGAGGAAGGGAACAGAAAACCACCTCCCAAATCCAGGTGAGAAGGTTTGTAATTATCATGGAGTCTTGTGGGGATAATTTATGGAAATTATTATGAAATGAAAATACAGGACCCCTTATTCGAAAATTATTACAGAATTTCAAAATGGTTGGAGCAGAGCCCCCAAAAAAACATTTAATGCGGGTCCCTTCTAAGGATAGGGCCTAAGGTGACTACATGGGTCTCATGCCCATGAAACTAGATCCACTCTCCACCAGGCTTGGGTCCCAGGCACATACTGGTTCTATTATATAACATGGCAGCTTGATCGTTGCACTGAAAATAGTATCACCAAAGCACCTGCCTGCTCTTTCAACAAGTCATGGCCTTGTATATTTTATTTTTGTTGCATATGTTGACTTTTTCCTCCTGCTTCCCACAAAGGTACCAAGAGCAACTCAATCTTATTGCTATGGCAAACAGTATTGTTCAATCATGACATTTTATTTGGACATTAGTCTTATAGCACCTTGCATTAATCTGCCCTAATAACTACTGGGACATTAAAAATAATTAATTTTTCACATCTGAAAGACATTTTGTGCTATATTAATGGCAATAAAATTGGAGAAATACAAAAGCAAAATGCAACTAAATGCCAAGATAAATGTTATATTTTGGCACTATTCTTACAAAGTAGATGACAGATGTTAATATAAGCAGTGCATTTTGTGTGAGAATACTCATCTTTTCCTATTATTATACACTACTCTATGACATACAGAAAAGATATGATGATTCAGGGACCACATTTTTGGGAAATGTCACAGCCAAATTTTGCATCCTGTTTTCCCATGTGGGTGTACAGGTTTGTTCTACAGTCTCCACATCAAGTACTAAAGTGATTTTTGGCATACAATGGAGTATCACAAAAGCAAATTAATACTTTAAGGAAATAGCAAGGGGTTTATGGCTAATATTTTAAAAATAATTATAGGAGCCCAGGGGAAAAGTAAACCTGAACAGTAAATTCTTATGGGTCATTTATGAACTGTGTGTCCAAAGCCCATTTGAAAAATGGAAAGCAGCCATATTTATTCTCTACTTCTTAACATCTCCAGGACCCTGTAATGCACTGCGGGAGGAGTGATGAGTGCACCTGGAGGAAGGGTTGAAAGCTGGAAATCCAATCCAACTCTCTAGCACAAGGGAGAAAGGGATCTGAGAATGGCTGCTACTGGCAAACGCTATTATGAGTGACCTATTGCCTTCTCCTTCCTTCAGAACTTTAATTGCATTTAGATTTATGGTTCCATTGCTGCATATGCACATAAAGAGAGCTAAGCCTTTGGAAATGTATCTGCCTATTAGCAAAGACACTCATTTGTTAATCCCAGACTCATTGATGTATCAGCTGAGCATTTTAGTGGCAATAGAAATTCTGTTAGTCAATCTCTGCTAAAGTCTTATAGTTTAATGTTCCTTTGTTTTGTCTTTTTGGTTGGTTGGCTTTTAAAAATATATATGTATTTTCTTATTGATTTCAGAGAGGAAGGGAGAGAGATAAATAGAAACGTCAATCATGAGAGAGTATCATTGATTGGCTACCTACTGTATGCCCCAAACTGGGGTTCAGCCTGCAACCTGGGCATGTGCTCAGACCATGAATTGGACCGTGACCTCTTGGTTCATAGGTCGATGCGCAACCATTAAGCCATGCCAGCTGGGCAAAAGTCTTTTAGTTTTTATTGTTTTTTTTTAAAAATATACTTTAATCTTGCTTTCTCTCATGCAGACAGACAGACACATACAGAGTACATGATGCCATCCAGACACAGAAAAAGAAACTTTCACAAAGAGGCTTGGAATCCCTGTGGTAAGCATGATGAGCGAATGATAAAGACCAAAAGTTGATTCAAGGAATGTTCTTAAGTTGACTCAAGAGAATGAAGTAAAAAGACATCACAGGGATCAAATCCTGTGGTCCTGTTTACATGTAAAGAAACAGATATCCAGAGAGAGACCTTACTGACTTGCTCAGGGTCACAAAATCAGCAAAAAACTGGAACTTGACCCAGACTTCTCCCTTCCACACTCATGGCCTTTCCTTATAGATTTATAATCAGAACCATAATGTCTCTACATTAATTTCATAAATAACGGAATCAATAAATTTACACACAAGAATAGTTTTCATGCCTGTAAATAGCATCTTAAAAATATTTTCATGTTTTACTTTTGTTTTTGTTTCAGTTTAAGAAACAAAGAAAACAGAATATTTAAAAATGCACAGAGAAAAATAGTAAAATCTAAGATAAGTAGCCTTTTTTCTATGTTTTATATTTGTTCAAGTAATATAAAGTTAGGCAAACACACACACACACACACACACAAAAAACAACTTTCAAAATAAAATAGTTATGTGATCAAAATGAAAATTTTTATAGAAGCTTCAAGTTTGCTTTTTAACTGGTTAACACTTAGCCTGGCCTGCATGGCTCAGTGGCTTAATGTCAACCCAGGAAGCAAAAGGTCACTGGCTCCATTCCCTGTCAGGGGGGCACGTGCCTAGGCTATGACTCAATCATAGGGGTTGTACAGGAACAGCCAATCAATGATTCTCTCTCATCATTTCTATCTCTCTCTCTTTCTCCCTTCCTCTATGAAAATAATAAAAATATATTTTAAAAACTTAAAGATTAAAAATAACAGAGGTCCTATTTTTATAAACCATAATTTCTAAAATAAAATTATAAGTAAAATCAATAACCTTTTGGGTTTTATGTTGGGGCATGGTTAGAATTTTATGTTGAGGCACAGCTAAAATTAATATATATTAATTTTACAAATAATTATTTGACTGTCACTTATGTGGCAGTGAGTTATGGTTTATTAGGTAAAAGAAGCTTCTAATTTATTCTTAATATTACATATATAAGTGTTAATTATATGTTTAATGGTCTGTAGATAAAACTTTATCAAAGTAGTGAAATTTACTCAGGGGTTAATGCCATTCTGGAGTGTAGAACCTAATGCCATTAACACTCCAGCCTCAGCCATCACTCACTTAAAGCCTGTATTTCTTTCAATGTGGTGATTTTTTTAAGTTAAAAATATAAACTTCTTGCCGAAAACGGTTTGGCTCAGTAGATAGAGCTTTGGCCTGTGGACTGAAAGGTCCCAGGTTTGATTCCAGTCAAGGGCATTTACCTTGGTTGCGGGCATGCCCCCGGTAGGGGCTGTGCAAGAGACAGCTGATCGATGATTCACTCTCATCGATATTTCTAACTCTCTATTCCTCTCTCTTTCTCTCTGTAAAAAAATCAATAAAATATATTTAAAAGAATTAAATATATATATAAACTTCTTTAGCCTTAAAGCTATGTTTACTTATGAAATAAACAAATTCCTTCTAATTAATACTATGTGATTATAATAGTTGTATTTTTTTCTCTAAGTACAGTACTTGAAATCTGCAGCTGCTGTTTTGATAAAAGATCCAGACTATCAAACAGCCTAAAGTTAGATTTCAGCAATAAATATTTTAAAAATTAAAGTTGTCCAATATTATCAAAATACTAGTAAACAGAAGATCTGAGTGTGGTTTAATAATATACTTTGTAAATCATTTTCTTTCCCAGAAAACCTAGGAAACTTAAGAAGCTTCCTAAGGCCCAGCTGCATTTAAAAAACATAGTTCATTATTAATTGATGATATTCAAAACCGTGTTTTCAATTCCTTGCCAGTCTGTACATAAATTTTCACACTTAACCTACTTCATTTGAACTCTTAGTCACATTTAAAAATGTAGTCCAAAAATAAAAAAATATATGAATAGAAATAAAAATACTATCATCAAAAATTTAAATCTTTATCTTATGTATGTGCTCTACACACCTTTTAAAATGTTCTGGATGAATGACCAAAACATTCCTGCTTGGTTTTCATATTGGTGAAGGAAAAAACTAAATGAATATTTTCACCTTTCAGCTTATTAGGAAGAGAAAAGAAAGGGCAATAAAATATGTTTGCAGATTACTTAGGTGTAGATGGAAAACCACCCTGTGTCTACAAGATGACCTCATTCCTGAGCCCCAGAAATATGATATTCTTTTCCAGTCTAAGCATTTATCATTCGTTATAAAGAACCCAGTATTTAAAAATATATAAATACAATGGCAAAGCATTGAATTGACACTTATGATAAAATGTATTTGATTAAGACTTAATAAAGTACTGTGTATAGTACTAGTGAATAATGCATTGCCAGATAAAGTTGGACACAAAGCAAATACAGTGTCAAAGCTAATCTACCCAGACATTATTCAGCCACATTACTTTCTTTATTACTAGATTTTAAAATGCATATTGTGTTTCAGCAGCTTTTTCATTATTTCAACACATAATACAAGTGCTCTTTGGAAAAGACCACCTAATTCCAAAAGGAACTACTGCAGAAGGAAACCACAGAGGACCAGATCACGCATCTCTTAGTGACATGGGCTCACATTACCACAGCAAAAATATGCTTGGGTTTAAAACACTAGTTTTCGATAAACTAAAAGATATATATATATATATATATATATATATATATATATATATATATATATATATATTTTTTAACTCAGATGTGTAATACCTGGATCAGTATGCCTTATGAAAATATTCATATTAATAAGGAAATATGTGTAAGCTCTCCCTTCCCTCATTTTCTAATAATATTTTTTTTCTCCTAACGTGTCCAAATTAGCAGTTTGGCATGAGTCCTGACAGAACTGCTCTATGCATGTGAATACAAGATTGTTCATGATTTGACTTCTGTCTTTATTTTAAACATTGAAACATGCAACTGACTAAAGAATTTCAGAGGGAAAGGGTGGAGCAGGAAGAGATTAACCAAAGAACTTACATGCACATATAAGTCATGGACAGACAACAGTGCAATGAAGCCCCGGGGTGGGGGCCAGGACAGGGGGGAGCAGATCAATGGATGGAAAAAGGGGGCTATCTGTAACATATTCAACAATAAATTTTAAAAAAGAAAATAAATTAAATATGACACATTAAAAATAAGAATAATTTTAAGTTATAAGGTTATATGCTTCTTATGACTTGTAAAATAATTCAAATATATTTAATAATGACCTCTTCATCTTCCCTATCAACTCTCCTCAGGTCCAGATGCCACACATAGTGGTGTTCATTCTCTCTCATTTTCCTCCATGTCCATAAATTCATAGATGCAAATATATATATATATATATATATATATATATATATATATATATATACATACACACACACACATATATACAGGGTTTAATTATTTTCCAATGTGAAATAAATCCTCACATTTCTCAATAACTTAGACTGTCTTTAAATATATATTCTTTGGTTCAGCAGAGAATTCAATTCGCTGGATTATTATCACCTTTATCATAGTCCAGGTAATGGATATGATATAATTGAATCAGTCTTATTATTGAAAAATATTCAGATTATTTCCTGATTATTGCCAATATAATGATACAAAGACATACCTTTGTGCACTGATTCTTTTGAATCACAACCTGATTTTTATGGAATAAATTATCCAAAATGCAAGTGCTGTGTTAATGGGTACATGAACTGTTTAATTTTACTAATGTTATTTAATTACTCTTCAAAATGTTTTAAACAATTCTTATTTTCTAAAAAAAAAAAAGAATGGCAATGTTCATTTCTCTATATTGTACCCATCCTGGAAAGAAATATTTTATTTGTTCCCAATCTATAAATGAAAAATATAGTATCATCATTTGATATTATATTTTTCATTTATAGATTGGGAATAAATAAAATATCTGTCTTTATTTTAACTTGCCAGATTACTAGAGAAGTTGAGCATATTTTAATATATTTATTGGCCACTTCAATTTATTGTTCTGTGCATTATCTAAATAAGAACTTTTGCTCATTTTTCTGCTGATCTTTTTAAAATATAAATCTGAAAGAACTTTTTCTGCACATGTGAAACTATGTTTTCCCATCTTATTACTTGTGTTTTAATTTTATTTGTTATCTTTTGCTATTACATGCATTTTAAATTGTCAAATATATTTATTCTTTTCTTCATAAATCATCATACTTAAGAAGTCCTTCCTTGGCCTGGCCAGGTGGCCAGGTTGCCTGGAGTATCATCCTACACACCAAAAGGTTGCAGGTTCAATTCTTGATCAGGGTACATACTTCGGTTATGGATTCAATCCCACTTGGGGTGCATAAAGGAGGCAGCAGGTTGATGATTCTCTTTCTTCCTTACTCTCTCTCTAAAATCAATAAACATATTCTCAGGTGAGGAATTTAAAAAAAACTAAGAAGTACTCCCTTGTCCCCCAAATCATTCAAATATTCAAACTTTGTTTTTATTTTACATTTTATGCTTTACAGTTAGATATTAAATCCACTTACAATTAGATATTCCATCAATTTGTCATATGAAACAGGACATAGTTTTACTGTCTTTAAAATGAGTTGATGGTTGTGTCAATTCCATTTATTAAATAAAGCGTTCTTGTTCAAGTTAGTTGAAATGTCTTTGATTACATATTATATTTCCAGATAAACTTGGGTTTATTTCTGAATTCTTTATGTTATTGCACTCTACAGCTACCATAGTCTTTAAAAAAGATTTGAAAAAAAAAGTTTTAACATTCAGAGTGGCAATTTGCTATTTCTCCTCAGTCATTCTTTTTTGTCTATATTTTCTTCCTTATTTGAGACATCTATAAATGTATCATTAAGTTAATTCTATTAATTGAATAGAGGTTTTATATATATAATATTCTTAATATAATAATGACTGCCTACATTTCACTGATATATGATAGATAGAAAAATAGAGGATAAATAGAAAGATAGGTGATTGATAGGTTTTCCCCTATAATTATACTACCAAAGATTAGAATTCTTTAGCTACTGTCAGCATTATTGATACCCACTGAGAGGTACGGAATCGAGGGTAAGACTCAGGTAATTGGACAAAGTTCCCTTAAGTGATTCCAATATTCTTCCTTCTTTGCAACTTGGTTGATAATCACTGCTCTATTATGAAGAGAGATGGATGATTTTTTTTCCAAACAAAATTAAACTACTTATAATTAGGTCAGATAGAATACTTTGAATATTTTATTGGCTCAGTACACAGGAATTTGGTTTGAATCATGCCAGTGGCGTAAATTTTGTAATGTTCTATTGCTTTCAGAATTGGTGATCCATGTAGGCCAGAAGGACCAACTATTCAGAATATTACACTTTCTGACACACCAATAAGAAAGAATATATGCACCCCTATGTTCACAGCAGCATTATTTATAATAGGCAAGATTTGGAAACAGCCCAAGTGCCCATCATTAGATGAGTGGATAAAAAAACTGTGGTACATTCATACAATGGAATACTACATGATCATAAATAGAAGGAAATCTTTCCTTTTGTGACAGCAAGGTTAGACCTGGAATTTATTATGCTGAGTAAAATAAGGCAGTCATATAAATACAAGTAACATATGATCTTATTTATATATGGTATATAATGCACAAAATATAACTGACCAAACAAATAGAAACAGAGGCATGGATACATGGAACAGATTGACAGCTGCTAGAGGGAAGAGATAGGGAGGACTGGAAGAAAGAAGGTGAAGTGATTAGCCTTCTTTATATATAATAGATTATATATTGTATATTGTCTATATAAAACCCAAAGACAACAGAGCATACTTTGGGTGGCATCCTACAAATAAAAGGCTAATATGCAAATTGTCCCCTCAACCAGGAGTTCAACTTGGAGTTTGACCAGGGGGAGGGGCCAGCTAGCCAATTGCCTGCGGCCCCTCCCCCTGGCTGGCCTGGCCCAATTGGCCCCAATTGGGGCTGGCCAGCTGGAACCCACTTGTGCACAATTTCATGCACCAAGCCCCTAGTAATCCATAAAGTGCTTAAGAAATTCTCAGGGAAAGGATCTATCATTGATGTATTTATTATCTGAGTTTTTATCAAGGGCAAACATGTGTAAAACCACTATGTGATATGTTACTATTGTGTTAGTTCTGTTAATGGATATCTACTAGCAACTTCCTAAAGATATACCAATTCTCCTTCTTATACACTTTTATCCTGTCCTTCTTGTCCTCACAAAAGGCACAACTTTGTCGTTCACTTTTGAAGTGTTTTTTACTAATGCCTACATCCCTAAAATAAGTTCCCTTAAGGCAGAGCCAAGTCTGTTGTGCCCACCATTGAATCCCTAGCATCTATCATGGTGCCTTTTACATAATGGGCACTCTACAAATATTTGTTGAATGAATAAATGAAAAATGAATCAGATATAAGGTCTTATTTTTAGTATTACTAAAATCTACTAGAATATAAAGTAAGATACTACATTACCTATATGTAGTTTTGAGTATAAACCGAGGACTTGTCAAATGTCATAATTTTGCTGGGTGGTGAGGTCCTAAAAAAATATATGTCATACTATTTCAGAGAAAAAGAATCAACAAATGTGTAATTGCAATTCAAATCTATTCCCCTTTGCTTCCAGCTGAGTTCTTCATATGAACATTATGACAATCTTTCACAAGTTTAAAGAATTTTATTGAGTTTCACTCTCTTTGATATCTTATTTCCAACTTTACCTGAAAAAAATCTAGCTCATAAGCTTATAATATGTTGGTGATTCGGTATCTCCTACTAACTGATATAATACATTTTTATTGTTTTCTAGTGTGTTTTTATAATTTTTTGAGGTGATATTGGTTAATAAAGTTATAGAGGTTTTAGGTATACAATTCCACAATACATCAACTTATATTGTGTGCCCACCACCCCAATTCAAGTCTCCTCCAAAAGTATTAAATCTTCCTTTCTTTCATAAAATTGTGTGTGCATGAGTATATATATATATATATATATATATATATATATATATATATAGAGAGAGAGAGAGAGAGAGAGAGAGAGATTTTTATAAGAGTAATAAGACTAGGCATTATGGAAGGTTGAAAGATTACAACAAAAATGAAATATCTTGTACACCAAACTTTCTATTGAACAAATGCCCAAAAGAGTAGTCCTTAAGCTATTCTATTACTATTTTTTTAAGCATTCTATATGACTGCTGCTTGTAACCTCTGTCAGAAACCCACAAGCTGAATGTTGTGGATTGGAAGCCATTTTGAAAAGGGATAGTTTTTAATTGATGATATTTTAAAAAAATAAAAACATATTTACAGCTCACTGAGCTCTATGTGAGGTAGACTGCACCCTGGAAAATACAAATAATGAGATCTCAGGGTAAGCAAAGTTAGGATTATGCCACAATTGAATGGGACATCAGACATAACCTGATTTTGCATCTATGGTTAATGGTTTCATAACTGTAAAAGCCTATTTGTCACCCTTTGGCGGCCAGTTTTTATTAGTCACACGAAAAATATCAGTTCTATTGTAGAAAATTTGCTCTATCAGGGAGAATTCTCAATGAGAGGATATGAACATAAAAGAATGTCAGAAGTGTTATTCAAAAAAGAAAATGCTAGCAAAGAGCAGCTCAAATTTTTAAATCTTTGCTACTTTGTAAAGAGTGAATCACAAGACTGTTGAGATCCAATTTTCAAATTAATTTTCCATGTGAGATTAATCAATAAAGAAATAGCAGCTTCCATGTTGTAGATATGTTATGATTTCTAAAATAGCTGTTTTCAACTTTACTCTTAAAGATGCCTATAGTTTGACTTCGTGATGAAGAAATACCTTACTGACTCAAGGATTTCTCCATGACTTCAGGAAGGGCAAACACACTGAGTTCTACCATTCCTGCAAGTTCACAGTGTTTTCCCCTCACTGTAACATTGATGGCTCCAAACTGCCATCAATGACACATGAAAGGTTTCTTTAATGATCTTCAATGATATCCCTTTGTTGAGTGGCAATACTGACATACGGTTTGTTTGTTTATTTGTTTTTATTGATTTCAGAGAGATGAAGGAGAGTGATACGGGGATAGAAACATCAATGATGAAAGAGAATCATTGATCAGCTGCCTCCTGCATGTCCCCTCCTGGGGATTGAGCCCATAACCTTAGCATGTGCCCCGACAAGGAATCGAATCATGACCTTCTGGTTTATGGGTTGACACTCAACCACTGAGCCACACTCTTCAGGCCAGGCACACTGTTTGGTCATAAATCAGTTCTCCCATCTTCTCCATAAATTTGGATATCTTGAAAAAGCAATGTTTGCCTGGTAAATTAGGATAGCCTTGCAGTATATAATCCCCCACTCTAGCTGAGTCCTTTATTCTCACAATGAGGATAGGGAGCTGGAATGAGGCACAACACCCAAAGTATCTTACTCTGTTGTTTCTCAGAAGGCTGTGTGCAAGGGGTACCAGTAGCCTGGCTCCTGCCCTGAACACCTATGAGGTGGCTCAAGAACATCTATGGAACTCTTCAGATGATACTCCTTTTTCATACCTTCTGGACTCTGTCCCACTGCAGTATAAGAAACTGGCTTCAAAAAGCAATAATTTCATGTTTTGTGTTTATGGATTGAAAACACACACAAAAATCCTATTTAAGACACACATGTAAACTGAGTGATTTCTCAACAGAAAGCTATAATTCATAGGAGGATTAAACCATAAGATTTGGGGATATGCTATCTTTACAAAATCAAGAGGATCCATGTAGAAGTACATTATTTTTTTTCTACCATTTTCTACTCACCCTTCTTGTTATAGCATTTCAATTTTCCTTGGAAACTCTCCCTTCCATGTTCAGTCCATATAATAAGCATTTCTCATTTCCCCACTTCAAGGATGAGCATATGACCCCTACCTGTCCAATTGATTGTAGTCTAACCCTTTGATCAGGGGTTGATTAAAAAATTGTCATATGATTTAGGATTAGAAGACTCCTGTTGAGATTTCTATTGGATCTAGTTAGAAAAAGAAATTTAGGCCTTGGCTGCAGTGAGAGGATGTTATTTTAGGACTAAGATCAGAAATTTTTTCCTGTAAATGACCAGATAGTAAGTATTTTCAGCTTTGTAGGCCATAAATCTGTCACAACTATTCAACCCAGTCATTGTAATGAGAAGATAGCTATGGACAAAATGTAAACAACTAAGGGTGACTAGATTCCAAAAAATTTATGGACATTGAGATTTGAATTATGTATAATTTTCAAGTGTCAAAACATTTTATTTTTTTAAAAGCATGTTTTAACTAACTAGACAATACGCAGCTAAAAGTTACATACATGAGTATGAACTTGGGGAAAGGGGAGGAGCTGGATTCCTAAGAACATAAATCATATTGAAAGCTATGGTACTGGTTAATATCACTTAGGGAGTAAATAAAAATAGAAAAGAAAAAAAAGTCTTAAAACTCAGCCCTAGAGGGCTCTAATATTTAATGGAAACAAGCAAAGGATAAGTGGATAATGAAATAAAATAAAATCAGAGTAAAGGATGTCCAAAGATGTTTCAAAAAAAGGAAGATGACCATTTTTTTCAAATGCTGGTGCAGTGTGTACTACGATAAGGTCAGAAAACTGACCATTAGACTTGGCAAGATTGAACTCACTGGTGACCTAACAAGTGTGTTTTGCAGAGGACTACTGAGTTCAAGAAAGAGTGATTTTGAAGAAGTGGTGAGATGACAGAAACAGGTTTGAGAGAAAATTTTCTCTAAAGGCTTAGGGCAGTAAAGGTGAGACATGAGAATAAAGGATCTCTTTTCTGTTTGTTTTGCTTTGGTTTTCAGATGAAAGATATTAGAGTCGGGAGAAAAGACAACATGGAGGAGGCAGAAGCAAACTCAGGGAGTAAGAGAGGAACAGGGACCCAGTAAGAATGTGTGAGTAAAGATTCAGGTAGATTGGTAGATTCAGTAGTTTGAAGATGAAGTTCTCTTGTGATGGCTTCTGTTTTTTCAGGGAAAAGTTGAGAATAAGTAAATTGGGGTTGAGTTTAATGTTTAAAGAAGGTGCCCAGTGGTTGTCTTGGTGATAAGGGAGTAACTTAACTGGAGAAATGTGAAGAGGCTCTTTAGCAGGCTGAGAGCCCACTTGAGACCAGAGAGTGGTTGTGAGCTTTTCCTCAGTCATGTTCAGCTGCCTGGGAACAGATGGAGAGTAGGCAGAAAGTAGGACTTAATCAGTGCTGCATTTTTCTCTAGGCAATTTTGATGGAGAAAGTCAAGGGACTTGAGAGTGTGCACTCTGGAGAGATCATCTCAATGGCTTGTGAGCTCCAGGCTTGGGAAGTGTGAACATGGAGAGGAGGATGAGTGGTGACAAGTGTCAGAGATCCATGCTTGTAGGATGCTTGAAACTGATATTATGGAGTAGATGCAGTTATTTCAATTGCAAGATCAAGAGCAGTAGAATCATGCAGTGAGCAACCAAGGATAGAAAAAGCAGAAGATAATTGGAGAGGGTTAAGGAACTCAGGGGCTCAGGTGGTTGATGGGCCAGCCAAGAACCTTACATTCTTATTGAAGGCACCAAAAATAAGACAGTAGTCATGGAGAAAAGAAATAAAAAATACATACTAAAACATCCTGTAATTGAGAGAAAGTAACCAGGAAGAAAACAGATCAACTTTTGATGGTATAACCTGAGACTATTTAGATAATTGTTTCAGAAGAGCTTACTTTTTGTTTCAGAAGAGTAGGACCGATGGTCTGAAAGTGGTTTTTAGGGAAAAGTTGTTACCTTCCTTTTCCCCAGGACCTGTGGTATATGGGGGGAGGAGGAGTGCAAATGGAGAAAAGGGGATAGAACAGACGCTATTGACAGGACTACAAAGAGCAAATTCTTAGGCAACAGCCAGGCCTCACTCAGAGCAAAAACAGGAAGGGAGTTTTCAGAGCATTACTGACTTGTGGCTATGGTTGGTCCCAACAGGGCTTGATAATGTCTTTTAAAAAGTTAAGGAAAAAAAAGTATAGACTGGAAGGAACTGACATTTTTATAAAGTAGATTTCTCAGATCTCTCAAATATCATTGACCGATTTAAAAATTGTGTAAAAAAAACAATGAGATTGATGATATCAAACAATGAGATTGATGATATCCCAGTCATCTCCAATAGTCAATCTTTCTGTGCTTGAGTTTCTGTATATGCCTGATAATAAAGGAACAGGAACTCCCGCTCATCTCCCTATGCTGTGTGTTGGAGAAAGGGTCCCTTGGAAAACCAAGAACAGATCTCCAGACATCACAAGGAGTGAAAACTCAAAACACATACCAGGCTTCAAGACAGCTTCAAATATGTCCCAGGGCTCTACAGATGCCTTAATTTTTTTTTCCAGCTGGAAGATTCCAAGTCCTCTGCCTCTTCTGCTCCAACCCTGGGATTGATCTTTTCTTATGATTCCCTATGACTTGATAAACTCTCCAAGTTCACTTTCTATGGAGAGTGCTGGAATGTTCCATCATCATTTTATTCATACAAAATTAAAGTTGGAAGGGAAGCATGGCCAGTTTTCCGGGACCTTCCTCCTCATCTGGCCTCTGAGTTTTATGAGGACTTCCCTGTCCCGTCTCCCTCTCAAAGCCTTGGGAAAATTTTAGAGGCCCTATGGGCACTTCTAAATGTCTTAGTAAGAGCCACTTCTGCAGTGGGCTCCTTGTTGGGGTCCTTAGAGTGTCTATCTGAAATTCAGAAATAAAAGAAATAATTAAGAGAAAGACTAGTCTGTTGCACTCATGAGAAATGACATCTAGGTAACTGAAACTTAATGTAGACAAGACCATTCAATTGCAATGTGAGCATCCAATCTCTCTCACCAGGATGGCGTAGGGATTAATCAAACCAAACCACGAAAGTGTTTCAACCACTCTAGAAGGCAAAATCAGCCATTCTTGAATTAAAACATATTTTTCTTCTATTCATCTACTTAAAAATATAAATGGCCTATACCAACCTTCAGAAACTTGATTTACCACACTGCTAATACTAATCCTTTACATCTATATAGTGCTTTACATGTTCAAGAAGCTTCCACATAAATTATTTCCTAGAGTATTAGATCCCAGAACAAAAAATATATATGGTTCTAGAAATGAAACTTGTTCCCCAACACACTCACACTTGGATATTCTGATTTGTTCTCTCTGATGTTGTAAACCTTAATCACAAGATTGTTTTTTTTCTTAATTTTTTTATTTTTTTTTTTACCTGTGGAAATTAAGCTTATACTATTAACTTAGAAAGAAAATTTACAACTTTTATTTACTTAACAA
Organism: Pipistrellus hanaki; assembly: GCF_964339955.1. Classification (NCBI taxonomy): domain Eukaryota; kingdom Metazoa; phylum Chordata; class Mammalia; order Chiroptera; family Vespertilionidae; genus Pipistrellus; species Pipistrellus hanaki. The sequence continues at coordinate 22,241,690 of NC_140508.1, forward strand.
GAAAATAATGTGGCCAAGTGGGAAATAAAGGTGAATTTAAAATGAATAGGGGAGTTAAAGAATGTGATTTGTCCTTTGTTAACCTTTTCAACTAAACAGAGCTTGAAACAATTCAAGGTCTGTTTTGTGTAAATGTCTTACTACCTTTAATAACTTAATAGTGTAATTGTATGCACAATTGCTCCCTGTTCTGGCAAGCTGCCATAGGGCTGAAATCTTTTGTCTCTCCCACAACACTGTAAACATCGTTAAAATGCCAAAACCCATAAAATACTTTTATGAAGTAATTTGCAAATTTATGAACTTAATAAAGTCAAAACAAATTTTATTCTACACTACCAGATCTTGTATTTTCATTCCTTCATTCAGCCATTCATTCATTCATTCATTTTTTCTTTCATTTATTCATTCATTGCTTATCCTACATGGAGTATATGTATAAAAGTTCAGGCGCTTGAATCCCAAGGCCTGTGTAAATATTAAACTAAGAAATAAAAATGAGTAGAAACATAAAGTAATAAACATAAAACATGACAAATAAATGATTCACCTTATGTTTTTAATGTAAAAATGCTAAAGAAGAAGGAAGAAATGCAGCAAGGTGGTAATAAAATAACATTAGTAAAACATATCGGTAGTTGTATGTTTTAGAGAGACCCTTGGAACTGAAAAAGTGAGATCACATGTTACAATAGCCAAAAGATAGTTTTTAAAATAATAGTTATATTAATGATGCTAATACTTGGAACCAATGGAACAATCACATGAGTAAAGGAATAAACAGGAACAAGCTTAATATAACATTATGTATTCAGCATTAAAAGTAATCATATTATCTGGAGTAATGCTATACTAACTAAAAATATTTTCTAAGGAAATAATCAGGGATTCTGACAATGATTTGTTGTAAAAATAATTACTACAGTCCTGGCCCATGTGGCTCAGTTGCTTGGTCATCATCCTGTGCACTTAAAGGTTGTCAGTTTGATTCCTGATCAGGGCACAAGCCAAGTTTTGGGGGCTTAATCCTCGGTAGGAGGCAGGCAGAAGGCAACTAATTGATTTTTCTCTCTCCCCTTTCTTCTTGTTTTCTCTCTAAAAAAATAAATAAAATATGTTTTTAAAAAATAGTTATTATAGTGTCAGCAACAAAACAAAGTTGAATCAATGTAACCATTCTATAGTATATGAATATTTACATACACTAATGCTTTCATGTAATATACACCTATGCAGCCATAAAGCAGAGTTAATGAAGAAATCTTAAAGATATTGGGAAATATTAATGATATAAGGTAAAGGAAGTCAAATAGCACACAAAAGTGTATATAGTTAGTGCTATAACAAATTTATGACACGTGTGTGTGTGTATACACACACACACACACACACACACACACACACACACACTCACAATGTTTAAAGGCAATGTCCAAATATTAACTGTGATTATTTTGAAGTGGTAAAATTTGAAATGATCGTTATATTCTGTGGTCTTTTTTATAGTTTTCATGCTGAACATGTACTGCTTTTATAATATTGAAAACAATATTTCATAAAGATAGCTCTCTTTTATAAACACACTAAAGGCCCAGTGCACAAAATGTGTGCATAGGGGGAGGGTCCCCTCAGCCCAATCTGCACCCTATCCAATCCAGGACCAGTGGCTCTTAACTGCTCACCTCCTGCCTGCCTGATCGCCCCAACTTCCCCCTGCCTGCCTGGTCGCCCATGCAGCCTGCTATTTGGTTGTTACTGATACTGTGATGGCGTCTTGGTCAACTTGAATATCCATCTATTATTACTATAGATACTCTACCCACAAAATTTTCCAAAGTACCTGGTGGTCACAGCTCTGTGTTTGTATAAATCAATGTGCTCTACACCCATTATTCCTTTGCTCTCCTAGAGAACTTTGTCTCATGGTTACCCTGTGGTATTCACCGTGCTGCTGCTCTAGAACTATTCCACTTCTCATGAGTTTCAGTCTATCGTGGGTCTCTATCCACTCACCACCTGAGAGATTCGGATTCAGAGCTGAGCAGATCAATGTCAATTTAAAACAAAACACAGTTACTCAGAGTAATTGGGGGACTGAAGATGATCATTTTGAACAAAGAATTGGGACTAGGCTGCTGGTGGCATCCTGTGAGTGGGGAGAAACAGCCTTGTGTTGAAGATGATGTGTAGGCAGCAGAGCAGGAGTGTGTGCTGCTGAGAAAATTATTGAAAAAACGATTAATCATCTCTAAAGTCTATCCTAACATTTGCTTCCTTGTTCTGTATAATAAAAACATGTCTTCTATGTAAGCCAATTTTTGTTGAAAATTCTTTTATTTTCTGAAAGATACAAAATGTAACTTATTCTTTAACATCAAGTCCTTTTGGCCTTTGGATAATATCATGGAGAGAATTAATGAAGGACAACTATTCAGATTAGACACCTTTTGTGCTTTATTTATCATTAAATCTGCATGAAAATCAAATTGCAGAGTCATAAACTACTTTTATCAACATTTTATAAAAATGTTCAAGCACACAGAATTAGTTGAAAGAATTTTATACAAACCCACAGAGTCTATACGTGCTTAATATTTTACTATACTTGCTTTATCAATATCTATCTATCTATCTATCTATCTATCTATATTACACATCGATTGATTTTATATTTTTATTCTCTATCTTTTGAGAAATCCTTTCACCTTACCAACATCAAGGATCAACTCAATTTTTACTTGCTTATTTAAACACTAGAGGTCCAGTGCATAATATTCATGCACAGGGAGGAAAGGGTCCCTCAGCCCAGCCTGCACCCTCTCGTAACCCAGGGCTTCTGGTTCCTAACTGTTCGCCTGCCTGCCTGCCTCATCACCCCTAACCATTCTGCAACCCTGCCTGATCACCCCTAACCATTCACCCGCCTGCCTCATTGCTCCTAACCACTCTGCCTAGCTGCCTGACTGATTGCCCCTAACTGCTCACCTGCCTTCCTAATTGCCCCTAACTGCCTCTGCCACTGCAGCTTCATCCTGAAGGACATCCAGAATGACATCTGGAAGGTCATTTGGTTGTCCAGTCTTACTAGCATATTGCACTTTTATTATTATAGATCCTATTGTTACTTAACTTTTCATGCTTTCATATCACTTATCTCCTGATATACGATAGTGTAACTGGAGGGGAGGGGTCATCATCCCTACCTGTTGCAAGTAGGGGTAGATTTCTTTCTATATCCAAAGGAAAAAAAAAAATTTGCTCAGACTCACACTGGAGAATGAGTGAATTTTATTTCCATGTAATTAAACCCCTGAGTTTCCAAGGTCCTTAGTCTAGTCATAAAAATGTAGCTGGGGCTTCAGCAGAGCTAAAATCAGAGCCAGTGTCCAGAGTTCCTTTTCCATGTTAGGGCACAGTCCAATCAGTGTCAGGCTAGTTTAGCTTATGTTTCCTGCTATAGTCCATTGCATGTGGGGTCTGCTGGATCACATGGCTTGGAGGAAACTTGGGTGAATGTAAGAGAGCCAAGAGAAAATGTCAAAATCCAGGAGGAAGAGCTCCTTTGTTTAAGGCATTATATAGTCTCAAAATTTTGAGGGCTTGAAGTGGCCCCATCCATTCTGGCTAACGCCCTTTGTCCCCAGTGACAGCAAGCACCTCCCCCACATCACATTGACTTCATTGTGCATGCCTCTGTCTCCCTTTAGTTGGACCCCTTCTCCAGTGATCTGCAGGGAATGGGCCGCTGGTTCCCTGGGGAGTATGAAATTACAGCTTCCTGGTGAAGTTGCCCAATGACATGCCTATAAAGCCTGACCTTCCCTTTGCTCCTTCCCTACTGTTTATAACTAGTTAATTATAATGGCATCAATAGGATCCTTAAGGGAAGATGTCATGTATGTTTGCATCATATGAACCTAACAACTCATGTGAATATTTGATATCAATAAATATATATATATATATATATATATATATCAATAAATATATATGATTGAAATAAATTTCAGTTCATTTTTTTAAAATATATTTTATTGATTTTTTTACAGAGAGGAAGAGAGAGGGATAGAGAGCCAGAAACATTGATGAGAGAGAATCATCGATCAGCTGCCTTCTGCACATCCCCCACTGGGGATGTGCCCACAACCAAGGTACATGCCCAGAATCTCACCTGGGACCTTTCAGTCCGCAGGCCGACGCTCTATCCATTGAGCCAAACCGGTTTCGGCAAAATAAACTTCAGTTCATTTTAATACATTGGATTTTGGTTACTCACTGTAGTTTCATAGCAAAATAAAGACATAAATGGTATTTCAATTGACTACAAGCTCTGGAAATGCCATTCATTATTATTTTCTTAGTAATATTTTATGTATCAAACTTTAAAAACACATCTTTTTTTTTCTATGAAATTGAATGGAACAGAGATAAATTTCTATAACAAATTTCTCTTTAACAAGGGACCTAAACATTAAATCTTGGAAGAAATAAACTATATCCTGTTTTTATAATCTGTGTCTTTTCATCAATTACTATTTAAAGTATTTTTTTCCTAGAAAACATTTTATGTGAAGATTAGTGCTATGATTCTCATTCAGTCCAGCTAAATGAACTGAACAAAGCCAGGGCCAGAATTAAGAGTATAAGAAACTTAAACATTAGATAGAGTTTTCCTATTGAAAAACTCTAAAACTGTGTTTCTTTCTTTTATTCCACCTTCCTGAAGTAACTTCTGCAAAGCATTTTTCTCCAGGTTATAAAATATTGAAAAAAATAGTTATTGTACCTGTGTGTGTGTGTGTGTGTGTGTGTGTGTGTGTGTGTGTGTGTGTGTTTATGTGTTTGGAGGACTGAGAATCTGAAATAATTGTCCAAGACTTTGGATTTTCAGCAAATTCATGCAGTTTCTTATTTTAAGAGATTACTTTGATGTATAACAAACAGATCGTAACATTTTAAAACTGTGTCTTTCTAGTAGTGAGAATGATTGAAGTATAGCATCTTTATTTTTAACGTTTTTCTTTTAAATAATAACTTCGGTAGTAATTGGAGACATACTTACCATCTTGTGAGAGTCCTTAAATATGATAGCTTTCAATTTATCTTTATTATACTTCATGCATTATAATGTTTGATTTATTCATTTATAGATTTCAAAGGGTGTATTCAAACTTAAAATACAAATGTTTGCTTTTGAATAAGACAACTGGATAAAATGTCATATATATTATACTACCTGGACTCTAGACTATAGAGTAGAATGGCCCACTTCAAATACCACTAAGCTTACAAATCTGTCAGACTAAGGAATCAATTAATTGGGAGAAGGAGAAATAATGGGATAACAACCTAAGTATTTTCTGCTGCAAAGAAAATGTTTCTTCGCAGGTCCACGCTAGGGGAAAAGGCCAACATGCTAACCTGCAGTAAGGGAAACAGTGCTTCTGCCAGTCGGAATCGTTAGAAAGTGTGGTATTTGTTGCAATCACCCACAGTTGAAATATTCCTGTCCTTGCCATTATCAATAACAGATCTCCATTGTGTAGACAATTCAGTGGAAAATGAATGATCCCACCTGTCTTTGAAGTGTTAGGCATACAGTATTAAGCATTACTCTAACATGAATTGCTTTTTTAAAAATCGGGCTAACCCTAAGCTTTAGAAAAGATACCACAGATTTTCTTCCAACGAACTATCAAAATAGTAATATCTATGAATATTTATAAATACATGAATAATTATAGAAAAGTATGTCTCTTTAACAAAGCATAACATTATTCTTTAAAATATTCTTTACATGTCATTTTATCCTAGAGCAGTGGTTCTCAAAACCTTCCTAATGCTGTGACTCTTTAATATGGTTCCTCATGTTGTGGTGAGCCTCTGACATAAAATTATTTTCGTTGCTACTTCATAACTGTAATTTTGCTACTGTTAATGAATTAAAATGTAAATATCTTTTTTTTGATGGTCTTTTGGAAAACAGATCTTTACATTATGACTCATTAGCAGTAGCAAAATTACACTTAGGAAGTAGCAACGAAAATAATTTTATCTTATGGTTGGGGAGTCACCACAACATGAGGAATTGTATTAAAGGGTTGCAGCATTAGAAAGGTTGAGAACCATTGTCCTAGAGGCCCGGTGCATGAAATTCCTGCACAGGAAGGGTTCCTAGGCCTGGCTGGTGATCTGGGATAATCTGTGGGGTGACTGGTGAGGCTATTTGGTGGGGCCCTGTTAGAACCTGGCTTGGCCAACCTGGCACCACCCGCTTTCTGGCCCCATCCCCCACCACTGCTACTGGTCATCTCTCCCTGCTGTGCAACTAGTAAAGCAATCGGGGGGGGGGGGGGGGGGCCTCAATAGTACCCACCTTGGTCTGGCTGACCTGGCACCACCAACTTGCCAGCCCCACCTCCTTCCCTGTTACTGGTTATGTCTCTCTACAGGGCAACCAGTGGGGCAATTGGGACCCCCACTGGCATTAGTCTTAACTGGCCTGGGGCCTGAGGGCTGGGGACAGCTCCTGCATTGAGCATTTGCCCCCTGGTAGTCTGTGCACATCAGAGCAACTGGTCTTCCACTGGTCATTCTGCTGTTCAGTCAATTTACTTATTAGGCTTTTATCATATAAGACACATGTAGACATATTAAGCATAATTTAAGAAACAATCTTGAAGAGGGAGATGTATTTTTTCTATTTATTTTAAATTATGCTTTTTTAGTAACCTTACATTATTTTCTCTTGAGTTACAAAATACATCCCTCCAAAAAAATAAATTAAAAAGGAAAGAAAAAACACAGAAGAAAAGGCAACTTCTAGTTAATAGAATCATAACAGAAGAAATGAAACCAAATGCAAATAAAAATCTATAGCCTACCACAAGCCTATTTTATGGTATCTAAACATTATGTATGAATTTTAGAATTTAAAACTTGAAACAGAATTTACTTTAAAGTAACAAAACCTAAAACCTACTTATTTTTCTTTCTAAGGTGTTGATTTTAATTTATAGCAATCTTTCACTGTTTTCCTATGAGGCAACATTTTTATTTTAATGACTAAAAACACAGACTTGTTTAAAATAGATGTAATGTAAATTATATCTGAAAAAGTCAACACTACCAGCAATAACTGGGAAAAGTGCTGAATATAAAGTAACCTAAGAAAATATTTTTCACATGGATTTAAATGGCATTCCAATTTTTTTTCTTCTCTCTTCAAACATTTATTGAGCACCTACTGTGTTCCAGACACTCTGCTAGGGAAGGAAGGTCCTAGCCTCCAGAATATCATAGAAGAGGATAGTATGCATTCAGATAAATTATGTCTCAAGATCCTTCAAAGGACTATCTTTTGGCTTCAAATCTCATCTGCTTTTTGGAAACTCAGCTGATTTAGTGGAATCAGATGTCTTCTTAAATTGCAACTCAAATAAATAAAATTGGTCTAAATGTTTTCTATTATTTTCATCTTCTGATCCAGTAAAAGCATGCCAGCTGTGGTTAATCCATCAACCACTGTACAAAATTCCCACAATTGTAGTATTTAAATTCCATTGTCTATTGGTGCTTATATTTCTTTTCTTCTTTAATATTCAAAAGTTCGTTCAGAATGTGACCAAAGCCCATAAAGTCATTTTTCAAAAACAGTATTCTTGGCTAATAATTTTATAAGTTTTATTATTTAACTTCAATTTTTTGTTTATCATTACTCCTTATTATTCATGAACTTAATAAAATGCTATTTAAAAATAATTCGTGCTTACCCCCCCCCAAAAAAAATGAGGTGATTTCCCTATCCCTTCATTTATAAAATTTCTACACTTATAGGACACACATGAATGGTTCAAAGTCATTACCACTATCATTACTATGGACAGTGTACTATAAAACTAAAGAAAATATATGTTGATGTCAACCATAAGTAGCCATGGATATATTTAAGCAGTCAATCAAATAAAAATTCGATGACCATGTGCGTTCCTTAAAAAGCAGAAATTGAAAGAATTGCATTATGTCATTAGGAGAGTGAAAGAAATTATAATCTAGTGTCCACTGAATGGCAGAGGAATATCCACCTAGGCTGTTTTGAAAGACAAGGTACACTGTCCAAAGTGAACTTTTTAAATTTATATACTATATATAATCAAAGCAACAATTATTTGCTAACTACAAGTTCCTAATCAAATATTTTTTAAGACTCAATTTTTTTCAATAGGTAAAACGTAATTTTTTTTCTACAAAGAAGATTTATAACATTTTCATATATAACTATCACCTACCCCTATGCAATCTTCATCACCAGTCAAAACACTGAAAAATCAATATGCCCATGTATGAATATCTATACAATGTTTATTCAAAACTTGATAAGGTACAGCTATCTAAAAGAAATTTTAATAATAAATTTCAAAAAGACAAGGCTTCTATATTTAATAATTAGGTTAATCACAAAATTATATCTTAACACATTTGTCTGAAATATTAAAATAAGTGAATTTAATATATTAAGCTGAATTTGAGCAATGTTCTATTTAATAAAGCATTTAAAAAGTTGCATTGGCTTGATGAAATTCTGAATTAGCTTTCTTGGTACTATCAGAGCTTCTTTCTGTCTTAGAAGATAAAGTGGAATGTTAAATATAAAAAGGGGGAAAAATGGACAACCGTCTGCCAAACTTTTATTTTCCGTATCTTTTGTCTTGAAATTTGACTATATATACCAACATATTATTTTAAATAACAATTATTAATGTTATAGAAGAAACTGTAATTCACTGCATTTTCTAAAGCAGAAGGTGTGGTTATGGGAGAAGCATTTTTTCCTAGCATCACTGATGTTGGACTTTTTCATATAAGTTGGTGTAGCCAGTGGAATATGGGTAGAAGTGACCCTGTACCAGTTCCAAGCTTGGTCTTAAGAGGCATCTCATGTTTTCACTTTATCCTCTGGAAGCTTCTGGCTCTGATATGAGAAAATCTTGTCACTGCCTCCAGCTTGGGCCCGAGAATGTGGAGTAAACCAAACACACCCCTCAAACCTGAAGCAGAACCCCCTCAGCTGGGTGGCAAATGTGTATGTGAAACATAATGCTGATAGTTTCACACAAATAAATTTTTTGTGGCAGTCTGTTAATTAGCAACAGCTAACATACATTAACATTACTTAAAATTTTTCTTTTCTGGAATATATTTGTTCTTTTGTTTAATGTAACAACTATTAAATAAAATTCATTTGGAAGGAAGTTTTTAAAACTTTGAGGGAATAAACTGTTAGTCATATAAGCATATGTAATATGCTTAAATAAGATAAAATAGAATTATATGTTAATTTCTCTGAAGTGATGTTACAAAAGAAAATCATCATGATATAATTAAATGAAGACAAAATGCTTCATTTTTCTTTCCTTTCTTTTCTTTCCTTTCTTTATTGAACAGGCTTCTTGAATAAAAACATAATTCATTCCCATCACTCGCTGGTTGCCAGAGGAATGAATGCAGATACTGTGTTATTTTTCCATTATGAAATCTAAAGAAGTAGTCTAGTCATGCTGAGACAATAGGAATCGATTGCATGTTTCTGCCTAAATCCAGATAATATAGCCTTTAAGATATTGTCAAGACTAGTTCTCATGCATAGAAATGCTGAGGAAAATAGAATAACCTTTTTTTTAAAAAATTTCCTTTTACCATCTACTTATAAAATAGCATACATGGCTGTAAATATAGTATGTATAGTTACATTTATGCAACGTAAGACTGGATGTGCCAGTTGGCCGTTGAAGTCTGTCCTCACACTTGTTCTGACATGCCAGCATCACTCAGGCTTAATTCAGAGTTCTTTATGCCACACAACTCTCTTGAATAATTATAAAACTTAAAAAGGAGTTCATGGGACATAAAGGCCAGTGGGTGTCCTACTGAGTATAGTAAAATACGTCCTTGGAGCCCTGATAAGTAAAGAGCTCATTTGCACATCTTTAAATATTTTTAATATATTTTTATTGATTACAGAGAGGAAGGGGAAGGGAGAGAGATAGAAACATCAATGGTGAGAAAGAATCATTGATCATCTGCCTCCTACATAACCCCTCCTGGAGATTGAGTCCAAAACCCAAACGTATTGAACCAGGAATTGAACCATGATCTCATGGTTCATAGTCCACAGGCAACCACTGAGCCACGCTGGTTGGTTATCATTTGCATATCTTTAAATGGATCCTTGCATTTGTCTGAGTTATGAGTGGGTAGGGTGGTATATGTGAAATAACTATTATTCAAAACCAGCAGACATTAAAAAGCTTAAAAAATGGCTGTTGCCAGTGCAAATGTAAAATGGGGAGTTACTTGACTGATCAGCACAGTCAAAAACTGCCTGAAGCCAATTCCAGCATGTCAGCAGGGCTGAATCATCTGGAGATGGCTGAGGGCATTTCCCCAAACCTGAAAAGGATGCATTGAATGATTGCTTGCTGCCAGACAGCTAAGGGCATCTTAATTCACATGTTGTTACCTCCAACTGGCCAAACACCTAAATAGCTGAAGGCAATTATTCCAATCTGAAAATGGATTGTCTATATGAAACCCTACCCTTTGATGTATAAATCCACCTTGCCTTTGGACAAAGTGTATTAATAAAAAGCAAGGGGTCCTGAGACAAGGAGAACTTAACTCCTTTATCTAGGTCTTCTCTGACTCCCCATGATGCCTTTCAAAATTATGTTTCATTTCTGGACTCTTGATTAATTTATGCACAGCACCTTCTCCAAGTTCCTGAACCTTTCTAGATGCCGTATCAAGACCACTAGCAAACAACAACAACAAAAATGAAACCCATTAGAACTTCTTGGGTAATTCTGTATCATAAAAACTGCAACATAAAAGGTTTGAAAAGCGAAGACAGTAGGCCTAGAATCTAACTGGTAGGGCTCATGTATCTAATCAAAAGTCTGACTCAATAGACTCAATGATTATGAATTATCCTACCTAATAAAAGAGTAATATGCAAACTAACCATCACTCCACCACACCCACAAGCCATGCCCACCAGCCAATCATAGCATGTATGCAAATAAACCCAAACAAGATGGCTAAAACCACAGAGAGCAGGAGGGAGGCTTGGGTTTCCCAATGGAAGAAGCCAAGCTTTCTGCCTGCCCTTTCTGGCCTAAGCCTCCACTTAAAGCTATAAAGTTTCAATTATAGAAGGTAAACAAATCCAAACAGAAATTGTGGCAGCCACAGAACAAGCAGGAGGCTTGGCTCTGCTCCAGGCTACAAAGTTTCAATTGTAGAAAGTAAAATAAATTCAAGATATCAGGGCCTCTGCTTGAGTTGCCAGGTGGTGTGGCTGGCCTGCAAATCACCATAGGCCCCTCGCTAAGGCTGCCCCATACCTCAAGGGGACCCCCATCCTGATCCGGGACCCCTTCAGGGCAAACCAACTGCCTGCCACCCAAGCACCAGGCCTCTATCCTATCTAATAAAAGAGTAATATGCAGATTGACCATCACTCTAACACACAATATGGCTGCCACCATGTGGTCAAAGATCTTGCCCCAAGTGGACATAAGATGGCCGCCATAAGATGAGCAGCAGGGGAGGACAGTTGGGAGGCACCAGGCCTGCAAGGGAGGGCAGTGGAGAGGGACCAAGCCTGCAAGGGAGGCAGTTGGAGGTGGTCAACCCTGCAGGGGAGGACAGTTAGGGGTGACCAGGCCAGCAGAGGAGGGTAGTTGGGGGCAAATAGGCTGGCAGGGGAGCAGTTAGATATCAATCAGGCTGGCATGGGAGTGGTTAGGGGGTGATCAGGCTGACAGGCAGAAGTGGTTAGGGGCAATCAGGAAGGCAGGCAGGTGAGCAGTTGGGAGCCAGCAGTCCTGGATTGTGAGAGGGATGTCCAACTGCCCATTTAGGCCCAATCCCACTAAACAGGCAGTTGGACATCCCTTGAGGGGTCCCAGATTGGAGACGGTGCAGGCTGGGCTGTGGGAAAACCCCCCTCCATGCACAAATTTTGTGCACCGGGCCTTTAGTATAAAATAATCTACATTGGGGTGGGGCCCACCTATCAGGTTCTAAGGACAGGGTAGTCCTAAGGTGGCCTCACTGCTCCTAGTTTTACCTCCCAAATCACCTCCAAACATTCTCAGAGTTTATCCTTATGGAGCGGGTTAGAAGAGCAGATCATTTTCTCATGTCCTACACCCTTCAGAAGATGCCAGAATGTCAACTCTGGTGGCTGGGGATGTGCATACCCATCCTCAAAAGAGGAGGTAGCAGGTAATGTGGCTCAAACACTGGCCTGGAAAACTTTGACTAGCCAGCCCTGCCAACTCAGGCAATGTATTTTAGCATCTGTGAGCCTGTTTCCTCACCTCTAAGGAAGATGAAATTTGGACTAAAAGACCATTTAGGGAATTTTAAGAATGAGATCACTGTTTGTGGAGCAGCTTCAGCTTGTTAGATAAATATTTGATTTCTACTATTCTGCACACAGTATATAGAGTTTTATGTTTTTCCCTTTAGAAATAACTGAATATTATCACTGATGAATGGGGGGGGGGGGTGAGAACAGAGCCAAGGGGAATAGTTAGCACAGGAAGAAAATATAAAATTTGCATCCTGTTCAGGTAATATTTTGTAAGAAAGTAACATTGAGAGACATCTAAACACACACACACACACACACACACACACACACACATACAAATTCATACATTCCTAAGACTAGTGCAGACATTTAATTTGTGAGATACATTTTTGAATATGTATTAAAAACTACCCTAATACTTTTCTTTCAGAATAAAACATTCAAATATAATACTCTCCCCAAAGATACTTCACTTAAATACGAGCATCAAATTAAATATGGACAATGAGCCACAGTAGTCTGACCCTGATTTCCCCAATTGATCATATTAAGCCCAAAACACCCTTTCTTGATGGGCAGCATTCTTTTATTGCAAGTTCTGTTTATGTATGGTTGCAGTTTAGTATCTATGTTTGTTTTCATTTTGTCCCTCACAGAGGGTGGTAGAGATTTAGGAAAGTAAGGAGGAAGCAAAACTTTAATTAAATTCTACCAGAGGGAGTTGAAGTAGTTCCTGTTTCTCATTTTTTTTTAACAGTACAATATAGGATGGCACTACTATTTGACATCTCAGAATCGATGGTTTCTTGCATCGAAGACCTTGTATTTCCTGACTCCACCACATCTATATTCATAGCCCTATGAACTATGACCCAACACCATCACAGCTTATATCTCGTTTTTATTTCATTAAGTGAATGATGAATGAATGAATGAGCGAATGAGTGAGGCAGACATAAGATATGTTTCTTCAAATTCATATGCACTAGTATATGTATCACCTGGTTTAGCTAAGGATTCTTCACTTAACTACAATCCACAAACAAATCTTAGTAAGCTGGAGCAGTGATGATACTCAAGATTTTCCTTTTGACAGTGTCCCTAGGGGAGCAAAAGACACTACAGGGCAGAGAGGCAAAAATTGAGAGGGTTAAGGCAGGAATCATCACCCTCTTGACCCCAAGTTCTATCTTGTTTGCCAAGTATATATGCATCCCTAAAATAAAAGCTCTGTGGGGTTAAGAACTTAGTCTCATCTTTCACTATTGATTGTCCTGTACGTAAAACTGCTTGACATGGATTAATTAATTAAAAGGAATAAAATAATTCATTAGATTAAGCATTAAGTTTTCATTCACTTCTTATAATAGTTCAGTATGGGAACATAGCAAAGCTTTCACCTTCTACCTCAAGGATTTTTTTTTTTAAACCAGCAACATACCAGCAATTATTTTCACAATTATTTTACATCTAGTTTTCTTTAGAACTTGAGGTGAGGTGAAAGCAAAGTTTCCAGATAAAATCCAGGATTTCCAGTTAAATTCAAATTTTCAGCTAACCAACAAATAACAGTTTTACATAAATGCATCCTAAAAATTTCATGGTATACACACACACACACACACACACACACACACGCACACACACACACACACACACACACAAAGTTCATTGTTTAGATAGAGCTTTAGCTTAACTGGGTATTTTGTATTTGTATTTGCTACACCTAGCAATCCTACTTCTCAGCAGCTATAGATCCAGCTGTTCACTGTAGCCTCTTTCTGCTGAAGCCATCTGCTGTTTAGATGTTCCTATTTTGGGGATCTCAGAGAACATTTGCACTGCATCTCTCCCAGACACAAGGCCAACATCCATTCCATCAGAAACTCACATTTTTTGTCAGTCAAGATAAGGTAAGTTGTCAAGTTACTACTAGGATGTTGAGCAAAACCAAGACTGCAATACTGGCCCTTGTTCTGCCTTGCGAGGAGCAAGCTTCTGGCTCTTCACCTCTTACCTTTCTAGGAGGCAGATGCCAGTCCACTGTGTTTCTCTACTGCAGAGCACCCATGAGAGTTCCCCAAGGAATTCTATGAAGCCCCTGTTATTGGGCTCAAATGAGAGATAAGATCCCCCTACCCTCCTCTGAGCCACACAACACTCTCTGGAACCTGAAATTCATTTTGAGGTTCCCATGGAAACTTCTAATTTAATATCTAACTAACACTAAGGTCTTATTTATAATTAGGTATCCTTGCTTAACTTGCACAGCCCTTTCCCCTTCACTTTTTACCCAAAACAAATGTTAACATCACAAGCAAATCCTCAGCAAAACCAAATAGCCAGAATGGGCCATAGCTTCTAAAAGCATAAGTAAGGCCTTAATTTTACTCCCTCATAAGCAATGCTTGAGACAAGGACTCAACATGCCAGTGGTTTCTTTAGAGAGCGATCCCAGGAAACACCTGAGGGGAGTGGGAAATTTGGCAAGAGAGAGGGTAGCCAGTGCAGGGTTTATTATCAAATACATTGTCCTGTGGGCAACATAAGCTCGACCCCATCGGGAGCTCTGGGAGATAGAGATGGTGTGGGACACCAGCCTCAGAGTTATCCCACCACAGGAGCCAGGAAGAAGCGGGGGTATCAGATGAGTCCTGGTTGGCCTGAAGTGATGCCTCCAGGAATCACTCTCCATTACGTCGGCCTTGCCTCTGTATGAGCAGAATGCTCCCACTGGCAGGTTGGGTCATAGCTATTCTAGAAAGATGCTTTTTCAGGTGATTGGGAAGGGCCTTGGCAGGGCAATGACAGGACCCTGAACAGTGAGAAATGAGGGTTGTCTCCAAAGTTGATTCTAGCAGTCCAAAGAAGGAAACAACTCAGATATCCACGTACACAACATCCTAAGTGTCCAGGCCTTTTACACTACAGGCTATAAATATTCCCCCCCCCCCCTTCTATCAATAATTTCATACCATTTTGACTTTTATTGGGTGGCTTTCTCTGAGCTTTCACCCATACAGGGTGCCTGCTACTCAATTTTGTCAGCAACACCTCCACACCAGTTAAAAATCAGTGTGCTTTAATGAGGCCAGGCTTTGTGAGCTGGCTTCATTGTGTATGAATTTCCCTCTCAGATGAGACTCTCTTTCTCAAGAAGTTCCCATTACTCATTGGTGCACTGCTGATGCGTATGTGGTTGTTATGTCAAAATGTAAACACATGAGCTTCTCAAGTTGACCTGAAGCAAGGCAGGGTCATTTGCAAAATGCAGTGTTAGCCAATTGAAGGTGGGCTGGATCTAAGAGCTTTGCAGTTCAGCTGAGCTGTGCGTCAGGAACACTCTGACCATTAGCTCATGAAGTTCTGGGATAAGAGATGTGTCATAGTTAGCAGACCTCATACAACTATGGGAGAAGCTAGAAAACAGGAGAGCTGGGAAAGCAGGAAGATCAGGGAGGTGACCACACAATCTGAAAAGTCAGGCATGCCCAATCACCAATGGAGGGCTGGAAAGGAAGACTTGTGGGGAGGGAAGCTCACTTCCGTGTGGCCTAGACTCCGTAGGGGTGTAGTCAAGCCTCTGGTGTGGGCCTCAGGCCACACGTGCTAACAGGGGAAGCTGGTGGGAGGAGGAGCAAGATACAGAGTAGAGGAGAACAAGCAAGATACAGAGTAGAGGAGAACAACAAAGGAGGAGCAAGATACAGAGTAGAGGAGAACAAGCAAGATACAGAGTAGAGGAGAACAACAAAGATGGCTTGCATATCTGTAACTGTCTGTCACCCCATCTGACAAGGATACTTCTGTGAGCAATGGCTGCTGCCTCATGTTTACCCTCTAAATTCCTTTTTCGGTCAACTCTAGCCAGAATATACAGGGAAAAGGATGCTTGGAAATGCAATTCCAGCTTAACCAACTTGAAACAGTACACACAGTGCTCAGCTTTCTTATAAAAGAACTAAGGAAAGTAATGCTAGTCACTTCATTCACAAGATTATAAAATGAACAGTAACACAGGCATTTTGGATATGGATATATTAGTGTTTTTATCACATATTTTTGCTACAATATTTTGCACTTTTGTTGAGAGGCATGGCAGCAGTCATATTTATATTGGATTCTAATCTGTAATACACGGAAAAGTGTTCTAATATTTTTAGTGTTATCTTCTTTTAGACTGATAAACCACAGGCTTTAGGGAGACCTTATTTTAATTCATTGAAAATAAATTGCTTAATGACATCTATTTTTACCTTCTTGGCTACATGATATTGCTAGCCAAGAAAATGGTGTTAGAGACAAAGAGCTCTAAAACTATATTTCTTAAGATATTCTGTTCTCAGCTGCAAATTTTCTGCACCCTTGAGAAATCACATGAAATTCCTATCTGTTGAGTAAAAATATTCAGCTTTCAATCTTGTGCGAAATAATGAGTCAAACTGATTGGAATGGACTTTGCTCAGAATCAGCCTGATAGGAATAGGAGGAGGGGAGAAACTATTCCATTCTGAGGCAGAGCTGCCTTTTTCAGGGTCCTAAAAGAAATAAAATTCCACTGCCCAGACCACAGAAACAATGGTTTGCTCCAGTAACCACTGCTATTCAATATTCATAGCCCACCTCAAAATACACTCCTTGCTGGGATCCACTTAATCAGGTATACCTTCAGGATTCCTTTAATTGTGTTCCTAATTCTAATTCTAATAACACTATATAGATATAGTGGTGATAGATAAGCAATATTAGAATTTAAATTTGGGTAAATTATTAGATAATGGAAGCATAGATAATTGCATGAGTCAGTCAGCAAATGATGATAAAGCCTCTACTATATGAGAATTGTTTTTCTAGATACTGACTGTGATTCAGGGAAGGTTACTTCCTTACAATCACTGCTTGTTAGGAGTTTATGTTTTATTGACTTAAATGACTCTCTCATCCACAATTACTAGTACAATTTTTTTAAGTATCCAATGATTAACATTTGAGTTGCATTTTGGGACAGGTAGTTATATAAAAAAAAAAATAGAAACTTGAAACTTATGTAGAGTTGGTCCATGAAGGCCTTTTTAGAGGTTATATTTGTGAAAAGGTGTTTGAGGTAGAGAAAAAACAACAACATTATTTTGGTACTATAGCATACTATGATCATACTGTATATATTCAGACTTAGTTGGCTCAAAAGAGCAGACAAATCAAAATGCCCTTCAAAAATGCACTTCTATCTACATGTTATATATATATATATGTATATGGGGAGAGAGAGAGAGAGAGAGAGAGAGAGAGAGAGAGAGAGAGAGAGAGAGAGAGAGAGAGAGAGAGCCCAGTTAAATTAGAATTTCAGTTAAAAATAAATAAATATTTTTGTTACTCCTCATTTGGGGATATTCTTTCCATTGATTTTTTTTTTTAGAGCAAGTGGAACAAAGGAAGGAAGGAAGGAAGGAAGGAAGGAAGGAAGGAAGGAAGGAAGGAAGGAAGGAAGGAAGGGAGGGAGGAAGGTAGGAAGAAAGGGGGAGAGAGACAGACAGACTAAGACAGACATAGTGAGAGAGAAACATTGATGTGAGAGAGACACATTGATTGGCCTCTTGGGAGCCAGTATCAAACTTGCAACCCAGGTATATGTCCTTGACCTGGAATGGAACCCAAGACTCTTCAACGAAGGGGCTGGCCAAGCCTCCAACCACTAACCCACATATTAATATATTTGGCCAGGACAAAAAATAATTTTTTTTAATGTATGTCCCATAAAATATTTCAGATATACTTATGCTAAGAAATCATTCATTGTTTACCTGACATTCTAATTTAATTGGGACTTGTATATTGTATCTGGCAATACTATACAGAAAAAAATGAGTAACTGTTAAAATGGAATACAACCACTAAGGTAAAATAAATGTCATGGGACAGATCAACATCTCTGGGACCTCTGAATAAACCTTAAGGGCATAAAGCCAACTGTTAAGTAAGAACAACTCTACACCCCTGATCCACCAACCTCCCATCTTCTCACGGGTAAAATCACAAACTTCAGTTTTCAAGCTAGTGAAGAAAATATAGTAGGTATTAAAAAAAAAAAAAAAAAAAAAAAAAAAAAAAGGCTATGCCTTCCCTGACCCTTAAGCAGCCAGATCAGAGCAGGTCCAAAACTAGGTAAAAGAAAGAAAAGTAAACTTCAAATCCAATTCAGAGTGTTGAAACATACAACTTGATATAGTAAATTCTGAAATGAGACTGTGATTATTCTGTCAAGTGATGTTAGGATGTTTTATTATCTAAGAGTCAGTAGAAAAGTCATGGGAGAAATTAAGTTTTCATCTAGGGACAAGGGAAGAAACAGCTCCAAAGAGTAAAACTTAAGGGGCAGTGAGAGGAAAAGAGAAAGAGAGAGAGGGGGAGAGAGAGAAAGAGAGAGAGAGAGAGAGAGAGAGAGAGAGAGAGAGAGAGAGAGAATGGTGAAAAATGGCATCTAACGGATATGCAAATGTCCTAACCAAACCTAGATACCTACTTCCTAAGTAAACTTATCTCTTTGTGGAATGTCATGTCCCAGCTGAGCACATTTACACCCAACAGCATCATATGTGCAAACATATATATATATATATATATATATATATATATATATATATATATATATATATATATATATATATATATATGGTTGGTGTCATACCTCTCCTGTGGGAGAGGTCCCCTGAGTAGAGGCCAACCCTTGAGGTGCATTCTCACCTGCCTATTTGACCAAAATAAGCCAAGTAAGTCAGAATATGCCTGACCTCTGAATTATTCTGATGACCACCACAGAGAGGAGGGCATCCCACGTAGTGACGCACTTCAGAATTTTTTAACAACCAAGAAGAAATGTTTACTTTCTATTATTTTCCTGTAAATATCCTCTAAAAGAGAACAGTCCATATTCCTGGAATGATTTGGAGAGGATTAGATTGACATACTACATACACATGTACAGTGTTATGTGGGGAAAATTTATGTCAATAAAATTAGGATTGCAGCTTTAAAGCTCAGTTATGGCTATGTAACATTATCATTGATAGTATTATATCAAGACAGTAAAAAAATTAAAGGTATGGAGAGTCATAAAATGAAAGACAGAAGTCTCCCACTCATAAACCCCATCACCAATCCCATTTCATTTCCCAGATGCAACCACCTTCAATGGTTTCTGATTGAGGTTCTTCAGGCAACCATACAATTCTCTGGGATGAACTTAGGCTACTAATTCTTGATTTATTTAAGTTTCCATAAAAATAACTCATTTTTATTATCCACATCTCAGCACCACACTCTTGATATCTGAAAATGATATTTGGACCCATACTTTATAGTTACTTTCAATGTTACCATTTATTTTATATTTAAAATATTGAAATAAGCATGATTTAGTTTTAGTTAAGTTACCCCCTGGTTTATTGTAAAACAATCAAACCACTACACAAAGTTTACATAATTAGGACCACGTTAAAATTATCTACTATTGAACCAAGTAGTATGAATGGAAGAAGAAATATACATGCCATTCCTCCAAGGGCATCCCTGCAGCTGTGCCCATCACTTCTGTCTACATGCTGCTGGCCAGAACTTAGTCCCATGGTCACAACCAGATGCAAAGGACATGGGAAATGAAGCCTTTATTTTAAAAAGTAATCACCCTAATTAAGACTTGCCATTACCCATCCCTATGGATTTCTGATTTGCCATATATATATAATTATATATACCCCACAAACACATATACTCACATTTTATGTAAATGAAGATCATGTAAATAAAGTAATAATATATAGTTATATTCTTTAAGGTAGATTCAAACTCTGTGACTGAGTTATACTTTTTAAAAATATATATCTTACTGATTTTTTTTACAGAGAGGAAGGGAGAGGGATAGAGAGTTAGAAACATCAATGAGAGAGAACATTGATCAGCTGCTTCCTATACATCCCCTACTGGGGATGTACCCACAACCAAGATACATGCTCCTGACTGGAATCAAACCAGGACCCCTCCATCCAAAGGCTTAAGCTCTATCCACTGAGCCAAACCAGTTTCAGCCTGAGTTATACTTTTTATCCCAAAAGAAAGTATACACATATGTATAGATATATGTGAGTGTGTGTGTGTGTGTGTGTGTGTGTGTGTGTGTATTTTTCAACTTCCCATTGGTTCTAAAACCAATGGAAAAATCTTAATGAAGCAAGAAAAACTGATAGCAATAAAAGTTCTAAAAATTACTCTGTCCATTTGGATATAATTGATGCAGACAACCATTGCGGTCACAAACTAATTTTTCCACAACCAAACAGATTAAATCTAATAGTTACATTAGTTAAATCAGACAGTAATGTGGGTCCTCTTGGCAGGTTTTTAAAAATGGATTTCAGTTATAATTAGACTCCTGAAAATCACCAAGTTTGGAAAGAAGGAGACATTCAGGCATATCAAAAAAGAAGAAAAAAAAGAAGCTTTCTCAGCATCTGAATCAAATGGAACAAAAATTCTGTTCAACTATAAATTTACATTTCAGAATGGGATCTCTCATAAAATCATAATTCCCAAATCTTGACTGACACTTTGAGTTGACAAAAACTAATCTTCACTATAATTTTAAAATAAGTATAAAAAGTATGTATTCAACCTTATAAGGTGGATAAATTTGATTTAATCTTCAAATGCCTTCCCTTCCTTTGAGATATGTGATTAGTTTTACCAATTAAAGCAAACTGGGCTTCAGAACAATTTGCAGAGACAGCACTTTCACTATTTTCAAAAGTGTGCAATCTGCATCTATCTAATTTTAGATCACATTTAACAAGAGGAAGTACCAGGATAAATGGGAAACAATGTCAGAATCCCATGTCAATTTTCATACATGAGTATTTTTACTTTTTTGATTGAAATGTTCACAATTTACACTGAACTAGTCCATTAAGAGAAAAATATAAAAACAAATTAGGTGTTGTTCAAAAATACTTTAATAAAATATTTGCTTGGAAACAAATGAGATCTGCTCTACTAACTGCCTCCAAATTAACATTCATAACTCCATTTTGATCCTGATATGAAAGAAGAGGGTAAATGGCAGGTTCTAGAGACTCACTGAAAGTTCCTTTCATATGATACTCAGTGCTTTAGAGCACAAGACAAAGGCAGAAATAAAATTATCCGAAAAGAATATTCTTCAAGGAATTTTGAGATCGGTTGGTTGTGTGACTTTAAAAAACAAAATTAGAATGAGGAAGGCTTCGAAGGTGTGAAACATACTGGTATCATGTAGACAAGATCATATTATGTAACCATGTTCTTTAAAGTATATTCAAACCCTGTGGATCTATTGTACATTTTATTTTTAAATAACAAATATATTTTTATTATATCCAGTTGCCTGCCCCCTAAATGAATTTGGCTTATGCACTAAAAATTAAGTTTCTGACTTTAAAAACTAAAACTATACATACAAATATTGGAATTTCTTAAAGGCCCTTGGGGGAAAAAACGTATTTGTAAATGCTGCGGATAGCCGGGACCGGTTTGGCTCAATGGATAGAGCGTCAGCTTGGGGACTGAAGGGTCCCGGGTTCGATTCCGGTCAAGGGCATGTACCTTGGTTGCAGGCATATTCCCAGTAGGGGGTGTGCAGGAGGCAGCTGATCGATGACTCTCTCTCATCGATGTTTCTAACTCTCTATCTCTCTCCCTTCCTCTCTGTACAAAATCAATAAAATATATTTAAATGCTGCGGATAGAACTGAGGATAAAACTGGGCTGCAGCTGAAGAGCAGCTGCTGCCTTTAAAAAGGCATGCGATTTCCCAGGGTCAACAATTCTGTCTTCTCTCTTTCCCTCTTCTCTTTCTCTCTCTTCCTCTCCCTCTCCCTCCTTCCTTCCTTCTCTTTCCTCCCTCCTCCCAATTTCTTTACTTAGCTTACATCTCTAACTTTATTAATTCATCCCCCTTGTCTCTATAGACACTGGTGTTGGTCATAAATATTACTATTATTTTTTTCACTGCCTTCTTACATTTTTAAAAATAATTTTAGTTGTGCTAAGTTATAAGGAGTATTCATTTTTCCAAAGAAAAGCATTTTGATTGAGAAATTATATAAAGCAGGGTTCATTTATCCAGCAGGGTCATTATGAAATCATCAAAAAGAAAAATGAGGAGAATGTTCAAAATATAGTGTAAAGTGACCAAAGAAGTTGAAAACATTATGCATAAAAGTATACTTTTATGCCTATTCACAAGAAACTTTTAATAGTAGATACCACTGGAATTGATTAATGGGTTGGTATTGGGAAGGAATATTTTAGCTTACAACTTTACCCTTCTTTACTGTTTAGATTTAACACCAGCATATATCTTTAAATTAAGAATAATTTGTAAGTTCCTAAATTATATGTCATTGAAAAATATCTTATGTGCATGTATATAATTTTAATTATATAATATTTTCACATGCATTATTATCTAATCTGGTATTTATTATAATTTGATGAGGTAGGCACTTGGATAATATACTCTTTATTTTTCTTTTCAGATAAACAAACAAAAAAAGCTAATTGACTAACATTAAGTCATATAGCCAAGGAGATTTAAAGCCAGAATCATTCCAAGTATATCTGTAAAGAGATACAAGGTTATAAACACTGCCCTCATCTCAGTGGTTTCAAACCACAAAGGTTCTTATTTTGTTTTGTTTTTTTCAAATTACATATCCAGGAAAAGTTGGCTATTGATGTTTCATGTTATCTTCATTGTGGGTTCAGGCTGCTAGAGTAGCCACTATCTAGGCCATTGCTGGTCATCACAGCAAAGGACAGGTCTGACATAGCAATAAAACCCTTAAAACTCATTGGCCAAAACAGGTAATATAGCCCTGGCCCTGTAGCTCAGTTGTCCTGTACACCAGGTTGGTTTGTACATCAGGACATATATCCAAGTTGTGGCTTCAATCCCTGGTCACGGTGTGTATAGGAAGCAACTGACCAATGTTTCCTTCTCACATTGATGTGTTTATTTTTTTCCCCTCTCTTCTTTCTCTCCCTTTTCCTCTCTAGAAAATCAATAAAAATATTATTTTTAAAAAACCGTTCATATACTTTATCCAATCACAAGAGCTCCAATAAATTCAGTCTTGCATATACCCAGAATTGCTGGGGATAGGATGATTGGTAAATTTAATCACCAATACCCCAAAGTGTCTACCTCCAGGTCTCTCATAATAAATTAATATAACTGCATGGATCTCTAACTACCTATGTATGTGTGTGTGATACTTATTCATCTTACAATATATAACTCTATAAAGATATCCTATTCTGTTTTTCTTTTTTATTCACTTAGATTGCCTCAGATTATTATAGCCAGTATGAGTTTTGTCATTCAGAAGGTAAGAAAGAAACATTTAGGTTGAGCATCTCGATGCCCCTTTAGCACACCTAGTTCAGATAGTTAACAGAAGGGAAAGCCAATGATCGCCTACCACACTGCACAGTTCTATACTATACCAACTATCTACAAACACTCACAGGCACTTAACCCCAATCATGTATCCTTAATCAGATGTCAATTCAGCAGCACATTTTCTTAATAATGATGATGTAACATCCATTAGTAAATAGGAGACATCAATTAGTATATTAAATACCGTGCATGGGCTGCCAGTTGATCATGAATTAAACACATTGATAAGCGATGTGTTTTCTAACCAAGGGCAAGAATGCACACAGTAAGTTATCAAAGAGATATACAGAAAGACCTTGTACTTTAGGAAATGTCACAGCAGCTGTTAATCAAATGCAGTTAAATTATAATTGAGGACATTTTAAGAATAGCAAAACCAAAAGTACAAGTTACTAAAGTCCTATTCAGGAAAAAAGCAAATTCCAAAACTAGAAAGTTGTGAAACATAAAACCTACAATTGAGTTAGTTATCATCTAGATGGGCAAAGGAGATAGGGGGACCAGCTGGACAGATACTACCCTAGTCCAGAGTGAGGGAAAAATGGCCTGGAGCTAAATAAATAAACAATTGGATTGGAGAAAAAGGGCAACTTTAAGGGTCATTTCAAAGGAAGAATCCAGGATTTGGAAACTGAGTGGATGTGGACAATCAGAGAGAAGTCAGGTCAATACAAAAAAGACTAACCACACACATATAAGCATGATTACTGGAAGGAATCGCACCATAGACAGAAACAGACACTCTAAAGGGATTTTTTCCCCCCGTGCTGGTAGGAGGAGGTTGTCTTTGAGTTTAATCTTGGTCATGTCGAATCTGAGATAATGGAAGGCCTTGGGCATGAAATGGTTTCTCAGAACCATTCTTTTTGCAGAATTTATGCTTTGGAGAAAGAGCATAGATAAGATTCACTACTTTCAAAGTCATCCATGTGGGAAAGGGTCAAAGACTCATTTTTAAATTATCAATAAAAAAATCATCTTTTTACTACAAACCAGTTCATTTGCATTTTTGTGTTTTAATATTTTTGGCTTTATGTAATACCATTATCCTATCTTATTCTGTGAAGAGTTTGAGAAAGCCTAAAAGATTAAAACCATATAAAACATAAGAGATAAAGGGGAAGATGTACTACATCCTCAACTACTCCGTGAGTAGTTGAGTGAGTAGTTGAAGTACTGAGAGTAAAGATAATCTAAAAGAAAGGGTACTAAGGAAAGGAAAAGTCAGGGCTTATAAAATGTGCTATTCATCAGGGAGTGAAAGAGAGACAGAGCTAACAGAAGAGGGACCTGGAGAAAGGAGGAAAACAGAACTCAGAAATCTTCTGCCTGTTCTGATGTCCATTTTTCATGTTTTAGAATATTTTTCAGAAAAACACTTTAACATAATGAAGTTCATTCAGTTCCAATAAGATCATTTTTCACAGCTATTTTGGCAGAAAGTTGTAAATTGTGCTGTGTTATTAGCAAGAAAACAAGAAAAATCTGGTTTGGAGAAAAATCAACCAAAGGAACATCAGAATGAACCAGCTGGGCCTTGGCTAGGTTACTGTTGGTTAGAGCATTATCCAGATATGCCAAGAATGCATATTCTATCCTCTGTCAAGGCACATACAAGAATCAACCAATAGATGCACAAATAAGTAGAATAAAACATTGATATTTCTCTATTTCTTCTTTCCTCTTTCTCTCTCTCAAATCAGTAAATGAAATTTAAAAAAATTAACCAATGGGTTTGAAGCAATTTTCAAAAACACAAATCTGTGGGTAATGGTGATCTTTCTTTGCTTGGATACAACATCATATTTCACATGTATGAACACCCACACATATGTGATATACAAATTTATTACTCAGAGAATCATTTATAACTTTATTTCAGAAGTAAACCAAGGAAGAAATCCATGTTTCACAACAACCATGCATCACTTAGTGGATGGGGATATATCTGAGAAATTCATTGTTGTATAAACATCATAAAGTATATTCACACAAACCTAGATGATATAGCCTACTACACACCTCGGCGACATGGGTTACTCCTAGGCTACAAACCTGTACAACACATTACAACATTGGATACTGCAGGCAATTATATCACAATGATATTCATGTAACTAGACATATCTGAATATAGAAAAGGTACATTGAAATTCTGTATAAGAAATTAAGAATGGTGTACAAATATAGGGCCATTGTCATGAATGGAGCTTTCAGGACTGGATGTTACTCTGTATAAATGAGTGAGTGGTAAGTGAATGTGAAATGTAGGACATCACTGCCCACTACTGTAGAGTTTACAAACACTGTACACTTAGACTACACTAAATTTATATATTTTCTTTCTTAAATAATGAATTAACCTTAGCTTACTGCAACTTTTTATTTTATAAATGTTTAAATATTTTTTTAACTTTTTGATTTTTACAACAGCTGAAAACATTGTACAGCTATACAGATAAAGTTTCTTTCTTTATGTCTTTACTACTGGCCCAGTGCACAAATTCATGCTCATTGAAAGAAAATTAATTAGAAGAAATATTTTTTAATATCTCCCTTTCTCTATAATAGAAGTGTCAACTAAATTCATGATCTCAATGACAGAAGTTCTATATGTATTGTGCATGTGCAAGTCAATGTTTATTTTTAAATTACCAGTGTGTGTCATATGTACCGGCTGGTCAGTCAGATGGTTAGACATATTGATGCTCACTTAGCCTTGTATATGTAAAGATTCTATAAGTATCTTTCTATTTTAATTAATTATTTACTTATAGCTTTTTTAAAATATATTTTATGATTTTTTTACAGAGAGGAAGAGAGAGGAACAGAAAGCTAGGAACATCGATGAAAGAGAAACATCGACCCAGCTGCCTCTTGCACACCCCCCACTGGGGATGTTCCCACAACCAATGTACATGCCCTTGACCAAAGTTGAACCCAGGACCTTTCAGTCTGCGGACTGAAGCTCTATCCACTGAGCCAAACCGGTTTCGGCTATTTATTGCTTTTAACAATTATTTAAAAACTAAGACACAAACTCACACATGAGTCTAGGCCTACATCGGTTTAGGATTGTCAATAACACTGCTTCCCTCTGCATCTTGTCCCACTAGAAGGTCTTGAGGGGCAATAATATACAGGGAGCTATTCTCTCTGATGATAACAACTCTTTCTTCTGGAACACCTCCTAAATGACCCGTTTGAGGCTCCTCTTGAGGCAGAGTTGGCTCTTTTTAGAAAGATGCCCATGGTGTTTATCTTGTTTCTTATTTTTTCTTCATAGATTTGCTTGTAAGCAAATAATGTACCATGAACATTCCTCTCTATTAATAAAAACTTTTCAATGTTGGGGGTCCATGTTTT
Organism: Pipistrellus hanaki; assembly: GCF_964339955.1. NCBI lineage: Eukaryota > Metazoa > Chordata > Mammalia > Chiroptera > Vespertilionidae > Pipistrellus > Pipistrellus hanaki. The sequence goes on from NC_140508.1 coordinate 22,268,926, forward strand.
CAAACATTTTAAGAAGCTTGTTGGGGTCTGAAAAAGCTTAAGCCAAACCCTTCACTGTGACTTTTCTTGGGGTTCTTCTTCCTTTACTTCTCCTGCAGTTTCTTTCTCTCTTGCCTCTTCTTCAGCTCTGCATTCCGGCTCCAGTTCCAACAACTCCTCATTAGTCAATTCCTCAGGAGTCACCTCTAGGGTGCTCCTCAATGCCATCCTTATTCACACCCAGCTTACACTTGTTTGCCATCTCAACCACAGCCTTGTTGATTTTTGCAACCTCCTCATCCTCGGCAAATCCTTTGAAATCATGATGCACCTCTTGGGTGTCTCCTTCCAGAAGCCATCCAAACACCCTTTGGTGACACCACCCAAAGCCAAGACAGGCTCTTGAAGAAGTTGTAGGTGTTGTAATCTTTCCAGAATTGCATCAGTGTCTTCTCACCTTTTCCTCAATTAAAGCAACAGCCTGTGCAAAGGTCCTTCTCAGGTAGTAGGCCTTAAAAGCTCTTATAAATTCCAGATCCATTGAGTAGATTGAAGAGGTGGTATTTGGAAAGAGAAACATTACTTTGATGTTGGGATAAAGATCATCAATAAAAGGAGGATGCTTAAGAGCATTATCAACAACAAGCAAAATCTTGAAAGGTATGTTACCCTTCAAAGTGTACTTTTCCATTTTCCTAACATAGCAACCCAGGAGGGCATCTTGGAAGAGGAGCCAAGTCAACCTTGATTCTCATTGCTCCTTAGTTCCCTGGCAGTGTGTGCTCACTGGTGTGCTTGAAGGCCCTGGGGCTCTCACTATGCCAGATCACAATGGGTTTCCATTTGTAGCCTGCAACATTGCCCACAAGCAAAACTTTTATCCTTAAACCTATTATTGATTTGGCCTCCTTATACATGAAAGTCCTTTTAGGCATCCATTTCTAGAAGAGGGAGGTTTAATCCATATTGAATATTTGCTGGGGTATGTAATTTTCTTCCACAATCAGCTTATCTAGAATTTCCAAAATTCTTCAGCTGCCTTCATGTCAGCAGTGGCAGACTCACTTCTCACTCTCACATTATGTATTCAATATCTATTCCTGAGTCACTTAAACTGCCTAGAGCTAGCAGTAGGTTCAGCATTGTAGTTGGGTTCAGCCTTTTCTTTCAAAATTGCAAACTTTCTGCATCGCTTGCAACCGTCATGGTGCTGATAGGAACATGCTTCTATGTCTGGTCTTCAGTACAGATCACAGAAATTTCTCCATGGCTGAGTTAGGACCTCCTCAAATTTTTGTTGGTCTGGTTGCCTTCAATGAAGCAGATCCCATAACAGCTTCTATCATATTGTTCTTATTCTTTAAGATCAGAGCCACGGTGGAATGGGACATGCCTGACTAGCAAGCAATAATCATCCCTGATTTCTATCTTCATAGTCCTTAATCACTTTTAATTCTGTTTCCTGGTCAATCATTTAATGTGGCCTCTTACTGGCAACATTAGCAGTGGATTTTGCATGCTTAGAAAAAGAAATGATCCAGTCAAGAGGCTTGACAGGCACAAGATATCTAAGGATGTTGCTAGGGTAATAGGGCATTTCATTTTAGATAAGTTTTTTTTTATTATTATTAATATATTTTATTAATTTTTTTACATAGAGAAAGGGAGAGGGACAGAGAGCTAGAAACATCAATGAGAGAGAAACATTGATCAGCTGCCTCCTGCACAGCCCCCACCGGGGATGCATCCGCAACCAAGGTACATGCCCGTGACAGGAATCGAACCCAGGTCCCTTGAGTCCACAGGCCAACGCTCTATCCACTGACCCAAACCGGTTTCGGAGAAGTTTTTTTTTTTTATTATTAATATAAGTAGAATGATTAAACTCTAAAATAATGATAAAAAGTATAGTAAATACATAAGAGTAAAATAGTAATTTATCATCATTATCCAGTATTATACAGTGTATGCAATGTATGTGCTATATTTTCATATGACTGGCAGCACAGTAGGGTTACATCATCATCACCACAAATACATCAGTAATGCATTACGCTATGATGTCAACATGGCTACAATGTTATCCAGTGATAGAAATTTTTCAGCTCCACTATAATCTTATGGGACCAGTGTCACATACACAGTCTGTCATTGACCAAAACTTCCTTATGTGGCACATGACTGTAACTTCACCTGACATGCTAGACCGAATGTATTCTTAGCAATATGTACAATATCTGTGAACACTATTTCTCTCCAAGGTGTTAAATATGCACCAGCAAATCCTTACTTTCTTATTCTCTACATAGGCCACTAGCATGAGTGACACATTCGTGTCATGGCTGAGTGAACTTAAGGGGAGAGGACGAGGGACAAGGCCAGGCACTCTTACAGAGGTGGAAAGGTGCCCTGTTTTACTAGGGGTTTGGGATTCCCAAGCTGAGGCGCTAACCTCACACATTGTTTTGAAGAGTATTAAAAATTTAACTGAGTGAAGCTGTGTGTTCTGACTATGGCTTCTGTTACCTGCGAACATGCACCCAGGGCATAGTGAAGCCATGCTAAGCTTGTTATTGATTTATCTTCCTCAGTTGTTGCAGACCTAAATAACCCCCATTTTTTGTTGTTTTATATCAGCTTAAATATTATTAGGTTCTCTTAGAAACTGGTGCATTGGGGATTCCTTGTGTGTTAAAGGTTGTGATGTAGGAGTTTAAAAGCATCAATTCAGTTCCTCTCTATTGCTTTAAACCACAATTGAATGTTTTATAAAAAGTCTTACATTGCTTTGTGGTTCAGATGCTGCATTTGAACACAGATTTATTTTTAGGTGATACTTAGAATATGCATAAACATTATTGAACATGCCTATGGGTAAACAACTGCCTGGAATGTTACATTCATTAAAGTCCCAAGAGGAAACAGATGGCACTTTCAAGTTGAGTAATTTAAAAGTGGTTAGCAAGGAAACTATTTATAAAGGTGTAGGAAGGGTGTAGCAACCACTAGGACCGGTGCCATTCCCTTAGGCCAGTAAACATGGCACTGCCACTATCCACAGGCCAAAACGCACAAAGAGATGGAGCAGTTACCCGAATGTGGAGACAGAAACAAGAAATGAAAACCTCACCTTTAGTCTCTTCCTTTCCTTGGATTTCCCAGTGGTACTGTCCATCTACCAACCTCAGTAGGAAGCCACAGGGCAGGGAAGCCCATTGAGACAGTCTGTGCAAATCATTTTCCATGGGCAGAGAGATGAGGGAAAAGGTGAAGAGTGGCTTTGGAGGGCAAATGGAAGACATCCAGCAGAATGTACTCACTGACTCATGGGAAGTGAGTGTTAATACAGATAACAGGAACAGGCTTCATTATGGGATTTCGAATTTGTAAGCCAAACGCTCCTCGGGCACTAAGACTTAGAACATAGTCAAAATGTCTCAGCCAGAATCAGGATACAGATAGAATGTTGGAGAAAAGCAGAGGGGAGGAAGCAGAGCTCCCCTTCACCATCCACAGATGACAAAAACGGGAGACAGGAGGGAAAGATAAGAGGTGATGAGTGAAGGAACATCTGTAAGTCCAAAAGTAGAGAGGCCTGTGTCAATCTTCCAAAAAGAGCTTCTCAGAGAAAGAATATGATCATGCAGCATTGAGTCAAAGTGCAGGAGACTAAAGTGAATGAAGGGAGCCAAGTGCAAAACAACAGAGAATGGTGGGAACTGTGCCAAACTGGAAAGCTCATGTCCCATCCAACTGGGGCAGCATCAGCCAGCTGCATGGGGAGCACCCCATGCAAGATCTGAGTCTATGAATTTTTACTTTTAAAGAGATACTAAAAAACTAGATTAGTCAAGTAAAATTTCCAGATTCTTCAAATTTTATGAGCTTAAAAGAAAAACCAAAGTATTCGTGGACCAAACTCAGTACACACTCTGGTCCTAAGCAGATGAAGTTCTGGAGGCTTGCTCTGCCATGAGAAAGGCACCAAAGAAAAGGGATATTTACTAGACCAAAGGGACCACATAGACTGAAATGAAGAACACATTAAATCTTATAACGGAACAGGAGGGTCCTCCTTCTACCCAAGCCCTGACTCAACACAGGCTTCCGGGAATGATGAGAGAACCCAGAGCAGGGGACAGGAGTCCACAGGCAATGAGTTGCAGCTTTGTGCCATGCATATGTAAGGAGAACCCAAACAGATATAGCACTGTAGAAAAATAAAGCAATTAACGCTCACCCATATACCCTAGTTCCCTTCAGTAAGGTCAGGCTTTAAATCTGCAAGGCATAATCTAGGCTCCGGCCTACCAGTTCTACCAGCCTGTTGGAGGGATGTAAGCAGAGTTGATCTCCTGCTTCTATCCCATGTAACATTGCCTCTCTGAGTTTCTGCTGATGAAATGTTGTGCTGTGACAGGGATCTCCTTGGTTCATTCATAATCCTGAGACAGGGATTTGTGCGTAAAAGATGATTACCCAAATGTGGAGACAAAAACAAGAAATAAACACCTCACAGATGATTCAGACCCCAGCCCCAGTGTAGCCATAATTTAATGTGGGGCCTACAATGAGAAGTTTCTTTTCTGCTTGGCCCTGATACTCTTGTAAAAAGTGAGGGGCCGGGATCAGAACCCAGCTGAACGCTAACATCCCATTCTCTTATTGGATGATCAGATGGAAGTGTTATTGTAGATGATGAGCATTCCATAAATGAGAACGCTTACATGATTATAGAATAACTGATCCTTCCAAACAAATTCAGCTTTTCCTTTTACATAATGAGATTAGCATTTCCTGCCTTTGCTAGAAACTGTTGTAATTTATACATTTCTTCTGTGTTTACTCTCTTTTTCACCAATCAGCAGATTCTCTGAAATATAGGTTATGAAAAATATAGGTTATGAAAGAGAATCTCACTTTCTATTTGTCATGGAGTAAGTTATACCAAAATGAAAGAAAACACTACCTTGTTTTTATTTTCCTTTCATGACTACTATTTAAGACCAGGAACCATATGTTTATCACTCAGGATTTAGGTCTCCAAACTTTCCTGAAAGCCTTTTTCACCAACCCTCTTGTTCCGGAATTTCTACGAGCCCCCCAGTTCTCTGGAATTCTACATGGCATGTACAGTTTAGACCAATATCACATTTTTTTCTATCTTTTGAAGACATGTTTTGTTACAACATTGTACAGTATTAAACAATGATATGGAACATTTCATTATTAAAACTTAAAGTAGCAATGATAGAAAAATTAAGTACTCATTGGCAAAAAAAAAACACACACATTTTTTAAATAAAGAAAGCATATGAAAATTTTAAAAAATCTAGAAGTAATCGTAAATGTGGCCCAAAATGGGCATCCATAATTTTACTCAGTATTGAACAAATATTAACATTATAAAGAAAATTATTCTGGCCAAGAGATGCCCTCCAATGACTTGGAACTGTGCTAAAAACAAAGTTTTGTTCATGTCTTTTATGGCATTATAGGATCAAAAAAAGTTTGATTTCTTTGCTTCTCTTCCTTAAATAGAAATCTCCAACTATCAAGTTCCAATATTTAAAACCATTCAATTCACTGAAGTGAGTCCATAAAAAAAGCTCAAATATGAAAACTTATCATAATGTCCAGAATGCATATGACATGTCGTATCAGTAAATTAGATGAATTGCAAGAATGTTCACCAAAAGTGAGTTCCAAAATAATTTAAAAATGAAAGATTTAAACTATTCAATCAATCATTAATACTTCTGGCAACTTGATCTCTACTCAAGGAGGTTGGTAGCAGCCACAAACACATAGTTCAGCTCAAGGTCTGAACTTCATAATTGGATGGGAGTGTTAAAAGCCAATACTCCAGAGTTACTTAAATATATTACAAATATTACAAATTGCTACAATGAACATTTCAACCCAGAAAATATTGAGCATAGCTAAGAGGTTGCCCAGTAAAGAAAATAAAGCCACCCTCTGGACAATGCTCTAATGGGGTCAGGGAAACACTATTTTAAACCCATACAAGAAAACTATACATGGGGAGTTGACAAAAGGTGGAAGAAAACAGCAGCAGATGGTGAGGTTGGAGGTTGAAATTTGAGATATGGGCCCCTAAAGACACATCTTCACCTTTGTTCTCATTGGTCATTCCAAAAGTCTACTTCAGTACAATCTCACCAGTAGAAACAAAGTCCCACAAAACCCCTGGCTAAAGGTTGTAACATTGGGATAGAGGGTGGGGAATGGTGAATGGTGACGGAATAAGCCATTGGCATAAAGATATAAGGTAAGCTTAAGGAGTAGAAGGAAGAAATGGACCTGACCAAATATATTACTGACGATAGCTGCACTAGGGAACCTGTAGTGATGAGAGAATTGCACCTTGACATGGTTCCCACAAAACAGACTTGCCCCCTCCAAAATATTGAAAATGTTTCACACCCAAGAATATTCCTATAGAAACTTTTGGGTAATAAATGCCACTAAATAGGATTGGCAAAGATTCTAAGGCATCTAACACTCCAGAAACCTTGAGACCATCTAGAACATTGCGACAACTAGATTAAGATAATGGCATTCTTATTTTGGAAAATTTTGCTCAGATTTGAAAAAAAAAGTGATAATAAGCATTAAATATGACATGAGATGTCAGATATAAATATTGAGTCTGCAGTGAATTCCTCAGTTTGTGTTGTTCTCTCTCTTACCCTTAGCAAAACCTTAGATAGGTAGGTAGCTTTCTGTGTATTTGTCTGTTACATCTTTCTCCCGATTTTCCTCTACTTCCCTTAAAATCTGGCACTATAGTTTGTTAAATGGATTGACTGTACTAGGTCCTCAAGTCAATTAATTAACACTGGCATTTTTTGCCTGAAAGGCTGTGTGATCCAATCAGACACATTGGTAATGAATGACACTTCACTCCATATCATCACTGTCCTGACCTTTACTTCATCTGATTCAAATTCATGCAAGACAGTATCAGTAACACCTTTCACCTTCTCAATCCAGGCTGTATCAAAAGATACCATCAGAACAGCCAACCAAGAGCCATCAGCTGGCTTCCAGACTGGCCAGACCTGAGCTTATCCTCATGAGGTGTATGCTGGGTCCACGCATTGAACATAGACACTAAATAACAAGTAAAACATGTTCTGGAACTGCTGGGTTCAATAAGTTATAGCTCTTGGATTCAGCCATAGTAGAGTCACATCAATAAACAAGTGGCCTCTGGCCATTCACATTCACAGGTTTATCTCATATTTTACAATTTCTTTGTCCACAATCAATAACAGAGACCAGAAATAAATCACAAGGGAAATACACCACTACCCTCAAAAAAATTTTAGAAAGAATTTCTTGATGAATAAATTGGAAGCTCTCCCAGGTTGTAAATAAAACTTAATTTACAACCAGTAGACCTTGTTTCCTCCTTTATAAGTAAGATTTTACTACATAGTCTCTTCTTGTGATGGTTGAAAATAAAAATCAAAACATAAATTCATTTTGAGGTGAAAATTATGCAGAGGTATAAATGTGATTTAAAATATTAATATTGCTATTTTCAATCACACCAGAGAATTCATAAATGATGGATGGGGATATAAGGATATCTGTTATGTCCTAATAATGTTTCTACCTAGGTGGCAAATATTCTAAGCATTTTACGTACATTATCTCCACCCATTGGTAATGAATGGATACTCCATTCCATATCATCACAAATCCTGGCCTTTACTTCACCTGATTCATTCATGCAAGACAGCATCAGTACATCTCTTGATAAACCTATGAGGTAGGAATTTCCTTTCCCACTTTACAGATGAAGAAACTAAGGAACAGATAATCATATGACTAATACATGGTAAGGCCATAATTTGCAGCCTGGGTAGTCATTGGGTGAGACAAAAATAAAAAAAATTAAAAAATTAATATTTAAATAGTTAAAAATAAAGGCAGAGGCTAGAATTAAGGTGGTCGAAAGTAACCAAAAGAGGGAAAATCCTTCCTTTATTGGGTTTGCCTCTTTTAGTGTTTGCCTATACACTGAAAAATAAAGGTCAGCACATTTTTTTTAAAATACATATGATAGTCTTAGTATATTAGCATAAAGAGTTGGATTATACTGAGGGTGTAAAAGGTGAGTGGTATCCATTCTGGATGGGCAGCTGCATTAAAAAAATGCCAAATAATTGCCCAACCAGTGTTGCTTAATGTTTAAGAGTCTACCATGACTATGTTCATGGCTCAATTCCAGGTCAGGAATAGGCCCAGGTTACAGGCTCCGTACCTAGTGTTGTGCATTCATGAGGCAGCCAATCAATGGTTTTCTCTCATCATTGATGTTTCTATCTTCCTTTCTCTCTGAAATCAATAAAAATATACTTAAAAAGATAAAAAATGAAAATACCAAGTAAGAAAACTGCATTAATTCTCCATATTCTTTGTGTGTGTGTGTGTGTGTGTGTGTGTGTGTGCAAGGTTTCACAGAAGAAAAATTTGAAGAAAGTATGGCTTTTGATGCTCTTTCACTAATATCCATTGAAATTCTCTAATTTACTCATATCTCTTTTAGGGGATTAAGCCTTAAAATCAAGTTAATTTCCCAAAATGGTTGACTTGGATTAAAAAATGTAAAGATGTTATTTTTACTACTATAATGCAGCAATGAATCAAAAAGCTTCAGAGGGCAAACCACATGTAAGTAAACAAAAAATTCCTCTATAATTAGCAAAAATCAGAGAAGCTTTAGCTTTTTTTTTATATATAATAACATTGATTTTTAGAGAAAGAGGAATATCCAAGTATAAGAAGGGAAAAGAGTTTGCATACCCTTAGGATTCCCTGTCAGGCCCCAGGGAAGTGAGAAAATGATTGAAACAGGAACAACCCTTGAGACAAGATCTCTTGGCCTAGTTAAAGACTCTGTGGACTCTAGGCATGAGCTCAATACAAATTAATGCCTGCATCTTCATGGGGCAACGAGGGTCTGACACTGGTGGTCCCAGCAGTCTTCATGATGAAATCCAGCCACACCTCGTTTTCTAGGTATGACCTTAGAGAGGAACTGGCAGTTCCCTAAGGACTGAGATTGATTTATTTTCTTGACAGAGCAACAGGGCAGAGAAGAGCTAGGTGGTAGTAAGGGTAAGACTAAATTAGATTTAAAGGAAATAAAGGATATTTCTTGTATGCCCAACTTTAACTGCAAATTTATATCTACTCTGTATTTTTTAAAATTAGTTCATGCCTAGTCTTTTCTTTTAATTAATAAATATGATAAGAAAAAGATTCCTTTATCAATGCAATAAAATTTTAAAAATAAGACTAAATTTTTAAAAATGTGCAAAGCACATATGGGGAAAACTACAAAACTTAAGAAGGGCATGCACACACACAAAATGATTTGAATTAGGAGACAAAACCATGCCACCATGTGAAAAAAGAAGCCATTATTAGAAAGATCTCTTCAATATATAAATTTAATTCAATTCCAATTGTAGCTTAGGGGATGGAAGGGGGAGATTGACAGAGAGGTTCTATGTGTCTTTGAGAAAATCAGGTATTTAAATAAGTTGATATTATCTATCTTTCTATGCATTTATCTCTATTTCTCTATATATGTATATAATTAACTAATAATTTGAGGACAAAATAAAAATTTCCCCAACACACCAAAATAAATTTAATAGGGACCAAGATACAAAGGCAAAAAAATAAAACTATACCAGATAAAAACAGGATCAGTAGATGGCTTACAAATCAGAGCACCATAGACTATAGAAACCATGAAATTGATTACATTACAGAATATCACATCTATAGACCAAAGGAAAGAAAATGTAGACAAAATTATCAGAGAACTGAGGCTAAAATGTTTGCAGCTCATATCAGAGGTAACTAACATTTTTACTATATAAAAGACATAAATTGATAAGTAAATATAAATACTAATTAAAAGAAGCAATGTGTTTAAGAAGATTTATAAATGTCAGGTAAGCCTTGATAAGGTGTTCAGATCAATTCATAAATTATCAAAGAAATTAAAAATAAAATAATCATGTAATGCCAACTTTTGCTTACTTCATTGACACCAACTTTTTTTTATGACAATATGTAGGGGTCACAAGAGTAAGAAAACTGGCTTCTTGGATCCTGCTATATGGATGTAACTGGATATAAAAAGACATAAAATGTTGTTCAAACATTAATCTAGCAGTTCTATCTGAAGATATTTGTCTTAATTAAATAATTAGGCATATACAACAAAATCTGGTTCCCATGATAGTTTCCATAGAGCTATTTTTTATAAATAGGAGGACTAGCTTGAGTGACCAACAATGAGTTAAAGTAGATTCATAGCAGAGCATTCTTTGCAGCTGCTAAATATAAACTTTTTTTTTTTAACATCAAAAGACATTAGTAATTTCTATTAAGTGAAAAGAGCAGGTTATAAAATATTATGTTTAACAGAATCATGTTCTCATTAATTATATGCTTATGGATATGTATATTTATTTTTTAAAAACCTCAAAATACATATGGACAACAAATAAAGCAAATGCTGTACCTTACTGATTTTTAACAAAAAAAATTTTCACAATTTACATATGTTTGAGAATACTTTTCTGTCTTGTTAATAAAGATCCTCTAACTTGAGTATTTTATCATTTTAGTCTCCCCTGTGTTTCAACTCTAGTTTGAGGCCCTCTTCAGAGCCCTGGGTAAACTGAGGGGGGTAGGAGGAAGCAAAGTGGTAGGGGCAGATTCCTAATGTGTTCCAGCAAGTGATGCTGCTGATTTTGCAGTCTACACCTCACAGAACATAGCATGGAGAGTGATTTGCCTCACCTTGTAACACCTCAGAAACCTCCTTACTGAAGATGGCACCACTCATTCCACAGCACATACATTGCGAGGTCTTATGAAAAGGGTATAGAATTACAGCCATCATATTTGGTAGCAGACCTTATATTGCTTCTGCAAAATGTAATAATGTCTTCTTAATTCCCTAGGCTGGCAAGGCTCACACAGCATCATTTATTTATGGATATCTACATTTTCAAACACTGTTGGGTGAACACCAACCCCATCAATCACTGTGACAGGCTGCGTTCCTCTTGAGTTTATCTTCCTGTACATTCTGTGCCAGATTTAGTTTGCCAACCTCCAAACGAGAGAAACCTGAGTCTTGTTTAATCTGCACAAATATAAAATGATGTTGTTAGACGATCATTTGCCGCTTGAACTCTCATTCATTAATGAAACGTTGGTTAAACAACAGCCTATCCACCTTTAGACTGCAATCCTCCCCTGTGTCTGTTGAACCTTTAATGGATGGCCTGTTTCAAAACACGGGGGATATTTTATTCCTATTACAATTTGTGTGAAACTTGTCACGGCAGAGGACCTTTTCTCCTCTCGCTGCGGACAGGTTTGTTTATTTTAATTTCCATTAGCGTCTGGGAGGACAAAAAATGATGAATGGTGATTCTCAAGCTACAGATTTCACAAGTCAAGAGAGCTACAGTGGACGTGTTTTGTTTATCTGAGGTTAGTTTATCAGAAGCCCAAACCACCATCACCCCCATTACACATGAAGACCACCTTATCTCAGTGTACATACTAGAACCTGTCTCAAGGTTACGTAAGTGTCTGAAGAGAAAGAGCAAATAACTGAGTCACAGACAGATAACATGAATAAAGTACGTATCAGGCAAAGAACAAAGGAATAGTTGGCAGGACAGCAGACCCTTTGAAATGACCCTTTCCCCCAATTTTCTTTTCTCTCTATACCATGCTACCTGGTCCAGCTGAAGTGAAGAGAAAGAGAAATTGCAGGTCAGCTGAAAGTTCACCAAAGGGAAAGAGAATAGGAATACATTGAGTTCCCATCCCCTGTCCTTGGTGTGAGGAAAAACATTTTAAGAAAGTTTTGGCAGTATCTTCATGCTATATCATCATAGCAAAATACATGCATAATGGAAATTCATCATTGTAATCATTTTTAAGTGTACAATTCAGTGGCATTAAGTGCATTCACATTCTTGTACAACCATTGCCACAACCTGTTTCCAGAACATGTTCATCATCCCAAAGTGAAACTCAGAATCAATTAAACCATAATTCTCCAATCCCCCTTCCCTCAGCACCTGTTAACCTCTATTCTACTTTCTGCCTCTATAAATTTGTCTATTCTAGGTACCTCGTGTGAGTGGAATCATACAATATTTATCCTTCTGTGTCTGGCTTAATTCATCTAGCATAGTCTTTTCAAGGTTCATCCATGTTTAGCATGTATCAGGAGTTCATTCTTATTTAAGGCAGAATGACATTCCATTGTATGGATGTTATATATTGCTAATCCATTCACCTGTCAATGGACATTTATTTCCATCCTTTGCCTATTATGAGTAATGGAGCTATGAACATGGGTGAACATATACCTGTTAGAATCATTATTTTCAATTCTTAACCAGAAGTAAAATTTCTCAATAATAAGGCAATTCTATGTTTAACTTTTTGAAGAATCAGCCAACTTTTTCATAGTATAGCTACCAAAAGTATACTTTTAAAATGTGGAGAGAAGTAAAAAATTGACTAGTTTTACAGGAAATGTGGGAAGCTGTGACAGCCACTCTAGAGAATTCAGGCTAACATATGGAATTTAGTCTTTCAGACTCTTGCATCCCAGCAATCTGATGCTCTGATCCTGGTCAGTTGGGGTCATTTGCCTGCAGGCGGACTTAACCTGCCTTTGTCCAGTCCCAGGACCATACTCTGGGTTCATAGGTCCCCATAATTCCCTGTCAAAAGAGCTTTGAGTCTATTTCAAGGGCTTCCAAGACATCTTCCACAGGTCTTTCCTCCTAGGGCACTTCATGCCTTAGTGCAGTGGTCGGCAAACTATGGCTTGCGAGCTGCCGTGGTTTGCCACTCTATTAACTACTGAGTTTGCTGACTACTGACCTAGACTCTAAATTTCAATAATTATAGGCTATTGTTGTTCCTTGTGATTATACTCCTATCCCAGGGGTGAGCAAACTCAATAGTCAACAGAGCATCAAACTATGGCTAGTGAGCCCCATGTGGTTCGTAAGCCTCAGTTTGCCGACCACTGCCTTAGTGCATAACTTCCAGGCCTCAGGAGCAGCTTCAGCTTTCTTTGTGAGGGAGCTGGAGATGAAGCTTGAGTGTGTGGATTGGGGTGTCCACACAAGGTCTGGGAGGCCCCCCCACACTGTGTAAAGAAGCTGGGCTTAAGAAGAAGGGCAGGTAGGCTGAGAAATGAGGGCCAGTTCCCCCTGGGTCTCTGTATCCCAATCCTAATGAGACTAAAATTTCTAAATTTAAAACAGATCTCCAGATTTTGAAGGTATTATTTATCAAGGTGGATGAACAGAACACAGTTCATTCAACAGCTTGTTAGGGCAATTTATTATTTGAAATATAGGGTGCCTCAAAATATGCATACACACACTTTGCATAATTAAAAAGGCAGTGTTTATTAAACTACATTTCATTTTCAAAACTGAGCTAGCAGCTGTTAAAGTATGTATACATTTTTGGGGACACCCTGTCTTTATATAGAATATGTAGGTCTCCACATGTACTCTTGCCCTGGAAGGAACCCACAAGAATGAGAGGTAGCCCTGTTTATGATCACAACACAAATTTTAATATAGATTGGATTATAAATATACCCATTTTATGTCTGTGTAAATTAAGGCAAAAAGAGATTAAATGTCTTTTCTGCACAAATGAGAAGTGGTACAGCTATGATTCAAACAGTCATCTAGTCCCAGATTCCACTTTCTTATATCACCCAGGGAAAAAGCCATGCTGGTGGCTTTTCAGAGTTAGAACAGATCCCTAAGTCAAGACCACTAATATCAGGGACACAGGGATCAGAGACTATAAATGACAGAGTTAAAGGCATGCAAATTAGTGTTTAAGGCAAGAAGTAGATATATATAATAAGAACAAGAGATGGGCAGGCCTATAATAAAATTGAGTAATAGGTAAAAATATTCCCCTTATCTATGAAACATTTTTTAACCCAATTAAAAATATAAAAATGAAAAGAAAGGTTTTTTTTGTGTTTTTTTTTTCTTCTGAGTCTTTCTGGACTCTCCCAACCCCGACCCCTACTGTCTCCTCTTTTTCTGAATCTGCCAAACAACATAAATCACCATGCAAACCAAATCATTAGTGTTGCCAGGTGTTCAATTTAGAACCAGACAGTCTGGTATTTGAGTTTTCTGCCGAGAAAACAAACAGAGAAAATACCAGCGATTTTTTAATTAAGTTTTGTTATTATCATGTAAAGATGAGCTTGCAGGGGAACATTTGCGCTACTTCTCCAGGCGCTGAGCCTGCTTTCCACTTAGATATCAGCCTATCTAGGCCAGCCTGTCTTCAAACCAAGTGCTAAAGCAAGCTGATGAGCTTGGCTCTGAACTCATATTGGCACCTTCGACATATTGGCTAGGCCCATGCCACTGTGCTCCATTATTTTCTTTTACTGATACCTCCAAAGCTCCTGCAGCAGTTGGCAGAGTCCCCTGGGTCTATTTGAAAAATATAAAATAATACATAAATAAATACTCAGAAGGGCATTGAAATGAAGGCAAATGAGCCATTGATTAAGAAAGTCCTATGAGCTGAGCATGTTTATAGCTCTAATCATGGCCATTGAATAGGTGAAGGCAGGAAAAATAGTTATTTCATCATTTGCAAACAAACAAAATGGTCCTTGAGCAAAATTCTACTTAGGTCTAATTAAATATGGCTCCCGTGCCATAATACTAAATTGGTGTAGGAATCAAGGGTGAAAGAATAGCTAAAAATTATTATATTTGGAGGAAATGGTACACACTCTAATCACAGACTTTCCAAACTGGTGAAAAGCAAAGGGATTTAGATGAATATTAGTAAGAAAACAATCTCATCTCCTTAAAGAATTTTGTTTAAGCTTAAAATAATGCTAACCTTTAACACTGACGTTTAAAGACGTTTAATGTGTATTCAGAAGAAACACACACACACACACACACACACACACACACACACACACACACACTTTGTTTTCCAGAACATCAACTAAACTCTCCCATTGGAAGATGCTTTGAGGAAATGTTAGTTTACTCCAATGAAACTTTGGAGCTACCAATCTTTTTCTCAGCTAGACCACTATATCCAAAATGCACAATTTTAACCCCTACCAGGCTCCTATGAGACAATTCACTACAATAGGGAAACATTCAAGCATGCAAACAGAAGCATCACAACAGATGGCTGCGCCATCAAATTGATCCTCATGCTTCAACTTTTCCTGTTCTGCTTCTCACTGAGGCATTATCCTACAGGCAGTGCCTCGTGCCTCTCAGTGGGTTGGGGAGAGGTGGATTTTGACCTCCCTCTCCAGGGGTCATTGGACAAAATCTTGGCACAGTTATTGGGAGGAGCTATAAGCATCTAGAAGCCAGGGATGTTGCTAACCATCCTGCACTGCCCCCTTGGCTGAAAACTTATTCAACCCAACATGTCTGTTGTGTGGAAGTTTAGAAGCCTGCTTTACAAATCTTTGGAACAGAGAACCCAGCAATTTGGGATTATTGGCATATCAGACATGGTGGTAACGTAGGGATATCAGGGGGAGATAATAGATCAACCGAAGGACTTGTATAAATGCATATAAGTACAACCAATGGACATAAAACTATGGGGAGGGAGGGGATGTGTGGGAGGAAGGGAGGGGGGCAATAAAAAAAATCAAGAAAATATGTAAAAAAATAAAAATAAAAAAAATTAAAAAAAGAGAGATCCTGAGGGTGGGTGAGGGAGAGGGTACACAAGAATTTGCTTTGTGACCTTAATGCCCAGGCCTCAGGATATGGTCCAGTCTCCTGAGTAGGCCACCAGAACTGCCTCTTCTGAAGCAAAGAAGTGGATACCATCTCAGCCTGGTACTGACAATACTGGCACCCTAAACTGATTGATTTAACACAATGTTTATTAAGGGCCTTTCTAGTATAGGGCACTGATGATGGTGCTAGAAAGGACAGCCATAAATTTCCTAGTGATGTTTACAGACTGGTTTCTCATGTAAGAAACCCAGGCTTTTCATTCCAGGAAACAACCCATTTCTTGTATTTTTTTTTTCCCATTCAAACAGCCCAGAAATCACAAATGAATATCCAGAAGCAAAATCAGGTTTGCATTTCTTTTATTTGCCCAGCAAAATGCTTTTAAAAATCAAAAATATTTTAAAAATCAGATTATACAAAAATTAAAAATTTATGACTTGTCTGGGAACATCACAAATCTGGCAAAATTGGGCATGAATAGCAGCAAGCTGCTAGTACCTACTGACCACATTGACTTATCCCAGTGGTCAGCAAACTCATTAGTCAACAGAGCCAAGTATCAACAGTACAATGATTAAAATTTCTTTTGAGAGCCAAATTTTTTAAACTTAAACTATATAGGTACGTACATTGTTATTAACTTAATTGGGATACTCCTAAGCTGGCCTTGGCTAAAAACTCAAGAGGACAAAGAATGACATGTAGCTCGCGAGCTGCAGTTTGCCAACCACTGACCTGGCCTGTAGAGCTCTAAAAAAGAAATGCCTAGAGTGGCTCATATGAGAAGTAATATGGTGAAACAGGGAAGAAGGAAAGCCAGTTAAAGAATGTGTTCCAGAGTTGGCCACTGAAAAATAACTTGTTCACTTCCTCAGAACCTCTAAGAAGCCTCTGAAATGTGTCTCAGAACTGTCTGTCCAGGGAATAGAATGGGGGAGCATTAACCAAACAAATTCTGTCCCCACCAGTCAGAGTTGCCCCAAAGGCATTCATTCTACCAAGTATTCAATTGTTCCAACCTGGGTGGTGCATACAAGAGTATCCCCAGTGATGGATCAGAGAAGCCCTTGGGGCTCAAAGTGAGATATGGAATCCAAATATACTCATGTGAAGCTGCTGTACCCATGTACACTGCTCTTTGTATCAGTGGCAGAAATAATCATTAATGCCAAGATTTAAAGAAGTGCATAAGTGGTGTTTCATCTAGCCACTCACCAGCTAGTATGTTAACTGGCTGGTCCTAATGAGCTGTTGGTATTGAAGCTTTGAAACTGCCCATCTTTCTACCTTTAACCATTTTCTCTCTCTCTCTCTCTCTCTCTCTCTCTCTCTCTCTCTCTCTCTCTCTCTCTCTCTCTCTCTCTCTCTAACACACACACACACAAAGACACATGCACAGCTGTCTCCTGTGAGCTTCCATGTAAGAATGTGCACTGTACTAAATTGCCTAGCTTAGAAACAAAATAGAATTGCAAGCAAAATGTGGAATTCCACATTTTTCTGGCCAGATTGTGTGCCTCGCTGTATTCAATATTCCACCACCACAGCCTAGCTCCAAGGAGGGGCACCTTATGTTACTTTTTAAAATCTGTAGAAAGGTAATTATTTTTACTAGCCAAACCATGCTACCAGATAACAGGGTATCTTTTGCTAACTTAACCAAAGATGCAATATATAAATGCAGCCTAGTTAACATCTTAATTTCCAAAGACTAAAAGCCTTGAATAAGTGATCTTTTTAACATAACTGCAGAAACACACCTACAGGATATACACCTATATATTTACCCCTTGAAATGAATATACCACTTGAAACATCAACCTTCTAGAAAACACAAGTTTTACCCTGTTTCCCTGAAAATAAGGCAGTGTATTATATTAATGTTTCCTCCCAAAGATGTGCTAGGTCTTATTTTCAGGGGATGTCTTATTTTTCCATGAAGAAGAATACGGTACACATTTATTGTTAAATGAAAATAAAGGAAATTTATTACCTGTATACCGTACGGTAGTACGGTAGTTGTCAACACAAACCAGACAAACTGTGAATCCTACAGTATCAAGAATTTACTCATTTACTCAATGACAATCATGCCATCATCTTCTGGAACATCATCATAACAATCCAATTCCTGAATTTCCTGGTGAATTTCTTGTGACTCCTTGGGGGGGGGCTTATTTTCGGGGAGATGCCTTATATTTCACTCATAAGGAAACCTGTAAATAGGTCTTATTTTCGGAGGATGTTTTATTTTCGGGGAAACACAGTAACAGTGCAATGTAAATATAAGCAGTCCTTTACCCAATGAAAATTACAGACACATACATATATACAAACATACACATGCAATTATATATTTATATGCACATACTCCCACATATAAGCATATTACATATAAAAGCTCTCTGCCGCAATTTCTTTATCAATTAAGTAAGGATAATAGCCCCCTTACAGAGTTTATACACACACATACCCCAAATCTCTCTATTTCTCTCCAATAAATAAAATTTTAAAGCTGCTCTTAATGTAAATTATATAACTTAATTCTCACATCCCCCAAGAGAGAATAATATGGAAGATGATTCATTGTTAAAATAAACATCTCCATTGTGAGAAAATGCTTTTCACTTAACATAGTCATATTTATCTTGAAAGCACCAAATGTGTAAACACAGAAGCCCAACATTAGGGAATTTATACTCTTAGAAATTCAGGATACCGTGTTGTCACTCATTGAGGATGAATGATTTTCATGCAGCTAATGGTGAGAAATCTTCCTGATGAAGAACAGTAATTCAAACCTAGACTCTGGCCTCCTGGGGAGAAATAAGAACTGCTGGCAAATTCTGTTTACAAGGAGGACCTTAGACAGTGGCTCATTTCCCTGGAGGGAAAGGCAATCTCTTGATCAGTGGATATGGTTTTTCAACAAAATTGCTACGGAGCTAAATCTGTTAAAACTGGTTTAACAGTCTGTGCCCGTTCTCTGTCAAATAGTGGAAAGCAGTTTTAGTGTCAGCTGTAATCTACAGAAACCACAGATTAGATGTAAAATCATGAAGTTAGCATGCATCTTTAGAGAACAATCTGAGTTTTTTGAACTTTAGAATTTTGTTTTAAAATCTAATATAAATATGTCATGCAATGCAGACTATCATCAAAAAACATCCCATGTGTTTTAACAAATGTTTTCAATTATGATGTTTAATACATTTGTTAATACTGCTTGACAAACCTACAAATCATTCATAAGTTAGGCATATACTCAAATTAATCAAGTTAATTTAGGTTTATAGATGACACTAAGAATTTATTCTAATTTCTACTTCTACCTTTCCACTTCTATTCCTATTTTTCTCTTCATCCCCTTCTTCCTAGTCTTTCCTCTCCCCCTTTATGTTAAGAGTAATGGTTTTACAACCTTAATTTTCTCAATTCTGGGTTAACATAGTTACCTCAAAGGGAAAGTTTAAGGATTAAGTCATGAATAGTAATAATAATAATTTTTAAATGGCTAGAATATGGTGATCCTTCAATTAATCGCTTTTGGCATTAAACATGGTCCTTTGGACTATAACTAATGTAGGATAGGATAGATAAACTTAGTTAAATTTTACCAGCAATAAAAGTCCTCACTATTAAGGGCCTAAGAGGTGCCAGGTTTACATGCTCCTTTGATCCTTGTGACAACTCTAGGATGTGCCGATAGTAAGGAGTTGCACTTACAGAACACTCGTCTGTTAAGTCAGGTCCTCCTCACAATAGCCTGAAGGTGGCAGTGCCATTACCCCCCTTGACCAGTGAAGAAACCATGGTCCATGGAGGTTAGCCTCGGTGCTCCTTCAGGGGCTGCGCAAGGGGTGCTGCTCATCTCACCTGCACTGCTCTTATGTAATTAGGAAAGAATGCCCTCTCTGGGACATCCATGAGCCAGGAGCGGTAGCTGGGTTCTAAGCCCAGGCTCCCTTCATGGGGGGGCTCTGTGAATGATGATCTTAAATAAGTCTCCCCAGTTTCCCAGAGATGTAAATGTCCATTGAGGCTTCAAAAGTATTTGAACAAACTTGTGTTTTCCAATTATAGCAGTTCAGAGGATTTGTTGGGATTTCAGCCCAAAATGTTTCCCTCTAGAGCTACCTACCTTCCTAACTCTCTGTGCCCCGTTTAGCAAGTGATGACATCCTAGTCCTGAATATGCATGAGGGCATGGAAGCTGGGCTGAGCATGGATTGTGTCCACATCTTTCCAGGTCCTCATAAAGTGACCAGCTAATTGCTGCTTGCTTGTCACTGTGGAGAACCGAGTTGTCTTATCTTTTTAAGAAGGTATCACCAGGGTGTACGGAAATGCACTGATATTGTGCTGTGAATGCCTGATTAAGAGAATAAGTGTGAGTGAGATTGTCTCATGAATATAAGATTTTAAAAACATATTCATAATTTCTATAGAATATTCTGCTTCAAGGAGTCTGTCTAAAGTAAAATCTCATAAAGTAAGGCCTACCCAACTTTAATGACACAAGATAATAGTCTACCACACCAAAAGAAATATCAAAAAATGTGGAGGAATGAAAAGAAAGCCTGGAAGTGGAGATTTTCTGCTGTCAGATCCCAAAGTCTTCAGACTGTGAATTTATATTGAACATGCAATTGTCTACATTAGGAGGAACTCTGTGATTATAGGTTGATTAGCTAAAATGTTTTTCATTTGTTTGAGTGACACAGAGGTAAAACTAATGTTTACTGCAACACACACAGAGTGGGGCAAAAACTAGGTTTACAGTTGTTGGTATGGAAAATAATAAACAATTAATAGATAATAATAAAAAGATAAACTCTGTGTTTCACATACAACTGCAAAACTACTTTTCCCCCATTGTGTACTTTAGAAAAGCTTCATAATTACTAAGGCTGTCCACATTCAATATAATACTTTAGTGATAAAATAGGTACCACAAATACATTATTGGAGTAATTTAGGGTGAATCATATCATGCACTGGTTATTCCTGATAATTTTGCTATGTATACACTAGCACATTTATAAGCCTTTATGTATTGCTCTTTAGTTAATAGATTTTATTTTTAGAGCAGTTTTTGGCTTACAGAAAAATTGAGCAAAAGTACAGAAAAGTCCCATATTCCCTCTTCCACTCTCTGACTGCCCTAGTGTCCCTTATTATTAACATCTTATATTGGTGCAATACATTTGTTAAAATGAACCAATGTTTATAGGTTAATATTAGCCACAGTCCATAGTTTACATTAAGATACACTCTTTATGTTACACAGTTCTATGAGTTTTGCCAAGTAAATACACCCACCACCAGAGTGCCAGGCAGAACATTTTGCTGCTGTAAAAATGTCCAGTGATCCACCTATTCATCCCTTCCTCTGTCCAATCACTGGCATCTTCTGATGTATATTACTCTCTGAATAGATTTTCCTTTTCTAGAATATTATAGAGTTGAAACCATACAGTATCTAGTGCTTCCAGACTGGAATTTTTCACTTAGCAATATGCATTCCCATGTCTTTCATTAGACATGAAATAGCTCATTTCTTTTTATTGCTGAATAAGATTCCACTGTATAGATGCACCAGAATGCTTATCTCTTCACCCATTAGAAAACATCGGTTCCAATTTTGGTAATTATGAATAAAGCCACAATAAACATTTGTGGGCAGGTTCACTTTGAACATAGCAAGTAGCTTAGGGAAAAACACCCTGAGCTTTTGTTTGTAAATAAATGGATTCTCATTCTGACAACAATTACTCTTTCAAGTCAGCAGTAGAGTTCTAATTTTCAGGACTCTTACTAACATACAATTTTATTTTCATCTTTTTTTTAATGACTGCTATAGTACTTCATATATATTCAAGAAGTATGCAATATAGAAAGATTTTTATTAAGATCCCAGAAGTAATTTAAGCTTGTTCCCTAAGAACAAGAGTCTATGACCTTTAATTCTTGCAAATACAAAGACAAGACATCATCCCTGAGGTTTCTCAAGAACAATCTACACCTTGGAAAAAGTAGAGAATTCAATGCACTGAGTGGAAAAATGAACCAGGGAGTCAGAGTTTGTGTTCTGTCAAATAGAACACGGTTCCAAACCTTGAGCCTAGAGCCCTTTGTATCTGATATATGATTCTGGCTCCTTTTTATCCAATATCAGCCTATTTAAGGACACCCGAGAGGACCATATATTCAAATAACCATCTTCCTGCAAATGCACATATTATACTATAAGCATTTTTATTTTACTTCCATTGATATTAAAAAAAGTTTATTAATAGAACAAAATGGGTTCAATGAGGGATGGCCTGATTCATGAACATCAGATCTTGGGTCTTTTTTAATTTTTTAATTAATTTGGGGATACTTAGAATTCAACAACTGTCATATCCTTTTTGGCAATCTTAACCCATTTACTTTCTTCTCATATTGAGGATTAAATTTGTTATTAAGTACATTGATTTTCATTACTGGAGTATATGAAACAAAAATGAGCAAGGAAATCACACTTTACATACTTTTAATTATTGGGAAAATTGTTTAATATGTGCTCTTCAAAAAAAAAAAAAAAAGAAAAGAAAGTGTGAAAATAAAGGATATAGAAAGAATTAACAAATCAGTTTTGGGAGACCAAAACGTCTCAGTGTAGTTTTAAACATTATTAACTTCAGAAGTATAAGTATATTACATTATCTAAATATAATCTGAAAGTTCAATGAGGTAAATTTATGTAACTTTTATGTAGTTTTGTGACTCAGAATTCAAATTTTTGGCTTTAGTCCATTTGAAGAAGCCAAATGTTGAGTGAAAGAAAAAATAATAAACTGGAAAAAAATTAATACAAAAACTAGTACCGTAATTGCAATAGAAAAAGAAAGTAGAACAAGTTTGTATAATTATGCATTCATATATCTATAAGTTTGTAGAATTTATATTTTTGAAATTTTTGAAGCTTTATTACACAAAGGTTTTTGGGACATCCCTACTTATTCTAAAATATTCAAGGAACACCTCAGCATGCCATATGGTGCTATATATTGGAACTTAAAAATAAATTGGAATAAGTCTTTCTCTTAAAGTGACAAAAACATATAAAATTATAATAGAGCACATAAATTTTCATCAAAATCATTTGGACAACATAAACATTATATATTATACCAAATATATGGAATTACATCTTATAGTATTAGAATCTCAGCCAGTTTGGCTCAGTGAGTATCAGCCCATCGACTGAAGGGTCATGGGTTTGATTCTAGTCAAGGGCATGTACCTCAGTTGTAGGCTAAATCTTTGACCCTGAGTCCTTATGAGGAAGTCAATCAATTGTGTCTCTCTCACATCAATATTTCTCTGTCTCTCCCCCTTCTTCCACTCTCTTTAAAAATCAATGAAAAAATATCCTCGGGTAAGGATTGACAAAAAAAAAAAAAAAAAAGAATTAGACTTTTGAGTTGGCAAATCTGTAATGGATTATATGACAGGTACTGAGATAGTTTGGATTTCTGTAAAATGATCCTCCAGGAGCAATATGCATGCATGTATCATTCTTGCACGTGCACTCATACACACACAAGTAAGTGGAGGATTGTCTGTTTAGAATTAATGATTATTTTAGTGAGGCCGTAAAGAACAAGCATGCAAACCACAGGTATAATGCAAGGCCACTGCCATGATTTTAAGTGCATCCCTTCAACCTGTTATTAACTTGGAGCCCTGGTGATCATTACTCTGGCTTCAAGTTATTAAAAGAGTCTCCAACATACAGCACAAATCGTGTTTGTTTTTAATCACTGTGCATGAGAGATTTCACTTGGGGGAAATGTTGGCAAATATTTTATATATTACAAAAAAAATCCTGATAGTTGGATAAATGCTAGTGTGCAGCAATTTCCTGCTCACCCTTATAAAAACAGGGCTTTCAAGGCAATATTTTGATTTCCTGAGAATTCTTAAAATGCTCTACATTTGAAATGGAATGGGAAATGCCAATTGTGATAATATTTTAATTTTAAACTTGCTAAGAGTTATGCTGTTATAAAGGTAACTACCATTTACTGTCTTTCAGGGATGGCTCCCATCAGAGCCAGGAGGGAAACAAAGACTAGATGATAGGTTTAATGCCAAGCACTTTGAAAAACATTTAATGTTCACAAGAAAATAATGGCATTATGGTTGTGCCTGAATATGATCAAAACCACCAGTCAATTTGTTGAAGAGTCAACCTCACAATGAATTCTGAGTGGCCTAAAGGGAAAGAGGCATGGCCAAGGTTCTCCTCTGTGCTTGGACTCTGAGCTGGAGTTAGGAGGAATGTATGATATGTATCACCTTTCTTTTAATATATATATATATTTTATTTTATTTTTTACAGAGAGGAAGGGAGAAGGATAGAGAGTAAGAAACATCGATGAGAGAAAAACATCGATCAGCTGCCTCCTGCACATTCCCCCCTGGGGATGTGCCCACAACAAAGGTACATGCCCTTGACCGGAATCGAATCCGGAACCCCTCTATCCACTGAGCCAAACCAGCTTTGGCTATGTGTCACCTTCTTACTAGTAAATCCTGCTACAGATTATCATCACCTCTGTGCTCAAAGTGATGGCTCTTACTTCCGTCCCTAAGTTACACCTCTAGAAAAAAATACTATTTAGTTTGGTGTTGTACATTGGGCCCTGCAAGCAGACTAGCATTCAGGAGCTAGCATAGAGAGGGCTCTGGGACTCACATCTATAGAAGAGAAAGAACAAAAGCAGGATGGGACAGAGAGAACTGCAATGCAGCTTTAAGGGATGTCTCAGGAGCTCTGAAGAGGGGTTGGCCTTTCGGAGCCATCCTGAGATGAGGTTAAAAAAAGAGACAGGCTTTTCTCTCTAACTTCAATCAGTTATTAGATGTGGGCTACCCCAGAAAGGTGGCATGGCTTTAAGTAAGAAGGCTGTCTTTAGCTGAGGCAATACCTGAAAGGCAGACAGCTGCAGACTGTCTGCCAGCCTCATGCCCAGCAGCTGGGGGAATAATCCCTTCATTCCTAAAGGGGTGTCTGCTTGGCTCAGCACAGCACCCACCGCACCCACCAAAGAAGATATATTGGCCCCAAACTGCTTTTTTAGTCTTCTCTCCAATGATTCTTCTCTATGAATTTTAGTGATAGAAAACCAATCCAAATTGACTTTAACCAAAAGGAATACTCTGACTGATGGTCCAGGAGTGAAGCCTATGCAGATACAGCTGGACTCAGAGCTCAAACCAGGTTTTAGGCCTCTTTCCATTCCTCAGTGCTTGCTTCCCACTGTGCATTCTGACTTTTGTCATGTCCCACGTGCTGGTAAGGTAGTCTGGTAGACTGGATCGCTACTCTCAGTTACTTCACTTCTCCTGACATAATAGCATAGCAGGGCCCTTGCCATGGTTTTGTGAGTGTACTTTCTGCTCTCTTGATGTTGGGCTTGGCTATGAGTCTTGCTCTAGACATGTTATTGGATATGACACCAGCCAAGGCTGAAAAATTGCCAGCATCACTAGGCTTGTCTTGTGAGCATCTGTCACTCACCAGGCTGTCACACAGTGGATGATGAGAGAGACCATGAGCAGATTTGAATCTAACCTCGAGTCCACTGTCTGAACTGCAGTTCAACTTAGCCCATCAAACTCGTCAACCCATTAGCGCACGTTTAAAAAACAAATGCCGATTGTTTCCATCTATTTATGTTTGGGACAATTTTGGAGGCATTTTTCTTGCAGCCATGATATAATGACAGAGATGCCAGCAGGTTCAAGCCTCCAGGTACTCTAGGTTTAGAATCTTAAGAAAGAGAGCACCAACTCCCCCATTTCTCAAAGTAGGTCTGTGGGATGAACCTCAGGGTCTCTGGTTAACCTGAGTTAGGTCACGAGCCTATCTCTGACCCAATCACAGTTGCCAGGAGGGAATGCAATGATTCCATTGGCCAAGCCCGAGTGACACATTTCCAGTAGAATAGGGGGTTCTACTGTGAGAGTAAATGAATGGACACTGGGAAGCCTAAAGCAGTTCATGCACCCCAAGTATAATTTTTATGCTTTTATACTTTTTTTTTCTTTGCTCAAACCCTTCTCCCTCTCTGGGGTACTGTGTGTACTTCTCCAAAGGCACACATGGCAGGCATGTAAGCCATGTCTGCTGGGATTTGCAGGCAGCAGCCTTGCAAGAGGTCATGGCCAAGGTGCAGAGAAAACCCACCCAGGAGCATCATTAAAACGGCAATTGTGCTGTTGAGGCTGGGATGGCTGAGCTCCCCAGACAGCGCTGGGGTGGAACAATGGCCGGCTGCTGGCAGCTGTGCAGACAGACAACTGGGAACGGGGAATGGGATGGGGGAATGGAGGCAAGGCAGGTGGTGGCTTTTCTCTTCTCCACGCCTGGCAGGGCCCATTACTGACAGGCTCACTATGACAGAGCTAACGCTACTTTCCTATTCAGAAGGAAAAAGGAAAATCAATGGGGGAAAGAGACTTCAGCACTGGCTGCATGAAATGAAAAAGGTTTGCTCCTTCCTAGCAGCTCCAAATGCTGTTGGGGTTGCCGGGCTGTTCACATAGGGGTTCTGTGGCTTCCTGAGCAACCTATTCTTTTCATGCTGGCCCCAAAATTATGTCAGAGGTGTTTTCTTTCTTCTAGGTAATTTGGTTGCATGAGCTGTTTACTGTAAATAAAAACAAATAGCCATGATATCGATTATTGTTCTCTAGTTCAGAGAAAGGAAGAAGTCTGGCTGATTCAACACAGAACTTAAGTGGCCTTACCTCATTATTATTGTCAAACTTTCACTATTCAAGATGACTTGCCATAGTGAATGTTTTCCTTGTTTAAATCTCACCTCCCAGTTAAAAATTAATTACCAAATATACCTATATTATTTTAATTGATCTGAGAGGGAGAGAAAGAAATTAATTTGTTATTCCACTTATTTATGCATTATCTGGTTGCTTCTTGTATATGCTCTGACTGGGGTTCAAACCCTCAACCCTGGAATATCAGGACGATGCTTTAACCAACTTGCTTCCCGGCCAGGGTCCAAATATTTTTAACCTAATCAAGTCAGAATGAAACTATGGGGTTCAATTGGGTAGCCAGTAAGAAAAATCTAATTCAAACTGACTTAAATAATAACTAATCACATAACTGAAATATACAGAGGTAGAATGGGCTACAGGTAATAACCAAAAGACTCTTATTTTCCCTTTCCTCTTTCTGCTTTCCAATGTTGGTGTTCTTTTGGTCGTAATATGACTGTCCACAGCATACAGGTATGTCTATTTGCTTCTTCTTCATAACCAGAGTTAGATCCCTGTCTGGTAAACCACAAAGAGCTCGGAGGTTCCCTCATTAAAAGCACATGACCAACCCTGAGCCAAACATTATCTTTCAAGAATTGGAGAATAAGCTTAAACACACTAGGGCCCATCCCCTGCAGCTGAGGATGGTCCATCCAACACATGCCTGTTGCCAAGAGAGATGGACTTTCAAAAGAAATTCTGGTGATGTGACCAGAGAAAGCTTCTTCTATAAAGGAATGAGTCATGAGAGAGCTTATGGCTCAAGTACTGATTCAGTGAATAACAATTTCTGCACCCTCCTTGAAGATCACAGCCACACATTTCCCAAATGCTTTGATGAGGCTTGGCCAGGGAAAGCAGCAAGAAGAACTTGGGGAAACAAAGAGCTCTGTGTTCATTGTCCATCACTGAGTTTCACAGGCATGAGCATATAATAGACATTTAGTGGATAGTAGAGGCAGCATTCACCTATTGATATGGGAAAGTTCTTAAGGCCTTGAAAATACCTATTAAAAAGGCACAGTTGGCATTTAAAAAGATAGATTCTCTCCCCCCACACCCTTCCTTTCATACTACGCCCCTCACCTTCTCTCTTTCTCCCTCCTACCACCTAGGAAACCCTCTCCCATTGCAGGACTTCAGTGAATGGCAAAACCACTGATCCCAATTGACGCACTGTCTCACATCAGAAAGTGCAATCCACTCAAAGGTGGCAGATAAGTCTAGAGGCCTGTGGACTGGCCCCATGCCCTGCTCTGCCAATGCTCATGAGAGAGCATTAATCCATTTGGAAGCCTTCTGTCACACAAGCAATTGACTGTCACTGGCATCAAGCAGCCCTGCTTCTTTCTAGCTTTCTATGCGGTAGTTAGAGTCCTCAGCACGCTTTAAGGATGTCGCTCCAAAATAAGTACATTGAGCCAGGAACACTCCAGTGACTTTGGAGGAAACCCATGA
The DNA here is from genome assembly GCF_964339955.1 of Pipistrellus hanaki. Lineage (NCBI taxonomy): Eukaryota > Metazoa > Chordata > Mammalia > Chiroptera > Vespertilionidae > Pipistrellus > Pipistrellus hanaki. The sequence continues at coordinate 22,297,077 of NC_140508.1, forward strand.
GAGAAACAAATCTAAGATAGGCATGTCAACTCATCTGCTGTTGGGTATGAACTATTCTGGGATCCCGTGATACAAGCAATACATTGGCAGAGAAAATGGTAGATTCGCCAATGTCTAGTTAAAAAAAAAAAACAACACTGTTGGCTGCTTCACTTTCTAGCTCATTTTATTACTATTATTTTAAAATATGTTTTTATTGATATTTTAATGAGATAGAGGAAGGGAGATGAAGAAAGAGATAGAAAGAAACATCAACAGGTGAGAGAAACATTGGCTGCCTCCTGCACAACCCCTACTGGGGACTGAGCATATAATCCAGATATATGCCCTGACCAGGAACGGAATCATGGACTTTTTGGTGCATGGGACAAAGCTCAATCCATTGAGCCACACTAACCAGGGTTTATTGTTTATAGGTATGCTTTCCTTGTGTTAAGCTAAAAATGTCTTTAAAACAATGAGAATATACTAAGTAAATTAATGGATATATTATGAACAAATAGGAACAAACGGGATTTTAAGAAATATTCAAACAAAGAATAGAAGTAATGCTCTGTTCTTAAATCATCATGTGCAGACAGGAGAGAGCTTAATGCTAATCACTGTTTATTATTTACCTGTAACCATCAAAGTAAATGGCCTGCCCTGCACATTTGTTTTAGGAGTCTATTAGGGCTATAAAGACTTGAGACAATAATTCATTTTTTTAAATAAGGAGGAATGTGAAGGTGCTTTCTGCTCTGAGCTCCGACTACAACAGAAAAATGAAGGTGGCTTAGATGTTTTAAGGAGGGTCTTAAGATGAATGTGTAACTATGTTCAGGGTGGCATGATGCCCAACACTTTTTGGCTGGTGCTGATTTTCTAAAATAAGGTTCTACTTAGAGTGGGGAAGATGAGTAATGCTATTTACTTAGTCTTGCAAGTCTTACAAAGCTCATACTTCAGAAACTTTTTCCCCCCTCCTATTTACTTTGTCCTCACCATGTCTGGCTCTCTTTATGACATGCCTCCCAGCGCTACGGTGAATCTCCACAGAGGAACATGTTGTTTTTGGATGTATAAATGTCTGAACTCTCCAATCTTGGAGTAAAAGCATCATGTGAGCTGTTTTTATAAAGTTGAGGTTAAAACAACAAAGGGAACATAATCTTGCCAATAATACTAAGAGCTAGACACTTTACATATTAAGAAAAGAAGAGGGGGTGGGGGGAGCACTTGCTTCTAAATTGAAATTTGGTTAGAAGTCAGGAGATAAAGTTTTAGGGAGCTACCCATAGCTAAACTAGAACAATTTACCCAGTGTAAAAAAATAAAAAATAAAAAATAATAGGAGGATCGAGAAACCTCCGAGGCTCAAAAGATGGAATAACATTCCAGAAAAAAAAAAAAAAATTAAAGGAAGGAGTTTAGCTTATGTTTCATCTCAAGTCAGAAAAAAATGTGGCTTGATTATAAAAACAAAACCAGAAAGTTATTTAGTATCCTGCTACAGCTTTTCTAGGAAGGACAAAAAGTACTGTCTACAGAAATATGAGGTAATAATTAATAATCCCTGTAATCAGACCTCTCTCATCGGAGTCCGGAGCGACAGTGTGAGAAGACACACACCTGGAGTGACGACGGCTTTCCTTCTCCAGCCCCTGCTCAGTGTGCAGAGTTGATCAGGGGGGCCCTGCAGGCACTCGGGGAACTCCTATAATCCCGCAGCAATCTTTAGGAGTGCTTATAAATCTTCTACAATGTCATGATGATAGATTTTGCCAAGAATCCTATATGGTTTAAGCTTCTTCGGGGAAGGATCAAATTAAGGGGCATATTTTAAAATGTGTTGTCTTGGCGGGGTGTCTGGAGACTCGAGCTGCGCCTGATCTGAGCTGTCCCCAGTGGCCTGGGTTGACACACAGAATGAATGGAGTAGGATACAGGGAAGGGAGGCACAGTCGCTGGCTTTTTCCTGAGACCAGGCGCCTCCTCCTACGATGGGGCTGTGTAACCAGCATGTGCAGCAAGGATCCAACTGCCTCATATGCAACCCGTGTCCCATCAGAGTCCACCCCACTGAACCCTACAGGCTCTCCTGTTACCTCGAGTGGAGACAGCCAATTACACGGAGTGGCTATGTTTTCTGGCAAGGTCAGACTCTTAAGCTTTCCAAGTCCACCAGACAGAAAAGGAAAATGAAGGGGGAAAAAGCCATCCAACCATGATGTAAAGTGTATAAACACTCTTAAACTAAATGGGCTATGATACGGCTACCTTAATAAGGTGATAATGAACACAGTTTGTTAAGTAAGTACATAAAAAACTGGCTTCATCCACCCACTTTAAGTACATTTTTACTAATTTTATTCCCTGTAGTTTATGTGGACTTTCCCTTTTATAAGGAGGGAAGTGGCCCTCCTTTTCAGCACCAAAGAACCATTAGCACCTAATTATTGCTGCCCAATAATATAGCTATTTGTATGTGCATCTGTCTTTCCCACCAGAGAAATATCGAGTTATAACACCACATGAGTGTGTGTTTTTTTTAAGATATGTTGAAGTTCCAACCCCCAGTATCTCAGAATGCATCCTTACTTGGAGATACGGTCTTTACGGATGTAGTTAAAATGAGGTCATTAGGATGAATCCTAACCTCATATGACTGGTGTGCTTATAAGAGGAGAAATTTAGACACAACACAGACACACACAGGAAGAAAGCAATGTGATGATGGGGTGTTGGAGAGAGGCTTCTGCAAGTGAAGGAACATCAAAGACTGCAGGGAGCCACCAGGAAGAGGCAAGGAAGGCTCTCCAAGTATGTGAGAGGGCCTGCTGGCACTGATTCCAGACTTCTGGCCTCCAAAACCCTGGGACAAAACAAAACAATACAAACAACAACAACAACCACAACAAAAAACCCTTGTTCTAAGCCATGCAGTTGTGGTACTTTGTTACAACAGTGCTAAGAAACAAATACACATTCCTAAGATGGCCCTCCTTCATAAAAAGTGTGGATTCACTACTTTAATAGTAATTAGAATAGTACTTCATCTGATTTGCTTCTCCCCGCACACATTTCCCAGGTAGATTTTTACTTCTGTCAGATCAGTTCAATTTAGGAGTGGGAAAGTCTTCAATATCTAATACTTTTATTTTGTGCAAACACTATCCTGATAACTGCAGTTCTTACCCTGCTTTATAATTCTTCATGTCCTTTATCACTAACATTCAATGTGTTCGTTTTCTCTTTACCCACTAGACCTTAAGCTCCGTGAGGATAGGGTTTTTTTGTTTGCTGTTTGTCCCATTTTGCTCACTGTTGGCTTCCAGAGGCATGCTGCAGTGCCTTGTACATAGTTCAATAAAAGCTTGTCATGTGGCCAAAGAAATGGATTTACCATGTGAGGGTCTTGAGGGCCAATAATGAGACCTAGTTTAGGTGACAGGGAAGCAGGGCAAAGGGAATCCCTTTCCGAGGGCAGGGGCTGAGCTGATCCCTGCCCCCAAATATGTGCCCACACTTCCCTTTATCTTTAGGCTAGTGGGAACAAGTGGAAAAGCACAGGCCTGGGCCTCAGGTGACTGCGTTTTACGTCACAATTTTTCTAACCGCAGCTATTGTGCTCATAGAAATAAAGAATTTAGGGTAGATGTGACATATTGATAGAAGGTCTCTGCATTACAAAAGGTGATGGGATTATATGATTCCAAATTATTTATTTTAAGCAAATCGTAAGAGGCAAAACCAAGCTCCTTCAATCAAATCTTATCCAGAGAAGGTCTTTAGATTACACAACTATCCATCAAAAACACTGCAGCTCAAATTGGTCCGACAAGGAACTAGCCGGTCACCCAGAACAGCCCTGAAGGAAATGATTGATAGGGTTTGGCTGAGGCCAAGCACAAATTCTGGGGTTCTCTGGGGGCTGGGAGGGTTCCATGGTATATAAACTGCAATCAGAGGGGCTGAGGAGGAAATTCTGCCCAGATCTGGGAAAGCACCTAAAGCCAGAGGAACCACAACAGCACAGAGGATAAAGGAGACAAACTCCCACTATTGCATCAAAGCAAGCTTTAAGCCATGTGCATGCGACTTTAATGCTAACCAAAGTTTTCTCTTTGAAAATTAAAATGTATGGTATGTGCAACAGCTCTTCAACAAGAATATTCAATTAAGCAGCGCATACCATTCTCTTGGCCATGTGAGGTAAGCTGGAGGTTGCTGTGCTTAAATTCACAAACTCCCACTTGAACAAGTCTGTACACAAGACGCTTAGAAGTTCCCATGAAACAAACAGACCCCTCGGGCTCTTGCAGGTGAATTTAATCGTTACCATGTTATTGCCATGATGAAAGACAGGGTGAAATTTGTATTCCTCAAAGCCAAGCACAGTTAAAGGAAATTCCAGGCTCTTCTGTTCTGTCAGTAACACCTGCCATCAGATACTGAAGTGTTTACTTTTGACAGAAGCTTTTCCACAATTGTTTTTTATGTCTGAAGGTGGGTATTTTATCCAGCGAAACAGCCAAGAGGTCTTTGGAGTTTCCCACCTCATTAGTTAAACCGATACTTCATGACATCATTCCTATCTAGATTTTTATCACGAAATGAATACATTGTTCTTCCATCCAGAAGGACCAAATAGCTTTTAAAGAGCAATCATCAACTTCCTCCTTGCCCCTCACAACATTGTAATTTGGGGAAAACTGCCTGCAGGAAGTGTTGAAGATATGTTGGAATCAAATGATCCCTCCTCCAAGCCTGTGAAGTGCTGTAAGTCAGAGGGAATGCTCAGAAGGATACTCACAGAAACGGAGCATCGGGACCTCTACCGCCTAGTTTGGTGGATAAAGCACAATTAACAGTAAATAGCTTAAAGAGCAACGCGCTCGGCATTCATGAAGCATATTGTTTCCCTTTTAATCAGAATCAAAGAGCTCTAGAACGGAAGCGAGTTTATTCGCTTATGTGTCTTCTTTGTGGCTATACTGCAGTTTGCAAGTAGAAAAAAACAAGTGGCCGTCGTTGTTATTTAACTTGCAGCTTAAGTAAGATTGTCTTCAGTGACAAGGAAATAAAATATTATGTGAATAAGTGTGTGCGTGCGTGTGTGTGTGTGTGTGTGTGTGTGTGTGTAAATGGCAAGCCAGCCAGGTAGCTAATAGTGTAGCCATTTAAAAGAAATAACTGCTTAGTTAGTAATATTAAAGATGTGCTTTATGTTTTTTTTTAATTTTTTGATTTCTTGATTGATTAAGGTATCACATATCTGTCCTCATCCCCGCATTCCCATCCCAAACCCCTCCCCACACATGCCCCTAATGTTGTCTGTGCTTTAAAAGAATGTCCGGAGGATTAGCTGAAGAGAGGCCCTCAGTCCGTGTCCCACTTCCTTTAGAAGCTGCTGGTGAAGTAGTTGCATGACTAGTTTTTGCTTTTTGTGATTTGGTTAAAGTAAAGCACAGCCCATGCAGCTAGATGGTACCTATTTATACAATATAAAAGGGGCTCACTCATTCCCCGCCATTCCCTGTGGCATTGAGAAAAATGTCAGGCCAAAACCTGTTCGGCTCAGCGGTAGAGCGTCGGTCTGCGGACTGAAAGGTCCCAGGTTCGATTCCGGTCAAGGGCATGTACCTTGGTTGCGGGCACATTCCCGGTAGGGGGTGTACAAGAGGCAGCTGGTCGATGTTTCTCTCTCATCGACGTTTCTAGCTCTCTATCTCTCTCCCTTCCTCTCTGTAAAAAAATCAATAAAATATATTATTTTTAAAAAAGAAAAGAAAAGAAAAATGTCAGCAAAGCCTCCACCCGCTGAAGTTCTGCAACACTCAGTGTCCCTCTTACTTTAGATTTGTTTAACAACAAATATCATGATGTGTGCCTTCTCCCAGACCAGGAGCCACTTAACAACAGAAAACATGCTTGTTCATCTCTGTAACCCTCCTAACACATACAAGGCCTGGGGCCTAGAAGGTTCTTAATAAATACTATTGTGTAAGTGAGTACACAATAAAGGCATGTAGTCTTTAACATTGTTCCATATCCTTTTTATGTAAACTGTGTGCCCTAGTTCCCTGACTACTTTGCAAGGATAAGGTTCACAGAACCACCCCAAAAGCAGCCAGCCCTAGAAGGATACGGTTTGGCCCATGGTCATAGCAAAAGAGTGTGTGTTTGTTAGTTTCTAAATGGATTGGTTTTTAAATTGGAAGACTTTTTAAGAGAGATATTTCAGGTTTCTTTGGAAAAGTAAAGATTTGATAGCAGCATTGGTGTGGCTATAAACAACCAGAGCTGAGTGGAGCCTGGCCATTGAGAAGGTTCCAGTTTAATACCACTTCCCACTGTCTCCACAGAACTCAGGCAAATTAATGAGATACCATTTACAATGACACACACTTTTCTTATTCTTCTTATACCATCACCACCTTGCTCATTTAGGCTATCCCTTCGGTCCCTGTAGGCATTTGAATTTGCACCCACATTAAGCCTATTCACTTTTCCCCATTCTGAATCTATAATAATATCAAGCTGTGAATGAATCAGAAAATGAGTAAAGACTGGTTTATAAAATGATCCAGTCACTGGTTCAGAATAAAATAAAAACCAACCTAACATGTCTTAGACACCATCATCACTCCTCAAAAAATAAATTCCCCTAGAAAACTCAAATTTTAGAAATTTAGATGGCTGTTTTTGAATTACTTTAGTCCGACTGAAAATAGACAAAGTAGGTTGCATTGCACTATAAGCCAATGACAAACTAATATCAATAACAGTATATTTTAAGTACATTTTAAACATACTTAAACACCTGGAGTGTGATCCTGGAATTGGGCATTTGACCCGACACATTTTAGAGGAAGCCTGGACAGAAGCCATCTCTAGCCAATGGCAGACAACAAATACAACAGAGCAGAGTGTGCGCCTCTCGTGTCTTATCCCTTAGACCACCACGGCCCTTAACCTGCAGGCTGGTGCTCAGTCCTGAGTAATTGAGTGCTGAGTGAACTGCACTTCCAGAGGTGGTCCGATAGTTCATCAAATGAACATTTACTCTCTGACAGCTGTTGTACTTGGGGGATTCCAGGTCCTTCTCTTTCCCAAACAGCCCTTTTCTTCTACTGTTGAGACTTTGTACCTGCTATCAATCTAACCATCTGTCCAGAACAGCAGCATTATTCTGAAGATCATAGGTGTAGAGAAGTTTGTAATCATAGCATTCACCAGCCTTTTCATGTCTTCTCAGGCTACAGTAATTTTTGCCAGAGTCCGAGAAAGGGAAAAATCATAGCATGGTACAATGAGGGAGAGATATGGTATGGTTTTTGCCATACACAAATTTGTAATTAAAATATAGCCTAAATCAAATATAATTTTATAAGAAAAGAAGGAAAATAGTTTTATAAAGTATTTTTTTTGAAATTATTGAAGTATTGCAAGCATTTAAAAAAGCATAGAGAATAATCAGTGTAAATCTCATCCACATATGTACATTTCAATATTTTGCCATATTGGCTTCAGAAATAGTCATTGAAATATAACACACAACTAAGTAGACAAATATTATGTTATATGGTTGTTGTACTTCTACAAAATAACATTGCCCTCTATATACCCCCTTGATCAAGTTGTAGAACATCACCAGAATTAAGGAAGCCTCATTTATGCTCATTCTCAATCATTTATAATAGATCTTAATATTTGGGAGAATCAAATGTTTCATTCTTCAAGATTGTCTTTGTAATATTTGGCCTTTATATTTGCATATTGCTTTTAAAGCCAGCCTGCTACCCTCCCCTTGACAGCCTCCCATGCACAGTGTTGAAGGCCAAAACTTTTTATTTACTTCACTTTACCTAAAAATCAGCTTGGAGAGAAATAACATCTTCATTTTCTACCTTTTAACCATTGAACATGGCATACCTCTCCATTAACTTGTCCAATTTTATTTCTCTAGTAATGTTTTGAAATTTCTCTATAGAGGTTTTGCATATATTTTATTTAGATTTATTCCAAAAATGCTGATATTTTTTCTGGAGATAAATACAACATATATTTATTATTATTATTATTATTATTATTATTTATTTATTTTTACTAATTTTGGGCTATTTTGAAATTTTATTTTATTCTTTGTCACAAAAAAATTGTATATATTTAAGGTGTACAAGATGATGATTTTATGAATATACTAGAGGCCTAATGCACAGAGGGTCCTTCGGCCTGGCCTGCGGCCTTTCACGATCTGGGACCCCTCGGGGGATGTTGGTTTCAGAGCGATCCCCGCAGGCCAGGCCAAGGGATCCCACTCACCGGTGCATGAATCCATGAACCCATGAATCCATGAATCCATGCGCCAGGCGCAGGGACCCATTTATGCACTGGACCTCTAGTATGCAAATAAGATCTTTGGTTAATATCTTCCCTCCCTCCTCCCTCCCCCTTTCCCTCTGAGATTCATCAGCCTGTTCCATGTTTCCATGCCTATGGTTTCCACTCATGTGTTGAACGTCTGCCCCCTTGTGGTCAGTACGTGCCATAGCTACTGGCCGGTCAGTCGGTTGCTTAACCTTTTAGGCTTTTATATATACTAGATGCCCTGTGCACAACATTGATGCACCTGGGTGTGGAGGGGTCCCTCAACTCAGCCTGTACCCTCTCACAGTCCGGGACCCCTTGGGGGATGTCCTACTGCCGGTTTAGGCATGCAGGGAACGGGTCTAAGCCAGTAGGCAGTCATCCCTCGAGGGGTCCTTAGTGCTGCAATGGAGGTGAGAGAGTCTCCCAGCACCATGAGGCCGGCTTCTGGCTAAGCAGTGCTCCTCCTTGTGGGGACCACTGCTCAGCCGAAAGCCAGGCTTGCTACTCCTTAGCACTGCCTCAGAGGTGGGAGAGGCTCCTGCCACAGCCGCTGCTCTCGCCAACCATAAGCCCAGCTTCTGGCTAATAGGGGCTCCCCCTGAGGGAGCGCACTGACTATGCTGAGTGTCTGCCCCCTGGTGGTCAATGTGCATCATAGTGACCAGTCATTCTGCTGTTTGGTCTATTTGCATATTAGCCTTTTATTATATAGGATAGACACATTATAAAATTATTACCATAATAAATTAATTGACATATCACCTCACATAATTACCCTGTGTGTGTGTGTATGTGTGTGTGTGTGTGTGTGTCTTGGGAATACTTAAGATCTACTTTCATCAAATTCCAAGTATAAAATGAAATACTGTTAACTATAGTCACAATTCTATACATCACATCCCCAGAATTTAATGTTTGCACCCAATGGCCAATATCTTTTAATTTCCCCCACCCCCATTCCCTGGCAACCACCATTCTTCTCTCTGCTTCTATGAATTTGACTTGCTTAAATTTCACATATAATGAAGTGATATTATCCATTATTAATCTTCTGTCTGGTTTATGTCACTTCGTATACTTTTCTCTAGGCTCCTGAATGTTATCACAAATGGCAGAATTTTCTTCTTTTTATGGCTGAGTAATATTCCATTAAATATAAAGATACCCTGTTTCCCCGAAAATAAGACAGTGTCTTATATTAATTTTTTCTCTCAAAGTTGCGATAGGTCTTATTTTCAGGGGATGTCTTATTTTGGGGGGAACATGATAAAAATATAGGTATAAATATATATATCACAATTTCTTATACTTTATTCATTTGTGGACCTTAGGTTGTCTCAATACCTCAGTTATTGTAAACAATGCTACAATTAATATTGGAATGCAAATATTTCTACAAATACTGATTTCATCTCCTTTAGATAGATACACAGAAGTGGAATTACTAGATCGTATGGTTGTCCTTTTTTAAAAGAAAAAAAATTTTTTGAGAAAACTCCATACTATTTTCTATAATATAATGGATATAACAATTTACATCTCCAGCAACAGTGAACAAGGATTCTCTTTTGTGCACATCCTTGCCATCTGGTTTTTGGTGAACATTTGGGATTTTCTCTATTTAAGATCATTTCATCTACTTATCTTTTTGACAATGCCAACCTAATAGCTATGAGGTGACATTTAATTGTGATTTTGATTGTTTAGTTATGTTGAGTCCCTTTTCATATACCTATTGGGCATTTTTATGCCTTCACTGAAAAACATTATCTATTCAGGTCCTCTGCTCATTTTTTTAAATAGGTTTATTTGTTTTTATGTCTTTTGTTTTGTTTTTATAATTGAATTGTATGAATTCCTTATATATTTTGGATAACAACCCCTTATCAGATATATGGTTTGCAAATATTATTTTTCTAATTCCATAGGTTGACTTTTTATTTTGTTGATGGTTTCCTTTGCAGAAGCTTTTTAGTTTGATGTAGCCCCACTTGTTTATTTTTTCCTTTGGTTGATTATAATGTTTACTTTTTGTGTAATATTAAAAAAATTATTTCCAAGACCATCAATGAGTTTTGCCATGTTTTCTTCTAAGAGTTGATTGTTTCACATCTTACATTTAAGCCTTTACGCATTTCAAATTGATTTTTGTTTATGGTATAAACAGTGTCCAATTTCATTCTTTTGCTTTTGAATACACAATTTTCCCAACAGCATTTATGAAAGAGACTATCCTTTTCCCAGTGTCTATTTTGACACCCCTGTCAAAACATAATTGACCACAAATGTGTAAGTATATATTATAGTTCTATGTTTGTTTCGATTACTTTAGGTTGGCAATATAGTTTGAAATTAGGAAGTATCATGTATTTAAACTTCCTTCTTTCTCAAGGTTACTTCAGCTATTGGAGGTCTATTGTAGTTCCATGTTATTTTAGGATTATTTTTTCTATTTTTGTGAAAAATACCATTGTAATTCTGGAGAATTCTAAATTGCATTAAGCATTATAAATATGTAACAATATTCATTCTTCTGAATGAATAACAAGAGACATATTTTCATTTATTTGTACTTTAATGTCTTTCATCAGTGTCTTACAGTTTTCAGTGTACAGATCTTCCACTTTGTTGGTTAAATCAGTTCCTAAGTATTTTATTTCTTATGCTATTATTAATGTCATTGTTTTATTAATTTCTTTTATGGGATGACTCATTCTTAGTACAATATATAGAAACCCAAATGATTTGGTATATTAATTTTATATCTTGATACTTAAATGAATTTGTTTATTAGGTCTAACAGGTGTTTTTATTCTTTGCTGGACATTTAGGGTTTTCTATATATAAGATCATATTATTTGCAAACAGACAATTATTTTAGCATTTCAATTTCTACTTTTTTATTGCTGGTATATACAAATACTACTGGTTTCTGTGTGTGTGACTTCAAAAATACTGTTAAGGTAATGTATTAATTCTAATAGTTTATATAAATATTTTAAAAGATTCTTCTAAAATATAAGCATGTCATTCATAAATAATAATTTTCATTTCTTCTTTTCTAATCTTATACATTTGAATTATTTTTCTTCCCTTATTACCTGGGTAGGATAGGCAACAAATACAATGTTAAAAAGAAATGGTTATAAGATAAATCCTTATATCACTCCTGATCTTAGAAAAGAATTTCTCAATATTTTACCATTAAATATGATTATTTTTTGGCCCTGGCTTGTGTTGCTCAGTTGGTTGACCATCATCTAACTGAAAGGTCACTGGTTTGATTCCTGATTAGGCACATGCCCAGGTTATGGTCTCAATTGCATGTGGAAGTAGCTAATCAATGTTTCTCTCTCATATAGAAATTTCTCTTTCTGTCCTTCTCCCTCTCCCTTAATTTAATAAAAAAATTAAAATAGCCGAAACCGGTTTGGCTCAGTGGTAGTGCATCGGTCTGTGGACTGAAAGGTCCCAGGTTTGATTCCGGTCAAGGGCATGTACATTGGTTGCAGGCACATCCCCGGTAGGGGGTGTGCAAGAGGCAGCTGGTTGATGTTTCTCTCTCATCGACGTTTCTAACTCTCTCTCCCTCTTCCTTCCTCTCTGTAAAAAATCAATAAAATATATATTTTTTTAAATTAAAATAGATAAATATGACAATTTTTGTTTTGCGTAGATACTTTTAACAAATCAAAAATGGGTTTTATTTTCCCTAGTGGATGGTAAAATTTTATGGTAAATGAAGCAAAATGTTATTAAAATTTTTTCTGTATCTTCTAAGAAACAGTATTAGTCTTCATGTTTTTATTTGCTAATGTAGTTATACACATTCACCTGTAAATAATTTAAGGAACTATTTTTAAAAATAATCCCAATTGCATTTTAATACATGATTCCTTTAGATTTTCTGGATCCTATTTGACAATATTTTGGGGGGGAAATTTTGTTCACAAAAGAGATTGGCCTATAATTTATCTTTCTTACAAAGTTCTTACCAGGTTTTGCCATCAAATTGATACTGACCTCGTAAAGTAAATTTTAAAATATTCCCTTTTCTTTCCTTTTATATTCTTCAGAAGATTTTATAAAACAAAATATATTTATTTCTTGATTGATTGAAAAACCTCACCAGTAAAGGTATCTAGCTGTTCTCATTATGCGAAAGTTTTAAAGTATGGTTTAAATTTTTAAATTTTGCCAGTAGAATTTGTACATTTTAAAAAATATACTTCTATTGATTTCAGAGAGGAAGGGAGAGGGAGAGAGATATATAAACATCAATGATGAGAGAAAAATCATTGTCCATTGCATGCCCCGCCCTCAGGATCAAGTTTGCACCCTGGGTATGTATCCCAACCAGGAAACAAATTTTCAACCACTGAGCCATGCTAGCCTGACAGGAATTTGTAAATTTTTATGTATTTAAATACATTAAAGTTTCTCATAATTTCATTTTTTTGTAAAAATTTTTGTAAGATTGGTACTGATAGCTGCTGGCATTAGTAAATTAGACCCTCTTGTTCTCTCTTTTTGCATCACTTATGTTAGGATTTAGCAATATTATCAATTTTTTAATGAACCAGTTTTAGCCTGTTAGAAATTCTCTATCATGTTTATTTTCTGTTGAATCAACATTTTCTTTAATCTTTATTATTACCTTTCTTTTACTTTTGCTGAATACTTAGATCATTGATTTTCAGCATTTCCCACTCTCTAATGTATGCCTTTAGACTATAAATTTCCCTCTAAGCACTTTGTTAGGTGTACCTCACAAGTACTGATATGTAACTTTTTATCATCATTCATTTAAAAGTATTTTCTAATGTCTATTGATATTTTAATTCCATGTGTTATTTCATCATCCCTTAATTTCTAACCATGTAGGTATGTTTTAAGTAACATGGAACAACTAGCTTAATTTCAGTATATTACTTTTAAAAATTTATCTATAAGAATTTAAACCCTTTGAATTTTAATGAACTTTACAAATGGTTATTTAAGATTCAACAATTTTTTTTTCTTTTTAAAAAAAATTATGTTATTTTATTGATTTTAGAGAGAGAGGAAGGGAGAGAAAAACATTGATTTGTTATTCCATTTATGTATTCACTGGTTGCTCTTGTATGTGTATTGGTCAGGGATAGAACCCACAACCTTGGCGTATAGAGATGACGCTCTAACCAGTTGTTGTTTCATAGATCTTTTATTACTTCAGGGTGTTTTTTTTTTTCCTTTTTAAATATCACGACATTTATTTTCAATTGTCTGGGCAGCATGACAGTAAATCTGTGATGTTTAGGCAAAATATGAATGTAAATGAACAAACTGTTTTTGTGAAACGTAGGTTTTTCTGATTAGTGCTACAAACTATAAAGACATGGAAAATGAGAAGCCCTTATTTATTGCACAGAGAACATATACTCTCATTGTTGAATAGTCACTGGTTGTGATTAAAAGTTTACCCAGAGTGGCATATGTCTATAAAATTTGAGGGCAGTTAACCTAAATATGGTAGTAAAAGCCTTCCTTCATACAATTTTTGTTTTGTAGAAAAGCTATCTTAGCAGATAACATCTGGTTGCATGTAATGTGAATTTATCTGAAATCCCAATGTAAACAAGTCCACCAATAGCAAGGGGCAGTTAAACATTCCACTGGCATTAAATAATTAAAACCATCTTCTAAAAAATTACCTTCAATTACCAGACTCCTGGAAAAAAAGCAGAGAGCTCTGGCAAAATACCAGAAAGACTGATGGGGAAAGAGAAGAGGACAAGAAAGAGAACTAGAAAGAAAAAAACAGAGAGAGAGAGAGAGAGAGAGAGAGAGAGAGAGAGAGAGAGAGAGAGAGAGAGAGAGAGAGAGAGAGAGAGAGAGAGAGAGAGAAAGAGGAAGAGGAAGAGGAAGAGGAAGAGGAAGAAGAAAGGAAGAAGAAGAGGGAGCGAGGAAAAAAGAGGAAGAGAGAAAAAGTAGTCTATTCTCCAAAATACACTGGCGGATCATGAAATGTATATTAGGATGGTAAATGTCATGCCTACTCGAAAGAAATTTTTAGTAGGAACACATGATTAGAGCATGGAAGGTTACTATCAATGGTTTTATTTCAAGCAGTAATTTAATATCAAGCAGTAATATCTCTAAGACCTCATAGGTCTAAGTTTTTGTTTTCTTTTTATCTGCTTTTTTTTTTTTAAGTTAAAAGAAGAAATATCACAATTTCCCATTTCTTAACACATAAAAGAAATTTCTCAAAACTTGAAAACATGCATGTGAGCCATCCTATTTAATAAAGGTGTAATATGCAAATGGCCGTTAAGCCATGAAGCATAAAGACTGACCTCATAAAAACTGGATCACAGATCAGCATGAGGGTGGGGCAGTGAGCTACAATCAGGCAGCAGAGAGCTACAGGAGGGGCAGGGCAGCAAGCTAAGGGGGATGGGGGCCTGAAGGGGAGCTACAGGAGGGCAGGGAAGCAGGCAGAGAGCTACTAGAGGGTGGCAATGAGCTACTGGCGAGCTACTGGTGTATGGGCTACTAATTATTTATAAATATTTAAGTGTATACATTTGGATTTTGAAATTATAATCCATTTGGGCATGCCTAAAATTTTACAATGTTTCTGCTATGGCATATTTTGCATTAAGGGTATTGCAGCCTTCTTTTTAAAGGGTTATCAAACCATTTCATCTTCTTAAAAGTCTTTTCCATAACATCTAATTTCTAGAAACAGTGGGACAAAGGATTTGGTTAAATACTCCTACACCTTAAAGGTTATATGTAGTCAGGGAAAATATATCACATTACTTTAGATTAATTATATATTGCAACAGTCAATCCCTATGTCAACCTACCACATTAGTATATTGTCAATGATAAAAAAAATAAATTTTTGTTAATTTCAAGGAGAAGAAGTAAATGGAAGAAGAGATAGAAATATCAGTGATGAGAGAGAATCATTAATCAGCTGCCTCCTGCACTGGGGATCTAGCCCCCAATCCAGGTATGTGTCCTGACCAGGAATAGAACCCTGACCTCCTAGTTCACAATTTGATCCTCATCTACTGAGTCACATTGGCTGGGCAATAAAATTTTCATTGTCATTTGAACCACCTGCAAATCTTCAAATAATAATTATAATAGTAACTAGAGGCCAGGTGCTTGAAATACGTGCAAGATGGGGGAAGGGAGTTCCTCAGCCCTGCCTGCACCCTCTCGCAATCTGGGACCCCTGGCTCTTAACTGCTCACCCGCCTACCTAATTGCCCTTAACCACTCTGCCCGCCTGCCTGCCAGATTGCCCCTTACCACTTGCTTGCCTGCCTTATCACCCCTAACCACTCTTCCTGCCTGCTTCATCACGCCTAACTTCTCACCTGCTTGCCTAATTGCCCATAACAATTCTGCCTGCCTGCCTCATTGCCCTAACTGTTCACCTGCCTACCTGATCTCCCCTAAACACCTCTGCCTCAGCCCCAACTTCCATAGCTTTGTCCAGAAGAACGTGTGAAAGGTCATTCAGCTATCTGGTTAATTAGCATATTACTCCTTTATTATTACAGATAATCCAATTGAATTTTTGTGTTAGATAACCAAGTTTGCCTACTTTTATTTGAGAAGTTGGGACATTATGCATTTTATTTTTTTTATTTTTTATTTTTTAAATATATTTTATTGATTTTGTACAGAGAGGAAGGGAGAGAGATAGAGAGTTAGAAACATCGATGAGAGAGAGTCATCAATCAGCTGCCTCTTGCACACCCCTTACTGGGGATATGCCCGCAACCAAGGTACATGCCCTTGACCGGAATCGAACCCGGGACCTTTCAGTCCCCAAGCCGATGCTCTATCCATTGAGCCAAACCAGTTTCAGCACATTATGCATTTTAATTAACTTCTAGACAGATTCGGTACAACACCATTGTGTTTTATTTACTTTGTGAGCAAGACCATTAAACCAGTCCTGATGTAATATTGCAAGCATTGGATGGAGAACATTGTAGATGAGAAATCCATGTGTGTGTTTTTTGTTTGTTTTGTTTTGTTTTGTTTTAATAAATCTTTATTGTTCAAATTATTACAAATGTTCCTCATTTTTTCCCCCTCCATTGCTCCTCTCCACCAGATTCCCACCCCACCCTCTGCCCTTTCCCCACCCCCCATTGTCCTCATCCATAGGTGCACAGTTTATGTTCAATCTCTACTTGCACCTCCCGATGCCCCTTTTCCCTGAGAATTGTCAGTTCATGCCCCTTCCATACCTCTGATTCTATTATATTCACCAGTTAATATTGCTCATCAGATTTTTTAATTCCCTTGGCTTTTTGTTTCACTAGTTGATAGTTATGTATTTGTTGTTCATAATTTTTATCTTTATTTTCTTCCTCTTCCTAAAGAACCCCCTTCAGCAATTCCTGTAATTCTGGTTTGGCAGTGATGAAAACCTTTAGCTTTTTTTTATTTGTGAAACTCTTTATCTGGCCTTCAATTCTGAGTGATAGCTTTGCTGGGTAGAGTATTTTTGGCTGTAGGTTCTTGCTATTCATCACCTTGAATATTTCTTGCCATTCCCATCTGGCCAGCATGGTTTCTGTTGAGAAATCAGCTGACAATTGTATGGGTGCTCCTTTATAGGTAACTACCTGCTTTTTTCTTGCTGCTTTTAATATTCTCTCTTTGTCTTTTGCTCTTGGAATTTTAATTATGATTTGTCTTGGTGTAGTCCTCTTTGGATTCCTTTTGTTTGGGTTCTGTGAGCTTCCTGGACTTGTTAGTCTATTTCTTTTACCAGGTGGGGGAAGTTTTCTGTCACTATTTCTTCCAATATGTTTTCGGTATTTTGTTCTCTCACTTCTGGGACCCCCATAATTCTGATGTGGGTTTGCTTGAAGTTGTCCCAGAGGTTTCTTACATTATCTTCAACTTTCTGGATTCTCTTGTCTTCTTGCTTCTGTGGAGGAGTGTCTTCTGGCTCTTTATGTTCCAAATCTTTGACTTGATTCTTGCGATCTTCCATTCTGTTTTTAGGACTCAGTATAATATTTTTTATTTCAGACAATGTATTCTTTATTTCTAGTTGATCCCTTTTCATATCCTCATAAGTCTCATTTAGTTTATCGGCTTTTTCTAGGAAATTCTTGAAAAACCTTATAAGCGTGGTTTTGAACTCTATATCCAGTCACTTTTTGTCCTCCATTTCTTTCATTTGTGATCTGTTTTCTTGTGTCGGCATTTTCGCTGCTTCCCTGAGTTGGTAGGGTGGCTTTGTGTGCTAAGGTGTCCTATATGGTTCAGTGGGCCAGTCTCCCAGTTACCTGAGGTGGACACTCTTGGTGCCCCCTTCTGTGGACTGTGTGTACAGCCTTGTTGTAGTTAAGTCTTGATTGTTGTTGGTATCACTGGGAGGAACTGACCTCCAGGCCAATTGGCTGTGAGGATCAGCTGTGTCTATGCCAGGCAACAGCCTTATTCAACTAGACTTGGAAAATTATAAAAGCCTCTGTGCTCAGCTTGATGGGGCAGAGTTTCAGGGTGGAGCCTACAGCCATGGCTTCTAGTCAGCTCTGCCCTATGAGGTTCCTGAGTCTCAGTGTTCCTCAGTGTCCTTCAGTACTCGCTGCAAGCACCTCTGAGAGAAAGGTGCCCTCGAGTTTCGCCCACTACCAAACAGTCTAGGCTCTCCCCCAGTGAGCCCAGAACTGGGATTCAGTGCGGATAGAAGTGGGGTTCAGAGCAGTCTGGAGCTTTTGTCTCCTTCCCGCTAGGGCAATCCCATGGCACAGTCAACACTCCGTTCTCTGCGCGTAATGTGCGTGCCTCTGGGACTTCCTTTTGCCGCTCCCCTGAGCTTCTGCCTTACAGCCCAGACTCCCTCCATATGAGCGTGGGTCCCCAGGGTCTCGCCCAGAACTGTGGTTCAGTGCTGTCAGATCTGGGGTTCAGCAGCGTCCAAAGATTTTATCTCCTTCCCACTAGGGAACACCAGCCAGGCACTCAGCCGCCCCTCCTCTCCAGCTCCGTCCTCTCTCCACGCACCATGTCTCTGTAACCTTAGGCTTTTACAGCTCCTCTGATTTTCCTTCTGGTTTTCTCTTTCCTTCTAGTCGTAGAATTTCCAGTCAGTCAATTTTCCTATAGTTCTGGATAATGCCCATTTTGTATTTTAGTTGTATTTTTTTTTTTTTTTTTGAAATTGTGTGTGAGGCTGCAGTTAGCCGTTTACCTACGCCGCCATCTTGGTTTCTCCTCCTAAATCCTCCTTTCGAGAAATTCATGTTTTAAGAATAGATTTCACTTCAGAAAAGTGAATGCAACCTCACTTACCTAGAAAGAAATGTTATTTCTTACTGCATAGTCTCAAATAAATTTTAGGTGTAAAATAAATTTAAAATTGGCTGCCATTTTTTACTCAACTCTTAAGCACTATTTGTAACTATGTGTACATATCTGGGTTAACATCCCAGTCTCTATCACCCCCTCTTCAGTATGGTACATATATGAATTGTTTGTACATAGGAGTATAGTCAGAGTCAGTCAAAGTGCTTGAAACATACTTAGGACTCAATAAATGTCTTATGGATGAATGAATGAATGATTGGTTACAGTTGTAACCATTTTGATCAAAACATTCCCAATTCTTTTATTCACCATGTACCTATAGACTTGAAGCTTTCATTAAATGGTGCAAACAGGATAATTTAGTTCAATTCCAGTCTGTGACCTATTAAGCCCAACTTCTTTGTTTCATTGACAACTAAAACTCCTCACTTTACTCTGCCCTGACCCTTGAAGGTCCATCTGCCCTCCTTCCAGCCCTCCCCCTCCTCATGCCACTCTACAAAGTAGTCAGCTCTATTTTGATAGAGAATTTAATGTGCACTCTGCATCACATCCTTTTTGAAGTAGGCAATGCACAAGTAATAACTTAATAAATTAAGTGGAAGGCCGGAAATGAGGTAACTGGGTCTTTATCCTAGTCCTGTCTTGTGAGCTAAGAGCCATTGGAAAGATTATACTTTTTTAAATTTGAAAATAAACAAAATAAATTTCTAAGTTCTATCTTTCAAGGAAGCCTGACAAATATTAAGCTTAAGTAAATTCAGAGTGGGGATTTGCAGGCCTTCCTTACTGTAACATTTAGTTGGAGTCTACCTAAGAACTAGCCATCTGTGTTAGATGTATATACAGTTCTCTTAAAAAAGTAAAAATAAAAATAAATAAAAAAGAAGCAGAAGCAGAAGCAGAAGCAGAAGCAGAAGCAGAAACAGAAGAAGAAGAAGAAGAAGAAGAAGAAGAAGAAGAAGAAGAAGAAGAAGAAGAAGAAGAAGAAGAAGAAGAAGGGGAAGAAGAAGAAGGAGAAGAAGAAGAAGAAAAAGAAGCTGAAACCGGTTTGGCTCAATGGATAGTACATCAGCCTGTGGACGCCGGGGTCCCAGGTTCGATTCCAGTCAAGGGCATGTACTTTGGTTGCGGGCATATCCCCAGTGGGGGGTGTGCAGGAGGCGGCTGATCAATGTTCCTCTTTCATTGATGTTTCTAACTGTCTATCCCTCTCCCTTCCTCTCTGTAAAAAAATCAATAAAATATGTTTAAAAAATGGTATTAGGTTGTTGTTATGATATCAATGACTCCCAGTATAAATAAAGAACTTCTAGAGAATGGGATGAGTAGGTTCATGTCTGAAGTCATTTCCCTTCCTCAGGCAGCCATCTGGAGCAGCAGCAGTCCCAGACAGCTGTGTACAAGGCAAGAAACTACTACCATCTAGGGAATTCCACATTAAAACTAGATAAAGATAGTAAAAAAAAAACAAAAAAAAAAAAGACAGTCTCATAGAAAGATACAGAATCCTGCCCCTTCTTGATCACTCTCTTCCTGGCTTCAAATTCTTGGCTTTTTAATTCTCATTTTACCCACCTTCTACTTAGATGAACAGCTAAAATCTTCTTTTGAGTGATCTGTCAAGAATCCTGGACAATCTCAAAAGATAAAGGTTTGCCATGTTCTCCTCTGTGATTTGAGGGATCCCATAACAAATTATGTAAGTAATTTTTCTCACAATACCTTTTATTTCCCCTACTCTGAGCTCTGAATGAAGTCTAACTTTTGGAAAATATCAAGATCTTTCACATTAACCTAGATCTTCCCATTTCAAGGCACAAAAGTTGTACTTGAAGACAAACTGAGGAGGTCATTCTCTCTCCCTCCCAGCTCCAGAGCTTCACTTTGAAGATTTCCTTCTCTCTGAATTTAGACCAGCAATGGACTGATTTCTGACACTTAAAATCTGCTTAAGAGATTTTACCATATATCTTAAGTCCTGACCATGAATGAATCATGTTGAAAGCATTCTGAAAATTTCATAACTTCAATCTAATGAGTCTAGCACATACTACATACTAGAATGTATACTCAATGATGATTTGACAAGATAGAACTAGGAAAGTGTGAAGAAAAAAAACCATGACATGCATCTACAGAACTGATTTTGCATCCTACAAATAGTCATTTTAAAATAGTCATTTTGGAGGCTGAAATTTATTTAATAGTGTCTTCCAGTCTCAACTTATTTTTTGAAATACCTTCAGACCCTTAACTTACTCTTCAAAACCTCTGGAATAGTGATTTTTAAAATTACATATTGAAGATACGTTTGATTTTTCAGAACTTTAGAAGAATTCAGAGTCAACTCTAGCGGGAGGGAAAAAACAAACAAACAGAGTGTAAACAAGTTGTTTAATGACAATGACAGCAACAACACCAATAATAATGGTAGGTAACACATTTTAAATGCTAACTAGTTGCCAAAGACTAGATTCAGCTCCATTCCTTTAATCCTCAAGCAGTTTTCATTATCATCCCATTCCAGAAATGAGAAAACTTGAGTTACTAGGAGATTAAGCAAATTGTCATAAATCAAGTGTTAGACTTGGGACTCAAAAATACTTGCTTTTAACAGCTAGAAATACAGCTACTCCTAAGGATTAAAAGTGAAATAGGACTATGAAAGAGAATAAAATAAACGTTTTCCCTCTGGCTTTGAAATAGGCATTATGCAAGTTTAAAACTCTGAGAAATGGCAGTTTCAGAAAAATGGGATGTTTAACAGCTTGGGGTTAAAAATACTACCCCTTGTTTTTTGTGCAGATATTCTGTGTAACTATGTCAAAGGCTAATTTTAGCATTTAATATCCCCATAGCATCTATAGAACCTAGGAAGAACTCAGAGCTAAATCCTATTTTACACATTTTCAGGCCATGAACATTTCTTGTCTTTGAGCAAGGCTTTGGTTGTGGGGTCTCCTAAGGGTCTAAGGAGGTGAGCAAGATGGAAGTGGGCCTGGATTACCAAGTAAAAGCAACTTTTCCAGGATGATCCCCACACTTTTAGCCACCCCTGCCATCAGAGCAGCTCTCCTTCAAGCTGATTTATGTTTACATTCTGAGGCTCAAACCAAGATGTCTTTCTAAATGCTTTTGCTGTTTTCAAAAGTTTCTAAGAGCCATTTCATAAACACCTGAGGTGAAGACTCATTTGTGAAACAGGTCCTTTTATTTACATAAACTTGAGCCTCTCAAGCTAACTTGACTTAAGAGTGCCAGCACTTAGGAAAGCATCTCAATTATTTGGTTAAAAAGTGATTTGAAAGCTTTAGGAAGATAAAGTCTATAATTAAGAGATTGCCTAACAATGGATCTGCAGGAACTAAAGGTCATTTCCCATAAATGTGTGCAACCACAAGGAAACTATAGGTGAGCTATATTGCACTCAGCACTTGTCATACACTCAGGGCATTCATTAACTTTAATTAGGGCCATAAAAAGATGCCTAAAGAAAAAGGAAATGCTCACTTTAAGATAACATTGGAGTCACTCCCTGATTTCTCCCTTAAGTCAAGACCAAGAGAGAAGATTTTTGTGTGACCTTTATTTAAACACGCAACCAGGAGAGAACAGCCATTCAGACTTGGCCAGGTGCCATGCCTTGAATGGCCCAGAAATAGTCCAGCAGCTGTTTCTATGCCAACCATGAGGTTTGTCTCTACTGAGAGCAACTTCCTTGTCCAGATAAAATCCAAAGGTTATTTTTAATCTTCAGACTAAAATCAAAGGCCTCAGGGCGTGACCACTCCCAAATACCTTCCTACATGGTTTTTAATACCTAGCATTTCTTAGATTACAGAGAACCATAATCATTTATCAGTCTTTAAAAAATAATAATAAGCTAAGGTGAAAACGGCTAAGATTTCAATCTACCCTCTCATTAAGTCACCCAAAAGCTATTCCATCAACTGGAAGCACTTGTTAATCCATCTTGCCAACCACTGAGCCTTGACAAGTTTCTTTCAGAAGGGAAGCTTTTATGAGTGGCCTGAGAAGCAGTCCTTGCTGCTGGGAACTAAAAGGCCCATCAGGTGCATGCATTTTCCCACATAAACCCTGCCCCTCCAACAAGGGGGAGGCAGAGAGAGAAGACAAATGACCACTCCTTAGGAATAACAGAGAGCTACTAGTCAGGAGGAACTTCCTTCCTCTATGTGTGGAAACATCCACAGGGAATTCAAAATCACATCAGGGAGAGAGTGTGGCTCCAGAGGCCAAGTTCAGCACTGGTGTTTGCTTTGGCATCCCAAGGTGAAAATATGACTGCATTATCTAAGTCAGGAGCTCAAAATGCAATTGAGCAAAAGGTCACATGTTAGCTAATGTCTGACTAGTGACTGTCTTTGGAATTTGAAATGATAATAATGTAAATTCCTAAGAAATCTCTCCCAGGCATGAAATATCTTTGAGTCTTTCCACCCCTTATAAGCATGCAGTGATTCAGAATATTTCTCCATATTTTCCTCAGAATGGACATATTACATTTGTGGATTGAAGAAAGAAAGAGAAAGAAAGAAAGAGAAAGAAAAAAAAGAAAGAAAGAAAGAAAGAAAGAAAGAAAGAAAGAAAGAAAGAAAGAAAGAAAGGAAGGAAGGAAATGTTTGAGTCCCAATTTCACTGTCCAACAGTTCTGGACCCAGTTTCAATGTCAAATTTCTAGTCTGCAGTTGCAAGATTTTTCAAAGAAAAGAAATGGGGGAAAAATAGTTATAGAGATAAAGAGCCATTGAACAGACTGTCAAACTAGCGGGAAGGCAAAGGGGGTTTGGGGCAGTGGGGCGGGGGGGCTGTAAGAGATCAATCCAGGGACCTGTATGCATGCATATAAACATAACCAATGCATACAAGACACGGGGTGAGGGGGGAAGGAGAAGGCATATGCTCGGGGAGGGGAGGCTGGGGGGAGGTCAAGAGAGAAAAAAAGGAGACATATGTACTACTATTTGTAATCCTTCAAACAAAAAAAAATTAATAAAATAAATAAGAAAAAAGGAAGGAAGGAAGGAAGGAAGGAAGGAAGGAAGGAAGGAAGGAAGGAAGGAAGAAAGAAAGAAAGAAAGAAAGAAAGAAAGAAAGAAAGAAAGAAAGAAAGAAAGAAAGAAAGAAAGAAAGAAAAGAAAAGCGAAAAGAAGAGAAGAGAAAAGAAAAGAAGAGAAAAGAAGAGAAGAGAAAAGAAGAGAAGAGAAAAGAAAAGAAAAGAAAAGAAAAGAAAAGAAAAGAAAAGAAAAGAAAAGAAAAGAAAAGAAAAGAAAAGAAAAGAAAAGAAAAGAAGGGGGAGTTCTATGGAAAGTAATCTCACAGGTGATCTGGTCAGGTGGGCAGTCATGCGCCAGGCCTCTAACTTATTTAGTGACAGGTTTTAGGTCAGCCCTGCCCCTTGTTCTTGTGCCTTTAGGTTAGTACACCTTTGAAATGCCAAAAGTAATACCCTCAAAGGGGATTGACCCTCAAGAGAGCACATATCTTCTATCCAGTAATTCAATCCCACCTCATTTTCTCCAATCTTCCTTACTTTCCCTCTTTCATTCCAAATGCACAAGAGAAGCTGCAAATCTGTTGTTCTTGGTAGCATGTGAGATGTTTCTCCCCAGCATTGTCATCAGTTTGACTCAAATAAACTCCTAAAAATTCTTCACAGGTTTGGACAATTCTTACATGGACACATTGCTACATAGTGTCACATTGTTATCCCATTTTCAAGGTGTCTGACTCCCAGAAAGGATGAAACAGCAGAATCTTGAACTGCCGTTTCTTTTATGCTCATATCTGACCTTTGTATGGATACAATCTGATCTAAACCTAGCAGCTTGTGGGCAGGAGTGGAGCATGCGGCATGGGGTACAAACACAGCAAATGATCTTGCTCCTTTTCTATATTTATTCCTCTCAGACTGGATTCCTGCCCCCACCCCCTCAACCTCAGCCCTGCCTCCAATGCAATGCCCATAAATCACTTACACATCAGGACTCCCTTCTCATTTTCTTGGCCCGTTATTCTCAAACTGTAGCAATTTTTCTCCATTTCACTATTTCATCCCTCCTCCCTTCTCTAGTTATTAGTTTCCTTCACATACACCAGGCCTGTGTTAATTATTTATTTTTATTTCTTATAGCCCATCTGAACAACTTCCTCACCTCTTTCTGTCTAGTAGATTCTTTGATAAAGATGCAAGGATGGTCCTTTCTCTAGTTAAACTAAAAGTAACAGTTGATTACAAATCACTGGCAAAAAAAAAAAATGTGAGATGGAAGCTTCCAAACCTCTTGGCTTTGCCTAGCAGTCAGAGGGAAGTAATACCGGAGTTGTAGTAAACAAACAAAAAGGAACCACACAAAAAAGTACTCCCTTTTGCCATTAATCATCCTATTGCTAGTTCTCTGCTCAAGCCCTTACCAGGGCCCACCCTAAAAGACCTGTTGGTACCCTCCTACTCTCCAAATCCTGTTGTTGCAATGCACATTAATTGTATGGAAATTAAACTCTAAGGTAGCTTTAAAGCCCAAGGGGAATTTGAAATTGGGTTCCCTAAGGGGCAAGAACACAAACCAAGCACAGGGCCTTACCAGAGAAGAGGAGTGCCACACTTAGGTAGGTAGATGAGTGTTCAGTGCTTTTAAGCAGCAAGTGACTTCTGCACAGGCTGTCCTTAGCAGAAGGAGGGAATCCTCTGAAGAAAGGTTTGGACTATGGGCTATGCCTTAGCAACCAGGCTGGTTTCCCCAAGTAAGGGTTCCGGTCTATTCCAAAGCCTTATGTGAACTCCGCCTTTTAAAAGTCATATCTCCCAAGAAGGCCTTCATTACTACCGTGTTTCCCCGAAAATAAGACATCCTCCAAAAATAAGACCTACTTACAGGTTTCCTTCTGAGTGAAATATGAGGCATCCCCCCGAAAATAAGCCCCCCCCCCCCCCACTCCAGGCTCTGTCTCAGAAACTTTGTGAAACCTAAACTGCAAGAAGTTGTGACTTGGGTGAAGAATTCATGGGAGAAAATCACTGACAGTTGCATTGCAAATGCACTGGGAGCAGGCTACCTTGACAAGAAGTATTCATTTAAAGACAGTGCTATTGCTAAACATGAGAGATTTGGTCCACTGATTCTGAAAGAAATGGAGTCACAAGAAATTCACCAGGAAATTCAGGAATTGGATTGTTATGATGATGTTCCAGAAGATGATGACATGATTGTCTTTGAGTAAATGAGTAAATTCTTGATACTGTAGGATTCACAGTTTGTCTGGTTTGTGTTGACAACTACCATACTACAGTACGGTATACAGGTAATAAATTTATTTTCATTTAACAATAAATGTGTACCGTATTCTTCTTTATGGAAAAATAAGACAACCCTGAAAATAAGACCCATTTATTCTTTGGAAGCAAAAATAAATATAAGACACTGTCTTATTTTCGGGGAAACAGGGTACGACCATATACCACTTGGGCTATCAATATCACCACTACCTACCATTATTTACATACTAGAGGCCCAGTGCATGAAAGTCTTGCACTGGGGAGAGGGGGGTGCCTAAGCCCAGCCTTCGGCTTCTCGCAGTCAGGACCCTTTGATCCGTATCAATCTGCTCGCTGCTCCTTAGAGCTGCCACGGAGATGGTAGAGGCCCCCACCACCGCCACTCAGCTCGCCAGCCATGAACCAGCTTCTGACTGAGCCGCGCTCCCACTGTAGGATTGCACTGACCACCACGGGGCAGCTTCTGCATTGAGCATCTGTCCCCTGGTGGTCAGTGCACTCTTGATAGTCACTTAGGCTTTTATTCTATATATTCAGTTGTGACTGACCTTCCTTTGAGTTAGTCACTTAGGCTTTTATTATATAGATATAGTTGTGACTGACCTTCTTAATAACCTTGAATTATTAAAGCTATTGTAATTAAAAATCATAACCTACATATCTTTTTTCCATATGAACAACTGTAAACCTTATAAACCTACTTTTGTCCACTCTGTTAGATATTGGGTCGGCAACTAAGTAAGTGCGGGTTTCACACACATATGGCTTCAGTTGAATTTTTAGGTTTGCAGACGTAGTACAAATGTAAAACACATTTTGTATTTGATAGTTGGCTATTCAGCTGTTAATCAGTAAAAAAAGTTTTTTGATCTGTTTTGTAGTTTTTGTTTGGCGTTCGTTGAAAAATGGAAAATCAAAAGGAACATTTTCGTCATATTTTGCTTTTTTATTTCCGCAAGGGAAAAACGCATCACAAGCTCATAAAAAGTTATGTGCTGTTTATGGTGATGAAGCCTTAAAAGAACGGCAGTGTCAAAATTGGTTTGCCAAATTTCGTTCTGGTGATTTTTCACTCAAAGATGAAAGACGCTCTGGTCGTCCAGTTGAAGTTGATGACGCCCTAATCAAAGCAATAATCAATTCGGACTGTCACAGTACAACACGTGAGATTGCAGAGAAGCTTCATGTATCACATACATGCATTGAAAATCACTTAAAACAACTTGGCTATGTTCAAAAACTCGATACATGGGTTCCTCACGAACTGAAAGAATCACAGTTAACGCAACGCATTAGCAGCTGCGATTTGCTAAAGAAACGTAATGAAAATGATCCATTTTTAAAACGACTGATAACTGGCGATGAAAAATGGGTTGTTTACAACAATATCAAGCGGAAAAGATCGTGGAGCAGGCCAGGTGAACCAACTCAAACAACATCAAAAGCTGATATTCATCAAAAGAAGGTTTTGTTATCAGTTTGGTGGGATTACAAAGGAATTGTCTACTTTGAACTCTTACCACCCAACCGAACGATCAATTCTGATGTCTACATTGAACAACTAACGAAATTAAACAATGCAGTTGAAGAAAAGCGGCCCGAATTGACAAATCGAAAAGGTGTTGTATTCCATCATGACAATGCAAGGCCACACACATCTTTGGTCACTCGGCAAAAATTAATGGAGCTTGGTTGGGATGTTTTGCCACATCCACCATATAGTCCTGACCTTGCACCATCTGATTACTTTTTGTTTCGATCTTTACAAAACTCCTTGAATGGTAAAAATTTCAATAATGATGATGATGTCAAATCGTACCTGATTCAGTTTTTTTGCTAATAAAAAACAGAAGTTTTTTGAACGTGGGATTATGATGCTGCCTGAAAGATGGCAAAAGGTCATTGATCAAAATGGGCAATACATTAAAGAATAAAGTTATTTAGTTCCATGAAAAAATTGTCTTTGATTTTCTTTAAAAAATCCGCAATTACTTAGCTGCCGACCCAATAGATAGCTAGATAGATATGCTTATATATATACCAGAGGCCCAATGCATGAAGTTCATGCAAGGACCTTAGCCATGGCCCCAGCCAATGCCACTGCCATAGCTGGAGACCTCTGCTGCCTCTGCCTTGGCCTTCACCCGCTATGGCTTTATCTGGAAGGAAGGACATCTAGAAGGATGTTTAGTCTAATTAGCATATAATACTTTTAGTATTATATATTTACATATAAGAGTATGTATATATATATACATACATACATATGATTAAAATCAAATCTTACATAATAAAAGAGTAATATGCAAACTGACTGCACCTGCACTATGCCCAAGTCATGCCCACCAGCCAATCAGGACAAGTATGCAAATTAACCCAACAAATATGGTGGTTAATTTGCATATCAAGACAGCATAGAAAGAAGCCAAGTGCTGCAGAAGGGAGTGAAGCTGGGAAGAAGCAAGCAAGTGGGCAGGGGAGAAGGAATGGAAGCAGGCAGGCTGGGGGAGAAGGAATGGAAGCAGGCAGGCTGGGGGAGAAGGAAGGGAAGCAAGCAGGGCAGGGAGATGGAAGTTGAGCAGGTGGGGTGGGTGAGAGGGCAGCAGGAAGCCCTATTGCAGGAATCTTCCTGCAATGTGCTACTAGTGTATACATAAGATTAGAAGTAAGGCTTCTCAAGGAGTGACATTTAAGCTAGGATGAAGAAAAAGCAGAAATGACCTAGGCTGAAGGAGAACAGAAGAAGGGCATTCATGTTTCCGAGTGTGGCTGGAGCAGGGAGTGAAGAAAGGGCTAGAGACCTGAGCTGGCTCACCTCAGTGTAGGTCCTTGAAGCTTGCTTGTCCTGGGTAAATGAGAGAGATGGAACCAGGAAGACACCTGGATTCCCAGCCCAGGCTCTAAACTCAGTGTTTTAGGTACATTATCATAGTCAAAACAGTGACTGCTTCCCCAGGATCTGCCATGGCATAGACAGTGTAGTCTTACCCTATGACCACTAGAGCAAAAGATTATTAGGACTTGAAACCAGACCCAAATGCTTAGCAGTTATTTGATGTTGGCTAATACAGTGGTGCCTCGCATAACGAACGCCTCGCACAGCGAACTTTGGACAGGTTTTTCATGAAACCATCGGCCAAAAAGCAGAAAATGGATGAAGATGTGCAAGATTCGGTAGACTCTACTTAGTCTGTCTTAAAATTTAAAAAATGTGTTTTTTTTTTAAATTATGTTTTTAGATGTATCTAAATAAAAATATGTCATCTTAGTATATTTTATGCTACAGAACGAATTATTTTTTTTAACATGTATTGTTATGGGAAAACGCGTTTCACATAACGAACTTTTCACATAACAAGCTTGCTCCTGGAACGAATTAAGTTCGTTGTGTGAGGCACCACAGTATATAAGTTCTCTTTGCCTCTGTTTCCTCATTTCTAAAGTGGGAGTAATGATCACACCCATGCACAAGGTCATTGCGAGCATTAACTAGGTAATACGCACGGAGTTCCTAGAAAGATGCCTGGCATATGGTAAGCACTCAATAAATATTAGCTGTTGCTATTATTATCATGTGACAGGGGCCAACACACACATTGGATATGTATCCCATCCATCCAGTAGTCTAAAAATAAAAATGCATTATTGTGCCCATTTTACAGATGGGAAAGTGAAACTCAGAAGGTTTTGAGAACATCCTAACTCGACTTGGTTAATTTAGTGACAAAAGCAAAACTGAAATATCTTTTCTCAAGCTTCAAAGTTCATATTTTTCTGTCTGATCAGAATGAGTAGCTTCTCTTTGAAGCTGTGCAGTGTGGGAACAAAGGATAGAAATGACTACATGTTTCCTCGTTAAGCAAAATGTCTCAAACTAGTTGACCTCCCAGATTGGCATTTGTGAAAAAAAAAAAAAAAAAAAACTTCTGATCAAACATTGGCATTATGTCAAAGCACAATTCACATAACTTATAAAAAAAATAAAAAATGAAAAAAAATGAAAAAAAAAACACATTTATTTTTCTACGAAGCTCAAAGTACTGGGAAGTAGACTTCTCTGAATAAGCAATTTAAACTATGCTCTTTTTAGAAATCCATTAACAACACATTGTTCATTTTCAGAGAATATTTATTTTCCTCCTGCTGCCAACAAATAGTAAAACTGTAATGACTTTTTTTTGCTGGTTCTTTTATGCCAACTTACATTTCAAAACACAATGGCAATATATAGCTCACCGAAATCCAATATGTGTCTAAATGCATATTCTGTTCTAGATGAATCCCTGAAGAATAGTTAGAAATAAAAAATTTACAAATTTTCCTGTAATAGCGGGTTTGTTTAAATGTAAAAAGCGATGCCATCCTCTGGAAACCAGAGGCAAATTGGGCAGTTTTTAATGCAACCGGAGGGAGAAAAGAGATAGTTAGCACTGCTAGAGTCTCTTTCTTCTTTCTCATTTATTCTGCAGTGGTCACCAGGTTGTTGAACCACTGCAGAACCATGGCATTGGGTTTGGAGGTGAAATAGACCCTAGGGAAAAATCATGTCTTCCTTCCTCCTTCCCTGGGGAAAAACTTAACTCTAGAGACTTTCACTGACCTTTTCAAGGTCATAGAGCTAGATGGTGGCTAATGATCAACAAATATGTACTAAGCCCGGTGACTGATAATGGCATGCTGGGAAAGCTGGGGAGGTTAAAATATTTAATTACCCTGACCATTCCCTGTAGAAGTAATGATTTGTAACTCCTTAGTGGTTTCTGATAACAGTGTAAATATCTGGTTGCACAGAAATTTCAAAATACTTCTCTGCTAATACACAATGATTTAGCACTAAGCGGATAGTTTTTATATGTTTTTTATCTCACTTTTTCCCCCCCTGTGGGATATGAAAAAAACCTCAACAAAATCAAGCATGCTGGCATGTAAATTATCTCTTTTTTAAATTGTTGAACTGGGATTCTTCTCTAAAAGGATAGCAGCATGAAGGGGAAAAAATTAAGACAACTGGATTTTAGTTATAGCTCAGCTGCTTTTGTTGACTTAATCACAACATGAAACTCTAGCTCTATGTTGGCTTACCTGCAAGCAGGTGATAAGGAAGAACCTCATATACATAGGCAGAAATGGGGTTTGAAAGTTTGTTCCACATAAATTTAAGCTTTATTCTTTTAAAGTATTATTAGTTTGGTCCCATTAGCAAAGAAATTGGACAGAATAAATAATTAACCATTAACCATCCTAATAAAGAGGAAATATACTAATTGACCATCATGCCCTCACAAATATGGAGGCGCCCGCAGCCAATAAGAAAAGAATATGTTAACTGACTGCAGCACCATCAAAGATGGTGGTGCCCAGTCCCCTCAGCTCCACTGGGGCGGTAGGCTTGTGGCATGGCTGGGCCCGCCCCCAGGTGGATCCGGCCATTCCGGGTGCCTGCCTTGGGAGTCCCCCAGTCCCCTCAGCCCCCCAAACGCGTAGAGCTGGCCTGAGGTGCAGGCAAGCCTCAGATGTCAGCTGCCCAGCCAATGCCTGAGGTGCAGGCAAGCCTCACTGCTGGCCTTGGCAGCAGCAGAGGTATGATGGGGGCGTCGCCTTCCCCCGATCACCGGGTCACCTCCTGCGGCTGAGGGTTCCTGGACTGTGAGAGGGGGCAGGCCAGGCTGAGGAACAGCCCCCTCCAGTGCATGAATTTTCATGTACTGGGCCTCTAGTACTCCATAAGATTAATAATTTTTTTGTTTATTTTTCTTTCTATATTACGTTTGCCAGTTTTGTTGTTCTGATGATCACTCTCTTCCTCCTGTTTACTTCCTGCACCATCATCATCATCACCATTCTTATACACTGTTGATTGTAGTGTGCTGGAAACATGCAAGCATTTTACATCCAATATCTCTTCTGGTTCCCACAACATCCTATAATACTAGAGGCATAGTGCACAAAATTTATGAATGGGGGTACCTCAGCCCAGCCTGCACCCTCTAGCAATCTGGGACCCCTCAGGGATATCCAACTGCGGGTTTAAGCCCAAACTTACAGGGATCCCTGTGGGATTGGGCATAAACCAGCAGTCAGACATCTCGCTCACAGTTTGGGACCGCTGGCACCTAACTGCTCAACTGCCTGCCTGATCACCCCTAACCACTCTGCCTGCCTGCCTGATCACCCCTAACAGCCTCTGTCTCAGCCCCCAGCACAGCAGAATGATGTCTGGAAGGTTGTTGGGCTGTCCAGTCTAATTAGCAAATTACCGTTTTATTATTATAGACTAGAGGTCCAGTGCATGAAAACTCTCAGCCCAGCCTGCATGCTCTCACAATCTGGGACTCCTTGGATAGGGTCCAGTCCCATTGTAGCATGGCTCTGGTTCCCCAGGCCTGTGGGCCAGGAGGGAAGGACCAAGAGGCCAGTCCAATAGTTGCATGGTTCTGGTTCCCCAGATCCTGGGAATGTGGGGAGAGACCAAGATTCCCAGATTGCAGCATGGCTCTGGTTCCACAGAGCCTGTGGGCCAGGGGTAGGGACCAAGAGGCCAGTACGATGGCAGCATGGCTCTATTCCCACAGCTCCCTCCCACCACCACATCACAGGTGGCTGGGACCCAGAATTGACTCTTGCTGCAGGCTTCCAAGACCCAGGACTGACTCCCACCATGGGCTGCCAGGACCTATGACTGACTTCTATCATGCTGGCCAGAACCCTAGCATGGTGTTTGGTTGTCTATCTGGACCTTCAGGTCATGATGGACCCTGGTTCTTTATATATTTGGATGAGTAGCATAACCACCAATTTCTAGCTGCGGAAACTGAGGTGTACAAAAGATATGTGACTTCCCAAGGTCACACCCAGGGTAACCGACCATTTCAGTTTGGCCTTTTGATCATCCTAGACACTAGTATGTGTGTGTGTGTGTGTGTGTGTGTGTGTGTGTGTGTGTGGTGTCTGCTTGTCTTAAATTTAAAAACTCTTGCTCTTACAGATTACCTAAGAACAGAAACCTAAATATTTAGTTAAGTATCATAGACAAAAAAAAAAAACTAGCATTAAATGAAACAAATAAACACACACACACACACACACACGCAGCAAAACAAGTTGGGTGCTACAGTAATTATTTTTTCATTTAAGGTGTTAAAAGTAGCTTCATATGATGTGCTTTGATTGGCAAAGATTTTTCTCAAAGTTTTATTGTTTTCTTTACCTTGGGTAGGGAAGGCTATTATTATAATAATTTCTTCTTAATAGAAAAATTAGAAGACTTTTTCCTGACCTGTAAATAATGACAATTCTGACCTCAGGCTAATTTGAAGGTAATTACCTATGTCCATGCAGGGGAACTATATTGAGGAAAACACAATTTTTCCATCTCCTTATAATGTCAACTATGAAGCAGTATCTCTTGAACACCTTTGCTTTTAAATAAATAATTTAGTGGACTAATCAAATGGACAACATTCTTCCAATGAAAATGTAATTGTGTAAAATAATTGAGAATAATAATTGATTATACTTATTGAATACTCAGTAGTCAAGCATTGTGTTTCATACATTATACATGCATTTACTTACTTAACCACTTCAAAATGCATGAGAAGGCTACCATCCCCATTTTTCCAATAAGAGAGAACATTCAGAGATGTCAAATCACTGATTAGAGATCACAGAGCTGGAAGTGGAAGTGCCAGGATTTGAACCCAAGCAACAGAGGCCATGTCCTTAACCACTAGGTTAAACCTCCTTTCCATTCCTTTAGAATAAAATCTAGAAACCAGTTTTGGTAAAGAAATCCTCAAATGTATCCATGTTCTAATCTCGAGAACCTATGAGTGTTACCTTACATGGGAAAAGGGACTTTAGGATGTAGTAAAGTTAAAGACCTTGAGATTGAGAGATTATCCTAGATTATCCAGGTGGGCCCAATGTAATCACAGGTTTTCATGAGAGGGATCCACGAAGAGTCAAAGTCAGAGGAAAGACATCTATCTATCTATCTATCTATCTATCTATCTATCTATCTATCTATCTATGTATCTATCAATCTATCATCTATCTATATGAAAGGCTAAGTGACCCTCGACTATCTGACCAGCCAGTACATACAATATGATGCACACTGACCACCAGGGGGAAGACACTCAGTGCAGGAGCTACTTGACAGTGGCAGTTCTTGTTTGACGCACCCCAGAACCAGAGGGAATAATTTCCTTTCGGTGTTCACAAACCCATGCACCAGGCCACTAGTGTGATGATAAGGATGAAAGCAGAGGTTGGAATGATGTGCTTTGGAGATGGAGGAAGGGGGTACATACCAAATAATACAGGCATCCAAGAGAACCTGAAATAGGTAGTCAATTGATTTTATCCACAACAGCCAATAATTTTTTACTTCAACTTTCTCTAGACACTTTCCCACTGCCTGTTTACCTAGTTTAACCTATCATTTTATATTGCTATAATGATGTCTAATTTTTTTTTCAAGTATTCAATTGCTTCTCCATTTTCTCCAACTTCCAAAGCAAAATAACCACAATGTAAGCTTCCAAGATCCCCTTGTAGCTACAGATGAATTCTCCCCTTTTGGGAATATCACTCTGTCATCTTACCTCATCTTGGTAACTGTCACTCCCATTGTTCTATTGAAATTATAAAGCTGTCTTTTATCTTGACTAAAGTTAAGTTCCTTGAGAGCAGAACTGTGCTTTTTCATATATGTCAACCCCATGGTACGTGGTACTGTGTTCCATTCAGAAAGACCACAATAATATATGTTCTTTTCTGCCTTTCTTTTCTTGTTGGTGAAAATATGTTTTAAAATTCCTGTGCAAGTTTCATGGCCTTTTAGAATTATATATTTTATTTATTTATTTTTAAATAAGGGAGAAGAGCATATTCTTTTACAGCAAAAACTACAGAAGTATTATAAATGCTGGGAAAATAAATATAAGTAGAGGCATCAAATAATGTCTCAGACTTAATTCACACTGTCCCCAAATAATAAGTTCTCTTTGGAACTTCTCTGATTTCTCCTCCAGCTGAATTTCCATAATAAGTTATCACTGTCTAAACAGAAAGACAGCAATGCAAAGCCCTTCCTCTGTCACTTCATAAAAAGTAAATACTGACCTCTTAAGCACTCTCGCTAATCCTGTGGATATTTGTTTTGTGTGTCAGTGTGACTTAATGGAACTTTAGAGTCTTAAGCGAAATGCATGGTCTTTAATTAACTGTATGATTTAGGATAAATTTCTGTCTCATTTCTTCAACTGTATAATGGGGGTAAAAATAACATAAAGAAATGCATATAAAACCACATCAGTGTCTACAAATAGTGTACAAAACATTATTGCTTAATTATTCCAGTAGCCTCCCTATCAACTTGTTTCAAAGAATAAAAGGATAGCAGCAAGTTTCTGAGGTTCTACATGCTGTGTCATTTAATGAGGCATACCTGAATGACAATGAGTGGTAATGTCTCCATAATCAGCTGTGTCAAGTCCATTCACACTGGTAAAGCATCCCTGCCTCCACAATTCACTTCATGTAGACAGGGAATAATGTGGGGATTGTAAACACGCCTACTAAATGAATTCATACTGTTCTGCATTAGATCTTGGAATTGAGTAAAATCCCAGAGAATATTTCAATGACATATTATCTATTATTTTGAAATCACAATTACTAACTCACCTCAAATTTCTTAGAGGATATATTGACTCATTAAACAAAATAATTCCATTTTAATTAGACTTTAATACCATGTGAATAAAAATATATTTATTATGTAAAGCACTGAATATACTAGGAGGTGTAATAGTGATGCTAAAATTTACCCCTATGCTTAGGAAAGAGAAAAGGAAAGAGTCAGCGGAAAGGCAAGTAAAACATGGAAGAGAGGATGCTGCAGGTTGTTTTCTCCAAATATGGCTGCAATAACATCTCCCAGCCCACATTCAACCTGACCTCATTCAGGAGGAGGAGGTTATTTCTCTGCCCTTTTGAAGCTGGGTGGTTCTGTGACTGCTTTAACCACTATAGTTTAGCCGAGAGGACACTATCACAGTTCTGCTCAGTGTTTTTTACTTGCCTGGACATTTCTGCTTCCTGCCCCTTAGAATGTTCCCTTTGGCAAAACCAGATGCCCTGTCAGTTCTGTCACCCTGGGACAGCCATATTTTTTTTTTTTTTTTTTTTTTTTTTATGGGCTAGGGAATCAGAACTAGCTATTTTGGTGGTACTTATTTACCATGGGTTTTTCTTATTGTGAGCATCTCATCCTACAATGAGAGTGATCTAAGAGTGTTTAGACCAGTGTTTTTCAACCTTTTTTGGGCAAAGGCACACTTGTTTCATGAAAAAAATCACGAGGCACACCACCATTAGAAAATGTTAAAAAATTTAACTCTGTGCCTATATTGACTATATATAAAGTAATTCTCTTGAATAGGAATCAAATAAACACAAAGAAAGTATTTTATAATTACTTTATTATGAAATATTAAGTAAACAAAATAGTGAAAAATTATAAAATTCTTGTCTTGTCTGCACCTATGGCACA
The DNA here is from genome assembly GCF_964339955.1 of Pipistrellus hanaki. Lineage (NCBI taxonomy): Eukaryota > Metazoa > Chordata > Mammalia > Chiroptera > Vespertilionidae > Pipistrellus > Pipistrellus hanaki. Next base: position 22,333,631 of record NC_140508.1, read on the forward strand.
CCAGGCAACATCTCTTGTCTGCACCTATGGCACACCAGGCAACATTAGTGTGCCACGGAACAGCAGTTGAAAAACGCTGGTTTAGACATCAGTTTTTTCATACAACATGTCTATGAATTCACACCAATCACTTTATCTGGTGCTCAACTGAAGAAACAACCTCCCTTACACTGGAATTTGAAAAATATTGTCTCTGCTGAGCTTATTAAGAAATGTTGGTATCCAATACAAAAACTCGTAATGAATTTTCAAGGTTAATTCTGACTTAACGAGGTTTCATGCTGACTTTAGAATCTCACAACCACGTGTGCTATATAGTGTGGCAATGATAATGACATGATTGATAATGATAGTGATGATAGATGATATAGGAGGAGCACAAAGATCACATGTCAACAAAAAATAGATTTGGTTTATAAATAGGCTCTTGCTATCTTTTAGAAATCTGAATGTTAATGATTATTAACTGAACCATAATTCAATTATGCTTAAAACATGTCTATACTTCCAGTGAATAAAAAATGATTTCATTCTTAGAGAGTCTACCACCCAAGTTGAAAAAAAAAAAAAAAAAAAAAAAACACAAACCACAGAATCGATTCTAGCTAAATCTAATTTAAATAAACTCTTTAAGACTTCAAAAATGAAAGATTCAAGTTAAAGGCAGTTTTTACCAAGTCACGTCTTTAAAAGTTTTCTTTAGGGGAAAAGAAATCAAAGGCACTAACATCCTCCACACTCAATGATCATTAATGTCTTTATATATGTTTCTTACTACTACAAAAAGACTCAACATAGTGCTAAATTTTGTAAAAATATAAAATGGGGTTCTTGTCTGCTAAATACGGTTGTACACTTCTGTGTTTGGGAATATATCTTTCTTTCTGAGTTCCTGTTATTGTTGGCATAGTTGTAGGTAAAGGTAGTTTTATGAAATCTATGATTAATCAATGTTTTATTCAATATTAAGTTTTAAAATTAATTTTATTACAAAAATTTGTTAGGGAAAAATAATTAGAACATACAGATATCAAAAAGAATGCCATCAGCACTAGCCAGTTTGGCTGAGTGGATAGTGTTGGCCTGTGGACTGAAGGGTCCCAGGTTCAATTCATTTCAGGTTCAATTCCCAGTAGGGAGTGTGCAGGAGGTAGTCAATGATTCTCTCTTATCATTGATGTTTCAATCTCTCTCTCCCTCTCCATTTCTCTCTGAAATAAATAAATAAATATATATATTAAACGGCCATCAAATCACTAACCCCGAACCTCCTAATATGTTATTATCATTATTAATACCTTGGTGTTTACAGAAGAGATTATTTTCTTTCCATTTAGAGATTTATTTTAAAACTGGAAATATGTGTTATAATTTTATAAACTGATTTTCTGGATGAATGAATATCTCTAAGATGATCTCTGTTTACATCTAGGTTTCATTCTCAAATCCCTCTCATTTGACATATTTTCACTCTTTGGCATCAAGTATCTAGTAGCAAAAGTCATTCCATGGCTCACATTGAATACTTATTTTGAATAAAGGTCAAGTAATACATAATCAATCCCAAAGCTCTCTCTGAGGAAGTGAGAAGACAAATACAGTTTAGTACAGTGAAAAACAAAACAGAATTTGAATGTCAGAGTTAGAAGTAGCAGATCTAAAATGGCAAAAGGATGTGAATGGCTAGCAGGTTAGCCACAGGCAGGAACAGCAGTAAATATCTAAGCCAGTGGTTCTCAACTTATAGTCCCCAATCAGGAGCATCAGTTTCATCTGAGCCCAAATTTGGTGCTCCTCCAGACTTACTGAATCAGAATTTCTGGGAGATGAAACCCATGAATCTATGTATGCACAAGCCCTTTCGGTGACTCTAATGCATGCTAAACTTTGAGTAACGGTGCCTCAAGCCAATAGTTAGGAGAACCACAGTCCAGATTGCATATTAAATCCTTCTGGGGGCTTTTGAAAATTCACTGTTGCCTGGACATCATCCAAACCCAAGTAAATTAGAGAATCCCAAGTTAGTAGATGAACATTTGTATTTTTTATAAGCATCCTAGGTGATGTTAATAAACAACCAAGACTGAGAACTATTGGTATAACACATATATCAATCTAATAAAGAAAGAACTTGGGCTGAGAACTTCAGTATATTTGACCATAGTAGCTGAATGCTTGCACACATGTAAATGAAGTATGACTCAAGTGCACAGTAGATGAGTGGCTAAAAAAAGCTGTGGTACATTTACACCATGGAATACTATGCAGCTGTAAAAAAAGAAGGATCTCTTACCCTTTGAGTCAGCATGGAGGGACCTGGAGAGAATTATGCTAAGCAAAATAAGCCAGTTAGAGAAAGACCAGTATCATATGATTTCACTCTATGAAATTTCATATGTGAAATCTGATGGACAAAATAAACTGTTGGACAAAATAGATCCAAGACATGGAAGCATGGAACAGACTTTGGAATCTCAGAGGAAAGGCGAGGATAGATGGGTAGGAAGAGATCAACCAAAAAACTTGTATGTATATACCCTATTTCCCCGAAAATAAGACAGTGTCTTATATTAATTTTTGCTCCCAAAGATGTGCTCGATCTTATTTTCAGGGGATGTCTTATTTTTCCATGAAGAAGAATACGGCACACATTTATTGCTAAATGAAAATAAAGGAAATTTATTACCTGTATACCGTACGGTAGTACGGTAGTTGTCAACACAAACCAGACAAACTGTGAATCCTATAGTATCAAGAATTTACTCATTTATTCAATGACAATCATGCCATCTTCTTCTGGAACATCATCATAACAATCCAATTCCTGAATTTCCTGGTGAATTTCTTGTGACTCCATTTCTTTCAGAATCAGTGGACCAAATCTCTCATGTTTAGCAATAGCACTGTCTTTAAATGAGTACTTCTTGTCAAGATAGCCTGCTTGCAGTGCATTTGCAATGCAACTGTCAGTGATTTTCTCCCATGAATTCTTCACCAAAGTCACAACTTCTTGCAGTTTAGGTTTCACAAAGTTTCTGAGACAGAGCCTAGGGGAGGCCTTATTTTCAGGGGGATGCCTTATATTTCACTCAGAAGGAAACCTGTAAGTAGGTCTTATTTTTGGAGGATGTCTTATTTTCGGGGAAGCACAATATGCATAATCCATGCACATAGACAATAGGGTGGTGAAGGCTTGGGGTGGGGGGTGGGGTGGGCGATAAAGGTCAATGGAAGAAAAAGGGGGATATATGTAATACTTTCAACAATAAAGATTTTTTAAAAATAAAACAAATTAAGTATAATTTACTTTATTTCACTTCACTGATCTAAGAGTTTTCTCAAATTCTTAATATTTACACTAATAAAAGAGAAAGATGCAAATTGACTGTACCTCCGCAATGCACATGAGCCAATTAGGAGTATGTAAATTAACCCAACAAAGATGGTGGGTTAATTTGCATACACAGGTGTGGAGCAAAGACTAAAGGCTCTGGCCCAAGAGAAGACTGAAGACTGAAGTGGTGGGACAGAGAAGCCTCACTGCAGCTAGAGCAGAGAAGCCTAGACTCCAGGCTTGACTTCTCAGCTGAGGCTGGAGCAAAGGCCTGGGTCCCGGATGCCGGTGCCGGAGGAAAACTGGTGCCAGCAGCCAGGGGAACAAAGGCCTTTTGCACGAATCTTTGTGCTACAGGCTTCTAGTTCAGGAATAATTAAATTAAAAAACACATATCTTCCATCACCTTTGACTATTCATATAAACATATTCCATCTGAAAAGAGGTCATATTATTCAACCTCATCATAATTTCCTCTCTAGTCTTTGTATGTTAAAGTGTATCTAAACAGAATAGCAATAGTCATGCCTCAAGTTACTCTATAATGATGAACCAAAAGAAGACTTAAATTCTGGCTATGTACACTTTTAAATTGGAGAACATTTAACCCCACTATAATCAAGTTCTTTGTGCATAAGTAGCCCTCACTTATTTAAGGTGGTTCAAATTTGTATTTTTTGATTTTCTGATGGTGTGAAAGACATGCACATTCAATAGAAACTATACTTCAAACTTTGAATTTTGATCTTTTCTTAAGCTATGGATTATGAGGTATGATGCTGCCTTCATACTCCTTCCTGGTTCTGGACAACCTGCAGCAGGCACATGATTATTAGGTAACCAACCAAGACTCTACAGTGCACTATGGTGATAGCATATTTTGAATATTGTGTTTTCTGTTTTTGCATCCCATCATGTCTACAAAATGCCCATCTATGTGTCTTGCTTTTGGTGAGAAGAGAAGGACAGCAATTACTCTTGAGATGAAACTCAGGAAAATTGCCCAGCTGAAGGCTAATATCAGTGTTCTGAGCATATTTAAGGTAGCTAGACTAAGCTATGATGTTTGTTAGGTTAGGTGTTTTAAATGCATTTTTGACTTACAGTATTTTCAAATAACACTGAGATTTTTCAGATTATTACTTTATTGTAAGTGGAGGAACATCTGTATATAAATAATTATAAATGTAAATGTAAATATAAATGTAAATAGAAGTAGAAATATAAAGTATAAACAAACATATTTATAGGAATGTTGAATATATAACTTTAAATATTGTTGCTACTTTCAGACTGGTCAAGGAAGAAGAGGGTATAATGTCATTATCTGAAATTGACACCAGCTGTCTCATAACAATAACCATGTGCATTCTTATCCTGCTGGCCAATCAAAAGCAGCCATCTCTTTAAAAGCAAACATCTGCTGCCCATTTATAGTAATTTCTACTTGAAAACAGGTTTATCAAAAACAACTTAAGTTTTGCCAACACTGAACATGTGCTTCCAGAAAAATTATTTTTCTGCCTCAACTATACTGTGATTTCTAACTCCTTATCCCCAACACTAACTCCTTGTCCCCAATATATATATTTCACCCCCACCCCCGCAGGAATATCTATATCTTTTCTTCATTGTGCTGAACAAAGATAGTTTTCCTTTGTCTGTTTATTCTCCTCATACCTCCTGGAATGTGTTAACCTCTTAGTGGTTATAGAAGCCAAGTTGCTTGGGGTTAGAATTTAAAAAGTAAGAACTCATTAAATCAACAAATGGTATTAAATTCCATTGTTGTTGCTATTATTGCTATTTCTTACATAATAAGACAGATAGTTATCATTCAAAATTCAGGATCCTGCTGGCATGCTTGAAGTCTAATTTATACATTTTAGTTGTACAAAATCAGAAGGAAATTGGAGAGACTGAAAATCTAATTCAGAGTGAGAAAGGATATAGAAAGACTGAATCTGTTAATCAATTTCCTAGTGTACATTCTTGGTAGCCTATGATTAAGTCACTGCCCTTTTTTAACAATCTGGTATTGTAAGACCTATTTTCCTAATTACTCCCAATTTAAAAAGGGCCATAAACAAAGAATGTAAGGTTAGCTAAAGGCACTACCTAGAACAGGCTCTAACTTCCCCATTCTTTCTGACTCGGAAGGGGCTGTGAAAGCCCACCCAAAAGCCTGGTAGTTAGGAAACAGATAGAAAACAAAGAAACCATATATATATATATGGCAATCTCATTGTATCATTTGTTCAGGCTTTGGATCTTTGTATCCCCTGAGCCAGCAGCACTGCTTAATTAAAGGTCTCTCCTGACACCTCCCAGTGCTTAACTGTTGCCTTTTTCATGCCAATTCCATAACAGGAGTATTTGCTATTCTCAAGTATTCAGAGAGAGACATATATATAAAGCCAGCCACCGGAATGCGGTAATGAAGAGAAAGAACAGTTGTTATGACACCCACTGCAGCCAGTGAACTAGCCAGATCAGGGGGTGGGGCCAGCTGGCCAACCTCCTGCAGCCCCTCCCCGCCCCAGCCCTGCCTCCAATTGCCCCCCCCCCCACCTTAATCAGTGGTGGGGCCCTCCAGCCAATAGCCTACAGCCCTTCTCCCTAGTTGCTCTGGCTCTGATAGGGCCCCAATTGGGGAGAGGGGCAACCAGCCAATCTTCCACTGACCTCCCAACAGGCCCAGACCAGATCTGCCCCAATTAGGGCCAGGCCAGCTGGACCCAACCCAGGCAAAAATTCATGCACTGGGCCTCTAGTAATTCAATAAAAACAAATGTGACATGCCATTTATGCCACTGACAGTGTTGAAGCTCCACTCCACTTTGCAATTTTATTATATATAGAAGAAAAAATCACTATAAGTTCATTCATGGGAGCTGAATTTCTGCTGCATTTCCATCTCTATATGGTTAAGATGACAAACTCCCTCTACCAAGGAGTTACCAAATAAAATCTTGTGGACAAAAAGGGGCCAGATGCTAATTTGACTAACTCAGGGAAGGCATCTATGATGGCCTTGCAAACTCAGAGATCTATAGTAACACTACAAAGGATGTTCTTAAATTATTATTTTTTAAATTAAAAAGCAGTCTATGGTGATATCTTCCCTCATAAAGATAAACTTTGACCATAATTAGGCCTATTATCTTTTGGAATCTATGTTAATATACCTTTGGAGGTCAGGGTAACTTGTAACTTCCCTTTTATTAGACCCCTCAGGACACAACAAACCACCAGAGCCCCAGAGCACAGACCACAGATTCCCCGCATTGTGGTTGTTATTGTGTTGTTGACTTAGCTATCCTGCCCCCATCTAAGTAAAAGAAGCATATGTTTATCATTTTACTTTTTATCCAATATCAGAAGTTTCTCCATTTTCCTTTCTCCCATCTCCCTAATCCAGCGTTTTTCAACCGCTGTTCCGCAGCACATAGTGTGCCGCGAGATGTTGCCTGGTGTGCCGTGGGTGCAGACAAGACAAGAATTTTATAATTTTTCACTATTTTGTTTACTTAATATTTCATAATAAAGTAATTATAAAATACTTTCTTTGTGTTTATTTGATTCCTATTCAAGAGAATTACTTTATATATAGTCAATGTAGGCACAGAGTTAAATTTTTTAACATTTTCTAATGGTGGTGTGCCTCGTGATTTTTTTCATGAAACAAGTGTGCCTTTGCCCAAAAAAGGTTGAAAAACACTGCCCTAATCTATGACCAATGGATTTCATGTAACCCACTTATGTCTCCTCCTTTGATGGTAATTTATAAAAAAAAAAAAAATAGGTGAAAAACTGCCATTCTCCGGAGCATTATCTCAATATGCTGAGATTCTGTTTCCTGGCAATTGCTGACAGTTTAGCTCAAATAAACTCACAAAAATTCTTTACAGGTTTGAATGTTTTCTTATTTTAACACCCAAAATCACAGTTGTAAAGGTATTTATAAAACCATCTATACAATTCATTTTCTATTTTAAAAGTCAGCATCTGTTTGCAAGTTATAAGAAGTCCAGAGAAATGTTCTTAAATCTAGTGATATGAAATTGCTCTAAGGTCTGAGGATCTTCTTCTGGGAACAAAAAGAAATGTATCATTACGAATCTTTATGAATTTCTTTTATTTTTCCACCTTCCTCCAGGAAGAATCCTGGAAAGCCATCTTTCTAGTTCAGTAAGGAAAGGATCATGTGTTCATATTTCCATCTTGAGTTTGTCATGGCATTTTCAGTGTTGTTTTCAAGAGTAATAAGTCCTATAAAATGCCAGTCAAAACCCACCAGCAGGGAATGTGTTGGAAGCTGTTACATAATCAGCATGCCTATTTCAGCACAACACAAGTGGCATTTTTCATGTCAAAACTGAATTCACAACTTTAAATCTCAGATTTCCTGTGCCTCCAGGTTACCATGGAAGCCAGGACTGGGGCAATCTGAGCAGCCTGAGTCAAAGCCCAAGTGTCTCATTGCCTAATGGAGTCATTTCACTTTCCCAGGTTTCCTTCCCCTGAGTAATAGAATTACTGGGAGGAGGCAGGAGGGAAGGATAGAGCAGAACACTTCTGACAGGTGCAGAAAAGACTGCAGAAACTCTCAGCGCAAGCATGCACTCAGAATTTCTAATCTGACATTTATCTTAGAAATTTGAATGCTGATGTAGTACTATTATACATTATATTATATTCTCTACCTGACCACCCAACACTCATTTACTAAAAGACTGAAATCCCATTGCACTGTGTTCTGAGCTTATGTTCTAGTTGACGGAAAAGGCATTGGGCCAGCATGCTATAATCTTCTAACATGCTTTCTCCATGGTATAGCCACATAAGATGTTAAATGATGTGGGTAATGAAGCTCCTTGAGTTTCCTTAGTGTTTCCTCTCCCAGGCTTTAGTTAGACATTATATTATTCCCTTATTAGTTGATGATGTAGGGAGAAATAAAAAGTAAGTAAGAAGGAGGAGAAAAACTGGTGACCAAAGTGAGAGGAGGAGAATACAGGAAGAAAGAAAACATGGAGAAAGAAGAGGTGGAAGTCAAAAGAAATAAAAAAGAAGAAATACAAGAAAAAGAAGAGAGAAAAAGCCCTTGCCTATTTTGCTCAGTGGATAGAGCATTCGGTTCAATTCCAATCAAGGGCACATACTTGGGTAGCAGCCTCAATCCACAGCGCTGGGTCATGATGGAGGCAACCAATTGACAGGTCTTTCTTACATAGATGGATGTTCCTCTCTTCTCTCTCTCTGTTTCCACCCTCCACCCCACTTTCACTCTCTAAAAATCAATGATTAAATATCCTCAGGTGAGATTTAACAAGAAAAAAAGGGAGGAAGGAAGGGAAATAGGAGAAAGAGAGAAAGAGGGGTATCCTTTTACAGATTTTTGTTTGCTTGGTATTCCACGAATCTGTTTTTCCTTCTGTAGCATGCAGCTTCAGTTAATAAAACAGTATTTCTGAACTTCTTGAAATTTCATATCCTATAAAGACTCTAAATAACTATTTACATTTGTTATATGGAATAAAAAGTTGTTTAGAATTCAATTCTGTGGCCCCCTCCCCTTGCCCCTGCATGTAATTTTAACCATGATACTTTCTTAATTAATTAAACATTCTCCTTCTGCAGTATTTATCTTCTTCTACCCTTTATTAGACTTTTACTTTAAAATTATTCAATCCATAGCTCAAAAGAATATGACACTAAAGGCAAACTTTTGAACTAAAAACAAAAGAAACAGGATTTTAATAAATTGAAAATGATATTGATACACTATATGTACACACACACACAAACTACATTTCACAGGCTATAGCACTATGGATCATAAAATGCACCATTATTTTATGTACTACCAAGAAAGAAAGAAAAAAAATTATTACTCATTATATTAAGACATAATATCAGTTACACAGAGTGCACTCATTGCAGATCTTACCCCATAAGGAAGCATCAGACAAAACCAAACAGAGAGACGTACAAAATAGCTGACCAGTATTCTTCAAAGGATCAAAATCATAAAAGACTAATGAATGCTTACACATTGGAGGAGACTAGTAAGAAATAACAACTAAATGCAATTTAAGATTCTGGATCTTATCCTGGAACGGAAAGAAAAATTAGTAGAAAAATTCACAAAATTCAAATAAAGTCTCAAGTTTAGTTAATGATATATCAATGCTAATTTATTGTTCATTATAATTATCAAATACTTTTCTAAGATATTAACATTAGTGAAAATGGATGAGAAAAACAATAAATTTTGGAATTCTTTTTGAAAATGTCCTGTAAATCTAAAATTCAAAATAAAACATCAAAAATCTGAAAATAGTGTATTTAAATCATTTGTATAATTATACAGAAACTTAGGTATGATTATACAAACAATTATCTCCACATGACCGTGTATTATTTGTTTATTATTTGAAGAACAATATGGTGTGAGAAATTGTTCTTTGATAGGTATATAATCCCTGAATTCCAGCTTTGTTTTTGATCAAATTCACAGGACACATCCTATAATTCCTTAAAATAATCTCTTGGTTTTTGTTTTCTCCAATCTTCAAGATGAAATTTTTGGACTAAGTTGTTCTTAGGGGCTGTTACACAGCAAATATTCTCAGCATCTATGTTAATAATTCAGCAGAATATATCAAAATTCCACCTTTACTTAAAATCAGCCAAAGCAATTATATTTTTGAAAGGTTAGATTTAACCCTACACATACAATGTCCCATTACAGAGTTCTCTGTATATTATGAGTGCAGAATATTCTACATCTTGGTGAAACCTATTCTTGAATAAGGGTCTGCTCTTCTATGCACATAGAAGTCAAAACTATGACACCTTTTTTTTTTTTTTTTTTTTTTTTTAAGAAAAGAGCCGTTTATTTAATGCTGAGTCAGCTCACAAGACACAGGAACCACTTTCTCCTCCCAGATGCAGGGTTCAGAGCCAGTTTTTAAGGCATTGGGGGAACTGGAGGGCCTTGGAACTTGAAGGAGGCTTTAGCACCGGATCTTCCTAGACAAGGAACCCTTAATTCTGTCCTGATCCTTTGGTTCCGTGAGGGTGAGGTTGAGACTTTGATTCCTGTGCAGCTGAAGGTCACAGTTTTCTTCTCTGTGCATGCTCCCACTGCATGGCTTGTTGTTTTGATCCTTTGTCTCTGAGAAGCGACTCAGTATATTTTTAGGACCATTTTGAGCTGGTTCTGGAGTTACAAAGCCACAACTGGCATACTCTGTGTTCACTGTTAATTTATCCTTAGCACATAAAGGGGCCAGGAATTATTAGTGTGGAATAAAACATGGCAGTTTTTAGTAAATCTAGCATTGTTCCAAACCACCATCTCAGAAAAGGAATCAAGCAGGAATAAATGTGAGTGTATATATATATATATATATATATATATATATATATATACACACACATGCACAGACATATATATATATACACTAGTATTTTATTAACTGTTTACTCTTAGAGTTTTCAGTTTCTAGTCTTCAATCTGTATTATTATAATTGATGAGAACAAGTCAGTGAATAATGTGTGGGTGGTATCACAGAAGATGACTCCTCTAAATGACACAAAACTCTGCTATAAGACATTTTTCTAGGTTCTATGTGGAATTCTACCTCTAGAAATAATGAGAAACCAGAAGCCTGTTCTCCCCTTGGATTCTCCAGCAAAGAGGAGCTGGTGAGAGGACTTCCGAAGGTTTGCAGTGGGAGCCAGGCTGAGAGTTGACCTTTCCAGTGACAGAATTTGTGAAGACAGTACACACCGTGGCAGATGGATTGCAGCATATTGATCCTCCATATTGGAAAAGCATTTTTTTTAAATTATCTTTCTCATATTCCAAGGCACAGACATGCTATCTAAGCTGACCAGGCAAGATAATTTAGCCCCAAACATTAAGCCATTAAATTTAATAAAAAGATGGGGACAGCAAACCTCCTGCTGGAAAGTATGTGAGCAAGATGGTATGGGAAACTTCTATTGGGGGGAAATGAGCCACTTTCTCTCCCAGTGATTAATAAAGGATTCACAGGAGTGGTAGATGCTGAGATTGGCATTTCAACATGGGCTAAGTAATGTAGGGTAAGACCAGGCTGAGTAGGGATGACACTTTCCAAGCAAGGGTGTGATGTGGGAGAGGACTTCAGGGCTACAGAGGGATCAGACCTATTGATGTGTAAATCGGGATTGTCTACCAGTATTCATTTTTTTACATTTAAATATATTTTTATTGATTTCAGAGTGGGAGAGGGAAGGAGGCAGAAACATCAATGATGAAAGAGAAGAATGATTATCTGCTTCCTTGACGACCCCTACTGGGGACTGAGCCCCTAACCAGTACATGTGCCCTGACTGGAAGTCAAACTGTGACCTCCTGGTTCACAGGTCGACCCCCAACCACTGAGCCACACTGGGTGGGCTATTTAAACTGAATCAGGAATCACTGAATCAGGAATCGTGAGCAAAATTGACTCCTACTCTCTACTCCCTTCTAGGATCCCCTTTCTTTTAATCTCTTTGGAAGAAAATTCTGACAGGAGGCACTCCCCTGGGTGGAACCAGGAAGAATTCCTATGAGTAACCCAGTGAGTATGTTCTGAGTCCTCACTGAGGGTGGGGTTGGAGGCAGTGTCAGGACTGGTCTAGGCCTAAGGCTGTGGTAAATCAGGCATTACACATGCATTTTCCAGAGTTGGGCCCTGTTAGATACCAGAGGTTCCATCCTCTTTATGGAGTTGCTCTGTGAATGAGGTTCCTGAAGCCGTATATCTCTATGGCACCTCAATTCAATGCTCTTTTATTCTGTATTGTGTGCATGCTAGGTCTATTTATTGGTTTGAGCATACTGTGGGACTGGAGGGAGAAGGAATGAAGGGAGTGGGAGGGAGGGCTGGGACGGAAGGGAGTGGGCAGGAATGGTGGAACAATTGAGGAACATCAGAGGAATCATTGCTGACTCTCCTATATATTGTACTTTCCACCTCTGGAGCTTTGCACACATTGCAACTGTTTGGATAAACAAAGATTGGATAAATAATTGGAGAAAAACTGGACCAACACCTGCATAAATTCAACCTCAGTTCACTGAGGTGCAAAATGAGGGCAAAGAGAAATATTGTGCAACGGTTCTTAGGTCCCAGGCAAGTGGTGTCAACAGCCTGGGAAGTTGTTAGAAATGCAAATTCTCAGGTCCAACCCCAGGCATACCTATTCTGAAATCTGAGGGTGGGACCCAGCAATCTGTGTTTTCACAAGCCCTGGAGATGACTGGGATGCAGGTTCCAATTTGAGAACTGCCGCCGTTCAAAATGAGGATGGGAGATTTCGAAGAAATAGTCTACTAGGCAAAGTTTGAGAGATTTGACTGGGAGTCATCAGCATGCTGGTTTGGGGTGCTTGAGACATACAGTCTGGACATAGGAACTTGCAGGAGAAGAATCAGGTTTTGCAGAAGCAATAATGGTGGATGCGGTGCCAAAGAAAACAATCGTGGTCTTTGTATGAACCTCAGCCTGGATGGGAGTTCCAGGACTTTTTTAAAAACCATACATCTTGGTTTCCCATTATTACAGGAAAACCAAATCTGCCCGTTCAATTTTATGGTCTTCTCATCCACCACTGGAAGCAAACAATTGTCACAAAACAAAAAAATAACAACAAAAATCTCCCCTACCTCCTCCTTATTTGTGTGCCTGAGAATCGACCTCTCTGGAAGCTATCCTGAGCCAAGAACCTCCCACTCTTACAAGATATTTATTGTTATATTTCTGACATCATGCTTATGGGGAATATATATATATATATATATATATATATATATATATCACATAAATCCTTTGGGTTTTGTTTTTTAATATATTTTTATTTATTTCAGAGAGAAAAGAAGAGGGAGAGAGATAGAAACATCAATGATGAGAGAGAATCATTGATCAGCTGCCTCCTGCACGCTCCCTAATGGGGATAGAGCCCGCAACCCAGGCGTGTGCCTTTGGTAGGAATCAAACCCAGGAACTTTCAATCCAAAGGTCTATGCTCTATCCACTGAGCCAAACCAGCTAGAGCCACATAAATCCTTTGTATTCTCTGCATTTCTGGCCTGCTGGGAATTTAGAAATAGGAAAAAAAAAATGACACTTTCACCCATTAGCAAAATGTGAAAGTTAAGTGTCAGAGTCCAATTTCATATTCAATAAGAGAGAACCTAAGAAGCCTACTTCCAAAGCCACTGTGTAGTCTTCAGCTTAAAGGCTGGAGGAGCTGTGAAAATATGAGTGTCAGCAAGAGTAAATATCAGAATGTGAGAGCACGCTCTGAAAAAAGGCAAAGGAAGAATCAATTAAAACACGTATGATGATTGATAATTAGGTACATTGTGCAGTAAAACTGCACACAAATAGAAAAAGATGGAGACATCAAGTAGAAGGCACATCCAGTGGTCCAAAGACATCAGGAAAACAATCCCATTTTAATGCTAAATCATAGCTGGAGGAGCGCTCCCCATGGTGCTGCCCCCAGTAGAGGGATAAAAACTCCTTGGCATGTTTGCTACCGTGCCTCTCTCCAGCCCAGGGCAGACACCAGAGTCAGAGCCTGCGCACCTCCCTGAGATGTTAGTACCCAAACTCAGCCTCAGAGTTCTCAGGAGCAGTGGCCAGTACCCACTGCCCATTGGCCAGAGCTGCTATTTTAGCACCGGTGACCGCCTGGAACAGGCCTGGGTTGGCAAGTTCCTCCTGCTCCCAACTCTGCCTGTCTCTGCTCTTCTACAGGAAGCCTCTGCCACACAGGGTCCCCAAATCTACTGCTCTGGTTAGTATTTCTGATATAATTCCAGATTAGATAAAGAAGTATTTATATATGCCCAAACCTTTTTGGCTCAGTGGATAGAGAATCGGCCTGTGGACTGGAGGATCCCAGGTTTGATTCCGGTCAGGGAAATGTGCCTTGGTTGAGGGCACATCCCCAGTGGGGGGTGTGCAGGAAGCGGCTGATCGATGTTTCTGGCTCTCTGTCCCTATCCCTTCCTCTTTGCAAAAAATCAATAAAATATATTAAAATAAAGAAGTATTTATATGAAATGTCTTTTCAATGTTTCATACGCACAAACACATTTCTAAATTCAACACAGGGGAGAAAAATCAATGATCTTGAAACTATTGATATATAAAAAATAGAACAAAACTATCCAATTACGAAAATGAATGGTACACATATAGATCATAAAAGCATATCCCAGAATATGGGGCATTTTCAAGTGGCACATGGTAAGTAATTTTAAGAAAATCAGTCTTTAAAAATTGCAATGATTATTTTTAACACATAATATAAAAATATAACATCAAACCTCTGAATTCATGGGTATTACTGCTATGTCAAAGACAGGGGGAAAAAATTAATTAGCTTAGAGAAAAATATTAGGTAAATAACTGTTGGCAGCAAACCAGTGAAGGTGGCATGTGATTGGCTGAAGTGTGAGACACAGCATGTAAATGTGCATGCATGGGTGGGCCTCAGCTAATTTCCCTGCAGATTTACTGTGCCTTAGGACACAGCAGGCCATCTGCCCAACCACAAACACTTCCAACTGCCCCCAAAGTAAGTGTGACGTTGCCCTTGCCTTCTAACAATTGTCTTAAATTAAAATTCTATAATTTAGAACCACTAACACGTGAACTTAGCTAACACTTGAGAGGTAGAAAAGCCTGGCCCTTTATCTGACCCATAATCTACAATTAACCTAGTGATGTCCTCAGTCACAGCTAACTAGCGTCACCCTTAATTAACTTTCCCAGATAGTTTTTCAATTAGCACTAACAGTTCAAGCTACTCTAAAACAACAGCACAACTTGGCATGGTAATAATTCTGTTTCCAAGAGTATTAATTTGCTCTGACAACTAAAAACAACAACGAAATCCTAGGGGGGAAAAATCCATTCCATTTTATCTTTGCCATTTGTAACACGGTCCTTCCTTAGAGGTCTAATTTATGTGACATGTTTAAGAGGCCATTTTTATTATCTCATATCTGAATTATACTGGGTTTTTTTTATTTGTTTGTTTTAGAATACTATCAACTTTCTCTTTGTCAGAAGCAGTTGTCATTGAGTGGTGACATTAAATTGCAGAGTCATCATAAGCAGTGGTTTGTCACCATCTGCCACATGAAATAAACTTCCAGGTAAGCACTAGGTTACACTGCAAAAAAGCAATGCTTTTCCCTTCCTCCTTAAGCCTTGTACTAAGTTGTACAAATAAACATTAGTCCAGGTTTTTAGATGCCCCTGACCGGAATCACTAGATAAAAACAGTGGGAGATTTAATCAATAAAAACATCACATGAATTACCAAAAAACAATTGAGAATCCTATTTAATTTGAACCATAAGAAATGTATTTTCATATATATATATATATATATATATATATATATATATATATCCTTTATTGATTTTCTACAGAGAGGAAGAGAGAGGGATAGAGAGTTAGAAACATCAATGAGAGAGAATCATTGATCAGCTGCCTCCTGCGCACTATCTACTGGGGACATGCCTGCAACCAGGTACATGCCCTTGACTGGAATCGAACCTGGGGCTCTTCAGTCCGCAGGCCAACACTCTATCCACTGAGCCAAACCTGTTTTGGCAAGAAATGTATTTTCTTCCCACGAGGCAGGTGGGAAGGTGGGAAAGTGGGAAGGTGGGACTCACATACTTCAGAAATGGCTTCTTGGGCCACACAAGCCTTTCATCTTGAAAGTACCATAAATGCATTCCTAATAGCACCAGCATCAAAATACAAGGTAAAATGCATGTGGTTGAGGGCACTAGGTATGTAGACCCCATGGTAGTAGTAAACATGATGAAGAAGAAAGGAAGAAAGCTGATGGTAATTATAACTGCTATGTATGTATAAGTTAACCTCCAGTTTACAGATTAGAAAATTGAGCCCCAATGATGTTTTTGTAGTGTTCAAGATCACCCACCTAAGCACAAACCCCAACTTTCCCGCCCCCCCGCCCCCATTTTACCACATTTAGTTTCTCCAAAGACTTATGCGTAGGTGCAGCACCTGTACATTTGGGATACACCTCTCTTCAAGTTCCATTTGATATCCACAGGGGGCCAGGTTTCGCATTTAAACCAAACCAAATTCAGACCAAAGAGATTAAGAAGGATAGTTTATAAACTGCCTTAAGTACTGATTTTAATTTGTAAATCTTGTTTTAGACATCAATACTGTCATAAGCCAATAAATACTTAAGTTATATCATGCAACAACAACACATACACACACACACACACACACACACACACACACACACACACACACTGCATTAGAACTCTAAGAACCTAAAGCATTTATCCATCTTGCCCTCTCAAAGTTAGAAACCAAATGGGTAAGCCATCAAATTAAAAACAAACAAACCAAAACAAAACAAAACACCACAGGTATTATTATGCATTCTAAATGAACACTCATAGATCCTGAGTCTAAGGGCTGTTTCTAGTACCATAGTTGAAGGTAGTTCTGTTTATAGATTGGCTGGTAAGAGATTTCAGCAAGCTAACATCAAACACTTTTCCAGTCCCCTAATTTGCAATTTGGCAAACCAGCAATTGTTCCTTTAGAAATCAAAGGAGGATGCTGGCCCCAGAATTCCCTAGGTTCTAGCCTTTAAAGCGATTTTCTTAAAAGAATCTGTATGACAGACACTACAACTGCACATCTAATGGGTCAGGGCACTTTCTCTTTCTCTTTTATAACTTTAATAAAGTATGAAAACAGCTACATCTGTAAGGGCACAACTTTATGGGAGATGGGGACCCTTCACAGTTTGTGGAAAGGTCAAAGCTAACCTAAAAATGGCCAGTGGACCCAATACATTCTTGAATCAGAGATCCACTTTATCTGCATTTCATCATCTCATTTAAAAATAAAATGGCTAAGTCCTCTTTTTTCTGGCTTATTATTTATTAGATTTTAATAAAGAAGCATGCTTTTCATTAAAATTTGCTCACAAACCACACCTTAGTGTGCCTTTCTCTTGCAAAAAGCTTTTTCAATTTTCCCCTCCTTTCTGGAAAAAGAAAGTAATTTTTGGCTCTCTTCTTTCTTGCTGTCCATCTCTCTCTACATCTTTAAAGAAACCAACAAACAGTCCTTTTCCCTCTGTCTTAAAGAAATATGCAACAAGTATACTTTTGACTTTTTTTTTTTTAGCAGAAAGTCACATTCCTTCAAAAAACAGTACTTTAGATAATGAAACTGACACTTCCTTCTTTGTGAAGACATGATAAAAAACAATTTGTTAATTGAATAACTTTATAAAAGTTGATATATACATATATGACAAATAATTTGTTTACACTGATCATATATGGTATAGAAAGACCTAGCCAATACTTATAAAATTCATCTCTTGAAGATTATTCAAGTAAGCAAGAAAACTTTTTAATCGATACTAAGACTGTAAGTTGCTAATGAGACTGGTGGGTTGCTTTTGAAGAAAGACAGTACAGGGATTAGCTACTTAAATTTTAATAAGTGGTTTTCTGAATTAGGTCAACTTAGGGAAAGAGCATGTCAAAAAATATAACTGCAGTCCAAAATCTCAACTTCAAATAAACTGGAAATATAATATTGAAGATCTCTTTTCTTAGTATAGATCTTAGCACTTCAAATAAATCGGAACGCAATTGTAATAAAAGATATAAATTACATTTCATTTGAACTTCAGGATGACAACATTATACTCAATTACTTTATACTTAACCATGAACCTCAATTCATGTAATCAAACAAAATTAAGCCAATGTGAGACATGCTCAGCAAGCAGTGGGAACCAAGAAGCTAAATTTCCATTTTTCTTCGTCTGTATTTTACAAAATCATGCAAATTCCATGCACAATTAGTTAGAATTGGAACTGCAATCTGATTGCTTGATGACAGAGAAAAAATTAATTTGAAACAAAGAAAAATAGTAATTTGTGAAAATCGTGCCCACTGGTAAGTTAAAGACTCCAGGGAGGGCAGGATGATGTGGGTGGGAGAGGCCTCTGAGACTGGAAATGCATTTCCCAATCAAATCTTATTTCTCCATGTCAGCTCTTTTCTTTTAAGTTATGAGTAATGAGCCTGGAAAAAAGAATGAGATGTCAGCTTTGAAGGGGAGGGACAATACTTTATCCTCTGTCACAGAAGAAAACCACAAAAAGTTGGGGGAAGATAAGAGACATTGAGTAATGGAGGCAGGAAAGCAGGGGAACTCACGTCAAATATCTTCCTTTCCTTCAGGAAAGCCAAAGTTATCTTTTGAGCAGAGGATTGTCATGACTTTATAAACTTGGAAGATATGAAAATGGTTTGAAACAGCTATAATGGAGAAGTGGGCTGCTTGGCTTACTTTACTCACATTAGTTGGGTTTGTTTGCCCAGTCTTTGGGATCACTACTGCCCTAAGACTCCTGCAGTTGTAGATCCAAAGCTTAATCAGAAATGACAAAATATGTGGCAATGTACTACCACTCTGCTCTTACCTCATTCTCATAGTAGACATTATTAATCAACTGTGATATCCTTTCAAACTGAGCTGATACAGAGCCTCAGAATGCTTCTCAACATAGTGCTTTAAGTAGACATTACTAATTGACCAAAGAAGAACTTGAGATATTGATAAAATCTAGTCACCATGATTGAGTTCAGCATAAATCTTACTATGGACTTGGTTTACCCATAACAGGTTTCCTGCTTAGGAGTTAGCTACAAAATACCCCTGTAAGGATGTGTTCTTCTTAATGTCAATGCCTTTTATGTATGGCAGTGTTTCCCAAACTTCTCTCATGATGAGAATCACCTGGTGGAGCTGTTAAAATACATATTTCAAATCCCAACTAAGAAGTGCTAAACTAGAATTTTGGGGAACATATAGGTAACATTGTATACTTAACTTAGTGCTCTGTCTAGTATACAATGTTACCTATATGTTCCCCAAAATTCTAGTTTAGCACTTCTTAGTTGGGATTCAGGAATCTGAGTTCAGAGCTGGTCTATTCATGAGCAGCACAGAGCATTGCAGTAAGTCAAGGCTCTAATCCTCCACCCCTCCAGCCCACGTCCTCAAGACTCATTCCATAATTAACTACCACTGATGCACAGAGAAGTCTGATGTTTGCTGGTAGTCAATGGGCTACAAAATGATTCTCTACAAACAGTCTTTATACTGGAGGAAGATATACTAAATTTGAACAGTGCTCTGGTGACTTGGCATAAAAGATCAGATCCAGTAAACCAATAAGTTATTCCTAACCTTTCAATAACATCTAAGATTGAAGATGGTAGCCAGAAATAGCAGGTTATCTTGGCCTCTAGTCTTCTACTAAAATATCCTCCCTAAAACAGGCCCTGTGAAAACCCTGAGACTCAGGAAATGTCTTCAGGGTTGTCAGAAGTCACCTGTTCCCAAATGTCACACTCTCTCTTCAGTGGCCGTCCAGGGTGTAAACTTGGAAGCCAGGTCATATTCCCCAGAAATTCCTGTGCACTGAGGAAGTATTCCCGTCTAAACCAATGAACCTACCAAAACCACATCTGCCAAATTATACCCATTGTGGCACTGCCTATGTCTCCAGATCTTTCTGGGCTTGCTGGTTCATTTATGGAACCAGATCTTTGTCTTAGATGGGTTTTTCTGTCTTTGATGAAAGATTCTAGAATCTCTGGTTAAACCCCCTAAATCCCATGAAACCTTATATTTAATTGTTTCTTCTGAATCCTGGGACCCTGATCCAATCATTCCTTAGGCCCAGGCAAGACTGTTTTCCATGTCCCTCATAGAAGAGATAGGGGGTAGAACCATCTCCTCTGGAGAGAAGGAATATAAGATGGTCCCTAATGAGAATCCAGTCTCTGCAGACTATGTGAGTCTGGGAAGCTATTCTAGCGGCCCAGAGTGACAAAACCAAAGCTTGCTGTGGGCCAAGTCACAAGAGCCCTCTAACCAAATCAAATCTCAACTCTTACTTCAGTCTGACCCTAAATATTCAAGAGTTAGAGTTTTCAGAAATTGAGACACCAGGAACCATTGTCTCTTACTGCCAAGAGTTGGGCTGAGGTGATGATCCCAGAGATGGGACAATAGGTATAAACATGATATAAAATTGCTGCATTTGTCCGAATTTGCACTTGAGTTGAAATCACAGTTATTTCATGTGCAAACTCTGTGACCTCTACCAAGTTGCTTGATTCTTCTAAGTTTCAGTTAAACAAGGGTAGGGTGCAATGATAATAAGAAGATAATAGGATTGTTCAGCTGCTTAGAAATAATGTATGTTTAGTGCTGGGCACATGACAGGTACTGTCAACCATCGTATCTACACAGCAGTCTCTCTATTAAAGTGTATGATTAACAAATAAGTATATTTGAAGTGAAATGTTTGTCATATAGTAGCACTCAAATACATATGTATATATAATAAAGCAATAAGACAGTCATGTGTTACTATGAATAAGAGAATATTTTTTTAAAAGAAGGGTAGTTCACCAGGCAATCAGCTTGTCCAAACATCAACACTTTTTATTCACTGTTACTTTGATGCTTCAATTGAAATAAGCTGTGACTTACAATCAATTTATAAAATATTTCTGAAAATCCATCAAATCCATTTAAACTATGATTTTGATCCATAAGTCACATTTGAACATTTATAGAAAACTCAATAATAAAACTCTGCCTTTGAAGAGAAGAAGACATTCTTCAGAAAGTGGATGCTGAGCAATAAAACAGTAGCTTTATTTTAAAGAGTTTCTTCTATTAAGTGATAATATAATATTTCTGTAGTGAACTTTAGAGTTTAAATTTTCAAACTTATGTATATAAAGATTATTTTTGAAAAGTAAATTTCTATTTTCAGTCCCACACTTGAGTTTTAATTTTCTAGAAAAAAAATCTTGTAAATAAAGTGAACACTTTGGTCTTGGGGAAATGAGATGAGAGGGAGTAGAGGGTGGGGGGCAGCATATAGAAAAGCCAAATCTCTATAGCATCTTTCTGATAGTTGCATTCATGGCTGAGTGGCTATCAGAGTGAAAAGTACCTATTTTCTATAACTGACTATTGACCTTCCATTCCAGAGTGTCTCAAATAGAGGAGAGCATTCCTCCCACCTGGATGATTCCATTTTCTAATATACATAAAATAACAATACTAATTACATATATAATTTGTTTTGCATTAATGTCAATCTGTTTTTCAGACTCCTAAAATAAAGGCATGTCCCATTGATATGACTGTCATTTGAGTAAAATGGTCCTGGGTTCAAATCCCAATTCTGTTATTTAGGACAATTTCCACCTTGGTCAGTGTATGCAATATCACTACACCTTAGTTTCTTAGAATTTCCCCTTGTTACTAGTTATTCTTTATCCTTTATCTGTCACCCCAGTGGGTATGTCCAGGGCAGGTGATTGATCTCCAGGTTGCAGTACCACAGGTTTGGCAGATAGAGGGCACCAGCAAGAGAACAGCAGAGGGTCTATGTCTCCATTAGAGCTCCTGGGAACAGTGACAACTGCCACAGTCTGAGTACCTTTGTCACCCCAGTACCCAGGCTGTAGACTCACTTGGAAGATGAAACAAGAGGTATGTAAATCATTTAGCAAAGGCCTGTCACAAATCATAGATAGATGCCACCATGTTTGAAGCCAAAATACGCAAATGGTGTTTGAGGAGGGCCACATCTAGTTAAGAAGTTGATTGGAATAATGTGCCACAAAGGTGAAGGCAACAGTTTCAAGTAAGTGTGAGGGAATGAAAATATTTGGTTCACAGCCATTCCCAACTGTGTTCAAGTATTTGTGCATCACCTGCTGAACACACCACAAATCCTCCCCTGATGAAACCCCAGGAAAAACATTCTCTCCTGAAGTGTAGTCAGAACAAAACACTATCAACATGGCCCAGAGGAACAGCAGTTAGCACAGGGTTGTGGCATTTGCCATGTGCCAGAGGAAGGCTGGATTGAGGTAGCAGATGACAGTCCTGCAATGTCCTTGGAAAGAGAGATCTGCTCAGGGTAGGTGAGTGAGCTGCTCCTTGAAGTTTAAGGATGTCAAAAATAAGACAGAGTCCAGCTGGTGTTGCTCAGTGGTTGAGTCTCAACCCATGAATCAGGAGGTCATGGTTCAATTTCTGTTCATTTCTGGTTCAATTCCAGATCAGGGCACATGCTCGGTTGTGGGCTCTATCCCCAGTAGGGTGCATGCAGGAAGCAGCTGATCGATATTTCTCTCTCATCAATGTTTCTATCTTTTTCTCCTTCTACCTTCCTCTCTCTGAAATCAATACAAACATATTTTAAAAAAATAAGATAGAAAGTCTTAATGAGATGTTGAAGGATATATATGCAGGCTTCCTAAATATTCCAGAGAGTTGTAAGTAAACATAGAAATCCTGATTCTGTTGCACATTGACACTGGGTCAGTGCTGAGCCACAGGGGCTATTGTTTTAGAAACATTGTTCAAAGGCTGAAAGATGTAATATTTCTTTGATCCTTTACTCTGTTCCATGACTAAACAACCTAAGAAAAATAGTCTAGAATATGAATTCCTACTTCAGTGGTTCTCAAGGTATGTTCATGGGGCCAGAATTTATTAGAAATGCACATTCTAGGGCCACACCCAGACCTACTGACTCAGAATTATTCAGGTGGAGTCCACAGACCTAGGCCTTAACAAGCCCTCCAGAGGATTCTGATTCACGCTCAAATTTGAGAATCACTGTCTTAGCACAAATGCCTTGGCACCAATTCATATTATCACAATCAGTTACCACTTGCTACCCATGTATTACACATCAAGCACAGTGCTAACCCTTTACTTACAGCATTTCATCTTTACAACAGCTATGTGTATTAGGTGCTGCTGGTGGCTCCATTTATGGAGGTAAAACTGAGGTTCAGGGAGACTGCAGAGCAGGCTCAAAGCCACAGCCAATAATAGAATCAGAAAATGAATCGATGCTGGCCTTCTCTGTGTTCCTTATCACTTCACTTAGTTGCTCTGCCTCTATAACAACGCAAGATGCACCCTTGTAGGGCGAAATGCATTTTTAAAAGAGGTGTATTTTTTAGCCTTTTCTGTGAGGCTATTTCCTAGCTTTCTCAGTTCCCCTAACAGGGAACTCCCAGCAACTCTAAAATGTGATCTTCATACAGAAAAGCACAAAGGAATATTTAGGAGACAAAGAATGGGTTGGGCCAAGGATCTGGAGGCCAGATATGTGGCCATATGGAAAGAATCAAACTTGCACAGTTTTTGAGTTGCCCAAATAAATGTCTTCTTTGTCTGAACCAAAAAATAAATAAATAAATAAATAAATAAATAAGTTAAACACACACACACGAAAGTAAACATTATCTGTACTTTTATCAGCAGTTAGGAGAGAATATAAATTTGCATCTATTTTCTCCCCTAAAAGGAGATCAGACTGAATAAAAGCAAATTAAACAACAACAACAATAAAAACAAGCTCAAAATAGTTGTTTTATGGAATGTACTGCCACTATAAAGCATCTACATTCTTTTTCTACACTGATAAACTGAGTTTTATTTTCATCTGGAGGAAAAAAATATCAACAAATTTATCTTACAGTGATTAATGTCTTATTATATATATACATATATATATTAATTTCAGCACACAAAACACTTCAACATAAAGTAAAAATTATCTTTTAAAATTATAGACTATCATATTTGTGCAATGTTGAGCAGATAAAAAATAATTTTATATATATATGTCTTTTAGGCAACTCTAATTATGGATTTATTGTCATGTAAAATTAATTAAATTGATAATGACATTTCTATTTAAACAGAGTGTTTTGGAAAATATGTGTGAAACATTTTTAAGCTCAAATTTTTCTTAACTATAACCTTGTATTAATATATGCACTGATGTATTGTTGTTAACATATACATATGTAAGAGTAAAAGATAATGAGTAACAAATTCTCTAAACAAGAATTTTCTTAATGAAGAAAATTAATTTACATTTATTGCAAAACATTTGCTAAGTTTACATTTTCAAAATTCCTAGTCAAATGCAGATAAAATGTAACAGGAATAATTGTAGTATCAATCATATTATTAGCACCAATACATATTATTTAGTGAAACAGCTATAAAAACAAACCTGAAAAAAAAACTATTTGGATATTTTAAAAATACTTTTGAAATATCCAAATAGTGAGCTGCTGAGTTTAGTTTCTTATTTTACAAAAGGATCATTTATAGATTTTGCTATCACACTCAAGTGCTTGCTTTTATGCCCTCCAGTGCCCCCTTCACTCCAAGCTCCTTAATGGCACTGGCTTCCTCCTACATATCTTCACATCCACAGAAATTCCTAGGAATCAGCTTTGTAATTGGAAAAACTTCCTTTTCTTAGATTAATTTGTTATTATTTAAAAGGGAAGGGGCACAAATGTAAAGGCTGCAAAATCCAGGGAAATGTTGTAAAGAGTGAGTTGAGCTGGATAAAATGGAGAATTATATCTTTTCTAAAGGCAGCTGCTACTTCTCAGCTCCATTCAATATCTTCAGGCAAGAATTCTGGTCTAGTGTTTCCTGACCTTCTGACTTGTCAAAGAAGAAAGGCAGTTAGGACTTTAAAAATAAATTTCCTAATTGTAAATGCTGGCTACCAATACAAAATTTATCTTTAAAATATGGTTGTGCAGTCTGAATTGGGGCATGAAAACAAAGTAACTCTAAGATGTTCTAGAAAAACTCATTTACTATAGGAATTAGGGTTTATAAAAATCATGGTCAAGCTAGAATGAATAAAGGTCAGGAGAGTCACTGAGGAAGTTCTGGGAAGCTGTAGCCAGAAGGGGAGTGAGGCATTGACCTCATCCAGAAAGCACCCAACTGGTGGTTCTCTAAGGCTTATGGGGAAGCTATCCGGAAAGCCTGGAAACATCCATCCCACTGGTGGTCACGGTCTGCAGCAGAGAAGTGAGCGGTGCCTAAATCATGAAGCCACCAGGAATCCCACACCTGCCCATATATCTTATTCCTCCCCCTGCCTCACAGCAACCCCTCTCACTGGCAATCTGAAATCAAGATTCTGGGGGCGTGTGCTTTTCAGTCTCTCCTCTGCTTTGCAGCCCACAGAGATGGGAGGGATGCCAAGTTGACAACAGACAATCCTAGCACAAGCAAAAAAACCTGACTGCATTACATCCCTAAATATCCTTTTTCCATCTCCTCTCTCTCCTTCTTCCTTTCTTTGTCATTCTTTGTCCTCTTCTTTATCTTCCTCTTTCGTTTTTCTTTCTTTTTTATTCCTCCTTCTCCTCTTATTCCTGCTTCTTCAACTTTATCTCTGTCTTTTTCTTAGTCTTTGTATTTTAATATCAAGAAATACCTTCTCCGTAGTTTCCAGGAATTAGGGGTGAGGGGAACATATGACTGAGCATATAAGGTGGTTAGGGGGATGATAAAACTGTTCTGTATTCTGATTGTGATAGTGGTTACACAAATATATGTGTCAATTCATATAACTGTGCACCATCAGCAGTCAATTTTACTATGTGAGAGTAAAAATACTAAGTACTAGTAGCATTAAAACATGGGGGGGGGGAGGGGGAAGAAACAGGCCTCTGTATCAAAAGTGGACTTCATCAAACCACTTAAATCAGTGAAATACATATATTCTGACAGACAGATAATTTGGAACTGAACACTACTCCCTTGGTCCTTACAGAAAGGCTGACAGACAGGAGAAGATAATATTACGTGGTAGATACATTCAAACAAATCAAGAAATAGCATACACTATTAATATTTAGGTGTTTGTCCTTCAAGAAAGTTAAATAATTATGTCCAAAAGAGCACTGGGGACATGTTTATTATACAGGAGAAGACAGTCTTTGCATAGTAATTACTTGGTTTGGAGGGAATCAATCAAATTATCTTAACTACATTCATGATTATAAAAGGCAGAAATTGAAATTATAGTAAAAAACAAAATCTATTTTGACAAAATATAGCTCTGTAATTGAGAAACAATAGGATATTAGCAATTATTAGGTGGCAATTAAATAGATTTAATGCATCCTAAAGAAAAACATTTTGTAAAACATTTGGGTGAATATCCAATGGATACAAGGAGAAAAATATATGTATTAAGTTGCTTTGACAAAGTCTACACAGCTTGCATAAAAATATATATTGTTCAAATTGCCAAAAATGTAGACATCTAATATACTTAACATGTGTTTTAAAGATACATCTTCTCAATATCCTCATTCATAATAATACTGCCTCATCATCATCTGCTAACCTTTTTCTTTACACTTCAAAAATATCTAGTCAAAATTCAACTGATTGATAGAAACCAAATCTTTTTTTTTCTTTTTATTGAATTTATTGGAGTGACATTGGCTAACAAAATTATACAAGTTTCAGGTGCTCAATTCCACCACACATTTTCTGAACACTGTATTGTGTGTTCACCACCACAAATCAAGTCTCCTTCCATCACCATTTATCCCCCTATAAGCCTCACAAGTCGAAAAAGCACTGAGAATCACAAACAAGATGAACTCAAGAGGTACACACCAAGACACATCTTAATTAAGATACAAAAGGTTAAAGATAAAAAGAGAATCTTAAAAGCCATGAAAGAGAGAGAGAGAGAGAGAGAGAGAGAGAGAGAGAGTGCACTCCCATAACTACAAGGGAGCTCCCATAAGAATATCAGCTGATTTACTAACAAAAACATTTCATGCCAGAAGGTATTTGGCATGAAATATTCAAAGTAATGAAAAGGAAAGATCTATAACCAAGATTACTTTACCCAGAAAGGCTATCATTTAAAGTTGAAATAAATAGCTTCCAGATAAGAAAAATATAAAGGAGTTTGTTACCACCAAACTGGTATTATAAGAAATGTTAAGAGACGTTTTAGAAGGCGAAGAAGGAGGAGAAGCAAAAGAAGAAAAGGGAGGAGGAGGAGGAGGAGGAGGAGGAGGAGGAGGAGGAGGAGGAGGAGGAGGAAGGAAAGAAGATAGTTAAAAGAATAAAATGACAGTAAATACATACCTATCAATAATTACTTTAAATATCAATATATAATATTAAATGTTCTAATCAAAAGACATAGGGTAGCTGGATAACAAAACAAGACCCAAATATATAAGCTATCTTCAAAAGCCCCACCTCAGAACAAAAAATACACACAGACTGAAAGTAAAAGGAGACAAAATCGTTCAATTCATGTCTGCCTTACGCTCACATTAGAGCTCTTTTCAACTGTCACTTCAGAATGTCAGTGATTAGCATGCAGAAGGCTTATTTAATTTCTTTATTTCTTCTCAGGGAAAAGAGGTTAGAAACAGCTGTCATTTAGGTGATGAATACAAGCTGCCAGCCTTTGAAGCATCAGGTAAAGTAGTTGAGGTTGGAATTAATTAACATTCAGAAACCCCCACACTGGATTGTACCCTGGTAAGAAGATGGCCATCATTCTTTGCAAATTATTTCACCCATTAAAAGGGGTGGGGGTGGGGGGAAAGGGATCCTAATATAAGGTGACAGGAGAAGACTTGATTTTGGGTGGTGGGCACATGATATAATATACAGATCTGGTAACATAGAAAGAAGCCCATGCCAGAAACCTATATGCTCATGTTGACCAATGTCACCCTAATCAATTTAATAAATATATATAAAAAATAAAATAAAAATAAAGTAGGTATAATAAGAGTAAGGCAACCCTAACTGGTTTGGCTCAGTGGATAGAGCATTGGCCTATGTACTGGAGAGTCTTAGATTCAATTCCAGTCAAGGGCATGTACTTTGGTTGTGGGCACATCCCCAGTAGGAGGTGTGCAGGAGGCAGCTGATTGATATTTCTAATTCTCTATCCTCATCCCTTCCTCTCTGTAAAAAAAATCAATAAAATATATTAAAAGGCCTTCTGTACCAACATATAGCCAGAAGCTTGAACAAAAATTAGTGTTTTGCTGTTTTCAAAAATCTAGTCTCATATGCATAAACCTAAATTCAGTCAAAAGTCACACCTCAGTATACAATAAGCCTTTTTAAAAATTACATTCAAGAGCACAGGATGATTTCTGGCTCATATGTGACATTCAACATTAACATTTGAAATTGTCCTCAGTGCTGACCACACAACGGCTCTGCAGCCATTGACCTGTAACATATCATGAGAAGAAGAGCATTTGCTAAGGGAAATGTCTCCCTGACCATAAATTCTATGTGGTGTGGGTTTCAGTAAGGTCAAACCCTCAGAGTACACTCAAATACCAAAATATTAAACATCTTAACCACCAAAAATGTGACCACTATTCTTCTGTGTTTCAGAACTACGGAGAAGTCTAAACAACTGGACATTTAAAACAAGCCATAGTAAGTCATAGGCATTGAATGTATACATGAACATATCCTAGAACAAAAATGATTGGTATCAGATATTTAGTGAAAGGTGATAAGTGACCATCTGGCAGCCTCCAAGAGTAAGAAAAAGCAGCACATCCTGGGAGTCGCCACAGAAAACCAGGATGTTGATGCTAATTAAAAAGCTCATTATTATTGCCTGGAAGCCAAATATCAAAACACTGTAACCAAACCTTCTCTCTACTTCAACTGGGTCAGGGTCAGAGCAGAAGTTTTGATCGTGATTAAGATAAGTCCTTGTTTTGGTAACGTAAGTGGTGATTGAAGCCTCTTTTTTTCACAAGAATACTTTTCTGAGAATCAGAATTAATTATTTCATACAGGGCATGAATAATTGATCTTCAGAAGCCCAGATGAAACCCAACTCTGCTCTAAAACTAAAAGCACCACCTCTTTCCCTCTACCTACTCCTCCCTGCCTCCTACCATCCCTTCTACTGCCTTCCCTCACTAACTCAGCCCTCCCAGCCCAGGTCTGAGACTTCTGCCCACACCACCACCCCACCATGTCCCAGTCCCACTCCTCCAGCCCTCCAATACACCCATGCTTCCCACCTCTTCCACTGGCTCTATTTCTCCCTTTACCTCATTTATAGACAGCACATATTTCTTCCTCATCTGTGTTGTTTTGCATGTATATTTTTACTTGCCTAAAGCATCCTTTAGTAGCTTTCTTATAAACTACAAGGCTACATCTTACTCTTATTTATTTCTCCCACCTCTAACTTAGTCCTGATGTAATGCTACATGGTTAAATCAGAACTAATTTTCCTCTCCCTTTCTTCACCCATTGTCATGGGGAGCAGTTCCCTGGCTACTCCCATGCTTCCTGCAGCCACGTGACACCCAGTCCCAGCACTTGCAGGGCCTCCAGCCCAGGGCTCTGTCTGTGGCTGACTCATTCTCCTAACTGCAGAAAGGTGCCATGAAACCAGTTAACCATAAGCTTCCAGGCCCTTCACATTGCATGAGTGGGGCCCTAGTAATTTTATTTTATTTTATTATTTTTTTTTAATATTTTTGCAATTTGTCATTACTTTTCTTGAAGAAAGCCTTTGACATTGTAAAAGCTTCAGGTCCCACACAACCTGGATCAGCCCCTGGAGGAGAGAGGCACAAATATTTACTGCTATGGCTTTGGATTACCTGCAGTTCTTAATTGCGATTGCTAAAGGCTGTGGTGACAGAAATATTTTCAGCAGGTATTCTAAGAGGTAGCTTATAAGACTGGTTGAGGATATTTCTTCACTGGCCAGCACAGTCACCCTAAAATGGCCACAGTGTGTTATTTAAAGACTAAACACTCTTGCTCAGCCGGTGTGCCTCAGTGGCTGAGTGTCCACCCATGAACCAAGAGGTCCTCAGGTTGATTCTCCATCAGGGCAGACACCCGGGTTTTGGTCTCAATTCCCAGTAGGGAATGTGCAGGAAGCAACTAATCAACATCTCTCATTGATGTTTCTATCTATCCTTTTCCCTTCCTCTCTCTCTAAAAAAATCAATAAAATATATATATTTTTTAAATGACTATACACTCTTTCCTGTCTTAGGGCATTTGCCCTGCCTAAAATGCTCTTCCCTTGGGTCTATGCAAGACTGGCTCCTTCATGGCCTTCAGTTTTCAATGCCTATGTTACCCTTTGGATGGCCTTCTCTGAAATAGCCTCTACTCCACCCTCCGTTAGAGGTCATCATACTTCTTCATTTCTTTCATAGCACATGCCCTCATTCAAAATACTTTTTACTTACATGTGCATTTATTTATTGGATGTTTGTTTCCCTCACCAGCATATAAGCTCAAGAGGACAGAGACTTAAAATTTCACTATAGTGTCCCTAAGACCTAGAATAGCACCTGGCTCCCAGAACAATTAGCATTCCTGGGAGAAAGAAAGAAAATATTGATAGGTGGATGGGTGAATTTGGTGAATGTGATTCAAATTCAGTAAAATATTTGCAAAGTCTGCCATAATACTTTTAGCACAACACAGAGATATATGAAGAGTAAAGTTAATGCAAAACAAGTCAAACAATCATATGTAATGGATATTACTGATGAATTCGCGAGACTGAGCACTTTTCCTGTAGTTATCGGTGGGTTCAAGAGGGTGGCTTAGCCAACAAGTGTGAAGCAAAGACGTGAGAAAACACTCCTCAGGCAAGTCTAATGTTCCACTTCACACTTTGAGATTTGGCCACTTGAAAAATCCCTGAATTCTGGAAAAACTCTAAAGAAGTGTCCAGTGAAGTGTTACATGCCTTGTGTTGAAGCTGTCATATCAGGGATCCCAGATGCCTATGTTTCGGCCGGCTACACAAGGGTCACTTGAGAAAAGAAAAACAAAACCATGTGTACATTCCTGGGCCTCACCTGAGACTGACTAAGCTCTGGGGGAGGCCTCAAAAATCAGTACTAAAAACCTGTCCATGAGAGCCTGAGAGGCAGTGCATGGGTCTGAAGGTCACTGTGCTGGCTGACAAAACCAGGGTTCAGAGAGGCCTTGACAGGCTTGAACAATTTGAAAAAAAAAAAAAAGAGGAAACATGTAGTGTTGGGTTTTGTATTTCCAGAACCTCACTAAGATACTAAAGAACTTAATAAACAAAGAATTCAATTTTTCTAGAGAAGAATAGAAAATCTTGCCATAAGTGTGTGTGTGTGTGTGTGTGTGTGTGTGTGTGTGTGTGTGAGTGAAGTATATAGTATATGATTGGTAAGATTGTGCCAAATATATTCCATGTGACCCACTCAGTGTGACCTCTAGTTTGCACCCTGTGTTGAGCCTGGGGGCTGACCTATATGGACTACGTCGTTGACCTCTCTTTCCCTCTGGCTTCTGGGAGCCAGCAGGGAATCCCCGCAGGAGACTGGAGAAAGAGAGCAGAGTGAGGTCTGGGTATTTCTTCCCTCGGCTCTCTCTGTTGGAAGTCTATCTTCAACTGACAGTCACAGGCCTTGTATGACTCTCTCCCTCCACAAAATCTCTTTATTAAACCTTGAACTTTTCCTAACCTGAATATGTCATTTGTTGTTGTTTTTTTTGTTTGTTTGTTATAACTGATTAATGTAGATACCAAATTTAATGGGAAGGAGACAGGAAGAGCCATGAGAATGTGATGCCCTTGCATTACCTCGATATGTTTCTAGAATCAGGTGTTAGTCTCATCGTTCCCTGGATACAGCTTGTCTCATCAGAGATGTATGTCCATTTTATAGGTAACTTTGACATGCTGGATAAGCCAGAAGGGCGGACAGATCACTGGTTAGATGGGCACATTGCTGGGATTAGGTACCTTGGTAAGTCTTCAAAACACTGCAAAGAGAGCAGTACCTAATGGTCATAATCAGGGGTTCTGGGGGCAAAATGAGTTGCATTTGACTCCTGGGCCTGGCACCTATTGTACAACCTTGGGCAAGTTATTTAACCTCTCTGAGTTCCTGCACTGTTTTCTTAACTGTGAAGTAAAAATAAAAGTAATAAGAATAATATCTCTCTCATAGGTTATGAAGATCAAATGTATTACTACCCAAAAAGCACTTAAAATAGACCCAAGCACAAAACAAGTATTATGTCTTAAATAAAATAAAAATTCACATCCCCATTGTGCAAATTTCAGATAAAACTAATATCTTTCATAAAGAGCAATGTCTTATGTCATTTTTTTTTTCAATAAATAGCAAGATATTTTAAATGGTTCTTTTTCTGAAGAAATTTATTTTTTTCTACAATAGCCTTTCACTTTTAATTTATAACATTAAAATAAAAGTTTGAGATATTGAACCATTTATACCAATAGAAACTAAAATAGTTTAGACGTTTTTAATATGTTCTTTCTGTGCTAAGACACAGAGAATGCAATTTGGAAGAACCCACAATAGCACTGTAATTACCCACATCAGCCCTATCCTTGTTGCCAGTGATAATAATTGTTTGTTATTTACTTACATGATTGTAAGAAACCTGAATAAGACTTTAATTTCCAACATTCATAAATATTTTTTTGTTAAACGTTAAAGTTTCAAAAGCCATGAAGCACCGATGCTGACAACATCTTCATGAAAAAATGAAAACAAAACAAAACAACAAAATAGGCAGTCATGTTAAATGAAAAATTTCCTCTGAAAACTACTCTTTCTATTCTGTTACATCTATGTTAAATCTCACCAGTTATGCTTGTTCATATAAACAAACAGACCAAAAAAAAACCACTCTGGGATCACATTTCAATGTAGCTAGATATGACAGTTACATTGTTTTTCCATCTTTCATTATTATTCTCTCTGCTATTGAATCTTCAACTTTAAATGATTCTTCAGGATCATTTGGAACTTGAGAATATCAGAATGGAGGTGTTTGTATGGACATACAGGAAAGAAGGAAGATGGGTAACTTTTAGAAGGTTTTGGGTGAAGCAGAGGAGGAAGGCAAGAAGACAGTGCAGCACTGTGTCTGGTAGAAGGTGAAGAGGAAAGGTAAAGTGAGCCGAGTAATGCTCAAGGTTAGGCTTTCACCGTGCCTGTGCCCAGAGCATGTCTCCTGATTACCTGAAAGTCAAGGTGAAGGCCTAGCTTGTCAAGCATGCTCAGCTCTTTGATGTTTTAATAAAGAACATTTAATAAGTCATTGGAAGATAGGTGGAATGTATTAATTCATTTATAAATTATTTTTATGCATTTAACAATTTTTGAGCTTCACTTGAAACTTTAAAAATTTCCTAAAACTAATTAACAAAACTTCTTTAAAAAGGTTGTTTCTTCGTGTGTGTGTGTGTGTGTGTGTGTGTGCATAACTGTGTGTATGTGCATTCTAAATGCTCCCTAATTTTATTTTGAATTAGAAAATGTTCAGAAGTCTATAAGATTAAGGACCTCATCTGTTATCTCCATGTCCCCAATGAGTTTAACAATATCTGAGACATTGTGGGTTCTTCATAAATATATTCTGAGTGGATAAAAATATGAATAGGAACTAGAAATTTTGAATGCTAATATTAAGCAGTAGCTATGAGTTAGGCACCTTAAAAAGTACTTTTATTTTTCTCTCCAATTTCAATATCATTTATTTTTCTTAGAATCTAGATACAATTGACTATATCAAGACAGTGTTCAATGCAGGTTCTTTAAACTACCTCAGTATTTAATGTGAATTCACTTTCCAGTTAAACTGGAAAACTAAAATTTGACATACTAACAAATTTACTCAATATTGATATAACTACACAGTTTTATATGAAACACATGAATTTTAATATGATAGAATTTGGCCTTTATAAACAAACTTACACATGAATAAATTTACTTTGTTTTTCTGTGCTAATCTATGAAGTGTTACACCAACAAACCCCCTCCCATAGCATTTTACTATGTAAAGAGATTATGCCTATCCTTAAGAAAAAAATGGAGGGGGGAAAAAAAATCCCACCCATCCCCAAAAAAGTTAACAGAATTATATAATTCTAATGTATCAGCAGATAACACCAGAAATAGATTATGGGCAACTCTTAAGTCTTTTACCTAAGTAGTACTATAAGACAGTTATCTGCAAACTTTGGCTTGCAGTTTGCCACTCTGTTGACTAATGAGTTTGTTTGCCGACCAATGCTATAGGACGTTACAGTGTTGATAAAAATAATGCACATGTTTCTCATTAAACTTTGTTTTAATGGGTCTCAAAGTTCTGTGACAGATATTTGATCAAGTGGTTTCCATTAAAAAGTATTTATTTTAAACACTAATAACTTTAAAACTGCCACAAACAAATAAAAACAAACAAACAAACAAATGGTCCACAAAACATTCTCCTTTCATTCTGAAGGTTTTAGTATGCATTGTAATCTTTAACCAGTCTTTTACTCTTAAATGGCCAACTGAGACAAACCGTTCTGAGACTGTTCTCCCACCACTAAGATGGGGTGTCAGGGTTAGGGATAATATTCATTTGGCCTTGTGAGCCTTCTGGGCAGGCTGGTGACTGCCAGCTCCAGCTGCATCCTTGTCCAGTGTTTTGATGGCACCTGTGTGTCTGTCTCATGTCACAAACAGCAAAACAGCCCAGAGGAGGACAGTCAGAGAAGCTCCTGACACACATGGTCTTGCCAGGAATTGTATCAATGATGGCAGCAATTTGCAGCAATGTGAGCTGTGTGACAGTTCAGCCCAGGTGCATGTCCAGCACGAATCTGGCTTGGATGGTTCAGGTTAATCAACTGACCTGTGAAGCCAGCTGCCTCCATTAGAGGGTCATTTTTGCTGTCACCAGCCACATTGCCAAACACCTTAACAGACACGTTCTTCTGAAGCCCACATTTTCCTTAGAACAGCCTCACTGAAAATTCTGTGGTTCATTTCAGCAGACTTCACTTCAGTTGTAACATTGACTGGAGCCAAGGTGACCATCATGCAGGGTTTGAGAACACTAGTCCCCACTCAGCCTACAGGGACAGTACCAATACTTCCAATTTTATAGACATCCTGGAGGAGCAGATGCAGGGGCTTGTCATTTGGACAAGTTTTAGCAGGATGCAATCCAGAGCTCCAAGCAGTATGGTTCCACTGGCATTGCCATCTTTATGGGGAACTTTCCACCCCTTGAAACAAAACATGTTAGCACTTGGTTCCAGCCTATTGTTGCAATTCCAACCAAATGCTTCTGTGTTAGAGTTATAGCTAATTTTCCTTATGTAGGTGCTGACTTCTTTAACAATCTCCTTGTAGCTCTTCTGGCTGTAGGGTGGCTCAGTGGAATCCATTGTGTTAACACCAACAATCAACCATTTCATACCCAGTGTGTAAGCCAGAAGGGCATGCTCACGGGTCTGCCCATTCTCAAAGATGCCTGTTTCAAGTTCACCAGCATCAGCAGCCACAATTAAGACAACAGTCACCCTGAGATGTGCTTGTAAGTAACCATGTTTTTTTTTTAATGAAGTTTCTGGGTCCTGGGGCGTCAATGATGGTCAATAATACTTTCTAGTCTCAAATTTCCACAGGGAGATATCAATGGAGATACCACCCTCACCTTCAGCTTTTGTTTACCCAAGGTCCAGGCATACTTGAAGGAGTCTTTCCCATCTCTGCTGTCTCCTCAAATTTTCCCATGGTTCTTTTGTTGATCTCACCACTTTTGTAATCAGATGGCCAGTAGTGGTAGACTTCTGCAATCTATGTGTCCAATGAGGATGATGTTTATATGAGTCATTTCCTTTGCCATTTCAGCTTTGATTTAGTGGTGGTTTTAATAACACCTGAGTTTTTATTGTAAACCCATTGCTAAAAAGTGTGGCTGGTACTTGACACACACCATCTCAATCTCCTAACAATGCTAAAAGTTAGGGCTATTGATATCCCCATTTTACAGATGAAAACATTGAGTTACATGTTGTGGAGCAAATGTGAGTAAACAATCACTGGAGCCCATACCAAATTAAAATTTAGGAAGCCTTTATTAGTCGGCCGGCCTGCCATCTGGCTGACCAACAACGGCTCTGCCATTCTCCATGCAGGGAGACTAGAGAGCAGCAGAAACGCTTTGTGTAGGATCACTTTTAGGCACATTAACCACATCCTGTTTTTGCAGAACAAGTAACCCAAGACAAAACAGTGTTCCCAAGAAATTGTCAGGGTCATGCCATTGGCCACCATGTTATTCACAGGGTCATCCTGTTCTTCAGAAAGCTGACAGTGTTCTATGAAAGAAGGCCTACGTGCTGGGAAGAGGCCATGAGACCATATTTCAAGGCCTGGCCTGGTGTCAGCACTGACAACTCTATCTGGAACTTGCATAGTCCATGGACTCTCTGGAAGCATGCTCAAAAATCCCCACTCTCCAACAGTAAAAAGATAGGAAGTAACTTGCTTCAGATTTCAAATCTCAGAAATGAAAGACCTGTAGTTGGACAAGGATAACCAAACCCCAGAATCCAAGCAAAACACCCCACAGTTAATATAAATGTTGCTAATACCAACTTCCCATTTTTCCCTACTTAAAGTGAACACTTGAGAACTCCAGCATAGCTTTTTATATACTGATAAGAAATCATCCTACTTTGACAACAAATTTTATGTAATGATTACAATTATTTTTACTTATATACAAATTTATACTTTAAAAAAAGTACTTACTGATAAATATTTAAAAATTAACAATTAGTTTCTCTCATCTTAAATCTCTTTATATAACTCTCACACTTGCTCTAAAAGGATAGGGAAGTAAAGCAAACAATTAAAATCATACCTGAAGTGTAAGCAATTAATATGGCTGGTTGCAGTTAGTGGAAAGTTAGTGATTTAAAATAGAAAAAGTGTCCTATTTTTAAATGTAAAAATAATGTTGGTGTCATTTATTGCATATATTATAAATCCAATTTTGTCACAAAATGAAGAGGCTCTGGTGAATTTGAGAAGGAAGTCAAGAGTATGGCCCATATTATTATATATGTCAACTAGAGGCCCAGTGCAACAAATTGGTGCATGGGGGAGAGGAATGTGTGTCCCTTGGCCTGGCCTGCACCTTCTTGCAATCCAGGACTGCTGGATCCTCACCACTTGCCTGTCTGCCTGCCTGATCACCCCTAAATACTCTGCCTACCTGCCTGATCACCCCTTACTGCCTCTGCCTGCCTGCCTCATCACCCCTAACCACTCATCTGCCTGCCCATCACCCCTAACCACCTCTGTCTCAACTCCTGCTGCCACAACTTTATCCAGATGGATGTCTGGAATGATGTCTGGAAGGTTGTTCGGCTGTCTGGTCTAATTAGCATATTATACTTTTATTTTTATAGATTGTTTTCAGGTTGTTTTATATAGGCGTCCTAGAGGATAGCTTTTTCTAGCATGTGGCATCAGATATGTGTTTCACATAGGATGACGAGAACTTAGGGACCATGTTTTGGTATTAAGCACCTTCAAAACATTCCCAACCAGGCAGGTGAGGACCTGAATTTTAATCTCAGCTTTGATACTATAACTACCTGTGTATTCAAGGCAAATCACTTTAGTACGTCTTGCTTTGGTTTCCTCATAGTTGGATTAGGTGACCCTTAGACACCTTCCAAAACTAAAAATATATTTTACTTTAGTGAATTTTAAAGCTTTTATTCTTAGTAAATTCTAAGTCCTAAATAATAATCTATTTATGTCTCTAAAATCTTTTTTTTTAATGCTTCATACATTTGTGTACACATGAATAGAGAGATTTAGGTTGGTGATTTACCAGGGTTTCTAAGAATTTGGTTACTTGCCAAAGTTATGAGCCATGGAGATA
The DNA here is from genome assembly GCF_964339955.1 of Pipistrellus hanaki. NCBI lineage: Eukaryota > Metazoa > Chordata > Mammalia > Chiroptera > Vespertilionidae > Pipistrellus > Pipistrellus hanaki. The sequence continues at coordinate 22,371,748 of NC_140508.1, forward strand.
GAATGATAATTCTACACCCACAATGTCATGCAGCCCAACTACCTCTGGATCTGATGGGATGTTGGGTGAAAGGGTAAAGCAGCAACACCCCTGAGCTCCTGCAGCCGGGGCAAGAAGATGCATGAATGTGACTACTGAGCATTATATCCTTATTTCTGCTCATCCTAGGTCCCAATTTTTCTTTTGGGTGCCACTGAATGCCAAAACAGTACATCATCACAGGAACGGACAGATTAAAACAGTCTGTGGACGAAGCATTGCTTAGCCATTCCTGGTTAAAGAACACAAAGTAAGTTCACCAGCATTTTGCAGAGTTGACTACATATCATGATACAATCCTCAAGTGTATAAGAGAAATGCAATGTTTTTCTATGAATAGTAATAGAGTTCCTGGAAAAAGAAAATGACAATCCAACACAGACCAGTATTTAGTGAAAACAGCCAAGGTTGAGAAAAATTTATAAAATTTGGACAAAGTTGAGTCAAGAATAAAAAAATAAATAAATATTTCTTTAGTCATTCCTTAATGAGGTAGAACTTGACTTTAATATCTGAACCCATGTTTGTTTTGTACATTTACAGTTAAGTTAATATTAAAGACAATGCATGTAGTTCTTAGCCCAAAGGAAATATTCATTTATTAATTCCTAACCAATAGTTATACTAATTTTATAAAGTTCTGAATTACAAAATACCTTCCAAAAGATATGTCTACACATGAATTTCTGGACTAGGTGAGTTCTACCTGTATGTTTTAGTCAAAACTCTAGTATCCAAGATCCAATATAAAGAATGGGCAAAATTTTACAGACTGCTGACTTAGTAAGTCTCAATTCTGCCTGGGTGTGCTTGCATTTAAAAAAAATGCACAATAATCTAATGTATAGAAAATTACAACACCGTAATAACTTTCAGCCCAGTCCCATTAGTGGCAGATACTGACAATTGGTTCAATCAGCATCCCTTCCAATTTCTCAGTTTACTTTCACAATTATGTAACATAAGATGAAGAGGTAAAACCACATTTCTCATGTTTTCTTTGGGTTGGCATGTAACCTTGAGAAACTTTTAAATGGGAAGAAGAAAGTAAGATTCTACTAAATCTATATTGAACAGCAATAGTTTTTCTCCCACAATAATGCAAAAGGTGAACTGACAATAAGTGTGTATATTTTTTTAAACCCACATTCACTAGAATCACAAAAAGTCTAATATAATGATCACCAATCTAGTAAAGCTGTGTAATTAGTTAAATTTATTTCTTAAAACATTCATTACTTTGCAAGTAAACTTTTATAATTCGCTACTGCCTTTGCCTTTGCCTTTTTTAAATTTTTTATCCTGGTCTATCCCACATACGTATGACAAACACAAAATATAGCAAGCTAGACCTCTTCCACCACCTAAGGGGGGGGGGAGGGAATAGTCATGCCAATTGAAAGAGTTGACACCATATCCAACAGTCTGGGTTGGCTCTCATTTAAGTTCCCTGTAATATTCCACTACCATTTTTATTCATTCAAGAAATCTATCTTGCGTGACTATTCTGTTCTAATTTTTCATCTAACTTTGGGGGAGGACTACATGAACATTCAAATATACTGCTCTCTATTTTTAAAACCATCTGCTTCACACACTTCTCTAAGAACAATGATGAAAAGTACCCCAGTACTAAGTACTGCCTATAGAGAACTGAGTTTTGGCAGCACAGTGAAGATAGGACCAGGAAAAAGTGGGGAGAAGAAAAGTAACAGCCACAAACAGGCTGTCTCAGGTGCCAGAACTGAACACTGAATTTAGATCTCTTATTTCATTTCATTTTCTCAACATCCATATAAAGAGCCAAATAACTTTCCCAAATTCATAAGAATGCCACCAAAACAAGACTGGAATTCAGAATTGTGTGCTTGCAAATCCACTGTCAGGAACCAGAGCTGTCAGGAACATCCTATCGAATAAAGAGGGAATATGCTAATTGATTGCCATGCACTCAAAGATGGTGGCACCCATAGCCACAAGATGGTGGTACCCAGTCCCCACAGCCCTGCTGGAGCTGCAGGCATGCAACACAGCCAGGCCTGCCCCCAGGCAGGTCCAGTCACTCTGTGCACCTGCCTCTGAACTCCCCAGTATCCTTAGCCCCCCAGGGCCAGCCCAAGGTGCAGGCAAGCCTCAGATGGCAGCTGCCTAGCTGCCCAGGGCCAGCCTGAGTCACAGGTAATCAGGGCCAGGCCAAGTCTTGTTCTGCTGGCAAGGAACAGAGGTGTAATGAGGTATTGCCTTACCCTAAGCCCTGGGTCACCTCCCGACCCTGAGGGCTCCCAGACTGTAAGAAGGGACTGGCCAGAGTGAGGGACCCCCCTCCTCCAGTGCATGATTTTTCATGCACCGGGCCTCTAGTGTTTTATAAGTCCCTATGACTTAAGCAAATGATAAATGCTAACCTGTGTCTCTCTCTTTGCATCCTCTTTGATGAGGTGTACTAGGACATCTTGTTTAGAGAATATAATTTAGGGTTCACATGCAAATACAAATATTACTGTATGTATGATAAGTGTAAAAGGTCACATGGATACAGCAGAGAACATCATCACACTCTATGTAGAAGAAAGATTGGTAAAATATATTCCATACTATGAATCACAAATCTATAAATGATCAGGGTTTCTGTGGATAAACCAGCTCAAGAGCCTCATGTGCAGAGAACCTTATAAGCTAAGTCTCCTATGTGTATTCTGCCAACTTCCAACAGGAGGAAAGTCATGTTCCTTTGCAAAGATGATGACTCATGCAGAACCAATGGACAGAGACAGAAACGTGTAATGGCCATTTAAAATCTGGCACATTGATGATTAAGTCATGGCTTCCGAAAATTCCCTGGATTTTTCATTACAATCCTGGTGAACAAGCACAGCGGGTAAAGTAATCTTTATGTGTCACCCCTCCGTGAGGCTAATTTTCTGAAACTAAGATCAGTCTAGAGCAGTAAGGTGAGTTTTTTCTCTTCTGGATTTATTACCACAATAGCACCACAATGTTATATTACAGAAGCCTAAAAAGTATAAAGAAACATTTTGAAATGGCATAAGTTCAACAAGAGCTGTTAACTTTTATTTATCAAAAGGGCAAAAGGAAATACCCAGAAGAGATTATTCTCTAATGAACACAGTATATGGAAACAGATCCTCTCTGCAGATGGCCATAAAAGACAAGCATTGCCTCATTTCAACCACCTGCCTCATGGGGAGAAGTGAATAAGAAAAAAATTGTGCTGGCACATTATATACAGAAGGAGAGATATTTAACCCAACCTTTAAAATATCAGAATCTGAGGAGGCAAGGCAATTGAAAACATAAAGTATATTCCAGGTCGATGTTGCTGATTAGATTTGTAGCTTTCCTTTCAGTGTTCCCTACATTTTTCATTTGTTTTAATGATAGTAACTTGTGACAAGGAGAGAACATAACTTGTAATAGAAAATTTTGCTTTCATCAGTCTCCAGATCTGATATTAGGTTTCCAATTCCACAGTCAGGTGCTAGTGTCTGTTGAAGGAGGATAACTAGACAGCATCAGCAGGATGTTTGCTTGAGCCTTCCTCCTGCCCCTACCCCTAGGGTACTTTGACTCAGACTGAACTGAAAACAACAACCTATGTAAGGGTGACTGTCTAATTGGCTTACCTCCACAAATGATCTTAAATAGATACCCCCAGCTGCCCTTCCCTAGTTCACAATCACATCACTCTTATTCCTTTGATATTGCTTAGACTTCCTATATGTGTGGTATTTAACTATACCTCCATATAGGAGTATTTTTATAGTTTTATATCATACTAGAGGGCTGGTGCAGTGGGATCCCTCAGCCTGGCCTGCACCCTCTTGCAACCCAGGATCCCTCAGGGGATGTTGGACTGCCAGTTTCAGCCTAATCCCTGTAGGCCTGGCCGAGGGAACCCACTGTGGTGCATGAATGCATGCACCAAGCCTCTAGTATGCATATAAGATCTTTGGTTAATCTCTTCCTGCCCTCCCCTCACCCCTCTCCCCTCTGAGATTCATCAGTCTGTTCCATGTTTCCATGCCTCTGCATTGAGTATCTGTCCCCTTGTAGTCAGTGCGTGTCATAGCTACCATGTTTCCCTGAAAATCAGACCTAGTGCAACTTTGGGGAAAAAAAAATTAATATAAGACACTGTCTTATTTTGGGGGAAACAGGGTACCTGTTGGATGGTTCAACAACTTAAGGGTCAGCTGGTCACTTAGGCGTTTATATAGAGAGATGCTTAAGTTTTTCTTTAAAAAACACAGTTTGGCACTAACTGGTTTGGCTCAGTGGCTAGAGCGTTGGCCTGTGGACTGAAGGGTCCCAGATTCGATTCTGGTCAGGGTCATGTACCTTGGTTGCGGTCACATCCCCAGCAGGGAGTGTGCAGGAGGCAGCTGAGCGATGTTTCTCTCTCATCAATATTTCTAACTCTCTATTCCTCTCCCTTCTCTCTGTAAATAAATCAATAATATATATATTTTTTAAAAACCACCAGAGTTTGATTATAAACCAACTTTACAAAAGGCGAAAATAGCCTTGATCTAATTTAAAACAGTTTTATAACAGTTGAAAAGAGATAAACTCCATAGAAAAGTTAGTTTACAATCGCCTACAATATATAAAGCCTAAAAGATCTAAAAAGAATTGCTCATAAGTTGAAAATTAATCATCTCTTTTTAGACTGAGCAGTGATGAAAAATAAAAAGTGCAGAAATGTAATGGGAATCATTTTCTACTGCTATGGAGATCCTTCTCTTTCCCCTTCAGCTCGAGAAATCTTGAGGCAGATGGCCTATAATTCAGGGTGGCCTTGGAGACCCATGCAGTTAGCCCCCTTGGGTATTTCGACAAGATAGATCACTAAAGTGTGCAAAGAAAAAGGAGCTCATTTCAGAGTTAAAGATAATTCTCAGATGCTAATGCCTCCTAGAGAGCTCTAAGTTTATGTCCCATTCTGGGGAAATTTAAGATGTTCTACAGCAAACTGGGAGCATTTGCCTCTCCTGCTGGCTTCTAGTGTTCACTGTTGCCTGAGACCTTCATCTCTCTCCTCGATTTGGACTCCAGATTCATTTCTGGTAGATTTTCTATAATTTATATCTCCAAATGACATTAAGGGGCAAACAGAGCAAAGGAATCTTTTGAAAAGGAATGTTGGCTAGGTTATCAGGTCAACCTTAAGGGAAACATTATTTGCCATGACAATGAATTCATTCTCAAGTATTTATTGAAAGCCTGTTTTATATCCCTGAGGGTACAGTATGAATATAACAGATAAAATCCCTTCACTCACACTTTCCAGTTGGATAGACAGGTAATAAATAAAATAAAACATACTTATGGGAAGTCTGATGGCAATAAAATAGACATAAAAATAGAGAGAGATACTGAGTTCACAATTGATGATATTTTTGGTAGAATGATTGCAGAAAACCATTCTTACAAAAGTGATTTTGTGTATAAACTTGGAGGAAGTGGTGGCAGGAGAGAATGTTTTTCAAGTGAGGGAAGAGTATGGAAGATCTTGTAGCTGGGATGTAGTGAGCAAGAAAGAGAACAGCAGGAGACGAGGTAGGGCCTTGTGAATTTATAAAAACTTGGCTTTCCTTGAATGAGACTGTCAAGAGAGACTGTGGAGTCAAGAGAGGATTTAAAGTGGAGGAGTAAGATATCTGACTTAATTTTTTCCAAAGAATAACTCCAGGTGCAATGTTGAGATTAACTTAATGGGGGCAAGGTCAGAAGCAGGGAGAAAATTAGGAGAATGCAGCAGTAAACTGAGAGAAGAGGAGATTGAGGAGGAAGAGGAGGAGGAGGAGGAGGAGGAGGAAAAGGTAGAAGAGGAGAAGGAGGAGGAGGAGGAGGAGGAGGAGGAGGAGGAGGAGGAGGAGGAGGATAGGACCAGATTGGTGGAAGTAAAGTCATGTGAGTAATGATCAGATGTTGTGTATATTTTGAAGAAAAAGCCAGCAGATTTCTGAGAGACTGAACACAGGAAAGTAAGAGAAAGTGTTTAGTCAAGGAAGACACTAAGAATTTGCCCTGAACTATGAAAGGATAGGGTTGCCATAGCCTAAGATGAAGAAAACTAGGGAGACGTTAAGTATGTATTTTGTGGGGGATGAGGGCAGTATTAAATAAAAAATTTCATTTTGAAAAGTATCTATTTAGGTCCTTTGCCTATTTTTGAATGGATTGTTTATCTTCCTTTTGTTAAGTTGTATGAATTCCCTATACATTTTGGAGATTAAATCATTATCAGTGATACCATTGGCAAATATGTTCTCTCATGCAGTGAGCTTTTTTTGTTGTTTTGTTCATGGTTTCTTTCACTGTGCAGAAGCTTTTTATTTTGATGTAGTCCTATTTCTTTATTTTCTCCTTAGTTTCCATTGTCCTAGGAGCTGTATCAGTAAAGATATTGCTACAACAAATGTCTTCTATTTTGCTGCATATGGTTTCTTTAGTATTTTTATGGTTTCCAGTCTTATGTTTAAGTCCTTTATCCATTTTGAGCTTATTTTTGTGTATGGTATAAGTTGATATTTCTTTAATATAGTTGTTCAGTTTTCCCAACACCATTTATTGAAGTAACTATCTTGACTTCACTGTATGCTCTTGCCTCCTTTGTCAAATATAATAGAGCATAATGGCTTAGGTTGATCTCTGGGTTCTCTGTTCTATTCCATTGATCTATATATCTGTTCTTGTTTCAGTACCAGGCAGTTTTGAGAACAGTGGCCTTGTAGTATAGTTTGACATCTGGTATTGCGATACCTCCAACATTGTTCTTCTTTCTCAGGATTGCTGCAGCTATTCAGGGTCTTCTTTTTTTTTTTAATTCCAGATGAATTTTTGGAGAGTTTGTTCTAGGTCTTTGAAGTATGCTTTTGGTATTTTTAATGGCGATTGCATTTAATCTATAGATTGTTTTGGGTAGTATGGACATTTTATTGATGTTGATTCTACCAATCCATGAATACAGTATATTCTTCCATTTGTTTATTTTCTGAGTACAGGTCCTTTACCTCCTTGGTTAAACTTATTCTTTGGTATCTTAATTTTTTGTTGCAATGATAAATGGGATTTTTTTTTTTTAGTTTCTCTTTCTGTTGAGTTCATTATTGGTGTATAAAAAAGCCATAAATTTTGAAAGAGGACATATAGAAGGCCAAGAGACATGAAAACATGCTCAAAGTCTCTAATCATCCAAGAGATGCAAATCAAAACAACAATGAAGTACCATCTCACACCTGTCAGAATGGCTATCAACAAATCAACAAATGAAAAGTGCTGGAGAGGATGTATAGAAGAAGGAACCCTATTGCACTGCTGGCGGAAATGCAGACTGGTACACCCATGCTGGAAGGCAGTATGGCGTTTCCTCAAAAAATTAAAAATGAAACTCCCATCTGAACCAGTAATCCCACTTCTAGGAATATGTCCCAAGAAAAGAGAAACACCAAATCAGAAAGGATATATATATATATATATCCCTATGTTCATACCAGCACAATTTCTAATAGCTAAGATCTGGATACAGCCCAAGTGCCCATCAGCATATAAGTGGATTACAAAACAGTAGTACATCTACACAATGAAATACTAGACTGCTGTAAAAAAAAGAAGGAATTCTTACCAATTGCAACAGCATGGATGGAACTGGAGAGCATTATGCTAAGTGAAATAAGCCAGTCAGAGAAAAATAAATATCACATGATCTCACTCATTTGTGGAATATAATGACAACATAAACTGATGAGCAAAAATAGAACCAGTGTCATAAAAGCATCAAACTGACTGCTCAACCTATGACAGAAGGTGGGAGGTGAGGGGGTAAGAGATCAGCCAAAGGAATTGTATGCATGCATATGAGTATAACCAATGGACATAGACAGGGGATGGGAGTGCCTGGTAGAGGTCAATGGGGAAAAAAGAGACTTATGTAATACTTTAAGCAATAAATAATTTAAATTTAAAAAGTTTTTCATTTTGGAGATGGTAAATTTTAGATGGTTATTAAAAATCAAACAGAGACATTGAGTAGGATGTTCAAACCTGTAATCAGAGATAAGGTCTGGGATGGAGATACAAATTAGTGATTTATCAGCATACATATCTAGTTGAGATCTCCAAGAATAATTTGTAATAAATACAAATTCAATGATCGAATTCTGGGGCTCTTCAATGTTAAGGGGGCAATGGTACAAGTGGGAATGAGGAAAAGTGATTGAAAAGAAGCAGTTGGTGAGGTAGGAAAAATCCAAGTGAGGAAATTGTTTCACATGGGAGGAGTGTTCAACTGTGTCAAGAGAGACCGCACCGATGACTCTGAGAACAGATACACCAGTGCTATGAGACAAAGATGAGGAAAGGCTTCTAACTTTAACAAAAGCAAATGCTTTGTAGAAATATAATTCTCTCCTATAGAAATATCCTGCTTTATTTGTAACACTTAGGAAGTAAGTTATTTTACTGAGATTATATTAAAATTCTGATAGTTCATGTTTTAAAAATGATGTCCCTAAACCATATGCTCAAAATACCTCAGGCTTTTAAACTCCCTACTGAATGAGGGAATTATTCAATAAGAGGAAATTATCTCAGTGACTTTGTTATTAGGAATGTCGTTTTGTGATTTTCCAGAAAAATGGATTATCTGGCCCAGATGGATAATTTTCTTAGCCTGGTATCACCCAAACTGATAAAATCCATTCTAGACACTTATGAATATTTCTATCTTCCCTCTGGCTATCAGTATGTTTTCTGGGGCTTCAAGGATGCCTTAGATTAAATGGACACAAAGCCCCTTAAAAGGTCAAGATCCAAAAAAGTTAATAAATTAAATTCCTGTCCAGCAGCATTGAGGGGTATATAAAGGCAGACATCACTGTTTTCTAGATATAATAATAAAATATTTTGTAACATAAAATGTGATTTACTAAGTTTGAAATATACTTTGATTTATACATTAAAAACCCTATAGATGTGCTTGTGTGAATTAAAGATGGTTAATAAGACATGTATTTTTTTCTGTCTAATCACTTTAGTAATACCCAGGTAGAAAGAGGGAGGGAGGGAGGGAGGGAGGGAGGGAGGGAGGAAGGGAGAGAGAAAGAAAACAAGGAGAAGGAGACAAAGAGGAGGGTAGGGAAGAAAAAAGTACATTTAAAGAGAGTTAAGATATATTAAGAGTTGAAAAACAAATTGTCCTAGACCATATTTTATAGCAACTTTGGGGTGGGGGTTGGGGAGCACAAACAAAATGAAAATGCAGATATCTTTAATCATGTGAATTGAGAGGCTGGGGACAATAAAAGAATAGAAAAGACTATATTCATCCAGTGTCACAGAATAGCTATAGGCATTGCTAAAACTTGAAACCTAGTTTTACCCAAATCCTACTTGAGCAGTTCTAATATATAGAAGAAGCCATATAGAGACTACAAGGAATGATGGTCTCATACCCACATTTACTTGATAAAAATTTGGATACCGTATTTTCCGGCATATAAGACGACTTTTGAAACGAAAAAAAGCCTGCTCAGATTGACCAGAGTCAGAGAGGCAGTCTATTAAAAAAAGAACTGGTGTTGCCTCAGAAGTGGGGGGTAGTCTTATATAGCGAATATAGGCCTAAACCTATGTTTTAACTGTAAAATTAGGGGGGTCGTCTTATATGCCGGAAAATACGGTAGATATTTTGGCTGCAGAGGTCTCTCTTGAGAAGGGGTGTTGGCCCCACACCTGGCCCCCAGTCTAGGGTTCCAGTGCCAGGAAGAGAAGTCCCCACAATTTTTGGCTGTAAAACCAGTGGGGATTGTGTCTGAGAGATAAAGAAAGCTGCTGGAATACTATTAAGTTCCTATTAAGTCTCATTCACAGATTTGCTCAGACTCATTCCCTCTGAACTCAAATACTGGGGCAGTAGCTCAAAGGGCACCAGGGACATATAGGGAGCACCTGAATTTTTTGGCATCAAGATGAGGTCTAGAGGGGCAGCTTTCTCTCAGACAGAAGTACTAGCAGAGACCATTGTTCCTTTGATGAGCAATCCCCCAAAAGAGCCCACAGGCAGTGCTATATCTGAGTCTCAATCATCCTGGTTGTAATTGTTTGCCCTGCCCTGGTGTTTCCCTGAGACCCTGACCCCCCAAAATTGCTGGTCTCCCCAAGCAGTTTCCATTTCCTTTTCCATATGAATGATCTGTCTTAGCTCATGCTTCAGACCTTCCTAAAATTTCTCAAACAAACAGCATCTAGCTTCAGCATGCCCTCTTAACTGGCACTAGTGGCAGCTGACCTTGGTTCACAAATTGGCCTCTCCTGGTAATTTCTAAACCCAACACAAGCAGCAAGCATCTGCAGATCACTTTGTAGCTCATGCGAGGGGGTCCCAGGCAAAACACAGGCAATGATGGCTGACCTTCAATACCATCAAAAAGGATACGAAAACCATACGAAGGAAACAGAAATGAAGGATACACTAGCTGAAATGAAGAATAGTTTACAAGGAATCAATAGTAGAATAGATGAAGCCAAGAATGAAATTAGTGGTTTGGAATACAAAGAAGAAGCACAAAACACCCAAGGCCCTAGCCAGGTAGTTTGGTTGGTTAGAGCGTCATCCTGATACAACAAGATTGTGAGTTTGATCCCCTGTCAGAACACATACAAGAATCAACCAATGGCCTTAGCTGGTTTGGCTCAGTGAATAGAGCATTGGCCTGGGACTGAAGGGTTCTGGATTTAATTCCAGTCAGGGACACATGCCAGGGTGGCAGGCTTGATCCCCAGTATGGAGTATGCAGGAGGTAGCTAATCAATGGTTCTCTCTCATCATTGATGTTCTTATCGTTCTTTTTCCCTCTCCCTCTCCCTTCCTCTCTGAAATCAATAGAAATATTTTTTTTAATAAAAGAAAAAAATAATCAAGTAATGAATGCATGGGTAGGTGGAGTGCGAGATCAATGTCTCTCTGACTCTCTCTCTATTCCTCTCTCTCAAATAAATAAAGTTAAAAACACACACATTCAATTAAAATAGCAGAAGAAGAAAAAATGAGGATAGTGTAAGAAGCCTCTGCAATAACTTCAAATGCACTTTATGGGGGTGCTAGAAGGAGATAAGAGAGCAAGAAATTGAAAACCTATGGGAAAAAATTTCCTTAACCCAGTGAAGGAAATAAACACACAAGTCCAGGAAGTACAGAGTGAACCCAAACAGGCTCACACGCAGACATATAATAAATAAAATGCAAAAGCTTAAAGACAAAGATAGAATCTTAAAATTAGCAAGAGAAAAGCAATTAGTTACCTACAAGGGAGCTCCCATTAGCCTATCAGCTAACTTTGCAGGCCAGGAGGGATTAGTAAAAAATATTCAAAGTGATGAAAAACAAGGACCTAAAGCCAAGATTACTCTCCCTAGAAAAGCTGTCATTTAGAATTGAAGAACATATAAAGAGTTTACTAGACAATCAAAAGCTAGAGTTCATCACCACCAAACCAGCATTATATAAAATGTTAAAGGGTATTCTGTAAGAAGAAGAAAAATATATGTAAAAATATGAACAATAAAATCACAATATTTACAACTAAATCAACAATTGAATCTAAAAAAAAAATGAAGAAGCAGAACAAAAACAGATGTACAGATACAAAGACCATTTTGATGGTTTTCATATGGCAGGGATTGGAGAGATGGGTGAAAAGGAGAAGGGATTATGAAGTACAAATTGATATTTACAGAATAGTCATGGGATATAAAGAACAGCATACAGAATATAGTCAATAATCCTATATAATATAAGCATAGTATGCAAATTGTCTCCTCAATCTGGAGTTCATCTGGGAGTTCGACCAGGGGACAGGGCCAGCCAGGGGAAGGTAGGGAGGATCTGGCCAGTGGTGGCAGCCACTAGAGACTCTACCAGTGCACAAATTTCATGCACTGGGCCTCTAGTATTCTAATAACTATGTATGGTGTCAGATGAGTATAAGATATATTAGGATGATCACTTAGTAAGTTATATAATGTCTAGTCACTGGGGTGTACAACTGAAACGAATATAATTTTGTATATTCAATGTAATTAAAATTATTTAAAAATTTAAATTTAAAAAACAATTATAACTACCCCTTTACATACTAAAGGGTTGGCTAAAGAGTCTGATGCAATGTGGTCTTCATAAATAATGCACATACAATAACATTAGACATCCTTGTAAACTTTGTATACAGAGATTGTTCACTCATAGGGAATTCAATTTGGCTTGTAGAATATATGCTAGTATGGAAATACTTGAATTTCTTCATTTGGTTCTTTTATGAGGCACTTTGCTATACCTGTTGCCATTCTTAAACTCCATCCTGGTTATAATTTACCAAGAGTTTATCCCTGACACTAAATATATTAGCCTTAATAGCAAAGTCCCAGCCTGCACAATGTTCTGGATATGCTATTTATGTTGTCATTTGCAAACAGCATCTATGCAAAACAGCTGGGCAGCATCTGGAGCAGGAATTAGCCTTTAGGTATGCAGTGACTAACAAAGATGCCAAGTAAAGAGGTATAAGCACTAACAGTTTCATGCTTTTATATACATGACAATAATGCTTAACAAAATGGCTCAAATGTATCAAAGCTCTCTATTCTTGAGAATTTTCAAAAGCAATCATAAGTGGTTCTGGATCAATAGGAATCAGTTTATTCTGTGCTTGTCTCAGGCAAAGACTGTTATAAATCACTCTCCTTCTAAATGTACATAAGCAACTTGAAATGACATTACATACCATGGCCAACAAGTGTTAGATGCCAAATCTAAATAGAGTAGATCTAATTTTCACTAGATTGGAATATGTAATGCAGAAATGGACTTTTAAAATGTCCTGGGAAATAACTGCCTTGCCTCTACTGCCAATTCACTTCTTAAACACCCAAAACACAGATCAATAGATTAGGAATCCACATCAGAGTAGAGATTTGATTCATTAGTATTAAAAAAGAGTCTATCAATTATATGAAAATATAATTTAGTGGGATGATTGGCATATTCTTTAAAAATTGTATCCTTTATTTCAGGTTTATTGCTCACTGAGGGAGTGGCACAATAAGGGGTTCTTGTTCTTAGAGACTTAAAGGGGTTCTTGTTCTTAAAGAGATAAACCTTGTTATAACTGTTATCATTATTTTTAAGCCTAAAGAACAAGTGACTCCCCTAAGGTATGTGTGGACAAACCCTACTCAAATATCCTGTCATAAAAGAACAAAGCAATTTCCCCATTTTCTGGTTAGACATAACCCCTATAATTTTATTAACTGCACTCATTAGACTGGAACTACATTTTAGAGGAAGTTCATGTAAGAGAGAAAATGGGAGGAATATTAAATATACCCATCACCACCTCCTCTGCATGCAATTATTATAACATGCTCAAAACCTGTGCTGGAATGTCACTCCAGATAAATATGCACCTGCATCTTTTATGTGAATCTCAAATGCCCCATATATTCTAAACCTGTGAATATCTTGAAAAAGTTTTATCTTCAGTGGGTTAGTCTAAAAAGAGAATAATAAAATAGCTAAATTAGAGAGCTGAGAGAGGTGAGAGATCACACTTAAAACCTGGGAAACTTTTTAATGAAATTCAAAATAAATAATAAGAACAAACATCTCAAAGTATGTGGCTTGGGGGGATATTCAGAGAAGAACAATGCCCAACCTGCTTCTATTTAGGAAACATTAGATAAAATCAGTTTGACCAGGGAACACCCCTGTTTTCCCTTTGGAATGTGCTAACCTGCTATTATCTTATTGATCCCTGAACTGGTCCCTGGTTATTCACACAAGACAGGTTGAATTAAAGACTGGGACCTGCCTCGTTAAGCCTGGGGCAAGAGAAAGTTGAGCAGGTCACCCAGAAGAAAAACTATTTGGCTTTCAAAGAAGCTGGCAACTCCTCCCCTGTCCCAGCACAGGCAGTTGTGTGGGGACCCAGGCTTGGGTTTACTAAAAAAAAAGGAATCAATTTGTGTCCCTTGTTTTAGCAAAGGGAAGAGATTTCCTTAGGGTGCTGGCTGTTTGAGATGCAGGGAACTTACTATAATATATAGCACCAGTAACTAACTCAGGTATGCTCACCTGCCAGCAGCAGGGTAAGAAGAGGGAGAAGGACCCAGCAGGCTCTGTGGCATTCTGAAATCTGACCACCAATAACTGTTGAGGGAAGATACCTTGATTTCCTCTGGGAAAGGAAGACAAAAGAGGGGCTCATGGGGCTGGGGTAGGTGGGACCTTGAAATGTTTTTTATTTAATTCACCTGAATCTTTTTGTTATTTTTGCTTCATCATTCACTGGAGTTTCTTCCTCCCTCTCTGGTTTAATTTAGGGGCATTATTTGTTTTTGTTGTTCTCCTTGATTTCCAGGAAGACTGACAAAGAGTCGACTCTAGACTCTAGCACATGTGTCAAACACAAGGCCCGCGGGCCAAATCCAAAGAGTCGACTCTAGACTCTAGCACATGTGTCAAACACAAGACCCGCCAGGCCTTGCAATGTGGCCCGCACCGCGCTGTCATCACTGCACTCCGCTGTCAGTTTATGACATTGTCAGTTTATGACTGTTCAGTAAACCATTCGGCCCGCGATTTAGGCTGGATATTAGATTTTGGCCCCTTCTCTGATTGAGTTCGACACCCCTACGAGAATGGGAATGCCTGCTTTGAATTAAGCCCACTGAGTCAAATTGCTGATTGCAAAGGCAGCTTAGGAACACGTTGGTTTGGATTCAAGCTAGAAAGAGGCGTCACTCGTGGTTGCAAAAGCAATGCAAGGGGCAAAGAGAACATGGCTATATTCCTTGGTTGCTTGCAAGGAGACAGGAATAAATTGCTTGTTTGTTTAACAGCTTTTGAACGTAGTGAATAGATTGCTTTTAGTGACTAAATGTGGTTGGGGGAGGTTGAACAATTGGAGTCATTTCCATAATTAGTAATTGCTGTTGCTGAAATTAGACAGAAAAGTAAGTGATAAAAGAAAGAAAGAAAGAAAAAAGGATAACCATGTCTGGCATTATTCAATCATAAGCAAATGGTTAAAAACGTAGCTTATATTACACTCCTGTGAATTTACAACAACATGGAAGAAACTAAACCACTCAATTTCACAGTTCCAAGGAAAAAGAAGGCTCTTTCTGGAACTTTTACTTTCCCAGCAATGTGTTTGTGATGCATTCCAGATGGACAAGCCTTGAAAAGCGACAGTATCCATCTATTTGTGAGAATGAACGCAGAGAGAGTGAGAGTTTTCACATCCCTGTCTCCCTAAAACATAAACAACTGCAGCCCACAAATAAATCCACTTAATCCAATTTGGAGGACTCCTCGGGACAGAACGCTTTATCAGTTATCATCAAAGCATCAGCTCCAATTCCTCTCCCCTCAAGTCTCTCTGAGGGAGGAGAGGAGGTGAGGTTGATGAAATGAAACAAAATAAGGCTAACGACCATTTCTTTGGGTGAAAACATCCAGCTGATATGTTAATGTGTGGGTGACATGGGCTGAGATACATCAGCAGTATGTTGTGAGTTCAATTAAAATATAAAAAGACCTTGACAAATTGGAAACATGATCTAAATCTAATAGAATGGCATTTAATGGGGGAAATAATGTTAGGACCTGGGCTTTGTTTCTTAAGAAACGCATAAGTGTGAGACAGAGGAGACATTTTTAGCAGGAACTCATATAAAAAAAATGTTTGTCATTTGCTAATCAATGCCAAAAAACAAACAAACAAACAAACAAACAAAAACAATAGTGTCACAGAATGAACTATTGTAATAGGATATGATTGCAGACTATCTTTAGACAAAGGCATGAACTCTGTTGCTGGAACTGCAGCCAATCTAAGATATACCACTGCCCAGCCTCCCATGGCAATCTAAGGGGAGTCCTAAGGGCAATCCCTCCTCTGGATGTCTGGAATTGACCTCCCTCTAGCAAGTCCCTCCTCTTCCTTCTATGTGGTTAACCTCCCCTATTCTCTGCTTCCTTCTCAACACCATTTCATCTGATGCCATCACACTCAAGTCTTTCTCATCATACAAATACCCCTGACCATCCATGGCCCCATCAGCCCTATCACCCTCCCTTCTTATGCCCCAGAATCCCTTCACAGCTGCTCTCATCTCTTCCTTGCCTCTCATCATTGCCCAAGCAGAACTCCATGTCAGCACTCACTGCTTCCCCGAATGGCCCTTTGTTGAGTCCCAGTGATGAAAGGACAGTGGTCAGGCCTTATCTTGCTTGGCTGCTGGAATGACTTTGAGGGGTAGGCTTTCTAGACACAGTTCCATCCTGGTTGTCCTCCTCCATCATAAGCTTCCTGTCCCCAGTTTTGCATCTTGTTTTTGATTTCATTAGTGTATTTTGCAGGTTCCTTTTCCCTCTCTTCATTCTGCACATTTCAAACTCCCTCAGGACCCCTGCCTTTTCCACAGCAGAGTCTCCACAGGCAGGTGGAGGGATTTCCCTGCATGGAAATCAAAGGTCCTACCACAGAGGCCCCCTGTATTGCCTCACAGGGAAAACCCACCAGGGAGGCCATGCCGAGGAGCCACAAACAACAGAACTCCTCATATGGGACCCATAATGGAACAATCAGCTGTCTTCATGCAGCAGTGCTTTCAAAGAGCTAACAACATTGGATACTTAAGAAGATTCTGCCATAAGGAAACATTTTTGAGCTTAAATAAATGGAAGCATAGAGACCCCCATGCCTTACAAAAGCTAACCCCAGGCTCCTCAGGGAGGGGTCCTGGAGAGAATCAAGGGTACACAATGGAGGGTGGAGTAAGTGCTGTCATAGAAATGCAAGAAACAAGCTGAAAGGGGATGAAAGAAATAAAGCCACTGAGAAGGATGAGGAGACTTGGGAGACCACCCCACCCTGAGGTGGAAAAGTGGCAGCCATTCTTTTTCGTCTTTCATGGTTACAGCCACCATTTGTTACTTAGCATGTGCCAATACACTGTTACCTTTGTGTGGCTGACTGAGACTCCTACTTCTCCTCAGTACCTCTCCTCTCCTTCCCCCTTACAAAAGGAATCTTTCAATCTTAGCTGGGTTCCCAGTGGTCCAGGAGACAAGTGTCTTTCCAGTCTCCCTGGAGGCTCAGTATGGTCATGAAACATAACTGGGGCTGTTACTAGAAGGAGTGAGCATAAGAATTGTACTTAGGTTGAAAAGAATTGCCCCTCTAAGTTCCTCCCTCCAGATCAAGATGTTCTCAAGCACAGAGAAGAGTTGAATCTGTGCTAAATATGCATACATCCACCACCTCCATCTATAATTGTTAACATGCTGCTGTATTTGTGTTATGATAGATCAATTATTTATCCTTTCATCCATCCATCCATCTGTCTTCTTTTCCTTCCATTTCAAAGTTGCAGACAGGAGTACACTTAACCCCTACATGTACCTTGTTTTGTGTTTCCAATAATGCCATGAGTTAGTTTATTATCACTTCTGTTTAGTAAGCGGAGGGCCAAGAGTCCAAGTAACTTAGCTTAAACCATACTTTTACTCTTCTTCATTGGTAGAACCCCTTTGGAACTTAGGTATGCCTCTCTCCAAAGTTCATGCTTTTCACCTACCAGTTTCCCCTCCCTTCACCCCCCACCCTCCCCCTCCACCCTGGGCCCCTTAGAGATTCGAAAGCTTTTGAGAATGTAAAGCAACTTTAAATTTTGATTAGGTTTTGGTATTCCAGGGGCATCAAAAAAGGCAATGTCTGATTGCTCAATTCAGCTCCCCAACTAGAAAAGGGAGAGGAACTCTGATCTGTTCCAAAATCACAACCCTGCTTCCTAGCACACTGACTTTGGTCATTTCTCTTTGTGTTCTGGTGGGAAAATAAAGAGGGCATTGCAGGATGAGGAACTCAACTGAGAAAAGAAACTATAGTTTGCATTTAGTTACACATACTTCTTTGGGGGCAATAAACAATTCCATTAAATAAGCTACCCTTTTCCCTCCAATTAATTTGAGAAGAAGTCAGAATTTGAGAAGGCATAGCTCTTTTTTTTTACTTTCCTGACATTAATTGCTTTTTACCTCACTTACTGCTTAGAAACAAGGCCTATTTGCTGCAGGTCTGCAGACCGGTGTGCACTTGGGGCTTTGTCCAACCTCCCGCTGATGAACAAGATTTTTGAAGCTGCTCCTTTGAATTTCATCAAGAAGGATGACTCCGAGCCTCGGTAATATCGCCGCGTGGAAGCTCCCAAAGCAATTGGCTTCGTAATTTATTTTTGTGATCTGTGCTGTGGACATAAAAACTTTTCAAAATACAGCTCAAGTTCCAATCTAAAGATCTGAAAAGAGCATTTTCAATCTGTTGGCACAGGCTGTTTTCCATCAGCCCAGCTGCCAGCGCTTACCCGTGGCACTGGGCGGCTGGGCACAGGCAGGACAGACGCTCCTCCGGCTGCTGAGGCCGGCCCAGCCCAGAGATTAGCACATTATCATCTCCAGGACTGAAACCAGAGTTCCATTTAACAAGCTGACAGGAGCAACAGGACCATGCAGTAACAAGCAGATAGGCGGTGTGGTATTTGTCAGAGATAAAGGGCTGAGCTTCGGAGCTTGAGCTTAATGCTTCTCGAAGGTTTTGGAAGATAGTCAAGTCATCTACCCCAAATACTTTCAAGTTTCTTGAACTTCTCAGATGACTCTTTTGTGGAGTTACCGTTGGGCACATTAAACTTCACTTGGTGGCAAACTTCACTTTTGAAGACACCAGAAATACCAATAGAGTCCTCACCGATTTCTTATATGACACGTGCACGTCTTTTTATTTATCATGTGCACGTGCCTGAAACTCTTCAGGGCCCCGGGCCAAATCCAGTTGTGCTTCATTGTTATACCTTTCTAAAGCTAAATTTAGAAATTGCACGCAAACATGCCCATGTGTTTGCAATAAGACCTTCCACAAAAAAACACAGAGCCTAATTTCTTTATGGTTCCAAAGTAGGCATAGAAAGAACTTTATAAAACACAATGCTTTAATCCAATCACGTGTGCCTTATTGCCCATATTATATGAAATGGGACTTTTTAAGAAATCAGCTTTATTTGCTGCCACTTTAAATATGGTCTTCTGAGAGTATAACGTCCTATAGTTCGCTATTGCATGTATACACAAATTAAATTTGAAAAAAAAAAAAAAATATATATATATATATATATATATATATATATATATTCTCCTTGTTTTCTTCAGATTGTGCAAAAACAGTCAATGCAGCGTGAAATATGGCATGCATTAGGAGAATTAATTTTTGGATGAGTCTGACAGCATGAATGAGTTGGATAGCTTTCCCTAGGGAAAAAAAGACAACAAAACAAAACTGGAGAAGCTTTATTTTTTCAAAAATGTAGATTGAGAGAAAAGTAAATGTCCTTTATTTTGTAGATAAATTATTTTAAAAGTCAAATTTCCATAACTGTCAAATCTCCCATTAGTCTGAAAACACTTCAAACACTGAAACCTGGTGCTGGATCACTAGTTGCTTTTTGAGTTCGTTAGGAGAATCACAATGCAGGAGGAGGTTTTATTAAGACAAAGTCTTCCATCATTTGGATGGGAATTATTTTCCCCAATTCCAAAGCTCTGTATGTAACCCGCTCCTAGCAAGGTCAGTTTCTTTTGCCACCTTGATCTGGGGTTCTAAGTTCCAAACTTTGCAAACATTGATCTAAATAAGCTCAAACACATGTTACCACCACACACTGAATGTTCTGAGGGAGGCTCTCTCTGCCACAGACAGAACAATCTTGAATAATATGCACTTTCAATGTTGCTCTCTTCAAGTCTGTGGCAGGAAAGAAACACTCCAATTGAGATCAGTTATAACATCAAATTCCTGGCATGTTTCCACTGAGTAAGGGAACTGAAAATACAACAGCTCTCCCTGTTTCAGCAACAAAGAGTGAGTGCTTTGGAGCTGAAGTGATGATACCCAGAAGAGCTGGGCTTGGGGAATTTCCTTTCAGAAACATTTCTTATAGAAGGAAGGCTGTAAATTGCTTAGAGCATAAGGTATTTACAGCCAGACAAAAGGAAATGATTCTAGCACCACTTAGCAGCTGCCTGCAACCATGGCCCAAGGCAGGCCTGGGAGCAAGCTGTACTTAAGTCTTGGCTGCTGGTTGCTTCTTCCCCAGGATGGCCTCTGCAACAGACAAGAGTATCCCATCAGGGTCAAATACAAGGTTAGACTACAGGTATCCAAATAAATATGAAGAAACACATATGAATCACAGAGTCCACCATAGTAGAAAGATGGAAAAGTACAGCGAGGGACAGTCTCTCATATGGAATGTTTTTATGTGTTAAAAAAATTAAAAATCATACATAACTGGGGATATTGATGACTTCTGAGATGTAAATTATGGTCACACAAAAATGGTATTTTTTAAGCTTATAACAATCATATTTAAGATGGTTCAAGAACTAGGAAAAAACATGTAGCAGGTGAAGAAAAGCAAGAAGGCAAAAAATTAATTTAAAGCTTATGCATCTAATTTTTTTTTATTAGTTCCTTGCCTTAAACATGAATCATTCTATCATATGCACATAAGATATGCTTGTGTGCATGCACCCATGCATGTATATACTAACGCACACACACACACACACACACACACACACACACACACACACTGCCTTGGCTCTCACAGTTATCACAACCCTCCCATTAGGCTATAGAACAGAGGGCTCTAGGTTTTTTATGTGCTGGAGTCTATCTCCTGCAAGTTTCTCTACCTTAGGGCATGGATGGGGCCCAGCCTTGAGAACCTGACAGATCTCTTCTATAAACAGATGACTGTGGGGAGTGAGAGAAGGGCAAACCCGAATTTTAAGCTGATAAATAACTACCACAACTTGATTCAATCTTTCCTGTTTCATCTGCATTGTTTCTCCCTCCATCCAGTTCTAGCTCTTGGCATTTTGTGAAATGTTGATCCCTCTGTCTCTCTACTTCTCTATTATCTTATAGTCACACCTTAGCTTCAATGAACTATCCTCTGAAGTTATCCTTCAGAATTCATTCCTTTGCTTTGGTTTCCCTTGGCATTGACCTGTGTTTGGGGGAAAATGACAGAAAATCACCTTGAAATTGGTTGGTATGTCCCAACAAGAAACTTGGCAAAGTTTCCATTGTAAACAACATTTGGCGGCTATTTAGCTCTAAA
Organism: Pipistrellus hanaki; assembly: GCF_964339955.1. Taxonomy (NCBI): domain Eukaryota; kingdom Metazoa; phylum Chordata; class Mammalia; order Chiroptera; family Vespertilionidae; genus Pipistrellus; species Pipistrellus hanaki. The sequence continues at coordinate 22,393,054 of NC_140508.1, forward strand.
CATACATTTGAAATTGCACCATTTATCCATTTAAAAAAATATATTTTATTGATTTTTTACATATAGGAAGGGAGAGGGATAGAGAGCTAGAAACATTGATGAGAGAGAGACATCGACCAGCTGCCTCCTGCACATCCCCTACCAGGGATGTGCCCACAACCAATGTACATGCCCTTGACCGGAATCGAACCCAGGACCCTTCAGTCTGCAGGCCGACGCTCTATCCACTGAGCCAAACCGGTTTCGGCTGGCAAAGTTTCCGTTGTAAACAACATTTGGAGGCCATTTAGCTCTAAACATACATTTGAAATTGCACCATTTATATTGTGCACTGGACAGAATTGCTTGAATATCTACCTAATAAAAGAGTAACATGCTAATTGTACCTTCGCAACACCCACCAGCCAATCAGGAGTGAGTATGCAAATTAACCAAACAAAGCTGGTGGGTTAATTTGCATATACAGGCACTGAGTGGCCGGGGGTGTTCCACACCACCCAGCAATTCTGAGCCTTTGGGCATTGTGGGAAGGCGGAAAGGTGGCTCCCCGCTGGAGCGAAAAGGTGGCTCTGGCCAGAGTGAAGGCAGTGCTGGTAGCCAGGAGAAGGGAGGCCCATTCTTGCACAAATCTTCATGCATTGGGCCTCTAGTTTAGATATAATGAATTTCATGAGTAGCTCTTGCTATATAATAATCATGAAGTGTTGATTTAAAGAATTTCAATTATATTGTTTTGAAAGTTAGGTTTGGAAATTATGGATTATGAATTGATTGGTTACTCAGGTGACAGAACTGATGGTAGCCTCACAGGAGACAATGCATCAAACTCGGGAAGAGCAAGAACAGAAAGCTGCTACCCTCCCTTCTCCTTGAGATTGAAATGGAAGAAGTGTAATTATCAAGTCACCAGAGCCAAGGATGAGATTCTCAATAAGATCTAGGACCAAGTTACCTGAAGTATACCCCTCATGCATCTTCCTGTAGCTCTTTATAAGTTATTGGAATAACCTAAGACTCTTAGTGACAAACAGCAAGACATTCTTATGAAGTTTATTAATGTAAGAAACATTCTAACCTGAAAAGAGCTTGTGAGTTTATTTGAGCCAAACTCTTGACAATTGCTGGGAAACAGAATCTCAATGAATTGAGATAATTTTCCAGAGAATGGCATTTTTTCACCTTGTTTTATACATTACAATCAAAAGAGGAGATGTAAGTGGTTTACATGAACTCCATTGGTGATAGATTAGGAAGGAAGGAAAAAGCAAAGCAGCAAAACCTCTGGGATTGGATGAAAAGTAAAATGATAGACACATGCTTCTTTTATGTAGGTGGGTGCAGGATAGCTGCACCCACCTACATAAAAGTCAACAATTAACTCAGTAACAATGAAGGGATTTGTGGTCTCCACAGAGTGGTGCCTGTGCTTTGAGGGATACAGAAAAGGAAAATTACTCTGACATTCCAATGATATGTTATCATAGGTGCAAAATGATAATAGGCTCAGTCAGCTAAGAGAAAGATTGACCTTTGTCAGGGAATATACAGCCTATGACATGACTACCCACTATAACTGCTTTTAGTTAAAATTTTCATTTCAGACCATCCTTTTTGGTTACTTCAGGTATTTGAGTTTGCAAGGCCCCAGCACACAGGCCTTCCCTGAGCTAGACAGGTTAGCATGTGGCCTCTTTTTGTCCACAGGTTTAATTCATATAATGCACTTAGAATAGAAACTACCATATTATTATTAGTTGTTCAAGTTTTCTGGAACCTACTCCACTGGCCTATAATCTCCTAGTTCAGCAAGAAGAAGGGGGAATTCAGAGATCAGAGCCCTACTTCTTGCTGTGGATAGTTATACCAAAATGTCAAAGTATCAAAGCACATCACACATAGCACTGTTTCGTGAAACATTACTTTTAAATTACAAATGTATGTGTGTCCTGGATCAGGTGTAAAAATTTCTTGTTTGTGTCAGGCAAAAAGTTGGAAAGACTGCTTTAGGGAATTCACAGCATTCACATCAAGTGACAGGCAATCACCAGGCATTCTAAGTTCTGGAGTCACCTAACTTGTTTAGGATTTAAAAAGGGTACTGGAGAAGGAAGGAAGGGGAAGCTAGCGGGGGTATCAACTGGTGTAAAGGACTGAGTTACCAAGATGCAAAAAAAGAGCAGTCAGTGGGCTGTAACTAAACTCTGATCCATAATTAGAGTGACACACATGTGAAATGCCTACTGAATGGATCAGGGACCATGGTGCTCTGACAAATAGTGAAGGAAACCTACTGTTAAAAGAGGCTTTACATTCTAACTAGCTATTATTACCAGCCCCTGCTTGGTCTCTCAACAAATTTCCTTTCTGTTGTAATTCTTCATGCTTCCTCGAAGCTTGATGGCGATTTTTTTCCTCTTTATTTATTTTGGAAAGCCAGGGGAAAATTGTTTCAGTATGTTCTTTAAATTAGTTTCCTTGCAGTGTTTTCCTTGCACACATTAATTACAGCTCCCTCGAGGGGCTGAAGTACCATATAACACACTGTATTTCTGCTTCCCAATCTCCCTTCTCCAATTCAAGTTTCCAATTCTTCCTACAATCTGGGCTCCATATTAACATGTAGTGAGAAGCACATGGTTGAGATTGTTTCAACTATAATATAAGAATGGAATAGAAAATGTGATCATCAGTACTTGAGTGCACCCAACTTAAAATGAATAGTTTCTGGCCCATAAAATAAAGTAGTTAGATTAAATGTCCTCTGAGGTCCTTCATTGCAATGAACATGCTCTAAAGAGGGTTTCATTTAATATCTGGAAGTACAGAAAAGAGATCAGTGGGACTTTGATGAGGCTATGTGATTCTCATTAGCATGATCTGGCTAGAATTCCAGAGGTGCTAAGAAAAGAGTACACATCTAAGAATCTACATTTGAGCTGTCATTGTACTAGACACTTAGATAAGGCAGTTAGTCTAGGAAACTGTAATTACTTTTTATTCCCTAAGAGAGAAAATTTCTGAAGTGACCACAATACAATATTATGTTTCATCTCATAGCCACAGTCATGGAAGAAGAGGAAAAATTAGCTAAACATAAATGTAATTCTAAAACAAAGGTTTTCAAATTCTGGTCTTTTCAGATAGGAAAAAGCAAGGGAAGGTTGGAGTATAAGAGCAGCCCTTTCATTGACTAGTTAAAACTCAAATGTTTCTTAAAGTAAATGAAAGAGGTGGATGAAGGAGTTTCCAAGCCAAACTACTTATTAAACAGGTCATATAAACAGGATGTCAGTCATTCACAGGGTCACTGGGAGTCCGAGAAAACTCAACAGCATGTAACAGGGACTATGGCAGGTGCTTGATATAGGTTATCTCATTTCCTCTGCTTGTCTCTTTAAAGTAGATATATCTACTCCTGTTTCACAGCTAGAGAAACTTGGGCTCAGAAAGGCAAGTAACAAGTGTCAACCAGCATCAGAGTTAGACTTCTAATTCAGGCAATAATTTACCCAACCTCAGATAGCTTGAAACAATAGACAGACCTATTAGCCTTATGAATGTCAAGTTTGTGACCTAACAACATCCATCAAATAGTTCCTTAAAATTTACCATCTTCTCTGTTCTTTTACTTACCCAGATTCAAATTTCTGGGCAGCCTTGCACTGTTTGAGAGAATCCCTCTTCTCTCAGTGGCTGAGAATTCACCAACATGGTTCCAGCAGGGAGCAGTGGTTATTAACAAGAGAGTTGAGCCTACTTTGGAGGACAGGGAACAAGCCCAGCCAAGCCTCCCACCTGACACGTCCAGCTCTTCTTAACTTACAAGTCTCCTCCCCTCACACCATTAAATCTACCATCTCTATGTATTCACCTGGAATACATATATTTTTTAAATCTTCAATTTTGATTTCCCTTTTGACCTGCTGACCGATATCTACAGTGGCATTACCTGCAGACACTTTAGATTCATCATGCCACTCAATTCCTCATCATAAGCTGCCCATGTATGTGAAATCACTACTTCAGGAAATGACACCAACTTTCACCCACTTAACTCTTGCAATGTTGTCTCCTCAATAGGCAGACTGACACATACAGAACAATAGTCAAATTAAAAACAAATATTTGCTGTAAACTTACTGCACACTTTCATCTCCTGGTTAAAACATTGCAATAAATCCCTATTTTCCCAAACACAAGTCTCATCCCTTTCAGTACATTCTCCACATTCCTGCAAGTGTACACTTTCTACAGACACACTTTGATCATGTTGCTATACTTCTCAACAAAGTTCAATGGCCTCTAGTGATTTTTAACTGTAGTTTATTAATTTGGCTTTCACATTCAGGAATGTGCTTTATGCAAAAGTGACTATGTATTCATTTATGGTATTTCTCCTATGCAAATAGCACTCTTGGAGTTCCCATAATCAGGTAGTTAATCTTTTAAGAAAATTAAGCTTCCTTAATAATTTTTGTGCTCACAGTAGTTCAGAACTTATACATACTAAGAGCCAATAGTGTTTATTCAAGGAATGAATAAACAAATAAAACTATTAAGTCTCAGCAGCCAGTATATTTCTTAGCTATTTTTAGTCTATCTGAATTTTTTTTTTAATCTGTGTTCAGGAGCTCTAGAGAGTATGGCAAGCTTCTTACTATATATAAATATATATGGGCACACACACACACACACACACATATATATGTATATATGTGTGTATATATATATATTATATATACCATTGAACACTATGTGCTACATTATATATGATCTCATTTTAGTATTTATAACCACCTAGTTTGATTAATTGTCATTATTACTCCTACTGTTCACACAAAGTAACTGAGACTTAAAGAGATTGAGTAATTTGCTTAAGGGTCATCCAGATATTAAATTGCATTTTCAAAATGTGAATCCAGATGATTTTAATGTCCATGATACAGCAAACAAATTATGAGTTTAGAAGTTCAACTCCACAAGAACATTCTTTAGTTATACATACTAATGGACACATATACATATTAATGTTCATATAAATGTGTGTGTTTATATATTTATGTGCATTTACATATACATATATTCTAGTTATATTCTGAGTATAATATTTTAATTAGGCACAGTCATTTGTCACAGAAATGTCTCTTTAGTAGTTCTCTCAAAAATTATTTTATAAGGACAAAATTAGTGAATAATGCCAATAATATGATTAGACTAGTGAGCCGGTGCATAAAATTTGTGCGGAGGTGAAGGTTCCCTCAGCCCAGCCTGCACCTTCTCCTAGGCAGCCATTAGCTCCTCGCAGTTCATCCAGATTTGGTTCTTATTGGTCAGTTTCTATGCCAGTCAGTGTCTCTGGACCTATCAACAGGGCCTGATCTGAAAGGCAGGGCTAATCAACAACCCTGGTAGGTGCTCGAAGATAAATGGAGGCAAGGCTGCTGGTCAGGTTCCAAGGGAAAGAGTGAGGCAAGTGCTGGTCAAAAGCTGCCTCAGACGCTACAGATCAGCCCCTGCTTCTGTCTTCAAGTGTCTTTCAGGGTCTGATTCAAAGCCCCCTTAGCAGTCACTGCTGGGTCACTGGGCCTGCAGCTGCAGTAGTCAGTGCTGGGTTGCCAGGTCAGCCTTTGCTTGTGATCAGTAGTTATACCTGGCTCTTTATTATAGAGATACACATTAATATCTCCTATTTTACATGAATGAGTCACATAAACCACAGAGATTAGGATACAAATATAATGAAGAAGGAATCTATGATTTAGCAAAATTTGAGTCTATCTAAAAATATTCACACTGAACTTGATTCAAAAGTCAACTTTATAACCCATTTAGGAGCCTACGCCAAACCTAGAATTTCAAAGGTCATGGTAAAGGTGGACATAGGAATCAGAGTCCCTGACATGGGTCTAGTGACTGCCTCTACCAGAGGAGAAAACATTTACCAAAATCTCTCACTCTCTTCTTTCTGGATATTCAGTTGGACAATTCTGAGTTTTTCTTGCACTTTATTGTAGCCATGTAATTATATTCTGGCCAAGAAATGTGAGAGAAAATTAAAAAAAAAAGTTTTCCTGAGGGTTCCTTCATACTTTTACCTCTTCAGCAGGATAGATATCCATGCCTAGAGTAATCATGGAAGCAACACACTGACAGTAGGAAAGCTCTAGCAGCCTGGATTCCTAAATGACTGTGTATACCAGATCTGCCCCCAACTCTTGTTAAACAGGAACACCCACCCACATTGGGCTGATCTGAGCAGCAATAAACCTCTACTGTGTTCAACTGATGAGATTTGGGGGTTATTTGTTGTGGCATCTAACATTATCTTAATACATGTAACAACCTCTAAATACACTAAGTACTCCCATGTTCAACAGTTTTTACCGTAGAAGAGGCAATTTTAATAATCTAGGTGAAGACTGACAGTGACTGGGGCCAGAGTGCTGGCCCTGGATGTGGTAAGAAGTGGTCAGATTCTGATTATATGTGGTTTATTTGTTTGCTTTTTAATCCTCACCAAATGATATTTTTTTCCATTTATTTTTAGAGAGAGTGAAAGAGAAGGAGAGAGAGAGAGAGAGAGAGAGAGAGAGAGAGAGAGAGAGAGAGAGAGAGAGAGAGAAGGAGAGAAAGGGAGGGAGAGAGAGAAAGAGAGAGAGAGATAGAGAGAGAAATGTGAGAGAGACACATCAATTTGTTGCCTCTCATATGTGCCCCAAATGGGGTCAAGGATGGAACCTGCAACTGAGGTGCATGCCCTTGACCTGGAATTGAACCCTTTGGTCTGTGGGCTGATGCTCCAACCAATGAGAAAAACCATCCAGGGATCCATAACTTTTTAAATCATTAAATTTTAGAAACAATAACCACATTGCACTACTGATTAAATATAAACATATTCAAATATGCATTTAAATTAATTTCAAGCATAATTCAATGTTATTGCCAGTTTACCCTTTTTGGGAGTTGATAAGAATTCTGTGACCTACTAGGATTAATTACATAATGTCAGCCTTTTACCCATTTCTTGATTATGTTTATCTGTTGTCTGCTTTTGTGTTTTTCAATAAATCTGGTAGGAAATGTTCAGGTACCCACACCCTTCCTCATGGTCCACTTCTTTTACTGGGTGGATTTTGCTAACAGGAGAGCAAAGCAATGTAACCTCTAATCTTGCCTTATATTATTGCTTCTGGTATTTTCTACATGGCACCCTCGCAATTTACCTTTCTTGTTTCCTTTTCCCCTATAGCCTTTGAACTTCCATTTATGTGCTGGGTTGTTTCCCTCACGTTGAGCTCCTGACATGCTTTGAGTTCTTCCCAGCTTCTGCTTTCAAGGTTCAATGTTGTATTTAGACAGGTGTTAGAGCAATTACTTTCCCCGACAGCACTACTGTGGCTTCATGGCTGCAAAGTCCCTAAAGTGTTTCAGTCTCTCTCAGCATGATCTAACTACCCTGCTTCTCCTCTCACACATTGGTCTTTGGTCACCCTGACCACAAACTTACTCTCACTTCTCCCCAGGCTGACTTATAGGACTAATTTGACTTTGAGATCCCTGGAAAAGGTCATTTTTTTTTCACCTTTGTGGTTTGGGGAGGTCGAATGCTAGCTTTCAGAAAGAATGCGTTAGGAAAAAAATAGCTAAAAAGAACACATAAGTTCCTCTGATGTCAACTCTTGCGTCACTATGAAATACTTTGACTTCTGCCTCATCAAGGCAGGGAACAAAGCAGCTGACCAATTTATCTGCTGCCCACCTGCCAAGTTGGGCTTACAGATATTACGTGGAAGAAATGAAGGGTAAAATAGGGCTTTTCACTACTTAAAAAACTTAATTCCTTGTCACAAATTAAGAATAAATAAATAAATAAAACAAATAAGTATAGTTATAGCTACTTTATGAAAGTTTGATTTAAAAACTATATTCCTAATGTGATCAAATCAGAGTTTGGTGTTTTGAATTCTAAAAATATAATTCTTTTTACAAAAGGTCCTTCAATGTTTCTACTACATTAGAAGCTCTTAGCACATGTCAAATGTTAGCTATTTGACTTATTGCAGTTGGTCTTTAAAATTATCCTTTCAGGAACATATCTACTATTGGCTGTTTAAAATGAGGTTCAGTGTATAAATTTTACACAAATTTTTTCTAAAATTTTAAACATGTTCTTTAAAATTACATTTATCTTTTTCCATTACATTTCTGAGAGGGCCTTTCCTCCTCTGCCATAGTCAAATGAAGCCAAAGGCAACCAAATTGATAGATACACAACCCTAGATTCTTAAACAACCTTAAATTTCAAGATATCCATTTCCATGTATCAAGGCAAACTAGACACAAGAAACTGTCCCAGAAATTAGATAGATGTACATTCTGGTTTCGGTTTTGATGGATTAATTTTGTTTTCTAAAATAACAATATTTATTCCCATTAGGTGGTTTCAGTAATTGTTTAAAAAGGCTATTTTAAATATACCATATAGTCTAATCTATAAGGTCTTGTTATATAAAGTAACCCATTTAAATAATTTCCCATATTTGCAGTATATAGTATATGAAAAAGAAATTTTAATGAAATTAAAAATAATGGGTTGTAACCTAACAAAATATATTCTAAGGCTTTTTCAAGAATATCATGAATTTTTCTTTTACCAGTTTATTGAAAAATAAAATCAATTGCTTTACATTAAAAGAGTGTAGAAGTTCCATTATAGGTTTTAATTTCCAAATGTTTTTAAAGCTCAAAAACTTTATCTAATACTTAACAGTATCTTAAGTACCTTTTTTGTTTTTTTGTTTTTTACAGTGCATTATAGACATCTACTATAAGAAAAAAATAAAATATTTTTACATAAAAAATACTATCTTCCATCAGAGTTCTTGGAAGGAAATTTGATAATAAAATAAATACATCTGAAATCTAAGTGCTCCTGTTTTCAAAGTTTTGTTTTTTTTTTACTATGTTCATATATGCAGTAAGATATTTTCTTATAGGAGATCTAAATTACCCAATAAAATTAACAGCCTCCATTAAATTTTTTTGAGAGTTATTTTACTAATATAAAATACTGAAAGAAATCAAAATTTGTCTCAATTTTCTAGTACTTTGGAGTGTATCCACAAAAACAATCTGAAAGAAACTAGAGTAAGAAGAGTGAATTAAACACAAAGCAAAGGAAAATAAAGGAAACAATAAAGATTGAAGTAAAACTAAATGAAATAGAGAATTAACTTAAAAAGGAGGAAATCAGCAAATCCAAAGCTATATTATCTAAAAAGATTTTTAAAAAAGGAACCTAAAACAATGACAAACTTAAACTGCCAAAAAAAAAAAGAAAAAAAAAGAAATAGAAGAAGACTCAGATTATTAAGATTTGGAGTGAAAGAAGGGACATTCCTATGGTCTTTGCAAAATTAAAAGGAATATTACTGGTATAGTATGAGCAATAGTATACCAATAAGTGAAATTACCTATATTATTTTTAAAAATTCCTAAAGATATACACTATGGGACAGACTCAAGAAGAAACTGAAAATCTGAATAGACCTATACCAAGTAAAGAAATTGAAGTAGTAATCAAAACCTGCTCCACAGAAACAACAACAAAATAAACAAACAAAAACTCAGGACTAGATAGTTTTACTGGTTGATTCTAATATATATTTGAAGAGGAAACACTTTTTCCCCCCTTATTCTACAAAGAGAAGTACACAAAGATATCACATACAAAAAAGAAAATTACATACTAGTATAAATGTATATGCAAAAATCCTCAGCAATTTACTATTAAATCAAACACAGCAGCCTATAATAAGAATTACAACCATGATCAAGTGGGATTTATCCCAGGAATTCTAGAATATCTTAACATATGAAAATCAATCAATGTACTATACTATATGAATACAAGATAGAAACCAGATGATGATCTCAATAGATGCAGAAAAGTATTTGACAAAATTCGTGCCCTTTAATGATAAAAATACTCAACCATCTAGGAATTAAAAGGAAGTTCTTCAACCTGATAAAGAACATCTGGTAATTCCTCAAGTTTCTTCAATAAAACCTTTTTTTTTTTTTTCTAGTTCCAGCCCTGAAATGTAGATGTGTGTATAATCCCTAGTGGACAACCAAGTCTGTCCAGTTATACATTCTTTGGTGTTAATGGTTTTTTTGAAAGCCAGAATGGACTCAATATTTCAAATAACTCACATTGAAGAGGCAGCTATTTAAGAAGTTGTTATTGGTTGAATTATGTCTCCCCTCAAAAAGATGTTAGAATCCTCTCCCTCAGTACTTCAGAATGCGAGTTAGGTTGGAGATACAGTCTTTGCAGTGTAACCTAGTTTAAAAAAGTCATAAGCTTGGCTCTAACCCAATCTGACCTTTGTCCTTGTACAATGGAGACTGAATTATATGTACACATACAGGAAGAACAACATGTGAAGATAAGGACAATGCTCAGGAGGATGGCTCTACAAGCCAAGGAATACCAACTACTGCCAGCAACCAGGAGAAGCTAGGAGAGAGCGTGGAGCAGATTCTTCTTTATAGCCCTCAGAAGCAACCACCCAGCCTAAATCTTAGTCACACTGCTTGCCTCCAGAAGTGTGAACATTTTTTGTTGTTTAGATACTTAGTTTGTGGTACATTGTTATGGCAGCCCTGCCAAGATAATACAGAAATCCTCAGTAAATATTTATTGGTTGTGAAATTCATGGCAAAATAAGCAGAGGGAAATAGTACTGAATTAAAAATACATATGGGTTGAGAAATAAGGCAAAGGCTGTATTCTACACTTGTAAGTACCAGAAATGTGTACACAAGAAGGAGACTGGCAGGCAATTCAGGAAAAATAATAATTATGCCTTTGCTATCATAGAAAAAATCCCAGAACGAAAGTAGGATCTGCACCAAGTTGTTGAGGTTGGTAACAATCATGTTATTTACTTCATATGCTTATGGTTATTGAAAACAAAGAGAAAAGTAAACCAGAAAAAAAAGTCATGGTTTAATAGGGAATCTTCATTGCCATGTACTTCTATAGTTCCTATATGCTCTTTGTTCTTTGGATGTCCAGCAAAAGAACTCCCTTCCCAATTGGGCGAGATTTGCCACCATGTGGACTCTGGAGGGAAAGAGGCTTCACTTCTCATTAAGAAGCCAATGGACCAGGCAACCAGAGAATTGGCACTCAGCCTAAACTCAGCCAGTCTGAGGCTCCTGTTTAGAACTTTGAAATGCCAGAGAACAGTGGAAAGATTTGAGGACAATTGAGAAATATCTTTGGCAGAGTGCAAATCCATCACAGCCAATAGCCAGTGCCCAGTGAAGGTGAAGCCAGCAGACTATGTGTGGGAACCACCGCTTGCCCATACTGTCATGAGAGTGCACCAAGGAATACAGAAGGCCGATGAACCTTGGGCATTAGTGGAGCTGAATCTAAGCACCTTGACTATTGAGATAGTGGTGGCTCAAGTCAATTCCCTAACCTAATAATCCTTTTACTAATACTATTTACCAAACCTTACCTTTGATAAGGCTTTATGCATTGCTAAAGGGAAAATGTGTATTGAAATAAATAAATTGCAGACAAGGCCAGAAGTCAGTGTGTCTCTTCAAGAAAGGGGCTCCACCTGGACACCAGTGCCTTCTAAATTCATATTTCTTGTATAGCATTTTCATTTGTGCCCCTCCTTCAGATCCTGAACCCTGCTGCAAAGGTCGAGGCACTATGCTATGGGGAGATGTAGGGCAAGTGTCTTACTACCCTGTTAGGGAACTCAGATTCCTCCTTGGTTCTCCCTCCAGTGTTCCTACCCAATCAGTGACTATCCTTCCACATTCTTGCATTTACTTAGCCAGAAGCAATTTCTGTTGCTTGAAAATAAGCCTGCTATGAATCACTAACTAAAATTAACTATGTAAACTCCATGTGCTGAAACTAGGTACTAGTTCTACTTTCTATAAGTAGAAATAATTTTTATTCCTTATATAGCTGAACATCTATTTGGACATCATTAAACATATATTTGTAAGACCATATTCTGCCCAGAAAATTGACCAGAAAAGTTCCTTAAAAGGAACTAGCTATACAATTATAATTATCTGGTAGCTATAGACAAATCAATGCAACAGATTTTTTTTTTCAAGGTGATTAAAAACATTGTTTATCCTAGACTAGAACACAGTGGAATTCATCATGTAGACTGGCATTTTGCCTGCAGCCATATGCCATTTGTCATTTTCTTTAATGAAGTTCACATCAATTTATAGGAAGCACCAAATGCCACATAACTGGTAGAAACATTTTACACAGTGGATCAATGTTTAATGTCACCGTGTGTGTGTGTGAGTGTGTGTGTGTGTGTGTGTGTGTGTGTGTGTGTATAAACTCATTAGCCAAATCTATGTAAGGAAAACTTTATGAGGGTACGGTCTCTCAGATAATGAAAATATCACAATAAGTTCCTCATAGCAAAATACTGAAGAGAAAAGGTAATGAGTTCATGAACTGGGAAAACAAATAAACACATGGGGAGAAAGCCACTAAACTCTCAGAACTGTATGTTGCTAAACACAGCAGAATTAGAATTTTGGAAGAAGGAATTCTACATTCATTTAAAAAAGAAGATAATGTTATGATTAACTTAATTGAAAGCAAATATTCATTTTAAAAGATTGATAGCAAACAAGTTTCCCCTCAATAGAAAGAACATTATAAACTGACTAACAAAAATAGACACAGAGGCAGAGAAGCATCAAACAGACTGTCAAACTATAGTGGAAAGGCTGGGGAGAGTTGCGGTAGGAGATCAAGGGAAAGATGCATGCATATAAGCATAACCAATGGACACAAGATACTGGGGGAGAAGGAGAGAGCATGTACCAGTGGGGAGGGGAAGCCAGGGGAAGGTCAATGGGGAAAAAAAGGAGATGTATGTACTACTATTTGTAACACTTTAAACAATAAAATAAAATTTTAAAAAAAAACTTAAAAAAAATCATGTCTCCCCTCTTTCCAAATGTTATTATTGACTTAACTCATTTTTAATTTATTGTATTAAAGGGAAAATTATAAATAGTGATATCCAAGCTTATATTTATTTGAAATTGAACTAATATTTTAAAATATTTTAAAACTCTCTTCCTTTTTTATTCCAAAGTTTTTACCTTAATTTTTCTGACCCTCATTTAAAAATATATATATAAACAATATAGACTGAGTGGCCAGATTATTATGATCTCTGAAGATCTCTGAATGCAAAATGATCTGGCCACTAAGTGTGTGTGTGTGTGTGTGTGTGTGTGTGTGAGTGTGTGTTCAGCTCCATGATCTCCCTTAAGTCTAGTCCATAAAAGCAGTTTGTCCCTATATTTCCTCCACCATTGCTGTATGGATGTTTGCTTTTAATGCATGGCACTTGCATTGGAAATTTGGTAGGGTGAAGAATAAGCCTTAATCTTCTACACACCCCCTACACTAGCACTCTATACTATCTCTTCCTGACATGCTCACATACTGCCAAAATTTCTAGGTACAATTCTGAAACTACACAGCAAAGCAATAATTTATGCCCTACAATTCAGCAGACCCAACTGTAGGCATATAGATTAAAGGAAAACGTAAAGAATGACATAGACTCCTTTTTTTTATTTTATTTTATTTATTTATTTTTTAAAGATATATTTTATTTTATTGATTTTTTCAGAGAGGAAGAGAGAGGGATAAAGAGTTATAAACATCGATGAGAGAGAATCATCGATCAGCTGCCTCTTGCACACCCCCATCCTATTTTCTATTAACAAAATATTTATACTCCAAATCTCTTAAACTTGTTAATTTATCTAAACTCTTGCCATCCTCTAGCCTCTCTTAGCCATTTGCAACCAATCAGTGAGTAGGTACTTACCAGCATATTTTAAAATGCCTCACATTCATTAACTATTTTCCATTTTCTTTGCTATCACCCTGAATCAAATGTGTGTCACCTCATCCATAAATGTAAACAGAGAAGTGTGTCCCAACAATGCTACATTCCAGGGGGAATACTTCTCAAATGGGAAGAGGTTGAATGTTGTTCACACACTAACAAAACAAATGCTCATTATATTCTTAAGTATACCCTTGAGAATATCAATGTCTTACTCAAAAGTAATTAGTGACAAATGTTAGAGTAGATGGGGTCCTAAATAATACAGCCATTAATTATTCTTTACCAAGTACTTTTATAGATACTACAAACATCGACACATTTGATCCTCATGACAACCTGGTAAATTAATTATTCTTTCCCATATTAACTAGACAAATTAACTGAGGCCTAGAGATAGTATTTAAATTTGTTAATACAAAGTTTGAAGAGCAAGTTGATAGTTTCAAGGTAAAATAAAAATGTGTATTATATTCAATTCAGGAATTCCATATTTAGGTGTGAAAGCCTAGAGAAACTCTCACACATGTTCACAAGGAGACATGTATAAGGTTGCTCAAAGCATAATTCTTTACAATAGAAAAAAATTGGAACAACTTACAATTTCAATCAAACACAGACTGGATAAGCATAATTCTATACATTTATTACAATACTATTCAGTAATTTAAAAAGATGATGTAGACTTGTATATGTCAGTATGGATACATTAACAAAACTAATTGTGGGAGATAGGCAGGTTACAGAGAGCTATAATAGGATACTCTTTATATGAACTTAAATATTCCAAAAATACAATAGTATCTATTTATATTTAATAAAAGCATAAAAAATGGATAAGAAATTGCATGCTGATTTTTTATGGCATATAATTATCTGGAAAAACAGGAGCAGGTTTCTAGGTGGGTGCAAAGAAAATTTAAATCAATAATATTACATACACATAAGATTATATACACATAAGATCTGAAATTAATATGGCAAAATGTTAATAAAATTAAACCTTGTTAGGTAGTTCATCTTTTTGCTATAATATTTGTTATTTGATATATTACATTTTTTAATTTAAAAAGTCTATTTGAAGAAATAAGATTAAATCCACAATCACTAATACATTTCTGATGCACAAGAATTGATGAAAATATTAATACTAGGAAAAGAGAAATGAATATTTACCTATTGCATAACAAGATTTCCTTCAGATAAAAATAGATGTAAAAATGAATGAAAATAGTCTTAGATTTGACTATCAGTCAGACAGAAACAAAAACACAATAAGCAATATTAAAGTGCATATGATAAGCTGAAAATATATGAGTGTTATAGACTTAATGTTTGTGTCCTCTCATATGTTAAAGTTCTAATCCAAATGTGATAGTATTAGGAGGTGGGCCTTTGGGAGATAATTAGGTTTAGTTGAGGGTGTGGCCCCATGATTGGATTAGTGTCCTCCTAAGAGTAAGAGAGGAGAGCTATCTTTTCCTTCTAGCTGCCATGTCAGGACACAGTTGGAAGGTACAATCTGCAACCAAGCATGAGAGTTCTTCTGAGGATCCAAATCTGCCAACATTTTGATTTTGGATTTCCCAGTCACTTGAATTGTGAGAAATACATGTCTAGTGTTTAAGCAATTCAATCTATGGTATTTGTTGTAACAGTCCAAGCTAAGTAAATGACAGAAACGTATATTATATTTTGTTAATTGATCTTATGAGTCTTATAAATAGTGCATAAAAACCAATAGAAAAATGTGTATATATTATAAATTTATAATTCATAACAGACAAAAATATAACTTGCCAGTAGACATGTACAAAAAAAATTTCAAACTTATTAATAACAAAAGAAATACAACTTATGTTATTTTTGCTTATAATTTATAACCATAACTGTACCGTGTCAAATAAGCAAAGATAATACATAATATATATTAGCAAAGGTCAATAAAATGTGCTAAATTCATATGTAAATTTTCTGAAAAAAATATAAAAGCTTTAATAAACTCTATGAATATCACACCCATTAGGATGGCCACTATCAAAACAAACAAAATGACAAGTGTTGGCAAGGCTTTGGAGAAATTGGAACCTTTGTGCATTATTAGTGGGAATATTTAAAAAAAAGGGTATAATCTCTATGTAAATTGGTATGGACGTTTCTCAAAAAATTAAAAATAGAATTACTATATGATCCAGAATCCGTCCCTTTCAGAGTATATATCAAAAAAACGTTTTAAAGCAGGATCTTTGTGGTTTGGCTCAGGGGATAGAGCATCAGCCTGTGCACTGAAGGGTCCTGGGTTTGATTCGAGTTAAGGGCAAGTGTCTTTGTTACAAGATCCTCCCTAGCCCAAACCATGGTGGGGGCTCAGGAAGGAGGCAACCAATTGATGTGTCTCTCTCACAATAATGTTTCTCTCTCTCTTCCCCTCTCTCTCCCACTATCCCTGAAAATCAATGGAAAAAATATCCTCGGGTGAGGATAAATGAAGGAAACAAAACAAACAAACAAAAAAGCAGGATCTTGAAGAGGTATTTGTACAGTCAAGTTCATTGCAGCATTATTCATAATAGCCAAGAGGTAGAAGCAACTCAAATGTAACTGGATAGATAGATGCATAAGAAAAGGTGGTATGAATATCATTAAGCCTTAAGAAGGAAAAGAAAGAAGGAAATCCTATCACATTCTACAATATGGATGAATCTTAATTGAGAACACTATACTAAGTGAAATAAGCCAGCACAAAAAGACAAATACCGTATGATTCCACTCATATGTTATATCTAAAGTAGTTAACTCAAAAGAAGAAAAAATAGAATTGTGGTTGCCAGGAGCTAGGGAAAGAAAAAATTGAAAGTTGCATAATGGGCCTAGAGTTCCAATTTTTCAAGAAGAATAAGAGACCTATTGCACAACAATGTGAATATGATTATCACTATTGAAATGTGCACATAAAAATGGAGAAGACAATAAATTTTATGATGTGCTTTTTAACCACAATTTTTCTAAAAAGCTCTATGTATATCAGTGTCTTTGACAATATAATACCATCTAGAAATTTAATATAAGGAAATAATTATAAATCAGTGAAGTTAGTAAAAAAAAATGTTAAGCAAAGAAAAACTATCAAATATATACACACAAAAAATTATCTACAAGACTCTTCATTTTACTTTGTTGTATAATGGCAAAGAGAAAATAGCAATTTTAACATTTACTCTAGGGGAATAGTTAAATAGATTATTGTGCATTCACACAATATAATACTCTGCATTTATTGAATATGATATTTTTAAATAGTTGTAGAGGCAAGAAAAAATGCCCACAATCTAATATTAAACTGATTGCTTTATAAGAAAACATTTATTTTATTATTGGTAGGGGAAATGAGAAGAAAGGAGACTATTTTAAGAATAACACTGAATTTCAACCCTTTAAATATGTATTTTCTACAGATTTCAGTTGGTTACTAATCACAAGCCCATCTTTGATTGTCCCCTTATATTGTTCGTTTTTTGTTATTGAACCTGCAACATCTGTATTCTCCCCTAAGATTGTGAAGACTTTGAAGGCTAAAACTTCCAGCAGAATAAGTACTGTTTTTGTATTGTTTTCTATTACCATTCATAACTGAGGCTTGTATATAAGAGAGCAAGATCAGGCAGAGTGAACATAAAAAATTAAACCAACAAATGTTTGTTGCATACCTACTATGAACAGGATGCGACCAGAGACTAAAAATATAAAGAAGTAGGAGATGTGGTTGTTTTCTTCAAAAAGTTTACTATCCTATTAGGAAAGCTATGCATATATGACAGACAAGTTAAACCCTAGGTATACTTTGAAAAGAACAAGTGATTTATGCTAAATTTTCAAGGTGTAAAATAAAAAAATAAAAAGTTACTAATACTTTTCTTCATACTTAGTATATAAATGCAATGGCATAAATTTATGATTTTCCAAAATCTTTATCTGTACTCTTGGCTGTTTTGTTCACAAAAGAAATCTGAGGATAATTAAAACTCATGCCAGTTTGAAAATGTTAGGGCCAGATCAAATTAGTGACAATCTTCCAAGAGTTTAAAAACAAAATTCCCAAAGAGATTCATTAAAGTTGTAATGTCAACCATTACATGAGTTTGGGTTTTTAGCCCAACTTGATGGCAGAACATTAAAAAAAAGAGGGGGGGGGGGGGGGGAAGAGAAGGAAAATAGAGAGGAAGGAAGACAGGGCAGAAGGAAGGATGGAGGGAGGGAAAAATCCTTTTCAAATTGCTGTCTGAAATCTACCCATGACATCCATGTTACCAAATCCAGTGGTCATTCTCAGTCCTCAGCTTATTTTACCTGTCAACAGAATTTGACACTATGATCACTCCCTCCTCAAAATACTGTTTCCACCAAGTCACCACCCACTCGGTTCTCCTCCTGTATCTCTGGTCATTTCTTCTCAGCCTCTTTAATTCTAGTACTTCTCCCTTGAGGGTAGAATGCCCCATGATTCAGTCCTCTACCCTCTTTTCATCTATACTTGTTCCTTGGGCTCTTGATGTTATCTGCCTTCAAGACTTTACTAAATACTCTCTGCCTGCCAACAGCTCTCAAATTCTATCTCCTACCTAGACTCATCTCCTGATTTAAAAATTGTACAGTTGGATGTTTAATAGTCTTCTCAAACTTGGCATGTCCTCAGGCAAATTTGAAAATCTGTTCTTAACTATGGACATTTCCATATTAGCAAATAGCAAATCCATCCTTCTAGGTGCTCAGACCAAAACACTTAGTAATTCTCTATGTTTCTCTGTTGGCTCTACTTTCTAAATATATACAAAATATGAAGCCCCTTGTTCCTTCTACTGCTACCTGCCATCTGATTGAGCCTACCACATATCTCTTCTGGATTATTGCCATAGCTTCCTGCTTCTATCCTTATCATGGCAGGCCATCCTCCCCAAATAGATTAGTCTGCTAAAAAGATTATGCAAACTAATATTTTGGAAACTTAATTGAATCATGTCATTTCTTCACTCCAACAACTGCAATGACTTCCCAAATCACTTGGAATTAAACCCAGATATTTTACAATAGTCTACAATGCCTATAAAATTTGTCTACACCGACTACTCTGACCCTAGACAGCCATTTATCTTACTAACCTGCTCCTCTGACTTTATCCGCAATGATCTCCAGAGATTTTGTTGTTCACTCCTGGTTACCACCTTTAGGCCTTTACTTTTGCTGACCCTTATTCCAGAAATGATCTTTCCCAAGATTACCTGTTGGTTCACTTCTTTACCTCCTTCAGGAGTTTCTGAAATATCTTCCTCTCAATGAGACCTCTTTTGACCTTTCTTTCCTATTTAATACTGAGTGCACCCACTTTCTCCTTAATCTGCCGTCTTTTTTTGCTCTATTCAGAGTTTTAATTGGTTTCAAGCATGTTATATCATCTAGGTTATGGAAATATGAATGGTGATTGCTTATTGTATATAACTCACTACCTTCCAGCTAAAATATAAGCTTTATGAGGACAAGGATCTTTTTGTTAGTTTGTTTTCACTGACATATTCCTAATGCCTACAACAGTCCTTGGCATGCACTTGACACTGGTTACACATTTATTACATCCTACATAATACAAGGCTAATATGCAAATCGACTGAACTGCCAAATGTCCAGTCACTATGATATGCACTGACTACCAGGGGGCAGACGCTCAACACAGGAGCTTCCCCCTGGTGGTCAGTGCACTCCCACAGGGGGAAGCCCTGAGCTGGACTAACTGCTGGGGAGCTCAGGGGTAGTGGTGAGAGCCTCTTCAGCTTTCCTGGCAGCACTAAGAATGTCTGACTGACAGCTTAGGTTCACCACAGGGAGCGGGCCCAAGCCAGCAGTCAGACATTCCCCAAACGCTCCCAGATTGAAAGGGGGCACAGGCCAGCTGAGGGACCCCCCCCCCCCATAAGTGCATGAATTTAATGCACTGGTCCTCCAGTAAACAAATAAAATAAGGTGAGAAAGATAACAACACAAGAAGGAGAGGATGGTCTATCCTTTTTTGTCTTCGTTATAATTCATAAAATTTCACAGGACTTGTTTTTAGTCATATTGATGTGTGTGGAAAAATATCTAAGTACAATACAAAATGATATCAAGCCATCACAGTTTACATGTGCAAACACGTGTAGCAATAATAACATCAAAAGCAGAGAAATAATACATTTTGTTCAAAATTAAGTAGGTAAATAGCTTTATGCCCAAGAATCATGCAAAGCCCTATCTGAGGGAGGATTACTATTTAATAAAGAGACTCCCGGTGACCTTCACTATTATCATGTGGAAAAGAATTATTCATTGTGCTGTTGGAAGGGGCAACTAATTTGGGGAGATCTCATTTACTAGTAGATTGTTTTGTTATAGATGTTTTAAATTACAGTTCTTTAAAACTTCAGGGTAAGACATGGTTCAAGTTTATCATGCATAGCAAGCGTGGAGACTTCTAAATCAGGGTCACAACAATAAAACCGTTCAGGATAAATGACTCCTGCTGACACTGTGTAATTGTGCAAATGCCTTTCCGAATCAGGGTGTGTGCTTGCAATTAATTTTATTTAATTTGTTTGCATGGCCTTCTTGCCATGTAGCTATACCAGAGAGACATCGCTGGCTCTTGCTGTCTGGGTCAGTCTGCATGAAGATGTGGTAAAATTTCAGTAAGCAAATGATGGCTCTGAGACTAAATGGAGATTTAGAGAAGCATATGTATCTGCCTGGAGCTCTCTTTTCCTTCCTGGACCTGAAGTGGCATGCCAATTATTCACATGGTCTGGCAAGCTGGAGGCAGTGCAGACATGCCCAGGAAGCCCAGAACTCAGCACCTCCATTCCCTGTCCCTCAGCAGATTGGAGCAGGAGGAGAAATGAGGAGAAGAGGCCATGGCAGATTCAGTTCACGGGGCGAAGCTGGCTGTGCAGCCTCCCATGATCAGTCTGCAGTGCAAGAAAGGAAGAAGCGCAGCTGGCAACAGGAACCCATCACATGCACTCAGGCCCCATGCCCGGGAACAGCATGTCTAGACTGAGTAAAAGGGAAGACACCAACACATAAACAAAGCCAGGGGCTTATGAGTAAAGAGACCACCCATGAAATATCCCCCAAGTACTTCTGTGGAGAGGACTGGCATTCTCTTTTTGGTATAGGCAACAAAACATGGATCCAGAGCCCTGCTTTCCTCTCCGCTCTTACTATATGTGATTTCTGGCAAGTCTTCAGTTTCTTTGAGCCTCATTTTCTTTACATTGTAAACAAAAGAGTTAAATGTAGGGTTTTATTTTCTGTTTATTTTTTTTCCATTTTGAATATTTTGTGACTTCATGAGACAAGTCAAATGGTGATTCTCAAGATGGCACACCTCTCCAATCATACCCATTAAATAAAACAAGAAAAATATTTTTTTTGGCTGCTAAGCAATCATTTCTGCTGGTATTCAAGAAATGCTAACCATATGATCGGTATTGGCATATTTTTTTCTACCTAATTAATTCTGTTCTATCTATTTTCTAGAACAGATATGCATTTCCCCACTGTATTACTCATTACTCTGTTCTGTAATTGTGTAACCCCTAGAAGTTCACTGAGGGCAAGGATCCCTCTGACTCCAGTACTAGACACATAATACACAGCAATAAACACCTGTGGACTGGTGATGAAGCGTTTGTACACACACAGGTATGCACACAGGCATTCAGATGCAAATGCATTTTTGAAATAGGCTAATGTCCTAGCTATTTTGCTTTGTTATCATCATAATGGTCTCAATACTGAAGTACTTCCCTGCTCCTGCCAAAAGTTGAAAAGCATCCACTGTGACTATTTCTTTTCAGAGAAGTGAATGGCCATCTCTAGGTTTGACAAATGGGCAAATATCATTCTCTGCTGGATACCTCAAGGTAGTATTGAGAACCTGGGTTTCTTAGTTTAAAGAAGGTGGCCATGCTTGTTCAAGGAATTTCATTTATTTCCTTTCTGTTTCTGTCTTTATCTTTTTCTACCCTTACTTCACTTCCTGATTTATAAATTGGGTTTTAACACTACCAATCTAAAGAAGTTGCTATAATAAATAAAATAATTAAGGATGAGCCTGGGCAATGGTATTCGTGTATTCATAATTTCAATGAAATCATGCCTATATTTGAGAACCTGTGATTTCTGGGCACTGGATTGGATGGTGGGAATAAATTGCTAACGAGTTGGACAGAGTATATCCCCTCAAAGACCCTAGACACTAGGAAGGGATATATACAAGTTACAGCACAGGTAAAAGTTGTAAGATGGAAGTGCGTGTAATGTGGGAGGGGGCCTTAGCCAGGATTTTTGGAAGGAGGTGATCCCTTTAAAACATAAATCAGAGCATGTTGTTGATCATCTTCTCAAATTATCCCAATGTCTCCAATTTTACTTAGAATAAAAGTCCAAGTTGTCATAGTGACCTGAATGTCAAAGTTTTCTGTGATCTATCTTCCCCTTCCACCATCTCTCTGACTTCATCTCTTCTGCTCTCCTTTAATTCAGTCCAGCCACTCTGGCACATTGCCAATCCTTAAACACAGAAGGATATGCTTATCTCAGGGCCTTCATACTGCTGTTTCTTCTCCCAGATAGCCTCATAACTACCCTCTTACTTCATTTAAGTTTAATTCAAATGACACCTTCCCAATGAAGACTTCCCTATGTTTCAACATCCCCACATTCCAACAATTTGTATTACCCATACCGCTCCTTTTTTTTCCTGCTTAGCAGATCTCTTACTATATGTTATCTTGTTTATTGCCTTATTTTTCCACTAGAAGTATAAGTTCCATGACAGTGGAGTTCATTTCTTTATGTTGCTCACTGTAGTATCCCTGGGGAGTAGAAAAGTGCCTGGAGTATCTCAGGTATCAATTAATATTTATTTAGTGACTGGATCAATGAATGAAGAGTTATAAAATACTTTCCAGATGAAGTAACTAATTGAAAATTAGGTTGAAATCTGAAGAATGAGAATGATACCAGCAGAGAAAATGGGAGTCAGTGAGAAGGAAGCGGGTCAGGAAAGAGCATCTCAAAGAACAAGACCAGCCTCCACAAGTCCCAGAGGTAACAGGAGGCAAAAGCCTCTAAAGCACATAAAAACTTTGCTAAAGCTGAAACATGAATGTCAAAGGTTTAGCCAGAAACAAAAAGGTGTGGTTGGAGAAGACGACAGGGGCCAGGTCAGGCAGGGCTTTAGTAGCCATACAAAAGAATCTGCTCTTTAACCAAAGAGCAATGGAGGTTGTTCAAGAAATTTTAGTCAGAGGAGTGATGTTATTTGTAATTAAAAACAAAGTCACTTCCCAGGTGGTATGGCTCAGTTGGTTGAGAGTCATCCCAGGCACCAAATGCCTCTGGTTTGATTCCAGGTCCAGAGTATATTCCTGGGTTGCAGGCTTGAACCCCAGTGTGGGGAAAGCAGGAGGCAGCTGATCAATGCTTCTATCTCATAAATGTTTCTATCTCTCTCCCTCTTCCTTGCCTTCTCTCAAAAATTGATAAAAACATATTTTTAAAAAGTCACTAAGTATGGATTATACAGCCCTAACTTGTTTGGCTCAATGGATAGAGCATCAGCCTGTGGACAAAGGGTCCCGAGTTTGATTCTGGTCAGGTACTTGTATTTTGGTTGCGGGCACATACCCAGTGGGAATTGTGCAGGAGGCAGCTGATCGATGTTTCTCTCTCATCGATGTTTCTAACTTTCTATCCCTCTCCGTTCCTCCCTGTAAAAAAATCAATAAAATGTATTTAAGAATGGAAAAAAAAAAAAGAACAGATTTATACAGGAGCAAGGCTGGAGGAAGGGAGACCAATTAGAAGGAAGGTCATGTTTGTTGTGAGTACCAGAGAAGTAATGATGGCACTTAAAAGAAATGGAAAGAGTCTAGAACCAATTAGAAAGAATCACTAATTTATATATATATATATATATATATATATATATATATATATATACACATATATATATACATATATATGTATATATACATATATATGTATGTATGTATATGTGTGTGTGTGTATATAATATGCATGATATGTTATTAAATTTTATAATTATAAATTATAAGTATTCTAGGGTAGGTCATGGAGAGAAAGATAAGTGAAATAGAAGAAAGGGCCAAAGATGATGCTTAAGTTTCTAGCTTGGGCACCTGGGAATAAATTAAGGAGTATGGTAGTGTAAAGATGGCCAACTTCTTTGACACTTCTCCCAATAATGGAGTTCTATGTCCCTTTCCTTAAATTTTGGCAGGATTTATGACTTCTTTGACCACCAAATATAACAGAAATGATGCTGTACCAGACTGGAAGATACTGACTGCTTCCAGTTACAGTATCCCAGACCCAAGGAGCCAAGGTCCCCTGACAGTAGACCAAGTTGAACTTCCAGGAAACAGCACCAACTTCCCAGCTATGTTGGTGAAACATTTGGAGGTAAATCCTGCAATCTAGTTGAGTCACACAAGCTGACACTGTGTGGTGCAGAAATAAGCCTTTCCTGCAGAGCCCTGTCCACATTGCAAACTCATGAGCACAATAAGTCAGTGCAACTGATTTAAGCCAAATGAGAGAGGGGTAATGAGAAGAGAAACTGTCATGATTTATCTGGGTGGAACCACAGAGCATTAAGCAATATTTCCCCCTCCCAGTTATTCCTACTTAGTGGGGTGGCAAAGGAAAATAGAGTGCTCTCTAGGATGGGGTACATTAGCACTTTGGTATAATCTTAGAAGAAGTTAATTATGATCAAAATTAATGGGAGAGGAAACAGAATATATTAAATACTTTAGGATCACACTTTCATTTTGTTTAAACCACCGGAGGGAATCCAATACCAAACTAATATAAGGAAACCAGAAGCTTGCTTTAAAAAATATTTTGTCAGATTCCACAGTTCAGCTTGGGGCAGGACATATTGGAACCCTGTAACAGTTACTCTAGTAAAGACAATCTCTTCAGTTTATAAGTAGATAAAAGATTAAGTGAGTGCTTCTAGAATTGCCTAGGCCCATGGTTGGCAAACTGCAGCTCTTGAGCCACTTGTGGCTCTCTGGCCCTTTGAGTGTGGCTCTTCCACAAAATACCACAGCCTGGGCCAAACTATTTTGAAGAAGTGGTGTTAGAAGTTTAAATTTAAAAAATTTGGCTCTCAAAGGAAATTTCAATCGTTGTACTGTTGATATTTGACTCTCTTGACTAATGAGTTTGCCGACCACTGGCCTAGGCTATAGGTAGACACTGTCCGTGTATTACATTGGAGATCTGTAAGGGTCCACACCAATGACAGAGCTCCTTATTAGAGACCAGCCTCTGTATGTGACAGATGCAACTGAATGGGAAAGGAGAACAAGCAATTCTTTGCTTTTATTTGAACTTTTTTTTTTTTTTTTTTTTTTTTTTTTTTTTTTTAAGTTAGTTGGATACAGGCAGTTTGTTTTGAGAACTGGGATTCTGAGCTGGAATGTGGATGGGATTAAAGTAGTTTTATTAGAGAAAGAGGAAGCCCAGAGGGGAAAGGAATGAGAAACTCAGTGAATTCTAAAAACTGACATCAGTCTGACATACCACAAAGTGAGAAACCACCTCCGTAAACCTCAGGCAAGGACTTTATAAACTCAAGTGTCATTTCTCTTTATCATCCTAATTACCCTCTTCACTGCAAAGGAAGAAAACACACCCGCATTATAGACATAATGTTCAAATTATATCTGTGCCCTGGAGCTTAAGAAAGGTTAGGTATGTCTCTTAGTTTTTCATGAATCTCACTTAGAATTACCCAATCGGGCTATTAATTACTAGCATTTCTTAAGTGTAATTATAGTCTTTTTAGGAAATGGGTTGCTGCAGATTTTTCTACCTAAAGACATAATCGAGAGTAATTCCTTTGTGGCATCTAAAACATGTTAGGTTGATGAACAGGTAAGTGGTTCAAAGGAAAGAGAAGTATTGTCATTATTAACCGTGACTCAGAATATGGCGGGGCCTGTTCTATGAAGAAGGCAAATGAATTCCAAACACCTCATCAAAAGATGTGGCCATTCTCACCACCTTTATGGCCTATTAAAAAGAACATTTTGGTGTCTTCTGTAATATCATGGTTGACATTACTGTTTGCTATTCTATTATATAAGGTCTACGTAATTGATTCCTATTTGAATATAGTTCCAAGTGAAATTCTATCTTCAGAGAGGAATTTAAATGCTATCTTTTTCTTAATAAAATGGAGATGATGCAATCCAGTGTATTTCATTGGTAAGTTCAAAGCATTTCCCTAATACTCTGTCTGATCTGTTCTACTTAGAAGCCTGACTGCCTTTTTTGCTTCTTTAGGATGATTTTATTCAACTACTTAAATTTTAAATGGTTTGTCATATTGCTTTTCAATCTTGCAACGATTCAACTAAATTGCATTTTGTGTGAGTAAAGAGAAGGGATGGGTAGGGAAGTAAAGTAAATATTTTAACTCTCAACATGTTTCCAATCTACTTAAAAAGTTATTTTAAGGGTTCCATGTGTCATAAAATGATTATTCAGCTATTCCTGAGGTTATATAACAAATATAAAACATGATTCTTCCCCTCAGGAAATTATCTCTTATATTTGGTTGGTATATAACACATATAGAAACAAAGAGACTCCTAGTAAAATTAAAAAATGAAAATTCTAAACAGTGGGAAGATAAAAAGTGGAAGAAAGCCTCCATGAGAGCATAGTGACTGAGATAGTTATGAACACATCCCTCATTCATGTATTCACTCATCAAATATTTACAGAGTGTCTAACATATTAAGTCTGAAAAGCAAGACACAAGCCAGAAGCAAGACAGAACCCTGGCAGTATGACATAATCTTGAAGCGTGTGGGCACAGGAAGAAGCAAGGCTGCCTGAGCTTGAATCCTGACCTTGCCTCTTAGAAACAATGGGGCTTTCTAGGGCTTTGGAGGAACTACTTAATACAGAGTCAATATCCTTTTTTATAAACAGAGATAAGAAGAGTACCTGCCTTTTAGTATAGTTATGAGTTGACACGAGTAAAGCATGGCACATACACTGAGTGGCCAGATTACTATGATCTTTGAACACTTAATAATCTGGCTACTCAGTGTGTGTATATATCTATATCTATCTATCTATCTCTATCTCTATCTCTATCTCTATCTCTATATTTATCTCTGTCTCTGTCTCTGTCTCTGTCTCTGTCTCTGTCTCTGTCTCTATCTCTATCTCCATATCTATCTAACTAAATATATTTGAGGCCCAGTGCATGAATTCATGCATGGGTGGGGTTCGGCCAGCCTGGCCAGGGGGAGGGAACATGGGAGGTTGACTGGCCTGCCTGTGGGTCGAACTCCTAGTCAAGGGGACAATTTGCATATTAGCCTTTTATTATATAGGATATACACTGAGTGGCCAGATTATTATGCATTCAAAGATCAATAATCTGACCACACAGTGTATAAGTACTATATAGTTGTAAGTTTACTCATGAGAGCACAGAGGGAGACAGGCCAGTGAAGAGGTAGACCTAAGCAATGAGGACTGGGCAGTGGATCCAAATTCGTAGGGACTTCCTTCAGTCCCTTCATTGACAGTCTTAGAAGGCCCAGGCCCCAGAAAGAGATAGGTCAGGCAGGTAGCCCTCAGCTCTCCAACTCGAGATGTAGGCCCGTGTGCTAATAACATCACTCCAGATTATGAACAAGCAGAAGGCAATTCCAAAGCCTGCCAGCATAGAAACCAAGTTGAAATATGGCCTACCTTCTCCCTGCCTGGTTTCCCAATCTGAAGAGCTCCAGAACTACCCCTGACCCTTCCCAGAGAGGCTTGCGTGGGCTGCCAGGTTGGGAAATTTATGGATTACCTCATTCAATTCCCAGCAATAAACCTGAGTGATAGGAACAGTGATTCTCATTTTATAAATGAGGAGATGGAGCCCCAGGGGGTTGAAGTGCCCTTGTCAGTGAGAAGATTCATCGGCTTTTACTTTAGTCTCTCAGGCCTAGAAACCAAGGCTCCTTACAGCTGATTTCTTGATCTTCCAGCTAACAGAGAGCTCAGAGTCACAGTGTTTGATGTCTGGTGTGGTCAGATCCATGAGAAGAAGTGAATTTATAAAGCATCCAGGCTGACCAGCACTAATTCTAGCAGGAGTAGAGTGGGGAAAGCTTCCAATGATGAAGGCATCACTTGGGTTAGTATTTTCCTGTCCATTATGACATAGTCTCATTCCTGATAAAGAGGCAATGTGTGCTGCATCCTTCCTAGCTTAGGGCAGGCCATCTAGGCTCCAGCTGGGGGATTTACTCACAAGAACTCACACACAAGCATTCCACAGACTTGTGACAAAGGTCCTAAGGAGTCACACAGCTTGATAGCCCTCCAGGACCACCCAGGCAAGAGCAGGGCACTGTCATTGAGCTGCCCATGCTGCGCAGCATTGATTCCCACCAACAGGAGGCCACTCTGGCCCAGCAAGCTCTTCCCTGCTATGGTGGGAGCTGTGTTTGTTTTCTGAGGCCAAGTTCAGACCCAAAATAATGCATGGTGTTCTGAGACATCAGTTGGGTGCCTCCATCAGTTCTTTTTGGTGTGTTTTTAACACTCTCTGAAAGTAAAACTTAATAATTTTGGCTTCTCATCATTGCCCATCGGAGGGAGGCTGAACATGGCTAAGGGGAAGTTTTACCACGTAGCAGTACCCAAATATGTGAACTTTTCTAAACCTTCTATAGTGCTGAGCAGAGGCTTTGGGGCTCAGCTCTCACTTTTGATGGAGGCCCGTGTGTTTAGTTATGTCAGATGCAATTAGGTATAGCTCATCTCCCTTCAATTCCCCAGGGATTTATTACATGGGCCCTGGCAGGCTTCCCTTTCAAATAGCCATAGGTTTTCTATTCAAATCAGTGTTCAATGATCACTCTGCTTCTGGCTTTAACTCTGTGCTGCCTTTCTGTGCACATGGAAATTGAGGATGGGAAGAGTGGGAAAAGTAGACGAAGATAAAAATAATTTTGTAGCATATCAGGTGGCCAGAGGTGACGTTGTTTTTCAGCCACCAGCCTGGCTTCCACATTCCTCTACCCACCAACCTGGATTTGAGGGAGGACATATGCACATTTTCTCATGATGGAGGCAGGAGACACACTTCATAACGCAAAGCTTCTTTCTTTCACAGCACAAAGTAAATTGACCCTGCGTCTTAAAGCAGAGCTGGGCATGGTACAATCTGCAGAAGTCTACTGGCTGGCTTTCCACTTGCTGACATACAGTTTGTGTATTTATCATTCCCAACAAAAGTACAATGTATGTTCCACTCCCAGGAGAACAAAACAAAACAAAACAAAACAAACAAACAAACAACAACAAAAAAACAAAGAGAAAGAGAGAGAGAGAGAGAGAGAGAGAGAGAGAGAGAGAGAGAGAGAGGTTGGATTGTAAAAAATTTAGTTCTGCTAAGATTTTTTTTTTAAAATATCACTTATAAAACTTATAAACAGACTTGGAATATTTGAAAGAACTTCAAAATGACTTTAAAGAACTTCTATTTGCAAATGTAGGTATATTTAAAATCATTTTCACAGTTTGCTTTTCATCATCAGATTTCATGACAAAAAAAAACAGGCTTCTGTGCCTTTAAAGTTCTAATTTGCTTTAAAAAAAAAAAAAAGAAAAGCACAATGACCAATTGTCTTCCAAATCAGCTATACTCTGTATATACCACAATTAACCCGAAGGTTTGTGATGAAAGAATAATGTAACCCCATCATGTTCTCTAACAGTGCTGAGTCATTTCTGCATGAAAGATCTAATCAAACAGGTTTATTTCTCATCTCTTTTCAGTCAGGTTTACCTACTGCTATTACAGCATTTCACCCCTACATCCAATCCATTCTCCTGTGAGTAAATTTATTTCTTTCACAATTTAATTGGAAAAAAATAAGTCCATTTCAAATGTCAAATCTATATGTGTAGATGTTATGTCTGAATTTCAAAAATGGTTAATGTCAACATGGGTGAACCAATAAATACATATTCTAAAAGATAGGTCAACTTAACACTATTCTGGAAGAATACTTTTCCTTATAATGCCAAAGGTTATATTCATTACGTTTGAAGCATGTAAAAAGTGCATCTAAAGAATCATTTGATGAAGATAAAATATGGTGGGTCAAAAGGGGCAGAATTCGAGGTGAGAAAGTGTGAGCTATATGACAGAAGCAGCTCAGTCCAGAAGGGGTTTTGAAATAGGAGCATAGGGGTGTTTTTTTTTTGTTTTTGTTTTTTAATATATTTTATTGATTTTGTACAGAGAGGTAGGTAGAGAGATAGAGAGTTAGAAACATCGATGAGAGAGAGTCATCGATCAGCTGCCTCTTGCACACCCCCTACTGGGGATATGCCTGCAACCAAGGTACATGCCCTTGACCGGAATCGAACCCAGGACCTCTCAGTCCCCAAGCCGAAGCTCTATCTATTGAGCCAAACCGGTCTCGGCGGAGCATAGGGTTTGAGCCTGGAAGAGCAGGTTGAATTTAACACATGGGGAGCCTTGAAAACCAAATTAAAATTTTGCTGGTTAATAACAAGGATAGATGGTGTTTTCACTTTAGCCAAACAACTGATTGAAATATAAAAGCTTTTGTCAAACAAGTTATTAGGTAAAAATGGAAATGTTATTTTGACAAATTTAAATGTTTCGTTTGTTTTAATAAATGTGGACAAACTATATGAATTTATGGTTGTATATTCTTATGATCTGCAATTCTGAGTCTGTCTTTATCTTGTAATGTTTCTCTACATATTATTTACTAGTCCTCATCAAACAACTAATAATGCTTATAGCTTTTATTTAAAGGCATCTGGTATAAAATGACATACAAAAGGGAAGACAGAAACTCCCTAACAATAAGAAAAACATATGAATGTGCCCCCAGCAATCCTGCTTTGACACCATCCATGCAGTCTTCCATGGTGCTGCAGTGCTGCCAGTTAATCTTACCCAGTCTCAGATTCTCCCTTAAGCACAGATGTCATCAAGGTCAAGCAATAGTTGGAGAGTTCAAAGGTGTCTCTTCAAACCAAGGAATGTCAAATAGCAACCGTGCCTATGCTTATGCACATGTATCTGTGAGGCAACTGAAAGCAACATGTCTAGACTATTCTTCACTGTTTTTACAGAGTGATTCTCCTTTTTTAATGGCCTTTGAAAAATAATTGTAGGCATATCTTTTTAAAGATGTGTATAAATGTATCTTTCTAATCAGTGTTAGAGAGAGGCAAGCTCAATGCAATATTGTATATGGCTTAGTATTATCTTTAACCTTAACAGATTGCATTCAAATCCAGAAGTTTATAAACAAATTATGGTCCACTCAACAGACACATATTTAAAATAGTTCTTATCAATTAAAGCAGAAACACTAATCAATGCTTACTAGGCTCTCCTAAATAAATTAATAGAAGATAATCAATTTATTTACTTATTTATGTAATCATGGCATTTTCATTTCAAATCTTATTCTAATGTGAAGCATTATATTTTATTTTCAATTCTCAATAAAGAAGCAATTTATAAAGATCAGTCTATGTCTAGTAAAAGTGAATCTAGTGATTGACTCAAGTGACTATAGATATAGAAGGATAAATTTCAGAAAGGATTCTGAAAAGAGAAACTCAAAAAGATCTAAGTTTTTATGAGTGGAAAGTCATGATAAATGTAAGTACAATATAAGAATGATTCAATAAGTTAATATGTATTTACTAAGCTTTTCCTATGTGCCATCCATATGCTGAACATATTTTATAGATTGTTTTCATGGAGTACTTGCTAATTTCCAAGCACTATATTAAACCATTTTATTTATATTATTTAATGAAATCCTCCCAACAATCCTATGAGATACAATGATTATCCCCATTTTACAGGCATAAAAATTAAGAACCAAAGAGGTTTAATAATACACCCCAAACTATATATACACTATTCATTTTCTCCTTGTGAATAGACATCATATGAAAGAAATTGTTTATCTATTCACCTCACCCATTTCCTTTTCTTTCTGAGCATACAAGTTTACACAGCATCCTCTGCAGTTAAGAGTGGTCATGTGACTAAGATATGCTCAATGGAATGTGGAAAAAAAGTGTTAAGTGCCACTCTCAGGCTTGGACCATTCTTTCTCTTCCACTTTCAATGCCCACAACTGGGAAGCCATGTGTTGGATTCAGCAGAATCTCCATCAGTCTTTGTTCCCAAGTGGATGCATAATGTAGGTACTATTCTGTTCCTTATGGCTATTTAGTTTTCTGTAAATAAGACATACATACATTTATATTGTATTAAGTTATTGTGATTCTGGTGATTATTCATTGTAGCATCTAATGTTTAATTAATAATGGCTGCTTTCTACATTTTAGATATTTATATCAATGTCAAATACTACTTTACCATCAATGCAAAATCCAATTTCTTCAAATGTTTTCTCTTGTTCAGAAAGAGTTAGATTTCTTAAAGCTAGAAGCAGTCAGATCCCCTTGATTTTTTCTTAACTATCTTACCACTTTAAATTTCATTAACAAGAAGACTTATGCAATGTGCAAAAGGAGGAAGAAGGACTGATGGAAGCCTATTGCTCCTCTGCAGAGATAGGCAGGCATGGCTTGGTCAAATCATCCTCCAGAGTGCTGCAGGCAGCTTGGCCGTCGCTAGCGATCTTGTGAGATTCCTATATCTGGAATCTCCAAAAGC
Organism: Pipistrellus hanaki; assembly: GCF_964339955.1. Lineage (NCBI taxonomy): Eukaryota > Metazoa > Chordata > Mammalia > Chiroptera > Vespertilionidae > Pipistrellus > Pipistrellus hanaki. The sequence goes on from NC_140508.1 coordinate 22,425,823, forward strand.
TAATGGTACCTTTCCCTAAGTTTTGATCCTCCAACCCTTCCAATAGTTTAGAAACTAATGTGAAAGTATGAAATCCCTTCCAGCTTAGACAAGTTTCTGTTTCTCTAATGAAACTCTGAGATACTTTACAATCTCTTCTTCTCAAGGCAATTGATTGTTGGTTATTGCTGTTCAAGTTAATTTCTATGTCCTAGCACATACCCCCTCCAAAGTTGGCAGTAAATGGAACTCAGACTATAAAAATTCACTTTATTAAAGTCTTAAAGTTAACAACAACTATCAATAAAGGACAGACAACTTGGCTATGCGACCTATGCTTAGAAGGGCCCACCCATGGTTTAATCCTCTACTGTTGCCTTCTTAAAGCTCATGATAATTTTTGAATAAGAGGCCATTTTCATTTTACATTAGGTCCTGCAAATTATATAGCTGGTTCTTTATCAATGATGACATTTGACCCAGAATCACAGGAAATATATGCAAAGACAGAAATCCAGGTGTTCTAACCTCTTTTGCTTTTATAGTTTATTATGGCAACACATATAGTACAATCCTGCATCTAACCTTAATGGCCCTAACAACATGCCACCTATAACCATTGTATTACTCTGCCAATTTAAGTAGAAACTTTAAAAATGGGATACAAATATGTTGAAAAGAAAACACAGGAATTTAAATTTTTTTTGATGGTTCTTTGGGTGTCTAAGAGTAAAGACAACTTAATGGTCTTTTTCAGATATGCTAACTTGGGCCCCAGACTCTAGGCTGGAGTAGGGTTTGAGAATTCAAGTTTTCTATATAATAAAAAAAAATAAGGACTTTATTATTAGAGTAGTTAATGGTAGGTAATTGTATGTCTGGGATAGAAAATATGGGAGAGAGATGGACCTTTGCAACATGGAAGTTTGGGGACCTAAAATAAGCTAAAGTCAGTGAGAATAACTTGAGGCAGAGAATGGCTAATGCATTTCTAGGCACAGTGATACCTACATTCAAATCTAATGTATTGCTTATTCTATGTTTAGATGAAAACCAAATCCTTTACTCTATCTCCCTCTCCAGTGCCACCACCTTTTCTCCAATGCCTACCTTTAATGCCAATAGTGAGTGGCCTTTCTTTGTGATGTCTTAAAGGTTTGACGGGTCAGAACAAGGCAGAAAATGCCCAGTAGCCATGAAAGATGAGCCCGTGAGCAGGGATTTGGGAATGGGGATATGCCACCACAACATTGGGCTTTTCAGACATGGGGGTGATATTAAATACAACAGTATCTGTCCCAAAGTATTGAGTGGAGGCTTACGCCATTTTCTTTGCCTAGGAAAGAAAATGGTAGCCTCAAAAGTCTGAGACAGCCAGTATATGCCAATATTTCCTAAAATTGGAATTACCTCTGGAAGTAATGGGAAATAAACACATGGAAGAAATCTACATGAAGGGTGTATATAGAAGGCTGGTTCAGGGTTAAGATGTGAGGTAACCTACTGAATGGGACCTAAGCAGAAACAGGATCCCAAGGACTGGAGCAACTTCCCACTCATTAGAATACAGGTTCTTCCATATGCACAAAACTCACTTCCCAAATATACTAGAAAAAAATTTCAACTGAAAAATAATTTATACTTCAAACAGAATGTCATCAGGGACATTTTCAGTTCCCTAACCAGAAACAAAAGTATCAGTTTAAGAGCCTGTCTACGTTTCCAGTAGCAAAAAGTAAAATCTACAGTATGTACATCCTTTATGTAACAGACATCCCAAAAAAGGCTCACCCTCTCCAAGGATATAACAGCACATCCTCATTTCAATATTTACAAGGCAACTATCAAAATTGTGCCTTGAATCACCAAGTTTATCTAGGAACTCAGTATTTAATTTATGAGTAGAATGGAGTTTCTTAAAAAAGTATCTCAAGTAGGGCCACCTAAACACCACCCTTGGAGAATGCAAACAGTAACAAAAGTCAGATTGCTCTCAATTATATACATTGATAGCCTCCACATCACAGAGCTCTGAAATCACAGGATAGGGAAAAAGTTACCCTAAGACAAAGATAATAAATATAGTTTGAGAGATGCTACACTTATTCTTTCAAATCAAACATCTTTGATTTAACAACTCTTCAAATAACAACTGAGTGATATTTGTTCTTCTTCACAAAGTTGCATTAACACCTTAGCCTAAAGCAAATTCATATTTATCCAACATACATACACTGTGAAGAATTGCTTACTCTAGGGATAAACACTCAGGCATGCCTTCCCACTCACATTCAGAAGCTAATCTCATATAAGTGTATATGACAAATATCACAAATACTGAAAAGCTGCTTTTATACTTACAATCTTTTTTTAGAATTCAAATATGTAATAATAGTAGGGATTAGTAACTGTATTCTTCTTTAAAAATACAACTGCATACTGACAATTCTCGGGGGGAAAGGGTTGTGGGGGGTTCAGGAAGAGGTTGGACAAAGAGCTTACACCTATGGACAAGGTCAGTGCAGGGGAAGGGGGAGACCTGGAGTGGGGTGGGAACCCGGTAGAGGAGAGTTATGGGGGTTGAGGGGAAGAGGAACATTGGCAATAATCTGGACAATAAAGATTTATAAACATAAAAAATAAAAATACTACTGCAGTATTACAGATTGTGTGTTTTTTTTTTCTCTCCTGGATAATTTTATGTTCAGATCTATTTAGTAACTATGAACATGTTCTCTACTAAACTATGAATCACCAAGAAATCACCCAAAAATTGTTCTGTTGTTTCAGCTGAAACTTAAAAAAAAAAAATCAGCATCTATAACATTGAGGAGATTAAATTACCTGTGTTTTTTAATTTCAGCAAGGAGTGAAGTATGTCTACCTGGTGGATCCTCTGCCAACTGGCAAACAAAAGGCTGAGGGCAGTGAACTTTGGATGCTATCAATTAAGGAAAGGTGGTTCATTAATCTTTACTGTCAACACCTGAATTCTGCTCTGAGGCCTCCTATGGTATACAGTTGGTTGCTCATTTCAAACCAAGATCAATCCAGTTAAATTCACCTTGTAGAAAGATAACAAGTTTTTCCTAGTTAACTATAAGTTCACCTTAAAATAGCCAATAATATGAGTAAGATCATATGATACTTCTTTTCCTCTGACTCAACTCATATGTGGGATCTAATGAACAAAATGAACTGGAGAATAAAACAGATCCCTAGACATAGAAGCATGGAACAGACTGTGGAATCTCAGAGGGAGGGTGGGGGAGAGTAGGTGGGTGGGAAGAGATCAACCAAAGAACTTGTATGCATATATGCATAATCCATGGACACAGACAATAGGTGGTGAAGACATGGGGTAAGGGTTAGGGGGTCTAGAAGAGGAGGGGGGGAGGAGGAAGAACATACATAATATTTTCACCAATAAAGATTTAAAAAATAAAATAAAATAATAATCAATAATATGCATCACACTGAGAATGAAGTGTTTTGAGAACATTTTTTGTTCATTCATTCATTTAATATGTAGTTATTTTGTGTCTATTATTTGCCAGGAATTCTATGGAAAAGTTAATAAAAGGGAACATACATCATGGAGCTATTTTTAGAATCTGATCTCTATGCATACCTCAAAGAGGATTGACCTTTATAAGAAAAAATCATGGCTGCTTTCCAGAGCCTTAGAAAATGAAAGTTGCAAGCACATAATTTTGAGAACTTGCTACAAATCACTTAGAGTTTTAAGAGAAAGCATTGCCTTATAAATCTAGCCTAGACCTGGGTTTGCTTTATCATCAGAAGATTTTTTTTTCCAGTTATTTTCCCAAAGTAAGTACATGCTACTAATAAATGTTTTCAAACATCAGAAAATGCTTGTAAATATAAACTCCTGAATAATAATGGTTATTTCTTGGTGGAAGGTTTACAGATCATCTTTTTTTTTTTTCTTTTAAGTATATTTGTTTCCTAGATTTTCTACTAGGACCATGTCCTACCTGTACCATCAGATAAGCATATATTTAAATCACAAGGTAATATTTAATTAAATAGTGTTGGCAAAAGAAGTTCTATTTCAGGAGAGCATTAAAAAAAAGTTAAATTGAAAGAGCACGTGGTAATGTATTAATCACCTCCAATTTTGGTTAAATTTTACATATAATACTTTTAATGGTACATTTATTATTATCTTTAGGATAGTAGTAATTTTTAAAATAATGAGTGATATTAAGACAATTTGAAACATTTGTTGGGAAAAAAATTCTGAAAACCAGTTATTTATGGAGTTGTGACCAATTCCCTAGAACAGACATCGGTAAACTCATTAGTCAACAGAGCCAAATATCAACAGTACAATGACTGAAATTTCTTTTGAGAGCCAAATTTTTAAGACTTAAACTTCTTCTAATGCCACTTCTTCAAAATAGACTTGCCCAGGCCATGGTATTTTTTGGAAGAGCCACACTCAAGGAGCCAAGAGACACATGTGGCTCATGAGCCACAGTTTGCCAACTATGGGCCTAGAATAACTAACTCCAGCAAACTTTTGCTATTTAAATGGAAACATTATCCGTCAGGGTTCAACCAGGAGTGCACAAAGCAATGGGCAGGTTAAGTGAAGGGAATTTAATTCAGGGAAGTGGTTTCACCAGTGATAGGAAAGCTGAAAACCAAATATGCAACACCCAGGCAACCTAGGGATTACCAAAGGCGGGAAGCAACAAGAGAGACAACACACTGAAGAGGTGATGTTACTAGAGCCCAGGAAGCTGAGTCTCACAGACAAAGTAATAACCTTGTCAGGCTTGTGGGACAGGATATAACCCAGAAATACCATCTAGGCCCAGAGGGAAGGGGAAAGTAATCCTCTAGCTTCTCCTTCCTCATGGCTTCTAATCTCCTGACAATGACTTCTGTTGACCAAACCCAGGTGGCAGACAGACCAGGATGGCTGGGGAATGTAGCCTGCAGAGACAGAGCACAGCAGGCTAAAAGGACAAGAGTAGATGCCAACCCCACAGGCCTAGGACCATTTGTGTCTGTCCACATGGAGGGGTAGTCAAGTCAGATGCTCTCACGTTATGTGACTCTGGAGTCACCACGAAATTCAGCATCAACCCAAATATCAATTAACTCCTGTACACCCTAAAATCCTAGGGATTTAGCATTCTTATAGGGAAATAGCAGACTTAAATTGATCCTAGTAGCACAGGTCTAGAAAAGCTCAACAAATAACTTTGTTATTGGCAAGCTGGCATTTTATGTCTAAATATCCATCATCAGAAGAGGGTAACCTTCAAAGTCACTGTTTTCTCAGTTATCTTTCATAGCAATAAAATGACTCTAGTTAATATACTCTTGAGGTCCTGGCCCCTTCTCCACTATCTGATTGTCTTTTATTATAAAAGCAATGTCCCTGGTTTCAACACCCACCATTTTTCTATAGGCAAGAGAAGTCTGTTCACTCAGTAGAAGTTTCTAACATCTTGTTACAGAGAACAAAGCTTAACAGTTGAATTAGTCTTTCGATAGGAGACAGAACTGACTAAATAATTGTTCAAAATAAGCAAAGATATTAAAATCTTAAAAAGCAAAGTTTTAAACAAAAAATAACCTTTCTATAAATCCTTATAAAACTGTGGTAGAGCTTGTTTATCCCTACATTTATCCCTGCCCCAAAGGGTGAGCTAAGAGATACACATGTGGATGTTATTTGGGAAAAGGGTTTTCTAGGCAAACAATGTCTTTGCTGTCGGGCTTCTCAGATCATTTGACATATTAACAATCATGTCTTAATCACCAAGAAAAGGGTATGGTATTTAGTATTTATACAACCTATTTGACAATGAAACTTAAAAAGAATTTTTTTTGCAGAACAGCTGAAAGAGGGAGTTCTCATCTATATTTTGGAAAATGGGAGCCTAAGAAAAAAGAAATAAATGATCTAGACTTAGGAAACAGATTAGTGGGGCCCTCACTCTCCTGACCATAAAAGTCACCGAGGAACTTATTTAAAAATCCATACCCTTGGAGAGACTATGAAAATTGTGCTTTAAGACAGCACTCCAGTTTACTTTAACATTGGAAACAGGAGCTTGGGGTTTGAAAGCTGATTAACCAGAATCTGTATTCTGGTTCTGCCACTTTCTAGCCACGTGAACTTGGTCAAGTTGATTAAACTTTCAGAGCCTTGAATATTTCATCCATAATAATGAGGATGACAAGTCCTACTTACTAGGAATTGTGAGGGTAAAATGGATATAAAGCTCTTAGCAACAGTATCTGACCAATGTTATACGTTCCATGAATACTATTAATGTTATAATATTAAGTTAGTCATGTCTCTTTTTTTTCTTCTCAATCTAGAAACTTAAGTTTACCTAATTTATATTATTTCTAGGAATCTCTATTCTCTCCTCCTAGCCTCTCACCTTCTGTCCAATATGCTTTTACATTTTAATTGGTCAAACTGTATTTGCAATGTATATTTTAACATTAAAATTTTCATCTAGAAACATTTGCTATAAAATAGTCATGTTCATAACACCTATACAAATTATTTCTTTATTATCTACCCCTATCTTTTCGCACCCCCTTAAACTTTATAGTGACATTAAAACTGACCTTTGTCAACATGATTTGGGAGGAAATTGGAAGGGACAGGACATCCAGTGTGAAATATGCCCACAGATACAAGCACTGCTTGTGTAATGAGGCTACCCATATGTGCATTGGCAAAAATGCAAGTGCCACTCATGAAAGGCTGCTGTCCTTCAGGGATCCTGCTTTCCTTCCTGAAGGATGGCTGGGGAAATGTGAGGCTTATGGTGGAAGAAACTGGTAAATAAACCTGGGCAGTTTGCTTCTGCTTTGCTGATGTCTCAATTGAAGCCAGCCCTTAGAGTGAGAGAGAGCTGCCAGTAAATAAATGGTTTGTCCTGATTAGGATTAGAGGGTGGCTTCCTCCATGATGAAACCAAGTGCAGATACTGTCCATCTTCTGAATGAAAGGATGGGAAAATGGCCTATAATTCATCCTGTCATTGTGAGAAAGTATTTTTGTACTGTTATTTAAATCAAGGTTTTGTTCTCACATGAAAACCTGCAGCTCATTCCTCAAAATCCCTCACTATAATCTGTCAACTCCAACTCCGAGGCTCACTTCTGCTTTCATCTCCTAGAGTTCTGTGTCCAATAGGAAGAACTGGGTCACCTGTCAGGCAGAGAGCAAGGACCAGCCCAGATGGTCCTTTGTCTCATCCTCTCTAGAAAATATAACCTCTGATGCTTCATTTCATTTTGGAATCTGCAAAATTATATATATATATATATATATATATATATATATATATATATATATATAATAATAATAATAGACTGTGGAGTCCTGCTTGGCCAGCAACAACAGAACCACGGATATCCAGGAAGAACATCATAAAGAGGTACCATCTTTAGAAGGCCATTCCGGATTAAGGATGCCTTGCTCAGTATCAAAACTGCATGAGTGAGCCCACCTTAACAAAGAAAGTGTGAGTCTACCATTATTTTCAATTTATTTGGGGGAAGAAGCAGAGGCTAGCTGTTGAGTTTCACTGTAAACTCTAAGCTCGTTATTCCATATCCTTCCCTCCTACATGGGCTACAGGAGGCAGACCCAGGCAGTCTACATTAACCCAGCTCTCCTGCTAGCTAGCTGCCTGCTGACTGGAGGCATCAGCAGGATGTCAGAAAGTGGGGGGAGAGAGTCAGCATTTTTTCCTATTCCCAGCTCTGGAACTGTATGTCAGCCAGTGGCTATGTCCTTCTATGACCATGTTTCTATACCTAGGCAGCTTTTTAAAATCCTCATGCCCATAGCGAAGATTAATTCGATTAAAAGCTTTAGGGGTGAGATCCAGGTGCTGGTGTTATTGAAAACTGTGTGGGTGGAATTTCTCCTTTGCTAATGGGAGTGGGTTTCTTGGAGTGCCACTGGAATGAGAATTTCCAGAGGATGGGATGTGGCAGAAAGCTTTATTTGCATGGAGTTATAGCCCTCAGTTTCCAAATTCCCATTTCCCTTAATCCAGTCCTGGAAAAGCACAGCCGAGGCTTCAGCAGAGCTAGAAGCAAAGCCAGTGTCAGAATTTCTGTTCCTGATGGAGTTGGGACTGGCACAGCATCATGCTAATTCCAGTCCATCATCCATTTTGTGTGGGGTCCATCTGGCTGTGGACTGTGTGGTCAGGGCAGAGAGTGAGAGGTTCGCAAGCCAGGAGTCAGCTTCAGCCGTAAGAAAGCAAACAAGAGAGAGGAACCTTTTTGTTTTGGAGCTTCAATATCAAATCTTCCCCACTTGCTGTGGCCACACCAATTCTGGCCAATGACCTCCTCCCAGGAGTGACTGAGAGGTAATCACCTTCCTGTGCCCTAATATTTGGCCTTCCATTTGCTCCTTTCCAGTTCATTCATTGCTGCATTAAATACAATGATATCACTAGTATGTTAAGTTTTCCCAGGTGACTCCAATGAGCAGACAAGATTCAGAACCACTGTCCTAGGATGACAGCCCTGCAGATACCTCGCCCCCCACTGCTCCAGCTCTCCCTGGATCCCAGCAACATGGCCTCTCCCTGCCTCCTTAGGCCTGGCAAGGTAGCTGGGGGTTGGTGATGGTCACAGCGCTCACCAGTTGTTAGGCTCTGAGTGACTCAACATCTTGTGTTGGTGTCCTCAACCCCACTCACACTTCTGTAACTACCTTAATTAAACCTTCTCTCTTTAAACCATTTATTTTTTGATTGATTGATTGATTTCTTTCTTTCTTTAAATAGATAAATTATATTTCCTACCATGACCCTTCATTAAGTTCCTTTGTAGCATAGGAGGAAAGAAATAGTGGACTATGAATTGTTATGAAGCATGAGATAAACAAACAAAACAAAATTTCTAGAATGGCAATATGGTTAGAGATGGAGACCTTCTAATTCTGCCCTTACATATACAAAGAGAAGTCTCTGGGAGATTTTTTTTTTTTTAGTAGCCAAGTTAAATGAACTCTGGAGGGTGGAGTGGGTGTGCTGTTGTGGCTGGCAGGTTAAGAAGTCTGTACATGTCATCTGTGGGGATTAGTCCCAGAGTTTGCTCAGGCTGTGTGCTCACAGCCTTGGAGGGGAGCACTCAGCAGGAACCCTCACCTGGTGTCCCTGCCCTCTTTTCATGTGCAACAATTGCTTACCTTCCCATTTTGTCCTGCTGCTTTGAGAAGACTTGTTGGAAAGCATCAAAGGGACCAGAGAGAACTGGAAGGCAGAAGCACAAATTGCAATGAGGCAAACAGAGACACAGAGGTGTCCCAGATCACAGAGAGCAGGATTCCAACAGGGAAACAGGGTGGGAGGCCAAGCAGTGAGCTCTGCACTCAGGCTTAGAATGGTTCTCATTGACACCATAAGGCAGGCCCCTGCTTCTTGCTTATCCTCCCACCTTGCTCCACAAAGAGGAGGTGAGAAGTGAGGATAGAATTATCCCAAGGATTCTGTGCTTTATCAAAAGGAAAAAAATATATACTGATCTCTTGAAAATTTTATTTTGTATGAATTTTTGTTCTTTCCCCCTAAAACTACAAAGCACTTATGACACAGGTCTTGTGTTTGATGAGGATTAAAGAGATGTCCTTTTCAACTCATTTGAGGTCATATTCAGAAATGGACCAGTAGTTTGTTCAATTTAGGAGGCAATCAGCCAGTATAATACATTGTTTATGGTTCTATCAGATTTTCCTCCTCCCACCATGATTTTTTTTTTTTTTGGAACTGTAGATAGGCTTAACACTTCAACAATCTGAAATTAATGGATATGCTTATGTGTGCATTTATGCAACATACATTTTAATACATGGTCTGTAGGACTACTGTCCTTGTTTTGTCTCTGACCTGCTGGGTGACAATGGACATGGCATATCTCCTTACCTAAATTGAGACTGAAGAGAGAAACCTCAAAGACTCCTTTCCAATTGACTCTTATTGTAATCCTCAGACTGCTATCTAAGGTCTAACATAGATGATCCAATAGATAATATTTAAAAAGTCAACTAGCAAATAATGGGCAGTTGAGACTGCATTGGAAAAATATAATTGTAGGAATTATAAATAGAAGAAAAATTGATGGCCATGAAAAGAAATCTCAATATCAGAAACAAAGCTATCAATGTTTTAAAAACAGAAAATTCTCATAAAAAATTACCACTTCAATGGGTTAATAGTTGCCCTAAAAAATGTAAAATTAATTTAACAAGTATTTTTTTTCATTTATCCTCTGTAATATTTACTGTGATGGATATTCCAGAGGACATATGAAGGTGAGCATTAGTATGATAATAGTAATCCTAACAATAATAACAACTAGCATTTATTAAGCACTTTGTATGAATTAAATAATTTCTGAAGATGCAGCACTTATCTTTTTATATTCATAGCAGTAATTATAGTAATAATATTAGTGCTTATAATTTGCTAGGCAATGTACGACAGTCTAGATAGTATGACATGGAACTACTAATTATCAGTTACTGTTTAATCTCATTGACCTCACTGGAATATTTTTTTAATTAGGACTTACTTTTCTGTCTCTTTCCCTCTAAATCAAAACTTTCACCTTATTCATTTAATCCTCACAATTCTTTGAGGTGAGTAATAACTATTATCACCATTTTACAGATAAAGCAGCTGAAAATCAGATGGGTTTAAAGTCACAGTGTTACTGAGTGGGACAGTAGGATTCCCCCCAGCACTGTCCCCAGAACACTGTGACAAATCCCCTGCCCTAGAGGATTATAATGAGTTCGCACAGACAAGCAGACACCCCTATGCAATGAACAAGCACTGACACTATATACTCTGGCTCGTTGGGAAATAAATCTTAGTGTCTGCATGTCGAGAAGGAATCCATTGGATTTCAGATCCCCCACCTGCAACTTTCTAAGTACCTAAGGATTACTACACATCTTCATATAGAGCCAAGCACATAATCTGGATGAAGACTGCATTTTTTCTATTTCCTTCCTACCACAAAGTGCCATAGGAAGTACTGATACTTCTGCATAATTTCAAGGACCTCTTTCAAGGTGATGGTCAGGGAAAATAACAATCCAAAAAGTTCTGCTGGCCAACGGCTCAGCTCGGCAAATCACAGTCACCTTGGCTCATCCATGCTCAGAAAGTCACAGGAACCCCTGCTTTGAGAAACCACATTTCCCTGCTGCACCCTTGGGGCATCTTCGTCACCTTGTTACATGTGCAAAGTCTCTAAGTAACAGATAAAAATAATAAAAAATATATCACGTGACTGTCTTTCTAATAAATATTCTCCAATATAAAACAATTCTCTATTGACTAAATAACTCCATGGAGGTACAGATTGTTAGTTATTAGTATTTAATGTTATTGACCTTCTGTGGAAATTCCTTTAAATTAGCACTTAATGGTCTAACTGCCTCCTTTTTGTCTAACTCAAAACTTTCACTTTACACATTACCTATTAACTTTATGGCTTTTAATTCAGGGTTTTATAAAGTAAGACACTTTATAACTTATGATATTATGTCTGAGCATGTGTGTGCTAAGACAGTGTTCCACTGTGACGCCTTCATAAAAATTCAACTAGACAAATTTCTCGATAAGTCATCTAAAAGAAGGTGCTTTGAGAGTTAATGGGCAACAGTGTTGGATTGCTTTAAAATGCAGCACAGCCTGGCTGGTGTGGCTCAGTGGTTGAGTGAGCATCGACGTATGAACCAGGAGCTCACTGTTCGATTCCCGGTCAGGGCACATGCCCAGGTTGCAGGCTCAATCCCCAGTGTGGGGTGTGCAGAAGGTAGCTGATTCAATGATTCTCTCTCATCTTTGATATGTCTCTCTCTCTCTCTCCTTCTCTATTCCTCTCTGGAATCAATAAAAATATATTAAAAATAAATAAAATGCAGCACAAGGGAAGCTGAAGAACATCTCTCTGTATATGTCAATACAATTTTGGCAGACAAGCACTGAGTGGCTTCACCTGCTCAGCCCAGTCAGAGGAGTGGCCAGAGCCTGTGAGTGTAAAAACAAATTTTCAGGGAGACCTCATGAAATACAGGAGATATACTAATAAGTATGAGCATTCTGGGCTGAGGGACCCCAGGGGCAGAATTTGGAATCAAGAATAAAACCAGCCTGTGTGGAGAATGGTGCAATACCAGCCTTGAAAAGACAAACCAGGGACAGTGGTTCACAGTATTTGCAAGAGAAATGTCAGAACGAGCAAAGGAGCTGTCCAGCTGAGTGACCTCTGACTGAGGAGGTTGAGGAATGATGAGATTAGAACATTTTCTGAAATCTGAGTTCATGCTGAACTAGAGGGATCGAGACTATGAAATAAACACAGGGTGAACAAAAGTAGGTTTACAGTTGTTCATACAGAAAATATAATCATTAATAAGTAATACAAGAATAAACTCTTCTTTGGGTACCCACAACTATAAACCTACGTTTCCCCACCCTGCATTCTTCTTATGCAACTGGCTTTACATAACATTGAGGATCTAGCTGAGATAAAGCATAAGACATTAAAGAATAAATGTGAAGACCAGATTGATAATGGAAATGATATAAAAACAATCCACAGTTGAGAGGTGGCGTTGGTTAAATATTATTAACAGTACAATTACAGTGGTAGTGGTGGTGGTGGTGGTGGTGGTGGTGGTGGTGACTGCCCCAAATCACCTGTCCACTTCACTGTCTGGGAATTTGCTACTCAAGTGTGGTCCTCAGACAAACAGCCTGGGCATCACTTCAGATTTGTTAGCTGCAGAATCTCAGTTCCTGCTCCAAATCTGCTGAATTTCAATCCACGTTTTCACAAAATCGTTGGGTTACTATGTCTACATTAAAAGTTGAAAAGCATTGGTCTAGTGGAGCCAGAAATCAAATTTGGAAAAATAACTTGTCAATCTAAATTGCTGTTTAACTTGGATTGCCTAGGTTTTCGTACTTTCATTTTATGGTTGTAATAGGATAGAAAAACAAAAAAACCAATTTTTACTGTAGGTTTAAATTCAACAGAACATGGTTCGTGTGTTTAGAATTCTACCAAAGTGTATAGATAGTTTTTGAAAATGCATTTCTCTCTGCCTCCCCCTTTTCTGAATGCTGGCCCCTGTTTTACTAAACTTGTATCCACATCATGTATAGGTATATCTTACAATGTCTAGACTTTGTGCAAAATTTTACCAAGTCCAATCATGTAATTAAAGCTCTATTGAATCTTGTGCATATTTATTTTAATTAAATTCTATTTAACTACCACCAGACAGCATTACTCGAGAAAACTCCAAATTAAATTTGATCAAAGGCAACTTGATTAGGTTGTGGAATTTGTGTACACAGACAGGGTAAGAGGCATAGAAAAGGGAGAAAACCCAAGTAGCTTTAATAAAACTAAGTATGTTTAATGCAAATAAACAGGTCTTGGTAAATTTAACAGAAAACCATATAAAGTGCAATGGGATCTCCATATCTAGTCTGAAATCTTTCTTAAATAACAAGTTTCAGTTTAAGGCTTAAAAGTAAAAACATTTTAAAATGTTAAAGATGCTCTGTTAATATATATTGGAAATATATATACAAGGTGGTTGCTCAGACATACTATATATATTTTTAATATATTATCTGTCACTTAAGTTACTTAATATTTTGAATAGCTAAAACTAATCTGGTTACTGGACTATAAAGGAAATACCATAAGAGATAACATCTTTAAAAGTATTTTCATATTCTTAGATGGGAATTTACTTTCTTTTCAAGCTATCAAGTAAAAATGAAAACTCATAATACAATAGATACAAAGATATTAACATAACAGCCTTATAAGAAGCATTGTATGCCAGTCAAACCAGGAGATAAGAATTGAGCTGTGTCTTATTTAAAAAAACTCATTAAGATAACTAAAAATCTGACTTTTTTCTCAACTGACTCACTATATATAAGTATGCAGGGCAGTGTTATGCTATTTCATTCAAATATTAAATATAATAATGTTTGGAAAGACTTGGTGAAAATTATGCATGTATTATATTTACTATAAAATAATGGAGTTTAAGCTTCAAGTGCCCTCATTTGCACAGGCCCCTTCTAAGGCCTTGGACTGGTTTTGAGCAATGTGTTTACATGGCCACATATATGATACACTGAGTGGCCAGATAATTATGATCTCTCTCTGAACCCATAATAATCTGGCCACATATATTTATTTATATATATATATATATATATATATATATATATATATATATATATATACATACACACACACACACACACACACACACACACACACACACATATACATATCTGGGAAAAATCCCAGGAATGTAAGGATGATACATCACATAAACAAATTGAGGGAGAAAAATCAAATAGTCATATCAATTGACACAGAAAAAGCATTTGACAAAATCCAACACCCTTTCTTGATAAAAACTCTCAGCAAGGTGGGAATAGAAGGATCATACCTCAACATCATAAAAGCCATATATGACAAACCCATAGCCAGCATCACACTCAATGGAGAAAAAATAAAGCCATTTCCCCTAAGAACAGGAACAAGACAGGGATGCCCACTCTCACCTCTCCTGTTAGACATAGTACTTGCAGTATTAGCCATTGCTATCAGACAAGAAGAAGAAATAAAAGACATCCAAATTGGAAAAGAAGGAGTAAAACTGTCCTTATTCATAGATAGCATGATGTTGTACATAAAAAAAAACAAAAACATAAGACCCCATCAAAAATTATTGGACTTAATAAATGAATTTGGCAAGGTAGCAGGATACAAAATTAATGCCAAGAAGTCTATGGCATTTCTATACACTAATAGTTAACTTACAGAAAGAGAGACTAAAAAAGTAACCCCATTTACTATCGTATAAAAAAAATTAAGATACCTAGGAATAAACTTAACTAAAGAGGTAAAAGACCTATATGCAAAAAACTACAGGACATTGAAAAAAAAAAAAAGATAGAGGAAGATATAAACAGATAGAAGAACATACCATGTTCATGGATTGGTAGAATTAACATTATTAAAATGTCCATACTACCCAAAGCAATCTATAGATTCAATGCAATCCTCATTAAAATACCAACAGCATAATGGTGTTGGAAAAATTGGTCAGATACATGCAAAAAATAATAATAATAATAATAACTATACAACCAACTTACACCATACACAAAAATAAACTCAAAATAGAAAAAGGACTTAAACATAAGATGGAAAACTATAAAAATACTAGAGAAATCCATGGGCAGCAAAATCTCAGACATATGCTGAAGGAACTTCTTCACTTATACTGATCCTAGGGCAATGGAAAATAAAGAGAAAATAAACAAATGGGACTACATCAAAGTAAAACTCTTTTGCACAGCAAAAGAAAACATCAACAAAACAAGAAAGACCACTACATGGGAGAACATATTTGCCATTGTTATCACTGATAAGGGTTTAATCTCCAACATTTACAAGGAACTCATACAACTCAACAAAAGGAAGATAAATAATCCAATCAAGAAATGGGCAATGGACTTAAATAGAAGAAGACAGAAGAAAGGCCAAGAGACATATGAAAACATGCTCAAAGTCACTAATTATCCGAGAAATGCAAATAAAAATGACAATGTGGTACTATCTCATATATATCAGAATGGTTATCATCAACAAATCAACAAAAAATAAGTGCTGGTGAGGATGCAGAGAAAAAGGAATTCTCTTTCACTGCTGGTGGGAATGCAGATTGGTGCAGCCACTGGGGAGAACAGCATGGAGTTTCCTCAAAAACTAAAAATGGAAGTCCCATTCAACCCAGTAATACCAGTTCTAGGAATATGTCCCAAGAAGCTAGAAATATAAATCAGAGAGGATATATGCACCCCTATGTTTATAGCAGCACAATTTACAATATCTAAGATTTGGAAACAACATAAATGCCCATCAGCAGACGAATAGATTAAAAAACTGTGGTACATCTACATAATGGAATACTACGCTACACTAAAAAAGAAGGAATTCTTACCATTTGCAACAACATGGATGGAACTGGAGAGCATTATGCTAAGTGAAATAAGCCAGTCAGAGAAAGATAAATATCACATGATCTCACTCATCTATAGGAAATAATGTACAGCATAAACTAATTATCTGAAACAGATCCAAAGACAGGGAAGCATCGATCAGACTGTCAAACCTCAGTGGGAAGGTAGGCGAGGGTGGGGGTAAGAAGGAGAGATCAACCAAAGGACTTGTATGTATGCATATAAGCCTAACTGGTGAACACAGACAACAGGAGGGTGGGGCAGGAGTGGGGGGTTGGGAAAGTAATGAGGGATGAGGACAAATATGTAATACCTTAACCAATGAAGAAATTAAAATGCAAAAAATAAAAATGAAATTATATATATAAATTTATATAAATTTATATAAAATTATATATATAGTAATATAAATATAATATTATAGTATAGGCCCAGTGCATGAATTCATGCATGGGTGGGATCCGGCCAGCCAGGCCAAAAGGAGGGGACATGTGTGGTTGGCCAGCATGCCTGCTGGTTGAACTCCTGGTCATGGGGACAATTTGCATATTAGCCTTTTATTATATAGGCTATACACTAAGTGGCCAGATTATTATGTGTTCAGGGATCATAATAACCTGGCCACTCAGTGTATATATTAGAGGGCCGGTGCATGAAAATTTATGCACTAGAGAGGAGATCCCTCAGCTTGGCCGTCCCCCTCTCACAGTCCAAAAACCCTCAGGGGCAGGAGGCAACCCGGCTATCAGGGGAAGGCAATGCCCTCATAACACTTCTGCTGCTGCCACTGCCAGCAGCTCAAGCCAGCCCTGGTTACCTGAGCCTTGGGCTGCCCTGGGTGGTGGGGCAGCCAACATTTGAGGCTTGACTGCGCCTTGCGTCGACACTGGGCAGCTGGGGGGCTGAGGGCAGGGCTGAAAAGACTGGGGGACCCCGGCGGGGTTGAGCATACTGGACACTGCCATCTTGTGGCTATGGGCACTGCCATCTTTTGATGGTGTGATAGTCAATCCGCATAATCCTTCTTTATTAGATAGGACACACACACACACACACACACACACATACACACACACACACACATTCCTTTTAATTAGCAAAAATGAGAAATAATTATGGTTACAAATAAAGATAATCAATTCCTAAGGTATTTAAGATTAGTCTCTGTGTTTCAAAGAAATTTTGAAATGCCCTAAAATCTTGTAGCTCATCATAAAAGAACCCTGAAACAGTTTTCCCATATTAGACCACAATTTTAACAATTACATGACACTATCAATAAAGAATTATGAAATAGAGGGACACTTTTCTCTATTAATAATTTTTAACAATTCCATCATTTAGAGGAAAAAATGAGTTTAAATAACCACTTTGTAAATATTTTATATTTGTAAGTTTTCTTCCTTTCATACCAGTTGTTTTATAGATTTTAGTCCTCCCAAAAGCTGGATTCATCCCTGCATGTGATGTAGATGTTTACTGTTAAGCAATAATTTACATTTTTAAGAATAACTTTTGTAGTGTAAATCTCCATTGTGTCAAGAGAGAATATCAGCCCAACTTGTGGCACCATAAAGAAAATTAAAATGTCCAAAATAAAAATGGGCAGCCGATCCAACCTACTTTGCAAGACATTCCATGGGTTAAGTCCAGATCAATCAACTACTGGCATTTAGTGGGTCCTTGGTTAAGCATTCTAATACAGTAGTGTAAAAATTATTATCATAAACTATACCATTAACAAGGCTATAATATCTTTATTTTTTATAGACCAAATTCAAGAATGGGTATTTGGCTGAAACCGGTTTGGCTCAGTGGTAGAGCGTCAGTCTACAGACTGAAAGGTCCCAGGTTCAATTCCGGTCAAGGGCATGTACATTGGTTGTGGGCACATCCCCGGTAGGGGGTGTGCAAGAGGCAGCTGGTCGATGTTTCTCTCTCATTGACATTTCTAGCTCTCTATCTCTCTCTCCTCCTCTCTGTAAAAAATCAATAAAATATATTTAAAAAAAAAGAAAAAAAAAGAATGGGTATTCCTTAGCAATCAATTATTGCCTTTCTCAGACCAATTTTAATTTTTCTAATTATGGAATATGCTGTGCTTATATAAAGGTTAATCCTGATTATCCAACCATGGCTTTTTTCTGATGGGGACAGATTTGCTGGAAAGCCATCTACACAATCTCACTGTTGCCTCCTTTCACTCAAAGACAAAAAGTCAGGGTGATGGTGTGGGTTAAACTGTCCTTCTGGGTCACTGAGTAGATTAAAACCAAATGGTCTATAGGAGTATTAAGTCCTTAATTTTGACCTCATTACTTTAGCATTCCAACCAAATGAACAAACTGCCCACCTGGCTCAAGAGACATAGAATGCACCCAAACCTAACAAAAATACACGCTGAGGGATAAATGGGGTCCACTTAATTAGCTATGTTTGATGGCTTCTTTCGCATTTATTTTATTGCTTATTAAATCATTGTCATTTCTCCCACTTCTAGCATGCACAGACAAAAATAAACACACACAGAAAAATAAACATAATAAAACCTGCTCCGGCTCCTGCTCCTTATAGGTGTCTGATAAGTCTTCTAAGCACATACTTGACCACATTTTACCTTTTCATTGTGTGTATCTTTTAAAAACATGATCATCAAGCCATCTTAATTAAGGCAATTATTTTCTTCACATTCATCATAGTATTCTTATCATTCCTAAAACAACCTCATATTTCACACGTGAAACATGAATCTTTATTGAGTCAAACTAACCCTAGAATAATTTGTCCAAATATATAATTTGTCCCTCCGTAGAAATCAGAACTCTCAACTTTAGTATGTTGACTGATAAATGGGATGAGAGAAGAATAAATAGAATTGGGTAATATCACCCTGATGCACTTCAAACTGTCCTTTTCCATTATAATTGCTCTGTGCTGGGGACCAAAGTTCATTAGCAACTAAACTAATCTTATCTCCCCAGAGGACTGAAAATTCAAGGGGAAGGTGAATCTATTATTTGGTGTCCAACCTTCAGAAAGAGTGAAATAAAGATGTTAAAAAAGTTCCAAAACAAAACAACAACAAAAAAGTCACTTACATAGTCTTTTTTTAAAAATATATTTTATTGATTTTTTACATAGAGAAAAAGAGAGGTACAGAGAGCTAGAAACATCGATGAGAGAGAATCATCGATCAGCTGCCTCTTGCACACCCCCTACAGGGGATGTGCCCACAACCAAGGTACATACCCTTGACCAGAATCGAACCCGGGACCCTCCAGTCCGCAGGCCAAAGCTCCATCCACCTAGCCAAACTGGCTTCAGCCACCTACATAGTCTTAAAAGAATTCATAAATAAAATGAGCTATTCATTTTAACTCTTTTTCTCAGTACGTTATTATTTTTTTTTTGTATATTTCTTTGTCTCCCAAAGACATAGCCACTTCTTTTCCTAGACAGAAGACATTTTTAAAATTTTAGTATGAGACCTCATCTGCCAATAGTATAAGGCACTGCATGTCATAACACAATACTTCACTCAGAGTTGTTTTGTCATTGCTATTGTGAAAAATGTTAAAAATTGCAAAATCTGGGTGAAACTATTTTCTTCTCCCCAGCTACTCCCCACCCTCTAAAATACTATTATCTTTCTTATGAATCATAATTGCTCTTAACTCCTTGAACACCACTTTCCATGTTGGGATCCCTTACATGTTAACATCTTCACATATAAAAATCTTCCAAGCCACTGTCTTTCATTCTAAGATACCTCTATATGTACAGAGACCTAATTTCATATAAGAAACACTCTGCTAACCTGATACTCTAAACCCACCCACCCATTTGGGGTGGCCTGAATGATCTCATCTCTCCATCAGGAAGAGGGCTAAATAGCTACTAAAATGCCAGTAAGGTGCTGATTAAACATTTAATTAACACACCCTTGATAAAACAGGGGCTAACAAAACTCAAATATTTAATGCTAGCTGCATGATGAATCTTTTTTCACCTGAAGGAAGTCTACATATGTACATTTCCTTTTGAGTTAGACTTCTGTGAGGTTCTGATATTCCCTGAGAATGAATGAGTAGAATTGGCCTTGTGCCAGTCCATCTGATTTGCATTTTTCAAATTCTATTTTCACATCTTCAGGAACGTTCTTGTTTCATACTTTATTAGTCTGGGTTGCAGAACCATCAATAAACCTTCAAGTCATCTTTGTACTGCAGACATGAGCAGTTCATCTTTTGTTTTCTCATAGAAAAAATGCAAACACAATTGCAGTGCTCCACATGACTAGAAATGCTCTGTACTAATAAACTAAGGCTCTCCCTCCTATGTCTTTTAGATCATGTTAGTGATATTTCATTCAGTCATTGTGACCTATAAGAAAACTAAATTTTGAAAATCCAACACAAAAGCATACATAACTTTGGTATATTTTGTACCAGGGTTTTAAAGTACCTAGATCTCTTTAGGAGCAAGGAATGATTCCTTTCATATGATCTTGCATCCAGATTTGTTATAATGAAGCATAAATGCCACAATCAGGTGAAGAGACTTTTGTTAATGGCAATGAGACTTCTAGCTGCTTCCATCTTCCCTTGTGAGACTTACTACCTGTCAAGAGAGGTCTTGAGCAAGAATATCAACTAATGCCTGGTGGGCCCACACTCTGCTCTCACTGCTTGAAGATAGCCCAAGCATGGCAAAGTTGGAGCTGCAGAATCTAAATATATTTCATTCAAGGATGTCAGCTTATTCATTAGAAAATATTTTCACACTCTAGTGGTAAAATAATAAGTCAGGAATAAGGGGAATTAAATTAAAAGAATTAGGTGTAGATGATAAGGAATATTAGCTAGAAGAAAGAGGCTAAATCTAGAAAAAAGGGGCATTAGTGCCCCGGCCGGTTTGGCTCAATATATAGAGCATTGGCCTACAAACTGAAGGGTTCCAGGTTTGATCACTATCAAGAGTGCATACCTACGGTGCAGGCTCAAAGCCTGGCCCAGTTTTGGTCAGAGTATATGTGGGAGGCAACCAATAGATGGATGTGTCTCTCTCACATTAATGTTTCTCCCTCTGTCTCTCCCCATCCCTTTCACTCTCTCTCTAAAAATCAATGGAAAAATATACTCAAGTGAGGTTTAACAAAAATAAAAATAAAAAAAATGGAGGGGAGGCATTAGGAAAAGTAAAGGGAATACTGTACTTAATTATCTCAAAGACATCCATATCATAACATCTTACTGGCTCTGTAACTGAAAGCTAAAAATAGGATGGAAATTTGCAGGTCTGCCCAGGTGGTTAGACCTACGGTACAAAGATGACTTGAAGTTTTATGACAATTTTGCAATCCAGCCTAGTGGGATAAAAACATACTCCTTGTGGGCAGTTATCAAATCATTTTTTTAAATACCATTCCTCCATGTTCACCTCCCCATCTTCTCACATGATAATAATGTTTCCTGAGAATAGAATTCTGTGATATATGCTTCTAAGAGAACCAGGGAGCCCCTGGAGCTCATTAATCCTGCAAATCTCTGTGAGCTACTGGCCTGAAATGGTTGGAGTTCACTTTAAACCAGACTGAATTTCAAAGCAAAGGGCTCTGAGGTGCTAAACAGCTCATTAATTCAGAGTGTAATTTAGTGACACAAGAATTGTTTTTAATGCACAATCTAAAACTATTTAAATTCACATTATAATTATAAGCAAAAACTATGCACTTGAAATTTGAAATCTGGGTATGCAATCTACTGATAAAACTAATGAACAAAAATTTTTAGGAAGAGGGGACTGTCATCTTACTAAGAAATGCTAATCAACCTGCTCTTTGAAGTGTGCCTCATTTGCATCTCAAGCATTATTATGAAAATTCAACATTGTGCTTCTGTGTATTGCATTGTACTGCTCTGCTGAACATAAAACACACACACACACACACACACACACACACACACACACTCACAAAACAGGCAACACCTCCTCAAAGTGCATAAAAATGAAACAAAAATCATGATCAAAGATAATTTCAATTCCTTGTTAATTTTACCTTAATTCTACTCCTGGGATAAGAAGTTTTCTTCATAAGTTTTCTTTCCTGTAACAAATTTTCCAGCAAGCTTATGGTCTGCAAATATATTCCCAATGGATGTATAAATAAACATCAGTCAAATTTGCATAGTCTCTACCATAAATATGGCAGCACATTCATAAACTCATTAGAGTTCATTGAGAGAAAAACTCATTACACTCCCATTAGAACATGGGAATTAACTTTTAAAAATTAATGTTACAGATGTAGTTTTGCTCTTTTTTTAAAGTAACAAATAACAATTAAAAGACTCACTAGTGCTTTTTTTGCATTTTTAATTTTTCTAAAAATTATATATATATATATTTCAGTAATATTCATGATAAGAATTATAAATAGATCTTGTCTGAAGCATTTGTGGTTACACACCAATTTCTTTATTTCTATCAACTTAAAGCATTATTTTCCTTAAAATTTGGATAAGAAAATTAGGAATGAAAAATGTTAATTATTATTGTTAATTATTTTAGCTGAAGAATATGACAAATGGTAATGAACATCTTATAACCGAAATTAAATTTAATTAAAAATTTAAGTGCAAAAAATTACATGTTGAAAAGTAATGTGCAATATCGCCCCTCCAGAAAATATGAAGTCCATCTCATATAACATGAATTTAGTGTAAAAGAAAGTTGACATTTTCTGACCACTTTTTCTTAAATTGATTGTTTCACAAAATGCTTGTATATCTATAATAAGAAATCTAATGATAAATTATATTTTGACTATATAAAAAGTATTTATTGCACTTCCTAGATAAAATAAGTATCAGTCACAAAACACTTAACATGACATTTTTAAAAGCTTAGACTCAGAGAAACAAAACCTCTTTCAGTGAGAAGAATTACTATGAAATTCTCAGGATCTGATTCAATTAGTTGGTGCCAAGTATCACTGTTATTATTATTCGTAAAAAAGAACATTTGGGGGAAGAAACATTTTTGATTGACAAAAAGTCAACCAGATCTTACTGACTGTGACTCATTTCTACAGCAAACCTCTGTAACTTCTCTGACAGTCCAAATTAAATTCGCGTCTGGAAAGTACAGGACACTCCTCTTGGTTGAAGCAATGCTGTACTTTTTATTCCTGCTGAGTAAATAGCCTCAAGTCAAACTACTTGCCCTGACTAATGATCAAACATATCCAGGAATTCTGTACACGAAATGCATTCTTCTCTCCTTTGAAGTGCATTGCTGGGAGAGTAATTGGGTTTGCTGGAGATTTTCCTTAGAACTGCAAAAGAAATTTTTTGGCTGAGCACATAATCAAGCTACAGATTTTCTTTTTTATTTATTAAATATCTTTTGGTTAGCTGGTGGACACTGAATAAACATGTACCTCAAAGGAGTGTCAGAATGATGCACTACTATCTATTTGCTGACTGAGAAATTCTCAGCAGTGGTAGGTTTAAAAATTCCATCAGAAGAATACATTCATCATGAAACATTTCATTCAGTAATATAATCTCTTCTAGAAATACAACTATGCCTCCAATATATTAATATCATTATAACTAGGCAGCAGGAATATACAAAGATGAATATGACACAAAATTTGTGCTCAGAGAACTTACAAATTAGCAGGTTATCTTAGCTAATAAAAGAGTAATATCAAGATTGACCATTATTCCAAGACACAAGATGGCTGCCCCCATGTGGTCAAAGATTCTGCCCCCATGTAGACACAATATGGCCACCACAAGATGGCCAGCAGGGGAGGGCAGTTGGGAGAGACAGGCCTGAAAGGGAGGGCAGTTGAGAGGGAACAGGCCTACAAGGGTGGACACTTGGGGGTGATCAACCCTGCAGAGGAGGGCAGTTAGGGGTGACCATGCCAGCAGAGGAGGGAAGTTGGGGCATACAGGCTGGCAGGGGAGCAGTTAGACATCAATCAGGTTGGCATGGGAGTGGTTAGGGGTGATCAGGCTGGCAGGCAGAAGCAATTAGGGGCAATCAGGAAGGCAGGCAGGCTATCCGGTGGAATCAGGTCTAAACAGGCAGTTAGGCATCCCTTGAGGGGTCCCAGATTGGAGAGGGTGCAGGCTGGGTTGAGGGACACCCCCCATGTACAATTTCGTGCACCGTGCCTCTAGTGTATTATAAAAATAATATTTAAAAACTATACAAAAAGAACCATAAGGTCAAGATGTAAATGCTATGAGAAGGCCATAACATAAATGTCACAGGGCATCTGATGACAAAGAAAGAGGTTACTTTTGGTGAGGGTTGTTAGCAGAGGCTGTTCGATGATCATTACCATAATGTAAGCTAAGTATGCAAGAATTGGCAGGATGTCCACAGGTAGGTTGTGGCTGGAGAGGCATTTTCAACCCACAAAGGCAGAGAGATGGGCTCTGTCTGGGGAATGGAGAAAGGTTTAAAATGACTGAAGTATTAGAAAGAAGATGGGAGATAAGTTTAAGAAGGCAGACAGGGCCAGGACATTGAGAACTTGAATGAAGATATCATTTCTAGAGAATGCATAGGGAGCTTTAGAAGGCCCTTCTTCTTCTGTTAATATTCCAGTATGATTGCTGTATTATTCCTTTTGGCTGGGTTGTTCCTTGCATTGTCCCATTTCACTTGTGTTGTTCCTTATATGATTCCCTTTATCTTGGGTTGAACTTAACTGTCCTATCTAGTAAAAGAGTAATATGCAAATTAAATATCACTCTTTTACATCCACAATCCACAACCACAAGCCAGGGGAGGGCAGTTAGGGGTGACCAGGCCTTCTGGGGAGGTATTTAGGGGCAAACAGATTGGCAGAAGAGGGTTGTTAGGGGAAAACAGGCTGGCAGGGGAGCAGTTAGGCATCAAACAGGCTGGTAGGGAAGTGGTTAGGAGGTGATCAGGCTATCAGG
This sequence comes from Pipistrellus hanaki, assembly GCF_964339955.1. Taxonomy (NCBI): domain Eukaryota; kingdom Metazoa; phylum Chordata; class Mammalia; order Chiroptera; family Vespertilionidae; genus Pipistrellus; species Pipistrellus hanaki. The sequence continues at coordinate 22,450,874 of NC_140508.1, forward strand.
CAGAAGCAGTTAGGGGCATTCAGGAAGGCAGACAGGCAAGCAGTTTGGAGCCAGCAGTCCTGGATTGTGAGAAGGATGTCCAACTGCCCATTTAGGCTTTGTCCAGGTAGGATTGGGCCTAAATGAGGAGTTGAACATCCCTCAAGGGGTCCCAGATTGGAGAGGGTGCAGGCTGGGCTGAGGGACAAACCCCACCATGCACAAATTTCATGCACCGAGCCTCTAGTCCTATATAATAAAAACCTAATATGCAAATCGACCAAACGGTGGAATGACTGGTTGCTATGACACACACTGACCACCAGAGGGCAGATGCTCAATGAAAAAGATGCCCCCAATCTGCAGGTCCCAGGCCAGCCAAGGCTGGTGTCAGCGGGGACCCCCCCAATTGCCCTGCTGGTTGTCTCCTGCAGAGGGAGGCAGAGGGGCTGGCAAGCAGACTGCACCAGGCCAGCCAACGTATGTGCCAGTTGGGGGTATCCCAGTTGCCCCGCTGGTCATCCCAGATTGGCCCTGATTGCCAGCTAGGCCTAGGGACCCTACCTGAGTAAAATTTTGTGCACCGGGTCTCTAGTAATAATCATAAGGACTGATGTAACTGTTTGCCTGGAACTATCTGTTTATACCTTTCAGTTTGTGAAAAATGGGTATACCTCTTTTGTCTTAAAGTATCTCAATTTAGACTAAAGTGGGGAAAAAATGAAAATAGCATCTAGATTAGACAGTTAGTGGCCTGGGGATATGTCATTATTAACCTTGATGAGCCAGTTCTTTGCCTCTTAGGCTACTGATATTTGGAAGAAAAATAAGTTCTGCTACTATGAGACAGTATAGAATGTTGAGACCCCAGATCATACCAGGAAAACAAATTTTTAGCTCCTAATGTAAAAACAACTCATAATCAACCTGAGTGAAGCATGAAGTAAAAAGGCAGGGTAGGCTCAGAATTAGCACTGACATCTCTATGTGATGGAGGAAGTATAAGAAAGGTAGCTTGGTGATGGTGTCAATGGCAGTACCAAGAGCACCAAATGATCATCAAATGCCTGGGGTTTGAAAACTATTTGCAGGCTGAAAGCATCGAAACTGTGCTATAAGTTAAAATTGCAAGGGAGACAGATAAGAATGTGCTAAAGGGTGCTAAAATAGCAAAGGACTTAGCACAAATGAGAAAATAAATGCCAGCTCAGGCCAAATACAAGAATGGTTTCATAATCCCTTTGACATATGCCTAAGAAAACAAAAGTGGTCAGAAAGAAAATAAATGAAAAAGGTCTCAATGTTAAACAAATATAAACTTCTATAGTGGACTTAGAGATTTGTCCAAGTTAGTTTGGGTCTACTAACAGTCAGATTTAATTTACCTCCTTTGTCCACCTGGTAGAAAAGGAGAAGGGAAAGAAGGGAGTCACAGTAATGATCTATAATTTGTGTGTGTGTGTGTGTGTGTGTGTGTGCATTCTTTTACTAAAATGTATTTTGAGCATCCCCTAATATTTATATATTTATTCATCAATTATATCTGTCATCTAATGTATTGACAAAGTATATGTGTTATAAAATATATACATACATAAAAATGTGTAAGGATGAGATAAAGTAATTTAAAAAAGTTATAGTATTTTCTTCAGGGGCCATTAAGTTGGATAATTGCTTTCTCTCCTAGCCCAAACCAAATACAAAGAGCTTAGATTTTTAGATTCTGTGGGCAGCAAAGAAAGAAGCAAAGTTTATGAACATGAAATTATAGAATCAAATAGCTGTTTTAGGAAAGTTGAGCCAGAGTTCAGAGTCAGGGAAGGGGATAGGGATGCTAAGAAGCCAGAGAGAAGTCCCCAGGGATAGTCATGGGATCAAATGATAAAGGCCTGGATTTAAATGGTTCAAATGGAGAGAGGAGGAACATACACTGGCTATTAAACTTTATAGGAAATAATTCTACAAGTACACTCCTGTAAAGACAGGGAGAGGAGTTCAAGTTTGGCTGCAGAAATGTCTCCTAGAGTTCATCTCCTGTCATCTGTGCTGACAAAATACTGGATTCCATTGCCTGACTGACAATATTTCACCATAGTATGGTTGGCATTTAAAATGATAGTTGTTTTGTATATCTGAGCAAAACAATCTCAAAATGAAATAATTCTAGGGATAAAAATAGATCCATTTGAAGAGCCAAAAAGCTTCAAAAATGTCTCAACAATTATAGGGTGTCATTTTCTACTTTAATTGCACACAGATATATGTTCTGATTCTAAAAGTATGTTAGCATCCTCTTTCAAGCTATTATATCTGCCTTAGTAAGAAAGCAAAGAATAACAATATGCATTTAATATTTTCCTGGGTGTATCTTAAATATAACATAAATGAATACCATTATAATTTGTTGAAAAATAAGACAGTTCTCAATTTTAGGAAAATACCTCCAAATGTTAGTGTCTCAATGTAATACCTAGAGCTAAAGATAACTGCTCTGCGGAGATTATAGGAAAGGCAATTAAAAAAAAAAAGTCAATAGAATGTCTTAATGTCTAGAGGATTTCTATTCTATAAAACTCTACTCAGGAAGTCTTAAAATCAACCTTGATGCAAGCTAATATTGAGATCATAGAATATTTATTTATTATCCAAAAGATACATTTTTCATGGTGTTTTACTTAACTATACTAATAAAAGGTAGTATGCTAATTAGACCGGGTTGACCAGACATCTGCCAGATGCCCGACTTCCTTTCAGACAAAGCCACAATGGTAGGGTGCCAAGACAGAGGTGGTTAGGGGCGATCAGGCTGGCAGGGGAGAGCATTTATGAAGTGATCAGGCCAGCGGGCAGAGGAGGGCAGTTGGGGGTGATCAGGAAGGCAGGGAGGGTAGTTGGGGACAATAATGCCAGCAAGGGAGCAGTTAGGGGGCGATCAGGCAGGCAGGCAGGCAGAGGTGGTTAGGGGTGATTAGGCAGGCAGGCAGGCGAGTGGTTAGGAGCCAGCAGTCCCAGATTGTGAGAGGGCTAAACCAATAGTCAGACATTCCCCAAGGGGTCCCAGATTGGAGAGGGTGCAGGCTGGGCTGAGGGATACCCCTACCCCTGCCCCAAGTATGAATTTTGTGCACTGGGCCTCTAGTATTATAAAAGGCAATTAATAAGACAAAAGTCAATTTTACTTATAATATCATTTTAACTTTCATTTGTAACATTGTTTTAAGTAGCTGCTTTGATGAAAGATGTTAAAACAGAATCTGAACTGAACATTAAGAAGCTTCGATCTGGCCCTAGCTGTTTTGGCTCAGTGGACTGGAGGTTCCCAGGTTTGATAGCAGTCAAGGGCACATGCCCAGGTTGTAGGCTTGATCCCAGGGGTCATGCAACAGATCAATGATTCTCTATAATCATTGACGTTTCTATCTCTCTCTCCCTCTCCTTCTTCTCTGAAATCAATAATATATATCTATATACCTATATCTATATCTATATCTCTCATCTCTCTCTCATATATCTATATCTATATCTATATCTATATCTATATCTATATCTCTATCTATCTATCTATCTATCTATCTATCTATCTATGAAGAAGCTTCTATCTGATTACCTGAGAAAGATAGATTGTAATATCACTCAAATATATGTGGCAAGGGTTGCCTTTCTTTCTTTTCTGCATACATAAATTTCACATGCTGTCAAATAATTTAAGCTAAGGTGTTGCAAACTATGAAAAGTATTTTAAAATATATTATTTATCTGGGTTTTTTTATTACAGTAAAAATGTTGGGGTTTCCCTTTGCCCCTCAAGTCAGTAGAAAGTTCTTTTAAAACAAATTATAAAGAAGCTAGTTCATCCACTCAATCTACAATATTAAGGACCGTGCTCAATCAAAAACCTATGATTTGAGCCTCAGAGGTGGTCTCAAAGATATGCCTATTTAATGTATGTTCTTATTTTATTTGTTTGATCAAGTTATCCTATAGAACATCAGTCATTTAACTATAACCAAATTTTATGTGTTTACAATTGTCTCAACATACAGAGATTTCAATGAGAATATTTTTATATTGGTCTAAAAAAACTATTTGGAATGTAGGCTATAGAGCAAACAACATTAAAATAATATCTGTTAAATATATTTTAAAACTTTACAGTCATTCATAGTTTTGATTTAAAATTTACAAATGGATTCTTTGAAATAATGTCACAGGATTTTAGTTCATGCAGTAAAAGAAGTGAAATATCATTATGGAACATCTGATGAAGACAAATCACCAGCTTATTTCACAGTGTAGAGCCGTGGCACTAGTCCTGCATTCTGTAAGCCATGTTCCATTCTTCATTCTGAAACCTATCAAAATCATGATAAAATATTACAGGACAACCTGGGATGAGCTTTCAGATAAGAGCAAAATGTAGAGTTAAGTGAAAAAGCTTTTCTAAGCTTTCAAAATGACCTTCCTTTAAAAGAACCTGTCAACCTTTCCAATGATGGAACATCAGGACTTTTAGGGCAGGTTTAACTCAATTTTCCTTTCTTTCTTCTGGTTTCAATGTAGTAGTCATAGCTACTAAAGGAACTGATTACAGTCTTGCCCAGTCTATCTGGACATACACGAATAAGTACACATAGTGGAAACACTTGAAAAATAGCATGTGATAAGTTTAAGTCTTGTTTATTTTACCATTTCAGGAAGCTAGTTTGAATTGAAGAGTCCAGGAGACATTGTATATCCCTCTTACCTCAAATCATAAGCCCTCTAGGAGCCAGCAGAGGAATGAGTAACATCTCAGAGAAGAAAGGGGAAAGGAAGAAACATTTATATATATATATATATATATATATATATATATATATATATATATATATATATATATATATATTTCTTTACTTATTTCAGAGAGAAAGGGAGAGGAAGAGAGAGAGAGAGAAACATCAATGATAAGAATCATTGATCGGCTGCCTCTAGCACATCCCCTACTGGGGATCAAGCCTGCAACCAATGCATATGACCTTGGCCAGTATTGAACCTGGGACCCTTTAGTCTGCAGGCCAACACTCTATCCACTGAGTCAAACCAGCTAGGGCTAACTTTTTCTTTTTCTTTTTTTTTTTTTTTAACCATTTCTTTCTACCCCTTCAATTTGAGAAATCAAAGGATGTGTGGTAGTTTGTGGATTTCTCAGTAAGATATTGAAAATTTCTGATAAGCCATTATTGAAATGTTAGAAAGCACTTGCCTATATCTATAATCAAAATTCAGCAGTGGAAGAAAAACTGCATTTTAATACCACACATCAGTATAACATCAGAATTTCACTATAACCCATATACACAAATATACAAATGTAACCCACATACTGAAATGCTTTCTCTCTGATGAATGTCCACCAGCAACAGTTTAAATGGCCAATTGCCCCTACGTTACTATAAATTTGGGGGGCATGCTCACAGATCACTACCAGACACTAGAGCAAAATTACTCAAGGGCCAATTCTGAGCCCTAACCAGCAACTATAAACAATATTTTATGGGAAATGGGAAACCTTAAGTGACCCAATCCATATAACTTGCATGTGTGTGTCAAATGGAGATGGGCCAATAGCCATTACAAAGATCATATTGCTTTGTCTTACATGCTGTCATTCTAAAGGCCATGTAACTTAAGACAAAAGCTGGTTTTGCAGTGTCCACAAAGTACTCACTCAGCTTAAATCACATTCTTTCAAGCTATCTCTTCTTCCATCAGACTTATTTTTTAAAGTATTAGGAAGCCAAGAGGAGTTTAAAATCACAAAGGGAAATGCAAATCAATCTATAACAAATCACCTAACAGGTGCCCTGGAAGGGAATTTTATTGCTACTGACATTAACCATTTGCTTATCACTGATACCATCCTCCTTATGGATAATATATGGTTATGCCCCTCATAATTTAGAGCCACAGAGAGGAAAACGTAATCCAAACAACCCCACATTGCTTCAGGGAAAAATGCATGGAAATGACTAACGTTTCCCAAGGTCATAAGGCCGAGAGATGGGTTCTTCTATTTCAAGATAGCTTTCCTCCTGACCCACAGCATCTGGTTCCTATTACTGTCAGACCATGACCACAAAGATATTTCAAATCCCTGTGAAAAATGTGGTTCTATGGCTCCTGCTCAGTTGTGTGCCATAAAGGACAGTTGACGTTTCTGCAAATGAGAGGGAGGGGGAAAGGGTAGCAGCAGGGATTTAATCCATGCTATCCCTTTATATGATATGACTAGGTTTGTAATAGGAACCTTCTCACTTCTGCTTTCTCTCTTTTATCTTACCAACCATTTAACGCTCATAAGGGACAGTGAACACGCTTCAGTGTATCATATTTAAGCTCTCCAAAGATGTGAAACAGCTTTATCAAGGGTGACAGCTCTGCCAGTCACTAATTTACTTTTCAAAATTTGGTGTGTGTGTTTTTTATTTTTTTGTGTGTTTTTTTTAAGAGAGACAAAAGTAAACTTTAAAAGTATGCTATTTAATCTGTATTAAAACAATATTCTGTCTATGATGATTAAGAAATGTTTATGAAATTATTTTGAATGGATATTTACTTGTAAGTATTACAGTTGCCTCTGAATATTAATAATGAAGACAAGAATTAGTCAACTAATACAAGATATTCCACAAGGCACCTTTAATCCGCTCAGATTAGTCAGACTTTCAATATGAACATAATAATGTTCTGCCTTATTAGATTTCACAAATGATGTTTTCTCAGTTTCTAATATAACAAAATGTAGAACCATTGTCTGATCTTGTAAAAGAACTTTATATAATTAATTATGAGTTTCTAGCACATCCTAATTTTATAGTAGCTGACTTCCAACATCTCTCTGGGCACTGAATTTAATGGTTCCTGACAAAAGAGATGGAAAAAATATTACACACAAGCAAAGATATTTACACAAATGTAAGCATATAATTCATATAAGCTATTTGCTTTATAGTGAAAGCCTACCAAATTGGAAAGAAAGCCCTGAGCATTTTTTTTTCCTAATTTTATCTTCATTAATTATGTCTGTCCCATAAGTATGCCTTAACAATTTTTTTCTTTAGTTTGTCCTTTTCATTTGTTTGTTTGTTTCAGCTGTGCTCTGTAATCTATTTTTCTTTTAAGGGTATTCCACTGTTTATGATCATTTTGTAATGCTAAAAAAAAAAAAAAAAGAAAGAAAAGAAGAAAGAACGAAAGAACGAAAGAACGAAAGAACGAAGGAAGGAAGGAAGGAAGGAAGGAAGGAAGGAAGGAAGGAAGGAAGGAAGGAAGGAAGAAAGAAAGAAAGAAAGAAAGAAAGAAAGAAAGAAAGAAAGAAAGAAAGAAAGAAAGAAAGAAAGGCATAAAATACCCTGACAACTCTCCTTGAAGCCTTGAATGTGTCCAGATAGAAATAATATTTTAGTATATGCAAAACACTAACCAAATTAAGTCCTCTGGTTGACCATGACATATGTAAATCTACTGATATCTTGTTTCCTATGTAAAACAAAAGAACTTGTCATACCAAATGTGTTTTGCTAGTCAGTGGAGAGGAAAAAAAAAAAATTGATCAAATGATTCTTTTATTGAGTTGGCTGGTAAATTCCATTGAGAGTAGTCTCTCTTATCTGAAGTGCCCTTTTGTAGTGTTATATTACTTGTCCTGAAATTATGAAGGCATGGGCTTTGAATTCTGTTTTTTGTTGTGGCAAACTAGTTTATTTATTTAACAATTTCCTATCTGTCAAACAGTAAAACATGTATTAATGCTAAGCCTGTATCTTTAAGAAACTCCCTCATAATTTATGTTATGGTCCTTGGGAAGACAAAGTTCATTTTGAAAATCTTAACTGTACTTTTTAGATATTATGCTACACTACTTCCTAGTGTAGTATTTAGGAATAAAATTTATTTGGGGAGAGAAGTAGGCTGATGAGTGAGAAGGAAACATGCATCTACCTTTACTTTTCAGACCAATCCTTCACATCTTCCTAATTAGTCACAGGATTTCTATATCCTCTGATCTTTTCAAAAAACTTAGAACTTCATGACTGCTTTCTTTACACTCTATTTTCATTCATTCCTTCATCAAATATTTCTTGATCATCTAATATTTTATCACTTGGCCCTAGAACAGACATGTTTTTAGAAGAGAAAAACGTTTCAATATGCATGTATATTTCTGCCAAACTAATTCATTCAGAATTGTTTCATTATCAATAATCTCCAAAAGTTAAGATATAGCTCTAAAATCTTCATTTCCTATTAACAATCTCTCATCCATAAAGTAAAGATGTCTAGAATTTAATTAAATAGTGTGGGCAACCTGTGAATAGCATTTAGAATTTTATACATTTCAATTATGTCCTTCAGAGTCACTGCCAGGTTAGATCAAAGAATCCCAGCTTCATAGACAATCTTCATACAGAAAATCCTTCATTAACCTTGATCCTCTTTGGGGTCCACTAAGTAGATCCCTTTCTACCTTTGTCTTTTTTGAAGTACAACCAGCAGGGCTACAGCCACTAACTCTCACTGAGTTTTCCTGTGGATAGGTTCTCTTAGTGATGAATGAAAATGAGACATTGGGATTTTAACAAATCTGTGCTGTAGGATGCTAATCGCACAGCATATTCAATATAGACTATTCCCAGGTCAAATGATTTTGAGAAAAGAATCTGCAAATGTTATTCCCTCTTGACTTTTATATTCTGACATGTGCTGCAATAAAAATAAAATAAAATGTTTAAGTCTGTTTAAGTCACCATTTCTCAATTTTTTTTGGTAAACACCTCTCAGTTTTTGTGTGTGTTTATTGGTTTGACTAAGTTTCTTTTTTTCTTGCATTTGGTTGTTTGATACTTTGTGTTTAAAAACTATGAGCAACTTACGCTTTGGGGAATTCTGATACAAATATATTCATTTGAGGTTTAAACTTGTTTAGCAAAAATATAAATAGAAAAGCTCATGGTAAAATCTTTCATTGTGGGTTGTTTTGTTATTAGGCATATTAATATTTTCTACTATGTCTGTAATACATTTGCCTGAATTTTTTTTAAGTGTAAGAAAGACTAGCTAAGAAAATAGTACTTAACTCCAAGTAATGCCAATATAAAATATGTGAGGGGGCCTACCACAGTGTTGGAATCTATTAAGAAATAGGTAAAAAAAAAAAAAAAAAAAAAAAAAAGCCCTAGCCAGTTTGGTTCAGTGGACAGAGTATTGGTCTGTGGACTGAAAGGTCCCAGGTTTGATTCCGGTCAAGGGCATATACCCTGGTTGAGGGCACATTCCCAGTGGAGGGTGTGCAGGAGGCAGCTGATCGATGTTGCTCTCTCATTGATGTTTCTACCTCTTTATCCCTCTCCCTTCCTCTCTGTAAAAAATCAATTTTATATATATATATATATATATATATATATATATATATATATATATATATATTTAAAAAGAAACAAGTAAAAAAGATAAAAATGGAATTGGAATGACCAGGGGATTCTTAAGTTCCACTTTTTTAGATGACAGTATAATGCCCCTTCCCACAGAAAAGGCAGTAGAAATTACTCTGATCCGGTATCTGAGCCGGTGGCAATTGACTCAGTGACACACTGACCTTGGACACCTGTCACCAGGGTGGTTCACCAAAGTCATTTCCATAAAGACCATGCTCCTATATTATTCCACTTGGATCTTGTTCTCTAGTGGACTAAACACTGAGTGTCTGGACTGAACATATCAGTTTTCCAATGGCTGGAACCCAGATGATGGCTAACAAACTTCCATGATGCCAATGTTTCTCTAAAAAGTGTACTACTCCAATTGGCCTTAGATCTTAACTGTCTGTCTGCCCAGTATGAAATCCTGGACTCGCCATGGATTTCCTGTTCACTGATATTTCACACGTTCCTTCATTTATGAACAGAAATTCTCCTTCAAATACATGGCCTCCTGTGTCTACCTTATCTTACACTCTGACTCAATAACCTATCCAGGTATTCTAACCTGTCTGGATTCTAAGGCTGTATTTTCCCTCATGTGTCAAGGCCCAAGTAATAAATAAAAAGTGGCAGTGAAAGAACCAGCAGTACCAAGGAGCTGATATAATTTAAATAAAAATATTTGTTGTAGAGGAGTTTAGGCACACACCCCAGCAGAAAGGAATTAAACAAATGTTATATTTAGTTCTATTTTTGTGAAAGTAAGGGGAGATTTCGTATTAATAACTCAATCTCTATCATTCACTCACTCAAACAAACACATAGTCTCATAGATATAGAACTAGTCAATGCACAGAGAGGAAGAATTTAAAACACATTTTAAATGTATGCCTCCCTAATGTCTATTACCCTAATTCTATACTGAGCTTTAACAATGACCAATATAATCTGGAAGACTGCAGAATAGTTATTTCACCCAATGATTCTGGTTGTTCATGGACAGACATTTGTAGTACAAAAGGTAAATATATAGATGATAATGCTTAGTAGCTTATGATCTCCAACATTCACTTAACTGATCCCATATGATCTTCATTCTTCACTTACTATGAGTCTGCAGGCATTAGGACCCCTGATTTAAACCAATCAAAATTGTTTTCCCAAATTCATTGTCAAAGGTGATTTTACATGATTGAATTGATCAATGACAAAGCACAATTTATCCTCCATAAATGGCAATAAAAACACTAATCTGAAAAGTTGACCAGGCTAAGTATTTTCTACTAGTTTATTTGCATTTCTGGCATTTCTCTCTGAAGTTTGAATCTTCCATCTTAAAAAAAAAAAAAAAAAAAAAAAAAAAAAAAAAAAAAAGGACACTAGCTGCAGAGGTAAAGGTCACAAAAAAAATCAGCATTTTTTTCTTTAAAACATCTCAATTTAAATGCAAATGTTGGCCTTTATTCTTAACCTTTAAACAGTCATTTCATAGAAATGCAAAAAGTAAGAGTAAATTTTGTGTTTTAATACCTACAAATATGCATTCTAATGTGTAATTCAGCTTCATTTGAGTTGTATAAACCCTACATTTTTAGAGTTAGATGGATTTCTTTAGAGTAAAGCAGTATTTTTTCAGAAAATTCATTTTTTTTAATTTGAACAGACTGTTTTAAATTCAACTTTGAGAAATAGAAGAGCCTCATGATTTTTCATAATTTGAATCACTAGAAGTTACCACATTTTTTGTTTTGCTAATTTTATTTGGCTTATGTAATTTAAAAGCTGTGGTATTTATTAGTAACAAATAACTTAAAATAGTCATTTTTTTGTCAAAACTAATTTAAATACACTTGTATAAAAATACAAATGTAAAGCAGATAATAGCATTTTCTACTTGTATGTCAAATATAATAACTGAATACACAGTAAAATACTATTTAATGAGGAAGTGATAGTTAAGTCCTGGTTCCTAAATTAAAGTAAGATCAAAACGATGAAAGTTTTAAAATAAAAATAGAAGATTAAAAGTTTTAAAGCAATAAATTCACTTAGAGCATCAGGATTATTACCAGAATCAAATTTCCTATGACATGAACTTTGACCCAGAGTCATAAGAACAGCTTTGAATGTATCCAGTCATTGCCTTTTCAGTGCCAGTGAGACAGCATAAGAGCCATTTTGCACTTGCAGCATATCATCTCAGCCTGTTCAACTTCCTCTGCAGCAGCAGGCCTGGGGTACAGGTTTCTCTCAACTTTTCTTCCTCAAGGATTTCTCCCAAGTTCTGACAGATAAGTCCAGGCCAGATAGGTCGGAAGTATGCGGGAGCTAACACCCATTCCCACAAATGAGGGAGGGGAATTAGTGATTAATACCTGGCATCAGATCCTTTAGAACTGGGCTGACCAATTGAATATTCACTAGTCAGCCATATATATGGCTACTTACATTTAAATTGTTTAAATGAAATAAAATTAAAAATTCAACTCCTTAGTCACACTAGCCATATTCCTAGGGCTGAAAAGTCCATGTGGCCATGGTAGTACGCAATAGGGATCTAGAAAGTCTTCCTGCTGCAGTGCTGTTGGGAGGGACACTTCCGAGCTCTTGGGCACAACATTGTTCTTCGAAGGCTCCCCAGCAGGATTGGGCCTCAGTTGCCCAGAGTGGAAGCCAGCTTAAGAACACACCCTTTATTGGATTTTGCTCTGTTCTCTAGTCACTTGGGATCACAACCAAATAAACTAATTGTACCCAAAGCCTTGCCTCCAGCTCTTTTCTGTGAGGAACCCAAACTTAGTAAGGTAGCTTCTCAAAGTTTTGACCCTCTTTTAGTTAGAAGAGTGTCATGATTAACCAAGATGCAGTGTGGAGCCATATAACTATAATGATTAAATTATATGTATTTACAATTCATCTCCTCTTCATCTCCTGGAGCTTCATTCCTTTACTGTTTCTATACTTACCTGGTCTGCACTGAATTGCACAGGCTGAGGAGGGAACAGGTCAGTGTTAGAGGCCAATCAGACAGGCATACCTATGCTATTTTAGAACTAAGAATAGTTGAAGAATGAGAGAGGTGGAACGGAGGGAGAAGAGAGGAGAAGAATAGGTGCCCTTTGGTATGGAACTTGGGAGACTTACTTAAATGGGGTATTAGGAAGCCTGGATCTTCTCTTCTCTTAGGCTACATCCCCCCTCACTATTGTCTCCCAGAAAGACTTTTGAGGAAGAACCACATTAATTTTTAAGGCTTTTTGGAGTTAAATGGCTACAAATTTCAGTTGTAACACTGCTCTCAAAGGGACCCAACACACTTAGGGTGCCTCCCCAAAACACAAAAATCATCAATTGTGAGCCTTCCATTTGTGCCATAGTACCATATATTACTTATAGCAAGATAAACAGAAAGTGAAAACTATGACAAACCCTTAACATCTTGACATTGTGATGTTATCAAAGTATCTTTTCCTAAAGTTGTGGGAATTAAAATTACCTTTATGTATGTTTAGTTCCTGGCAGCATTACTGATAAACTTCAGTAGTGCTGTGATTTAAAGGGCAGCCTAACTTCTGAAATGAAATCCATTAATTCTAGAAGCATTATATTTAGTTTATGGCAAATGTTAGTAGACTTCCTTAGCAGGCAACTATTGGGTCGGCAACTAAGTAATTGCGGGTTTCACACACATATGGCTTCAGTTGAATTTTTAGGTTTGCAGACTTAGTACAAATGTAAAACACATTTTGTATTTGATAGTTGGCTATTCAGCTGTTAATCAGTAAAAAAAGTTTTTTGATCTGTTTTGTAGTTTTTGTTTGGCGTTCGTTGAAAAATGGAAAATCAAAAGGAACATTTTCGTCATATTTTGCTTTTTTATTTCCGCAAGGGAAAAACGCATCACAAGCTCATAAAAAGTTATGTGCTGTTTATGGTGACGAAGCCTTAAAAGAACGGCAGTGTCAAAATTGGTTTGCCAAATTTCGTTCTGGTGATTTTTCACTCAAAGATGAAAGACGCTCTGGTCGTCCAGTTGAAGTTGATGACGCCCTAATCAAAGCAATAATCAATTCGGACTGTCACAGTACAACACGTGAGATTGCAGAGAAGCTTCATGTATCACATACATGCATTGAAAATCACTTAAAACAACTTGGCTATGTTCAAAAACTCGATACATGGGTTCCTCACGAACTGAAAGAATCACAGTTAACGCAACGCATTAGCAGCTGCGATTTGCTAAAGAAACGTAATGAAAATGATCCATTTTTAAAACGACTGATAACTGGCGATGAAAAATGGGTTGTTTACAACAATATCAAGCGGAAAAGATCGTGGAGCAGGCCAGGTGAACCAACTCAAACAACATCAAAAGCTGAGATTCATCAAAAGAAGGTTTTTTTTATCAGTTTGGTGGGATTACAAAGGAATTGTCTACTTTGAACTCTTACCACCCAACCGAACGATCAATTCTGATGTCTACATTGAACAACTAACAAAATTAAACAATGCAGTTGAAGAAAAGTGGCCCAAATTGACAAATAGAAAAGGTGTTGTATTCCATCATGACAATGCAAGGCCACACACATCTTTGGTCACTCGGAAAAAATTAATGGAGCTTGGTTGGGATGTTTTGCCACATCCACCATATAGTCCTGACCTTGCACCATCTGATTACTTTTTGTTTCGATCTTTACAAAACTCCTTGAATGGTAAAAATTTCAATAATGATGATGATGTCAAATCGTACCTGATTCAGTTTTTTGCTAATAAAAAACAGAAGTTTTTTGAACGTGGGATTATGATGCTGCCTGAAAGATGGCAAAAGGTCATTGATCAAAATGGGCAATACATTAAAGAATAAAGTTATTTAGTTCCATGAAAAAATTGTCTTTGATTTTCTTTAAAAAATCCGCAATTACTTAGCTGCCGACCCAATACTTATGCTGATAGTAAGCAGCCCTTGAACATTTATAAAAATGAAAGTATCTGAAACTATCCATCATTTTACTATGTAAGAACTATCTATTTGTGGACCTTAGGCAATTCTTTGAAAGTCACTATAATCAGTTTTTTATCCCTTATTTAAGATTAAGGTAGAGTATAAAATAAAATAATATGGTGACTGAAAATATTCATGATACAACCAGTTGCTTTTAAATCAATTTATCCTTGCTAAACATACATTTCTCAACTTACTTATCCAAAGAGTAAAATAGGTATACATTGACTTTTGCACTCTCAACAGAAATCTGTTGCACAGAGATACCAAGTACTAGTTAATTAAATGTTATTATTCTTTTCAAACTAGGGCATGGGGAATGGGGAGTAGAAATGTTGGGGAGTGATCAACAAAAACCTAATCTTACATTGATGTTCTAAAGGGATATCTGAAAGAACTTTTCTCCCCAGTTAAGTCTGTGATTATGTCTTTGGTCAGTCATGTCAATAAAACTGAAAATATGTATCAAACAAATGATAAATTCATCTATTTATGCATCCATTCATTCACTCACAAAATTTGTTAAGGATATTCTATCAGCCACTGTGTTGAATGATAGAAATACGGAGTAGTAAATTTATGCAAGAAGTATTTATTAATCATATAGTTGTTAGGCTTTTGGTAGGTGGTTAGGTAAGAGTGGTTGCCAGTTCCTTCTGTTGAGGAAACAACAGAGTGGGAAAACCCGGTGCACAAAGGGACAGTAGGTGATATGGTACACCCAGGGAGACATGCTCACAAACACTGCAAAATGTGCAGATAAGATCACCAACACTGAGCCTAAATAGCACATTACCAATTGAACTACTTATAGATAAGGCCAGCTTCAATTTCTCTTAGGAATATTTTTAAGGGTAAATTATCATTTAGATCAGCAAAGCAAAGGCAGGCTGATCTTTGGGGCCCATTTTGATTTAAAAAATATTCCTGGCTGGTCCAATTATGGAGAACTTATTGGTTCTCAGATGCCCACAGACAAGTTGTTTATTCAAGTTAAACAAATCCTTCCCCTGTGGATTTGGCTAATTCTCTGGCAATTAATAACTTCACCCTTATTCCAATACACTCTTAACTAAATTCTTATATTTTGAATACTGGTTCTCTCCATCTACCTGTTGGACATTCAATAAATCAATATCAAGATTACTTATTGATTTTTCTAGTGCGATATGAGCATGAAAACATTTCATTCAATTTGAGGAAATGAAATATAAATGAAGATTATATGAACACAATCTTTCTAATAAATGAAAAACAAACCAAGCATTCTATTCAAATTTGGTATTTGAATGGTTTATATAAGAATATGGTTTTTAAATTCTCAATTTATAAGCAGAAAGATGCTATCCCTAAGAAACTTGTCAATGTTTTTATGTAATATAAATCTTAACCAATAAAGTCTATAAAAAGACTCTAAAAACCATTACAGAAGTAAAGCATACAGCATAATGTTTCCCAATTACCACTCAGGGAGGCCGGGCATTACAGCATGGACAATTGGAATTTCAGTGACGCCTCTTTAAGCCCTAATGAACCGTAGTGCCCTAATGAGAGGTTTCACTGAATCCTACTCAGCCAAGCATACAGTTCACAGAGAAAAGAAAAAAAAACTAGGAATCCACAGCATCCAAAATGGTGATATTTGTATCAACAATGTTTATAGGTCAGCTTTTCTTTGGATAAAAAACAAAAACACAAATACCTACAGTTCTAACTCAGACATAAGTAAGGGTGTTTGCTTAATTCAATACTAAACTCATTTTACATAATGGGATATCCTGTGTTACTTCATCTTTGTTAGGAATTAATTCATCCATTGAACTACTTTTAGGTAAATAAGATTTGCATAGTTTTATATATCGATGGTAAGGAGTACATTTTGAAATGCTTGGTAAAGAATCAAAAGTATTTTGTCTACAGAAAATTATTGCTGAGACTGAAAAATGATTCACTAAAAACAAAGATTTTGCTAATTTAAAAGAGAATCCTGGTCACAAGAGTTTCTGGTATCATATAGGTCAAATGCATCAAAGTCCACATATTTTCAGTCCCTTACTATTGAATCTGGCAGTGTGGACAGAGTAATGGATAAAATATGAGCAAAGAGAGATCAGATTCTAGGCTTTACTGTTCATGGTCTAACTATGGAGCACCAATGCCCTCTCCTTTTGCTTAAGATTCCTAAAGATGCATATTAGACACTTGGCTCTAAGTATAGATTTGGTAACCTGAACACACAACTTATAAGATGAAACCCCATTTTGGTGGTTCATGTGCAATTCTTCTGAATATAGGCATAAGTTTTCCTTTAAAAATAGTTCTGGACCACCATTATGTCAATGATTGCAATGATGGAGAAAATAAATAAAATAAAATAAAACAGAACAAAATGACCCAACATAGAATATGCCAGAGTGTACCTAGCATTCCTTAGTAGGAATGCAATGTTTAATTGTTAGCACAATGTAACATCCTATATAATAAAAGGTTAATATGCAAATAGACCAAATAGTAGAACAACCAAACAACCAATCAAAGTGGAATATGTTAATGATATGCTGAGGCTGCTCGACCACTTGCTATGATGTGCACTGACAACCAGGGGGCAAACAGTCAACCAGTCGACCAGTTACTATGATGTGCACTGACCACCAGGAGGTAGATGCTCCAACTAGTATGTTAGCTAGCTGCTGGGGTTCTGCCTATCGGGACTAAGCAAGATGGCCCAGACACACCCTGGAGCCCTCCCTTGATCCCTCTCTGGCCCAATCATGCATCAGTGGGGTCCCTCAGTCTAGCATGTGCCCTCTTACAATCAGGGATCCCTTAGGGGATGTCAGAGAGCCAGTTTCAGCCTGATCTCACAGGCCACTCTCCTTGGGAGGGCACCAGATGCAGGACTCATGGGTGGTGAGCACTGCTGTGGCAGCAGGAGCCTCTCCTGATCAGGACTGGCTGGAGTGGCAGGTAGGAGCCGCAGGCAACTTTGGACTGCGGGTTCTGGCCCGATCCCTGCAGGTCATCCAGAGGGACCCCACCCATGCACAAATTTGTGCACTGGGCCTCTAGTAGTATATGTTATATTCTTCCCACCTTTTTCAAATGTCAAATATCATTTCTTTGGAGAGGTCTTTCCTGACTCCCCATACTAGACAAGGCTCAGACTCTCTGTAACATTTCCTTCACAACACGAGTTCTGTCAAGAATGCATCTCTCAATTATCTTTTTTTCAAATTCATCTGCACTGCTTGCATTTTAAGTCCCAGGTGAGCAAAGGGCACTCAAATGGTTTGGAATGAAGAAATGAATGACCATGTTGTCTCAGTTAATCACAAATTTAAAGTGTGACCCAGGCAGCTTCTTACACAAATGTAGTTCCAGAGGGTGTTTTGGCAATGTGTCTGAATATTCACCATAACCTATCACCTTCTTAAAGAAAGGCTATATATACAGGAATGGTCAAAGAAACATTGTTGATAATCACAACAGGTCAGAATCAACTTAAATTCCAACAGCAGATAATTAAATAAATTATGGAACATTCTTAAAATGGACTAGCACACAATTAGTTTCATGAACTGACTGCAAAGCAGTATATATAAAAAACACAGAGAAAAAAATTACACATATACACAGAAAATATGTGAAATTTTTTGAAATTATATCAAGTATTTACCTATAAGTTGTGAGACTAAATGGCATTTTTATTTTGTTCATTATGTTTTTCTATTTTTTCTAAGTTTGAACAAGAAGCATATGTCATTTTCATAATTAAAATTATTAAAATAAAAAACATAAAAGACAGATTATGATACTACTATAGAATGTAATATTTATTGCATATAATAATTTTCTACTTCAGATGAGACTATGAAGTATTATATATTACATATTACATAAAAACTTAAATAGTAACTACTTTGAGCTACTGTTAATAAATATTAAATGTTCATCAAATGCAAATCAGTAATTAAGCCTGTGAAATTGAATAACTCCCAACACTTTAAAGAATAAAAATTGACAATTTTGGAGAGGGGCCACTTCAAGAAGGAGTACATTCAGCAAGATCTTCTTTTGGCAAGAAAATGCACATATGTAGAAATAAAATTAAGTCTGAATTAGTTGAATTATCTGTAAAATACAATCTCTGAAGTCTATCAGAGTATTAAAAACCTAGGTCAAAAGAAAATTTAAATATTTTCTATAATTGTAGTCAATGGCAGGGCCTAGGTTAAGTGGCTGATGCGATGTGTTAAAGCCTCAGAGAAGGGATATTATCTGCCTATAGGCTACTATGAAAGGAACCCAGATACCATGCAGGGAAAGGGTCCATGCCAAACCTGGAATATACTTTTCATCCCAATTGCTTTTATTACTGTTGTCATGCATGGAGATTGAATAGAGAAAAATAATTAGCTCAAATGGCCAACATAACTGTTACAACTTTCTACTTAATGCAGTCACTGTGGAAGGAGACTCACTACTGTGTAGATTGACAAGCAACTCCCAGGGATATCAATAAAGAGTTCAATAAGTCATTTGATGCCAACTTAATTTTTTAATGTAGTTGGAGCAGTCCCAGAGGGCCCCGTAGCTGCCTCAAAGTAGTTCTGTAAGAGCAAGTGTCACAGCCATTCAAGGATCTGAGGATGCTAATGTAGCATTCTTCATAAAATAAAACCGGTTGCTGCGCCCCCTGACATCATAACAAAGCCCTGATGGATGTGCACTCTGCGCGCTGAATTGATTTTTGTTAAGTCCGAGTTCTCATACCATTTTATCCTAATGTGCCTAAATAAGCAGTGTTGACTCCTTAATTTACTCATTTTAACACCAGCAGCTTCCAAGACTCCATTAAGATGATGCCATGTTTAGGTTGTCTGCTGAATTTGCTAACCTTAAATGTATGAAATCTGAATCCTTAAAACTAATAACACTGCCATTAAAATCATTTCTTTTAAGCCTGACAGAAATTCATGTATTAGGATTTCAACGACTCATATCCATGAATACTTAAACCTGGGGGATACAGTGAATTAATCAGGACACTTATAGTTTATTAAGAAGGTTGATTGTGGGTACATGCTACAAATGCAACCCAAAGCCCATAAAGAAGAAATTTAATGTTTTGCCACCAAAAGAAGCCATTGGAGAGGCAGTCATTGAAGAAAATCCAGCAAAACAGAATGCAAT
Organism: Pipistrellus hanaki; assembly: GCF_964339955.1. NCBI lineage: Eukaryota > Metazoa > Chordata > Mammalia > Chiroptera > Vespertilionidae > Pipistrellus > Pipistrellus hanaki. The sequence goes on from NC_140508.1 coordinate 22,470,506, forward strand.
TCAATAGCTAGAAGAAATCTGCTAAAAGCAAAATAGACCATTAAGCTTTGGAGTGATTTGGAAATAAACATAAATTCAGTAAGAAAATATTTTTTTTTTAAAGAGAGGAAAATAATTACTTCAAGTAATATAAACAGTGTTTTAAAACAAATGGAAGAGACACACTAAAAGGGAAGATTATTTTAACCAACTCAAATCCAAAAGAATTTCTGTTAGGGATATTTACATGATATACAATGATTATGCTAACCCCTTGGAGATATGGTAATACAAGTTATTTCTTTGGGAATTTAAGAAACCTATTTCCTTAGAAGTCAATGATGGGTATTGCGGGTTCGGATTTGGGTTTTATTTCTTTCTTAACATTCTAGTGTTTATTTCTGAGTGTTTGGTGGTTGTATTTTATCACTCAGGGAATTGAGCTATTGAAGGGTGATATATTTAATGAATTTCTCCTTCCATCAGGTTCAGTGTTTTACTGCTTTTAAAACCAGCCATTACGTTTATTGTCTCCAGCAAAACCAAGACATGCTTTGCTTTAGTTTCATGCCCGTATTGATGATAGGCCGCTGGCTCTTCAGTACAACCCAAACTGTGACATTAGAAAAGCCTGCCTCCTTATTGAAGCTTAGCCTTGGCTTGTGAAAACAAGGCGAAGGTCCAAATAGCAATTCAGAAGAAAATGGGAGGGCAGTCTTTTGTGCATAGGATTCCTGTTAGAAAACCTATAATCCATAATGAGCCCTGTTTAACATGACGGATGCTTTCCTTTCAGACAAGCCCAAATACCAGGTCACTAATGAGCAAGAATTTAAAACGCAGAGGCCATGAATGAAGCAGGTTATTGTGAAAATTGGCTCGTATTAAGAGATTTAAAAGACTTGGCTAGTTCTGTTTGGCCTGACAGGTCTTAGCTAATTAATCAAATGCTTTCATAAGTAACTAACTTCTTCCATTTAAAAGGGAACTCTGATCCGCCAGACAGTGAAGGAAAAGAACAATCTGGATGCTGTTTAATAAAAAGAATGGAATTTTATGGCCCAAGCTTATTTTGACAAGGGTGTTCTAGTAAGAGCTATGATATCTGCAACATACAATTAGAAAGTATGAGAAATCAGCATCTTTGTAATGCCCCTGGTTACACATCTTTATTCCTGGGAAAAGATTCCAACATGGAGAGTTTTTAGAAAAGGCTGAGGAGGCTGGTGTCACTGGCCAGGTTTGCTGAGAAGAAAGCTTGCCATGGGGCAGGGCACACAGGAGCCGGTGCCTGGTCCAGGGCCACAGCCAGAGTTTCCCTTTATGGGCTTTCACTGTTGGGCACCTCTGAGGCTCAAGTAGCTCTTGTAGAAAGTGTCAGAGTTTCCCTCCCTTATCCTCAAAACAAATCAAAATAAAACAAAATAAAACATATGAGGTGGCAAGGCCTTGGCTGTGCTTAGAGTGAAAACACAGAAACAGACATGTCTGCAGTCATTACAATGTACAGACTGGCTCAGAAGGTGGCTGAGGGGACAGTGGAAAGATTCTGGCAGCTCTTAGAGCTGGGTGGAAACTTCTTTATGTGACCTCTTCTTTATGTGACCTCCTGCTGGTCAATTAAACCTTATTTTTGAACTTATTTTTTCCTATCTGAAAAACGGGACAATGATATTTTTAAAAATTTTTATTTTATTTTATTTTGCAGAGCAATCATGAGGTTATAGACAGTGACTGGAACACAGTAGTGACTAAATAAATAGTGGCTATTTGTTTCTCTCTTAGAACTCACTGTGGCAGGCAGCTACTTTGGTGACCCCCACAGAGAATCATACCACTTGCTGTTTGCACACCCACATGGGGCTCTTCCCATTTGGACTCTGGCCTTTGCCACGGGACTAGCTTTAGTCAATGGGACATTCACAGAAGCATGAGAAGTGTTTGCACGTTGATACTTATCCTCTTGGAACGTTCACTCTTAAAGTAATCGCTTTTTGAAATCAGCTGCCACTGTGTGAGAGGACCAACTTAGCCATGCGAAATGGCAACTTGAGGAGAACTGAGACTCCGGTTCATCGACTAGTACTGTCTTGCCAACCATGTGCATGGAAGAGAGTCTTCCAGCCCCTACAGTTGAGTAAACCCATTTGATGCCAAATGGAGTACAGACAAGCCATCCCCACTGAGTCCTGACCAAATGACAAAATTGTGAACAAGTAATTTTTTAAGCCACTAAGTTTCAGGGGTAATTTGTTAATAATACAGTATTAGTATGTGGTTTTGGTATTTTCCTCACCTGTGGTCCACCTTTTGTAGATCAATCCTCTCCCTACAGAAATCAAAAGAAGACTAGTAAAAATAAAAAACCTCTAAATATGAATACTGTATTAAATAATCACATTTTCCCATTCACATTACTATAGTTGTATCTCCCATTCTGGATTAATAAATACATATGTTGAGGAGAGACTGTTCTATGATGTGACTACTTTAAAATATATATAATTGATTTTTTACAGATAGGAAGGGAGAGAGATAGAGAGTTAGAAACAATGATGAGAGAGAAATATTGATCAGCTGCCTCCTGCATAGCCCCTACTGGGGATGCGTCTGAAACCAAGGCACATGCCCTTGCCTGGAATCAAACCTGGGACTCTTCAGTCCACAGGCTGACGCTCTATCCACTGAGCCAAACCAGTTAGGGCTGATGTGACTACTTTTGTCCCATGAGTTAGACTTAGGCCAGACAGGTTGATTTTTGTAAACACCCCCTTAGAGACTGATCATAATTGATGTTCATTCTGACATAAATCAGCACCTCTCCCTAACCTCCCATTATGTGCTAGTTCCTAGAATAGGTTGTTGTTCTGACCTGGTCGAGTGTGTAAAGTAGTTTCCTGTACCTGGTAGCATTCACATGCTAGTACCTGTGACTAGTCCCCTCTTTTACCCTCTGTGATTTTTTGGGCACCTGCCCAGAGGTATGGGGATCCATTTCATCTTGCAGTTGCCTATGACACACCTTGTAAGTTTTCCTTAATAATCTTTATTATAATTACCAGATTGGATTGGCAGCCTCTTTCTTTGGCCTTTCCCTAACCTCCACATACAGAGGTAAATTTTCAGTCACAGGGCTTTTCCCTGAGTCTGAGTGTACTAACAACATATACTTAAATATTATACTTCCTGTTATAATTTCTTCAGTATGGATTCAGCCAAAAATGTGTACTGATCTTCTTATATGTGCATGGTTCATACTAGTAGTTATCTTTTAGATAAAACCAGGTTTAGGCATGCATGGACCCTATATTCTCCTCTGTGTGGACTCAGAATATTCTTATGTCAAAATCTTGAACAAACATTTGAGTATTCTAGCCAAAGAATACAGCTATTGCCGAAACCAGTTTGGCTCAGTGGTAGAGCATAGGTCTGCAGACTGAAAGGTCGCAGTTTGATTCTGGTCAAGGGCATGTACATTGGTTGCGGGCACATCCCCAGCAGGGGTTGTGCAGGAGGCAGCTGGTCAATGTTTCTCTCTCATCAATGTTTCTAGCTCTCTATTCCTCTCCCTTCCTCTCTGTGGAAAATTAATTATATATATATATATATATATATATATATATATATATATATATGAATATAGCTATTAAAATAACCAGACTAAACAACAATATATTGCTATTCCTCCTTTTCTATACTAGTCCACATTGTGTGTCAGGGGGAATATACCAAGGCCTGTGGGCTAAGACAGGGACAGCCAAAGCTAGAAAGGGGCGGCTATTCTGGAGGACTAGGATTCTGTAGTTTCCAATAGATGGAGTAAATGATTCAAATGTCTGTGCACCTGAGGACTCCCCATGGCTCAACCCCTCCTAGACCCACTTCCCTGAGGGTGGGTGTCTCTGTGGCAGTGACTTTGTCATACTTTCCCCTGGGGTCTGCCACCTAAGAACGGTAGCCCCTGGCAGGAGGGATCAACAAACGCGTGTAACCTTATGAATTAATGAATATGCATATCTTCACACTCTGGTATTCAGCCAATGCCTAATACTCTGGTATTCACGCCATGTCCCTCATCCATTGGGCAGGATAACTAAGTTTTAAATAAATTTCTAAGAATTTTTCTGAATGCTTCCCATTTCCAGTCTCATTTCTCCTATCAGTAATTTATGAACTTCCTAAATAAACTACATACACAGGAATCTTTGACATGGGGTCTAGTTCAGAGGGAAACCTATATTAAGACAAAAAAACGTACATGACAAATATAGACATTAACATGTAGTCTGGGTGAGAGAAATCTAAGGAAGACAGTAAGATATTCCTCAGGCTGTGAAAGTGTACATAAAATAAAGTTTTGATTAACTTCAATGTATTATAATTTACTAGTACTAAACTGTATACTCTGATATAAGTAAGACAAGGACACACATCTTTTACCTTCAGTTTTTAACATTAGACATGTGTGAGCCACCAGAACAATACAAAGCGCAGAAGTAAACAAACCAGTGATTGGGTCATGGGCAATATGTTCTTAATGAGAGAACTGGCTCCTTGCCACAAAATGTTTCTTCAAGCATGATTTGAAATGCGGTATCACTCGAAAGAAAAAACTATAAATCGGTGGTACAAAATAAAATATTTACAAACAGTCAAGTTGTCTTTGAATAACATTTTGGAAACCATATTGCTCAGTGATAATCTTACATAAGAAGAGTTACACATGTTCTTATGAAAATATTAGAATATCAGAGGCCCTGTGAACAAAAATCCGTGCACTGAGGGTGGACCCTCAGCCCAAACTGACCCCTCTCACAGTCCAGGAGCCCTCAGGTGATGTCCTAGTGATTGCTTAGGCCTGATCCCCATGGCCAATCAAAAGAAGGCATCACCTGCAACATCCCCTCCCTGCTGCTGTCAATAGCTTCCCTCTGTGGGAGGCAACCCGGTGATCAGAGAAGGCTGCACTGCTGCCTGAGCCTCAGCCCTCACAGTCATTGATCGCCCCTAATTGCCTCTTCCTGACTGGCTGATCGCCCCTAACTGCCCTCCCCTGCTGTCCTTATCTCACCCCCAACTGCTCTCCTTTGCTGGCCAATTTGGTTCTGATTGGTCAGTTTCTATGTCAGTCAGTGTCAAAAGCTCTGTCTCCTAGGAAGCCATTGGCTCCTCACAGTTGACCCAGATTTGGTTCTGATTGGTCAGTTTCTATGCCAGTCAGTGTCTCTGGGCCTATCATGGGGCCTGATCAGAAAAACAGGGCTGATTAGCAGCCCTTATGGAGGCCTGAAGATAAATGGAGGTGCAGTTGCTGACCAGGCCGGAGAAAAATAGAGAGGCAAGTACTGATCAACAGCTGCCACAGAGACTATGGATCAGATCCTGCTTCTTTCTTCAGGCCTCTCTCTGGGTATGATTTGCAATCCCCTCAGCAGTCAGTGCTAAGTCACTGAGCCTGCAGCCTAGCAGCCGGGACAACCCAGTGCTGACTACAGGACTGACTTCCAGTTGGTCAAGCCTCCGGTCATTGTGGATGTGATGGACCCAGGGTTTTTATATATTAGGATAATAATTATATACACATATAACTAAAAATGAAAGTAGATCAGATATAGAAGGCATGGCTTTTTTTTTAAATTGAAGAAATGTGATATATTTATACATATAAAAATAGAAACATAGAGATATAAATCAATTTGTACAATACTAAAAAATAAATAAGCTTCTATAAACCTTTAAAGATCTTAGGCATTGGTACCTTCACGAATCTGGACCATTACCTTACACCACGTATCCTACTCTTACTCCTACCTAGAGTATTATAAACTATTGACTTCTAAAGCAATGTTTTGCTGTAATTAAATCAATAGGAAAAATGCAAATGTTTGAAAAATAGAGAAAATAAAGGGAAACTAGGACTGTGGGTTTCTCTGTGTTCCCTATCTGGGAACTTAATCCAGCAAACATTCCATCTTTCTTCTATATCTTAAATACCTCATCTATTATTTTTTCTCTTTAGATAAGCCCTCCATCTATCCTTTCCCCTCACAGGCCTGTCATCTTATCTTCTGCACATTCATTGAGAAAATGCTAGAAAAAGTAGTAAACCTAAACTCAGTTTATTTTTTCTTTCATTTTCTATGCAACCCTTTATATTGTTTAACATTTTTTATCTGCAAGGAAGAGAAGGTTGACTCAAAAGTTACAGTATAATATATATATATATACTGGTTCATGTAACTAAGAAGTGGAACTCTAGGTCAGAATAGAGACCTTATCAGACATAGGTTCTCAAACAGTATCACAAAGAAATGTATCATTGTCTTGGCTCTGTTTTCTCCATTCAGTTGATCACATGGACTGTGAGTTGGTGGAAGTTGCTTCTCCAAAGAAATATTATGATACAGTTATCTAAATAAGTAAGGGGAAACCTCAGTAATTTATTTTTATGTGTTTTTTTTTTTTTTAGAAGTCACCAACATTTGGGCTACTCTAACGCTTGTATCTCTGCTTTTTCCCTTTCTTCTCATATTCACCATTAGATAATGAGGTCTTTCCTGACATCTAGGATAATACGCAATTCTAGAATTGCCCTCTTTTTAAACTGACTATTTTAGGTTATTCTTTGGTGGCTTCCCTTTGCAAATCCTTAAAGTGCAGACATTACTCTCAGTTCAGCATTTTTTTTTTTCCTCCCTTGAACTCTTGCTTAGCAATCTCACTTCTTTTTCTTTTTTTAAATATATTTTATTGATATTTTCTAGAGAGGAAGGAAGAGAGAGATAGAGAGCTAGAAACGTAGATGAGGGAGAAATATCGACCAGCTGCCTCCTGAACACCCCCTTCCGGGGATGTGCCCGCAACCAAGGTACATGCCCTTGACCGGAATCGAATCCGGGACCCTTCAGTCCGCAGACCGACTGTCTACCACTGAGCCAAACCAGTTTCGGCAGCAATCTCACTTCTACATAGGCTTCTGCTATCATCTCTATGTAGAATACTCTCAGTTGTACATGTCAAGATGCAAGTTCCCTCATGTTATGGACTAAATTGTGTCCCTCCTGAAATTCACATATTGAAGCCTTAACTCTTAAGGAGATGGTATTTGGAAATGAGGCCTCTGGGAATACGGTTTAGATGAGGTCATGATGGTGGGGCCCTCAGGATGGGATCAGTGCCCTTATAAGAAAAGGCATCAGAGAACTTGCTTTCCCTCCCTTACAAAAGGGAAAAGGTGAATATTTTCAAGCCAGAAGAAACACCAGGAAACCTAATTATTGGCACCTCAGATCTTAGATCTATAACTGTGAGAGAAAAATGACTGTTGTCTAAGCAAGTTACTCTAGTATTTTGTTACAGCAGTCAGAGTAGATAAATACACCTCGCAACTCCAAATCTTCAATTTGTATTTCTTGTTGAATGTCTATTACCAGATTCAGCAGGACCAAAGTAGTTGCTATAAAATGTATTATTTATGGCTCTTTTAATACTACAAGGGCAGAGTTGAATAGTTGCAAGAAAGACAATATGGCCCTCAAAGCTTAAATTATTTATTATATGGCCCTTTATTGAAAAAAAATTCCTGGCTTTCACCTAGAACAATATTGTTATTCTTATTTATGTATTAGATTCCCATGAGGAGCTTTTATAACCCCATGTCCTAACCATTGCAACCACAATCTCTGGAAGTTCAGCTCAGGCATCGGTATTTTCCAAAGCTCCTCAGGTGACCCAATGTGCAGCCAAGATGAAGATTCACTGCTGTAGAACCAATTTCTACTCCTGAATTCCCAATCTTAGATATTAGTGTCAGCATTCTCCCAAGGCATAGCTACCTATAATTGGTGCTTTTTTGCCTGCCTCCTCTGATAGCTCATCTCATATACTAGCCTGTTCTTCTGTGTTCAGGTCAGAAAGTTTTTTTGATTTATTTATTCCTTTCTACTCAGGCCCTCATAATCTTTCAGCAATTTCAGTACCTCTTCATGAGTCTCTTTTTACTATGGTTAATCCTATTGATGGTCCCTAGAGGTTCACTACTAAAATAAAGGCCTGATCCTGCCACTCATACATCAAAATGGATCTTGACTTTGGATACCTTACTGAACTCTTTTCTGGATTGTAAGAATTTCATTTAGAGACAATTTTTTATAAGATAATTATCATTGCAAATAGTGGTAATTTTATATTTGGGTGTGTAAATTATGTGCTGTTACATTGGCTAAAGTATCTATAAATGTTGAATAATACTAAAATAGCAGTCATGTTGGTCTTGACCCTATCTCCTGGCAATACAATTATTTCCCATTGCTAATATAGGTGCATTTTTTTTTCTTGTGTCTTTTCAATGGATTTTATGTGAGGTGTGCCCTATCAGCCATTTTGGTTCATTTCCAATTTTTTTCAAGATAATATTTGAGGAATAAACCAGATCTAAGGTTTCTATAATATTTCTTACTAACATCTCAAGTTCAACAATCTCTTTTGAAAGTTATCACTGAGATAAGAATAAGCAAACAAACATGAAAACTCAAGTGTTCCACTGGAAAAAGAGATCTGTCTTTGTCACTCAATATTACGCCAAGAAGAAAAATTGTGAATATGTGAAACATGCAGACTCCAGGTTTAATTCATAGTAAGAATGACATAGTTAAGTTAAATGTTTCCTGAAACTCTATTCTGAAAAAAAGGTATAAATCATTTGTTGTAGTGAAATAAGTAAATTACATAATGAAACACTTTGTGATAGCGAACAAGTAAAAAATCTTTTGCTTCTCCTATAGTTAAGCTACCCTAGTATGTTATATATTCTCAGATTAAACCTGTTTAATATCATCTTCTCTCAGACCTGGACAAAAGTTTGACCTCTGTTGCTCACTATATACATAATTTCAGGAAGTCATTAAGCCTCTTTTGAACCTGGGGGACGGGCCTTGTCCATAAAATAGAATCTATGAATAATATATGCCCAATTCAACTTCTGTAACATTAAGAGAATCAAATAAAATGATGGATGTGGATATCTTCCATGTATTAAAACATTCACTACAAATGTTAGTGTTTTAATTATGGCAAAAAGAAATCAAGAAAGCTTGGGATGGGAGAAAGGACAGCCTGGGCTTCAGGAAATCTGGATTTGAAGTTCGCTGGGTCTATTATTTAGGCAAGTATTTTCATCTCCATGTACTTGCTCTGACCTATCTTCCTGACAATATTAAGCATAGGACTCCTAATAGATATGAAAGTGTTACAGTTGCAAGTACTATACCATCTGTGATATTCTTATTGTGTATTCCCAATGAAATATATGTTCTGAAAATAAAATCAATTCTGGTTATATCCATTGGAGAAGACATTTTAAATCAACATTATTAAAACAAGATTATATTCCAGAAAATAACTCTGGTTTAGAAGGGAACAATGTAAGAATAAAAGTCGAGGAAGAATAGATTAAGAGGATAGTGTCTAATTTATATCCAGGGCTGTCTTCATGAACTGAAGAATCAGGGCAAATCACCACTGCAATTGGAGGCAGAAACAATTTGACAGGAGGGAACTTTTGAATATGTTAAGAAGGACCAAGTTATCCGGGAGCAAACTCAGCAGCTAAATGACCTACTTAAGTGCAACATTTAGATAGGTAGAGGCAAATAGAAATGTGAAAATGCCAACTTTTAATAAAAAATTAACTGATTTTATATTTGACAATTTTAAATGGTTTAAATTTGTTAATCATAAGGGTTAAATGAAATCATGTATAGAAAGAGTCAACAGCATTATTTAGCACATAGTAAACACTCGGTAAATGTTACTGTGTTAGGCATTGGTAATGTTATTATTACTAACTTGTGTTTGACTGCTACAACTATAGCAGAGAGGAAATCTTATTAAAAATAGAATAAGAGTTAGCTATAAGGTCTAATAACTGAACAGAGCCTCTAAGAGTAACATACTAATTTAATATTTGAATTACTATAGAGGGCATTTAGATGTTGAGAGAAAATATATGGGTATGAAGACACACACAAATGATTTCAGAGAACAGAAATAGTGAACTCAACATAATAGTTCTCTTATGTTAAGCATTTAAGCTATGAAAACTTCAATGTCATTTAAAAACTCAGATGTGGTCAAAACTGGTTTGGCTCAGTGGATAGAGCGTCTGCCTGCGGACTGAAAGGTCCCGGTTCGATTTTGGTCAAGGGCATGCACCTTGGTTGCAGGCACATCCCCAGTAGGGGGTGTGCAGGAGGAAGCTGATTGATGTTTCTCTCTCATCAATGTTTCTAATGCTCTATCATTCTCTCTTCCTCTCTGTAAAAAATCAACAAAATATATTTTAAAAAATAAAATAAATAAACAAAAACTCAGATGTGACAATCCTATTTATGAAAGTACACATGTAAAATCCTAAATAAAAAAGCATCCACTTAGCAGTTTAAGGGAGTTACGTGCTTTTTTCCTTTCTGAAAGGTTAACTTCTGGGTTTCTTTAAAATGTATACCCATTATATAATTTGAAATAAGACACCATATGCAGAAACTTGAACAGGACATAGCTTTTTTCCCAACAAATTCCACATTTCTGGGAAATAAAAGCATATACCTTACATTACTTCACATATGTTACTCAATTTTTAAGGGCATGTAGAAGCCATAAAGTTTCCTCCCTTGCCTTGAGGCCACAGTGTTTTGTAATATGGTTTTTGCCCTGACTACTCCATTGAACCTTACCTTTTACCTGCTAAACCCCACGTTTGCTTCTCAGGAAACAACATTCAAATCTGTGATCACACCAGTTTTTAGGATAGTACTGCATTTATCCCCTTATACACTCAGTGAATGTCCAATGTATGCACCTTCTTCTATGATTCTTCTCAGAATCCTGGAGCTGACAACTCCCTCTTCTGTGTTCTCTCAGCATTCTTCTCCTACCTTCATCATCACACTTATTATCATCTTCTACAATTATCTCTGTGATCATTTGTCACCTTCATCCAGCATTTCAAAGGCAAGGATGACAATGATTTGAGTCATCTTTGTTGCCCAGGAAATAGCCTTGCACCTGAAACATGGTACATAACCACAGCTATTTGCTGAATAAATGATGATCACAAAAATAAATTCTCTTTTAGAAGATACTGTAGCTCATAACTTTTCATCCTTTTAGGGCACCCATTTCTCTCTACTGATAGTTTTTATTTACATCTCTCATTACAAAACTTTAATTTTTAGTGTCTGCTAAAAAAACAAAAATCAACCCACACAATTTACTGTGCATGCACACATCAGTTAGTAGACTGTTTTATTATAAAGTTATAATAAAACAAAATCTCCTTTATAAGTGATTTCCATAAAGTTATAATATTGATTTTATTTTGCAAAAAAAGTTGTAAGCAAGTATCATTACCAAGCAATGAAACTCTATAGAACTGCTAGCTCATATTCCTTTTCTTATGTAGCTCCAAGCTGCCCACCAGAACTGATAACGGGTTATGGTGACATGGAAATATCCTCAAACAAAACTTTGGATTATGCAGTGTAAAGAGAGATGTGAAACAGCACTACTTTCAGTGCTCTCTGTGTTGATGCTCTCTTTCTGAGCTTATCTTCCAACTTACCCACTCTGATAATTAAGGTGAATCTATTAAAAGAGGTACCAAAATAATTATGTGAAATTCAGATTTCAGTGTCCATAAATAAAGTTTTACTAGGACACATACAAAAAAATAAAAGAGGTACCATAACATTGCTGAGATTAGGAGTGTGAAAAGATAAAGGAGGGGAAAGGTTAGAGTCAGACCCAAATATCATTCTGAATGAATAATTGTCATGTTCATCTCCATTTCTAATCAAAAGCATATCAGATGCCTTCAGGAAATAAGACTTTCTCTTGGAGTTGTAGCTAATAGCAGTTGTCTTTTATTGAATGCTTATTATGTGCCAGGTACTATTTTTAATGCTTTATGTGTATAAACTTTTTGAATCCTCACAATGACCTTTCATTAGACCTGAGGGAACTGAAGCCTGTAAATGTCAGATTATATGTCCAAGGTCAGACAGAGAGAAGATGGTAGATCCAGAACCTGAGTATCCATGAAAAACTGAGATTTACTGGAGACAACCTGCAATTTTAACCTCTGTGAGCTGGGTTAATACAATAGTTTTCTAAGGTTCACTTTTTTTTCCTGGATAAGCCATGAAACCTTGGGAAAGGGGAAAAAAAGAATGTTCAATGTTAACTTTTTTTTTAGATCTATGACACTCAAAAGTAGGTAAACTGTTATCCTTTGTTCATCTACTGTGGCTGGCGTCACAGCATAGTGATTAACTCATGGGCTTTACAATCAGAGAGATCTAGGTTTGAATATTTTTTTAAAATTATATTTTTATTGATTTCAGAGAGAAAGGGAGAGGGAGAGAGAGAAACATCAATGATGAGAACCACTGATTGGCTGCCACCTGCATGCTCCCTACTGGGGATCAAGCCCACAGCCCTGGCATGTGTCCTTGACTGTAATCAAACCTGGGACCCTTTAGTCCAGAGGTCAACGCTCTATCCACTGAGCCAAACCAGCTAAGGCTAGGTTTAAATCTTGGTTCTGTAACTTTCCATTGTATCACCTTTGGGAAATTATTTAACTTATCAAAGCCTCACTGAATTTTTAATGAGTTGAGTTAAAGTGCACAAAGCTTTAGCAAATTGGTTGGCACAAAGTAAAAACCCTACAAATGATATGATAATATGAATTGATGATCACTCATTGTTTCCATTAAACTAGTGGCTATTGACAAATGACAAGAACACTGCTGGAAGAGAAGAGGAACAGTATAATATATGCCTATACTATACTATGCAAGTTCCATTAAATTAAGGATTTTGGATACTTCTTTTATGCAGTATTTTGGGTCTCAGTTATGGTTCTGAAATTTATGTAATTCAATCATGTCAAAAGAAAGGTTCTAACAGAGTAGTATAATCATTCCATGGACAATACTTGATGCAAATGAAAAGAGACTATTGTTTATGGTGCCTGGTTGGGTGCCCACAGAACTGTCTTTTTCTAGTTCTAAATACAAAACTTGGAAAAATAGTGGTGAAATAAGAAAGTAAGTGAAACTGAAAATGATAACAAGACCTTGCCAGAATCTAGGAGGAATTTTCTCTAATTATACGATCAATTGAGTTGGATTTTTAAGTACAACTTTGGCCCATCCATGCCATAACTGCCTGAAAGTAGACAAAAAACTGCCTTTTCCTTAAAGAAATACAAAGTATGTCGTAACCAATATATTGTGCAACCATCATTCTACGGAAAGTAGGATTTTCTTAGGGACAATTTCATATTTCTTTTTAAGACTCTTTCAAGAAGTAATGGATCCTCTCCCTGGAACAGGCAAACATACCAACTTGGGCTTAAAATTCCAGAGGGACCATGAACCCACTAAATCTCCTTTAAAGACTTGTAGAGTTTCATAGATATCAACTAAAGAGCAAGGGTTTTCTATGTAGGAACTCATTTTTGAGGTACCAGAACCAACCTCCTCACTACCAGTCTTCAGCATTTACACACCCACCTGCACACCTCCTCATCTCTTTTTATTACATCCTTTCAATGGCCACAGCCCTGGAAAACAACTAGAAAGGCAGAGGGGGAAGATTTGCAGGAGTGCCATCACTGGTGACCATGACACAGTGGCTTTCCCAGTGGTTTATAGTGATGACTATGCTTTTCATGGATGTCATCAGTTCAAAAGATCTGAGTGACAGGTGGGGTGAGTGGTATAGGAGGATTCTCATCTTCATTCAGCAGAGCAGTCCACACAAAAGCCTCTGAAACTTGCCCTTGGTGCTACAGTGTATGGACCTACATAGCTGCTGTTTCCTGTTTGCAGGAATGAAAAACTCTAGATTCCCAGTTTAACAGAGGCAGTTTTCATTCTATTTGTTCAGATGCTGAGAAAAACCATCTGTTCAGATCTTCTATAACTTAAAGGGAGGTAAATGTGCACAGCTCCTGGTAAATTTCCAGTGAAGACAGACCTTTCTTTCACCAAATAATCTTGATAAAGCTTAAAAGCAAATAATTATATTACAAATAGAGGCCTAGTGCACAAAATTAGTGCATGGGGGGACGAGGGGGACGGTCCCCTCAGCGTAGCCTGTATCTTCTTCATCCTGGGACCCCTTGGACTGCTGGTTTCCATACATCTCTCTCACAATCCAGGATTGCTGGCTCCTAACTGCTCACCTGCCTGCCTGCCTAATTGCCCCTAACTGCCACCCCCTACCAGCTTGATCACCCCTAATTGCCTCATCTGCCAGCCTGATCACCCCTAACTGTCCCACTGCCAGCTTGGCCACTCCCTACCACCCCCCCACCAGCTTGGTCACCTCTAACTGCCCCCCCCCCACTAGCCTGGTCACCCCTTAGTGCCCCAAGCTGCCTCCCCCCTACTGACCTGGTTGCCCCTCACTGCCCCTCTCTGCCAACCTGGTCACTTTCATTACTCCCCTGGTCAGTTGTTTGATCATCCCTCGCTAACCCCCCTGCCGGCCTGGTTGCCCCATGCAGCCTGCTGGTCAGTTGTTTGTTCATCCCTCACTAACATCAACCCTGCTGGCCTGATCACTACATGTAGCCTGCTGGTCAGTTGTTTGGTAATCCCTTGCTAACCTCCATGCAGCCTGCTGTTCAGTTGTTACTGTGAGGGTGACATGACTAATTTGCATATTACTCTTTTATTAGTATAGATTGCATAAAAATAATATAAAAATAAAAACAACCAAAGAGTAAAAGTAAGTTTACTAAAATATAATTGTTTTTGAATGGGGAGATTTAATAATGAAAAGTCAGTGACAGTCAACTGAATGAAATTTGAAAGAATGAAAAACCAGGCACACATTCTTTTTTATTAAATATGACTGTTACAAAATGGTTCTATGATTTTTATCTGTTGTCCATCCACGTGACATTACTGATTATAAATATTTAAACATGCAAATAAAAATTTAATAATATACAACACTCTACTTTAATGGAAATCATAACAATTATATAACTCAGATGAGAGATCACAGTATAATAAAACCATATGAGTGTTACAATAATTTAGAAATAGAGAAGAGGGAGGGTAGAGAGAGAGGAAGAGAGACAGACAAATTATTGAGGAGGGATAATTTGGTTGTACTGATACTAGAATCATCTAATAAAATTGTCATAAATTTGTTCATATTAGACATGTAAATAACTTTATATCTATATATTCATACTAAAGGTCCAGTGCACAAAATTTGTGCATGGGGGTGTGTATCCCTCAGCCCAGCTTGAACCCTCTCTAATCTGGGACCACTTGAGAGAAGTCCAACTTCCTGTTTAGGCCCAATCCAGACTTCCTGTTTAGTTCCAATCCCAGCAGGATAAGGCCTAAGTGGGCAGTTGGACATCCCTCTCACAATCCAGGACTGCTGGCACTCAACTGCTTGTTTGCCTGCTTTCTTGATTGCCCCTAACTACTTCTGCTTGCCAGCCTGATTATCCCCTAACTATTCCCCTGCCAGCCTGATTGCCCCTAACTACCCTCCCCTGCAGTCCTGGTCACCCCTAACTGCCCTCCCCTGCAGGCCTATTACCCCTAACTTCCCTGCCTGCAGGCCTGGTCCCACCCAACTGCCCTTCCCTGCAGGCAGAGTTGCCCCCAATTTCCCTTCTCAACCTGCCTGGTCACCTCTAACTGCCCTCCCTGAAGGCTTGATCGCTCCCAATTGCCCTCCCTTGCAGGCCTGGTTCCTCCCAACTGCCCTACCCTGCTGGCCATCTTGTGGTGGTCATCTTCTATTCACATGGGGGCAGGCATCTTTGACCACATGGGGCAGCCATTTTGTTTGTTGGAGTGATGGTCAATTTGCATATTACTCTTTTATTAGATAGGATCTCTATATAACTTTTCTTTCATAAAGTTAAAGAGAATTAAGAAAATAAGATTGAATTAAATCCTCTCTCTCTTATAGTCTCATTTAATTTTCTTATTTTTGATTTATAAATTATCAGCTTCCTTGGGACCTTATCCAAGGAAGATTAATTAGATTAAAACAACAAAAGTGATATAACTCTTAGTAAAAGCAATGGAAAAGGAAATAAGTAAAAATAAGCCAGATTCTTAGCTGCTTTGAAGATTTTTAATTTTCTAAATAATTACCTACAAATGTATGCACAGTAAAGTTCACAGTTTATGGTAGAAAGTGATGTGTTCATAAATTTCCCCCTAAACAATACCATTTTTCCTTCTTTGAGCCACACTGGGCAAGGAAAAGATATTTAATCCTATCATTATTTAACCCCTTACATATTCAAGCAACACCAAGAGCCATCCATTAAAAAATGCTAACTTCAAATTAGGGAATAAATATACTAGAAAAAATTTCTATGACATTCTGAACAAAATTTGACTTAATTTATGAAGTAATCTTAAACTATGCATAGAACAATTCCAAAAGGCAAGAACCAGAATGGTGGGAAAGACTAAGTGATTTGTCAATATTTCCTTCTATCCTCCTTTTTAAAATGCCGATATATTTCAGTTTATAAAACCCAGAATTTTCCTTCAATTCTGTGCTGCTAATAATTAATTCATTTTGCTTACATTGCAACCAGCTTCAAATCACAGTCTCCATTTCTAGGTAATAGATTCTGCCACAGGCAATATGCCCTGCCATAACCTCAATTACAACTTAAAAGGAGAAGACTGTGCTTATTTTCTGCTGGAGCCACTATTGTGTCTAAAATGAAATTGTATATTGGTAATGGGGAATGCCATTATAATAGAAAGTAGTGGGCCCAACCATATTGAGCATAAAGAAAAATCCATTTTAAGTTGGGGTCTAAAATGAAAGATGCTCTGACATTAAGCAGCTGATGAAAGATTACTAATAAAACATAGTCATTATAGTAGGAGCATCAGTTGTAGAAACAACTCTAATATTTATTATAATAAAAACTTCTAACCAAACAAAGCTATGTCCAGAAACTAACAAACTATAAAAACAAGAGTTCTTTTTTTTTTTTTTTTTTAAGAATTTTTAAAAAATATTTTATTGATTTTTTTACAGAGAGGAAGGGAGAGGTAGAGAGAATCAGAAACATAGATGAGAGAGAAACATCATCATCCAGCTGCCTCCTGCACACCCCCTACTGGGGATGTGCCTGCAACCAATGAACATGCCCTTGACCGGAATAAAACCTGGGACCTTTCAGTTCACAGACAGACACTCCATCCACTGAGCCAAACCGGTTTTGGCAAGAGTTAGTTCTTTCTACACACACACCTTGTACAAGGTGTGTGTGTAGAAAGAGAAGTAAAAATGCATGAGACAGAAATAAAGATACAGAGAAAGATATATAGAGAGAGACACACAAAGAGATATTTTGAAATGCAACTTTAAAACAGTATTACATGGAACAATTATTAGCTTGTCTCTATTATTTATCTTATTAGAGGTATAACTATTAGAGGTACAACTATTAGAGTTATATCTATATATTAGAAGCCCAGTATATTAAAATTAATACACTGGAGACAGGGTGGGGCCTTTAGCCCAGCCTGCCCCCTCTCACTGTCTTGGAGCCCTCAGGAGTGGGAGGCAACCCAATAATTAGGGGAAGGTGACACCCCATCACACCTCTGCTGCTGCTATTGCCTGCAGCACAAGCCTCAGCCCGCCCTGGTTACCTGAGCCTCCAGTAGCCCTGGGCAGCAAGGCAGCCATCATCTGAGGTTTGCCTGCATTGGGCCAGCACTGGGTGGCTGGGAACTGAAGGGACTGGGGGACTGCAGAGGCAGGTGCCCCAGTGGGGCTGAGGGGACTGGGCACTGCCATCTTGTGGCTGTGGGCACCACTATCTTTAAGGGGGTGACAGTCAATTAGCATATTCCCTCCTTATTGGCTGTGGGCGCTGCCATCTTTGCAATGGCATAAGGATCAATTAGCATATTTATTAGATAGGTTTTTTTTTTAAATTTTAAAATGTTACTACTATAATTTACATTTATATTAACACTTAGAACATGCAATCAACATGAGTCCAAATTAAAATGTTTACTTGTGTACACACACATGAACATGCAAACACATGCACTTATGGTATGATTGGGAAGGTGATGGTTTTAATGGCATTACTTTGCCTCTTAATTTCCTTCAGAAATTATAAAGCCTAAGAGAGCATTTGACAATGACTACAGAATGCCCTTGATTTTTAAATCTTCCTATAAAAAAAAAGTGTTTAATTTTAAATGGGAAACTTGATTCCTGGAAAAATGTCTATAAGCATGTCAAAGTCATACTCAAGTCTTTTTGCTCCAATTTTAACCTCAAGAGGCTCTTGCTGGTGAATTAGACTTGTTTTCTCTGGTCAGAAACAGTTTGTACACTAACAGCAAGGGTTGATATGATCATGGAGTAAAAGGAAATTCTGGGACATGCTATCTCAGCCTTCCCCTTTGAGGGTGTGCCACTCAATTCCAGGTATGTGACCTCATAGTTGACGATGGGTTGAGATGCTCTTGTCAACCTGTCACAGGCTCAGTAATTTGGTGGAGACATATATAATTAATTCTGGTTTGTGCCTGATGTTTCTAGAACTTAATTATGTTGAAGTCCTGGAAGTCATTGATATTGACCCACGGTGCCCTTAGTGGGTGAAACTTAGCAGAGGTTGCTAAGATTTTTATCTTAGAAAGTTAAAAGGAAAACAATCAGAAAAAAATTGGACTGGGAGTTCTAAAAGGAAAGTACAGTCATGCTCTGTGTTCATCAATCATCTGCATTTCTGCTTCTGCCTCTTACTTTCTTATTTCATAAACATGTAGAAATGTCTCCCAAGAAAAGTCAAATGACTTCATTAGGGCCACACAGCTTGTCAGGGGGCCAGGACTGGAATCCAAGTCTCCTGCTGTCCAGTCAAGTCTTCTGTCACACTCTATGCTGACCTAACTTCTAGCTTACAGCACAAGGAAATAATATATTTCATAGAAATCAGTTTTGTAAGATCAATGAGACAGGGAAGTACTAGCAAGGGAAGGACAGGGAGAGGAAGGGAGAGGAAAAAGGGGGGAAGGAGAGAGAGAGAAAGAGAGGGAGGAAGGGGATGAGAGAGAGAGAGAGAGAGAGAGAGAGAGAGAGAGAGAGAGAGAGAGAGAGAGAGATGAAGAAGAGAGGAGGGAGAGAGAGGAGGGAGAGAGGAAGGAGAAAGGAAGGAGAGAGGGGGAAAGAGAGAGAGAGGGAAAAACAGAGAGAGAGAAGAGAGAGAGAGAGAGAGAGAGAGAGAGAGAGAGAGAGAGAGAGAGAGAGAGAGAGGAGGGAGAGAGAGAGAGAGAGAGAGAGAGAGAGAGAGAGAGAGAGAGAGAGAGAGAGAGAGAGAAGACAGGAGAAGAGAACAAAAGAAAAGATAGGAAAGATAAGGGGGGAATGAAAAAAAAAATGGAAAAAAGAAAAGATTTCAGTAGTCTGTTAAAAGTATATGTGTAGCCGAAACCGGTTTGGCTCAATGGATAGAGCAACAGCCTGTGTGGACTGAGGGGTCCAGGTTTGATTCCGGTCAAGGGCACATACTTTGGTTGCGGTCACATCCCCAGTAGGGGAAGTGCAAGAGGCAGCTGATTGATGATTCTCTCTCATGGATGTTTCTAGCTCTCTATCACTTTCTCTTCCTCTCTGTAAAAAATCAATAAAATATATATTTTAAAAAAAGTATATGTGTAGGTCAGTGGTTGGCAAACCACGGCTCGTGAGTTACATGGGGCTCTTTGGCTCCTTGAGTGTGGCTCTTCCACAAAATGCCACGTGCAGGAGTGCACCTACAGTTCGATTGAAACTTCATGGCCCATGCGCAGAAGTCAGTTTATGGCCTGGGTGAGTCTATTTTGAAGAAGTGGCGTTAGAACACTCAAGGGGCCAAAGAACCACATGTGGCTTGGGAGCCACGGTTTGCCAACCACTGGTGTAGGTGATATGGGCCTTCAGCTGAGTCATATCTAACTCATTGTCAGGTTGAACTATCAAAACATCATATACATGAAGGCCCGAGGAGCCTCCTGGGAAAAGATTTGTCAAAGGCATGCATCTGTAAACAGCTGGGTACCAAAGTGAAGAGAGGTGGGAGTGGTTTGCGAGGCAGGAAGAAGTATATACAGTTGTCCCAAATATGTATACATGCTTTAGCAGCTGATAGTTAAATTGATGTTTCTTTATTTTCAGACTTAATTAGCAATTTTTCAAAGAGTGTATACAATTTTTGGAACATCTTTGTGTGTGTGTGTGTATATATATATATATATATATATATATATATATATATATATATATATATATTTCCCCCTGATACTGTTTATAATTAGCAGCATGCAGTAAAAGTAGAAAGCAGAGCAATTTTAGCCAGTTTTGTTATACTACTAAACTCTCTACGGACAAATTGTCCCATTAATTTTCAGTATCTGGAATAGACTGACCCTCCTGCTCCTACAGCACCCCGCCCCCTCTGCTCCTGCCCTGCCCTTGCTGCTGACCCTGGTAAGCCTCTGACTGGGATAAGTAGATGAGCTCTAAACCCTGATCCTCCAACAGAACCTGGGAGAGGCAGTAATGAGAGAGGCAGTCCTTTGTAGTTTGCCAGAATCCACTTGGTAGACCTGGCATCAAGGTAGCTGGGGTGCCAGTAGGGCTGCCAGGGACCAGGGAACAAGTGACCATGACTCAGCAATGCCTATTGAAAAGTTCATAAGCAAGAGAAAAGGAAAGAAGTAGCCAGCACATAGCAGCAGTCTGAAATTGGTTGGTTTATTCGTGAGCATATGTCAAATTCCCCTGAGAACCCTAAATATCCTTAGTAGTTTTTCTGAGGGGAGGCATTTTTAGAAATATGCCTTAGCAGATGGTCAATATACATTATAATTGTAGCTATTAGAGAATGAAATACTCTTGGTTTGAGAAAATGTGAAGTAAACAAATCACAAAAAGAGACTTTTAAAAAATAATTTCTGGCCCTAACCGGTTTGGCTCAGTGAATAAAGCATTGGCTTACAGACTGAAGGGTCCCAGGTTTGATTCCAATCAAGGGCATGAACCTTGGCTGCTGGGGAGTGCAGGAGACAGCTGATCGATGTTTCTCTCTCATCTGTATTTCTAATTCTCTATCCCTCTCCCTTCCTCTCTGTAAAAAAAAATCAATAAAATATATTAAAAATAATTTCTGGGGAACATTAAAGTTACTATTTTTAGTAAGTTTATGAATATATGAATTCTGCATCAACACTTTAACTAAGTCCATGGGACTGAGGACTTGGATGCTGCTGCATCAACACAGAGTAATTTCTGTGGATGAAGGCATCAGTAGCACCCAGTGTGCTTAGTGGTGAGAACACAGGAAAGCTGGTTTATGACATCCTTTCAACAATCCTGGCTCACCTGTTACAAAGCATGATCTCAGCCAATTCTGAAAGATAAAAATTCTCTCAATTATTGAAAAGTTTTCCACTAGCTTCTTCACTTTTAAATTATTCTGAACATTTCCCCTCCTATTATTTAGAAGTTAGAATTTCAGGAAAATTAGATAATTATGTGCTAAAATTTTTCTTTATGTAAACATAAAGAAAAAACTCACATGTGGTTGTCAAACCAAATTATGGTAAAACGGAGGACTATAACCATATGCATCCACATGCGTTAACTGTTATGGCAGATTTAATTAGTAAAATTAGTCAAACTCACCAGCCAAGCTGTGTCAAATCAAACCAGCACAACCTGTGTTTGTTGGCAGAGCACTACAATTAACTAAGTTGAGATTATTTCAATTCGAGAGATCTCAGAGTTACTAACTATACCCATGACTATGCCTAACCTTCAAATGAAATTATAATGTTATTCTGGCCTTCAGAGAGAAAGGAGTAGACAAGTTTCCTAAAGTATTCAACAACAAACACTCTTACTGCATCCTGAAATGACTTACTTTAATCTGGAAAATCCTCTAATTGGTTGAATTTCTGGGGGAAATTCCCCAGTGGAACACTTACATAGAAGTGAAGACCTTCTAGCGACTTTTATATTTCACTGGGCAACCTAATCTCATCAGATATATTCTATTGAAACAGACTATGAAGTGCATTCTTTTCAAAGAAAAGTGGCAGAAATAACCTTAGCTAAGCAATGATTACTACATATGAAATCTAGGCAAATTAATTCCACCTATCATTCCTTCTATAATCATCAACAAAGTTTTAATAAGAATTTCCTTGGCACAAGAATGTGTATTTACACTATTTATATACTCTAAAATGCTTGAAATTGGGGGGCACCAATCTGAGTAGCTGAATTCTTTCTTTTAGACACAGAATTCCCCTTGGAGTTAATAGATGTAGTTTTGATGTTCTCCTTTAAAGTTTTATAAAATTTCCTTGACTTCTTGTGCAAGATTACTAATTTGCCCAACATGGACTGAGAAATGAAGAAATCATGAAGACATTTTCCTCCTAGTTTTCCTTACCAACTGCCATTCTGTGACCTCAGCTAAGGTGGTCATGATAGAATGCCTGTCTGAACTGTCAGCTTGACTGAGTACATTTCTAAAGCTTTCCGTATTGGCATTTAATCTTTTATTTAGTCACAGAAACATGAAGTCACCATTTTTTAAACTGCCAAGAGAAACTGGGGGAGAAAAGTGTCATCTTTCTTAGGCTCACAGAAAAACATTGCAAGATAATAGGAAGACAAGAATATTTCATCCATTAACCCTTTGACCCTGTAAGTTAATGGCTTTTTGTTGCAAATATATCAACAAACAGGGCCCCATGTGGGATTCTAACCCAGGGAGTAAGGTCTTTGTAATCACGTGGAACAGTGTCCTGGTGGCTCCATACTGACACCCAATACACTTAATGTAAGGGCCAGTCTGCCCCAGAAGCTGGCCAGAAACCGTAACTACTACCTGTGCAGAGTAACTCTGAAGGACACCCACAAAGAAACTTAAATTATTATTTTAAATTCAAACACACTAGAAGTGCTGCCATAACTATTTTTTGCTATTATCTAAAGTTCTTACCCTATTACATAATGAAGGTCACATTTTCAATGCCAATGCAGAACTCAAAATCTTCTGTGCTAAGATTAAAGTAAGTGGCAAAAGAAAAGAAAAAAGAAAAAAAAAAAAGAAGAAAAAAAAAAAGAGTTGGAAACGTAGTTTTAACAATTTCCTAAAAGGAACTATATTACAATTTGCAAGAACTATCCAATTGGTATGCTTTAGCTTCTATTTAAAAGGATGACAGCCCTAGCTGGTTTGGCTCAGTGGATAAAGCCTCAGCCTGCAGACTGAGGGGTTGCAGGTTCCATTCTGGTCAAGGGCACATACCCAGGTTGTGGGCATGATCCCTAGTAGGAGGTGTGCAGGAGGCAATTGATCAATGATTCTCTCTCATCATTGATGTTTCTGTCTCTCTTTCCCTCTCCCTACCTCTCTGAAATCAATAAAAATATATTTTTAAAAAAGGATAACAATGACAATTGAAATTACTATCACTTCATTTTTTAAAAAAAATATTGTATTGGGATTTCCCAAATTAAAGTGTTAATAAGTAAAGGCTTCTTCAAGTTGACTTGCAATGCAAGGAAAAAATGGGCAATTTCTTCAAAATCAAAATCTCATCAGAAGTGTATTTCTACAATTGAGAAATCATCAAGGGATTAAAAAAGTATTAAATTATTACATTTTTATAACTATTTTTCTATTATGAAAGCACTCCTTCGCTAATCATTTTTAGGTAAGTTTGTAAAAGAGTAAATATTACGTTAGGGCAATGTTGCAAGATCTCAGTACATACTATTAAATCAACCTGCCTTCTCTAGAAAACCATCCCAGTGTTCATTTTTGAGTAACAAAAAATCAGAAAATAATAATTTTAGCAGAATGATTTAATTCAAATAAAAATTAAAAACTATTTTGGAGTAAAACCTCAGTAGACTTACTCTGGTAATAAATGGACCATTATTTATAATCATTAAAACATATGATTACAGTGATATATTTTCTCATTTATGGAGCTGTAGCTATACAGCAAACTAAAATAAGCAATGTTTTAAGAAATGATAGAATTTATCAGAAATAAAGTAAATTTACTTCCTAAAATGATAAATTCCCCTTGAACTATAATGATTAATTAATATTTAATATATTCCCATAATGTACAATAGTAGGTGCCAATGAAATATGAGTTGTAGCTACCATTAAACTAGCATGACTATTAAGGTTTGACCTATAAAATCTAGTAATGAGACAAAAAAGTCTCTCTCTGCAATTATGTGATTGGCAATTACCCATGTAAAGTAAATGATAAATAGCGCCTTTTGGAAAAGACTTAAGATACAAATAGAAAACCAATGACCTCCTGTAATCAGAATAGTGTTGCAACATTCTCAAGTAAAACCCCAGTTAATGAATAGGAGAACATTTGAAAGCTGAAGAACATGGAGGAAATATTAAACTTCCTTTCAGTGTACATATAGTAAAGTTAAATTTACCCTAAATCTATACTTAAGTCATTGTTTCTAATTACATTTTATGCAAAATTCATTTAAATTAAATAAGATTTACAAGCTACTAATACTAGTTATTACAGTTATAAATAGTAGTAACAGTAGTAACCCTGTTCAACATATCTGAAAATGATTATTTTTCCATAGAGTCCTATAGTCTGACATTATTAATTATATATCAATCTATATATAGTAAGATAATAGAAAGTCAACTTTAATCTTAAAATGTACTGACCTTTATATACAAGAAAGGTCCTATTAACTCAGTAGGATATGAACTTTAAGTTATTTTTCCAATTCTTATAATAAATGAACTGAGTTAGCCTTAGATTTTTATGCAATTCTTTCAAGACCATTAATTAATTAATTCATCAATAAATGCCTACTAAATGCTTTTATGCTACTGACACTAAATGCTGGGGATACAAAGTGAATAAAAGCAGGCATGATCCAGGCCCTCATGGAATTTATAGTCTAGAGTTAGAAATCAATATTAATCAAATATCCTTCACAGTACTTATCACACACATCGATAAACATCTACAGCTTTGTAAGGGCTACCAGGGAAAGATCCAGTGCTACAAGGGGATGGTACTGAATCTGGAGGCATAAGGAAGTACCATTTGAGTAGGAATGATAAGCACAAGAAAGCATTTACTAGGTGAGATAGATGGAGGCTTGGAGGGTAGAATCCTCAGTGGAGGGACAGCAAGCACAAAGAAAGAAAGGAAGATAGAGGAGAGTGTGAGGAGCAGAGTGCTGCATAGTGAGGCAGGAGATAACTGCAGAGGTCAGATCATATAAGCTCGGTAGCCTAGGTTAACTACTTATTTCATTATCCTAAAGACAGCTGGCAGGTCCCTGAAGGATTTTAAGCACAGAAATGACGTGCTCAGTTTCCATTCAGACTTGTCTTTTGAAAACAGCATTCTACCTATGGTCTGGAAAATGGGTTGAAGTAAATGAATGGAAACTATTTAGAAGGATATTGCAATAGTCTAAGTGAGCAATGACAGCAATTTGGGCTAGGCAAATAATAGGACAGTGAGTACAGAGAGAAGCAGATGCAAGAGCAAGATTTTTAGAAGGTAAAATATTTAGGTCAGTGTCAAGATTGGCCATGGTAGTAAGAAAGAGGGAAGGATCAAGATTTTGGCCTGACATCTCAATAATACCATGCACTGTAATAAAGAATAATACAAGAGAAGGAAACTTATGGAGGAAGATCATGAGTTTGCTCTGACATTTTGGAC
This sequence comes from Pipistrellus hanaki, assembly GCF_964339955.1. NCBI lineage: Eukaryota > Metazoa > Chordata > Mammalia > Chiroptera > Vespertilionidae > Pipistrellus > Pipistrellus hanaki. The sequence goes on from NC_140508.1 coordinate 22,496,317, forward strand.
CTGAGAAATCTAAGAGAGGATATCAAGAAAATGTGTGACCTCTATAGAACGTGAGACATACATGCGTAAGGCATCGGCCGGGGTTTGTTAGGCTAAGGTGTCAATAGGATGAACTTTCAAAAAATTAAAACTGGATTTAAAGTAAGTAAAAATTTACAAATGCAGTAAAGCTTTTACACAAAATACATAGTGAGAATGAGAGTAAAGAACAAGGCCCCTTGTGAAAAAGCAGAAATATGTATTTAAGAATAAAACGGGTACATTTCTACACTTCCTAATCAGCATTCCCAGTGCACAGCCGGATGGCAATGCCTTTTGCCACCAAAAAGAAAAAAGAAAAAAATAAATAAATTAAAAATAGAGCATAGCTAAGAAAAGACAAATGTTAAAGTCATATAAACTAACATAATAGTTGACAAATTCAGCTTGCCCTCCAATAAAGAAGTAATTCAATAACATCCACAGATATTAGATTTTCTGCTACAGGCTAATCCTGAATAAATAAACTATATTTCACTTTTTAGTTCAAGTAATTTATAAAGATGTTCCTCAACTTATGATGTGTTATATTCTAATAAATTCATTGTAAGTTGAAAATACCATAAGTCGAAATGCATTTAATATACCTAACCTACTGAGCATCACAGCTTAGCCTAGCCTACCCTCAATGTGCTCAGAATACTTACATTAGCCTACAGCTAGGCAATATCATCTTACATTACCCTACAATTAGGCAATATCATCTCATTGCTATTTTCCTGCATCACAAGACAGTATCAAGCTCCATATTACTAGCCCAGAAATGATCAAAATCCCAAGTACTGTTTCTGCTGAATGCATATGACTTTTGTACCTTTGTAAAGTCAAAAATATTGAAAACAGAACAGGACCACCTGTAAAGATAAAATTGGTTATACATAAACAGCCCTGATTTTCCCTTCAATGGTTACTACTAGTTTTCACAGCCTGGTTGCACTATAATGCTTGGTCACCATTTTTGTCAAGTGCCCTGTGGAGAAAAAGCCTAAGAGATTAGACAGGAGGATAGCATTTTTGTTACCACTCTGAATCAATTTCCAGTTATAGATTCCAATCACAGAGGAGACAGAAAATCTTTCAGAACCACTTACATCAAATATTATACACTAAAAGAAAATGTGATAAGTCAGCAGACAATTCTTCCTGAGACTTGACAAAAATTGTGTGATTATTATTCTTTCCTGTCAACCACCGAGATTATATATATATATATATATATATATATATATATATATATATCAATATATATCAATATATATCAATATATATCAATATATATCAATATATATATATATATATATATATATATATATATATGTAAAACTTCATATAATATGAAAATGTACTTGCCAAGGTCAGTGTAAACTTCCATGTGTCCAAATATAATGGGTCCTTCTTTCTCTTCACCTACTTGAACCTCTTTACACTTGGCTTCTGCAAAATACACTTGGCTCTATTCACACAACATTCTTCTCTCTGGTTCAGAAGGCTCAACTCCTAGTTATCTTCATACTTCCCAGGCTGCCTTTATTTTGTTCCTCTTACTATCCCAGTCTTCAAAAATCTAGTTCTCTTTACTATGCATGTTATCTCCCTACAAAACCACACCCAGGCACATAGTTTGACATCCACAAAATGATTTCAAAAACAAAAACAAACAAAGCTACTAATTTTTATCATTGTCCTTCACTTCTACTGCAATTTCCAAACTTGGATATTCAACTGCTTGTTTGATATCTACATTTGAGTACCTTGTAGGTGTCTCAAACATACTATGGATCTGAAGTGGGATTTAATTTCCTTCTTACAAGTGTTCATTCCTCTCCTTGTTTCTACCAAATCCTTAATGATATCAACATCCATTTCATGGCGTAATCCAATCCATAGGAAGTATTCTTGATTCCTTTCCCTACTGACCTCCCCAACAGCCCCTCACAGCCAATTTATCAGCTATTCCTTTAGGGTCCACTTCCAAAGCATATCTCAAATCATCATCATCATCATCATCATCATCATCATCATCATCATCGCTTTCTTCTCCTAATCCTCTCTGTTTCTACTGTCACCTCCAGAATCCATTCTCCACAATTACCAAAGTAACCTTTAAAACTACAAATTGGCTTACATGACTTCCACACTTGAAATATTCTATGGTTTCCCATTTTCACTGAAATAAAATCAAACTACTTACTGTTCCCCACCAATTCCTTCATGATCTGCCCCCTCCCCACCATTTCTCCAAACTTACTCTCCTTCCTTCTCATTGTAAGTTACTTGCAGTGACTTTCAAGGAAATATCCTGAAAATGCAAGTTCCTTCCTACTTAAGGGATGTTGTCCTTGCAATTTCCTCTGCTTAGAATACCTTTTACAGAGCTACCTCCTCTCTTTTCATCCTTCAGGTGTCATCTCTAATAGTATCTTTTAAAATCATTTTATGACCACACACACAAACACAGTATGTGGGGTTTTTTTTGTGTGTGTTTTCTTTTTCTTTATAGCATTTTCCACATTGTTTCTGTGTTTACTAGCTCATTATCTTTCTCCTGATCTCCACTAGAATATATAATTCCTACATGCCAGAACTTTGAGATTCCTATTCACTCTGATTTCTTAGTGCCTGGTGCCTATGAGACTTCAGTAAATATTTGTTAAATGAATTTAAAAGTTCCACAAACATATCATTTTAATATTAGAATGAAATGATAAAAACCTATTATAAATCTGTATTCAGCAAGATACAAATAGAACTGTACATATCTTATCAAAATTCATATTCTACATTTTCTTTTAGAAGTTATGTTATCTTCTGTCTGTTTTTTCCAGTTGAAACCAAATAAACCAGGAAATGTTTCCTACTTTAAATTTCTTATATTTTTTAGTATTTAATAAATGTTAACTTAATGTAAAATTTTCTAATGGTTTTCTTTTTAACAGAATCTTACTGCTAAAGACGGACAAAATCATATTAATTTACATTTGAATAAGTAAGAAATTTTTCCCACATTTAGGTCATTCCTTTGTTAATAACAACAGAAATTATATGAAGATTTGCTTTCTTAAAGGAATAACAAAAAGTCCTCTATTGAGAAGGTGTTTTTGAATGGCAAAGCACTACTAAGTAGTGAAAGTCCTATTATCTATTCTCAAAGGATTTTTAATAGTCAAAGAAATTTAAAATCCCCAAATTTGAGTAGATAACTACAGGTATTGATTTCCAACATTCATGTGCATCTCTTCAAAAGTGAATGAGCTATATTAAAGTAAAACAAATGAGCAGTGGGCTCTTAAGTCCTCTGAGGGAAGATTTTTATTCCACAAATTAAGGTATAATATCACTCTGCTAACACAGACCTATGCCAGTCAGTAAGCTTTTTGTCAGCACCAGCACCATCCATCTGTCCTGCTGTGTGGTGCTGGAGCTGTGATCCTAAAATACACCTTCCTCTTTATCCCTTGGCTTCCTGCTAGGTTCTACCACTAGGGGCAGTAGAAGGAAATTGGTAGGCAGGAGAAGAGAGATGCTAGGCTCCTTCCTTGTTCAGTCTCCATTACTATCAGTGTAGCCCCAGCTAAAGCTCCATATCCCAGCAGCAGCAGGAGTTGGCCTCAGCTTCTATTTGCTAGTTTTTTGGTACTCCCCATATAAGTTTTTGTACCCTCAGAGGTACCAGCTTGAGGAGGAGAGCTCTGTAGAGACCCTCCTGCAGCCAGTGAGCTGTCAGCACCAGCTGGGAGCACTTCTCCTCAGAGGTACAGGTCTAAGTTTTAGGGAGTACTTTCTTTGAGCACCAAGTATGTTAAACCGAATCTCTTTAATTTGTTCCCCCCTCTTTAGGACTGCTGTTAGCTCATGAACCCTCCAACCACTGTATAATCAATTATCTATATTAAATTTTCTCTATTGAAACAGCTATTAAAGATGCCCACTCTCTGACTAGACCCTAAGTGACTCATAAAGAGTCAAGAAACGTGGGCTGAGGTGAAAGAAACCAGAAAATATGCTGTGGAGGATAAGATATAGTATCAGTACATTTTATGAATGTGTTGGAGGCATTTTGAATATCAAAAGTCTCATAAATTATATAAAAAAGGTAAACTCCTTTAAGAACAAAAGCTGGGTTTATTATTAACTAGAGGCCTGGTGCACAAATTTGTGCACAAGTGGAGTCTGGCCACCTGCCCCATGGGGACCAATCAGGGGTGGGCTGGTGTGTGTGGGGGTGGCCATGAGAGGTTGACAGGCCAGCTCACCCCCAATCAGCTTTGGGGGGACCAATAAGGGTGGGGCCAGATGGGGGAAAGGGGTCCCCCAACTGACCCCGCTGCCAGCCTGATCACTCCCAACTGCCCCCCATGTTGGCCTGCTTGCCCTCCACTTCCCCCCCTCCCCTGCCAGCCTGATCATTCCCAACTGCCCTCCCCTTCTGGCCTGATCACCCCTAACCACTTCTGCCTGAGCCCTGCCACCATGGCTTTGTCCAGAAGGACGTCCAGAAGATTTCCCAGAAAGTTTCCCAGTTTAATTAGCATATTACCATTCTATTATAGATAGTATAGATAGATAACTATCATAATGCTAAGAACCATTACTTACTCTGTCAATATGGTATTATAGAGTACTGTGTGGGGTGTATGTTTAATTTTTAATCCACACTATCACTTAATGAAATACATATTATTCCCATTTCACACACACATATACACACACACATACAATTGGGTAACGAGAAGTTAGAGCCCAAGATCACACAGCTAATAATTGACTAAATGACATTTTCAATCCATGTCTTGAGGACTCCAATACCCTCATTCTCTGTTAGACCAGGTGGCTCTCACTAATTTACCATCATATCCCTTACTCAAACATGGTAGAACCTTGTGCAAAATAGATGCTTAGTAAGTGATATTGAATGGACAATTGAATAAACACTTTCTCTAAACTAAAATAACTGTGATTTGGTAGTTTTATGATCTGGGCACTAATAAATAAACTGGCTAACAGTTTTGTTCCAGAGATAATGTAGCTTTGTGGCTACAATTCAGTGATTGCAGCACTCTAATAAATAAGGTGCCCATCTGCTGACTAGAACATTAATGGGGGTGGGGGAAAATGAATCAACTTGGTAAATGGAATTGCCAATATGGTGATAAATCTAGGATGCTAACCTAACTCAGAGGATGGGAGGACTACTGTTCAAGGTGACAGCCAGGTTCTGATTGCATGCTGGGTAGTCAAAGTGTGCCTAGGTACAGGTGCTTTGCCCTAATGACTCCATAGAGCTGTGATGTTCATTTAGAAAATCTGCTGTGTGTGTCTCATTCTTTCTTTTGATAGAAAAGCTGCATTTGTGAATGAGAGGGTTTTGGCAGATCACCAAGTGATCATTCATACCCAGATAAACAGCTTTAATCTTTGAAGGCTATTGCTAACAAGTATTCAGCCCAAAATAATGACTGCAATTAAAATCTTAAAGAACAGAAATAACCTCACAATGGGGTGTAGGGGTACGTTTATTATGATGAGTAGGAGAATGTATGTAGCGGAATATAACTTGTTCTATATTAAAATATGTGGGTGTACCCACAAATAATACAGAAAAATTCAGTGCAGATCTAATATTCTCATGGATTATATGCAGAGAGAAAGTGACTGCCATTACAAATAAAATATTACTAACTTAAATCCCAAAGTACACAATATATGATATGATACAAGCTTTATGATGCATTTTTCATGAAAAAAGTATTATAAGATAAAAATATTAATTCTGAACTTTATATAACTGTACTAAAAAGAAATATTATCAATGTTGTGCAAGAAAGTTTGGTTCTTGGGGTAGCAAAAGACTGTAAAAATTTTAATATTAATAGTGTACAATAAATTGATAGCCATTAAGATTTCAAAATTAGAGAATATGCTAATTTGAAATATTTACCAAATATTTATATACTAGAAGTCCAGTGCCCATCCTCCGTAACCCTGCCCAACCCCTCCTGCCATGGCTCCTGTCCCATCTGCCATAGCCGCACTCCTGCTGCTGCTGCTCCCACACACTGATGGCACCAGCCCTACATGTACCCATTGACGGTTTGGAGTGACTGGCACCTCTCAGGAGCAGGAAGAGGTGGAGAAGCTCTCAGGAGCAATCGAGGACAATGGCTGCTACTCATACCTGCTGATGGCACCAAGTGATGGTGACTGGGGTCAGGCACCGGCAGTGGGTACAAGTGCTGGGTGGGACCATGAAGCATGGGAGCAAAGAATTTTCAGTAACCACCAGAGTCTTGCCCCAATGACAGCGACCGGCACCCTGCCTTGGTCTGGCACCCCTACTAACCTGCTCCACCATCCCACCTCGGCCAATGCTTGCCATGTTTTGCATGTGCCCCCTAGTTGTCAGTACATGTCATAGCAACCAGTTGTTTGGTTGTTCTACCATTTGGTCTATTTGTATATTAGTCTTTTATTATATAGGATTACTAGAGGCCTGGTGCATGAAATTCGTCCACAGGTAGGGTCCCTAGGCCTGGCCAATAATCAGGGCCGATCTGTGCGGCGATCAGGGGCCTCCACTGGCACCTACCTTGACTGGCCTGGTACCACCCACTCACCTGCTCCAACCCCCGCCATTGCTGCTGGTGGCTTTCCTCTTAAGGGTGACCGGTACAGTGATTGAGGGACCCCTGCTGGCACTGGGGCCTGCAGGTTGGGGGCAGCTCCTGCATTGTGTCTGACCCCTGGTGGTCAGTGCACATCATAGTGATAGGTTGTTCTGTCATTCATTGATTTGCATATTAGACTTTTGTTATATAGGATATATAATTTTTTTAAAAATTTTATAATATATTAATATTTTATGGTGAATTTATGGATACTATAAGATGTTTTGGTGGAATCTAAGAGGATAGAGGAAATAGTGATGTGATTCAAAAGTCTTTGGTTCATGTCCCAGTTTATCACTTAAGAATATTAAAAATGGCTGAAACCGGTTTATCTCAGTGGATAGATCATCAGGCTGCAGACTGAAAGGTCCCAGGTTCGATTCCAGTCAAGGGCATGCACCGTGGTTGCGGGCACATCCCCAGTGGGGGGTGTGCAGGAGGCAGCTGGTTGATATTTCTCTCTCCTCCATGTTTTTAACTTTCTATCTCTCTCCCTTCTGCTCTGTAAAAAATCAATAAAATGTGTTTTTGAAATATTAAAAATGTATAGTTATTTTGTCAGTTCCTTCCTATTCTACATGAAGAAACCAAGGCACAAAGAAAGGTTTCATATCCAGAAAGACCACAGCAAAACTAGGGGCAGCAACCAGTCTTCTGATACCAAGGCCTGTTTTTATCCCCTATTTGATTCTGGATCTTCATTGTCTCAGTTGGAAGACTGGAACAGGAACTACTCTGTAAAGCTTACATCTTTTGTAAGGAACCAAAGAAGTACTTATGAAAGCACTTCTCAAACCATGAAGCACTAAATGCACATAGGGATTATTATAGCACTGACATGGTACATTTCTTTATTCTTGGAGTACACACACAGAATCAAAATTAAGCTCAAATATGTTATGTATGCATAATCCAGTGTACTGTATTTAAAACAGAAATGCCTCCTCTCATTTTTACTCAAATGAGTAAATTTTTATCATACTCTGGGGGGAAAAAATGCATGTAAGACATATATAGACATTTACAAAGTTTTTTCTAAAAGAGATAACACTGTCTATAGCAGACACTGCTGATACCTTGCTTCTCAGCCCTTTGCATCAGCTGAGTAAACCTGCAGCTGAGAACACTTCCTGGTTGTTGACAATTTCCTGCCTCCAACACAGAGGTCTTTCTTCTCTGCTTTTTTCTGACATGCCCAGAGCTAGCACAGGGTTGCAACCTAGAAGTCAATACAGCAAATACACAGAGGAGGTGTAACACTCCAGTGGCCAGCTCTCAACCAGTGTGTGTGTGTGCAGAGAGAAAGGAGGTGGGGGTGGTGGAAACATTATTTTGAGTGTCTGTGATCTAAACTTCACTTAAAAATCCATTCTGAAAACTGGTCTCTGCAAAACTGCAAGAGCAATTAGTTAATAATGGTGTTCCTTCTAAGAAAAGAATAACTTCCCTGTGGCTCACAAGGCCATCTTGGGTTGTAATCCTTTTTATGGGAGAACCTCTAAAATATTACATATGCTCCTACTTAGCAACTCCTTCCAACTTATATCTACACGGAAAACACACTGCTGTACTCTGCCCTGGGCCTCGGAATGGCCTTTGCCCCAAAGCAATAAAACCTGACAAAGGCAGATAAATGTGTTTTTCCATGAACCAAATTATCACCTGATATTGATTGAGTACAAGGAGAGCTATGATGTTTGCAGTCTGGATAACCAGTAAAATAACGTTAAATAGAATTTTTATTTCTAAACAAAGATATTTATGGAAAATACACACTTAAAAACAAAACAATAAAAAATAGTTGCCTATCAAAATAAAAAGAAAGTTGCTGGCTTTTTAAATTTATGTATTTGACATGGTGTTTTAGTTGGTTTAAATATAAATACATATATAAGTGGATAACAGCACATTTAGCATCCTTAATGACTATTTGAATATTCTATTTTCTTCTAATAGAAAAATGCAATCTGAATTTCATTCTTAAATGGTTGTATTTCATAACCATATTTTCCCTCTTTCAGTTTTGAGCACGTTAATTTTTATTTCTCATCATCATATTTATGCAATATTAGGAAGGCAAAAGCAGTTACATTCCTAATGGAAATGGCTCACAAATTTGCATTACAATTTGTAGTGTCCCATGCATCTCCAAGATAAAAGATTCTTCCAGGGGTCATGTTTTCAGCCTTTTGGGGGAAGTTCTGGATTCAAGGAGAGTCTGAAAAATAATATTATTTCTTTCTTTTTAGCTCTCAGGACACCTATATTTAATTAATGAAAACCAAGGGTGCTTTTATTATAATTTCATTTAGGCTTATCATAAACAGATGCAAATTATTGCATTTACTGTAATAATAATTGTGGTGTTCCCCCCCCCCTGAGTAAATATATGAGAACTTAATGCCACATAGGTTTTTAAAAATTAAATTAATTGGGGTGACATTGGTCAAAATGAACATACAGGCATCAAGTGTGAGTTTCCATGTTATAAGATCTAGATATTGCACCATGTGACCACCACCCAAAGTCAAAAATCTGTCACCAAATATTAGGACTCCATTCTCTCTACCCCATTCCCTCTGGCAACTACTACACTGCTATTTGTGTTTATGAGTTTCAGTTTTATATCCTACATATGAATGAAGTCAGATGGTTCTTAGCCTTTTCTGACTGACTGACTTCACTTAGCATAATATTCTCAAGGTCTAAACTTATGGACTTTGGCCACATACTTTTTGAAGCAAGTTTTTCAGTTTTTAATGGATAATTTTGAAATCATTTATAAGTATTTTAAAACAGCATCTTTAATTTTAAAATACAGCAAAGGTACCATTAGAAATAACAATAATTTGAGGGCTCTTTTTAATACAGAAAAGTAAAAAGAGAAAAATACAAATGACTCAATATCTCACTACTCAGATAAACCCTGTTAACATATGTAATTGTTAAATCAAACAGTATTTAAAAGTAGATAATCCAAATCCTCTTATTCCTAATAGTCCTTCTTTATAAAGATAACCGCTATTAAAATTTATTTCAAATACTACTTCTCCTCAAGTCACCCTAATGTATCTGCTTATCCATTCTTCACTCCATCCATCAGCCTGCCCATCCTTTAAAAAGATGGAAATAAACTAAAATAATGTTGGAAATAAACTGGATAAGGTTGCTTCACATTTAACGAATTAATTAAATATGAGGCAATGTTATCCAGTCTTTCATGCTTAACATATCTGGAACATTTTCCACATCAGAATCAATTTGCCTTATTTTTTTATAGTTTGCATAGAATTTCAATATTTAGAAAATATGTACTTTTTGATTTTTGAACTTACTGTCAGAAAATGGGCTTGACTCAATTTAATGAAAAGCCCCTCTGGGTAAATATTTTAGAGAGTGGAAAGTCAAAACATCTTATAAATATTTCTGTTGCTTTCTATCAACCGCCTGCATTCATGTGGTCCAAGGATGCCACAGAATCGACTACAACATTCATTTAGGAAATGTCATTTAGGGAAAGTATTATCTGAAAAAGACCAGCCCTCAAATCCTCTCAAAGCACAGTACAAAGCAATACATCTGTCCTCCCAGAAACCATTCTTCTAAAAAAAAAAAACAAAAAAAACAAAAAAAACAAAACAATAGGGAGCCCCAAGAGGTTGTCTGAACAGGGGACATGGTCTCCCTGCAGAAATGGTAAGTGTAGAGTGATGGTGTTATGTCTATCGTACACATTCTGTAGACAGCACCAGTTATTGCTGAAATCTCCTGGATGCTTGGATAGATAAGCAGAACAAGGATTCTGTTTCAGGTGAGATCATGGAACAGATGACAGGGGCCACGGTTCCTCAGTAAACCTTATCTGCTTGTCCTGTCAACCCACCCTTAGCTTTGACTTCATATTACATCTCTTCAAGTGAACTCACTGTCAACTCTGAACTTTCCCCAGGCAGGGGAAAAGGCTGCATGCTCCTTAACAATGACAGGTGTTCTTTTTTTATGACCTTTGAGAATAAGTGAGAATTCAGCACAAACATTTATTTTTTACTCTTTACTACAACGTATTAGATTTTTAAGAGATTTAAAAAAAATTAAAACAACAATGCTTCTTTTTATAAAGGCTTTCAAGGGTGATCATTTACAATGTAAAACATAAATGAGAGAAGACTGGTAAAGATGCTTCAAATTAATTAAAACATAAGGGCTGACCATCTCTTTAATAGGCATTTAATATGAAATCAAATGGGCGATTCCATTCATATATATTAGCCATGACAGGTCAAATATGAAGATCAATAGACATCGGGTAGCTATGATTACCATTATGTGTGTAGCTTATGGCTGGGGCAGATTTTAGAGCTAAACGATCCATCCATGTGTGACTTAAACTTGCAGCCTCTGCTTTCTTAGAAATTGCCTATAATCAACTGAGCTTCTCAGTGATGGCTGTTCCGAGGGTCTCACAGGTACATTACTTTTCTTATTTTAGCGGTTGTATTGCCCCATTGCCTCTTTTGGTAATGCTTACAATAGTCAGTGGACCCCCAGTGGGTGCCTGAAACTGCAGATAGTACCAAAGCTTGTATGTGCTATGTGATTTTTTTCTATACATCCATACCCATGATAAAGGGTAAATTAGGCACAGTAAGAGAATAACAACAATAACTCATAATAAAATAGAACAACTATAACAATATATGACAATAAAAGTTATGTCAATGTGGTGTTTTTCTTTCCCTATCAAAATATGCGATGACCCAGATGGCTACTGATTGACCATGAGCATGTAGTGTTTACAGCATTGATACACTGGGCAAGGGATAATTCAGGTCCAGGGGAGATAGAGCAAGCCAGCATGAGGTTTTATCACACTCCTCAAAACAGCACATAATTGAAAATGTGTGAATTATTTATTTCTGGAATTTTTCATGTTGACTATGGGTAACTGAAACCAGGGATAAGAGGCACCATTTCAAGGCAGGTATTCATTTCAACAAAAAGCTGTAGGCATTATTTTCTAACAAATGCTATGGATTCTGGTTCACTGAGCCTACTGCAACCCCAGCCTCTACTCTAGTTTTTATCTTTAGAAGTATAAAGTTCAACCCTGGGCCTTCTGGTCTCAATTCCCATTGAAGTCCAGTCTTCTAGAAGAAATTAGGATAATGAATCCCTAAGAGTTTTAAAATGGATTCATTTCAATTTCTTCTGAAAGCTGAGAATTAATAGAGACAACTTTGGCCAGTAAGAAGTAAGAGTTTGGCCAAACTTCTCCCCAATGGAAGAAATAGTCAAGGCTATTAAGAGGTAAGGATTCAAATTATGTTAATAAAGGATTTGTACCATTGTGCCTTAGAATCTGGCACAAACATCCAGTTATTACTCCAAATGCTGAAAAATGCAAGTGATCTCAAAAAGAAATTTCAGTACCTCAGAACATTTCAAGCCTCTTTCTTAGTGCATATTCTCTCTCCCCTCCCCTCCCCTCCCCTCCCCTCCCCTCCCCTCCCCTCTCCCCTCCCTCTCCTCCCCTCCCCTCCCCTCCCCTCCCCTCTCCTCCCCTCCCCTCACCTCCCCTCTCCTCTCCTCTCCTCTCCTCTCCTCTCCTCTCCTCTCCTCTCCTCTCCTCTCTCCCATCTTTCTTCTTTCTGTGACTCTGAATGAGCCAAACAGTATCCCCAAGAGACCTGAGAATTCACTTTTATGCTCATAAAGCAAGCTGTCACTACCTGCCTACAGTCCCATCTACATAGGCATCTAAGGCATCTAAACAAGAGATCAACCAAAGGACTTGTTTGCATGCATATAAGCATAAACAATGGATGCAACGCACTGCGGGGGGTGGGGAGTGAGGGCATGTGCATGTGGGGTGGGGGTGTTGGGGAGGCTGAGGAAAGGTCAATGGGGGGAAAGAAGACATATGCTCTACTATTTGTAATATTGTAAATAAAATTTAATAAAATAAAATAAAATAAACAAGCAATACACTGCATGTGTGCGCCACCTACCTAATATCCACATTCCTCTTCTTTCATATGAAAGAAAACCTGAGCAAGGAGCACAGATACTGAAATGCATTTCCTAGTCTCCCTTTCTGGTAGCAGTGTAAGAGAAAGTAATTCATAGGGGTTCCAGGAAAGCCCTTCAAGGATGCTTGCTGATCAACTAACGGATCATTGATTTTTATCTTCACTCTCTTCCCTTGCTACTTTCTCTTCCTGCCTGGGACACAGAGGTTACTGATGGAATGTCAGCAAGTGTCGTGGACTACAAGACACACAGAAGATGGAAAACAGACATCAACAGAGAAAGGTGATGAAAGGAGCCTAAGTTCCAAATGATTGTGAATCTCCCATATCACCCTGGACCTGCCTCTTTCTCAACTTTTATTGCCTGCGATTATATATATATATATCCCTGCATTCAGTTTAAGTCACAGTAATTTTAGGTTTCTGTTACTACAGCCTATTGATACAGTATGTATGCCAGCATCATGGTTTGGAGAAGGCACGGTGGGAAGACATGTGAGGGGACACCAATTTAAAGAGGATGGCCAGTAAAGCTCACCCTCAGTCCTCCATCTGGACTCCAAGTCCCAGGAGGTCACTGTCCCTCTCCTCTCCTTTTGAACTGTGACTTTGAATTCATTTAAACACAGTGGGGCATTTCCTCTTGTTCAGATCTCATGAAAGGCTCATTTCCCTGCTCATTTAAATGTGACTCAATGCACAGAAGCATGCAAAAGACCTAAATGTGCATGCATGTGTGTGTGTGTGTGTGTGTGTGTGTGTGTGTGTGGTGGAGGTGGGGGATCAGGAAGGAGAGATGGACAGGTTAAGTGCAAACAAGTTTTTTTTCCCTGTAGCAGTGTCTTCTCAGCCTGCTAAAATGATCTCTTAGAATCAAAGAGTGTGTGTGTGTGTGTGTAAAAGAGAGAAACAATCTGTTTCTAATAGCGTGTTGCCACACAGAAGTTAACTGAAATTATGAAAAGGTAACCTAATAGGCACTGTATTTTTTAAAAAAAGAAATTACTGTCATTCCATTGAGTTTTCTTTCTTCTCAGGGAAGAATGTTAGAGCATCCCTGCCCCCAGGCCCTGTTTTCTCATTTGTAATGATATACTATATGTAAAGTCATATTACCGGCACTTGCAATTTCCGAATTGCTTGATGCCTGATGTCACAAAATTATAAGTAAGAGAGACTGTTACACCTACTGCTCCAAGGCATGGGGAGTATTATTTCAGCAACAATGAAAGCACATAATAAAGGACTTTAATGTTAATGACGGCTTGAATGCAAGCTGTTAGAAAAATTGAGTGTGTGTTTTTCCTAATCAGGTACCCGAATCAGGTGCCCCCTAAAAACAGCAGCCCCTTCCAGACCACCTCGGATTTAAATGATTCATTTTAATTCAACAAGCGTTTAGCAAATACCCATTTCATCTGAAACCTTGCAGAGAGGGCCACAGTAATTGAACAGCAACCCCTGCCCCCAGGAGTTCACAATATAGTGGAAAAGAGATGCCCATTCCCATGGCTGATGCAAGGCCCGCTTTGAGAAATGCTAAACTGAGGCTGCCACAGAGTGCCAACAGACCCAAGGCAGGGCTGGGTAAAGCATCTTGGAGCGTGGGGCTTTGGAACAGGACTTCAGGGGCATATAATACATACTTTCTCCAAAAGGACCCAACCTTCAGCCAACTCAAAGGTGAGAACTCTTGGCTGTGTTAAGGGGTGAGAAATCAGGCAGCTGAGACTAGAATACAACAGAGCAAAGAAAATAGAGGCTGTGGAGCTAGCAGGGAGGGAACACCAGTAAAAATTGATGTCTGATGGGATATAGGATTGAGGGGGAAACACCTAGCCCGTGTGAAGTGATTGAAATATCTGTGTTTTCTCCTCATTAGCCCACTCACATCCCTTTGTCCCAACCACTTCAGTACCCCTAGGCTTGACTGTCAGCACCTGCCTCTTATTTATTTAATATTTGCTTACCAGCTTGCTTTCTTTGGTTTCTAGAGCCTGCTTTTGCCCTGGCACATGGGAGACAGCAGATACTAAGGAGCACACATCCAGAGGGAACTCTTCCTAAGAGATGACTGATAGGAGTCTGTGTATAACAGCTAAGCTCCTAGGCCCTGGGTGGATAAGAGTAATAAGATAAAGTTATATATCTTAAGGAGGCTACCAAGGCACTTCCAGAATTCCCTGGTTGGTTGAAGCTCCAATTGCTTAATCACACACCTTTGTTAGCTACTTTTTCTTCTTTATCTCACTTTGCTACTGCCCTACTGCCCCACCTTGCCAATACACTACATATCTTCATACCCTTGAAGTGTAAGGTCCTGCATCTGGAGAAGCCCAACTGAGGGTAACCAGTAGGGGTCATGAGCCCCTGGGAAGTACTATTTCATCAGGAATCACCAAGGTTTTCCTTCAAAACTGCAGTGTAAGTAGAGCAAAGAGCAGCCTCTGAGCAGAGTAAGCTATGCCGAGTGGAGATGGCCAAATATGAGGCACAACAGAACAAGAGATGTTTACAACCAGTTTTAGGGCAAAAGTAGCATTTAGTCACATGACTGCACACACACACATGGACATTTAGGTCTTTTGCAGTTTCGTGGAGTAAAAGCTGTACGATAATCCTGAGAGGAAGGCAGTAACTGAACAGGGTTCTGCTGAATAAACACAACTGCCTTCTTGCTTTGCCTTCATCTGCTATTTGCTACTTCTTTATTGTTCACACAGATTGTTAAGATTTAAAAAGAGGCTTCAGGAACATACCAGTGTAAGAATATCATCCCTCAAATTGTTACTCACTGTTATAAGCAAAATTGCATGGAAAAGTAGTAGTGTTTGAGTTGTTAACACTCTGAAATTAGTGCTTTGAGGACAAGAAGGAAACATTTAGAAGAAGTTTCCTCTGAGAAGCCTTCCTTGACTACCTTGGCTCTCAGCAATTTCCCTTGCTTCTGAGATGTTAAAAGCATTCAGAGTCTCAATGGTTCATCGGACTCTTAGTCCTCCTATATAGATTGCACTGCTGTGTCCTGTCTTTTAAACTAGACTAGCATTCTCATGTAAGTCTCATGGCTTGTACTGAATGACCCAGACTCTAGCATGTTGGTTTCCCCAAACAGAAGACGCTGGGATGGAGACTGGAGTAATGAGATGTATTAGGGGGTGTTTGCGAGATTAGCAACTATGGTGGAAATAGGGGGAGCAAGGCTCAGTGTAGAAAAAAGCTGGCTGTGATGTCTCAACTGGTCCCACAGGGAGCTCTGAAACTGGGACACTCAGTTTCACAAATGGGGTGAAGGAGCTGGCATGGATCAGACATTGGATGTGGGCATCCACTAAAATGGTATATGACATGTTTTGGGTGATGTCAATATTCTTGTAAGCATTTTAGAAAATCGTAATAATGTATTTTGGTTGTGAAATTGAAGAACCTTGTTGAGAATGTTATATCTATGATTAACAAATTCAGTAAAGATAGCAAACACTAACTTAAACTGGCTAGCTATATGAGTTTTGTCATTGTTTTCTAGAAAGATGATTAAAACCTTAGGGAACAACCCTCTGAAGTTCATTCTTTGCATCACAGTATTTTTAACATAATAATTATTCAATAATTATTCACTGATGATCATTATGATTGTACTGAAAGCAATACTAAGAAGCAAGTTATTTTAGTCCACCACAACAAAGTCTTAAACACACAGTAATTATTTTTCTTTTCAAGAGATATAAAATAAAATAAAAATAAAATAAATTTACTAAGAGATATTATTTTGAGTGCTAGGATTTAGGACAAGAAAACATATTGCTATCCCTGCTATACATTATCTTCTCTGAAAAACAAAAGTTTTAACTAAGTCTGCCTTTTAGGTTCCATTATCAAAAAGCCTTTTCATATTCGTCCTCATTCATACAATTCCAGTGCCGACATTTTTGTCATTATGTATATTTATCGTTATTTTATTTCACATGCATTTATGTGTTTTGTACAAAACTTTGTATAAATAGTTAAATCAGTATTTCAAAATTATAAAACCTTTCCATTGCCACAAAAACCCTAACTGAAGGTCCTTGTTTTCTAAGGCTTTTGCTAAGAATTCCAATCACTCCATATACATACTTTTTGCAACACTATGTTTTATGGTTTTGTAGCTTGTAGCACACTAGGAAGAAGAAAGGCAATCAAATGGATTCAAACATGAGAAAAAAATAACATCAAGGTAGGAGATCTGAAAACAAATAAAAACAGACCTAGAAATGATCTACTACATTGTCTAGCTGTGGGTTTTTCAAGTGATGTCCTTGGGTTGCCTGTCTAAATATATATATAGGAATGTCTATAGAATATTTTAGAAAGATTTCCACTAAAAGTTACCTTTTTAAAACTTTGGTACTTCAGTCAATAAAATTCAGTTCTTTGGGAAAAAAAAGTTTTATAATGGTGCTAGATTTTGTGAAAAATAGAAAATTCCAGTCATCTGAATAGATTTGCACTGACTAATATCACCCTCATACTTCCCTATGTAATCAATCACACATTTGTTCCTTCATTGGCAATTACATTATTAATCAAAGTTTCTTGAAATTTTCTCTTTTTCCCTTATAGATAAAATGGTCAATATGAGTATGTAACAACAAAAAAGGTCACCCATTTCAAGAGCAGAGTACTGTGCCACCCTTAAGAAGGTCCTGATCATGCATCCTAATTGGACAATTTTCTTGTGTATGACACTGAGACAATAGCCCAATGCTGTGAGCCTCAATTTATCCATGTGTAAAAGTGGATAACGGTGTCTATCTCATAGTATTAAGATGAGAACTAAAAGAGAGAATCTAACTGCTTAATGGGATTTGCCCACATCAAAGAATCAAACTGCTTATGCTATTACCTTTATTATATTTATTAAAATATTTGACATGCATCGAAGTGTAGACACTAATAACCTAGTAAATATTGACTGGTAATTACTTGAAATATTATTAACTTCTAAAATAAAATATTCAGAGCAAATGAAAATAAGGGGCCTACTAATATATCAAGAATATAAATTAATAAAAAAACTATTATTTGTCAACCTATTAAACATTCTATCTGTTAAGGAGAATTTGGCGAATAGAACTTTATTTTTATCATACTGATGAGCAATTTATACTTATAGCAAATAAGAAAAATGGGTTATGATGTATGATACATGTAAAGTTCCAAGTCAAATTCTACTTGGAATAACAGAGAGCTGTAAGGCCATGTAACCTGCGGGTTAGATGCCTTGTGCTGTTAACCTGCTGTGACTGACAGGTTAGAGGACAGGGACAATAACAAAAATCCCCAAACCCCTTTACAGTTTCTCAATAGAAGTCAGAAAAAAATGCAAATGTGATCTTATCACGGGAGTGCATAGTCACATGAAGGCCAAGACAGGCATTGCAGTTACCTTTTGGAAAATGCAATGTGTCTTTGAAGGAAAAAAAAAAAAATCTAAATTTTTACTCACAAGGAAGGCATTAAGAATGGGAAATGAGAAAACCATTTAGGGAGAGGAGCACACTGCCATGCACAGGCTGTGCACAGCAGATTGTTTTCACCTGCATGCTGAGCCCGAAATGAAGACATCTGATGATGACTTTTGGTAGAACAAACTTGACCATTTTTTCCCCACCCACAATCTTGTCCAATCCAGTGCTGACTCTTGGGTATTTCTAGTCAATGCTGGAAATGGAGCCTGTTCTGAGTGACTTAATTAACTAGTTCTGTTTTGCTTACTTTTTCTCATCTGTAAGATTATAATATAATACTAAAACTGAAAAAACAAAAACCCCATCAAATTCCATGTTATAGAGAAAAGAGTTCTGTACTGTGAATTGCGAGATTTTCATTTAATTCCTCCCTTAATTGGCATTCTTGGATTTGACATATTTGAGCTTCAATCATTAATTTAAGGGCTTGAATCACATAATCACAGAAGTACATTCTGTCATACAAGTCTGTCATTCATGAGCCCACTCTAGATATCACAAGAAATTGAATCACTTTCCTCATCTGGGCCACCAGTCCCTATATATCTTAAGCCCCAACTTCAGAATAAAGCTAAGTGAAGCAGCCAAGAAAACATACCCTCAGGTCACTTTACCTATATTATGAGAAACAATATAAGGTAATGGCTGTGATGTGATTCCAACTGGGCCAATAGCACTGTAGGCACTAATATAACTCCCCACACTACCATAAATTCTACACTTTGCCACCCTGTCTGAATGCTTCCTTAATTCATTTTGGAAATGGGATGGATAGATTGTCTTAGTGAAGGCCTATGGACAGCTTAAGGACTCAGTTTATAGATAAGGCCACTAGGGGAGGGGGGAATGGGAAATTAAAACATAAAGGAACAGAAATGGATACAGACAGGGATATAGGAGGACACCAAAGACAGTTGCTCAGGCTTAGCTGTCCTTGCTAAGATAGTAGAAAGTGGAAGAGCTACCTCATATTTAGCAACTTTCTCCAAAGACAGTGAAATGATGGAGATGTGAAGAGCATTTGTAAAATCTATCAGACAATTTAAAAAATAGTTTTCCTATTGTTTACTGCCAAAATGTACAACTACTTCCTTTTGATGTCTCTCTGGCAACATGAGGCAGTAAATAATTATAATATGGATTTGAAAATAGCTATGTCATTTGCAAACTTTGGGAACTTGGACAAGTTACTTAGCATCTCTGAGACTGATCTGTGGGGGGAAATGGTGAAAATACACAACTGGAGGGGTGTGTGGTGGAAGGAGGAAAAGCATAGGACCTCGAGCTTCATTGATACTCAATTCATTATTGAGACTTTTACTTGATCTAGCTGGCTTATAGTTTTTAGCATGACTTTCCCTAAAACACAGAGGCTTGGGAATGGCTTCAATTAACACACGATATCATATTTACAACCTATTTTTCTCCCCACTGCTGAAATTGAAGGCCACTTGATAAGTCAAAACCCCTCTTGTTCGAGGAGGATGTCAGCATGAAAACTGACACCTTCCTTACACAAGCTGTCAGACTCTCTTCTACAATTTCAAACAAATTTCTCTTCTTCACCTTTTAATGTTTAGACAGCATATTACTAAATTTCATGCCTGGATCTACTAGTTACCTAATAAGTAAGTTTTTTTTCTTTTTTGCTCTCTGGCACCAATCTAGTCCATATTGGTATTATCTAATATGCCACCTCATAAATGTGAATTTGGCTGCTTTCAAATTCGTTTCAGTTTCCAAGAAAACATTCGAAAGAGAAATCCACAGCTGTTAAGGACTCCATCAAAATATAGTAAGCCATAAAACAGAAGCATAAATGCATGGTTCTGACAGCTCTCCAACCTCACACACATCAGAGGGCATGCCCTGCTCTCTGCCAGGTATCTGGGATCTGCTACCCACAAGGACCAGCTATAATATAGCTGCATTCTGCTTAGCTGACTGCTTCAAACATAATCACAATGCAAGGAGAATAAGTCTTAGTAAGCCATAATTATTCAAAACAATTTGGCATACTGTGGGTGGGACTGTAAATTGATACATGTTATTTAAATATATATTTGTTTCAGAGAAGCAGGGAAAGGGAGAGAGAGAAATAGAAACATCAGTGATGAGACAGAATCATTGATCAGCTGCCTCCTGCCTACCCCACACTGGGAAAGGAGGTGACTGGGAATTGAACCATGACCTTCTGGTTTGCAGGTTGACACTCAATCTCTGAGCCTCACTGACTGGGCTTAATATATGCTCTTTTGAAAGATGCTAAGCATATTCACACCCTATGACCTAGCAAATTCAAACTTAGATAAATATCCAGCAGGAGTGTACCTATTTATGCACTGAAAGTTATATAAAATAATATATTATTTTTATTAAGAATGTCCTCAAACTGGAAGTACCCAAATGTGCATCAGTAGGAAAATGGATAAACTGTGACATATTCACACAGAATATTAAATAATTTTTAAAGAGAAAAATATGAATGAAACTCATAGACTTAATGTTGTTTGAAAAAAACTCTGAAATATAGGCATGTATAAATTATATGGCTCTAATATTATAAAATTTAAAAACCAGCAAAACTAATCTATTAGCACTCAGAATACACTTCCTTGGGAGAGGGGGTGCAGTTGACTAAGGAAATGTTCTATTTCTTGTTTGGGTACTGATTACAAAATTGCTCATCAAACTCTATTCCTGATATATGCATAGATGTATTACACTTGATAAAATGTTCTTAAAAACTGAAAATGATTTTAAAAATGTACACTTTTCTCTTAAAAGATCTTTAAAAAAGCAAGAAAAATTTGTGTCAAATGGTAGAGAGAAATCTAATGGGTCAGCATGATACCAAGTTCAATCAGAGGTTCTCCAATAGACTGAAGGTTTGTACCTCACCACCCTGAAATTCATATGTTGAACCCTAATTCCCAATGTTCTGGTATTTGGATGTGGGACCTTTGGAAGGTCACATGGATGGACCCCTCAGAAATGAGATAAGTGAGTGCTCTTATAAAAGAGATCCCTCAGAGTGCCCTTGTCCTTCCACCATATGAGGACACAGTGAGAAGACATCTGTCTATGAACCAGGAAGTGGGCCCTTGCCAGACACCAAATTTGCTGGTACCTTTATCTTAGATTTCTGAGCCTCCATGACTGGGAAAAATAAATTTCCATAGTTTTTCATCCAGTCTGTGATTTTTAAAAAATTATATTAGTCCAGCCGAAGCCGGTTTGGCTCAGTGGTAGAGAGTTGGTCTGCGGATTGAAAGGTCCCAGGTTCGATTCCGGTCAGGGGCATGTACGTTGGTTGCAGGCACATCCCCCGTTGGGGGTGTGCAAGAGGCAGCTGGTCGATGTTTCTCTCTCATCGACATTTCTAGCTCTCTATCTCTCTCCCTTCCTCTCTGTAAAAAATCAATAAAATATATTTTAAAAAATTATATTAGTCCAAATTGACTAAGAGAAATCTATCACTATATTTAAAGACCACTGGACCAATATATGTGTCATACATGGCTGCAAATGGTATTACTATTTTTATCTCTGTTATGGGCCAGACACTGTATTGAGACTTCATAAACATGATCTTATTCATCCTTATCTACAACTATAATTTCCATTTTACATGTGTGTAAATTAAGACTTGAACATGTTAAACAACTTATCTCAAGCTGTTAGAAAACCCCAGGGGTGGATGACCACTCACACTGGAATCTATGGTACTCTTGCGTCTACACTGCATGTTTATGTGACCCTACTTTTTCGGCTCCAGGAAGTCCCTTTCCACTGTTGTCTGAGATGACAATGGCTTTCTCCTCTGGCTTTTCATTTTACTCTGTGGGTTCAGGTTCATTCAGCCCGTGTTCTTTAGTCAGTTGTGAAATACTGACTGGTAAGCAGCCATGGCCACATCTGGCTCTCCTCTCTCCCACACACATGTGGTTCAGTTCCACAGTCCAACATCAAGGCTGCCAGACTGGCTGGACTCCAAGGACTCATTGTGACTACAATTTGGCTATTGGAATTATCAACATGATCACAGAAGCAACCCAATCTCCAGCTGGCTTTTAGAATTTTCAGAGGTTGGTATGAGGGCACATATTTTCTGAATTCCCAGAGAAGTCCATTTTATTTTCTTATGGAGATGTACTCAACATCAGCAAATTGGTGGAGAGTTTTTTGCAATGAGAAGAAAGAGTGTGATTACTCTGCTTACATTAATGGTCTTTAGAGATAGACAATCTCTATTCAAATCCCAGTTAAGCCATTTACAAAGCCCCAGCTTCTTTATCTAATAAATGTGAAAAATACCTTTATCAGAGAGTTATTATAAAGATAAATGGGTACTGTAGGAAAAGCACTTAGTTCAATCTCTGTCGTGTATTATGCTTTTTTTTTTTAATAAGGGGTGAATCCACACACAATTTATTAACATGCTATATAGTAACATCATGCTTTATATGACATATATTTATACACATATACCCTCACAGAATCAAAGGTTTGTGACTGCTTAGTCTTCTTAATAACTGCAATAATATAACTTAGTTTCGAGAGAGATTGGACATTGGTTATTTTTTAAAATATTTGAAAATTAAAGATAAATATAATCATGAACAGCAGTATAATATATAACCTGTTAAGCAGCAAAATAGGTTTTTGAGATTTTTAATATATTTTATTGATTTCAGAGAGGGAAGGAACAGAAGATAGAGATAGAAACATCAATGATGAGAGAGAATCATTGACTGACTGCCTCCTGTAGGACTGCCACTGGGGATCAAGCCCACAACCTGGGCATGTACCCTGACTGGGAATTGAACCTTGACTTTCTGGTTCATAGGTCAATGCTCAATCACTGAGCCATGCCCAGCCAGGATCAAAATAGATTTTAAAGAAATGAATGTCTGAGTTCTGAGAATTCAAAAAGTGTTAAATCTATCTAGCAACATATATTGTTAATCAAATGGCAACTTTCACCATATGTGCAGATTGACCTGCATACTATGTTACTCATTTAGAAAACACTTTGAAATTAATAAATTCTTAACTAATAACAGTCGAAGTCTACAGGTAATAATGGCTTTTAAATCTATTGTCTTCCCTTCTCTTTAAAGACTACAGGAGTTCTGCAGCCTTCCTTTATATTTTATGTGACCTCCCACAGAACCGAGAAGAAAGCATTCACATAGAAATTAGCCACAGCCACAGCTATTCTCAAGAAGCTAATTCACAGAAGAATTAAAAACTGTTCCCTTATACATTGGTGTTTAATGATTTTATTTCCTCATTACAGTTCTCTTGCCCCAAGAGAAAATAATTAGACCTTAAACCTGGCAATTTAAAAGCAGATATCCTGAACTCTGACACTTCTAGAAAACCAATAGAGTGTTAAGGCATATCATCATCCTGTTTGGCAAATTTCTAAAAGATTACAGTGCAATGTTAAGAGAGAGGAAAAAATCACTCATTAGCAAGTATGACCTAAGAGTGTAGGTTCCTAAAAAGCATATGCATATAAGAGCTGATGCTTTTTAATGCTGCTCTATTTCCTTTAAGTTCTGCACTATACTTTATTTTCAAGGCATGTAAAGGTTAAACACTAACTATAACAAACAAAACTATGACCTTGGGTTTAAAACCCAGTAACCAAGTAACTTTATGCTGTAAAGATAACACATATACAATCTATGAAAGTGATATTTATTAGACCCAATGAGACTCATTGGGGAAAGAAACTAAATATACTTCTTTATCAGCAGGTGGTTCTTTGGTTTCTCACTGATGCATACTAAGAAAACAGTGGGATGTCTGGCACAGAAATAAGTATAGCTACAGCACATAAGCACACTTCAATTGATGTACATATTAATAGGGGTGAGACAATACATTTCTATTGTTTACCCACATAATAAGGGAGTTTATTGTGGAAACCCTAGCAAATCAATGCAGGTGCCAAACTTAAATTCACACTTATTGCACAATGAATTCAACTATACATTAGAAGCATTTCAATTTGAGCTTATAACTTTGGTGAGTTGCTCCACAAAACCATATTCATTTGAGGTACATATTGATAAAAGATTTATTTTTTGCTTGAATTGAAACTTTCCTTCTATGGCTAATTGTCTATGCAGCTGATGCAGAGGCCCATGTGGTAAGAAAGTGGGCCTCCTGCTAACAAGCAGTGAGTGAGCCATCATGGAGGAGGACCCCACACCCCACCACACAGTCCTCAGAGGCTGGCAACTCCTGACAAAACTGTGAGAGTTCCTGACTCACACCCTCCCAGCTAAGTCCCTCCTGGATTCCTGACCTGCAGAAACTGTGAGACAGTAAATGCTTATTATTTCAAACCACTAGATTGGAGGGGTAATTTATTGAATAGAATATATAATATAACTAATAAGTCTATCTGATATTCACTTTCTATTCCTATTAAGATAACCCTTCTTTATTAATCCAGTGTCAATCTTTAGTGGCTAAAATATACTTCCTGGTTCTGTGAAAACTATAATTAACCACTTAAGCACAATTGTGACAACAAACTGTGCACATACATTAGTAGAGGATTGCTAGGAACCTTCTGTTCTCCTATCAACATGGTTTCTTCCATCCCCCTGAATGTCAGTGTGATGATAGCTGAGGCTGCCCCACCAGAAAGTGCTGAGCTGCTGAAGTAACATCAGAAAGTGCCTGCCTTTGCACTTGTTATGCAAAGGAAAGAAAAACTGTCTTTTTTTGTTTTGTTTTGTGGTGTTTTTTTTTTAGTTTTTCTGATACCAATAACTTGAATACAACAATTCCTGATAAAAGCTACTTCTCTATTTTATGTTATTTTTGCGAGTTCTGGCATAGCATCTATGTTTTTATTCTCAGAAAATGTTATTCATTCACTGGCATTAAAAGCATTATCAATTTATATCTGTAAATCTTTAGAATCAGATATTTTGCAAATGTTATCTCCAACTACTAGTATATTACTATCAATATTATTAATGAAAAGGAACTAATCAAAGGAGAGAAAATGGAAGTGATTTTAAAAGAAAAAGAAAAATGAAGGGAAAAAGTAGCCGGACCAAAAAAAAAATATATATATATACACACACACACACACATATATATATGTTGGGTCGGCAAGTAAGTAATTGCGGATTTTTTAAAGAAAATCAAAGACAATTTTTTCATGGAACTAAATAACTTTATTCTGTAATGTATTGCCCATTTTGATCAATAACCTTTTGCCATCTTTCAGGCAGCGTCATAATCCCACGTTCAAAAAACTTCTAGTTTTTATTAGCAAAAAACTGAATCAGGTACGATTTGACACCATCATCATTATTGAAATTTTTACCATTCAAGGAGTTTTGTAAAGATCGAAACAAAAAGTAATCAGATGGTGCAAGGTCAGGACTATATGGTGGATGTGGCAAAACATCCCAACCAAGCTCCATTAATTTTTGCCGAGTGACCAAAGATGTGTGTGGCCTTGCATTGTCATGATGGAATACAACACCTTTTCGATTTGTCAATTCGGGCCGCTTTTCTTCAACTGCATTGTTTAATTTCGTTAGTTGTTCAATGTAGACATCAGAATTGATCGTTCGGTTGGGTGGTAAGAGTTCAAAGTAGACAATTCCTTTGTAATCCCACCAAACTGATAACAAAACCTTCTTTTGATGAATATCAGCTTTTGATGTTTGAGTTGGTTCACCTGGCCTGCTCCACGATCTTTTCCACTTGATATTGTTGTAAACAACCCATTTTTCATCGCCAGTTATCAGTCGTTTTAAAAATGGATCATTTTCATTACGTTTCTTTAGCAAATCGCAGCTGCTAATGCGTTGCGTTAACTGTGATTCTTTAATTTCGTGAGGAACCCATGTATCGAGTTTTAAAACACAGCCAAGTTGTTTTAAGTGATTTTCAATGCATGTATGTGATACATGAAGCTTCTCTGCAATCTCACGTGTTGTACTGTGACAGTCCAAATTGATTATTGCTTTGATTAGGGCGTCATCAACTTCAACTTGACGACCAGAGCGTTTTTCATCTTTGAGTGAAAAATCACCAGAACGAAATTTGGCTAACCAATTTTGACACTGCCGTTCTTTTAAGGCTTCGTCACCATAAACAGCACATAACTTTTTATGAGCTTGCGATGCGTTTTTCCCTTTGAGGAAATAAAAAAGCAAAATATGACGAAAATGTTCCTTTTGATTTTCCATTTTTCAACGAACGCCAAACGAAAACTACAAAACAGATCAAAAAACTTTTTTTACTGATTAACAGCTGAATAGCCAACTATCAAATAACAAAATGTGTTTTACATTTGTACTACGTCTGCAAACCTAAAAATTCAACTGAAGCCATATATGTGTGAAACCCGCAATTACTTACTTTTCCCTCTTTTCTGTATATACACACATACATACAGAAAAGAGGGAAAAGAGGGAAAGATAAAGAAAAAATATATATAGTTAAAGCCTATGGAAAGAAGTTAGTGTGACAATCATAAAAACATTTTTTATCCATCCTATATAATAAAAGGCTAATATGCAAATAGACCAAAATAACCGAACAACCAGTCGCTATGACATGTGCTGACTACCAGGTGGACGTGTGTGGGACATGGTGGGCTTTTGGCCATGGCAGGGTGGTGGAGCATGTGAGTGGGGGCACCAGACCAAGGCAGGGTGCGGTTTGCTGTCATTGGGGCAATGCTCTGGTGGTTACTGAAAATTCTTTGCTCCTGCACGCTGCAGTCCTGCCTGGCACTGAGCCTGCTGCTGGCACCAGTCCTGCTTGTACCCGCTACCAGCGCCAGAGCCGCTGCTTGCACCTGCTACCAGTGTCAGGCTCCAGCCCCAATCACTCTGTGCTGTTAGCAGGTGCAACCAGGGCTGGAACCATCAGTACATGGAAGTTGCCACAGAGGGAGTGGGGCTGCAGACAGACAGGGACCAGGGTCTGTGGTGGGAGGGGTTGGGCAGAGATGTGGAGGATGGGCCGAGACCCGCCCCTGTGTCTACCACAGCATCCCGGCTCACAGTACCATTCAAGGTGCATTAATTCATGCACTGGGCCCCTATTTAAAGTATAAAGATATATCTTGTCTCTTTCTAAGCTGTCCAATAGTTTTTTAATATTATGTACAATGAGACCTTTATAAGCATTTTCTTTTATTTTAAATTTTTTTAAATATGTTTTATTGATTTTTTACAGAGAGAAGGGAGCGAGATAGTTAGAAAAGTCGATGAGAGAGAAACATCGACCAGCTGCCTCTTGCACACCCACTACTGGGGATGTGCTCGCAACCAACATACCATACATGCCCTTGACCAGAATCGAACCTGGGACTTTTCAGTTCGCAGACCGACGCTCTACCGCTGAGCCAAGCCGGTTTTGGCATGTAAGCATTTTCTTTTCCTATTGTAGTATTTGAACTTGGACATTAAGTAATGAAAGCCTAAACTTGAGATGTTTTTAATAACTGTCTTTTCTGAAAATAAGATGTAAGGTGATAATGAATCAAACCTGTGAAAACATAGAGTGAGTTTGTAAGTTCTAGTTGTTTTTATGGGTTGCATACCAAAAAAGAAAAAAAGCAATTACTTACCCTACTCAGATAAAATGGAGATGAAATAAATTATCCAAATAAGACAAATATTGAATTTAATTAGTGGCACAAATAACCTTTTTTTTACACTTATACAAAATGTATCACAAACATATGATCAAAATTAGAAGACATTTCTAAAGCTCTTTATAAGTCATTTGTGAAAATAAAACTCAATTGTGAAGGTTTTTTCTTCTATTAAAATATTGCCTACTTTATACTTCTAGCAATACAGAATTTGATATGGTACTTGAAGTTTTGTTTCAATTTCAATCTATCTTTGTAAATATTATAGTGTAGCATATATGACACACATCTGCTTGTTTCTGGGGTCAACCTGGTCTACCACACCCATCAACAAAGACTCACTTTCCTGGATTTCAGTTTCTTCTTCTGTAAAATGGAAAACATAACACTACCTTCCTCAGAGAGTAGGTTGACAACTAGGCAAGTAAAGTCATGTAAAGTAGTTAAAATAGGTCTGAAACATGTTCAGCAACCAATGCACTTAATTATTATTTTATGAATATAGACCTAGTAATGAAATGTTTGAAGTGAGCATTGCCTATAATTATTTAACAAAAAGATGGAAAAAATTAAAGTGAAAATGTAGAAACTAGTCAAATAAAAAAATATAAAACCACATAAGATAGTTGAATGTTAGGATAAACACATAAAAAAATAACTAGTTTTTAGACTTATGTTTTAAGGTTTATTTTTTATTTTTTGGTTATTGTTTTGTTTTGTTTTGTTTACAAAAGAGAAATCCTAAAATCAGAATAAACTAATTACAGTCAATTTCCACCACCACCTTCTCCTGTAGTCCCTTTTGGAAGATGTGGATATCATTTAAAATTATTTTCTACACTTTATGAATAACTAAAACATGTCCACTATACACTATTCCAAAATAGCAATACATAGAAAAAATAACTATTACCTACATTTCCACTATTAGAGATAATCACTGTCAATTTGGTGTGTGTCTTTTCAGACCATTTTCTGTGCACTTTTAACAATATAAATAAATAATGTGTATTTTTATATCAAATCAAATCATATTATTCATAATGTTTATAATCTGAGTCTTTTATTTAAAGTTATCTGAAACAAATTTTATGTTAATCAACATAATGTTTATGACATCAATTTCAATGACTAGTTCTTATGAATCTTTCAGAATGTCCTTAGAGCCTTTATTGCATATTTAATTTGCTTCTGAGTTTTTTCTATTATTAACAATGCTGATTGTTCTTATTGCTAATCATTTTGCATATGCTGGAGATAAATTGCAAGAAATAAAAGATGTTTATGCTTTGGACACATGGCATAGTTGCACTCCAAAAAATACTGTACCACATGCTGTTTCTTAGGTGCTTCTAATTGGCCTCTGTGAGTATTAAGGAAAATACCTCAAACCATGCATGCGTGTAAGGTTGCTCTAAAGTGTGGAAAAAAATGTTTTATAGTTACATAGTCAACTAGAACCCAGAATCACTTTGAGCATTTGACTCTGATGCAAACCCAATGGCTTGATGCTGTGTAGTACAGGACCAAAATATAAAAGGGTTAAAATGGAAACATTCTCTGACAGATATTTAAAGAATGATGTATCATTGTTCCAGTTTAAAGCAAGAAAATTGTATGAATAATTCATCCTTCTCCCAACAACAACAAAAAAATATTTTTACACTTTCAAATAGGTGTTAAAATGAGAACTGTTTTGTCAAAAGTATATAAGTGGAGTGTAAATTTCTCTTCCTGCCAAGACAGAAAAGGTTTTACATCACAGCTGGGTGAGGAAATAAGATGGGTGACCAGAAAATATTCTACCCAGAAGAGAAAAGAAGTAAATGGCTTCATTCTCACCCTCACAAGCAATCCTATCTTCCAAGTTCTTATGAATCACTGACTTGGCTATATTTAAGGATGGCATGTTGCAAACATGGACATACAAGGTCAGAGGCCCTCAATTTATATGATGTTTCACATTAAAAAAAAAAAAAAAAAAAAAAAAGCCAAGAAGAAAAAGCATGTTGATGAGGTGTGTCAGCAGGAAAAATGTGGTAGGAGGGAGATTGACAAGATCATAGGGAAGGAGGTTTTCACTCTCTCCTTATACCAAACCTATTTGCCTTCTGCCAACTCCTATATCTCATGAAAGAGAGAAAAAGGAAAGAGAGAGAGAGAGAGAGAGAGAGATTGTTATTTTGATGTTTAGAGTATGAGCTGCTAATTGAGTCACATTTTCTAATGGGTATGGGCACTGTCTTTTAAATTGTACAAACCAACTCTCCTTTATATTTGCAAATTTGAACAGAGTAGAAGGTGCTATTGAAGTCTTGAACTAGACCACTGGATATTAAGGCTGCAGACTGATGTCCCACCCATCGCCATTGCTTGCATCGTACTCTCTTTAGATATTTGTCCTGAATTACAGTTTTAGCTGGGGAAGGCTAAGACATTCCTGAATCCCAGGGTAAATAATATCACACAGGGATGTACAGGCCACGCTCTGTGGGTGAGGTCAACCATTTCCAGGCTTGTCAGTTTTTTTCCTGCTTTAACTGCATACTAGAGTATAAAAAGAAAGAGCAAAAAGAAAGAGCAAAAAGAAGAGAAGAGAAGAGAAGAGAAGAGAAGAGAAGAGAAGAGAAGAGAAGAGAAGAGAAGAGAAGAGAAGAGGAAAGAAAAGAAAAGAAAAGAAAAGAAAAGAAAAGAAAAGAAAAGAAAAGAAAAGAAAAGAAAAGAAAAAGAAAAAGAAAGAAAAGAAAAAAGAAAAGAAAAAGAAAAGGGGAGGGGAGGGGAGGAAAGGGGAGGGGAGGGGAGGGGAGGAGAGATCTAGTAACACCAAATATGTTTTCTCATGTTTAAATACCTTTCTCCCAGGTTCACCCTTATTTGCCTAGTGAGTTTTTGTTAAGACTTTATTTAGAACTAATTTTTAAGTTGCATAAAAGTTGTATGAATAATAATAATAAAAAATGATCTCCCATAGGCCTCTTTCCTACACTTTAATATCCATTTCCAGGATCTCCTGTCTGGTCCCAACCCCATCTTGTGAAGCTCCCTTCTCCTTTTTTCTGTGCTCTGTGATATTTTCTGCTCTCTATTGTAATTGCACTTCCTACACTATCATGTGATTTGTTTAGCTGTCTCTATGTGACTTAATAGGCCAAGTTTCCTGATATCATGAACAATGCATCATCAGAGTCTACTTCTGAGCTTACTTTTAGTAGGCATCCAAATAACATGTGCTTTGTGAGCAAATGCCCAATCCTAAGATAAAGAAATAATAATAATTAAAAAAAAACAAACATCAGGGTAGTCAGGCTTTGTTTAAACAAAAAATGATTTGAGCCCTAGCTGGTTTGGCTCAGTGGATTGAGCCTCATCCTGAGGACTGATGGGTCCCAGGTTCAATTCCACTCAAAGGCACATCCTTGGGTTCTGGCCCAATCCTCAGTAGGGGACATGCAGGAGGCAGTCAATCAATGGTTCTCTTTCATCATTGATGTTTCTTTTTCTCTCCCTCTCCCTACCTCTCAGAAATCAATAAAAATATATTTAAAATTTGATTTGATTTGATTTGTCATCCAATAAATTAAGTCAATAACACTAGCTCTTCCCTATTCCAAAGGAGCTGAGGAAGAAGGATCTATCACTCTGTGAAGAGACACCATGACCTGGCTTCTGGGTGGTTCTTTAAGCCTCTACAGACACTTGAAAGGAGATAAGTTCAAGAGGAGGAGATCCCAATGTGTTACATGATGGCCCAAGAGGAGGACATGCTGGAAGTGCTGTATGGTCTCTGACAGCACAACGGGAGCTGTGAAGGCTGTGGACACCAGGCCGAGCTCACAAAGGTCCTGGGCAGTGAGGTGAGCAGCCTCATCAGCAGGACATAATGTGAACTATCTGAGACCAGATCTGGAGTCACATCCACCAACAGAGACCATATTCAGGGATGCCACACAGATCTACCTGCAATGAGTGGAAAGAGATTTGGGGAAATGTGATGATGATTCACATTGCAGATATTTACCACTTAGAAGACTCCTAAGTATTTGCTGATTTGTCTTCACTGTGGGTAAAACTTCCTTCTAATATGTAAATAGTAGCCTGAATGCTTGTCAATTATAAAGTAAGGATCATCTAAGTTTGCATCTTAGACCCAAGGGCAAATCGTATATTTTCAAAATAAGTTTGTCTATCACTCTATTAAGAGCAAAATTCATTTTAGATTGGTTGCCTTAAAGAAAGCAGTCACAGAAAAAGCAACCAGGAGCAGAACCTAAGTAATATAGAGCAACTGTCAGGATTCAGAACTCTTAAATTTAATCTAGCATAACAATGAACAGAAACATATATCATAATGAGGATCTTGGGAATAAAAAACAAGTTTAGGTAAGAACTGTTTTGGATACAGGGGCAATAAACTTACTGGAAAAAAATAATATTCTGAGTATTCACCAAAAATGGAGCATAGTCACTAGCAGGTAGAGTATGATGCTGGGAATTATATAAGGGATGTGTCACTTTTCTTTTTAACCTCATAAATAGATATCATGACTCAAGTGTAAATAATTACAGCAATAGGAATGAGTTTTTGTTTCCATGACTTTTACCTAAAAATGAAGTCAACGTCTAGCAAACATTTACTGGAATTTACTATCTGAATGATTTTCACAGTTATATAAGACAATTTCCTGTTTTCAAGAACCTAATGTCAGAATCCAAGGCAGAGATCTTTACAATACCAAAATAACTATAAATCAAAGAAAACAAAACAATCTTTCCAATAGAGGCAAACACGAAATTGTATGGGGGAGCAGCTGGGAAAATCAGGATAGATCCCATGGAGAGGGAAGTATCTGAGACAGAACCAGAAACTGTGATTTCAATAGCCTGGGCTGTGAAAGGAGGAGTTGTATTCCAAGAAGAATGTATTATAGTTGACAATCTATAACATTAAGTGATCCAAGACAATGAGAACAGAGAAGATCTGCACAAAGGAGATCTTTGATCATTCCATAACAGTAGTTTTGGCAAAGTTTAATAAATATAGCTCAATTTTGAACAGTGGAGGTTTTAAAATAGTAGTAATAAGGTAACAATTAGGAATTAAGACGTAAGTTTCTAGTTGTTAGTTGTAAGCAAAAGGAGAAGAAAAGTACAAAACATAAAAGGCAAATGTTTGTTTTGAGGGAGGAAGAGCAGGAGACTCAGAACAATGCATCAGACAGAAGGACAGAGTCAATAGGACTGGGAGGACAGAACATTGAGGGAATGAGGACCTGAATGAAATTGAGGCAGAGGGACTAAGGAGTACCGTATTTTCCGGCAGATAAGACGACCCCCTAATATTACAGTTAAAACATAGGTTTAGGCCTATATTCGCTGTATAAGACTACCCCCCACTTCTGAGGCAACACCAGTTCTTTTTTTAATTAAATTTTTAATGAATGACATATGAATGTCTGTATCGATATCCTGATCTGCTAATTATGCCAGTTTTTAATCTTAAGCTTCAACACAGAAAAAGAGGCAATTCTGGGTCACTTTTTTACTATTTTAAGATATAAAATAATATTTCCTATAATTTCTCACTGTAAATTCATATTATTTCTTTTTTTTAAAATGATATTTTATTGATTTTTTACAGAGAGGAAGGTAGAGAGACAGAGAGCCAGAAACGTCGATGAGAGAGAAACATCAACCAGCTGCCTCGCCTCCTGCACATTCCCTACCGGGGATGTGCCCGCAGCCAATGTACATGCCCTTGATCGGAATCGAACCCGGGACCTTTCAGTCCACAGACCAACGCTCTACCACTGAGCCAAACCGGTTTCGGCAAAATTCATATTATTTCTTCTATGCTATGGGTGAAAAAATATTATGGGCTAACCTAAATTCCTAATTCATTTAGATATAGATTGTTCATGAAAATGAATTTTGTGCTTTTAATAATTTATAAGAATACCTTTTTGATACAAGCTTTGTGTATGTGATAAACTCTCTTCATTCAATCTTACATAAATATTCACAAAGATAAAGCATATTATGATATTGTCATACAAATAATGAAATGTAATCCTATATAATAAAGATGCAATATGCAAATTGACGATCACTCCAACACACAAGATGGCCACCATGATGTGGTCAAAGATGTCTGCCCCCATGTGGATACAATATGGCCGCCACAAGATGGCCAGTAGGGGAGGGCAGTTGTGGGTGATCAGGCCTGCAGGAGAGGGCAGTTAAAGGTTACCAGGTCAACAGAGGAGGTCAGTTGGAGGAGATCAGGTCTGCAGGGGAAAACAGTTGGGGGAAATCAAGCCTAGGGGAGGGAAGTTGGGGGCAACCAGGCCCACAAGGAAGAGCAGTTGGGGGGGACCAGGCCTGTAGGGGGGGACAGTTATGGGTGATTAGACCTGCAGGAAGGGCAATTAAGGCCAATCAGCTGGCGGGGGAGCAGTTAGGCATCAATTAGGTTGGCAGGGGAGTGGCTAGAGGGTGATCAAGTTGGCAGGCAGAAGTGGTTAGGGGCACTCAGACACCTGTCTGAGTTGGCAGGCTAGCAGTTGGGAGCCAACAGTCCTGGATTGTGAGAGAGATGTCCAACTGACAGTTTAGGCCTGATTGGACATCCCTTGAGGGATTCCAGACTAGACAGGGTGCAGGCTGGGCTAAGGGAATTTCATGCAACAGGCTTCTGGTATCAAAATATACTAAGACCATTATTTTTTGTTCTAGATTATTTAAAAAATTTTATTTTATTCTTAAAATCTCTCATCAGTTTCCTATGCA
Organism: Pipistrellus hanaki; assembly: GCF_964339955.1. NCBI lineage: Eukaryota > Metazoa > Chordata > Mammalia > Chiroptera > Vespertilionidae > Pipistrellus > Pipistrellus hanaki. Next base: position 22,530,998 of record NC_140508.1, read on the forward strand.
GTTGAAATGTTTAAGAAAATTAACTCTGATATAAGATATAAAAGCATATTAAGAGTTCAAGACCTTCCCAAAATATACTCTTGATATGCCTAATAGCATATCAAAAAGACTTTCTAAATTCTCCTGTTGTTCTAATGACTTGAAAACTATAATGAGCCAGGCAAGCAATCTATACAGTAAATGATGAATTAATAACCCACCTAATTTCAAAAAGGAATTCAAGTCAGCTTAACAGAAAGCACATAATTAAGATATTCTGAATTAAATAGGAACAAGAAAAGAGAAAAGAAGGAATCCAAGATGGAGAGAATATGCTAATTAATAAACATACATGCTATGAAATATTGGAAGTATAAGTGGGCACTCAGATTTGGTTTTTAATGTTTCAGAAGCCACAAGTGATCAATTGCAATAGTCACAGTGTTTACAAAGCAAAACTGACCTAATAGTATTTATCTAAGGAGAAGAACAACTATTTCTGATACTGAAATCCTAGAGAGATCTTTAGCCTCTTCAGTGATATACTTAGATTAATCCCAATGATGACATCCGTAGTGCTTGGAATAGATGCTCTCCACACAAGTAGGTGGAAGCACCCCAAATCCTATTTGGATATAATCACCTCTATGCAAGTCTATCAAAGTGCTGTCCAGGGAATGGGTTCCCCAATGGACTTCATTAGTCATGATATTATAGATGATAATATATAGACTAATGATCTTCATTCAACCTTACATAAATATTCACTCCCAGTCCATGTTTTCAAATGCACTCCACATCACCAAATTCACATGCTTGGATCCAACTAGCAAGTGTAGCTAAGGAAACAGAGGATCGTGTGCTTTAATAGGCAATGAGGCTCGGGGAATCATTCCTGGGTATGAAATTGCCATTGAACCATCTACGCAGATTACATATGCTTTATACAATAAGCAAGTGTTAGTATTATCCTAAAATGGTTAATGATATTATAAATATTTACTGGAGTAACACTTAATGCTGTGTGTAACACTTAATTCAATGGCTCAAGTAATCTGCTGGTTAAATAAGCACACATACAGAAACAAGGCACTGGAAAATTGAAATTGCTAAGCTTACTTTTTGCTTTTAATAAATATGCAATCAGCGAAGTGTATATACAACTTTTTAAAAAGAGTCATAGTGGATCTGTTTTCATTAATAAGATGTCTACCCCAGAAAATAGCATTAATGTCCAAATTACTGCTTTTTTATCTCTTTTAGCTAAATGAAGTTTACTCTTCCAAATCTCCTAGGTACATCTGGAATACTATGACTTTGAATTCAAATTTATCTAACCGCTTTTTATTTCATTTAAATTTGTTTTTCAATTTGATGCACAGTAGTGAAATATAACAAATTAAGTTTTTAATGTATTGTTACTGAAAGTGGTTTCCTTTTAAAATTTTAATTGTATTACTCAGTTTCTAAGTTATCCTAAAACTTTGTATTACCTTTTTATCTCCATTATAATAAAAGATAATAAATGAAGGAAACAAAACTGTAAAAGAGATCTTGTCTTTTCTTGCAGATATTTAACTTAAGAATGTCATTTAAAAAAAAAAACATATTTGATTGATTTTTCACAGAGAGGAAGGGTAAGGGATAGAGAGTTAGAAACATCAATGAGAGAAACACTGATTCAGCTGCCTCCTGCACACCCCCCACTGGAGATGTGCCTGCAACCAAGGTACATGCCCTTGGCCAGAATTAAACCTGTGACCCTTCAGGCCATGGCTGACCCCTCAACTACTGAGCTAAACCAGCCAGGGTTTCCTCTTAATTTTATATATGACATTTCATACATGACCTAGAGCACTATTTCCCCCTAAAGAAGAAAAGACATCGAAAAGTTCAAATATAATACAGTGAATACTTGTGTTCTCACTATGCACAGTTTCGAATTTTTCAGATGTAATTACTTCAGCAATAATATTTAAATAACACATTTGTACTAAATTTTGACTCTCTCAAAAGCAACCTAAATAATTCTCTCAAAAACTAAGTCCTCTTTTTCTGGGAGATAAGACTATAAAGTTCCACAATTTCCTACACTTTATTCATCAAAGTTCAGTAGAATCACTGGTTATGGAGGCTAAAATTCTCAGATGAGAGAGAGAGAGAGAGAGAGAGAGAGAGAGAGAGAGTTGTCAGGCACTTGTGTCCCATTTAAATAGCATATATGGCATTCTCAAGAGAATAAATGAAGCAAGAAATGTTCCTCATGAAGTGACCTCATCTCAGCCTCTGAGAAAGAATAGTGAGAATGTGGCTGAGGTGACTTCATCAGAAATGACCCAAAGCTGGAATGGTGAGAACAGAGCTGAGGTGACCTCATCTGGAATAGCCCTAGGCTCTAGCTGTGAGAGCAGCAGGGGTGGGCTTTCCAGATCTGACAGGGTCTTGGCTCCAGCTCACACCACTGTTTTTCCCAGGTGTCCTAATCCGAAAGAGGGTGTCAGATACAGAAATTAGGAGAAGAACCCTGAGTTGTCCCTCCACCAAGGTAGAACCTATGTCTTGATTGCTAAGCAATTGTCAGCTGAGAAGAAGTAAGCCAACATTCTCTCAGGACAAAGATGACATCGCCTTTGCTTATTGTAAGACATTTTGAGTGTCATGAGATCTTAAAAAGACAAAGACAACTTAGGAAATTTGGTCTGTTACATACACAGCTCAAAAAAAAATATGATCTTTTAAATTCATATTAATCTACCATCCCCTTGGCCTGCTTTGAAAACATTCACTTTATCTGAAAATGTCTCCCAGGCAGGAGATTATGAGTCTTGGAATGACAGATATTCCCTGAGTTCAAATGTATGTTAAGCCAAAGGAACCATTTTTCACAATGCGTGCTCTATGGAGTAGGGTATTCTTGGGGAAAGTATTTTAGGGCCCCAAAATCTTCAGTTCATGAATTTACATGCCATTTTCAATTTATAGCGCTGGGCATTACTGTGACAACCACCAGATAAAAAGAACCACTCTAAGCCACCTAGATACTCAATATCCTACTCTCCACATTCCCCAAATGAGAGATAGTGAATGTAAGCAACCACTAATTGGCACAGATATGACTACTTTCACAAGCTGTTTACTATCTTAATAATCCTTTCACCATAATTTATCTCTTAGTGGCGGACGTTTGAGTCCAAATTGGAAGCATACTGCTCTGGCTTCTCTTTCATGAAAAAAAAAAGAAAAAGAAAAAGGTTTAGCATATGATGGGTGTTTTCAGAGAAATCATTTGCATTTTTATAACATAATGCCAACCAATGCTGGATGATATGAAGTGTAATATGATAACTAGAGGCATAAAAATATGTATTGAATGTGGATAACTTAGTATTGGTAGCTTACCTTTATGAAAGTGTTTTCTTTTCATTGAAAATAATTTGTTAGAATTTCCACCTGATTCTCTTTTTCCTTTTCACCTATTATTATCTTATATCAGTATGAAACCAGAAATGGATTGACTTTCACGATATGTTTCCTGCTGTAAAATCACAGTTCCCAGTGTGAGAAGTAAAAGTGTGGATTTGGACATAATGTTTTATGATACACACACACACACACACACACACACACACACACACACACACACACACCTGCAAGTACCCAAGTCCTCAAATTGCCCACCACTGCCAAATGTGATGCTTTCTCTACCGATTAACACAAAATTATACAAGGATGTGTTTTAGGGTTTGGTTATTCCCCATTTAACTTAAAATTTCTGTCATATGAGAGAAACGGCATAGAAAGAACTTTCTTTGGAAAAAAAACTACTAAAAAAATAAACTATCAGAGCAATCAAGATGTTATAATGTAAGGGTTATATTTTATTATTTTCTTAATATTACTTCTTTTAATCAGAATTTTTCTGGTGTAAGCTGCCTATTTAAGTACTAGGAGAAAACAACACACAAAAATAAAAGAAGACCTTTTGAATGAAAAATAACTTTTTTGATATTGAGAGTAATACCGGTATAGCAGGTCTTTAGGTTACTTCAGATATCTGTTCCTACAGGTCATCATAATGTGATTTTGCCATAAGTCAAAACCCACCTACATAAGCACCTACACCACTCACATGGAGCACATACATAGCAGTAATGAAGTAAAAGAGTAAAAAAAAAAAAAAAAAAAAAAAAAAAAAAAAAAAAAAAAAAAAAAAGATAACAATTCCTGACTTTTACTTGTGGTAAATAAATAATAAAAAGCATAAAGCACATATGTACATATGCTGAAATGACAGAACATTTTTTTATAAGTAAATAGGAAATGGAAACATAACCATGTGACAATGAACGCCAAGTCTGACCGAACCCAAGGACTGCCGGTATATGTGTGCCTTGACAATTCAGTTTCTCTTTATAAATTTGCATGCATGTATATGCACACACCTACACTGAAACATTCATGAAAAGTATGTTGAGCTTATTTTATGTGCCAAGACCTGGGTTTGGTGGTGATAAGATAAAGATGATCAAAAGCTTGCAGTTCCATGGCCAGAGAGATTTTAATGAAATAATCACATAGCAAAATACAAACTCATCAGATATGCATAGTATGGCTGAGCATATAGCAAAGGCATGTGGTTTTATTGGGAGGGCTGGAAGGACCTTGTTTCATTTAGGGGTACGGTATCTGACATGGGAATGAAGTAGAATCTGAAAGATGAGTAGAAAGTAACTAGACAAACATAGGAGGGTAGAAAGAAGCAGATGAATTCCAGAGCTATTTAGGCAATAAAAGTAATCGGGTTTACTGATGAAAGAATAGTGTCAAGAAGGACTCCTTGATGAATGTATAAGTTCATGAATGTGGTACTGTTCACTCAGCAAGGGGGCACTTAAGAAGTTTGGAACACAATGGGGGAAATATTAGGAATGTTTTAAATCTAGGTTGAATCTGAGGTATGTTTGAGGTATCTTGAAAAAAACTACAAAGTAAGTAGTTAGATATATGATACTGGAACCCAGAGGAGAAATTTAAGCTTCTCTAGTTCATCTTTATTTCAGTGGCAATGGAATCATGAACATGGATGATACTATGACTGTGTGTGAGAGAAAAAAAGGGAGGGAAAGAGGAATAGATAGATGATAGTTATCAATAGATAGATAGATAGATAGATAATATAAATAGTATTGAATCTTGAGTATTTCCAACCAAGTCTTGAGAAAGATTGGCAAAGGAAATTGAATTGGGTGGGACAGAGGGATGGTTTGAAAATCAAAGGAAAGTTTCATGATGGAAACCACATGAAGAGGATATTTCAGAAAAAAATGCAGAAGTCTAGAGTACCATTCTACTGCAGAGGGAGGTAAGGTTACCATGACAGCATTCTTGGCCCCAATCCCTTACCTCCCCATGCATCCACATTCTTTACTATGTGACTTTGCAGTTTACCTCATTAAAGTAGATGGAGTATTTTTTCCATTTGTATTTATTTGGCCAAGTGACTGCTTTGGCCAAAAGAAAAAGGTGTAATTGATGGCATGTAGTTTCTGCGTATTTTTACTTGCCTTGTTGCACTTCTGTTTTCCTCATTAGAAGGATATGCCTGGTGAGTCCCAGGAGAAAGACAGGAAGTGGAATGGAGTCCAGTGGTCCAACAGATGCACAGATGTAATAACTAAATAACCTAGTATTGTTCACCCCTGAAATTTTGCCAGGCTTATTATGAAGCATAATCTTACTGATAGAAAACTGACATATTGACTAAATCCCTACCTACTAGATTAAAGATATAGGTCCCTAATCAGTGTAGATCAGCATTGCTATGGAGAGAAGAAAGAGACAGACAAGGTAGCAGGAGAAGCACATGGATTTGAGAGAAGTTGTGTGTGCACTTGTTTGTTTTAAGCAACCAGTACCAGAAAGATCTTAAGAAGAGGGAGAAACTGAATATCCAGGATAAAAGCGATGGCATTTGAGAGATCACATAATAGGTAATGTGTTATGGGAGTTTATATTAATGAAGCTGTAGGTTAAAGGTGAAGTTGGGAGACCTTGTAAAGGAACCCAAGTGCCTGGGTTTGTGGGTGCTAGCCCCAGGTAATGGTGTTGTTGTTGTTGTTGTTTTTTGTTTATTTTTTTCATGTTGTACTTTTCTCTACAAATATGAAACTCAAGTAATATGTAGTTAAAGTTTGGTAGAATATTCTCTTAAGTGTCACTTATAGTGATTATAAGTGTTACCATTCTTAAATCAAAGGCCTCACTAGGAGAAAACAAACTTCTGCACCTTGGACATGTCCAGTATAGAATGTTAAAATCATCATAATATTATAATAAAAAGAAATAAGTAAAAGCAGATGCATCTACCATTAACAAATGGATTGTCTTTATTTCAGAAACATTCTTTTAAAAATGGCATTATCAGTTTTGATGTTAACTATATTTTATTTTTTCATGATTAATTTTAATTATAAAATAACTAATTAAAACATTTCAAATTCTGATGATTTTAGACAAAATGTTTATCACTCTAGTGAAAGTAAATTCTGAAAATTACTATTTTTATGAAATATGATTCAATATTCAGATGAACATCAGCAGTTTTAACTACTGTATTTTTCCCTGTATAATATGCCCTCATGGGAATATAAAGACAGTAAAGCAATAGGCAGACTGTCAAATTACAGCCGGGAGAGTAGGGATATCTGGGGGAGATAAGAGATCAACCAAAGGACTTGTATACATGCATATAAGTACAACCAATGGACACAAAACTCTGGGGAGGGAGGGTATATATGGGAGGGGGGCCAATGTTAAAATATGTACACAGATAATAATTTAATAAAAATATTAAAAAAATAATATGCCCTCATGTATAAGATGACCCCTACTTTTTAACCCAAAATTTAGAAATTAAGATTTTAAACATAAAACAAAACACATTTTTATTTAGTAATTACTGCAGGTAATGTTTATTATTTTATGAAGTACTATTATGTTATGCAGCATATCACTTTACTCAGCCTTTATTGGATTACTGCTCTCTTCTTCATCATTATTGGCTCCAAAACCTATCAATTTCTTCAACTTCTATTGTATCACTGCTATCTTCTGAGTCACTGTCTACATATGTGAGATCATCCTCATAAACTGGTGGCATTTTCTGGGCTAGCTTTGTTCATATTTTCATAGCCAACCTTTCTTTCCTCATGAAATTGAAGCACCATTTTGCCTTCCCTATAAAATCAAAAACATTCATTTTGCTTGCAAACATTCTTGCCTGACATTGAATAAGCTTGGTTGATACACATAAGCCACTCTGGTGCTGCTCCATAATCCAAGTCTTAAGCCTCTATTCCAAGTTTGCCCATTTTGCTGGTTTTCCTCTCAAGGCCTTCTTCTTTTTGGCATCTTATGGAGTTGTTCTTCCTGTTTTCTCCACTGTCTGATCATGTCTCTCTGCAGCTTTGTTTCCACAGTCTTTTGCATAGCTGATTACATTCAGTTTGAATTTTGCAGAGTAAGACAATCACTACCAGTATTTATCTTTTTATATTTTGACACTTTAATGAGCTCAGAACACTCTGGTCCCTGTTGAATCTGTACACTCTCCAATTACGGCATCAGGTGATGTCAGTAAAAACGAAGCCTGTGATTGGAAGAAGCCTGTTTGACAAGATGTAGCTAGCTATGCACCCATGGGGGTTCCTTCTCAGCTGACTTCCATGAATAAGACACCTCTCAATTTTCAGTCTAAGGGTTTTGGAAAAAAATAGCATCTTGTACACAGAAAAATATGGTAACTTTTAAAGAGTTAGTATAAATTCTCTATAATCTTATATAATTTTATGAATCAATTTTTTAAAACTCCCAAATAAGGAATTTTTTATTCTAAAACTAGAATGTCATAGGATATAAAATTAAGATGTAAACAATATAGATAATTTCAAAATCAACAGAATATTCAAATTTCTTATTAAATTTTTCTTATTTTTGAAATTCCATTACGTCTCATAAGTAAATTATTCTCAACATACTACTTTCTACTGGAAATTTAAAGTTTATTCCTGATTAGAAATAATGTCTAAAGTCTATGTTTGCAGACCTATGTAAGATTAAACAAAATATTCCCATATTTTTTATATGGAATCAGTATCTAAAAAAAGGAATAAATACACAATTCAGAATTCATGGTTTTACTGACATTTTCTGAATTATACGTTTAGTTACAAGTTCTTACTTTAATTTTGACTGGTAATCTGTACAGCACTCTCTGTGAATTGTTCACAGTTTATATTTATGTTTTTGGTGTTTTTTTTTAAGTTGAGACAATACAATACAGTAGATTAAAACATCTATGATTAAAATGTAATACTCTCTTTAGAGGGATGATGATGTGCCTCTGAAGTGCATTTTCTTTCTTCTTTTCCTTTTAATCTATTGAAAATTTAAACTGTGCAGTTTATGTTAAACCATTCCTCTTGCACTTGAGAAAGTCTGAGTGCATTGCCAAGACAGCTCTTGTTCAAGCTCAAATGGCACACATACAAGTGGGTAGGGGGATAGACACATTTTCATTACACAGTACCTGATATACATGTCACAAAAATGGTAGTAAAATGAAGAAGCCCCAGGAAGCACTGAAATGTTGCAGCACCGTGTGTGTCACCAGGTCAAGTGTGGCTCATTGAGATAAGCCCTGGGAGGTAAAGATAAATGAAGGACTCACGAGAGACTTGCTGGCTTAAACAGTTCCTCTCTGAAGAGCATGAATTCCTATAATTTAATGGCTTGGATAGCTGGATCAAAACCAGAATCCATGTTACTCATGATTAACATCTATACCTAAGTTTCCATGGATATATCCAGTGTTTCTCCATTGCTCTGGACAGTTATTGGGAATGGAGGACAGAGATGCTGACTATTTTGAAGAGCCATTACGCTTCCTGCCTGAGAACCATAGTCTATTCAATGCAAAGCCAGGGCAACTACCTCACTTTTGGAATCTAAATATAATTCAAGTTGAAATATTAATAGCATTAACTAGTTTGAAAACTGGGTAGACAACTGGTACTACTTTGATATAAAAGTAGATAAACTTCTTGAGATAATATAAAGGTTATATAAGATTATATAATATAATCCATCATTCTTATATTTAGCAACAACATCTCTAAATTAATTTCTTTTATTTTACAGTTTGAATATCTCCTTTGTATCTTAAGATTTCTAATAGTCAAATGTATGAATTAAAGGTGATCTCCCTATGCACAGGCATGTTAAGATACATACTTTCTGCTTCTTAATAGTTCATAACAAATATTTACTGAGCACCTGCTAAATGTCAGCCACTATTTGAGGCACTAGATTCAGTGGTTGATGAATTATATGTGCTTCCTGTTGTGTCAGAGATTTTTAAAGTGTAAAAAAGCAGCAGTAAAACATGGCATGAGGATGCTTCTGTCTCAGAGATCTGGCCCAGTCTGCATGGAGGAGATGCTCAGGAAAGGTTTTCTGAAGCATGTAACACAGGCGTGTTAAGGGATGAACAGGGACTAACTGATTTTGGGGACAGAAAAGAGCACTCAGACAGCAGAGTATAGCATCACCAAGGCCTGTCCATGAGAGTCTTATACAACTTGTATACGATCTCATTTCTAAAATGACAATAATTTTCTTAGAAAGTAATCTGGTTTCTTCAAAAGAAACACTTGAGAGTCACTTCCCTGCCTCCTGAGACAGTTCTTTGGAAACTTTATTGGTGAGGTCAGATCCAAGAAGCCCAGGAAGCCTGGCCTGTGATTAACATGAGAATACTGTGCTAGTAGAAATGCAGGAGAGGTCCACCAGCTAATATTCCTTCTACTAGGAGTTCACTTTCTCTCCCATTTAGTCTCTCAAAGTCTTTCTCTTTCTAATTTCTCTCAAAATCTGCCCCATTGTACCAAGAGAAAGATGAGAAGTTGAAACCTTTGTTTGCCACTGCTCAAGGACGTCTGTCATACCTTCTCAATCTCCTCCCTTTCTTTCTTAAGGTTCTACTTTGATCTTCCCTATTCCACCTGAGGAAGAGTCTCAAAGGTAAAAGGGTAGCAGAAAAAAATTGGGTTGTTCAACGTAAAGACAATTATATTAGTAAGTTAAATGCCTATCCTTTACCAAGCAATGCTACCTAGGTGGACTTGAAACTGTACCTGATTTTGAAATGAGGTCTTATGAAAAGAGCCAGAGCTGCAGAAGCCTTTAAAGCTTACCTAGGTTTAGGTATTCAACCCACCCACTCACTCTAGCACTCAACTTCTCTCTCTACTTTTTATCCTTGTTTTATCCTTCCTGTTGTGAAGGAGATTTTAAAGTGAAAAAAATGTTTCACCACACCCTCACCACTCATACCCTGTTTCCCCAAAAATAAGACAGTGTCTTATATTAATTTTTGCTCCCAAAGATGCGCTAGGTCTTATTTTCAGGGGATGTCTTATTTTTCCATGAAGAAAAATACGGTACACATTTATTGTTAAAGGAAAATAAAGGAAATTTATTATCTGTATACGGTAGGGTAGTACAGTAGTTATCAACACAAACCAGACAAACTGTGAATCCTACAGTATCAAGAATTTACTCATTTATTCAATGACAATCATGTCATCATCTTCTGGAACATCATCATAACAATCCAATTCCTGAATTTCCTGGTGAATTTCTTGTGACTCTATTTCTTTCAAAATTAGTGGACCAAATCTCTCATGTTTAGCAATAGCACTGTCTTTAAATGAGTACTTCTTGTCAAGGTAGCCTACTTGCAGTGCATTTGCAATGCAACTGTTAGTGATTTTCTCTCATGAATTCTTCACTCAAGTCACAACTTCTTGCAGTTTAGGTTTCACAAAGTTTCCACGCTGATTTCTCTCCATTCTATTTTCAATGTAATCATTAATTTCCATGCGCAAATTGTCTTTGAATGGCTTGTTTATTGCAATATCAAGAGTGTGGAGATAGGCCGTCATTCCTGCAGGAATCATTATCTGATCTATTTTTCTTTCCTGAAGAAATGTCTTCATGTCTTTAGCGCGGTGAGTGCTGGCTGCATCCCAGACTAGCAGACCTCTTTGGCTCCCTCGCATAACAAGCAGCAGCATTAAATCGACCCACTTCCTTATAACTGCTTGTGTGGCCCAGGTTTTTTCAGTTTCAAGAATAAAAATGCCCAAAACACGTTCAATCTTTTCCTTCTTGCCCTTAGAAATTATTAAAGGTGGGATTTTAGTGCCATCCAGACGAATTGCCAAAATGCAGGAAACACATGCACTTTCATAAGCAGTGGTGGTAATGTACACTAAGGAGGCACCCCGCTGTTCAATTGTTGTTTGAGATGATTGGGCCATAAACACTGCAGTTTCATCCATAGCAATCATATTGGAAAGATTGTATTTGGAGAAGTCAGCATCATCAATAAAGGACTTGAATGCAAGTGCTCACTTAATAACTTGAGTATCTTCCAACCTAAACAATGTTGTAGATCTTCTTAAAGACAGTTCACTTGGAAATTATCCAGCCAGTGTTGTGATGCTTTGAAGTCTTCGGGGGCTATGTCAAACTGTGGTGCCATTGCAAGGGCAAATTATTGACTCTGAGCCCTATTCACAACCAAAGCCTTTGCTCTCCTGTCAACAACCCATTCACAGATCAGGTCTTCCAGCTCGGAAAATAATGATTGCTGACCTGATCCACACTTGTGCTTTTTAGCATTTCCCTTGTCCACTTGTTCAATGAGGTTACCATACTCTGCTCGCCATTTTCGGACCAATCGGATACTCAACATCTTCTCTTTGCAGAAAGCAGTAAGATTTTGGCCCCAAGAGTCTTCCACGATTCCTTTCTTGTACTCCACGGAGTAGCTTTTTCTTTTTGTGCTCATTTCTAGGGGTAAAAAAAAGGAATTGGAGTATCAAGGTGGGGGGAGGGGAATCACTTAAAATGACACAGGGGGGGATCAGAGGGAGGAATCACAATGGCACAGGAGAATCAGAGGGGGGATTACCACTTTAGTAACCCCTTTTGATCCTCCTGTGTCATTTAAAAAAATATATATTTTATTGATTTTTTACAGAGAGGAAGAGAGAGGGACTGTGTCATTTTGATTGCCCTCTCTGATCCTCCTGTGTCATTTTAAGTGATCCCCCTCCCCCCAACCCTGTGCCACTGAACACCCTCACCAGACATCCCCTCTCCCCCTTTATCAGACATTTACCCCCTGGAGCCTGCCTGGGGACTGTCACTGGGCTTGCTGGGGCCTGGATCTGGGCTGGAGCAGGGTCTGCTACTGACTGAGAATCTTCAGTCATCATGAGGGCAGCTGCGAGCATCAAATAGTGTCAGCAGAAACAGATCAGCATTCACCACCTTCCCCGCGTTCAGTCTGCTCTAATCCCCCTGTTCTTCTACAGGCATCTGCAAAAGTCTTCTCCTCTCTCCTGTCCAGTGCTCACAGCTCACTCCGACCTGACCTTCGCTTCCCCTCCACACAGCAGTGACATCAGGACTCCGCGTAACGTCACTGGTTGCTAGACACCAGTCGGGGCGGCCCTCGCGACCAGTTTAGGGTAAATTAATTTTCATTCGGAGACAGAGCCTAGGGGGGCCTTATTTTGGGGGGGATGCCTTATATTTCACTCAGAAAGAAACCTGTAAGTAGGTCTTATTTTCAGAGGATGTTTTATTTTCGGGGAAACAAGGTAGTAAAATTCACTCTTCTCTTCAGACTTCATTTTGATGCTTATTACACAACTTTCCTGCTGCTGGATTATGAATGGCCATGTCTTAATTTTGCATCATTTTAGTTTGGAGGAATGAAGACAGGCAAGTCCTCACCTCTACTGACAGTATTACCATAGAGAAATCTACTCTGGGCTTCCCAATTTGTATCTTGAAAATTATGTTGCACTCATATGCACTGAATTTTGTGTTGATTAGGTTGGATAGGAGCATTAGCCCTGGGTGTACAATGGGTTAAGCTGGTGTCCATGGGCTATTCTGAGAACACACCCAACATTTGCATTTTTTAATTTTTCTTTTTAAAAGTGCCTTCTAAGTTCCAAATAATCAACTCATAAATTAGTTTTTGGAACAGAATGGCTTGTAAGATGAGGAGCAGACTACAATTAGAAAGAAACAATGTAGATCAGATGAAAATTCAATTGAATTAACCAAAAAGCAAAAAGATGAAAGGCTATTCCACAAAAGCCAAGTAATTTCCATGAAAAGATACCATTAGTCAGTAAATTAGATCTTTTTTGAAACTTATATTAACTCTTCCAGAACAAAAGGGTAGCAGTGCACTGATGTCTTAGTGGTTTGAGAAGTATTTCCAAAATGCCTTAAATTAGTTTTAAGGAAAATCTGATTCGCTATTTTACATGTGGCCAGGGAAGATACATTATCTATCAAATACCCAAGCATGAATGTAGCATAATTAAATGTGTAAAGCCAATTTTGTTTCTATCATATCCTTACATGTTAAATATTGTACAAAGAGACACACAAACCCAAACATCATGGTTCATAAAATGTAAATTAGTCCACCTTAAACCAAATAAGAATGTTATAAAATTTACTTATTGTCTCCCTTTTAGGGAAAAGTATATATTTGGCAAAAAAAAAAAAAAAAAAAAAAAAAAAAAAAAATACTACTATTACTACTACTGATAAACCCTTAAAAAAGGTGCTAGATTCTTTTCTTTCTAACAAGTACTATTAAGTCCCATTTTCATTTTTTTAAACATATTTTATTGATTTCAGAGAGGAATGGAGGAGAGAGATAGAAACATCAATGATGAGAGAGAATCATATATCAGTTGACTCTTGCATGCCCCCTACTGGGAATAGAGCCTGCAACCCGAGCATGTGCCCTGATGAGGAAGTGAACTGTGACTTCCTGTTTCATAGTTTACGCTCAACCACTGAGCCACACCACGTGGGCTCCCGTTTTTATTTTTAAGTCTTACATGTCAGATCCTCTGAAAAGAAAAAGAAAAAGAAAAAAGATTCTGCAAGCATGACTGGTCACAGAAGCAGAAAAGTGTACAAATGCCTTGTTGAAAATGTAAAGATAAACTCTTAAAAGTGAAAACCGGAAAGTAGCTGAGAAGTATAGATTTTTGTTTCAACTCAGTACATGTCCACGGAGACAGAATCATGGTCTCCATCCACGGGGACAACCATGGTCAGTTAATGTTGTTGTATTCCATGGAAATATCTTATTTCCATTATGAAATGAGTAGCATAATGTTATAATTCTAAAGCTGGCAGGCACTTCAGAGATCATCTAGCCAGAGCATCTTCAAATTGTGATCCTTCGGAGCCTTAGAAATTTATATACAAGTAGGAGCTCAGTGCACAAATTCGTGCACCTTGAAAGGAACTGTGGGCTGCAAGGCTGCCATGGGCTCAGGGGCAGATCTTGGCCCATCCTCTGTGCCTCTACTAGCCCTTCCTGCCATGGCCCTAGAGTCTCCTGTCTGCTGGCAGCCCCAATCCCACTGCCACATGCTGAGGGTGTCAGCCATGCTCACACCTACTGACTGTGTGGAGCCACCACTAGCAGCAGGTGCAAGGTGTGGCTGCTGTCCCGATTGACACTCAAAAGCAGGGAGAAGTGGAGAAGCCCTTAGGGGCAATTGGGGACTGCAGCCATCACTTGCACCTGCTAATGGCACTAAGCAATGGGGGCTGGCGCTGGGTGCAAGTAGTGGCTCCAGTACCAGCTGCAGGTGTGATTGGGGCTGTTTCTGGCAGTGGGTGCAAGCAATGGCTGCTGCCCCAATCGTCTCTCCAAAGCAGGATGAGGTGGAGAAGTCCTAAGGGAAAATTGGGGCTGGAAGCCACTGCTTGTATCCACTGATGGTGCCGAACAATTGGGGCCAGTGCCGGGTGCTGGTGCTGGGTGCTGGCAGCAAGTGGGAGCTGTGGCTCACGTGCTGGCAGCAGGTGCAAGCACCAGGTAGGACTGCAGTGCATGGGAGCAAAGAATTTTCAGTAACCACCAGTGGCTCACCCCAATGACAGTGATAGGCCCTCTGCCTTGGTCTGGTGCCCCCACTCATCTGTTCTACCATCCCACTGTGGCCAAAGCCTACCATGTTCCACACTCGCAGCCTGCTGCCCATGCCCATCATTTTGCATGTGTGCCCCCTGGTGGTCAGCACATGTCATAGTGACTGGTTGTTCAGTTGTTTTGCCATTTGGTCTATTTGTAGATTAGCCTTTTATTATGTAGGATTCTCCAAGAGACCGGGGTGGGGTGGGAGGCTGCTTTCATGTCTCTTTTTTCTTTTTTTCAGTAAATTTCCTGGTGGTAATTTTTTCCTGGCAGATGAATGGGCTCTGGTTTTCTTTTCAAACTCTTATTTCACCTTCCTGATTCAAATGTTCCAATGTGATAAGACCTCTTTTTACTTACCCCCACTTCTACCATATTCACATGGTATACAAAAATACAGAAGGTCTTTAGCAATAAGTACATTCTGTTTAAAGGGAAAATCTATTTAAAGTGAAAGAAGCTTCTACAAAAATATTGGCAATCTAGTGATTTTAATCTTTTGTAATCAACTAATCAAATATATTTTGCAGGGTAAAGATTAAAAAGTTGGGTCTGAAAAGTCCAAGTGAAGGTAAATCAATATCAATAGTTTCAGGACAGCAAGGAAGTCTCTGATATAATTTCAAACCCAGCCTACTGAAAATCACAGGTTACAAATGAATCCAAAGAAGTCTAACATAAGATATCCAAGTGCTACCCCCATTAAGAATGCAGTCATGTCTAAAACATATCTACAGCCTGAGAAAGTAATTGCACTGGATTGGTTTTCCACTGCTGAGAAACAAATCAATCCCAAAATTTAATGATGAAAACAAAGCAAAATAATACACTTATCAGTACTTATGATCTTGTGGATTTTATGCATGGTTCTTCTCATCTGGACCAGTTTGGCTGGGGCTTGGTGGGGTAAGACATCATCACTCCCATGCCAGGGGCCTTGTTTGAGGATTTTCTGCAAGATCTCTCACCTCCCTGGAGGACAGCCCAGGCTTCTTCAAACTGTGAACAAAAGGATCCTAGCCACAAGACAAAGCTAGTCCAATGCAGAAGCAATTTTGAGCTGCCTTTGACATTTTTCCATTAACAAAAGTAAGCTACATGGTTAAGTTCAAAGCCTATAGAAGGGGCCTACTCAATGTGTATAAATAGGGATATGAATCACAGTGGTCATTATGTAACAATAGTCTACATTTCAAGTTTTTAAAGCTGAATACTTTTAACATAAATGGGATTTTTTATGTGAAATACAATTTCTATGATTTTTCCAACATAATTTTTATTCAAGGAATCAAAAATCTATCCTATGACTATGAAGCTTCCTATATAGATATATCTCATTTTATATCTTTAATGTCTATATATATTAGTTTAATATGGTTGCTATAACAAATTTCCAGAAACTTAGTCACTTAATACAATTTATTCAATTCTAGTTCTGGAGACCAGAAGTCTAAAATAAGTTTCACTGGGATAAAATCAAGGTGTTGGCAGGCTGGTTCTTTCTGAAATCTCTGAATAAAGAATCTGTTTCCCTGCCTTTTCTGGAATTTGTACATTGCCCATACTCCTGGACTGTGGCCTCCTGCCTTTATCTGCAAAGCCAGCAATGCCGCATCCCTCTGTGACTTTTCTCCATAGTCATATTTCACTGTCACAACAGGGAAGGTTCTCTGTTTCTAAGGACTCATGCAATTAATCTGGGCCCTCCCAAATAAACCAGGATAATCTTTCCATTTCAAGGTCCTTAATCTAAGTCACATATGCAAAATCCATTTGGCCATATAAAATAATATTCACAGGTTACAGGGATTAGAGTGTGGGCATCTATTAGGGCCATTATCCTGACTCCACAACATGTTACTGGAAGACTGTACCTAAACAAAATTTCTAAATATCAAGTCATATTGTACTGCATTGGGGAAATGACCTATGTGAAGAAAAAGATAAAGACTTTTGAGTTTTAGGATGGGCTTTCTCAATACAAGTGAAGTTTTTAAAAAATAAAGTGTCCATCACTTTAAAAGTCAAGATACAGGTTTAATATTTTAGAACTGCCTTTCTCTTTTCAATATTTTGTCTAGAATTAATATTCAGGGCTAAGCACCATGCACATAAAACCAATATATCTAGCCTATGGTTTAAATTTCAAATGTGATTTTATTGCTCATAAAAAATAACAGTAGGATTTTAATATTACAACAGAATTAAGTAGAATATACTTTGAAGTGAATTGATAGTTTATATTATGTACCTCTGTGTATGTGTGTGTGCATGTGTGTGTATGTGTGTGTCTCTCAAATCAAAACAAGATCTCACCCTGCATGCCTTGTTAGACCTTCTTTTCTTTTTAAAAAATATATTATTTATTGATTTTTTTACAGAGAGGAAGGGAGAGGGATAGAGAGTTAGAAAAATCAATGAGAGAGAAACATCGACCAGCTGCCTCCTGCACACCCCCCACTAGGGATGTGCCCGCAACCAAGATACATGACCTTAACCGGAATCGAACCTGGGACCTTTCAGTCTACAGGCCAACTCTCTATCCACGGAGCCAAACTGGTTTTGGCTAGCCTTTCATTAGATGTTTATTTTCTAACTCACCGCAAGCACAATCTTGGAGAAATGGCTACATGTGACCATAGTTTCATAACTTTGCAGTTTTGAAGTTCCTAAAACTTGTATCAGCAGTCAAGAGCTTCATTTCTCAAATTAGGAAATCATTTTCAGTAACTGTCTCCTTCTTTTTCAAACTATTGAGGTGGTTTCTCATGGAATTCACACTCTGTTTATAAACAACTAAAAATTACCCAGCTACAATCTGATCTCAAAATTGGCACTGATAAAAATTCTCCCCAAAAGTGCTTTGTAAAAGGACCTAATAAATCCTTGTGAACACAATTTAAGCAAGATTTTGGAGCAGAGACACAGTGGATTAACGGTATTTCTATGTCTATGTTTCCAAACACTTTTGTTATATTCTTGAACTCTTATCATTTTTCTCTCTACATGACAGTAAAAATGCTCAGAACATTGAACTTCTGTAAAAGCAGATGAATAAGTGTGCAATAAGAGATTAGTAATAACTCTTGAAAATACTTAATGCATTTTTTCTTGTCTAAAAATCGTTTTCAAACAACTGCTTTTTCCTTATTTTTAAAAACTCCAATGGGCCTATTAAAGAATAAAAATAACTGGGTGGGAATTTGTGACCCATGTGACTAGACTCAAATGTTGAATTCTTGAAAAGAATATGCTTCTTTGTCAAATAATTCCTTCATAAGTATCATACAACCTTTTGGACTAACAGTATTTTAAAAAGGTGTAGCAAGTTTTATTTTAAAAAATTATTTTAGTTAGCTTTTATCATTCCTACAATTAGGAAAATTGTCCTTGTTTTTTTCTTACATTTCATTATTGTGTCTAGTATAATAAAATCAGCAAATAGGAAAATTCAAAATTTTTATTATGTGATCCCACAACACAGTTTTTAGAGGAATGACCAATAAGTTAAAAATAACCCCATTACTATCTTTTCTGAGCTTTTCTAATCACTCAGCAACATTAAAAAATATTATTACCACCCTTGCCGGTTTGCTCAGTGGATAGAGCATTGGCCTGCACTAAAGGGTCCCAGGTTTGATTCAGGTCAAGGGAACATGCCTGGGTTGTGGGCTCAATCCCAGTAGGTGCACGAGGCAACCAATAAGTCTCAATCATCATTGATGTTTCTATTTCTCCCTCTCCCTTTCTCTATAAAATCAATAAAATTATTTTTTAAAATGTTATCACTTATGCAGTAAAAATGAATCTTAAAAGTATTTAGATGGGTGAACACAATACATTTTCTAAAATAAAATAGAGTGCCTAAATCAAATTCTACATGTGCTGCAATCATTTTGTACATATATTACATGAGTGAATATTGACTATTCAAATTCTGTACTTCTTCTCACTCAAAAATTAATAAAAATTAGATCTCACTCTGTTATTGTGATGACAATATATACATGACCAGAAATGAACACTGTGCATTTGATGGTGAAGCTTTGAAATGAGTAAGTCAGATTAATTATTTCTGAATGATTTGTTATTTTCTTGCTTGAATCCAAAACATCATTAAGATGCCTAGACATTGCTGATAATAGACCAAGGTGAGCTTTCTGTCAGCGCACACAAGGGCTGCCTCGGAACTCACAATAGCACACGTACCAGCATGCTAATCGGCAGCCGGGGAGCAGAGCCCACAAAGGGCCAACAAGGCAGGGAAATCTCAAAGAGCATAGCACTTCAGTAACAAGATTTTTCGACTGGCTCATTAATATTTACCAAAGCCAAGAGAGCTGTTTTGGTTTTTTTTTCTTTCATTTGGCCACAAATGCCTCCTTAAAATTATTCCTACATTGAGACAGAATTAGAAAAATAAACTATGCATGTAAAAGAAGCTTCAAATGGAAGACAGGGGGCTTTTAAGATGAGCCTGCATTCAGAGTGAGCATCTGCACTCAGAAGACCATTTACACAAATTAACATATTTTATCTACTGTAAAAAAAAAATTAAATAATTTACATGTACATGACTGTTTAATTTAAATAACTATCAGGGAATGCTCTAACATTATTTGTACACCCTACCACCAGTTCTGATAACCATGGCAAAGATTTGCCACTTACAAAGAAAGCCAGTGGAAAAGATATTTTCAATTGAAAGCAGGGTTTCTCTTAATTATTTAGCAGGGTGATCAAGAAATCAGTGTTGGCCGAGACTGGTTTGGCTCAATGGATAGAGCGTCGGCTTGGGGACTAAAGGGACCCGGGTTCGATTCCGGTCAAGGGCATGTACCTTGGCTGCAGGCATATCCCCAGTAGGGGGTGTGCAAGAGGCAGCTGATGGATGACTCTCTCTCATCAATGTTTCTAGCTCTCTATCTCTCTCCCTTCCTCTCTGTACAAAATCAATAAAATATATTAAAAAAAAAAAAAGAAATCAGTGTTGGATGGAGACAGACATGGGTTTGCATGTGACACTAGCTATGCAGTATAAATGATACAATCACTCCAAACCTCAGATTTTCCATCTGTAAGGTGATGAATATGAGCTGGATTTACTCCATAATATGAGAGGACTTCAAAATATCAGATGATTGTCTCCATAGACAAAGACAGAGGTATATGTCTACCTGTGCTGAGCAGAGCTGCTGAGGACAGAATGTTGTGGACATCACTCATTCATAGAATCATGAGAAATTGGGGCCAACTCAAGGGATATTACACACATAAATGGTTAACAAAAACTGCCTTGTGTAGTTTTGAGAAGTTTAAGAAACTATCTTTAATATAGTACATGGCCCATTCAAAGTCTAAAATGTTGAAGGTTTTTGTTGTTGTTATTAAAGTACTTATTAGAAGACCTTTAGAGACTAGAGATGATTAAAAAAAAATTACCTATCGTCCCACATCCTTGAGAGAACTAATATTAATTTAAATTAATATCTGGGAAAGCTCTAACATTATTTGTACACCCTACCAGAGGTTGCAATAACTATGGCAAAGATTTGCCACTTAGTAAGTAGCCTTCTAATTCTTTCTCTATATATGTCAGTAAGCTTGCATACAGCTTTATAAATTTTTATTTTATGAATATGGAATCCTACTTTGCATTATCTTACTTGATTCTCTTCAAAACACTCCCACCCATTGGAAACAGACTATGAATATATTTCCATATATTTTGCCATTATTTTATAAGTTCATTCTAATTCCTGATGACATTTCATTGTGTGTATGTATCACAGTGTTTGTATCACAATATTTAATCAGTATGTATCTGGCAAAATATATATATATATATATATATATATATATATATATAACTAAGGATATATATATATATATATATATATATATATATATATATATCCTTAGTTACCTTTTAACCTAAATACCCTTGTGACAAACATTGACGAACATGTCACACATAAAAACCTGTATATACATACATTTTCTACAAATCCCACTTTTTCTAGTATTTTTTATTTATTTAATTTTTGAGTAATTAATATATTTGTTTGTCTCACCAGTTGATTTTATATCAATATAATATAAATAAAAAATAAACCAGAAAAATATCTTCCTCTCATCAGTCTTATTTACTCATTCCCAACCTCATCTACTCTATAGGCAACATGGTCATTAATGTACATAGCCTTTATATTTTATTTATGAATATATAAGTAAATATGAACATATATAATTATTTTACCACTGTTTTCCATAAAGGGTAGCATATAATATATTCCTTGCTATATTTTCTTTTTCCATTTAATAATATATTTTTTTAGTTATTTCTATATTGGTACTTAATGAGGTTTCTCATTCTTTTATTTATAATTGCATAGCATTCCCTTGTTTAGGTGTACCATAGTTTAGCAAAATTTATTTAACTGGCCCTTTACTGATTGGTATTTAGCTTTATTTCAATACTAGAGGCCTGGTGCATGAAATTTGTGCATAGGGGTGTGTGTACCTCAGGCCAGCCTACACCCTCTGTAATCTGGGACCCCTCAATGGATGTCTAACATCCCTCTCACAATCCAGAACTGCTGGCTCCAAACTGCTTGCCTGCTTGGTTTCCTGATTGCCCCTAACCATTTCTGCCTGCCAGCTTGATCATCCCTAACTGCTCCCCTGACAGCCTGATTGACCCTAACTGCCCTCTCCTGCAGGCCTGGTCCCCCCCATCTTCCCTTCCCTGCAGGCCCGGTCACTCCCAACTTCCCTCCTCTGCTGGCCTGGTCATTTCTAACTGTCCTCCCCCGCAGGCTTGATTGCCCACAACTGCTCTCCCTTGCAGGCCTGATTCCTCTCTACTGCCCTCCCTTGCTGGCCATCTTGTGGTGGCACCTTGTGTTCACATGGGGGCAGCCATCTTGTGTGTTAGAGTGATGGCCAATTTGCGTATTACTCTTTAATTAGATAGGATAGAGGCCTGGTGCATGGGTGGGGGCCAGCTGGTTTTGCCTGAAGGGTATCCCAGATCAAGGTGGGGGTTTCCTTGGGGTGTGGGGCAGCCAGAGTGAGGGGCCTGTGGTGGTTTGCAGGCCGACCCCCCCTCCCCCATGACCCAAGTGAAGACCCTGGTATTTTGGGTTTATTTATCTTCTATATTTGAAACTTTGTAGCCTTGAGCAGAGCCAAGCCTCCTGCTCACTCCATGGCAGCAGACATTTTTGCTGGGATTTATTTATCTTCTATAATTGAAACTTTTTAGTGGAGGCCAAGGCAGGCCAGGGCTGTGGGAGCTTGGCTTCTTCCATTGCTTGGGGCAACTCAAGCCCCCTATTCTCTCCAGCTCCACAGCTGCTGCCATTTTTGTTGGGATTTATTTATCTTCTATAATTGAAACATTGTAGCCTTGAGTATAGGCCTGGGCTGGCCAGCACTTGCTGCAGTTCAGTGGGTGCAGCCATCTTGGTTGGGTTAATTTGCATACTTGCTCCTAATTGGCTGGTAGGCATGGCTTGTGGGTGTAGCAGAGGTATGGTCAATTTGCATATTACTCTTTTATTAGATAGGCTGTTGCTCTTGAAAAAAGTTGCTGTAGTGATTCATATTGTGCATATATTATTTCACATGTATGTGAATATGCCTCCTATTCAAATTGATATTCAAAATATTTAACAACAAGTAGGTTATATTAGTGCTTATCACCTGATTATCAGTTCTATCAAGTAAATTCCTAGAAATAGAATTGCTCACTTTAGTTCCGTATAAAGGTGGGGATCCGAGGCATATCTTTCCACCATCTTGTACTCCTTTTTGTACTCATTGGGTTTCCTCCCTAAATTTACCTCTGCATCTCATGTTTTATCTCAGCTACTTTTGGCACTCTTTCTATGCGTTATGAACTTTGTTGATTTTATTTGTGTCCTTCTAATTTCATTGATATGTCTAACTGAATGATTCATCCATAGAATTAAATATTATGATTTTTTAAAATGTAATTTTATTTATTTCAGAGAGGAAGGGAGAGGGAGAGAGAGATAGAAACATCAATGATGAGAATCATTGATCAGCTGCTTTCTGCATGTCCCATACTGGGAATCAAGCCTGCAATCCAGACAAGTGCCCTGAACTGGAATCCAGCTGTGATCTTCTGGTTCATAGGTCAATGCTCAACCACTGAGCCACAACAGCTGGGCTTATTTTAAAGGTTTTGTAAAATTTAAAGGTGAAAATGTGGTATCTGCTATTGATTCAATTTACATATTTTAAAATAATTTTAAAAGTGGGTATTTTCATATATTTATTAATTATTCTATTTCATTTTAACAAATGAGTTATTTCTATCCTTTGCTTACCTTTCTATTGAAGTATTAGTATCCTCCTTTTTGTTTTCTAGCAGCATGCTCGATATTAAGGTTATTTGTAAATATTTTTAGTTCATTATTTTCCTTATAATATTTACTTGAAATGATTTGAGTAGATATTTTCATTTAAAGTACTTCTATTTTTTACAGAAATAACAGAATCAAGGAAATGAAAAGTAGGTTGATTCCTTCACTCACTCACTCATTCATTCATTCATTCAAAATGTATCAAATGACCAGGCATTTTTCTAGGTCCTGATGACACAGAGGGGAATAAATTTCAATCCTCATAGAACTTATATTTCAATTAGGGAAAAATAAGGGAGGAAAGGGGCTAGAGACTGATCAATGCTATGGGTTTTGTTTTGTTTTTAATGAGCATTAAAGAATCAAAGGTTCCCATTTAAAAAAGGATTTATTAGAGCAGTTACCAAATACAAACTGCCTTTCTATAACCAAAATTATTCTTATGGTAGAAAGGAGTGTGTTAGTAGCCTATATTCAGTCTTTAGACATAGTTCACATAAGTTAAGAATTTAAAAATCATTCTAATTCTATTTTGCCTCTTATAGTTTGACTAACCAGTTTTCAGAAAATTTACTTTTTAAACACTTTCTTAAAATCCAAAAAGCAACTACATTTATCACTACATTTCAACTTTGATTGACGAGATGAAAGAACAATGCTTGATAAGGACACAGATAAATGAAGAGTTATGAAAAGATTAAAACAGCTTGCAAATAACTGAAAAACATATGTAGGAACTATTATTAGAAGTGGAAGTAAAATTAACCATAATGCTTGAAGGGACAATAAAATAAACAAGTTACCTCCTACCACGTATTGCTGCTTTGTCAGCATCATGAATGTGCCAGGAGATTTCAGTTCTTCCAAAACAAATTCCCTTTTTCTCCAGCTATGGAAAGCTATAAGGACACAGCAGGGATTCTGCTGCATAACTTTCCTAACATCTTCTAACCAGAAATTGGGCCCAAGTAATATCTATTTGGCTCCATATTCTGTTGCAGAGACAATATAATATCCTGGCTAAGAGCTTTGGTTTTGGAAACAGTCCAATTGGAATCAAATCCCTCAGTGACCATTGATTAAGTATGTGACCTTATGCAACTCACTTAAACATCTGTCCTTTAGTTTCCTCATATTAAAAAAAAAAAAAAAAGCACTTTTTTCACAGAGTTGTCATAATGATTAAATGAACAAATCCATGCAAAATACTTAGAACCTTGCACATAGTGAATGCTCTATTTTTATCTGTGATTCTATTACTTGCTATTGACTACTAGAGGCCCGGTGCACAAAATTCATGCATGGGGGGATCCCCTCAGCCCAGCCTGCACCTTCTCCAGTCCGGGGCCCCTCGGGAGATATCCAACTGCCAGTTTAGGCACAATCCTGGGAATCAGGCCAAAACCGGCAGTCAGACATCCCTCTCACAATCCTGGACCATTGGCTCCTAATCACTCACCTGCCTGCCTGTCTGGTCACCCCTAACTGCCCTCCACCCCCCCAGCCTGGTCAACCCTCACTGCCTCAGTGTGCCAATCTGATTGCCCCTAACTGCCCCACACTGCCGACTAGGTAGCCCACAACTGCCCCTTCCCTGCTGGACTGGTTGCTCCTAACTTCTCCCCCAACACCAGCCTGGTCACCCTTTACTGCCATCCCTGCTGGCCTGGTTGCCCCCAAACTGTCTCACCCTGCCAGCGTGGTTTACCCCAACTACCCCCCCGCCACCAGCCTAGTTGCCTCCCACTGCCCCCCCCACCACCACCACCACTGGCCTGATCAGGGTAGACATGATTATCCTCAAAACACAAGAGGGGCAGTTAAGGCCCTGAGAGGTAACATCAGTTATTTCAAAGTGGCGGTCAACATCAGCCTTAGATAAACTTGGCTTTATTTATAATTTTATTTCAGTTTGGGGGAAAAATCTATAGCTAATAAGCATTTTTAAAATTGTACCTGTAAATTCTTGCTTATTCCAAGGACTTGCAGAAACAAAAACAAAATGCAGATGCCAAAAACAGAATCTGAGTTCCCATTGAGACAAATCTGTGTGTAGATTTCACTTCTTCAGGTTGAGGCCCTTTGACACCCCTACTCTAAGCTGTGCTATGCTTCTTCTCCACAAATAGTTATCCCGCCTACTGCACAGTAGTTCTCTGGTATATAAATTATCATTACCTACAAAACATTTTCCGTATGCAGTTAACACAATTTATCTGCATAATGTATGAAGAAAAACCTGTGCAAGCCAAAAGGTTGCCTGAGGGCAATGGCCTAAAACACCTCTTAGGAGTCCTTCCTCTAGCCCCAGCAAAGTACCACAGGAATATTACCAAGTATTAAAGATGCAGTTTGGAGAAGTATTATGTTTGTTGCCCTTTAGAGGATTTATTTAATGCCAAAGAAAGACAAATACTGTGCAATTCATAGGTCAATAGATGTGTTCAACACTCCAGCATCCAGTGCAAGAAGGACCACGGAGCCCACATTCTTTCAAAGCCTTGTGTAAACAGTCTTGCTATAAATATGCTGCAGGGGGAAATCTGTACTTACTTTCCTAGGAAAGTTGACATAATTTTATCCCGTGAAAGCTTGAGCCATTGTTGTAGAATACAAACTAAAATTAGATTCCAATTATTCTCAAGTGCAGCTATGCTGGGTCTTTCATTCTTCTATTTGGTGAAATGGCAGTCTTACTTGGTAATTGTATATTAATTTTCACCAAAAAAGCATTCCAACCAATTCTTCAAAGAGGGAGTTAAGCTTATTAATTCATTCCTTAACAAGAGGACAAAGTGCATGCCTTGCTGTATAAGAAGTAAGAACTCCTAGGGACCAAGAAGATTTAATCAAGGATTGAAGGGAAGAAAAAGTGAATGAGCCAGTAGCAGAAGAATGTGAGGTTACCCAAGTTTTCGGGGGCGGGCGGGGGGGGGGGTCACTTTCCAGAGCTCAGCCAAAATAAAATAACAAAGCAAAGCAGACATATAAATTCCTCCCGAGATACAGGCTAAAACACTGACTTTCCTTTCTAATGCCACTTTAATTTCTGGTAAAATTCCAAAGCAAAGGTTAATATTTCATGATATTGTCAACTTTGCATAATACTACTTGTGCTACTCATGACTTACACAGCCTTAGGGACTGTATTGATTTTTCCCCCCTGCTCATAAATCTGAAAATGCTCTCTGCCTTCCCAGTAGACCCTTAATGTTTATTGGTGTCTATCTTAAAACAACAGTTCAAGGTTGGAGCTATGAAAACATTTCGGGCTCTGAAAGTCGACAGAAGATTACAGATAATACATAGCACTTAATGTTTGCCCAAGAAATACAAGAAAATCACCTCCTCCTAAACACATGCACACTTTAGTTTTCCTAATGCATGTTGCTACATAGGAAAGTTACAAAGTGGCTTATGTCACAGTCTCTCCAACATGTCAAAAGAACTCTATACCTATTCAAAACATCACTTTCTATTCTTAAAAATTATTAAAGACCTTAGACTTCTTGTTTCTGTGTATTATATACAGAGATATTTTCCATACTGTAGATCAGAGGTTCCCAAACTTGTTTGTGCCGTAGACCCCTTGCCATGTTTTTCGGTTTTGGGTAGACCCCCTACTTACCTGATATTGATTTTTTTGTAAATTTCTAACTGTAGTGAAGTTTAGTGTTAAAATTTAATAAAAAATAATGTACCTACTTTTCTCCGGCATTCTCAAACAAAATAACACTGATTCACTATAATTTGTATGATAAACTACCAGTTTATATTTTTTAAATATTTTCTCAGCACTTTCCTATTCAAGATTCAGGAAACGAATGAACGTATTTTTCTCACATTCATATTTATAGAGTGACGAATTGAACAAGTCGGTGCAAGTTCGCGAAGCTTTGAGACAAAAATTGGCAAGAATGTTTACTGCGCGTATGCTTGTAACAAGATGATACTGGTATATCATTATGTGCAGGTTTTTATCCTACAACTTACACAATTTTATAAACATATATAATAAATTTTTTACTTCATAGGTACTTTTATAAATAATTTATATGTTTTTATATTATAAGATAATATGATGTAAGTAAATAGGTACTATCAGTGTATGTTGAGATCCACTATCGTGGACCCCCATTTTCATTTCATGGACCCCCCAATTTTTTTTTTGCTGACGTAGACCCCTTGCAGGTTGTCATAGACCCCTGGGGGTCGATATAGACCACTTTGGGAATCACTGCTGTAGATAAACAGATTATAAAATGTTTAATTCATTTAAAAATAACGATCCATTGCAGATTAATATAAATAGCATATGCACTATAAAAATAATGGTATTTTCAAAATCGATCTATTTAGTGAAAAAAAAATGGCGTAGTCTAAAATATTTGCTAATATCTTTAATGTCTACTTTAAAAGAGTACAGCTGAATGCTCAAATCTGCTTCTGCATTCGATATGTTAAGACGTCCTGTCATGAATATCTGGAAAACACCATACACAGTGAGAGAATGAGAGGGACAAAAGGCAAATAATGCCACAGCATTGTTATGAAAATCATGTTGACATCACAGACCCCCTGAGAGGGCCATAGGATCCCCAGAGATACCCTCATAACATTTAAAAAATCTATTTCTTTAGAGCATCAGGAAAATTTCACAGGGATTAGAAACACATAAAGCAGATGACTACTAAGAGACTCTTAACAAGTAATTATGGCAGCATCCTGTTAGGTTCTAAAATTAATTTCTTCTAAATAAATGTCATATCAGTTAATGTTCTCTCTCATTTGAGGACATTTAAGGCAGAGATAGACTGTCAGCTCCATATGGGGCACTGGAAAGGCTAGTAGGTTTTATAACAGTTGATCTTGTCTGAACAAGTAGATGTAGGGATATTCTAATGACTTTTCATTACAATTAATTATGTTGATGTGTGGCCTGAGTGGGGCCAGCGGAGCCGGGATAGTTCTGCTGGAGAGTGAGCAGTTCCTGACGGAGCTGACCAGGCTCTTCCAGAAGTTCAGTGTGTTCATCACCCTGAAGTATGATGGCTGAACTAACCCCATTCCAAGAAAAGGTTCAGTAAAGGGCTTTGAGCCATCAGACAACAAGTGTCTGTTAAGAGCTACCAATGGGAAAAAGAAGATTAGCACAGTGGTGAGCTCCAAAGAAGTGAATAAGTTTCAGATGGCTTATTCAAACCTATTGAGAGCAAACATGGATGGACTGAAGATGAGAGACAAAAAGAACAAGATTAAGCAGAGCAAAGCAGCACAGGGAAGGACTCCAGGTTTCCTGCTGTCACCAGCTATCCATCGAATTGCTATTTTCCTTTTGGTTTTTACTTTGGGCCACAAAGTAGGTTTCTGGTTCCCCTAGATTAAGTGTTTTCATGTGAGATTATGTTCATTTTGGACAGAAGAAGAGCTGTGATGTTTAGAGGGTAGTTATAAGAAGCCAGTTTATTTTAGATCTGGCTAATTGGTCTATGTTGCCTAATTGCATATCACTGGATTTTAAAGACTCTGCAGGCATCCGTGCGAAGAACAATGCATCATTAGACCTATCTATTTATCAGGAAAAAAATTAATTATGTCTATAATAATGAAAAACCTGAATTTTTGAATAATCGAACTTGAACTCAGGATATCCAGGCTTCCTCTCAGGTAGGCCAGTAAAGTTCTCTTACGTTTAATGTGCTAATCTCACTGGAGCATTTGTGCTATTGAAGTTATAACTTCATCAGTGATTTTTCTTGCATTTCTCTTGTTGGATTCAAGTAAGGCCTACAAGATGCTGAACAGAAAATAGCTTTGCAATCACAAAAGACAATATTTTTAATGTACAATTAGTGCATGTCTGGGTTTGTAACTTATTCTGGAGATATACATTTAATTCTTTTAGTGGTTACTCTGGAAAATATAACATGTATAGTTAACTTAATAGCATTTAAGTATAATCCAATCTTCCTCCTAAATAATGAAATGACTTTTTAAAAATGATTTTAGTTCAAATTGCCTCTCAGATTACAGGCAGCTTTTGTCTACTGTTTTATCTATCATTGAACCCTAAACACACTATTATTGATTAGATTTGTGTGTTCCTTGCCACTGAGTTGGTGTCTTTGTGAATTAGTGATGCCCACACAGCTCTACTCAGCTCCTGCAGATCTGTCCTATGGCTTCTTTTATGGAATCAGCCCATCTCGTATTTGGTCTTTAACTTTTCCTGCTGCCTTCTATAACTGTCTTTTCCAAAGAACTTTGCCATCTCATGATGTGCATGAAGTAGGACAGCTTCCATTTTGTAATTTTTGCCTAGTGATGTTTCAGTATTTGCTCTATGATCCACTGCTGGTCTTTTTGGCAGGCCAGGTATCTGTAGAGCTCTCCAACACCTTATTTCTTTTCTTTTTTAATCTTTATTATCAAATATCAGAGGGAAGGTAGGGGAGGGTGGGGTTAAGGAGGATAGATCAACCAAAGGACTTGTGTGCATGCATATAAGCCTAACCAGTTGTCACAGAAAACAGGAGGTTGGGGGAATGACTGGGGGAAGGGGGGATTTGGGAAGGTAATGGGGGGAGATGAGGACATATATGTAATAACTTAATCAATAAAGAAATTTTTAAAAATTACACATATTCTCCCTCTTTCCCCCCCAGTGACCCCTTCTAGCACACCCCCACCTCCTGCAAATGAATACTTTTGTTTGTTTATTTTTTCCTATTAGCCTTCTTTGCTGTTCAACTTTCACATCTGTACATAGTGAGATTTCAAGGGTGTGGATAATCTTAGCTGTGGTCTTGCATGACAAATTTTTGCTCTTGGTGATCTTTTCTAATTCTTCCATTGCTGCCATTTTGAGTCTCAGCCTTCTCTTGAAGTCTTGGCTGTAGCCTCCATTTGAATTGATAACTAAACCATCTGGTTAGAAAAATTGTTAGCAATTTCAGTGCCATTTCACTGTCCATGTTAAAGCTGTGTATTTCTTCTCTAGTCATGATTTTGTCTTCTTGATGTTCAAATGCAGCCCTGCTTTAGCACGTTATTCTTTCCTTTCATCAGAAGTCTTAAGTCTTTGCTACTTTCTGCCAGTAAGATGGTGTCAGCTGCATACCTTAAGTTACTGATATTTCTTTCACCAGTTTCTCTTCCTCTGAGTCTGCCTATAGATTAAACAAATAGAAAGATGAACAAATAGGGATGAACAAAAATGCTTCCTTGTTTGACACCTTTGTCTGTAGGAAGCCCACAGGAGATGATTCTGTCTCTTCATATCCTATCCTGACAGTGGCTTAAATTTACCTACATATGCATTCGTTTCTTTTCTCATCATTTATTTTTTTTTTCCCTTTTAATTTGGATCTCCCTTCCATATTTTTTTTCTTCTTGAAGTACATCGTGTAGAAATTCCTTCAGTCAGGGTCTGCTGGTGGTAAATTCTCTGCTTAAATTTTCTGAATGGTACCTTTATTTCACCCTAATTCTTGAAGGGCAGTTTCACTCATTTTATAAATGTTGTTTGGTAACTATTGCTTACAGCACTCTAAAGCTTTATTTAATGCTTCTGCCTTCCATTGATGCCATGAGAGACACTTGTCTGTCCAATGGTTGTTGCCTATGTAGGTAACTTGTACTTTCTCTGTGGTTGCTCTGAGAATTTTATTCTTGTGTTTAGAGTTCTATGTATGGAAGGGCTTCAATATTCTAGGTGCAGTGTTCTTTTCATTTATCATGTGTAGGATTTGTTGGTGTTTCTAAATCTAAGGATTTATGCCTTTCATCAATTCTGGAAAATTTTCAGCCATTATATTTTCAAATATCAGTCTCCTCCATTTTCTCTATTCTTTTTCTGACATTATATGTATGTTAGACTTGCTCAGCATACCTAAACATTTCTTACTCTGGATTTTATATTCTCCATCTATTTACCTATTTTTGCTGCATTGCTTCAGATCTTCCAGATTGCTAGTTCATAATTGTTAAACCCATGTAGTGATTTTTAAAACTGTATTTTAAATTTCTAAACTTCTATTTGATTCTTTTAAAAAGCTGTTTAATCATTCTTGATAGTCTCACATCACTTAATGGCATTTTAATTCTCTTTTATTTTAGTAAATACAATACACACACTTAATTATATTCTTATTGATGATTCCAACATTATAATTCTATTTTTGTTGCTCTTGTTGATTGTAGACCATGATAGTTACCCTGTGCATTAACTCGTTCTACATAATAACCTTGTGGTCATTTTAAATTTATCCATAACATTTTTGGGATTTGTATAGATAGTGTGTACCTTTAATGAGGATTTTCATTATAAATCACCTTAGAGTACTTTAAACTAAATATTCAGTTTGTGAGTTTTCACACAAATACATAAGGTAAATGTGTGCTGACAATCCATAATACAGCCAGCTTGTGGTTATAGACACTCCCCAACACTCCTGGACCCTGGGTATTGGGCCTTGGTTCTTATATCTCTAGATGGCAAGGATTATCCAGGGACAAGGGATGCAGAGCACAGGAGAGCAGCAGATTCTTATCCTCACTTAGTCCTTTGAAATTGGTGGATTTCTTTATTATCAAGCCAGCCCAACCATATATTTAAATGGTTATTAATGATATTAGACAAAATATTTAAAGTGCTTTTAATAAGTAATGATTTTCAGATGATTTTTCAGTCATATAATCAGAACTGGAAATTCCTTGGGGTAATAGATATAATGGCATGATTATATGAAAAATTTAATTCTACTGCTAGGGTATATATTTATTTTAATTTATCATGTTTAATGATCTTCATACTATTTGTTAAAATCTTATGATATAGTTCAAATTTCTATAGTTTTTATAATTTATCAAGCACTTTTGTGCCATTTACTTTCAACTATTCGAAGGCTAGAACAACTATGTGGTAGTAAATATGACTAAATGTTGTTTCCTGTTTCATTAGAAAATGCCAAGGAGACAAAGTCATCAGAGATTTATCTAAGTGGCAGCTATAAATATGCACATTTCACTATGAATTAAAATCTAACCTAATGTTTTTGCAGCATTTAGACATCACTCCATTTATTAACTATACATTTCTTTTAGGTATCTTGTATGAAAATGGAATGATAGACTTTCTGTTAACCTTACTTATGCTCATATATACTCTATGCAGAGAATAATCTGTCAGGATTGAACCCTATAACAATGTGCCAACTAATATACTTATATTTTTCCTATTCTTTCAAATGGTATTACAAAGTTATGAATGTAACAACTCATTTAAAAAAATAAATATAACTGAAATTATTGTTCTGGCCAGAATCTTGACAGAACTTTGCATCAACCTCTAAGGGACTCCCAAAATACCTGGAGCTCACCTCCGGCTATTTGTGACACAGACAGGAACAGTGAAATCGTTTCTCATGTTCTGTAAGCTTTTCCAGTAAAATCTGGCTGCAGCCATCAGACAAGACAGACATTAAAGAGAGATTTGGGAATTCATTTTAAACCTCTAGCTATAATATATGCCATATAAAATTGTATATCTCAGAAAAATATCACAAAAATAAAGGAAAAAATATTTAAATAGGAAGCAGTTAAGTTAGTCTATTTTTAAAGTACTTTCTGAAAGATAATGTTTAAATTATAAAAAACTTTGGCTTTAATCATGTGCTCACAGTTCTATTCACCTGCAAATTAACACTCTAAAAAATATAAATTGCTCCTCATGTGATTACAATTACAAGAGAGTTCCATAAATAATTTTAAATTACCAGATACCTTATTTTATTCATATCTAAAAAACAATATCAAAAATTAAACACAGAGATATATAATTCTGGTACTACTTTTAGAATGTGGGAGCTTGACATTTTAAGTAAGAGAAGGCATACTGGGTCATAATTTCTTCTGTAGCTCTACTTAACAGATATAAGTGGAAACAGAATTTGTTGGCCAATAAGTTAAGCATCTCCTAATTTTGAAATTCATAGGCTATGAAAGGATTGCACAAGAGCCTTTAAATCCTTTTCAAGAGGATTTAAATAGTCACAATATGAATAGGATGGAAGAAGTAATTATAATACCTTCAGGCTAACTGGGGCTGGAGACCTCTTCCATGTGGCTAAGGAGCTACTAAAATCAGTCTTCTCTTCAGAAGGCGGGTAAAAGATTATCGTTCATGATTAAAGTGATCTCCTTACAGATCTACTCAGTATCAAACTGTTGCTGAGATCAAATGATGTAACATATTTGAAATTAATATGAAAATTATGATTAGTCATTTTGTACAATGAACAAGTAATAACAAAATAGGAAATAAATTAGATTTGGGAAGTGATAAAGTAACACAAGGCACACATAACAGTGAAACATGGTAGAACATTTCTCAGTGGACACCGGGGTCCATACAGCTTCCTTTCTAAAGCATAAATCATCTGGCTGGTAGACCTTCCTTTTTTATTTTTCCAATTTTCAATAATAGTTCACAAACAATAAATATTATACTTCAAGTAGACAACATAGTGATTATACATTTATGTAACTTACAAAGTGATCATCCCAACTATCTGATACCCATCTATCATGGTACATAGTTATTATATTATTGACTATATTCCCCATGCTTTACTTGATATCTTCATGAGTGTTTTTATAACTGATAATTTGTTTTACTTAATCCCTTCATCTTTTTCACCCATCCTCCAGAACACCTCTTCTATCTGGAAACCATCAATCTGTCCCCATTTTGTTTATTTGTTTATTTTGTTTTTGTTCCACATATAAGTGAAATCATATTTGTCATTTGAGACATGAGTAGATGTAGAGGTTATTGTGCTAAGTGAAATAAGTCAGGCAGAGGAGCACAAATTTTTAAAGGAAGATTATTGATAGAGTATCTCCAGGTATTCTGCATATTTTTAAACCAAATGATAAGGCATCAGAATTCACAAAAGGGAAACATCATACTGTTAATAGATTATATATTAGAATATATAATTTAAAAACTAGTCAGATGAGGCCATATAAAAGAGATTTAAAGAAAATATAGCGCAGAGTTTTGAATTAAAAATAGTACTATTTGTGGTGAGGTGTGTGTGTGTGTGTTTTCCCCTCCCCAATATCTAGTAAAATGATTAACAAAATGAATTTATTGAAAAAGTACCATACAAATCACAGCATGATTTGTCCAAGCAATTCATTAGCCAGTGACATGATCATAGCGCATCTCTGCTACTTCAGCTATGCAACATTGTGGTTCAAGGAGAATGAACTATGGAGGCAGAATGCTTGGTTTTGAGTCCCTAGAGGTTCTGGCATTTATGAGATGTATACAGGACCTTTTTAACCTCTGTGCCTCTGTAAGTAAAATGGGGATAATAATACTACCTAAATTATAGTGTTGTTCTGAAGATTAAATTAGCAATTTTTCTAAAGTGGTTAGAGGCAGTGTCTGACACATTATAGGTTAAAGTAAGCATTTTATCACTTCCATTATGACACAGAGAAAAGCAAAATAGATCAGATGTTAATAAACCAGAATCTTAGCCTCAAATTTGTCACTTGCTCAGATAAGAAGCTTAAAAGCAATTTGATTTCACCTGTGACACTAATCACTTCACTCACTACCCTCCCAGGAGGTAGGATCAAGTGAGTGCATGTGTACAAGGCACCTTTTAAGCATCAAGTTAACCTTTAAGTTCTCTTGGAGAAAAGCACTGAATTTTGAGGTACTGTATCATGTGAGTTCTTCTGATATTTCAGAAAATATCAAACTCCGAGGCCATCTGTGCTTAATTCATACTTAATGGTATCCTATTTAACGGTGTTTTTAGGCACTAAAAAATATTCCTTAAAACTCACTACTACTTCAGATCAATAATATAAGAAGAATTATTCATTCACTAAAAAATATGGTATCACCAGTAATGAAGAATTTTGAATTCTCTCTCATTTTAGTAATTCAATTTTATTAATTGGAATATCTTTTGTTCTGATTATACTTCAGTGAAGAAAAGTAAAATGATTAGGTTCAAACAGTTAGAAACATGGTAACAGGAACAGCTAACTGCACTGACCCCAGTGGTGGCCATCTAGACCTGCTCAGCACTTGCTTTGGTACAGGCTGTGGTGTCCTGCCAGGGCATCACCTCCCTCCTTTACCTTGGGGGCAGGCCCAAAGTGCCATGAATTCATATCCAGGGAGCAGATATCAGCGAACGCAAACAAGGGTGAAAGATAAATACCCCTCACTCCTTGAATAGAGCAACTCTGAAGCATGTTTCACCCAGTTTCCAAAGGTCAAGCAGCAGGATTGAACTCCAGTTTTCCACAGTGGCAACCTGCTCCATAAACCACTTCTTGTCAGTTTCTTCCCGTTCCCTGTCTCACTTTCCACTTCTTACCAGCCTTCCTGGGATCACCTCTCAATCTACTTGTTTCAGTATTGTGAGGAAACCCAAACAAGATCTTATCATTTACAGAGAAGTTAGTATTAGGGATAATTATTATGGCACTTCTCCTCCTTCAGTGTCCATGCCTTTCAGTGTCCTTGGTTGATTGTGTTTCTGCCAGACTTCTACATCTTGGTATACCGTGGGACTCACCCTAGGGCACCTTCTCTTTTCCACTTACCTTCTCTGCAGTGTTAATGTACCAATAACTAAAATTTCTGTTTTCAGCCCCTGATAGATCTCCTAACCTCCAGATTCATATCTTCAACTGCTGATTAACATCGTCATTTAAATGCTAACAAGGCCAACAGAAAACTCTTGATGTGCCTACCAAAACCTGCCCATCCATCTTGTCCATCTCAGCTTATAGTGTCACCATCCATCAGTTGTAAAAGTTAAAAATTTAGGATTTTGATTCTTCCCATCATCTAACTCCTCATCTACCCATTTGTCACCACATCTAGAATTACCACTTCATTTACTAGTAAGCACAGTTCTCATTCAGGCTACTGCAATAGTCTACCAAGTCTTCCTTCTCCATCCCATTCTCCACAGAATATCTTAAGAAATCTTTTTTAAAACATTAAGTAAGCCATAGTGTTCCCTTCTCTAAACCTCCAAATGGCTCCTAATAATACTTAACATAAAAAAGAAACTCATTGTCCTGGCTTACAAGGCTCTACAGTTTCTTACCCTTGCCTCACCTAACGTCTATATGACATTCTCCTAAGATCATGATACTCAAGTCTCTCTGGCCTTCCCCTCCCCCCCTCCCCCACCTTGTTTCTTGAATATAAGAAATTCATTCTTGTCCAGAGCTTTACATTATCTGATTCCTTTGCCTTGAATGCTCTTATCTGAGATCTCTTATGGTTACATTCTTCTTATTCACATATCAGCTTCTATCCTCTTCATAGAGAACTTTATAACCTAATAGAGTGCCTAGTCGCTATGTTACCACAGAAGTTACCATTCCTTCTTCAGGCTTATTTCTTAAATATATATATATATATTAGTTTTCCTGAGTAGTAGTCAATAGTAGGAACTTTATTTTATGGGCATTCTTCATCTCTAGAACATAGATGAGTGAAATAAATAACAAGAATTTTTATGCCTCCATTATAAAGGTGGTGAAACTGAACTTTCAGGTACTTATACAATTTGCTCAGGCCAATAGAGACAGAGATTTAATAAACAAATCAAATCAGTCTGACAACAGAGCTCACACTTTTAACCACTACACCAAATTTCCTCTACATATGGGTGATAAGGGGAAATTAATTTGAAATAGCATAATAAGCTTAGTTAGTCCAGGAACTTTGTGCATCCACTTTTGCAGAGTGCTTGTTTTTAAAAGACTCAGCATGTTTGAATTATTCTGAGGCCTATAAAACAGCCATAGTTCTTAAGATATAAATCTTAATTTTTATGCTGTATGTATTCAGCGGGAAGAAAGGAAAGCAAAACTATCTCTGTTTCATTGTTCTCACCCTCTGCACAAGTCTACTAAGAGATATCCAATAGTTTAAACCACAGGATACAATTTTTCAGACCATTTTTTATTAGAAATCTAAGGGAATTTATATTACTATACAACATAATTCATTTTGCATGGAAACCACTAGAAGAGTGGTCATGCTCAGTAGGATTTCCTTTATGAGAATAAAATTGCATTTAACACATATGTATGTAATTTGGAATCAGAGTCACAATGGTCTATATACTATTAAACCAAAGTGTGTGTGTGTGTGTGTGTGTGTGTGTGTGTGGATTTCACAAGAAAATGTGAAAAGCTGAATAGCATCAAAATACAGATACTCATAAAAATTTACTACCCAATGTGTATGAGGAAACTCAGCTAAAATTATATAGAAGACAGTAGACCTTTTTTGTTGTTGTTAATCCTCATCCAAGGATATTTTTTCATTGATTTTTAGAGAGAGTGGAAAGGAGGGGGAGAGACACAGAGAGAATCATCGAGTGAGAGAGACACATCAATTGGTTGCTTCCTGCACATGCCCAACCAGAATCAGGGATTGTATCTCAGTGTCCATGACCGGAATTGAACCCAGGACCCTTCAGTCTGGGGGTCAATGCTCTATCCACTGAGCAAACTGGCAAGGGTGACAATAAACTTTTAAAGAAAAGTCCGCTAAATTTTTTATATGTTCTTTTAAAATATATTTTATTGATTTTAGACTAGAAAGAAGAGAGAGAGAGAGAGAGAGAGAGAGAGAGAGAGAGAGAGAGAGAAACATGAATGATATGAATGATAAGAGAGAATCATTGATTGGCTGCTTCCTGCACGCCCCCAACTGGGGACCCAGCTCACAACCCAGGCATGTGCCCCTGGCTAGAATCGAACAGGGGACCCTTCAGTCTGCAGGCTAATGCTCTATCCATTGAGCCAAACCAGCTAGGGCTGATAGGTTTTATAATGAGGCTCAGCAGACAGTGTTCTATCATTGAAACATGGATAAATTTCATCAAAGCTTTGTATGACACAATATATTTAATCACCTTAAAAAAGAAATCCAAGGAATAAAGAAATTTAAAATCTTAATCAAGAGGAGGTAATCATATTTTTATAATTATAACAACAACAACAAATATTAGCTCCCATATCAGATTCCAAAACAATGACTGGAAATGGTACAAAGAAACATTATTTAGTCATTGTTTTCTCTCTCTTGCCCTCTTTCCTAGTCCATTCATTGCCAACAAATAGAGTTGCAAAAAAATCATAATCTAAAATATTATTTCAGAACAAACTTAATATATGTAAGTCAAACTCCTGATGCAGAAACTGTGGCCAGCTACTAAGTGCTGGCACAGGCACCTGAACTCAGAATGTTTGATTCCAACAGTCTTTCCCCCTTAACATACTGATCACCACACTAAAAAAGCAATGACACACAAGTATATATTTTTGTATGCTTTTACTTATTCTAGTTTGCTTTGTTTGTCAGTGGCAATTAGACGATCCAAAAATTGAAGTCACTAAAAAAAAAAAAAAAGTATAAAAACACTGAGCATTAGAAGGGAGATACTGGGTTACAGTTCTAAGATACATGGTGGTTGTATAAGGCCACATATCTCTGGTGGTGATTGTCAGAGACCAAAGTCAGATTAGTAAGCTGTTAAATCATTCCATCTGATCTCAGGTTTTTATTAATTTAATTGGATAGAATATAAAAATCTATCTTTTCTCTGAAGGAGATAAATCAGTTACTATCACTCAAAGAGATGGCTCTAAGAGAGAAAGAGAGAGAAAACCTGATGTCAGCAAAGTAACTTGATTCAGATGCATAAGGACTGTGAGCTCTGTGGTCTGACCGCCGGGAACACCAGGAAGAATGACAAAGGAGATAAGGAGGCACAATGTTTCCTATGTGTAATTTCTATACTGTCATCTCACATACCTGTCAAAAAATATATCATTTATATACTGAAGCTATTTCTATTACATTTGCTCTAAGGAAATATAAGAATTCAGGTAAAGCACTACAATCATGTAGCATACACCTTCATTTTCAGTTAACTTACAAGCTTGTTATATGACTCTTGATACTTTTACTAAACCATACCAGTTTATTAAATTGAAAATATGGTCTACTTGAGCTTATAAGAAAATCTAAGATTGGTAAGAAGATACAGGGTTTAATACCAGCTGCTCCAGATGTATTGCAATAAAAGAGCAAATCAAAATTGCTTATAAAAAGTATTTCCAACATCCACTGAACAGCTATCATGTGAAAACCCTAGGAAGTTCCAGTGACAGAACACTGTCTGCAAGAGTTTTTCATTCTTCTTATGATAATGCAACCCAATAAGGGAAAAGAGAAAGAGGCCTTGAATGAATTATTACAGACAATGCATTGAGTACTGAGGAAGAACTGGTTACTTTTAATTAGAATGAAAGAAAGAAAGACTTCATGGAAAAGGTCACGTATATTTTAAAACTAAAAGTAGAAAGTGGATGAGAGGAAGTCAAATGTGTTGAGTGCCTTTGTGCATATGCTATGCTAGAAACCTAATCTAGAGGATTTTAATTAATCTTCTAATAGTAAGTACTACTGTGGGAAATTCCATAATTGTTTCCAATTGTTCATCCTCAACCTTTATCTATACCTTTTGTTCTGTGACATTGCAATTCCTCCATTAGGGGTGGATTGCATTTTCTGAGCCAGTGATGTGACTCCCTTAGGCCAAAGCAAGGCAAACAAAATCTTGAATTGTACTTGTTCAGGTGGATAGTTGGACTTCTTTCTACCCTAACCAGAAGAAAAACAATCTTGTATCCCAATGACCCTGCAAAATATAGGAGGGAGACTCATGGAAAAATACTAAGCTGGTGCAGTACCTGGAGCTCAGCCCAACCAATCCACAGATGCATGAGAAATAAATGTTTATTTTATGTCACTGAGTTTTGTGGTTGTTTGTTAAATGAAATTTTTGTGCTAGGAGCTAATTAATATATATATACCTGTGCAGAGTTAGGAACTAAGCCTTAGAAAAGAGAGGTGTTTTGCCCAAAGTTACCTAACTAGTAAGAAGAGCCAAGTTTAGAATTCTGTTGCATCAGGGACCTAAATTTATATTCTTTCTATCACACTGACCCTTTAGAGAAGGGGAAAACTAAAGAGAAGAATTTTGCAAAGTTAGGGCAACTAAGTGAAAGAGAGCATAGAGGTAAAAAGGAAAAGCCTATCTTGGTTGAAATTGTCTATGATGACATAATACTTCAAGACTTTAGAAAGATAACTAGTCTAAATTTAGAAGAGTCTTGAATGTCAGGCTTAGAAATTTCAACGATATGAAAAGCCATAAAAACATGTTTAATATATTTGCAACCTACTGAAGTAAGGTGATTCCCAAGGCTCCATTCAGTACAAACACTTAGTGTGATCACTCACAGACTGTTGCAGTAATATAAGCAGTAAAATAATAGACAATAGGCAATTATTCCTCACACTTAAGCCAAGATTAATTGTATTCACCCCAATAGACACCCCTTATAGAATTGACTGAAAGATTTACTCTTATTTCAAACACATCTTCTAGACTGCTTTAAATTTAAATTTACTCCACGAGTTTTAATTTTCAACTTACATCAACATATCTGCCATCTAATATTTATCAATTCATTATGTGTGTATGTATGCAGATGCATCCAGCAATTTGTAATGTGGTTAGAAGAAGTTGCCTGGCAGCTGGGAGATGAATCAGGCTTAAAAAATAATAATAATAAATCTACTGCCTTTAGGCTAAAATGCTAACTAAATGAGGAAATGGCTATGATATGACAACTGTATTTACCAAACTGTGAATTACACATGATGAGTGTTCAACATCCTGGTTGGTTGGGAACCTTTGCAAGAGTTTAGGAAGAGTATGTTTTAATTTACTCACTTCCTTTAACAAAAAGTACCTGCTTATTCAAAACATAACTACATATGAGATATTAATTGAATAAATTAGAGGTTCTGCAATATAGTCTAAAGTTCAACTATGTTTATAGTCATAGCATATAGTCTTTATGGTGTTCACTAAGGCCTAAGATGTACAAATATCAAATTATTATTCCCACTGTACACTCATCACACTCATCACTATAATTAAGGGAAAATATTAGCAAAAGGAGGATTGTGGGTGTTTTTTTTTTTAACACAACACCTTCTAGTTTGTATTATGTTATTGTTTTCAAGTTTCCTGCAAATCAATTAGAATTTAAAAATATATTTTTTATTGATTTTTTATGGAGAGGAAGAGAGAGGTAAAGAGTTAGAAACATCGATGAGAGAGAAACATCGATCAGCTGCCTCCTGCACGCCCTTACTGAGGATGTACCTGAAACCAAGGTACATGTCCTTGACCAGAATCGAATCTGGGGCCCTTCAGTCCGAAGGCTGATGCTCTATCCACTGAGCCAAACCAGTTAGGGCTAGAGTTAGAATTTTTAAAGTCAGTGCTTATAACGCTTAATACTCAAAAGATTTTTTTGTTGTTGTTTTAAATTCTAAAGTGAATTAAGAGTTTTCCTTTCTTATGGTTGTCAGTTGACACTCAAGGTTAAAAATCCTTAAGGATATGATATGTTGCAGTATTCTTTTCAGAAATCAGCAATGAAAGGACATACCTGCATCTTTAAAACCAAAGCTAGTTAGTATGCCAGGTTCCTCCCGCCCCCTCCCTCCCCCCAAAAAAAGTAAAGGAGAATTTGCATACAGCAGAACAAGGAAGCTGGTCTTGTTCATCAGCATATTGTAATGCCTCCTGACAGCTTCACACACCCGCCTCATCAACATCATACTGTTTCAATTACACATTTTTTACCCACTTCACGTGTTAAGCCATCTTCACGTCTATCTCACCTCCAGCCGCAGTATTCAATTTAACTACGGTACATTTTCCCAAGTAGAGGTGGATTTTCTGTAAGGCAGAAACCCTAAGAATCAGTTACATTGTATTGTTGCAGGCCACAAAAGAAAGAGGAAAAGGCGGGAGTGAAAAGAACCAGGGTGGATTTTAAAGAAACAAATAATCCGTCCCCACAAAAGCCTGACCCATCCTGAAACAGTGGCAGAAAGAATTAAGAATTGGATGGAGCGCAGTATGGGGTCCCTCTGCGAATGAAATGGAAAAGGTCTTTTTAAGAAAAGCTGAGGCCGCTCACGCCCCTGTGATCATCCTACCAGTTCCCTCCACATCGCAAGGGTAATGAAGCAAGCTCTTTGATTTTACCAGGGAGCTACTGAAAAAAATAGAAAATAAAGACGGCTTGAAAAGATGGGCTTTACTTCAGCAAACGCCCTGGAAACATGCCCCAATGTAACTGCCACCTACCTCACGTAAAAATATATATCTTCTATTTAAATCATGAAGAAAAATTTTGATGTGATAAAGCAAAATAATTCCAAAAGAGCATGATTCTTATTATGTGGCTGTACTAATATTCCTTTGTAAAAACTCTAGGCCGACTGACAGAAAACTCCCTATTGCACTGCAGAGTCCATCTTTCAGAAATAAGCATCATTGCATGGATATGCAGGGTGCAGAGAGCCATTGAAAGTGGGTTTTCATAGCAACAGAGCAGGTTGGAAATCAGAATAGAACAGATTTCTTGGTGTTTGGATGATTTATGAAAGTTTCTCATTACCGTTCTCTCAAATTGACAATTTCATCTGGATTGGTTAATTACCATTTTTCTGTTTCAGAGGCAAAAAGATCCTGAATAATGCAACTGCAACTGAAATTGTCTTCCGTTGAAACTCAGGTTGTGCAAGGTTGGTGTTTTCTCGCCCTCTGTTTACCCTGAACTTAAAAGCTATAACAAAAAGAGTCCCCTTTGACTCAAAGACCCTAAGCCTTTACTTTAAAATCTGTAAAAACTGACCTAGCCAGTTTGGCTCGGTGGATAGAGTGTTGGCCTGTAAACTAAAAGGTCCCAGGTTCGATTCTGGTCAAGGGCAGATGCCCAGGTTGTGGGCTCGATCCCCAGTGGAGGACTTGCGGGAAGCAGACAAACCATGATTCTCTCTTATCATGGATGTTTCCCATCTCTCTCTCCCTCTTCCTTACTCTCTGAAATCAATAAAAATATATTGAAAATTAAATAAAAAATAATAAAATCTGTAAAAAGTGGTAATTCTGGCCTGTTTGGGTGCTCCTACGGGTACAGAAAGGGTGGCCATGTCTGAGCTGATGGGACAATTTGAGGAGAGGTTCTCTGCCTCTCAGAGGCAGCTTCCCATTCTAACAGAGGCTTGCACACATCTAGGTTAGAAACATGTGAGGCAGCTAACGTACAATCATAGCCCCAGCACTAAAATGATCAGTCTGTGATTTGGGGAATGTTAATCCTACCTACCACTGACTAAGCTATGTAACATTTCCATTTTTAAATCAATGCTGAAGGTATTTAAAAATAAGTGGCATTTGCAATAACGGAAGCCTTCAAGTAGAGAACTTTTAAAATCACCTTAGATTTTAATCATAGGTCATACCCCCCTCCCCAAGTCCCTGCCCCATAATCTACTATGGAATAGGTATATGCTAGAATCTGGACCAAAATGGAGAGCAAAATCAGACTGTGGTCCCTGTGGAAAAAAACAACATTAATCAAATAATCAGATACATATGGACATTGAAAAAGGAGAGATAGATGTAGGGCTGAGACTCTTAGAGAGGGGAATTTGACTTGGGCCATGGAGGTCTTGAAAGAAAATTGGGTTTATCTGAAGAGTAAGTAGGAGTTGATAACACAATAAGGGGACAAAGATCATTCCAGAAAGAGAGACAGCTTTGCAAAAGGCCTACAACGAGAGGGAGCATGGTGAACACATATAATAGGGAATT
This sequence comes from Pipistrellus hanaki, assembly GCF_964339955.1. Taxonomy (NCBI): domain Eukaryota; kingdom Metazoa; phylum Chordata; class Mammalia; order Chiroptera; family Vespertilionidae; genus Pipistrellus; species Pipistrellus hanaki. The sequence continues at coordinate 22,575,277 of NC_140508.1, forward strand.
TGTTTTTTAATTAACATGCCTAGATAAGCAAAAGTGATCAAGTAGAAGATAAGACCAGAGAGAAGGTAGAGGGAAGATCTCTTAGGCCAGGTTTAAGGGTAGGAGACAGGGATGAAAATAGGCAATGTTGAGATGTATCCCAGGAAGATAACAACTACTCTTTATGTTTGCACAGATCACTCTGGCCACATGGCGAAGTGACTGGATGGGCAGAAGAGTTCTGCACTATTGCATGCAGGAGCCTGAGCAGCAGTGGTGACAGGTGTCCATGGTGAGCTCTGGGTCTGGCCCTCTGTGGTCAGCCTTTACTTGCAGCCATCCATCCTCTATCCTGCATTCACTGTCTGAATAATCTTAAAGCACAACTCTGACTATGTCATCGTGTTTATGCACTTTGGCCACGTCCTTACAGCAGCAGTCTCAGTCTATGCTCTAAGGCTTGATAATGGGATCTCAACCTACTTTTTAGGTCCCATTTCTACTTCCTTTCAGTCCAAAGCCCTACTCTGTCCAAAGTGATGCCCTTACCTCCCTGTGTTTATTTGTGCCCTTCAACCCATTTGGGATACTCTTCGCCTCCTGCTGGCCTGCCTCTCTTCACACTTGTGTGCAGGCCTGAACAAACCCTCTACCTCTCTCTTCCCTTTCCTAATTCTGTCCATCCTTCCCCATCCAGCTTAAATACCTTCCTTGTTTTCTATTAGGAATTGCCAGACCACAGAAGTATAATACAGATCTCTTCATTTCTTCCACATGTACTTCGGCTTATTTGGCATTTAATCATGCCTTATTTTACTAACACATTATAAATTGATAATAGTATTTTCTTTAGCTTTTCATAGGTGTGTGTTTTATTTCTTCACCTAATTAAAAAAGTGCACCTTCCTGATACTTTGTACATTTGTAGGCCTTTAGTGAATAAGCATTGCTTGAAATTTGTCCTGAGATGTCCTTTACCTTTAACCATATCAGCTAGAAAATAATTTTGGAGGGCTCCACATAATCTACTTAATCAGATTTGCAAAATTCACAAAGTAACAGATATGGCAAAATTTCCAGAGAAAAATCAAACTGAATCTCAAATAACAGGTTTCACCAATGAAGAAAAAAGAGGTTTTAGAGTAAATAAGTAACCTGGATTCAAATGCTGGCTCAATCAGTTATATTCTAAGAGATCTTCAGCAAAGTCCTCACTTCTCTAAAATCTGTCTTCACCAAAAAACAAAGAATGTCAACCAGCATACTATGTATAACTATATGATACAAGTCTAAGTAAATACTTAGAGAGAGGTCTGATAATTAGTATTTAAAATAAGTGTATACTTTCTCCCTAACTATCATCATCACCCTTAATCTAATGTGCATGCATGCAGTTATTTGCACATGCAGGCTCGTGTACACACAGACACTTTAAATCCTTCTTTTAGTTTCATGTGTGACAGCATTGGCTTCTCAAATCTTATCTTTTTCTTCCTTTTTCTCTCTTTTCTTCTTTCTCTCTCTTTACTTGATGAACACCTAACAATGAGACTTTGGAAATCACAATTGGAAAAATACAGCCACTATGGACAGCCTTTTCATTATACCAGTTATATTATTGAATGTAAACAGGAAGGGCAAGAACTTCTACCTAATTCCCTTTCCTATTGTCCAGTAAGCAAACATTTCTGGACTGAGCCATTAATCCCCCCATTGTATTCTCTTCCGCACAGTCAAAGTGGGTAAGATTAGAAATCAAGAGGAAAAAAGAACAGTTGAGAGCTTAGGAGATACTGACAATTCAAGCTCACAAAAAGTCTATGAATGCCTGAGAAACAAGAAAGGTTGGCCTTTCTCCTGAAAATCCATTTGAATCAGTGCAAGGTCTGAACATAATGTTTATTTGTAACTTTTGTATATTTCAGTTATGGTAAAATAGTCAAAACAAGACTGGCCCCATTTGATATGAGACTATGTAAATATCCTAACATTGACTGTTCACTTGAGAATTATAGATATGGAGGGCATTGAAGATATATCAGTTGCTTTAAGAAACAAAGAATGCCAGCCAGTTCCAATTGCCAATACATATTTACCACTTTTTACATGTGCACTATGTAATGTCATATGAAAAAAAGCAAGTGCTGCTATGTGACTGCTTACCAACCCTCAAAAAAAAAGTCTACCTAGGCTGCTGTATTTAATTTAGTTTTAATAATGCAAACTAATTTTTAAGTATCACTAATATTCAGCCACATAAGTTCCCTTATTAGAATTAATTCCTCTATGCAGAAGTGTAGAAATGAAATAAATGTGTATTCCCATCCCAAAAAGATATATGTTTGAATAATGTAAGGGGTTCTAATTCAGAGGCATATTTAAAAAGAAATAGTCTTGCAAATTTTAACAAAATTGACCGAACCTTTGAAAAGATATATAAAAGATTTCTGAATCTATTAGAGTTTATTATTATTATTATTATTATTATTATTATTGTTATTTTAAAGAATTCTCTTCTCTCATGTCATTACACTTTTGACAAGAAAAAGTGAATGTTTCATATAGATGGAAGAGATCTGGGCCACACTTAAGGAACCAACCAACAGTGGCTCAGCTAGCTCCAAAGCGATTCCTATTAGAATGAAAAATAAATAAACTAAGTCCAAAACTCAAAAACATTCTCTCATAGAGATAAACAGTAAGTGCTCTACAGAAAGGGAAACCAGCTCCCCGGAGAATGCCTGGGATTTGGGGAAGGAGCAATGTAACTGTTTCAGTAAGTGAAGTGGAAACACTATGGAGGGAGCAGCTGGGAGAGTTATAAGACATGGGCAAAAGAGCTGCCAGAGGACGGAGCTAAAAATAAGGCCCCATTTAGTTCTACAGCCTTGCAAACAAGCACCAGGTCAGTTCTAAAAGGAAACAAAGAACTTTATGATAATACAGACCTCGTTTGTAACAGGGAGTTAATTATACTTTTTAGGTATTTGGAATATATAAACTGTACATAAACATATGTATTCCATGAGATTTAGTCTTTAGTATTACTGACATCTTTCAATGCTTTAAGAAAATGAGTTTCTTATACACACCTAATAATTCATACACTCTGCATTTCCAAAATCTACAGGATGTAATAATTAACTTGGGTGCTTCAAACTTCAACATTGAACATTGTTCTTGAAGAACTACTGAACAAAGATGGAGACATGATTTATTTCCATTTTCCTTCAGTAGGAAAAGGCTGAAGTCGACCGCAAAAAGAATTGTCTGGAAGTTGTAATTATGCTTTCGCAAGAGACTCCAATAAAACAAAGATGGTTGTCTATTCTGAACAAAAATCCCGGAAGAGAACTTGTGACCTACCCCAGAGAAATATGAACAACTTTCTCAATCCTTCCAGAACAAACACAGCACAACTGGAATTTACAGTCTGGTGCTAAACTTGGGTGTAATTTAGGAAAAGATGAAAACGATTGCATATTCTCTCTCATTTTTAAATGCAACACACTGGGTAACTGAACCTCTGCCTTTGGGAGGTGCTGGCATGGAATCCTCTGGGACAGGGCAGAATCTGATCAGCAGTGAGAATCTGAGTCCTTAGGAGAGGAGCCTATGAGGATTCCACACTAAAAATAGTTGTATGTTTGGCAATGAGGGGTATCCAAAGAGGCAGAAACAAGGATGAGAGTCAGTATGCCAAGGAAACCCTTTGTTTTCGAATCATGTTAAAATACGCCTAAGTTTTAAATGTTCCACACAAGGAAGCTCAGTCTATAACATAAAAATCTGTAACTTGAGCTACTCTTCTATGAGTATTTACTGAAGCGATAGTTATTTGAGCAATCCTACATAGGCTCATTGTACAAGATGAAATTATAAACCAAATATTCACTGCACCCTTACTGTGGGCAACTTGATTTTTAACTTCCATTTAAAGCACTAAACTTCAATTTATTGGAAAATTCATTTAAAGGGGTTTATTGTACATGTGTTGCCGGTTACCAACCCAAGACTGGTCAGGTAAAATGGGAGTACATCTTCAGATGGGCAGGAGAGCAATCTGTGTTTCCTGTGTTGATTGTGGTACCCACTTTTTTGTCAAGTGAATGTAACTGAAGCCCCTGGTTTCTCCACTCAAGGTCTTCTTTGCTTACTCATTTCAGATGTATCCAAGGAAGTCACCTTCATCAATTATCCACTAATTTCTGCCGCCCCTAGGTTTGTCCTTTACTAAAGTGTTTATTGTTTGGTTTTTCATTAGTTCCATTACCAATAAGCTGAGTAAAGAGCTATTTCTAATTCTATTTGGCATAAAAATAAATAAATAAATAAATAAATAAATAAATACAGCTGTTGTATTAGAAAATATGATTGAAAACATAAAACTAATATTCTTTTTTAAAGATGGATTTTAGATTATAGCATATTTATGAATATGTAGAAATATATTCATAAATTATCCACTATCAGAAGGAGGTATTAGACTTGTGTAAATTTTCCAGAAAACTGGATTCTAAAAATTAAAAGCCTACATTTCAAATTGTTAGAATGTCTTTAGAGCAACATAATCTTAAATGATATTACACTTATTTCTGTTTACATAATCAGAGTGTAATGAATATAAGCTAACCTTTTCAAAATAACTGATTTAACATGGTATCATGATGTGGTTTTTCCATTTTTTTGGCTACTTCCTTTGGTACTTAAATGTCAGTTGTCACCTCTTGCTATGGCCAGTCACCCTTTATTAGTAAAGTCCTTTACCCTATTTATTGCTTCTAATTTGTGGCAGTTGAAAATTTAATGCTAAGCCTATTAAACCTGAGTCTAAATATATACAGGTTGAGTCAGAATAATAACATCCTCTAAAGAGCAGAGGCTGATGCATAATGCCTGCTTCTGGACACCAAAAGATTTTACTTCATGTATGAGTGAGCTTCTGAGTGACTGAGAGTGTGTGAGTGTGTGTGTGTGTGTGTGTGTGTGTGTGTGTGTGAGCGTGGGAGAGAGAAAGTGGGTGTACATGTGTACCCCTGAACCATGCCTAAAACACTTTGCTCAATCACAGACTTCATGCCCTTCTCTAGAGAAATCTTTGAGAACCAAAATAACTCTAAAACTAAGTTATTTCTTAAAATATCATGTTTTTTTTCAGTATTTTGAACCATATTCTCCAAATCACCCCTTTCTCCTCAAAATACATTGATCCAAAAATATATATTTTTGGTATTATTATAAGTAAAGAGAAGTATTAACAATGCCTTTGAGCTGCTATGCTTCTAATCCTCAATTAGAACTTACACAGGTCTCTGGTTTTCCCCATTTCTTTGATGGACTTGAAGGTTTATAAGAAGGTTGTGTTGATTTTTGAAGTTGAAATCTTGGCCATAAACAAAATAAAAACAGACTGTCCACAGGAACCCCATACTCTAACCAGTAATGCAAACAAGTATTCCTCACACATTGTACATGATCACTAAATAAGAAATAACCATCATCGAGGTTCTTCAGTGAAGTCCTGGGTTACAAGTTGGATGACAATGATTATTACTTTGACATATACTACTGACTAGCAGGGGCTCACATGGAATCTCCTACTACTCTGCTTCCATGTTCTTATTTATAAAATAATACAGATAATATTAAATAGAGGATTGTCAGGAATCAACTAAGCACAATTCCCAGGCCACATCCACTTGCCACCTGTTTTTTGCACATAAAGTATTATTCGAACACAGACACACCCCTTTATATTTTCTGTGGCTTCTTTCCACTACAACGACAAAGCTGTATATTACAGTAGAATCTGTGTGGTCTGCAAAGCTAAACATGTTTACTATCTGGCTCTTTATGGAAAAGTTTGGCTACTTCTGGTATATATTACATTGCAAAGTTGTCAGGAAGATTAAATGTCATAAATAGGAAAGTGATCAAAATGCTATTACTACCTCATAGTATTGGTACTGAGTTTCAGGTATGTTGAAAAATGCTATGTGTGTCATCTCTTTTAACCCTTACAACAATCCTATAAGTGAGCCTCAATTATTGTGTCTATTTTGTAGATGAGTGAACTGGTAGCAAGAACTCAGTCATGTCTTATCACATGGTGAGATGACAAAAGCAGGATCAAACAAAGATTTTCAGATCTAGAGAGTTCTTCACTACTAGCCTATATTGCCTTTATATAGCTGGAAATTTATAATTGTTAGACACGTGAGAATTTTTATTAATTAAAATATTATTAGCATTATTTTAATATAGAATTTAAGGTGATACATAACAATATTTGCTATAAGTGTGAACTGCTAAGTTTTACCTACTCATTTGGCACATGATTTGTTTGAGCAAGAGCTGGGTATGTCTTCTTCTCTATCATATTACTGTATTTGTGTTTTGGTTATAAGTTTCCAGTCAAAAACAACAGTAAACTGCTGAGTCTGAATGCAATATTCGCAGATGGAGGTAGCTAGGAAACTCACACCAATTGTTGTGCCTGTGATAAGTGAGCCTTGTGAATTAAATCAATTCCATAGCCCTGGGAAGGGCTCAGCACTGAAAGTTATGCTAAAAACTAAAAATCAAGACAAGTGTAGTCTTCTTGTAGGGACACAGGACAGAGTGGCACATTTTCTGCGCCTCATAGAGACAGTCTCAGCCTTTTGACCTTTCCATAAGAAAATTGAGCCTCTTCTGTGAAAATACTAAGATTTAATATCTGTTTAAAAGTTAAAAATTTGCCTGGCTGGTGTTGTTCAGTGGTTGGGCATTGACCTATGAACCAGAAGGCTGTGGTTAGATGCCTGGTCAGGGCACAAGCTAGAGTTGCAGGCTGGTTCTCCCGTTGGGGCATGCAGAAGGAAATGATGATTCTCATCACTGATGTTTCCATTTCTCTCACCTTCTCCCTTCCCCTCTGAAATCAATGGAAGTATATATTTAAAAAAATAATAATAAAAATAAAGCAATTTATTGACACAATTTCAGAGTTAGAACTGGCATGAGTAATTTAATTCAGCATACCTCAACACATTATTGGACCTTGTCTCTGTGAGTGTCTTTTCCTCTTAAGGCTCTTCCGTGAAACCTCTAGACTCTGTAAAGGTCAGGAAGCTCATTCTACCTGGCGGCCACCTCACCTTTTAGGAGATGATTAGAACTGTACTCGATTCTACAATGTCATACGTTTCAAACAGGAGCGGCAAACACATTTCTAAATCTTGCACCCTGTTCCTTCACCCCTGCCAACTTCATCAATCTAACCATTAAGTAGAAAAAGGAGACTGGAAGGGGAAAAGGAAAAGGCCGAACAGAGAATACCATGGATCTAAAATTTAACTCCTAGATTTCTGCATCCTGTCTTACAAACTCTCTGTGTAGGATATCATTTATGTATTCACCTTATTTCACGCAGCTTTTTCACAGCAGCACCACCTAACTTAAAATTAGGATGCAGCTGACTTGGAAGAGGAGCCTCGCAGCACTCGTGCCCTGCAGTATCAGCACAGCTCACTTTCTGCCAACAACAAGCCATCGTGTGGGATGAATTCTAAAGACAACCAGTGGGACAACGATAAAGTCAATCTGAAAAGAATTAAAGCTGAGTGAAAGGGGAGGCCTCTTCTGCCCAAGCAGGCTATATGCAGTTAGAAAATAATTGAATGTGGGAAATAAGCTTTTTTGGAATATATTTTATAAAATCAATACTCAATTTAAACAGGTTCAAGTAAATGATAAATAGAATGTTACACTGTTTGTGGGGGGAAACGTTTCCTCAGTTTTCAAATTTATGGAATAAGCAATGATGCCCTCAAGTTACTGAGCATTTTGAAAGTAGGAGGAATAAGTATTGGTCTTCATTTCACAGAAAAATTGCACTATAGGAAAAGCTTTTAAGTTAAAGGGAAATAGTCATTTCCTAAAACAAAAAAACAAACAAAACAAACAAACAAAAAAACCCAACAACACTGTAAACCACCAGCCTCACTCATTTGAATTCTTCTTGTACCAATTTTTAAGCATATGGGAATTTTTAAGTGTATTAAATATTTAGCAGAAATAAAATAGAGAATATAAAGATCACTTAATTTAAAACTTTTTATTTTATTCAGGCTGTTTCTGGAAAGAACAGGAGGGAGGAAAAGAATGAAGGAAGAAAAGAAGGAAGGAAGGAAGGAAGGAGAAAAAAGGAAAGATTGAAATAAAGGAATAAACTAGACTCCAGCTTAGGGAGGAAAGTGGTCAAAATATCAGAAGTAAACATTTAGAATCATTAATGTTTCCATTTGTTTTTAACTTCATGAAATCTTGAAAATAACTTTAAAACAAAGCTATGGATGGATAAATTTAGAATTAAAAACATTAGATAAAATTTTTTAAAAATTCTAATTGCTACTTCCCAACACATTTTTATTCCTTGTTATTTCTGTAAGTTTGGGTCAAATATTCTGAAAGTGTGACCAGAGAGACTTTATATTATTGTTATACCAAAATGGATGTTCTAGACTTTAACCTTTGACTGTCAGGCCTTCAGCAAGTCACCAAGAACCATAACCCTAATGGGAAGTTAATTAAGAGGCAAGAAACCCAAGAAGAGAAAAGAGATGGCTGACATCCAAAATCAGGCCTAGGGGTATGGACCTATTAAAACTAAATTATTCATGCAGTGACCACTCACTTCATGTGTATATTCTGCATTAGGTCCAATCTGGGCAGAGGGGACATTATAAAGAAAAACAAAGCAACACAAACAAGTTCCTGACTTTGGCAGTTCAGTTCATCTTATGATTGAGAGGAGGAAGACCACAAAGGGTAAGAAAGTGAATAATCACCAGCAGTATTGCATTCATTGGTTCAAATGACAAGTGCTATGCAGCTTAGAGAAGCTCTTTGAGCAAGATCTCCAGTAAGCCAGGAAGAACCTTCAAAACCTGTGGAACTGGGCTAGAGGTAGAATAGCTAGGATTTGAAGTGGTGAATATCTTTGTTGGGGTTCCCAAAAAAGAAGGCTCTGTGGTAAGAAGCTCAGATGACAACAGTCACGGGGTGGAGAAATGAGACAGGAGAAAGAAAGGAACAATAAGAAGTATTGTCATCAAGCCAGACACTATAGGGGGATTTGGAACCCAAAGTCCCTCAAGAATTCTGAGGGTCACACATGGTTCAGAATTGCGCTATGAAGGAAGCAAGAGACTGGAATATTTTATCCAGTGGGGAAAGGGAATAATAAGCTGAGGAAACAATAAGACCCAAGTCCTTGAACTATGGGATTGGGAATGGGCCCGATACCCTGGGACAGCAGGGCAGCAGCGTAGGGAGCACTAGACACTTCAGCCTGTGAACCGTTAAGTTCAATGCTGAAAAGGTGTGTTGACATTAAAGAAAACTTAGTCTTCAACTCAGGTAGTCTAGTGCTGAAAGCCATCTTAGGAAAAATCTGCTAATAAAAATTCCTCAACTTCAGATGATAAAAATGAGATTCACAGCCCATTAATGTGCTGTATAATGGATCAAAGGTAGGTTAGAGCACACCTGAGATAAAACATAGGTCTCTTTCATCTTAGCATAAAGTTCTCTTTATTAAAACTTACATAAACCTAATATTTGTTTGTTGGGACTTCATAAGACATGTATGTATAATGATTATTAGTAACCATTGCCTCAAAACCATAGTAGATGTTCTTGTTTGTTTCCTTTATGCTCCAATATAGTCCTGATGTGTCCCTTCCCCATTTGTGGCTGTTCTGTGCTCATTGCTAGAGTTGACTGCACAACCCCTCCCACCCAGCAATTCTACTTCAGAAGGCACATGTGCATGAAACAATATATGTATTACAAGTGTTCATTTCAGCATTGTTTATAATAAAAGGATATGGGAAACAACTAACCTGTTGATAGGAAAATGAACAAAAAAATATGGCATATCTAGATGTTAGGATTAAATATAATAGCTAATAATGAAATATAGGTAGATATATCACTATGAAGAGGTTTCAAAAATACACTGTTGAATATACAGGTAAAGAATCTGTATAATCTGTATAACAGGAGAGTATTCATACACATTTAAGCATATAAACCATGATGTATATGGTTTATGGATATTTCTATATCTTTGGTAGAAACATAAAAATATAGTCTAGAAGGTTTTACATCCAGCTCTTAAGAGCAGTTGCTCTGGGAAAGAAATGGGAAGAAGGAAATGAAGGAATGGAACTGATGAGAATAACTTAGAATTGTCTCATTATTATATTAAAAAAGAAAATAATGAGGTCAAAATGTAAATGTTTTTAAAATTATTGGTGCTCAATGCATAAATATTATTATTCTCATTGTTTTTCTGAGTTTGAAAAATTTTTAAGTAAAAAAAAACCACACGAAACCTCTCTAAATATTGCCAACTTTTATTTTTTTAAAAGAGAAAAATAAATAAATGAGTAATAGTATAAAGGAAATTAATTAACGTACAAGCAAGTGTTCATGCCCAAGAATGACATGCCCAAGTCTTGTTTCCAAGTGCAGAACTATAGAGAGAGGTCAACTGAGTTAGAATCTTCTTTCTATCCCAACTACCTATGGGATCTTAGGAAAGTTATTTAACGTCTTTGTGCCTGATTTCCCTTGTAGATAAAATAGGAATAATAAAACTACAGCAGAAGGTGTTTTGAAAAAAATAAAAAGAGGCAATATGAAGAAGTATGTGAGAAAGTGCCTCCAACACAGGCAAGCTCAGGGACACACAGAAGTGATAACCCTGCTTTGTTAAACTGCCTTAGACTTTCTTTACAAGTCTATTGCTTCTCTGAGTGAAACTACTTTTAATAAACTGATATGATAATTAATTATAAGAAGAGAAGATTGTATTCGTTCTTATTCACAGAACCAAATCTTGCTTTCTAGCATAAAATACTAATGAATTTCAATAGCAAAGTTCCCATTCATTCATTTGACTAATAAGTTAAAACCTCATTATAATGTCATTCACTATGCTGTGCAATTCAGCACAGGAGATGTCTCTTGGGTCCCAGCTAGAAGGATTTAATTATTGAATCACCACAAAGACTTTTCAGTCAAGTTGTCATCACCTATGAGACAACTTGAAGGATGAAGCTATTAAGGGTCCAGCATCCTTTTTAGAATATAAATGTTCAGGAGTTGACATAGAGAACATATAAGACCTTAAAAAAAGGCTTCAATTTAAACTAGTCGAGATAGAATGAAAGTAAGAGAAGGTAAATCATCAGGTAAAAATATATCTGAATTATCAGAAAATGATAGATGGAAAATATCTATAAAATATATGTAGATGCCAATGACATACGGAAAGATGGCAGAAGAGAAACCTGAATGCTCCGGGCAAAATAATTCATTTTGCATGTGGTTTTTCATGTGCCCACTGATAGGTAAACTAACCACATCCTTTTACCTTATATTGTTAAACCTTATATTGTCAGTGTTTGAATACATTTACTGTCCACTTTTTTTTTTTTTTTTTAAACTAGGCCTCATGACCACATATATTCTCCCCTACGAGGAAGGAAGAAAATTGAGTCAGGGTTTAAAACTTTTGCCATGCCCCAGGATCTACTTTTATTAATTGAACACCTACCCTGAAGTTTGAGACAACAAACTCGAGTCCATCGGTGATTGGTCCTTTTCCTGAGGTGGAAGAAGAAGAGATTGGTTTGGTGAACTAGTTCACTCCCACAACTCCAGCAGTGCCAGTTTCTGTTTTGAAAGCTAAAGGCATATGTTTGGTATGTAGATTATGACTCTGTCAGAGCTCAAATCAGCATGCATCAAAAAGTACCACCATTCACTAAGGGAAATGTATTATATTACAGTAAGCAGTTTGGTATTCCTATTTAAATGGATTTGTACAACACATGAATAGAATGACATAAAATAAGTGCACAGATCACAGATACCTTTTCCCTCAAGGTACTAAGAAAATGTTTTGGTTATCTGGCACATGTTTCACAAAAAAAATAAATGAACGTCATATGTTTTAACTTCAAAAAACAAACAAAGCCCCAGATTACCCATCAATATTTAAGAGCAATTGGATAGCTGGATATTCACCTTCATAAATGGAAGGTGAATATCCAGCTATTTGTTTTACCTTATGCTAGATATTTAGTTATGGTTTAAAAGTCTATTATTTGAAAATTTTAAGTTCTGTAAAGCTCAGTTTATACTATTATAAAATCTAATGCTATGTAGAAACTTGCTTAAAGTAGTGTCTAGGAAACCTATATAAATTTAAGAAGCTAAAAATACATTTTCTTCATACTACAGTGTACGAGCATATATTATACACAGAGGAATGTCATAGTTAAATCCCAACTCTCAAGAATTTCAAAATGCTGTTTTAATGTAAGAAGTTAATTTTAACTTCTAGATTTAAACCTTTGTAGTAAAACTGAGTATCTGTGAGAAATAAATTAGTTTTCATGTAGGTATGGAGATACATATTATTAGTATTCTAGAGATCCAGTGTACGAATTCATGCATCTTGAAAGGAACTGTGGATCCAGAGGGTGGGGTGGGCACAGGGGCAGATCTTGGCCCATCCTCCATCCCCCATTCAGCCCCTAGTTCCCTGTTTGCTGAAAGCCGCCACCTGCAGCCACTGCTTCCATGCACTGACAGCGCCAGCCCTGCTTGCACCTGCTGATGGTGCAGAGCAGGAGCAATTGGGGCCAGCATCAGCAGTGGGTGTGAGCAGGACCAGTGCCATCAGTGGGTGCAAGTGGCAGCTGCTGCCCTGATTGCCCCTCAGGAACAAGGAGAGGTGGAGAAGCCCTCAGGGGCAATCAGGGCCAGCAGTCACCACTTGCACCCGTTGATGGTGCCAGGTGCTGGCAGTGGGTGCGAGTGGCGGCTATGGCGCTGGCTTCAGGTGCTGGTGGGACCGGCGCTGGAAGTGAGTGTGGCAGAGGCTCTGGTGCTATGACCCGGTGTGAGAGGCAACTGCCAGCCCTGATCACCCCTCAGGAGCAGGGGGTGGCAGAGAAGCCCTAAGGGGCGATTGGGGCAGGCAGACTCTAGGAGGAGCTGGTGCAAGTGCTGGGCAATACTGTGGGGCACAGGAGCCTGCCCCACCATTCTGTTGGGGCCAACACCTGCCATGTTACATACTCTGGCGCCTGCTGCAGATACCTGCCATATTCCGCATGCTCCCCCTGGTGGTCAGCACACATCATAGTGACAGTTTTTTTGTTGTTCAGCTGTTCAGTATATTTGCATATTAGGAAGGTAGATAGATAGATAATAGATAGATAGATAGATAGATAGATAGATAGATGTGCTTAAAAATATTCCTTCAGAAATGTAGTTCAAGTTATGAGATTGACTACTATAATACAACTAGAAATATATATGTTTGTTCTTGTTTCCAGTTCCTGACAGCTTCTAAGATTTTGGAATTTCTTGAGTGATAACAATGTTAGGAGCATATTTTATTATTCACAACAAGTTCCTTTCAACTATACCTGAGTTTATGCTAATTAAATGAATCTTGTGGGACCCTAGATAGCTTCAGATGAGAGCTGATTGCCAGAGGAACCAAGTGATACTTTCAGCTCCAACCATGACTTATGAAGAGAGAGGATTTAGAGATTGAGTTAATCACCAATGGTCAATGATTTAATAAGTCATACCTATGGAATGAATCCCTAAACAATGAGATTTCGAGAGCTTCCAGACTGAACACATTGGATATTGTGGTGGTATGCCTAGATAAGGCATAAAAGCTCCATGCATTCCCATATCCTTACCCTCTGAACTTCTTCAATTTTATTGTTTTTGAATAGTATCCATTATAATACACCAATAATAGTAGTTAAATGTTTCCCTGAGTTTTGTGAGGCAGGCTAAGAAATTATTAAACTTAAGAAAGGGATCATGGGAATCCTTAATGTATAGCTAGTCAGTGAAAAATGCTGATGACAAGCTCAGACTTTTGATTGGCATATGAAGTGGGGTGAGTCTGAAAATGAACCCCTTAATTGTGCCAACTGCACTAATTCCAGGTAGATAGTATCAAACTTGAATTAAATCATAGGACATCCAGTTGATTGGTGTGAATACACACACACACACACACACACACACACACACACTAAAATTCTTATTAGAAGTGTGGTGAGTAATGGTAAGTAAGAATACCTCAGAATTGGTGTCAAAAGTGGGATTTACTATACAGGCCATGGCTCACAGAAATATATGGTTTGAAAAGAGAAAAGATGAAAGGACAGGAGATGAGAAACCTTTGATCCCTAAATGGGTTACCAAGTTACCCATTATGTGAAACTATAGTTACAAATTGTAATAAATTACTAAAGTTAAAAGTTACCAAATGAAATTTAGAAATGGTGGTAGATATGGATTGAGTCTTGATGTTAGACCCAGCTCAGATTTTGGTCAATCTGAGCGTTGGTCAGTAGCCTCAAAGATGCCTACAAAAAGAAAAGTTATACCAGGACAACATAAAATACCTTTGGTCACCAAGAAAGTAATCAGTGTGGGGGAAGGATAAAATCAAGAAACTGCTGAAAGCATAGGGTATGAAGTGAAGGAGTTATCTCATTTTATGGATCAACATCACCAACTTCCTGAAGGACATTTATTGAAGTAGAATGTGAGATTAACTAATCTAGTGGTACTGTATTTGGTTTTGAATGCTGTAGGATAGAAGATTATATTTGGGTCAATACAGAAATCATAGTTTATTATGGAACAATTATAGATAGCTTTATGATCCAGGGAACAGCCAGGATGGTAAATGTGTAAAATCTGCCCAAAGGTCATTTACTCTGAGAAGGGTGACTGTGCAACTGTGCTTATAAATGCCAAGTATAACACCCCAGAGGAAACAGTGTATGTGCTGTATATGCAAGCCAGGTAGGACTGGCTTTGTGTTAACTGACTTATTCACAAACTGAAATATGCTCATTACCCAGGTCATGATAAATACTGTGGTTAGGAGTGTTCTTTTTGAATAAAACCTCTGGTAACCTTACTACTTCAAAATCAAACAACAGTTTGAAAAGTCTTACAAAATTGGCTGCCTTAGCTTCCTCTCATGAGTCTTACAAATGTTAATAAAAACATTAAGTTAATTATCAAGAGAATGCATGGAGGCAGAGGGAAGAGTTAAGGGATATATCCCACCAAGGTGGAATATATTGAAGTGGTTATTTAAAAATGAGGTAATATACCTATCCTTCTCAAACTATTACAGAAGCGAAGACTCCAAGCTTATTTTAGGAGGTCAGCATTATCCTGATTGCAAAGCCAGATAAAGATACTACAAAATTTACAGGCCAATAGCCCTGATACGAATAGATGTAAAAATTCTCAACAAAATACTAGCAAACATTAATTCAGCAATACATTAATATATCATGATCAAGTGGGATTTATTTCTGGGATGCAAGGATGGCTCAATATTAACAAGTCAATTAACGTGAAACACTACATAAACAAAATGAAGGATAAGAATTATATGATCATATCAGTAGATGCAGAAAAACTTTTGATAAAACCTAGCACCCATTTATGATAAGAAACAACTCTCAGCAAAGTGGAAATCAAGGGTATATACTTCAACATAAATGCATGGAGCCTACTTTCCCTTAAGATTAATTTCAGAATGGCATGGGGACTGCTGGCTTCTATCATCCTTTGGAAGTGCCTTATAGACTGCTTTCAGCTGACCAACCTGGAGATGTTTGGTTTGTAGACAGTAATTTTAAGGTGAACATACAATAACCTGCTTGGAAGGCCACCACTCTGATAGAAGATGCAAATAAATCAGTTTAAAAGGATGAGTTGAATGCTGTTTTATGAGGATAGTCCCTGCGTTTCATTTTGTACAACTTATGGTCAGGAAGAAGGGTGATGGAAATCTGGCCTGTTAAAGAAACATCCACATAGGGCATGGTCCTATGCAAATCACTGTGGGAACTTGAGGAGTATATGAAGGTAAGACGTATCAGTGCTCATCAGAAGAATCCTCTTCCAGGTTCACAAGGTGATTGGAATCAACAAGCAGATAACCTGTGCAATCACTTAAGGTTGCAACCAAGCTCCATGAAATGAATGGAAATGGGGTACTGCAGCAATTCAAAAATGGGCTTTATTTAGACCTGCATATATCTTCCTCTTGTACCCTCTAAGGCACAAAATGCCAATAAAAATAGTCTGCCAGCCAACAAGAGACAGAGATCTCTATGGCAGATGCTCTAGGGCCGTGGTCGGCAAACTGCGGCTCTTGAGCCACATGCAGCTCTTTGGCCCCTTGAGTGTGGCTCTTCCACAAAATACCACAGCCTGGGCGAGTCTATTTTGAAGAAGTGGGGTTAGAAGAAGTTTAAGTTTAAAAAATTTGGCTCTCAAAAGAAATTTCAATCGTTGTACTGTTGGTATTTGGTTCTATTGACTAATGAGTTTGCTGACCACTGCCCTAGGGGAAGGCTTTGAACATAGCTGGTGAGTGAGACTAAAGCAAGTACCCATAAGAAATATACCAGCAGTTCTTGAGAGGAATAGACGCTGACCCTCCATCTTCACTAGTGGATTTTGTTCACCAAGTGCTAGGTGAAATTGCTCAGAGCACTATAAAAGTACTGAAACAGAGATAGTGCACCAATGTGGACCATGGATTCACATCTCTTCAGTCTTAGGAACATACTTTATAGGCCACAGTGTCCAACAATTGGCATGGAGGTATCTTCCTCGGAGTGATAGTTTAGTAGGGAATCAGAATGAATGACTAAAACATTGGTTCTATAAGTAGGGGGATATAATAGCATGCAGGGTTGGCTTAAATGCTTCATAAGTATGCATTCATATTCAATATGAATAGGGCTAAAGGAGTGTCCCCACTAGCTATCCCTCTGTTTTTCTGGTGGATCTTGAGAAAAGGAGGTGAGGGTGGAGGCCTATATGACTATGCAATTCTTACCAAAGTGAGATGGACAGTAGTATGACAATATTTGTTCTTTGTCCCCTCCTCCCCTCACCCCCCAGTCATCTCAACTTTTTCCCCCACATGATACAGTGGTCTCAGATCTAGGGCTGCATCTACAAGTGCTGGAAGCAGAGATGGATTCTTAAATAGGAAACTGTAATTATAAATTTACATTAATGACCTGATTGGGGTAGGTTGTGCCTTCACCCCCTCTGGCAAAACTGGGGTTAATGTTGAATGCTGCTGTCCTGCCCACTGGTTAATTATTCTTCCTGTAGTAAAAGGAAACACTATTTATGTCAAGTTATTATTCTCTAACCACTGGCTTTCATACTATCTCCTTTTGTACCTCAAGTAACAATTAGCTTCAGGAGTCTCTAAAGGAAGAGATGGCCCAGATCACTCTGACATAAAATAATAAATATATTTCTTGTGTTGGCTGCAAGTCCCTAGCATCCTATTTGTGAAGAACAAGCTGTAAAGCTTTATTATTTCCCATAAAGTTTGAACAATCTGACCACAGAGAAAACACATCAATATTTCCTTTTGAACACATTTACATGTAGGTTGTAAGCACTGGGATAGAAGTTTCAATCAGAAAATAAGTCATAACACATTTCCAACCCATAAAATTATTGCTTTATTTTAATGAGGTTTAACAATAAATTGAGCTTGGAAATAATCTTTGAACACAGATTCTAAATCAATGGGAAAAGATCTCACTATTATTTCATTGGCTTTTAGTTAATCATATCAGGGCATGGTTCCCAGGTTATTAAAAATCTACAAACCTCTTCTTCTCTGCTTTATTTTCCCCTGACATTACTACTTAAGTGACAGGGTTTTGAAAAATAGGAAAATATGTAAAATACCTAAAATATTATTGGTAGGTATACCAAATGTCAAATGTGGTCTTGACCTTCCCAATCATGGATGTTATTTTCCTGGCCTATTTATAACTATTATCCAAGTTACTGGAAGACACCAATGAAGAAAACATGAAACTAAATAATTTTTTAGTTATTCCAGTAACTCCGCTAATAATTATACATAATTAAACCTCAAGTGCACATTCATTTGTTCATTCTCAGATTGTTTAAAATAATCTTCCTGGGCTCTGTATTTACAGCAGGAACAAAAATCCTGTTTTCATGAAGGTTACCTTCTAGTGAAAGACACAAGTGAAGAAATAAAAACATGATATAATATCATGATGACAAGGGCTGTGACATCTACAATACTAAAGCTGGCCAGTGGATAGAGTGATGATCTTACTGAGAAGCAGCATCCACTAGGCTGCAGGCAGTGCTCCTAGTCACACAGACAACAACCCATAATCCTCAACAGTTCTGTGAGTGCATAGCAATTTTTATCCCCATTTCCAGTGGGCAACATGGAGGCATGAAGAAATTTCATAATTTTCCCCAAAACAGAGACTGAATTTGACCCAGAATGATTGGCTTCAAAGCCCATGTTCTACACACTTTTATGGGATGTGGATGTCAGTGGAAAGTTCCAGACGGGAAGAACACTCATATACATACTTCTAGTTAAATGAATCTGACTTTAGGAAGTTCTAAGTTTTATCTTTAAAATGGATTATGCCACATGCTAATCAATAAAATAAAATAAATTGAGAGGAATTTACATAGCACCAAGAAGGAAAAGAAAAAGAGCAAAAGGAAACCCCAAAGTAGAGAGGCTCTATAACACTAAGCAGTGAGTCATGTCTTTTATGTATGGGAAGATAACTTCGTACAGAGGCTGTGACAGATAGGTGCTGATCTTATTTCAAAAAGGTGCAGCTAAGGAAAATAAGCAGATTACCACCATATGTAATGAATTAACCTATGCTTACTAATTGGCTTCTGTATTGTATAGCAATGCATGTTTGACAATGTGATTTAAGGACTAGAGATTCAAAAGCTTATCTTCCTAAAACATGGCTATCAAATTATATGAATTATTAAAAATGTTTACAAATCACTAAAATAATAGGAAACATAAAACTCATAGGAATTACAAGGATGTGCTCTATGTGTCATTAGAAGATGTATCATTAGAAGATATTGATCAGTATTATACCAAATTCCTGTCAAGAAAGGCCTGCACCCCTGAGGCCAAGTGAGAATAAGATTTTTCCACATCTTATCTACTACACAAAGAGAGCAGTACCTTGTCCCTTCTCCACACCCCAGTGTACAGATGTGTTGGAATCCACTGACAATTTCCTGGGTCACTGTATATGAAAACCACTTGGAAACATGAGGAAAGGGCAACATCACTATATCATTTTATTATTATAAGATCCCCCAAATAAAATCTCCATGAAAAAGAAGAAAGAACCACAGACTGAAAATCTGACAATTTGGGTACTTGGCATGGTTTTATCAATTAGATATCTGTGTGATCTTGGGCAAGTCACTTGATTCATTTCAGCTCAACTAAACTCTCTGAGGGTGTGGTCCACATTTTGCACACCATTCTTTTCCAAAAGATAAGCAAAGCATCTGCCACCGGTGTTTGCTGAATGAATGAAACACATATCACTATTTACTATATTCCAGACAGATAGTTAGATGCAAAGTGCACTGTCTTAAGCAAGAGGGAGGAAAAAATTCTAACCTAGTTTTTAAAGGGAGAAATGGGCTTCAGTTGCTAAAAGAGTGATTCCTAGATTTTTCTTCAAGCTTTAAAATGTAATTGTGAGACTTACTAAAATCTCCATTATCCCCAAATGTATGTCCTCAATAAAAAGTTAAAAATCATGGTGAAAAATAAATAGAAACATCTAACATACAGGCTTTAAAATATTGATCCCAGCATTTCTGAATGTAGTAGAGTGGTAAAAAGGAAAATAAGAGGGGTGGAAAATGTCTTGTGGTGGTTAATCTCAAAATAGGCATAAACATTAGAATGTTTCTTGGACTACTGTTAATGTGTTTAAGGTAACAGGTTTGGTGCCCATGACAACCAGTAAATTTGGTATATGGAGAAACATTGTTATTGCAGACAAGAGAATGTAAGGAAACATTTAAAATAATAGCTCTTTTTGGATCTGTGTTTCTCTAAATGTCCCCTCCCTCTGTGTACATAGCTATAATGATCAATCTCATAACTATGTGATATTCTACATACAGAGCCCTGACCATTTTTGAAACATATACTTTGATGTGGGTTTCTCAATTTCTCATCATTCTTCGCATACACCCAACTATTCAGGCATACTATTAAGAGAAAAATAACCAAGATAATTTTTTAAAGCAGCAGGTAGGACATGTCACATGGAAGAGGAAGGCCCAGTGCCAGCCTGTCCAGCACAATGGTTAGCTCTCCTCTGCCTCCCTTCCTGTTGCCTCTTAGTAGATTTCTAAGGAGAACCCTAGGGCCTTCCATCCCAGTCCACCAAATCCAAACTTTCCCAGATTGCTCTCCCACAAATAGCAAAAAAAAACAACAACAAAAACCTGAATTCCATACTCATAAACATATTACAATGCAAAAAGAAATCTGTGCTCAGAATAATGAGAATGTGCTTCTAATGGAGTACATGAAAAATGCATATATGTGTGTACATGACATACCTAACTATAGGAGTAACAGAACAAGAACAAAATCACCTGGCCATGTAAAGAGAGGCAGCAGTTTGGCATGGTATGCCATGATGTAAGATAGCAAAAAGCTGAGTGCATGTACATGGAAGGGATTTCTAAAGCAGCCCTTTGCCCTTCACACACCTTCAAATGGGTGGCTGACCTCTAAATTCAATGCAGGCATAATTGGAACGAGAATTTGCAAATATATGGTTAAGATTGTTTTTGATGATCTTCACTAAGCAGAATAAACACAGAGGGGAAATAAATCTTTCCTCCAAATGTCACAGGTAGGAAGAGGAAAGCTTCTGCAGGCAAGCTTTAGGAAATAATAGGGATTTCACAAATAGCGTGTGATTAGAAATGGAGCAAACTCTCTGTGGTTCTGAAAAATGAGGGAGCAAATGGGAAGCACATGACCCTGCACAGCAAACATTCCGAAGGGCACTGCTGCAGCTGTGAATAGGAAGTTACCTCGGCTTCATTTAGCTCGAAGCATCAACACCGCATAGAAGCTGAATTAATTCCCCCCTCAAAATTAAAATGGCAATTCCTAAGTATAAAGAGCATGTGAGTGGCAGGTGCAAAGACACTGAGAACACTTAAAGGAATGCTAGGTAAACATTCATATTCAATTATATGTTTTGGTTTGTGTTGTTTTCTTCCCAATGTTTCTTTATTAAGCTGGACTTCAGGTTCTACTTGATCCTAATCGAGTAATTTTTTTTAAAGAAAAGATGATAGATATTTACATTCATAACATTCTTTCCAATCTCATGTGCTATTGATGGCAAAGGTCTGATGAAGTAGTATGGTTGCATTTCTTGATTTTAAGATAACTGACTAAGTATGACATTACCCCAAATTCTATTTCATTTTCACCTTGCTTGTGCTGAGAAAATGTGATGGACACCAACCACTCTGACAGTGGGCTTCTTGCACTGCTTAATAAAGTTCACGGTCATACTTTCTGCATTACTGCTATTACTACATCATGAACATCCCCGACTTAAATGAGCAAACGTTTATTATCTCCCAGTTTCCATAGGTCAAGAATTCAAGAGTGGATTCACTGGGTGGTTCAGGCTCAGGGCCTTTCATGATATTGCAGAAAAGCTGCCAGCCAGGGCTGCAGGCAGCTGAGAGCTTGATTGGGACTGCAGGATGTGCCCCCAAGCTCACAGGTATGGCTATTGGCACATATCAGAATATCAACTTGCAAGCTCATTCACCTTGTTACAAGCAGAACCAAGTTCCCTGCCGTATGGGCCTCTTCAGAGACCGAGTTCCCTCACCACATGGTTTTACTTTTTTCAGGGCTTCCATGTAACATGGAAACTTACTTCAACTAAAGAGAATGTATAGTGTGTTCAGTGGTGACCCCCCCCCCAAAAAAAAAAATATATAGATCCACATCCTGCACCCAAGAACTTGTGAATGTATTTTGAAAACGGGTCTTTGCAGATATAGTTAAGTAACAGATCTCAAGACCTTGAGGTCATCCTGGATTAGGAGAGGCCTAAATCCAATGACAAGTATCCTTTTAAGGGAAGAAAGGGGGGAAAGGTACAGAGAGACATAGGGAAGATGGTCATGTGAAGACAGAGGCAGACATTGGAATTCTGTGCCACAGCCATGGAGCCACTAAAGCTTGAAGGGGCAAGGATGGGCTTTTCCCTAGAAATTTCAGAAGGAACAGAGCTCTGCTGATACCTTCAACTTCAGACCTCTGGCCTCTAAACTGTGAAAGGATAAATGCTGTTTTAAACTTTCAAGTTTGTGGTAATTTTTTATGGTGTCCTAGCAATATAATGAGATATTTGAGAGAAACAAAGTTAGATATAGCAGCAAAAATGGAAGGCACTGTCTTTCACCTAATCTCAGTGATTCCATTACTCTGATATATTCTATTCACCAAAGGGAGTCATTAAGTCCAGGCCACATACCAGGGGGAAAAATATCACAGGATTTGTAGTAAATCTTTCAAACCAATTATCTGAAGTTCTAAAAATTACTTCTAACGAGTTTCCCTTTTCTGTTGGAAGGAAGCAGGGACAAATGTCCGTGTCCTGAGGTTGACATAGGACTTCTCTTCATTGCTATTGTGATTTCCACATTTTCTCAGATACCAACCACTACTCCACATGTTCAAATGGATTGTTGTCATAAACCTTACTTAGTAGCACTCCAGGTGTCATAATTAAACTTATCTAAATTACTATTAACAATAAAGTTCCATGTGAAATAAGAAATTTCATGTATATCACCTCACTTAAGAGTTGATTACATTCCTACCATACTCCCATAAGAAGAGTTCACATGATTGAAGAGACTCCAGGAAAGGCAGAGGAGCACCATGCCCTAAGTCAAGATGCTCAGGCTCTATCCTTTACCATATGGCCTGGGAAAAAGAAAGAATGTGTCTGGGGCTCAGTTTCCCTGGCTGTAAAACAGGAAGTCAGATGAGAAGATAAATTCCTCTCAACTCCCATGACTGCAGCACTCCCTCTAGTCCCTCCAAAAGTCAGTCTAAAATGAAAATGATACATATGTCAGACCTGAAGTTCAATGTCTGCAGCAAGGAAGAACAATTGGAAAATGTATGGACTATCTCATTTTACACAACAGAAAAGATGATTTCGTTTTTAACCTCGTGGTAATAGCACTTTCACCCCTCCAGCAACAAATGTTCCCCAGTTAGTAGATGGCTCTCAATTCAAACACAATCTCTTTGAGAGAGGCCTTGCCAGACCACCATAGAAAAAGTAGCTCCCTCCTTCCACTCTGCATTTTATGGTCACTCCTTGTATTCCTTAGAGCTCTGACTTTATCTGAGGTGTTCTGCTTTTATATGAATATGTTTATTATCTGTAGAATCTGAGATTGGAACCTTAGGCATCTCATCACTATCGTTTTCTGCATTCTGGAAGAGCACAGTAATTTAGAGCAAGCACTCAATAAACATTGGTTGAATAAATAAATTAGGTGCTAACTATTTTCAAGTAATAAAGCCAGTATGTTTATGATGTCTTACACTACTAAAAAGTGCCTCAGTGTATATCCCCTAACAATCTCACCTGAGGGAGATATTATAACTCCCAGATAACCATGGGCGAACAAACATGGGCTCAAAGGTTTTTAACCCCGTGGTAATAGCACTTTACTAATTAGAATGTCCTGGATTTGGAACTTCTCAGACCTTCTACCCTGATATGGAGGATCCTTGTCCCAGAGTCAACCTTTTATTCTACAGTACAGAGCTTGGGTCCATCAATATTTGCAACTGGAAACACCTCTCATCAAGCCACAGAGTGGTCTAATATTTCATTTTTGGAATCAGTGATTAACTGCAAGCAGAATTAATACATTTACAAATTGTTCTGTGTTGCCCACTTTTGAATCAAGTCATGTGTGCTAGTAATAGTTCAAAGAACATTTCAGTACTGGGTGAAATCTTCACTGAACAACATTCACTACTTATTTCAATAAAACTATTCTGAAATTCCTGCCCTTAACTACTCTGGGTCTGAGATTAACTGTATCTGTTTGCTTGTGCCTGACCTCAAAGCATCCTAAATTGCTCCAAGCAATTCTGGTGGCTTTAATTGATGAGAGAACCTTCAAATATTCATCTTTTAAATACTTATAATGATTATCCCTGCACAACAGTAACTCTCTTTTTAATCTTAGCTGATAACTCTGATTAAACACATCCACAGGCTGATTATCCCCATGGTGGTTAATGCCAGTGTCACAGCTAACTGCTTATTTCGCAGCAGGGATTGCCTTCGAGAGCCCATTTACATTATTGCCCAGAATTGATTTACTCTGTTACTTCCGATTGATCACATAGGAAAAAGGAGGTATAGACAATGTCCTGTGAAGGTCTGGTAAGATGTCCAACAATGTCAGTCCAACAGAGGCATTTATTTACACTCAGCCAAAATACCACAATGTGAATGCCAGTTGCTTCCAAAATGTAGATTTTTTTTTTAAAGACACTATTTACCATTAGAACTGTTTGGTTATTCCATTACAAAGCCCCCTGGGGATGGAATTTATGCTATCACATAGGCCAAATAAAGAAGAGAGAAAATAAGAGGAAATCATCTAAGTGTGGGTTATGTGTGTGCCCTGTGGACAAAATAAGCAAATTTCATCTCCGTGCTCCAGTACTCTGCTAGAGTCCTTGAACAAGCAGCAGGTGTGCTGATGGGATCACAGGAAGACCGCCAGTGGCAGCAGTCCTAGCTCTGCAGATTTCCAGGATCAGTGGTCGGCAAATTGTGGCTCGCAAGCCACATATAGCTATTTGGCCCCTTGCATGTGGCTCTTCCACAAAATACCACATGCCCTAATTAAGTTAATAACAATGTACTTACCTATATAGTTTAAATTTAAAACATTTGGCTCTCAAAAGAAATTTCAATGGTTGTCCTGTTAATATTTGGCTCCATTGCCTAATGAGTTTGCTGACCACTGACCTAGTCTTTTCTTGCGTATCTTCTTGGCAGTCTTCCTGCTGTGGCAGCTGAGACTATGACAAAGACGATTCTATCACTAATTCTTCCAGTTAATGTATATCAAGTAACTGTGCTGGTTACTATGTCAGATGCTAAGGACACCAGGTGAATGAGACTGAATGATGTTTGCTCTCTAAAATGTTATTCTGTTTATTAAGATAAGCAATAAACAAATACAAATGCAGACAACATTGCTAAATGTGAAAAAAAATGACAGAGGAAGAGGATCACTAAGAAGATAACATGTATGAACCTGCTTACATAATGAAAGGGATGGTAATTACAAAGAAATAGATCCCAATGGACATGAAATTCCTAAAGCACTAAAGGGAAATGAGCCAATCAGGTTTGATTTTACCATAGGAGGAACAATCCCATCTCCCTCTCCAGGAAGGAAGGTGATTTTTTGGTTCTTCAAAAGCCATTTCTCTCTTTATGGAATATAAGTAATTTAATTATGGAAAGGTCTAGTGAGGGTCCTCAGGTCTCCATCAAACACTGGTAAAGGCAGCCTCTTAGCATGATGCCACGCCGCTGACTTCACGAGCAAACACCTGCTGCTGCGGCCCACATGGCTGAAATCAGGCCATGATTCCGGAGGACTTGCAGAAGCATCATCTAAGCTACCTGCTCTAGAAACCGAATTTCCTCAGGACTGCAGGCTACCTTTCAACATCTTAGATACATACTTCACTGGAGGAAGCAAAAAATTAAGATTTATTGTCTAATCCTCTGATGGTTTGAAGTAACTCTCCCTTCAGAGAATGAACTTACTCACTTTCTACTTCTGGTCCTATTGAGAAAAAAAGTCATTTTTCTAGACTTTTTTTTCAAGGTGTCCTTATAATTTGAAACATTTTAAAGACTTCAGATGATCCTCCCAAGGTGATGTTCTGTTGAGGCAATAGAAGCAAGAATTGTCTCAAGAAATAGAAGGCATGCATTTAAGTCTCAGTTTCATCAATAGTAATCTAAGTTACATACATTCAATAAAATTCAATAGACATTTTAGCTCTCTGGATCTCAGCTTCCTCCATATAAAAAGTGGAGATTGCCCTAGATGAGGAGTAAGCAAATTATTTTTGTACAGGGACTGAGAGGAAATGTTTCAGGCTTTGTGGTCAGTTGCAAGTATTCAGTTCTGCCACATGACATCAGTTATACACAATATGTACACAGATGAGCATGGCTATGTTATAATAAAAATTTATTTACAAAAACAGGCAGCAGGTTTGTGCAACGCCTGCCATAGACTCTCTAGTCCAGGGATACAATGACATGCCTCAAATATGGACTAATTTTGTTATTGGGAACAACAAATTGAAATGTCTAAAGTATTTTCAATTATAGTTTACATTCAACATTATTTTGTATTAGTTTTAGGTGTAGTGCATATTGGGCAGACAACCATACACTCACCCCCTACACACACACACACACACACACACACACACACACACACCTCCAGCACACAACTGGCACCATGGTTGGTTATTAGAATATTACTGAGTATATTTCCTATGCTGTATTACATATCCCCATGACTACTTTGTAACTACTAATCTGTACTTCTCAATTCCTTCACCTTTTTCACGCAGTTCCTCAAACCCCTCCACTCTGGCAAGCATCAGTCTATTCTCTGTATTGATGAGTCTGTTTCTTTTTCATTTATATTGGGGGGAAAATTTAGCCTTTCTGTACCTGAATTTCTTTTTTATTGTGACAAAATATTACCACTTGTTATGTTACATCTTCACAGAAATTTCAAAAGGGTTGATCAGCTAATGTTTCAAAGTACTATGATTTCTTGATGAAGGCCAGAAGTACTAAATATTATCAATAGTACCTTTTAAGCTACAATTATCTGATTATTATTGCACCTGGAAACATAATAAGGACTCTGATTTCATACCATTCTATGATATTCAAAATTTAATGCTATGGTCTCCCACTCTAGAGTTGCCTTTCAAATGACTGATAAAAAACTGAGAGTTTGATGCTAATATTACCCTTTCACTTCTTCCAAAGATTAAATAGAAGGAATAAAAGAAACAGATTCCACCATTTTATGCACACAAGTATAATATTTTTTTCATGTATCTTTGATGATTATTCAGCCCTAAAGCCTAAAAGCAAAGCATTCTCAAGAAATAAATTATGAAAATCACTGAATAAAATTGATATGATTTCTTTATTTTTATTTGTTCACCTCTAGGAGAAACTCGATGAAGAGTAAATTTCTTAGACAAAAGAGTTTGGAATTATAAGTATGTTAAAATATGATTTAAAAACACAATACTAATTTCATTATTTCTCAGGAATATTAGTATACATTTTATTTTGCATCCCCACACCAGCAATTATTCAATCATCAACCAGCTTTCCACCTTCAACAATTAATACATTTGACAGATAATTCTCTAGCATCCATTAACATATACAAAGGGCTACTAGACAGGTGGAAAGTTCACAGAGATAACAATAAACAGTCACACAATAAAGTGCCCTCAACCTGTTAACTACAGCATTCTGGATTTTGAAGGAAAAAAGAAAGTACTTTTAGCTGAGTTGATAAGGGAAGACTTGTTTTATTGTAGAAGTGATATTTGAGCTGAGTTTGGAAGATAGCTATAATGAAACAGAGAAAGAGCTTTTGAGATAGCCCTGAACACAAACCCCTGCACAGACATACCATTATGAGCAATTCAGATCACATAAAAGGTTGTAAATAGTTCAAGATATGGCATTAAATCATGGAGGGCCAAAGATAAGACTAACAAGGCTATGTTTAAAGTAAAAGCATAGTAAAGGATTTGAGAGGAGTACAGTTAGAATTCATTAATTCAGTCAACAAATATATTTGTACCCCTATTTTTCTAAGCTGCATGTGGATACAGAAATATATGAAAAAGATGCAAAAAAAAAAATCTGCCCTTATTCTTGTGGTGGTGGGGGGGGAGAGACAGACAATAAATAAAACAAACAAGTAAATACAGTATGTTTAAAAGTTAAATACTATGGAAGCAATTACAAATACAGCAGAGAAGCAGTTATAAATATGTTGATTAGGGTTTGATCAAGGTTTTGAAGTAGGTGAAGGAGTAAGCCGCATAGGTAAGAATAACAGAATTCCAGGCAGAGGGAATGCTAATACAAAGGCAGTAAATATTGGCAAAGCAGCCTTGATGAGCTAGGGAGAGGGTAGAAGGAGACGATGTCAGAGAGGTACGGATAATCACA
Source organism: Pipistrellus hanaki (assembly GCF_964339955.1). Classification (NCBI taxonomy): domain Eukaryota; kingdom Metazoa; phylum Chordata; class Mammalia; order Chiroptera; family Vespertilionidae; genus Pipistrellus; species Pipistrellus hanaki. The sequence continues at coordinate 22,603,587 of NC_140508.1, forward strand.
TCTAGAATCTCGAAGACAATTACAAGGACTCAGGATTGGGGAATATTAATCTACTATTATTAATCTACTAGAATATGCACTGGGCAGAATGGATTGCAGGAGGGAAAGAATTAGAAGTGAAAGCAACACAAAACTATTCTCCATGTGAAAAGGTCTGAAACAATTCATGCGCTTGATCACTGATTCATTCACATTAATTCAGAGCCACTATACCAGATATTGACACTCAAACTGTGACAGGGATGGACAAACCTCTCCCAGGTGAAGCTGGCCCTCTAGTAAGAATGATGATAGAATAAATAGAAACATCCCAATAGATTGATAAAGCTCTAAAACTATAGAAATCTAAACTGTATCATGAACCCCACAATTCTCTAATATTGTAGAAGAGAAAGTCTCCAAAGTTCCAATTACATGAGCAGCCCTTAGTTCAGTTCCTTCATCATCTCCTTAGCAATAGCCTTCAATGAAATATGGGCCTATATTCTTTCACTCTTCAGATTACTTTTGAAAAGAAAAATGGGATATTTTACATCAAAACAAATTATTCAAAACATCCAAGCCATAAACTAAACATCTGAGGCTTATCATTCCTCCAATCAGGATATCCTATATAATATGAAAATTGTCCACTCAGCCTGGAGTTGGACCAGGAGTTTAACCAGGGGTTGGGGGCTGGGCCAGCTGCAGCAGTGGCTGCAGGTGGCAGGAGGCAGGGGGATGGGAGGCCCTGCCCACAGCGGGGGCAGGTAGTTGCTAGGGACCCTACCCATGCATGAGTTCCATGCACTGGGCCTCTAGAAGACAATAAGTATATTTAATTCAAATACAAGCGTTTATAAATAGATTAATTTAGCAAGAAAAAAAAAGAAGATAAAGAAGAAGAAAAGACCAGTCCAAAATTACCCAGTTTGTCTATAACCTATATGATAGCATTTTACAAACAAGTTGCTGATGCATGAAGATATTATCACTGGTGGCTGGATGACTGGCTTTAGTGCCCCAGTAATGATAAATCCACTGTCACAGAGGACAGACAGGAGCTAGTCTCAGCTGTCAAACTGTCATGGAGTTATTAAATATGGAGGGAAAATGACCCAAACAGTATGTAATGAGCTCCCTTTTCATTCTCTCATTACAAAAGCACATCTGTGGATTGTTAATGACTCTGAAATGGATGAACCGAATTGATGAGAAAGGAAAACATCTCTCAGGGAGTGGAAAAGGAAAAGAGAACCCACTGGATATTTAGAAAATATAATTTAAAATTGGAGGGCTTGTGAAACTTCTGTGCCATATTATAAAGTGGCATATAAATATAAGCTATCATTACTCAGTCTTGTATTGCCTCCCTTGCTTTTCTTTATGTTGTAATATAAATTGTTAAACCTTACTAAATACAGAAAAGTACCAGGACATTCACAGAATCTGTCAGCGTGACTTTAGGATGTGGCACTGCTATTCCAATCTGGCAATTTCTATTACGTTTCTTTTGAATTTTTTACAAGACATGCCCTGTAGGCTGTGTGCAGGGACTTAAAGGCGTGTCAGGCTCTCACATGCCAGCTCACCGGGATTCTGTATCGAGTCCTGATGACTTTTCATGTTTAGATTTCTTGTCTCACCTGCCCTGGGATGAGCAAGAAAGCTGCACTTTAGTTCAAAGATATGGCTTAATCGCAGAATTTCTCCAACTCGTGTGTATTGGTATTATTGACCTTTGTAACTCAGAGCCTGGTATTGTACAATTCTTCAACAACCCTGAACTAAGCTGAAGGAGTTATTTAGAAAGATGTTAGACAAGAACCAGAACATTAAACAAGATTGTCATAGTGTCAACCCATACACTAGAGCCACCATTTCATTTGATCATATTTAGCAATTCCAAGTTACTTGACTTCAGAAATCTCAGAGCAGAAGAATTTTTGGTATGTGCTTTAATATATAAAAAAGTAGTGAATCAGGCCTTCTTCTCTGGGTTAAGGACAATTACAAATCTAAAACAAATTGATCATATGCTTGCGCTCAGGGTGATATTGGTTAACTATATCACAAAGGTATTATGTTGTTAAAAAGAATGACCAATATTTATAAACAGTGGGCCACATAACCTTATAAATGAAATCACCTTTAATAATCAGGCTCTCCGAGTCCTAGGGAGAACTTCTCTGAACACAATGTACACAAGGGACCTTATTTGACATAAATACTTCACCAACTAAAAGTGAGGGGTCATTTGGCACAAGGTTAAAATAGTAACAAAGAAAGAAAAATGAAAAGTCATGAAAGGGAAAATTAAACAGTATACATTTGATATACTTTCACTCGCAACCCACTGTGAGGAACATAGGATGCAGTATTATAGTATAACTTTTATAAAGAAAAAAACCATCTTAGTATATTACTATTTACTAAAAACCCTCAGATCTAAACTTATTTTCAAGTAATCTTTGCATTGTAACACTCTCTCTCTCCTCACACAGATCCACAGGAAATCCATTCTTACGCAACCTGCCTGTACAAGACCAAAGAGTATCCTACAGATTGCAATGTTAGTCACATTTTCTCCAGTGCTAAAACAAAAACCAGCTTTACATTTAAAAAAAAATCCATGTCATATTTTTCCTTTTTATTGAATTTATTAGGGTGACACTGGTTAACAAAATTATACAAGTTTCCGATGTACAATTCTACATCACATTATCTTCACACTGTGCCGTGTGTTTACTTTCACATAAAATGTACTCCCAGATCCAAGAAATATTATAAGAAGCAGGTACATGAATAAAAAAATTAATCAGTGTCTCAGTTTTGGATCAATGCACACCCTTAACTGTGAAACTCTCTGCCTTGAGCCCCAGGCCCTGAAGATAATGTGATTAAAAAAGAATGTGTGCCTCTAGCCAGTTTCCTTCTTACTGTTCTTATTCTACACCACCTCACCCAGTTGGCTAAATGACTAACCAACAAGGTCAATCAAATGCAATACTTCTCTCTATTCAAATATAATGGAAATTTTGACCATTCCACATTCAAAGAGCAAATACATTCTCACACTGACAACCACATTCCACCGGCTTTTCCCCGAAAGGGAAGTGTGACAGATGCCTTGGCTATAATTGCCAATCAGCCTTTACATGGCAGCTGAAAACACAATACATCACTTTGATCTCCTTTGCTCTAAACACATCCACAATCAAGAAACCTGAACAAGGAATAAGAAATTGGCATCGTTTCCAGAAGCTGTCACTCAATGGCACTTAAATACTATACTATATTTTTTGCTCATATTTTTATTTCTCTATTTCAGAGATCGTCTGTCAAAGGTCTGGACAAAAAAACGACTATAGTTAAACGAATACATTTAGATATTTGGAAAACACATTTTATTACCAGGTAGAAAACAATATAAGCACATTTAATTAAATACCGCCACTACCATTTCCTTCCCTAGTTACACACCTGAGAAATAAAACAAAGCAAGAAGGCTCCTAATATTCTGAAACATGAGAGTTGTACTCACATTTTGCAGGAAGGTCATAGCCACATGTGATTTTCGCATGCCCAGTCTCACAGCCATTCAGGGTACGGCATTCAGCTAGCAAACAGGGGCCAGCCGCTCTGTGAATGCAGCCATCCACTGGGCGAGAGAGAAGAAAGTTAGCCCGTTGTTGGCCTTTTGGAAATAAGTGACACATTTGATATATATAGAGAAAAGTAACTCAGTTTGTTCCTATTGGAAACCACCTTAGCCCATGGAGGAAACGCATGGTGTCCAACCCTCAAACGCTATGTTCTCCCCTTCCCCATAATACATGTGTGTTCAGGGTAAAAAGTACAGGGGGTGAGCAAAAATAGAAGGATTTTAGAAGTAGTGTGCTACTGCCGAAACCGGTTTGGCTCAGTGGATAGAGCGTCGGCCTGAGGACTGAAGGGTCCCAGGTTCGATTCCAGTCAAGGGCATGTACCTTGGTTGCGGGCACATCCCCAGTAGGGGGTGTGCAAGAGGCAGCTAATCAATGATTCTCTCTCATCGATGTTTCTAACTCTCTATCCCTCTCTCTTCCTCTCTGTAAAAAATCAATAAAATATATATTTAAAAAAAAAGAAGTAGTGTGCTACTAAATGTTAAAAATACATATCTTCTTGAGGTGGGGGGAATCTATTAGTATTTGAAGCATTTTGCATTTTGCAATTTCAGTGGTGTAGTTATTCTCATGTCCATTTCAAACTATCAAGGCCATGTCACTGAACACAAAGTCGAGAAAAATAAGTAACACTTCTATTTCTGAGCTGATAAGCGTTGCCTTCAAAACACAGACATGACACAGACATGACTGAGCTGCTGCAGTGTCTCTAACAAGTCACTAAGTGACAAGCAAGGGTAGCTTAGGTCGTGATAAACACCCATAGAACCACCCTCACTGGACAGGGACTGAAATAGAACTTGGGTGCCACTGCTCCAGCTCTGTAAATGAGCAGGCTCCCCAACCGCAGGTCTCTTGGCTCTCTGGCCTCCCATCCTGCACGCCATCATATCTGGCCTTTCCAGTGAGAGTCACCATTTCAAAATACAAATCAGCTGCCATTGGAAATGAGAACTGCATGACTGGATTGGGATCGAATGCACAGGTGGAGAGCTATAAATCAGGACATTGAGAACTTGGATTCTTCGTTATTTTTGAATGGTGTCCTTGGACAGAAAGGAAACACAAGATTGTAAAGATGTGAAACTATATCAGGATTTTTAGTGGTCTTAAGATTGTCCCCTTCTCTCCACAGTTCACAAGATCATGTCATTATTATTATTATTATTATTATTATTATTATTGTCATTATTTTGTGAGGAAGCTGGATATTTGGCGGGAGATTGTCATTGAGGGACATAACATTTTTAATGTCCCAGTGGCTTTGCAACCACTGACTGCTTTGAAGACATCACTTCTGGCTGAATAAGTCTCCTAGAAAAACAGTCTCTTCTGGGCTTTCCTACATCACTACTTGCATATCTCTGTAGTTTGAGAATGAACCTGGGCCTCAAAGGTGCTCACAAAAAAAAAATGACATCACTCCAGACTACGTTAAACCACTGTGTTTTAGCTCTAACCAGTTTGGCTCAGTTGATAGAGCTTTGGTCTGTGGACTTAAAGGTCCAAGGTTCAATTCTGGTCAAGCGCATATACATTGGTTGCAGGCACATCCTCAATAGTGGGTGTGCAGGAGGCAGCTGGTCCATGTTTCTCTCTCATCGATGTTTCTAGCTTTCTATCCCTCTCCCTTCCTCTTTGTAAAAAAAAAAAAAAAAATCAATAAAATATATATATATTTTAAAAATAAACAAAAAATAAACCACTATGTTTTAGAAAACCTATATACTGAGATCCAGACACTTTATCAGACTTGTTATGCTTAAGCCCCACTTTTCTTAGAAATCAGTACCCATAATGACACTGCTTCCCATGGCCATGGGTGGAACATGAGTAACACCGGGCATGAGCAGCACCAGCTTAGTGGGTACAGTGCATATGCCCCACTCCTTAAGTGGAAATTTTGTGTAAATATTAAAATAACTTTTATCCTTATTTAAAAATGAGGAATATAAAGAAGCAAGCAGAATATGAAAACCACCATTTACCACCCAAACAACTCAGAATTCTGCTCTTCATACTTTCACTGTTTATGCACACACATACTCACACACATACTTTCTTCTTTAAAATTTTTAATATATTTTGTTTAAATTCTCTCTTATGGCAATTTTACTTTTTAAAATGTATTCTATGAAATAACAGAAGCGCACATGTCAGCAAGAGATAGGCCAAAGTTGTTCATATAGTGAAAATTGGAAATTACTCAGATAGAGAGGTAGTTAAATAAATCAAAAGACTTTTTAATCAATGCAATGAACTATTATACAACTAGTTAAAATAACAGGCCAACTCTATATGTAAATATTTATAAACATGAAAATATTTCTAAGTGAAATGCCATTTACAAGAGTATATGTAGTATAGTCACATTTTCATTTACAAAGTTATACAGTTATATATATATATACAATTTATATAGATATACATATAGGTGTATTGGAAAAATATATGAAACAGTATAGAAAGTGATTATGAGATGGAAAACAGAGGGTGAGCCTATTAAGAGAAAAAATGACCCTAATAAGTACTTCAAATATTTTATTTTATAAATATGTTTTTATTGATTTCAGAGAGGAAGGGACAGGAAGTGAGAGATACAAAATCAGTGATGAGAGAAATCATTGATCAACTGCCTCCTGCACATCCCCCACTGGGAATCAAGCTCACAATCTGGGCATGTGCCTTGACCAAGAATTGAATTATGACCTCCTGGTTAATAAGTTGACACTCAACCACTGAGCCAACTACTTCAAGTATTTTAAAGTGAACATATTTTCTTGGCAAAGAGATAATGAATTACTCAGTTTGAAATGGATAACTAAAATGGGATTCGATAGTATACTTTATCATATGCTGTCACATATTATCTACATTATTTAGATTGCAGCCTAATGCAGTTTGTAGATATGTAATTCTCAAAACCTTCAAGGTTGTACCAGCATTCCTTTCTGCTGAAAGCCTAGCTGAAGAGCTATTTAGTAATAATGACTATAGCTTAAATGTATTGAGTGCATCTATGTGCCAGGCATTATAATGAGGACAACCTTTAAGGTAGATACTAACTTTATTATCTCCATTTTATAGGAGTTTAGCAGGGGTTAGTAATTTGCCTACATTCACAAAATATTAGAAATGTGACTCAAAACTTCCGGTTTATCCGATATGGCAATTATTCTCTTAACCATTATAATTCACTGCCTTCAGGAATTGAATCAGACACTCTTACCTCAATTCCTGCATGTGGCATATTGAACCACTACATTACATTAATTTTTTAATTCATATTAATTCTATTCATGAGTTATAATTTACAAACAACCATATGCACAGGTTTTTAAGTTTTGATGAGTTTTAACAAAATTATATACTCAAGTAACCATGATGTCAATAAAGATATAACATGTTTCCTTCAATCCAAAAAAGCTATTTTGTGTCCTTTCCATCCCATTTCCCTTCTTAGCACCCAGAGGGACCTATGTTCTAGTTTCATTCACCATAGCTAAGTTTTGCCTGGTACATAACTTCAACCTTCATATAGAGATGGAGAAGGAGGTGATCACTTCTTTCACTTAGAACATTAAAATATATATATATATATATATATATATATATATATATATATATATATATATATATATATGGTGATTGATTTTTTACAGAGAGGAAGAGAGAGGGATAGAGAGTTAGAAACATTGATCAGCTGTCTTCTGCACACCCCCTACTGGGGATGTGCCCATAACCAAGATACATGCCTTAACTGGAATTGAACCTGGGACCTTTCAGTCCGCGGGCTGATGGTCTATCCACTGAGCCAAATCCGTTAGGGCCATTTAGCAAATTTTTTTTATATTCATCTGTATTGTTGCATGAATTAGTATATTATTCCTTTATATTCTTGAGTAATATTCCATTGTTGAATATACCATGATTTCTTTATCCATTCATCTGTATGGCAGGATGGTAAGAAATTAGGAAAATTCCTGGGCAAATGGAATAGGGAAACTGAGACAAGAAAATTAATCAAGGCCAACTTGCACCTAGCTTGTAAAACACAAAACCTTATCTCCCCAACCAAGAACACTTGAGAGAAAATGGTTAATGCATAGCTTAAATCACCCTGGAACTGCAAATGCAGGGGGAGAGGAAGAGGGGAAAGAAGAAGAGTGTTTCTCATCCACTGAACAAAGAAGTCAGCAGTCCTGGAAAGTCAGAAGATCTCATAAATTCTGGGAAAAGTCACAACAAAGTAAAAGGGTGACCTTGAAATCTAGTCCATTGGCCAAAATATCCTACAGAGGAACCTTAAAACCTATAGACAGAAAAGTATAAACCCCCTAATCCTCCACCAGGAGATATACTCAGATTTTACTCTCTTAATAAATTTGCTTGCTTTGCTTCAATGCTGCTATCTGTCACTCATGTGAAGTCTTTCTTATGAGATTGACAAGAGCTGAGGAGGAGAGCAGACACCTCATCTGACTCAGGGGTCTGTCCAATAACAATCTGTAAATGGACATTACAGTATTTATAATTTTTATCTACTATGAATAAATCTTCATTATTGTAAAAGTCCTTTGTGGTGCCCTAACTGGTTTGCCCTATGGACTTAAGGGCCCCAGGTTCGATTCCAGAAAAGGGCATGTACCTTGGTTTCAAGCACATTCCCAGTGGGGAGTGTATAGGAGGCAGCTGATCAATGTTTTTCTCTCATTTATGTTTCTGACTCTCTATCCCTCTCCCTTCCTCTCTGTAAAAAAATCAATAAAATCTATTTTTTTTTAAAATGTCCTTTGTGGTTATATATATTTTTTGTCCATTGAACAAATATTTATTAGTAAACTTACTGTTATTTATATAAATATTGTACTTTATAAAGAACATACAGTTTTCCCAAGTGATTATTCAAATTTATGTATACCCCCTCATCAATATATAAGAATTCAAATTTTGGTCCTAGCTGGTTTGGCTCATGGATAGAGTGTTGACCTGGGGACTGAAGGGTCTCAGGTTCAATTCTGGCCAGGATCACATGTCCAGGTTGTGGGCTCAATCCCCAGTAGGGGGCATGCAGGAGGTAGCCAATCAATGATTCTCTATCATCATTGATGTTATCTCTCTCTCTCCCTCTTCCTTTCTTCTCTGAAATAAATAAATGTAAAAAAAAAAAAAAAAGAATTCAAATTTTGGCAATACTTTGGTCTTGTCAGCTTTTTTAATTTTAGCAGTTACAATAGATATAAAGGGGTATCTCATGATTTCTATTTGCAATACCCTTATAATGAATGATGTTAAGTATCTTGCCAAGTGCTTATTGGACATTCATATATTCTTTTTGGAAGTGTCTGTTAATATCTTTTGCTACTTTTCATTGTCATTTTATTACTGAGTTGTGTTAAATCTGTTATGATTTAACACAACTATTCTTCATGTCTTATGTTGTAAAGCCTAATTTTTAAAATGTCAAATATATTTTTTTCAATCTTGAGATTTTCATTTGGTTCTTTTTCTTAAAGTTTTCAGGCTGGGACATGTAGACAAGCCAATTCACATAATGTGTACATCTCTGGAATGTGGGAGGAAACTAGATTCCCCAGAGAACCCATGCAGACACGGGGAGAATGTGCAAATTCCACATGGGTTGTGGCTCTGGATCAGAATCAATTCTTTCTTTTTTATTCTCATCACTTTATAACAAAGTGATGTTGAATAAAATGATGTTTATATTCATTTATAAATTCTATATTCATATATTCTATAGATGCTATATTCATATATAGATTTTGAGGCTCCACCACTCTGTGACTGTCTTCTTTCTGAATCCTCATATGAATTCCTAGTCATTTTGCCAACCCTGAGTTCAGTCCTATGATTGTTAATGCCAATAAAACTATTGCAAGAGCCCTATCAGCCACTTGCCATGTAGGGTAGAAATGATCCTCATCAACAAAATTACACAATGTGATTTGCCTCTTTCAAAGATTGAATCCTCTTTAGTTTCAGCCTGCTTTTAGTTGCTTTCTAGCATCCAAAAACAGTTTTGGTTGTTTTTTTTTTTTACAGTTTGTCAAGAATTTATAATTAATATTGATAGAAAAGCTAGTCTGATATCAGCTCCTCTGTCATCATCAGAAGCTGGAGGTATACACCACATTTTTGCTTGGTTAAATCATGATCTCATATTACTTCAGCGCTATATACTTGCAGGGCTCTTGGAAAATGTGTGTGGAAGAAAAAGATGATGATGATATCCATTATATCAATGCTGTGCTTGCTTAAAAGTGTTGTTATGTATTTGAAAGAAAAACAAGTCTCTCTATATGCACAACCTCAATATTAGAGTTTACATTTTTCTAATCTACTGTCAATTGTTTTGCTAGACTTCTTTTCCCAAAAGCAAGTCTGATTTATTACTTCCCCACTAAAGTAATGTCTGCTATTCCTCATGTCTTCTGTGGTAAAGCCCTTAATTCTAAATTATGGTCTTTTAGACCCTTCACGAATGTGGTTCCAACGTACCCTCCTAATCTCACATCGTCCCACTCTTTCTCCTCTGGCATCTCATCAGTCTGAACTCAGGATAGCTAAATCCTCACCATTCTCTAAACAAAGAGTTTCTTTGCAAAGTACTCTCCATCCAGAAGATCTAGCTACTCCTCCTTTCCCCCCCAGTCTAGCAAGGACTATCTCATTTTTCAACTTCTAGTTCCAGAGTTTTCTTCTCTAAAATCACAACCTTTATAGGGGGGAAAATTGCAATTTTTTTTATGTTCTCATAATATTCTGTTTTGTTTTGTTTGTTTTTGTTAATCCTCACCCAAAGACATTTCTTCCATTTGATTTTTAGAGAATGGAAAGGAGAGAGAGAGAGAGAGAGAGAGAGAGAGAGAGAGAGAGAGAGAGAGAGAGGTGTCTGATAGAAACACATCAACTGATTGCCTTGCACAGGCACCACTTAACACACTGTTTTCTACCCTGATTTTTATAGATATAAATTATATAATGCTATTACATAAACAAAGCAGACTGTTTATATGCTAAAAAGTCTGTCTCCTCCCTTAGTCTACTAGCACCAGGAGGCACACAGGAGGTGGCTTATTCTTTTGTATATCCCAGCGTCCTTAATGACTGACTTACATTTATAGCATTGAATTAAATATAATTAAATGTTGCAAAGAGTAGTGTGTCTTTTTTTAAATAATACTAAGGAAGTGGTCAGTCTAATTAAATCCAAAGAGTCTGAAATTTAAAAGTAAAGTCAAATATACAGTTGTATATTATAGTTGCAAATCTAGCAATTAGTTTCTACAAGGAAAGTGTTAACAATGCATAGAATCTAAAATTCATCCCTTCTGTCAGGTACAGCACAGCCTTGTTTCCCTGAGAGCCAGGCTGAAAAGGCAGCAAAGGAACAGTGGTGAGATGTGAGACGCAGCACAGTTGCACTATTTCAGCCTCCTTCACAGGTGGGGAAATGGCCAACACTCAGGCTGGCATCAAATGGGTTCAGTCTGACCCAAAATGCCTAAGCCCAATTATAATTAAAAACAACCACCACCATAACAATAACAAGCCACCAACAACAACCAAAAACAAGCCCAAAATCAAAAGAAGGAAAGTTGGACACAGTTTTTCAGAGAGCAAAATGACGGTTTATGCCTCTTATCCCACCAAAGAAAAATAGACAACTAAGCTCCAAAAATAAATATCTCACCAAAGCTCATTTATTTTTCTTCCTATGCATATGGCTAGAGAGCACTTCCCAGACTCCCTTTAGTTATGTAGGGTAACAAGACTGAGTTTTCTTTAAAGGTTTACGAGTAAACTTGCCTAACTACTTCCCCATCCAATCCCTAAAAATCCTGCACATGATCATCCATTATCTGAAGGCTGAATGTAGAAGATTCAGGGTAACTAAGTGGAGAGTACCCGAATCCCTAAATAACTTTGTGGAAACCAGCTCCCCTGTCCCTACTTCCCATAATGGGCTGTCAATCAAGTGCTAGATAAACCTTTATCATATAAAGCTCATGAGATCTGGGTAGGTTGGTGATAGCAGTTTATCTTGACTAATATATTTTACTTCTGTTGTAAATATGATAATGGTGATGTTTAGTCAGCTTGATTAGTGCTACTTCTTAAACCTTTATGCAAAAAAAATAAAAAATCAGATTTTACTACTGAAATGAACATACTGTATCATGTTGGCCAAGTTCCTTCCCTAAGGTATGCCTCAGAGTCTTAATCATACTAGTCTCTGCGCACCGAAGCCAGCTTGTCCTAATTAGTCACATAGCTGTTCCCCCTACTTTGTGATTACAACCGGACTGGTACAAGAAAAAGGCTGAGGCCTGCCTAAAAACTGTCTGTGGTTATGGTCAACCAGTAATGGAATGATCACTGAGGTCACTCACAGGGCTACGAGGAAGCTGGCTGCAGCTTCTTCCAAAAAACAGGCCTTTTGCTGCGCTGCCACACCTGTCATTTACCATCCTGACAGCGGCAAAGTGCTCGCAGGCAGATGGTTAACTCAAACGGGGGCCTCTGATTCCCAGCATATTTCCTCCAGTTTTTAACAAAAGCTAAAGGCAGAAGACTTCAGCCTATTAATTAGGCCACTTATTTTTGTTTCCTTACATGATTGCCCAAAGAATTGGACTGTCTGAGAGTGAGGTAGAAAGATGAGTTTCAGTTGTGCTTGGGGGGAAATTTGTTTTTCACTTTTGTCAATTTTACCTTGGGGTTTAGAATTTGAGAACAGTTTTGGGGGATAGTCTTTCTGTCGCTATTTAAATAGCTAAAATAAAGAAAAAAGAGATGGTGTATCAAACTGCTTCAGTTTTTCTGACCTCAGATTTATTTTACCTCATAATTCCAACCAGTATTCTTTAGGCAAAGCTCCCCATTTTATAAACAAATAAAATAATTAATCCTGAAAATAGAGTAGAAAGAACAAGCCACAAAGGACTGAATAGGAATCATCAGGTATGGTAGACCAGAGATGGTAAGGGCTAACAAAAAACAGGATTTCTAAATACATATTTGGAAAAATACTAAAAGCACTATTTAGTAAAATCCAGTCATTTTAGATGTTGATCCTATGAGGTTTCTTCCTTGTCTTACAAAGATAATTTTCTAAACTGTTTTTAGCACGGGGACTTTGAAGTTCTTAGATGCGCACACATTCATTTAATCTTCTGTAAATAAAAGACAGTAACTTAATCTAAAGCAACCACACAAATCATATTAGCCTGGAAAAAATAAGAGGCTCTCTCATTGAATATATCTCTTAGAAGCCCAAGAGGATACAATAGAGTTCTTTTGAAATCAAATCAACATAAATTTATTAAATAACTACCTTAAACAAAGCATTCTGAAAGAAAGCCATAAGGTAATCAAATAATGATAATAATATGTCCCATCTTTGAGGATTTATTGGGGGCCTTTTGGTGTGCCGAGCGGAATGCCATCTTTCACCTCACCAGAGACCATGTTTCCAAGGGAGGCAGGAAGGTTCTGGGGCCAGAAGAAGAGCTTTGAATCCTAGCACCACCACCCAGCTCCCTGTGCTTTGATTTCCACATCTGTAAAACAGGCACCTCATATGACCTCTATTCAAAATCACAGGTGCTTTGTAAGTAAATTACTATAATGACAAGCGCTTTGACTAATGCCTGGCATGTTGCTAATATGTAATACACATTGATTAGGCTATTGCACTTAATCACCATAACATTTTTTCAGGATCTGTTACTACAACTACTTAAATAATAAAGAAGTAACAGTTAAGAAACCAATGTAAGATCATTTTGGAGCTGTGGTCAGAGCTCATGTTTGCTTAAACTTAAAGTCTGTGTTCTCAGTCCTTACTCTCTCCTACCTCCCTCAATAAACCTTGGTCTCTCCTTAGGAAGCCAATCAATTAGGACAGAAAGTCTTGGAAGCATGTTTTCACTAAAATAAAACATAACCAACAATATATGGAATATCTTAGCATAGAGAATACATCTTTTAATAGATCAACAATGCTTTTGGGAGTATCGCATGCTAATGTTTTACAGTTCATAAAGCCCATTGACATAATTACCACCTATTTAATTCTCAAAATAATTTTCCAAGTTGGTCTTGAACTTTATTACTTTTCCTACTTTATAGCTGAGAAAACTTAACAAGTGCAAGAAAAGATGACTAACTTCATCACCCATTAAGTGGCTGATATAATTTACGTTTCATGGCTCTCAAAGTGAGGTCAGTATCAGCTGGGGAATCTGATAAAAATATGGAGTCCTAGACCAACCCAGATCCATAGAAACAGTCTCTTCAGCAATGGGACCTAAGAGTCTGCATTTAATAACTTCCACAGATAACAGTGATACACACTGCCAATTGAGAACTTGGAGAATCACTCCTCCATGCAATCTTGCTTTCTCATCAAAGCTCTAGAAGGCGGTGAGCAGTTGGGACTATGGTGAGTAATCTGAGCATTCACTGGATACAAAACTTCTGAGTCCTGGCTCTCATAAATCAAAAGACAACCTTTACGTTTAATTAGAGTCATGTTCTCATCTTCCTCCATTCATCCTAATCAAATATCCAAATACCCCCAGCCCTTAACAGCTTGCACTTAAAGTATGAAATATTAGCTAGAACTAGAAGTGAAACCCAGTATTTTGATTAAGTACTGCTTCACTCTGAGATATGGTAATCATTAAACGCCTTGGGCAAGAACAGGTCCCTGGTGCATGGTCTCCAAATTAAGGCTAAAGGATATCCATATAGGAGAGAGAAGAATATATTGTCACTTTTTGATATTCATACTTTATGAGGTCCAAGTTTACTAATATTTAACATATAGATCAATGGTGCTTTTATATAATTTATGTGCACATAAACAAATAGGTACTGAGAGAGGTGCACAATAAAAAAAGAAGTGGTGCCAACAGATATAGTGATAAGACTACTCTAGATTCAAACTGTCAGTCTCTGTCACTAAGAATTTCTGCCTCTATAATGGGTACAATATCAATACCTAGTACCTTGTAGGATTTCTATGGTAATTGAATAAAGTAACACTTGTGCAGTGCCTCCATAAGTCCTGAGATAATCTTAGTGTGCTAGATATTTCTCCCACTGAAATTGCCTAATTATTCCTATCTTTGTACTCATGGCAATGTGACTCTATAGGTTTTCCCATTAAGAGATGTCATCTGTTTTGCAACCCCTTGAATGTAGACTGGTCTTGCATCTAATTTTCTTTGACCAACAGAATGAGGCAGAAGTGACTCTATGTCAATTCTAGTTCTAAGCCTTACAAGGCCTTTCACATTTCTGCTCACTCTCTTGGAACCCTGCTCAGCTCCCATGTGAATAAGCCCATGCCAGCCAATGAAGGACAAGAGACCACATGTGACAAAGATAAGCTATCCCAGCTGAGACCATATTAGACCAGCCAGCACTCAACTTTCCTGGCAACTGAGCACAAACGCATGAGTGAGTTCAGCTAAGACATGAAGAACTATCTACTAGCTTGTGACAAACCCATAGAATTATGAGTTATATAAATAGCTACTGTTTTAAGCCACTACAATTTGAAGGTAGTTTGTTTCACAGAAAGAGCTAGCTAATATACGTAGCCACCATCATCAGAAAAGACACAAAGCCATAAACCACTCTCAAGTGAAGACAAAAAGGAATACAGTTAAATAGCTGTCAAACTCTTGGGAGGAAAAAAAGCAATAGAGTTGAAGTAATCAGGTAAAAAACTAATTCCATTAGAGGTCACCTGTAGGCTGCATGAAAGATTTATGTGTTAGGTACTGAATCACATCAGTGTTTCCTTTAGGGAGGAAAAGAAATATCTGTGAGAAAATACAATACAGTGACAAGGCAATGCACATCTTGAAGCTTCACAGATGAGAGGAATTTAGCTATTTGAAACAACCTTGGGCTGACTGAAACTTCTCTTCTGAACCTCCTGATCTTGCTGGTCAATTTCACAATGACGTTATGAGGCTATGATCCCAGGAGAAGATGATAAATGTAATAGAATAAACTTCAACACATTTCTTAGTTCAGGAACTTGGAGCCATTTTCAGCTATGGGTCATATACCTAGCTTTCTTCATCTCTAATCCAAAAGTTTAGCGATTGTTCTTTAAAAGTCAGGTGACATGTCTATGTCCTAGAATCTAGAACCTTAACTAATTGTGCAGGTACACAAGAAACAGTGATTTTTGTTTATCCCTGTTGAACTTAAATTTCCAAGTGAGGATAAGAAACTATGTCTCAGAAATAGCAATAATAGGCCTCACAAACTTTTTCTTAAAAAAAAATCAATCAGCTCTATCTCATTAGTAGATGTGAGAGTGAAAAATTCATGTTGATTAACATCCTAATCAGATTCTGATAAAGACATTTTAAGCTGATGCTCACAGCATGGTAAACAAAGAATTTTAAGACCTAACCCAAATCATTATGACAAACATTACTGGTTTTCTACTCATTACCAATTCTCATTTCCCTTACTAACAGAATCCCTAGTATATTGATTTGGGCGGCTATATGACCAACTAGATATCTATATTTACCAGTAGCTCTTTCAAAGATGAAAAATATGAGTAGCTAAGTTAGATGGAAGGAAATGACATTGGTGGGCTTCCATGTAACCTCATTACAGAGGATATACCCACACAGATCTTTTAATTTATTATTATTATTATTATTATTATTATTATTATTATTATTTGGTTTTCCTACTCTTCTACTTTCACACATGAGAATAAAACCTGGTATTCAAGCTTCAGTAGCCATTTAGGGAACATGAACATAAAGGCTACATTTTAGTAAGATTATAGTGTCTACATCTCTGATGGCATCTGTGGAGGAATCACATTACCTTTGAATTACTTCTCATGCAATGAGAGAAAACTTTTTTTGTTGTTTTGTTTTTGTTAATGGGCATGTTTTGTGTAAGCACTATCTGTAACTTGGAGCATAACGTTGTTTTAAATGTAAGCATATATTTAATTTAGCTGAGACATGTTCCTTGAAATTCTGAATGAGAAACTTCCTTTGATCATTTAAAAATAAAAAGTGTGAATTACTAGGAAATTCTGAGATGACAAAACATCAGAAAGAGAACAATATAGTAGACAAAACTGCCAACAGTTTTGGAGGGGTCAGGGCAATCTTGACCATACAACTAAAGAAAAAGTAGCAGCTGGAAAAGCCTAGAATGTGCCAATCTGGTGGTCATATGACCTTAAGATGGCCTAGATTTCATGAGCTCTTACCAGGGAGGCATGTTTCTATCAGCAATAAGAATGGATTTACTCAAGGTAGATGCTACTAAAGGCTCCAAAGAAGATAGTGAGGACCAGATTTCTCTGAAAGTCCACAGAGACAGTTTGAATGAGGGTAAATTTGCCAGGTAAAGTTGCCACCCTATTGATATTAATGTAAAGATCTTCCAGACAGAAGATCAATAAATCAATCATAACAACCTTCAATAACATATTAGACCACAGAAATATCTGTGAGAAAATACAATACAATGACAAGGAAATGCACATGTTGATTCACTGATGTTTTTAGAACATTTCGCCTCAGAGCATCAGAATGTACCATCTTTGCAAGTTGACGCAGAACATTTTCCAGGATAGACCACATGTTAGATCACAAAACAAGCCTCAATAAATTTAAAAAGACTGAAATAATATCAAGCATCTTCTCTGCCCATAATGTATGGAACTAGAAATCAAATGACAAGGACAAAAACTAAAAAACACACAAACATATGGAAGCAAAATAACATGTTATAATAAATAGGTTAACAATGAGATCAGGGAAGAAATCAAAAGATACCATGTTCCAAGCAGAAGAGCTCCCAGCAGGCAATACCAGTCTAGGCACCAGCCTGGCCAATGTGGATGGAGATGTGCTCACACATAACTAAGACTTCTAGGGTTTCCAAGGGCTGGAGCAGGGGAGAGGACACATGACAAGGACCTCCCACTGAGAGACTGCCAACAGTCCAGAGGAAGGCTGGAGAACTCTTAATAGAGACCAGATCAAGTGTAGGTGCAGAGGGAGGGAGACCTCCTCTTTCTAAGAAATAAATGAGGCAACTTAAATATTTCCTCTTCTATCAGAAACTTTCCAGGGCAGGGACACAAAGCTCAGAACTAGGAATGTAGATCAATATTAACAAGTGCCTCCAGGACAATCTCATTTGGTCTCAGAGAATGAGACCTATGGAGAAAGGTGATTTTTCCCCAAGAAATTCAGCTTTTAAACTTCAACTGTGCTACATCCATTTCCTCATTGTCTTCCGAGGAAATAAGTTAATATGTAATTTTGGGGTTCATATTCTCATTTGCTCCAGAAAATACTAATGCTTTTGGGTGACATGATAATTAAAAATCTTCAGGAGAGAAAATTAAATCTCTCTGAACTTTCACCTGGCTGTGCAAAGGAAAATGATAAAAGCCAGTCGGTATAAATGTATTTGCAAAAATAAAAAAAATTGTGAGGCATGCACGAAAGCATCTTGGTTTTTATGAACTCGGAAACTCGTTCTGCTTGACTTTTCAAAGGACTAAGTAAGGTATCTGTAGGTCTGAAGAGATAAACAACATGCAACCCTTTTCCTCAAAGTCCACAAATGCAGGGGGCACTTATTGCTCCAATCCAAACAGCGACTTTTCCTTCTCCCATAATTTATTGTTGAGAGGAGTGTTGGGGAATAAGCTTATGTGAAGAAAAAAATTAGGGGCAAAGAACATTTTGGTCTTTTTGTAAAGTAATAATATTACCTTTTGACTTTTTTCTGATTAAAAAAAAAAAGTTGATCTCACTTTTTTAAAAAACTAATTTTTAGAAAAGGTTACTCCCCCCTCCCTATATTTCATAACTTAACCCCCTTTTTTATTTTAAATAGAAAAAAAATTGACACAATAGAGTAGTTCATAATTTTGATGAAATTTCTTTCCAGTAAAATATTCAATATATGTGCCTGCATGGACAAATAGTTAACCCTCAAAATATTCATGAAAATAAGTTAGTAAAAAATTCTGAAAGAGCAAAATAAGCACCATATTTAAACTAAGCTTTTATTTATTTATTTTTTAAATATATTTTATTGATATTCCACAGAGAGGAGGAAGGGAGAGAGAGAAAGAGAGCTAGAAACGTCAATGACAGAGAAACATCGACCAGCTGCCTCCTGCACAACCCCCACTGGTGATGTGCCCGCAACCAATGTACATGCCCTTGACCGGAATCGAACCCGGGACCCCTCAGTCCACAGACCGACGCTCTACCACTGAGCCAAACCAGTTTCAGCTAAACTAAGCTTTTATAATAAAAAGTATTTAATCTAAATACTGGTGGGAACAGAATGCTAATGTCACATGTGATTTCAATAACTACAGTTGCATTGCTATGTATTCATCTAAAATATTTTTAAATAAAGAGGTTCAGATCATTCTCCAGCCCCCACCCCCCACTCCAGAGAATGTATTGACTTAGAAAAAAAAGGGGGGGGGGGTTTAGAATGATTTTCATTGGGAATGAATGCCATAATCTGCCATGTGGAACCCATAGAAGGGCCTTGGTGCTCATCAGACCTGCAGTGGGTATTCAGTCCCCAAATCCCAGGCACTTGTTATTTGAGTGTCATGGAGGCTCCCACCTCCAGACTCTCAGAGGTGACCCCTGAGATGCTGCCAAAGGAAAATACATTTCCAGAAGTAGATGGAGCAAAACGTTCTGTTTGCTTTCCCTTTTCCCCTGCAGGCCCAGTCACCAGGTCCAAAGCGCTTATTGTATGGTGTCCTCTGGACAAATTCCCTCTCGACCTATTCATCCCCTCTCAGAAACGTTGCCCCAGAATGGCAGCTGAATGCGAAGAAAATGTCAGAGAGTTTTCTGCTACAGAAGGGTCTCTTTGATGAGAACTTTTGACTCACATACTCACCCATTAAATTTCAAAAATATAGGGCTGACCAGCGGTGGGGGCTGAGAGGGAGGGGATGCCAATAAAGAAAGTTTTGTTCACTCTTCAAGTTCATAGAAAAGACACTTCAGAGAGGATAAAGCCAGGCCTTGGATAATCCTGCAGCTCACCAAAATGTCTATTTTCCTTTATCCCTAGCGGAACCATTTTTCCCCATGAAATACTTATGGGAGAAGTTAAAGTGAGGCACGTGTGTTGGGCTCCACAAAGGAGCCCTATATTTAACAGCACACACATCCAACACCTCAAAAGGTTTTGAAGAAAGCTGTGTTTGTTATGAGGGTTTATGAAATAAAAAGTACAAACTTTCTTATCCCTCCGAATAATATGCAGTGAAATTTACAGCCAAAATAAGGAAGCTGTGCATAATGTAACACTTGGCAGGAATT
This sequence comes from Pipistrellus hanaki, assembly GCF_964339955.1. Lineage (NCBI taxonomy): Eukaryota > Metazoa > Chordata > Mammalia > Chiroptera > Vespertilionidae > Pipistrellus > Pipistrellus hanaki. The sequence continues at coordinate 22,623,637 of NC_140508.1, forward strand.
TTAATCAGTGGATTGGCAAGGCTACATGCAATACTTCAGTTCCTTTTAGACGTGTCTGAGCTTCCTTAATTTTAATACCTCACGCTGGGAGAACATTTAAGAGACTCTGTGCTTTCTGCGGGAGTGCTGAGGAGCAACACAAGCTAAGTAGGGAGCAGTGTGGAGGTGATGACAGTTTCAAACCCAGGGAATGAATGATGGCAAGAGACAGATGTGCTGTTATTGTAGAGCAAAGCAACAGATTCACATTGTGATAAGGCGTTCCAGCCACACTGCTTGAAGCAGGTGAAGATGCTTCCAGGTATCATTCTGCAATGGGCTTTGTCAGAAGTTTTCACCCAGGACTGTTCTCCCGGTTGAAGCTGTCCAGTAGCCCTCAGTTCCTGAGCAGTCCAACAGCAATCCAAACAGGTTGAAAGTCGGGTCACATTATGTGGACCCCAAACTTGCCATTCCAGAAAGAGTTATATATAATGTGACGAAAAGCTCCCGGGAACCTGTTAAACCCACCATCCCTTTCAGGATGAAACAAGAGCAAACCTGCCCCTGCAGCAACAACCTTCCAAGAGACCAGGAGAAAATATTTTATTCTCGGCACAGTACTTTCACATGCAGTCTCAGGAAATGACATGTTAAGAAAGTCAAAGGGTTGAGACACAAATTATATAGTGTTCGGATTTAACTATTACTGGAAGTCTTTTTCTTTAAAATGTTTCCTTTTACTATTTAACTGTCCTTAAGTTTGCAAATGTAGTAAAGCCTGGAAACAAACGATGTTTAAAAATATCCTTTAGTGACTCTGTAAGAAAGAAGGAAGCCCTGGCTATTTTGACTCAATGGATAGTGCTTTGGCCTGCGGACTGAAGGATCCCAGGTTCGATTCCAGCCAACAGCACGTGCCTGGGCTGCTGGCTCGATCTCCAGTAGGGGGCGTGCAGGAGGCAGCTGATCAATGGTTCTCTCTCCTCATTGATGTTTCTATCTATCCCTCTCCCTTCCTCTCTAAAATCAATAATATATATATAGTAAATGAGAGATGGGGAGAGCAACTTGCTCTGCTCACAGGAATCAAAGATCAAGGAACAGAGAAAGTCCCCAAGTATTTGTAAACTTTTCTGCTAAAAATGTTTTCAGAAATTAATACAGAAATATGATCTGTTTAGAGAAAATACTGGTTATTTTTATGCTATGGTATTTTTCTCTAGGTAACTAATAATGTCTATATACCATAAGTATCTGAAGAGTTATTATTGGAGGGTTTATAGTGACGCAAGTTTTATTAAAACCAAACATTAATGTGACCACAGTTTGGGACATGATTGTTTTATCAACCATACTACTGATTCCTATCTCCCAATGGGAAGGGCAAACAGCTGAGATTCTGGCAAGCCATAAAACCATACCTCGTGGGCCCTGTAGAAGAGGAATCAGGTGTTGTTTTTGTTTTTTTGGTGTGTTTTTTTTCTTAAGGCCTTTTAAGAGGTTGCATCTCTTTTTAGCAAATAGCAAGATAAGAATCTTGATAGCTTTTGTTGAAATGAATATTTGAACTGATGAAAAAACGTATTATCAGAGGGCTGAAGTTAAATCATGCTTCCAAACTCATATGGAGCATTTGATACCAGATAATTCAGGGAGAGAGTACATGGAAGCGTTTTGTATGGGAAGATACAAGTGCCCTGGAGAATCTGATGTCAGGTCCAAGGGCTGTGAGAGAAAATGAAATTTGAAGGATGAATATATGTAAGTTAATTATGTATGGAAAGATGGCTTGAGGAAAAATTCTAATAACTAATTCAGGAGCATAAAAATTATTCCACTATGATTGAAATTAGGTAAGAATGACTTGACAATTAAAGAAAAGCCATGAGACTTCAGTAATATGAGGTCAGCAGGCATAATATCTGAGGGAACTAGGCATTTCCAACTAAGGAGAATGCAGAAATACAACCATTTCAGAAACAGTTAATAAGAAGATAATCACTTCTTTTATGTGTCTATTTATTTATTAAAGTAATGCTTAACATCATTTTAAAAATTGTTCCTAATTTATTGTCTTTCCAACTCCCACCACTTCTATTATATATATATATAATTTTTTTTAATTAAGCTACCCTTGAAGTCTTAACTGGTAATTTCTTCTAACTCTTCAACCGGTTATTTTCAGTTACTGAACTCAGTAAGATGCTGTTCAATGAGTTACTTTTCTATTACCTTATTTAGTCACTCTTATTTAACACAATCTCCAGGCACCTCCCGGATTCCATGTACCACTGAGCATGTGGACAGAAATATAGAGAAACAGAGCCTTGAACACAAAAATATCTGGAGAGTTATTATTGGGGAGCTTACATAATTAGGATATCTAGCAAACTTCTATACCCTAATATCAGAGGATTTCAGGGTCTCTCCACTCCCCTGCAGACAGCTGTCCTTATGTAACTTCTCATAGCCATGCCAATATCCATGTATGACCTCTTTGACTTTAGGCATATATAGCTTCCAGATTCAGAGAGGATAGACAAATTTCTTGCCCGTTACTATTATTAGTAATCTAGGCAATCTTCTTTGCCCTTTTTGAGTCTCTTCCCTTATTTGGAAAATGGAAATTAAAAATCTTATCTTTAAGGGTGGTCTTGAAGATTAGCATGGATCAAGAATGCAGAGCACTTAGGATTTGATAAGTGCTCATAAAAAGCTATAAGTACCAATAGCTTCATCATTTTATGTAATATAAAGTATGTTGTTGTTGTTTTTTTGCCGGGACTGGTTTGGCTCAGTGGATAGAGCATTGGCCTGCGGACTGAAGGGTCCCAGATTCGATTCCGGTCAAGGGCATGTACCTTGGTTGCGGGCACATCCCCAGTAGGGGGTGTGCAAGAGGCAGCTGGTCGATATTTCTCTCTCATCGACGTTTCTAACTCTCTGTCCCTCTCAATTCCTCTCTGTGTAAAATCAATAAAATATATTTTAAAAAAATAAAGTGTGTTTTTGCATTAGTGTTGGTTTAGAGGGGAAACTAGCAGGTTAAGAGCTGGTCTCAGTCCCCAATCAGAACAATGCAATGGTAGGTACTCCAACTTTAAGGTAGTAAAAAAAACTGAACCCCTCAAATTAGCATGTATTGATAACAGTCTATAAAATTTCCAAATTTAATCTTGCAATGTTTTATATGCCTAGCTGAAAACAAAAAATAAAAACAGTGGTTATTACAGGAGCAAAGGCAATTTTTTGGGGGGATGAGGAGGATGCCATGTTCCTCATCTAGCTTCTGGAAAAGTTGTTATGTAAAAATTTATTACACATTCTTTTCAGCCCACTCAAAGCACATAAGGGCTGTCTAAAACATGGGTCTTGTAAATATGCCTGAATGTTATGATTTTGGCTGTAACAGTGGAACTAGGAAGGACTCCAATTGTATCTTTCTGTGTTCTTCCTGATTTATGAGCCAGATCCCTGGTATTTAATTCACATTCGAGAAAATACAATGTTTTCAGTCTATTGTGATTTTTGCAAAAAACCAACAATTGTCTAATTCTCATCCTTCATAACAGACAAAGAGAATTTAGAAAGTAAAAATATATATTGCCTACTGGCAGAAAAAAAAGACAATATTATATGTAATAAAGAACCTTCATTAGATCTTGAAATCATAGTCCATATTCTAGAACTAGAAACCCAGAAGAATTAATGATGAGAATTTAATTATAAAACTAAATGTCATGACATACAGAATCAAACTAAATACCATGATATAGAGAATCTGAGAAACAGTTCAGCAATTAGTGTATAACTGTATATTTCATGGACTTTTAAAATAATTTATTTGGAAAATTATTTCAAAATTATAGAGAATTTATAAGGCCAGTAAAGCCTAGATAATCTTCATTCACATTCTGCAATTATTAATATTCTATCACATTTCTCACCATATATGTATGTGCCCATCATAAAATATTTACTCATTATATAATATATATAGTCGTATTTCATATGTGTATATACACACATATATACACATTTTATGTTATAAGCACATATAAAATACATAAACATTATATTCAAACACACACACATATATATTATATATATATATATATATATATATATATATATATATATATATTCTCATTAGCAACCTTTCTTCTAAACTGTTTGAGAACAAGATGCAGACCTGATGCCCTATCATTTCTAAATGTTCCAGTCTATATTTCCCCAAAGCAAGGACACTGTACCCATAACCACATTATGACTCTCTAGGTCAGGAGATTTATGCTGGTACAACCCTACCACCCTATTCAAATTTTATCAATTGTCCCAGAAATACTCCCTTTTACTTTCTGGGTCAGAATCTAATTCATTATAAGTGTAATTAAAACCTGTTTGGAAATGAATAATTTATGAAAGAGAATTTCTTATTAAAATAAATGTTATTCACAAATGCTTATTATTATAAAATTCCTTTGCCACCAAATTTGGCAGCCTCCCATAGTGACACCACTGACTAGTTAAATCAGGCACTTCCATATTACTTGGAAATAAAATCTAAGAGGAGGAAAGTTATCAGTAAGTTTTCATTGCTTGAATCCATGCATTTGTTAAAGAATTGTTACTTTAAATGCCTGTTGTATCCTGGTTTCTGAATAAACTGTATATTAAAAATGTGTACTAAAAGTTGTGCTCCCAACCTAAACTGGATATTTCATAGGTGTGCCTAATATAGTATCAGATACACAATATATTTTGATAATTGCTTAATAAATTAGCAAATAAGAAGAATATCTTTAGGAAAATAACCACTGACACATTTTAAAGTGCTTATGAAGAAGAACAAATATGAACTTGTATGAGAGAAAGATGGAAACTATGAGGTTTTTCAAGCTATGGCTTATAGGTGGACTATACACCAACATCTAGAAATCTTTTTGTATCAAGTTAATTTATTTATTTTGATAATGTAATATGGACTTTTCTCTTGAAAAACTTAGGCTCAACCATCTAGCAGGGATCTCAATGCTTTCTCATCAGTAACAAAGTACAACATCTAAATGTGGCAAACTCACTTAAGCCTGGATGCAATTCTAGAGGGGTTGAAGGGCAAGAGGTTAAGCCATGGCTGTATTTATCAATATGCTTTTAAACCAATGAGTGGATCAAGTAACATAGAGAGTGAATGGGAATTAAATGTAATTAAAATCACTGTCTCCACAGACAGGTCAGGTTATAACCTTTCTGCTCTCTAACCAAACCCCTCCTCTCACATGCCTCTAAGAATCATAAATAAAAGAACCTAAGATTTTCAAAGATTTTTTTTTAGGATGTCAATTCAGTTAGTTTTTAAAAATCTGGTATAAAAATATAAATCAAAAGTATCTAGTGGAAGGTTATTAAAAGATACACACCAAAAGAAATGCTGAAATTGAGATGGCATACTTTATATTCCATATATTATTTTGATTTATTTTAAGGAGCTTTGATGGAGGCTAATTTGTAAAAAATGAATACATCCCAAAAGGGAGAGCAACATTCCTCAATGTCTCATCATATTGGTACCCACAGACCCTTTTCCCATAAGAATATTTAGAGAACTTTCTGGAATTATAACCTGGAGTTGGGTAGAGGCATAGACGGCAAAGAGAAAAACTGCACAGTAGAGATCTGTTCACCCATAAAGGGTTAGCTTTCTTTATTTTCTCTTCAGTTTCCATTACCCTAGGAGCTGTATTGGTAAAGACACTGCTACAACAAATGTCAGCTATTTTGCTGCCTATTGGTTCTTTAGGATTTTTATGGTTTCCTATCTTACGTTTCAGTCCTTTATCCAGTTTGAGTTTATTTTGTGTATGGTGTAAGTTGGTGATCTATATAATATTCTCCCTCCTCCCAACTGGTGGGCAGAGTTATGACATTACTGGCATCTGTCACAGAGACATCCCCAAGACATTGAGCCACCAATCAGCGCGTGCCAAAGTGTCCTGGAGCCCACCCCTTCCTGTTCTGCCCTGGGTCCAACCCTCTCCTGTTTCTCCCTTTAAAAAGACCCTCAGACCAGCCACATGTTGCTTGTCCTCCATGTCCTAGAGGCAGCCCAGTTGGGTCCATCCCCCCTCCCCAACTCCTTCAATTCTGATTTCTCTACCTCCGTAATTATCCCGTTCATTACTGGGGAATAAACTTTACTTTAAAATGTCTTGGTGGTCAGTTTCCTGTGCCTCAAACCTTACAACCTAGTTTCATTTTTTTGCATGTATCTGTCCATTTTTTCCCAACACCATTTATTGAAGAAACTGTATTGACTCCATTGAATGCTCTTGCCTCCTTTGTCAAATATTAATTGAGCATAGTGATTTGGGTTGACTTCTGGGTTCTCTGTTCTATTCCATTGGTCTATATGTCTGTTCTTGTGCAAGTACCAGGCAGTTTTGAGAACACAATGGAATACTAAGTTGCTGTAAAAAGGAAGGAACTCCTACCATTTGTTTTCAATAGAGAAGTAAATAGTACCAGATTTAGATTAAGAGAGAAATCTATCAGTAGAACAGAGCTTCTAACCCCTAGTTTTAAGGGTATCATTCTTATACTAAGAAGAAAAAAGAAAATTAGGAGAAATAATCAAAAATTTTATCTTATTCTTCCTCCATTCCTGGTCTTATTCCAGAAAGTCTTAAGATGAGTTTAAGCTTCTGAGATTAAAGTATTTTTGTCTATAGACAATTTTTAGGGCTCCATATGCTGTTTTAAGTTGATTTCTCCAAAGTAAGTTTAACTCACAAGAACAGAACAAATAATCAGAGCAGAAACATGACCATTTAGCAAAATTTGAAAGTACATAGTTATATATAACTAATTTAAAATAGTCTTGCAATAAGAATTTGAAACCTTACTCATTCCCCGCCTCATCATCTGAGAAGTGACATTGTTTGCTAAAGAAATGGTCGGTAAATGGACAATTCCCCTTTAACAAGGTGAAACTTCAATGCAGACAGCACAGTTCTGCTACTGAAATTATCAGGTACTCTTGTTCATACCCTCTTGAAAGAGGAAAGAAATAAGGCCAGCATGCTAACCCACACAGGCATTTCAGAAGACATCTCCTTACCAAAACAGAAGCAACTTATTACAAGCCAAAGGCAGAGCATCTTTCTTTCCTGGGCACCAGGAAAGTGAAAAAGAACAAGAGCAAGCCTCTAATAGAGCCTTTCATAGGTTCAACATCGTCTTATGTATTTCTGTTTAAAATTTTCTTATCACAGCTAAGTCAGAAGGCCATGCATACTATTACTATTACCTTTGTGATAATGACTTAGTTATTTTATATTCTTCCCAGCCACACAGGTGGCGTTTTTCCTGCACAAAGAAACCCCCAGAGATGTGAGCAGCTCTGCTGGTCCCTCTGCAGGCGCAGCCTGAAGTATTATACTTTACTCTGCCAAACCCAGACAGAAGCTCCTGGTTCATTTCCAGCTGTTGCTGAGGTTTTACATCTGATTTGATTTACTTGCCTGAAATGGCTGTAACAAGCACCAAACAAGCCACAGTTGCCAAGAGCAGAATATAAAATTAAAGGGCTTCAATTAATGAATAAGTAATAACACACTTAGAAATGGATATTAACGTGAATCATTGAATGAAACACTGTAACTTATTAAATTATATTTTTAAATGATTTTGAATCAAAATATTTAAAATTATGTAAATGTCATTTGGTTCATGAATTTTTAAATCCATAATGTTAATGCATTAGAAAATGGAATATAAAGCACAGATGTATGAAAATAACAATATGGCAAGACCAGTATGCATTCCCCCTATTGTGGGAATGTGTGGGTGTGTGTATTTGTGAGAATTGTATTACATACAAGTTAAAGCAGGTATGTAAATTTACTGGACATCAATGTACCTCTTAGCTGTTATTTACTACCTAGGAAACAAAGAAACCCAAGACAGCACAGAGGAAATTCTATCTCAAAATACAGACAGCAACTTTTAAGGTGAATGTTCAAAATTCTCTACCAAGAATACTAGAAAACAAACGGAGTACAACGATGTAACTTCCATAGTAAGGACTCCTCTCCCACTAGCCAGAACGGTCCCGGGGTTAAGCCAAATTAACTGGCTGGCATTTCCCAGCAACAACCCTGAGCCACATATTTTAATAATGCTAGTAAAGGGCTGCTGAATGTATTAGACATAGAAGCATGAACAGACTGTTGACTCAGAGGGAAGGCAGGGGTGGGAAGAGATCAACCAAATTATGCATATATATATAACCTGTGGACACAGGCAATGGGGTGGTGAGGGCCTAAGGGTAGAGGGGGACAGGAGTGGGCTGGAAGAGATCAATGGCGGGGGGGGGGGTAGAAGGAACAATGTAATACTTTCAACAATAAATAATAATAATAATAATAATAATAATATAAAATGCTTTTTTTAGTTTGTATCTGTCACTTTTAACATTTGAGTAATCAAAAAATTTGCCCTAATATAAAATTGGCATCAATCATTTATCTTTTTAATAATTTGTAGTTGAAAGTTGATACCGTGTAGCAATTTTTAAATTGAGTAGCAAAAGTTGAACAGAAGGCTCTCACATGCAAAAAGAGGGGGAAAAATAGTTTTCTCCAGAAGCTAAGGCTTAGTCAACATGCATTGCCTAGTCCAGCAGATAAATATAAATAAACCAGCGAACCTGTTTCATGGAGGAAATGTGTAAATGAACTAGGACACTTCTGAGGTGCCTGATGGAAATGAACAGCTGTTACGACTGGTGTCACCAGTCCTCTCTTAAACTTGGATGGAGAAACAGTCCAGCTTGTGCTTTGCAAAGTAGTTCAATCATCACCCTTTAGAGTTAGAGTCTATGTAAGCAGGTCACCATTTGGCTGTATGAAAATCTTTGCCATCCCACCTCTCTGGACTCAGTGTTCTCCTCAGAAGTATAAATACAGTAGACGAAGGAGATCTCTGAAGTCAATGGAAGATCCAATATTCCATGACCACCAAGATCCTACTACATCAGATACAACAAAGGAAGTCAAGTGCTATCTGCTGCAGAAATGCACCAGATGCCTGGTAGGAAAACTTGATATAAGAGAAATGGACTGGATATGGGATAAGAAAGTTTGGCTTTAAGACCTGCTCCTTAGCCGAAACTGGTTTGGCTCAGTGGATAGAGTGTTGGTCTGCGGACTGAAGGGTCCCAGGTTCAATTCGGGTCAGGGGCATGTACATTGGTTGCGAGCACATCCCCAGTAGGGGGTGTGCAAGAGGCAGCTGGTCGATGTTTCTCTCTCATCAATGTTTCTAGCTCTCTATCCCTCTCTCTTCCTCTCTGTAGAAAATCAATAAAGTATATTTTTTTAAAAAAATAAAACCTGCCCCTTAGCTATGTCACTCTGAGAATGCCTCTTGATTTCCTCATTAATAGAAAGAAGCAGGTGACCCTAAAGCACCCTCAACTCTGTTTCTAGGCAATGAGAATCAGCCTATGTGTATTAAGCAACAGTAACTCAGAAAATGAAAGGACATCACAGACCTCTGGGATTTAGGACAGCCTCTATCATTTCATAGAAAACCAATTAGTTCATTATAACTAAAGTGCTCAACGCAACAACAATTTTCAGTGAAAGCAGATCAATAGAGTTTTATTGGTTAGTCACAGGGGGTGAATTTTGACTTGATCATTATGTTAACTTATCAACAATGATATGAGATGCATTTACATAATAGCCCTGAAGTTAACACACAGATATGTGGCTTCATTAATGAGAAGAGATAAAGAGAAGAAATATTAAAATATGTGTGAAAAGGTAAACACAGACTCAAAGCAAAATTAAACAAAAAATGCTCTTTTAATTTAGTAATAATGTTACTGGAATCTGTAAAGAATAATATTTGAGCAGAGACAGGTAAATTTCACTTATTTCTTTATTTACTTTTGTTAATCCTTACTGGAGAATATTTTTTTCTATTGATTTTTTTTTTTTTTTTTTTTTTTTTTTTTACAAAGAGTGGGAGGGAGGGGGGAGAAAGAGAAAGAGAGAAATACCAAAGTGAGAGACACATTGCGATTGGTTGCCTCCCACACATGCCCTGCCCAGGCCAGGGATCAAACCTGCATCCCAGGTACATGCCCTTAAACAGGAATCAAACCCCCAACCATTACATGTGCTAGCCAGTTCTCTAACTACTGAGAAACACTGGCCAGGGCCAGAGACAGGTACATTTTAACACCCAAACCCACACAAATGTGATTTCATCTCTAAGTTATTCATCCCTAAAGACTCACGTGTAAATAGTTAACTATTAATGACTGAACAAACACCGAAGCAAAACGGTCATGAACATGTACACAAGTACACAATCAAAGCCATTCACACATCCACTTTTGACTTATTCCTAAGCATTGCATTAGAGAGGTAATTAGTGCATTTCTCACACTGCTATTCCACTGACAATGACCTATACTCTTTAATAATAAAAAGATAATTTTTAATGTTATAATAAATAGTTAACCATTCTCAGTCAGTTTGAAAAGAAACACTGAAATAATCTATAGCTACCTATTCTGGATATTGCTGAGGGCAGCTGTGGTCAGAGAAAAATATTCAACACATTCTTATAATTTAAAAAAAAAGAAGAAGAAGAACGTAATCCATCCTAGTAATTGCTTTCTGTGAAATCTAACTCTTGGTCCAAATTAATGAGTTACAGGTGTGAATCTAATGCTTTCCATTTTGCCTGAAATGTTACTGTTGTTTTTTCTGAGACACTTGGCCTCCGAAGGTATTATAGTTAATTTATCATAGCATACCATCACTGTTTCGTGTTCACTAAAAAGGGGAAAAGCAGGCCTTTTGGTGAAATAGGGAGCTTTCGCTTTTTTACAGTGCCATCAGGTAGTAATGCAACTTCTCTTACCTACACATTTGAAATTCTACTTTCATTTTTTTTTTTAGATGAACTGCCAGACTAAAAGAGGTGTCAGAAATTTTTACTTTAAAAGGAAAAAAAATTTATGCAGGCAAAGTCATTGCCCGAATTCACCTGCTATTCAAATTGAAAAAAAAAAAAAATCAAAACCCAATTTTGGGGGGAACAAAAAGAAAAAGGTTTGAAAAAAAATAAGAGCAACAGATGTAGCAGCCATAAAGTGTTTTTCAAAAGTATAGGTTTTTTTTTAACCTATAAGTAAATATCTTCTGGAATTAATAACTATTATCATTTATCATGTGTCAAACACGATATTAAGTACTACTCACATATCTTGCATTTTGTCAGAAGTAGACCCTGAGTCAGGAACTTGAGTGCAAGTAATTTGTTTGAAAGGAGATCGCTTGAAAGCCTGCATACGTGTAAGAAATGGGACAGGAAGAGGAAGGAGGTACATAAAGAAATTAAGTTCTATGGGCGACTGGAGCTCAGTCCTGTCAGAAAACTCTGGAAAATGTGCAGAACATGCTTCAGAGATACTCCATTGAAGAGCCTGCTTTGGAAGGTACTACTTTTGTAGACTTCCAGTTTACCTTGTAAAGGACCCAGCCATGTTCCTGGAGCCAGAATGAGGGCCAGGAGCAAGAAGTGATCCCAGTAGGTAGAGTAGAAGGTGTATACATGAGGTCCCAAGAAATACAGGCAGAACTCCAACACTCTGCTGCAACATAGCATGTCACTTAAGCTCCACAGTGATCTCATGACATGAATAATAAGATCCACAGCTTACAAGGTGCAAGATGGAGCTCAAGGTGGTCAGGCACCTTAACCAAGGCTAACAGGATGAGGCAGAGATCGACAATCTTGGGATACTTGACTCCAAACCTTAGTCGTGACCATATTGCTACACTGTAATAGGAACAAGGATGAAAGCAGGCTCCATGACAGTATGTCAGGAAGCCCAAGTGTGTGAGAGACAGCCACATTACCAAAGGACTAATTCCTCCCCAGCAGCACCATAAGTGGCTACTGGGGCTGAGTGAAAGGAATAGAAGGTCATATGCAACTGTGCAGTCCTTGCTAAGGACAAGCAAGCATATGAGAACTATCACCTGAGGTATATATCTAGATAATCATGAAGGCTTTTTTTGCCAAAAAGTTCCCCGTTTTGGAGTTCCTTCAGAGTGGTGGTTTGGTTGAGCCCAGGCCCTTCTTAAAGGGCACACAAAAGCCATCTGCTGAGAGGTCCACCACTGACGCCTGTGGGAAACACTGGTGGTCGTGGGGGAGTGTTTAACTTTCAAAGCTGCTGGCTGGTGTTTCAAGTTTCTGTTTTATTGTTAACTTTGATGGGCAAATAATCTGACAGAGTTTTCCCCAATATTAAAGGGAGAGAAATTAGATAAGAAAAAAATCTAATTTTGGTGTAAATAAGGGATGTGTTTGGATGATAGGAATTAATAACAATGTTTGTGGTAGCTACGCATGCAGTAGCTATATCATAGTTTGAAAGAAGAAATGTCACAGAGTTGTATGAGGTAAAATCTTATGATAAAGTTACATTCCACTAAGATTTTGAAAGATATAAAATTAACATTATGACCAGAACAAGTGAAAGTTACTACTTACAGGTGAAGGAGAGAAACTTCCAAATGAGGATCCCCAACAGACAACTATCTAACCTTTGATGAACACAATTAAACCAATGGCAGGAAAATAAAATGTGAGGCAATCATGTCTCCAAAATATTGATGAGGTAACCCAGCCTAAATGGGGATCTCTGTGTCTCTGACTTGGTAAAAGGTAGTTTTTTGTTTGTTTGTTTGTTTGTTTTTTAAACTGCAGCTGTTTATCATATGAGCAGGCCTCTACCAGACTCTTTACCAGGCTATTTCATAAGAAGTATAACCTGCTAACAAGCTGAGACACAGCCTCAGACTGAGTTCCTCAGAAAGAATCAACAGCATTGACACAGACATCAGGGAGGGATGGACCTGCATGAAGCTAGTTGGACCCCATGCAGAACTGGTGACCACAGCTGTGGCTGGAATCACAAAGTGAGGCCTAGAATATCTGGAGAGATACACCCTGAGACAGGAATTCGGCCCTTAGCAAGGCAGCTATCTTACCCTCTGGCTTCCTGGTATGTTATCATGCATGCAACCTTCACTTCTTGCATTTATAATATAATGACCATATGGTCCAGGACTGAAGTTGATAGAAAAATAATCCAGAACTTCCAGTCTCTGTCCTGATCTGCCTCCCTCCCTGCCTCACCTCTGTCATTTATCACTTTAATCCTTGGTTAAATTGATTTCCTCTTTGATCACCAAAGATATATATCCCAGTGTAAGCCACGATATGAAGCTCCATCCTCTCCTCCTCTCATTTTTTCCTCTTTTCTTCTGGTTATTTCCTTATGTGTTGAGATTAGGGTCCATTATTACTTCTGTAGAGATACCAATTCCCTCTCTAAGCCCTTATAAACTAGTTCTCTTGGCATGCTGACTCCTTTCATGCACTATTTTCTCTTAGGCATTTCATCAAATCCTCCTAAAACAACATTGTCCTAAGTGGAATCCTCAGATCAGACAAGTTTGGGAAGTGCAGCTTATGCTGTCTCTGTCTTAGAGAATTATAGTGCATTCCATTCAGTGCTACTTCAGTGGGGGAGGGAGGAACTATTCAATGACATTTCAATTTAATATTTTCAAACTTACCTGATTACAAAATCCAATATAGGACATAACCCCGCTTAGCATCACATAGGCCGAGTGTTTTAAGGAGTTGCATGGAAACTCATTTCTTTGGTTGTGCACTGCCTTTTTCCCACTGATCTCCTGCTTCCCCACTTTCTAATTTTCATTTCAGTCTGGAAATAGTGCTTCCACCTTTCCTACCCCAGTTGCTTGGCTCTGAATGCTTATCATAGACCAAATGATGTGAGCTCATTTTTATTCCAGTGTTTCACTGAGAAATGCTTCTGGCATCTTGGAGCTTGATGTGAAGGTATAATAACAACAGACTTTTTGCACAGTGGGATGGGTTTATTTCTGTCCCTCAAAAATCTCATCTCTATAGTGCTGGGGAAGCACTATAAAAGGATAAAGGAACTAATCTCCATTGGCATTGTGTGAACAGGGAAGAAGAGCTGTTTGCTACCAGTCTACTTGAATAGCTGAAAGACAGAAAAGGGCAGCTCCATTTGAATTTTCAGCCCATCAGAGAAACAATAATTACTAGCTTTTGAGAGTGGAACTCTAACCTATCCACTGCTGAAATCCATTGATAAGTATGCCATAAATTCTAATCTCCATTGTCATTCTTTAAAGGCCCAAAGATCAAAATAGGGTTAGGGGTGAGGAGTCAGTTACCAATGCTGTTTTTCCAGTTTAGAGTAAGGTAATAGATCAAGATAGTGGGATATCAACAATTTGACCTGAAGGAAATAGGAAGTCAATAATGACAGCCAACTGTTTCACAGCTGGAAGACGGATCAGGGCATGTTTACATTAGATGTTTAGGCTTTCTACCCCTCAGACTCCTTAGCAAGTTACGGGAACAGCTACTTCATTCCTTTCCAAGTAAAAAGACTTGCTCACCAAAATATACTAACAACCAGAATGGAAAGACATAGATTCATCTCAGTCATTCTAGCACAAGGAAAAAATTTACTGAGACTGGTAAAAGGATTTATTAAGTCTAAGCACTATAAAGAGGTGACATTTTTTTCCCCTACTACCTCCTGTCTTCATTCTGAGTGTGTGGATTTGACTTTTCTGAGAAGAAAGTTATTGGCTCAACTCAAGACTTCAAGCTGTAGAAGCACTGCAAAAACAAGTGGTTATCTGTCCATGCATGTCCCCTTGGATCCAGAGGCAAGCAAGGAGGATATCCACCCTGTGGGCCCAGCCCCACCCAGCTTGTGACTCACTGAGAACTAACCTGGGTGTATATTAAGGTGTGGAGTTCTAACAAAAGAAGAGTCATAGCATTAGCCTGAACCCCACACCCAATGTACCTGGAGCAAACCCTCAGGGCCGGTATACTTACAGCCACAGCTAGATACTAGCCCCCAATGTATGTGCCCAACCCAATCAGCAAGCTCTAAACTCAGTTCTGTTAGCATTCCATGTCATTGAGATTACTCTAGTCATTCTCTAAAGCTTGAATCACTGGGCAAAGATCTTGGATACCCTTCCCAGTCTATTCAGGGGATGGATCTTACTCTTCTCACCATGATTGTGCTCATGGCTCAACCCAGAACTTTATTATAAGCAATGAAAATGTCCCCCACCCTCAAGATTTAAATTACTCTCCAGATATCCCTGTCCATGAGAATAAGCCTGCTATTGATCAGTGCTGCTCCATATCAGAGGAAATTCTGCCCTTTTGGGGGCCCAGTTCCACTATTCCTGACTTCACTAATCTTTAAAATTATTTCCTCCCACCAGACAGCCATACTTCCTGACAATGGTAACTGATTCCATAAGAAAGATGTCCTGGATTAGAACACACATTGCTATTCATTTATTTTTTTACCCATGTCCTATATGCAAACATTCTTTAACAGCACTGGGCACACACCAGAAGCCTTAAGTATGGGGAGCATTGAGTGTGAAGTAGAGAAGTTTAAACACCCACAGGACCCCAGTTCTGCTCACTATTCCCAAGAAAACACATTAATTTCAGACTCCACTTTGAGAAGCAACTGAGAATTTTTATATTTTTCTTTGTCTATTTTCCAGATGAGAGACAAGAGCTTAAACCCCTAGGAACAGAAGATTACTTGGCATAGGTTAAGCTTATCTTATTTTTTAGAGATGTTCTTGGTTGAATATATAATGTTACAAACTGCAAAATAATATATAGCTATTAAAAAGATAAATTAGATCTTTATCAAGTTAAGACTTCAGTGAAAGTTCATCATATATTCTTTTTATTTTATACTAGAATGCATGAAATTCATGCACGGGGGGGGGGGGGGGGGGGGGTGTGTGAGTCCCTCAGCCCAGCCTGCACTCTCTCCAATCTGGGACCTCTTGAGGGATGTCAGACTACCAGGATCAGGCAGTCAGACATCCCTCAAAGGATTACCAGAACATCACAATCCTGGTAGTCAGACATCCCTCTCACAATCCAGGACTGCTGGCTTCCAAATGCTCACTTGCCTGCCTTCCTAATTGCCCCTAACCACTTCTGCCTGCCAGCCTGACCCCCTAACTACTTCCCTGCCAGCCTGATTGATGCCTATGTGCTCCCCTGCCAGCCTAATTGCCCCTAACTGTCCTCCCTGGCGGCCTGGTCACCCCTAACTGCCCTCCCCTGACAGCCTGGTGATCCCTAACTTCTGTCCCCTTCAGGCCTGGTTCCCCCCAAACTGCCCTTCCCTGTAGGCCTAATCACCCCCAACTTCCCTCTTCTGCTGGACTGGTCACCTCTAACTGCCCTCCCCTGCAGGCTTGATCACCCCCAACTGCCTTCTCTTGCAGGCCTGGTCCCTCCCACCTGCCCACCCCTGTTGGCCTAATTGCCCACAACTTCCCTCCCTTGCAGGCCTGGTCCCTCCCAACTGCCCTCCCCTCCTGGTCATCTTGTGTCCACATGGGGGCAGCCATTTTGTGTGTTGGTGTGACAGTCAATTTGCATATTACTCTATTATTAGATATGATATTAGAGGGAAGCAAGACAGAAAAAATGAGAGAGAGAGAGAGAGAGAGAGAGAGAGAGAGAGAGAGAGAGAGAGGAGAGAGAGGTCAGCTGTCTACCATACATCCATACATGCCCCCACTGGGATTCAACCCACAATTTAGACATATGCCCTAACTGAGAATCAAACCCACAACACTCAGGTGCACATGACGATCTCCATCCAACCAAGCCACATTGGCCAGGGCATTCACCATATCCTCTTAGGTAAATAAAATAATTTGCAGAGTAGTATGTACAGCATAATCTCACTTTTATAAAACAAAAATCCATTGTGTATGAGGGATCTCTATATATATATTTAAATGAGTAAAAATATAGTAGTAAGAAGATACATACTAAATGGTTTGCTTCTGTTGCCTAAACCTTTTGATACTACTGGTTGAATTTCATTTGTTACATTGTTTAACTTGTAAGATAAAATAAATAAATAAATAAATAAATAAATAACCTTTGGAGAGCGTATATTGAAGGTAAGCCAGATGTCATATGGGTATTTTCGGTTAGAGAGACAAATAATAACCATTTTTTAAATTTTACAAATAACCTAATTTGTGATTTAAAGATTGATATACACATTTATGTAGATTAACTGCTCTTTTGTAAAATCAGTCATCCTACATAGAGAAATCATTCTGATCTTTAGATTTCCTTTTCCCTCCCAATGATAATCACACTTCAGAGATTCTCAACAATAAACCTGACCTATACCACTACTCCACTCATTTCTAATGCCATATAAATATTCACTATTATTCATCTAAGCAGTCACAACTCAGAAGCATGTATTAAACAATATGTATCAGGCAAAATGAAGACAAAGATAAATAAAACTTGGGAGCTGACTCTAGAGGTTCTAAGTCTAATGAAAAACATTTTTGTCCTATCTGGGAAGGGTGCAATGACAGTTCTTTGGCAGAAAATAAGACACTGTCCTTCTGAGAGAAGAGTAACAAGGGGGTAGTCCTAAAAGCAGCAAATCTCAAAACAAAGGGAACAAATTCAATAGAAATGATTCCTGAATAGTGGCACCTCAGGAATGATGTCCTCTCAGACCTAGAGCAGTCTCAGTCAAAGATGAGAATATTTATTCTACTAACAAGGAGGTCTGCCATCATTCTGTTGGGCATTAAGGAATGGAATTGAGAGCCTGGTTGGCTGGATGTCTTGAGGCATCAAGGGATCCAGTGAGAATTCAGTCTATGACTTCCTTAGATGCTACACATGATAAATTGAGGTGCAAATATTGAGATGACATTAGCCATGACAAGTACTTCACATCTGCAATGCAATGGATTATTTTCCCATATTTTATAAGTGATATTTGGTTAATTAGTTGTTGTTTTTTCCCCAGGAAATAAAATATTGTCTCTCTTATCATCAAACCAATCACCCTCCAGATTATCAAGAAAATTTTATATATGAACCCACAAATATTACTATTAGGATCAGCTGAGATGTGTTGCCTCACATGAAGAGAAAGTGTCAGCTGCTGAATCAAAAATTTAAATAATTAAACACACTGGATAACTTCATCTAAATTCTTCCATTCTCAGCTCCAGGAACCTTGGGGATGGTGCAGTATTTTTGTCTTACACAAAAAGATTTTTCAGAGGACTCGGGGAAGGAGAATATATCCTAATTAATACCTACTAGTTGCACAGCCTAGATCCTCAAGTGCAGGAGAAAGCAGTTTAGGAGTCTCTCAAACTTATTTTAGAGGAAAATGCTGAAAACTTTACATGATTGCACATAAGGTATGCCAGCATGCTGAAAACATTAATAGAATTATCAAGGTCAAGTGCAAATACTGCGGTGTGTGGAAATGCTTCTCACCTCTCAACTAACAACAAGACCTGAGAAACCCACACATACTTATGCCCAGATGAAGAAACACAAAAACATACAGGAAATGGCTGTGCTTTAATGGAAAGGATGATGACATGGTGAAGAAATGTAATTACACAGTATCTTCAAAGGTTCCTTCCAGGCAAGACAGAAAGTAACTACGTTCTGCTACAAAAATGATAAATTAATTAATGCCTGTAAATATGGTTACACCTCATGAAACTATGCACCATTCTGTTAGGAACAAAGGCTTAATGACAACATAAATGATTCGGAGGGTGAAAGTGAATGGAGAAGTGTGCAGCTTCATTCTACAACATAAAGACAAAAATCCACTCTAACATTATAAGAAGAAACATTAATTTTTTTCCTATAGAAAAAAATCAACCATTATAACTTTTATGATGAATTCGTTCAGTTCTGTGACTGACTGGATAATACAATGGTATTATAATAGATAACATAACGGTATTATGCTAATAAACTTGAATATTCATGAAAGATCTGGTTAAATATGAAGCTGTTTGTTTGGAAAAAAACACTTGAGGAATAAGGTAGCTTCATCAACATTAGATTTTCATCACAGATTTTACAGCATATCATAAAACGTAAGTGCTTTCATGAGTGATAAAAATTGCTTCAATATTTGACACTCTGTGCTTCAAGGAATCCTGATTGGCATCTGATTAGACTTTTGCTCCAGTTATTACCTTCTTTAGTGAAATTAGTAGCTTAGAAAATTGCATTGTAATTCGTCAAGGGGAAATTAACATTGTAACAGATCTTAAGGCTATGATCATATATTTACTTAGTATACAATATAAATGTTTCTCAAGCAATTTCTAATAAAAAGTATGTCAGAGAGTATGTATTATCGATTCCTCTGGAATTATGACAATCCATTTATGCACATTTGGTCTCTATAAATGGAGAAGTTTTATCTGCCTTGAATTCCCTGTGTGATGGCATTAAAATAAATTACAGTGAGAATGTGAACTCTCTGTTATTACTGTCTATTGCATGTTCTATTTAAAATCATCTTGAGCACCAAGTACTTTTATAAGGATCCTTCAAATGCAACCAATACTAACAATATTTCATCCTAATACCAAGTTAATAATTCACACTCAGAATTTCTCTCCTAAATATCAATGTGTTACATTATGTGCAATGCTCTAGAAATCTTACACATGGAAGCATTATAGGTAAATAATGCTGGGAATTGGGTGTCAAAGGTAGGTACAGATATATTTTAGTAAAATAAAAAAGTTTTTAAAGGTTACAAATTGAACCCAGCCCAATCAAATTAAATTGAAGAAAGTGAGCTATAGGTATATTCTGATCAGTCTTCAGCAGTCTATATACAGTCTTAAAAAATATTGAGAGGAGGAAACACATAGAGTGCATGAAAAATTGTAGACGGTAAAATGAAGAACTATAACAAATGATGACAAATTCAACAAATTCAAGTTGACTTCATGTCTTATTTATGTTCCATTGGTATAGATAATACATTTAATACTCGAATTAAAAAAGCAGCACCTAGATAATAAACTTAATTTTTCAAAGAGCTGCATAGTGATATTTAATTTTACAGTGAAAGAAATTTTTAAATTGACAAAATATCATTAGAAGGTAAACCAGTTTCAAAAAGTTGGGTTTTATTTTTAAACTAGGGGCCCAGTGCACGGATTTGTGAACCTTAAAAGAAACTGTGGACCATGAGGCTGCGGTGGGCACGGGGGTGGGTCTCAGTCCATCCTCCATACCCCCACTTGGCCCCTCCCACCATGGGCCCCAGTTCCCTGTCTGCCAGTAGCCCCGCTAGCACCTGCTAACTGTGTGAAGTGGTTGGGGCTGGTGCCAGCAACACTGTGAGCAGGGCCAGGCCTGCACTGTCAGTGGGTGCAAGCAGCAACTGATGCCCTGATTGCTCCTCAGGAACAGGAGGAGAAGCCCTCAGGGGTGATCAGGGACTGCAGCTGCTGCTTTTACCCACTGATGGTGCCGAGTGATCAGGACCAGAGCCAGGCACTAGCAGCAGGTGTGAGAAGTGGTTCTGGCACCAGCTGCAGGTGCTAGCAGGGTCACTTCTGGCACCAGATGTGAGTGGCTGGTGGGACTGTAGTATGTGGGAGCAAATAATTTTCAGTATCCACCAGAGGCTCACCCCGATGACAGTGATCAGCGCCCCACCTTGGTCTGGCACCTTTGCTCACCTGCTCCTCCATCCCACTGCAGCCAATGCCCACCATGTTCCACACTCTACTGCTTGCTGCCAACACCCACCATGTAATGCACGCAGCCCCTGGTGGTCAGCACATGACCAGCTGTTTGGCTGTTCCATCATTTGGTCTATTTGCATATTAGGATTTCATATATATGCACACACACACACACACACACACACACACACACACCCCGTATTTTCCGGTGTATAAGACGACTTTTGAAACGAAAAAAAGTCAACCGAAAATTGGGGGCAAAAGACCAAAATTGCACAAAAATTACCTGCAGATCTTGACGGCAAAGTAAGTCTTTTCTTTGAAGTGGGGGGTAGTCTTATACAGCAAATATAGGCCTAAACCTATGTTTTAACTGTAAAATTAGGGTGTCGTCCTATACACCGGAAAATAAGGTACATATACATACATATATATATATATATATATATATATATATATATATATGAAGCTATTTGTTATATATGAAGCTATTTGTTATATATATATGAAGCTATTTGTTATATATATATGAAGCTATTTGTTATATATATATGAAGCTATTTGTTATATATATATATATATATATATATATATATATATATATATAACAAATATATATATATACACAACAAATAGTTTCATATATATATATATATGAAACTATTTGTTACTAGCAAGGAGTAATTCTAAAATAATAACTATCCCTGTGAAAATAACATGGTTGGGATCCATATATGAGTACAATAAAATCATTATCAGAATATAGTATCTTTAGTCATCAAATTGGCCTTTTGACCTTTCTATGCCCCTTTCGAAGGCTCAGTTCCTACCTTCCCCACCTTTTTTTTTGTTTGTTAGTTTGTTTTGTGTCTGTTGTTTGTTTTTGGTACCTACTCCATATCCATACACACACAACTGGTAGCTGGTTTAATATTGTATTTGACATGTGAACATAGGAGTATTACAATTCTACCTCTAAAGTCCAAAATCGGGCAAGGAGATAAAAACAGCATCATGCTATATATGCAAAAAAAATGGACTATGAACAGTCTCGATGTTCTGTCATATAAACATCTATTTTATATTTGCTATTGCTATAATTCATTCATTGCATAGCTGATAAATGAAACAATGCTAACTCTTAAGAACATTTATCTAGAGAATTTTGGAAAATTGCAATAATAAGAACATCTTAATTAATCTATACTGGGGTGAGACATTGGGACAAAATTTATGATAATTTGTAAATATGAAATGTCATTGGAATGCTAAACTTTAAAAAATAAGTTTTGTTTTGAAAACTCTATGAGGATGGATCCAAATTTTTATTAAAGAGTTACTAAGAAACTACTACAAAATAGCGAAAGAGCTTCAAAATGGGCTTTTGAATGTTGGCATTCACATTTATTGATCACAGCTTTCTAACTAATAGACTACAAAACTTAGATTCTTCCATTGCTACTAGCTGCATCAGACTCTTAGACAAGAAAGTAAAGCTCTTGCCTCAAGATGAAAACCCCTCTTTAGGCACAGAAAATACAAAACTACAATCCAAATTCACTTCTGCTTCTTGACTTACAAGAGTACCAATTTAATGGCTGGCAAAATATACATATTTAAAATAATGAGAATTACACTATTTTAAGTTATAATTTATTTATCACATATGTGCTATCTATCTGCTAAATACCTCATATACATTATTGCTTTAAATTCTCAAAATAAACCCATCAGAGTAGGTATCCTTATTCCCATGTCACAGATGAAGAACTGAGGGGTGTGTGTGTATGTGTGTGTGTGTGTGTGTGTTTTTAATTCCACCCATCTACACATCTAGATAGTGTTTCATTTAGTCACACATATATTCATTCAACAAATATTTAAAGAACAGTAGGTGGCAGACACTGTGGCAGGAACTGAGGCTACAGCTGTGAAGAAAGGACAGGGAGTCACCTCAGGAATCATTTCACCTGTCATTCATAAAGGCATGTAAGCAACCTGAACTACATTACTTAAAATGACAAAAGCAGTATAACCTATTATCTAACCATCACTATTAAATTAAAGTCCCCGCTTCTTTTCCATTTCCTTTCAAGAAGAGTAAATTATGAAATGGTATGTTATAAAGTAATATGAAATATTTTAACATTTAACTTTATTTACAAAAGTACATCAAGACTGTCTTATTCAGCCTGACCAGTGTTGCTCAGTGGTTGAGCATGGGCCTATGAATCAGGAGATCACAGTTCAATTCCTGGTCAGAGCATATGCCTGGGTTGCAGGCTCGATTCCCTGGTAGGAGGCGTGCAAGAGGCAACCAATCAATGATTCTCTCTCAACATTGATGTTTCTATCTCTCTCCCACTCCCATCCTCTCTGAAATCAATAAAAATATATATTTTTTTTAAATCTGACTGAAACTTACCATTCCCTTTACTTGTGAATGCAAGGAATAAATAAAAGTGGATTCAGGAAGACCTGTCACTTGGTTAGTGGCAATCACAGTAGAAATCACAGATAATTTTGATTCCAGTTGATAGAGATCCTAGAATATTATTTAACACACATCTATAAATATAGTAATATTTAGATCTAATGTCAGCTCTTATTATTTAATGTGTTAATGTAAAGGCACATAAATTACTATTTTACAAATTTATTTTAAAATTATGATAAATATGTTTCTCTATAATTAGCTTCCTAAGTAATTCTTTGTATTTCATTTTATGCATTTAAAATATTCTAAAGAACTGAGACCGGTTTGGCTCAATGGATAGAGCGTCGGCTTGGGGACTGAAGTGTCCCGGGTTCGATTCCGGTCAAGGGTATGTACCTTGGATGTGGGCATATCCCCAGTAAGGGGTGTGCAAGAGGCAGCTGATCGATGACTCTCTCTCATCGATGTTTCTAACTCTCTATCTCTCTCCCTTCCTCTCTGTACAAAAATCAATAAAATATATTTTTAAAAAATATTCTGGAGAGGTCCACAAATACCAAAGAAATCAACTACATAACACACACACACACACACACACACACACACACACACACAAGCACACACACACACTTAAAAAATCCCTGCTAAAGCCTGGAGATGGAATGAAAGAAGAGGGATGAAAAGCTGAGAAATATTTTCAGTCCTATGGCTCATTTACTTGGGAGAATGACAAAAAAGCATGCTACTCGGAGATTATGAAAAAGTTGTTTCCTATTAGACTGACTTGAACAACACTGTATGAGTGCTGATGTACTGTTCCCAATACTGAAGCGATAGTGAAACTTAAGAACTTGAGTCAAGGAGGAATTTGAGTGATGGCTCAGTAAATCTTACTTTTGATGGCATATAGCTGTGGTTAAAGGGTTGTGGACTGTAAATGAATTAGACAAAACTTTTTTAGACTTTAGACTTTTTATTGAATGATAGCTGTTTTGTAATTAGCTTCTGAATGAGGAAAATGGTGGAGAAATCCCATCTGGGCTGGCTAAAGTGTATCTTGATTACAGCTGAACAAAACCACAGTCCTGCCTGACCATAAGTCATTGAAAGATTACCGATAAAAGGAATTCCCCCAGTCACAGGAATTAACTCTCTAGAACCTACTATCATAGTTGGATAAATAATAATAAACAATGTAGAGCAGAGAAAATTTATTGATTTAGATAAAATGGGGCATGGGATGAGTGAGTTAAGTTAAAGAAAAAGATACCTAGATCTTAATGATGTACTAATTCCTTTAAGACATGAACTATATTAAAAACAATTTTAAGTTTAATCACAACAGAAAAAATGGCATAAGTTACCTTAAGACTCTGCTAAAATGCAAATGTCTTACACTTATTCATTCCTGCACATTAGTCAGGAAACCCAAGGACTTACCTGGAAGCAAGTGAACAAAGGTGTTGCTGCCAAGGTTAAAGCTATGAATATCACTGGTAGATTAAATGTCCTGTGACTCTCTACCAAAAGATGAGAGTGAATATTAAGTACATGTTGTTGTTTATCTATCATCTATATAATATATATACAATGAGTGGCCAGATTATTATGATCTCTGAATGCATAATAATCTGGCCACTCAGTGTGTGTGTGTGTGTGTGTGTGTGTGTGTGTGTGTGTGTATAGAAGGCTAATATGCAAGTTGTCTCCTCAACCAGGAGTTTGACCAGCAAGCAGGCCTACCAACCACCCATGCCCCCTCCCCCTGGCCAGGCTGGCCAGACCCCACCCATACACAAATTCATACACTGTGCCTCTAATATATATATATATATATTGACACATTGAGTAGTTAGATTATTATGCATTCAGAGATAATAATCTGGCTACTCAGTATATATATATGAACACATAATAATCTGGCTACTCAGTGTATATCTATTAGAGACCTGGTGCATGAATTCATGCATGGGTGGACTCCGGCCAGCCTGGCCAATGGGAGGGGAGATGGGTGGTTGGCCGGTCTGCTTGCTGGTTGAACTCTTGGTTGAGGGGACAATTTGCATAGAAGCCTTTTATTATATAAAATATTATATATAGTGGCCAGATTATTATTCAGAGATCATAATAATCTGGCCACTCAATATATATATATGCCTACTAAGTGCTGCCTAGATAAGTATTATATAGTATACTTTACATATATCCACTCATCTAATTTATAAATCATCCTGATGATATGATTACTATTTTTATTATGCCCTTTGTACAGATGAGGAAACTGGGGACATTGTTTGTTTTTTGTTTTGTTTTAATCCTTGCTTGAAAATACTTTTCCACTGATTTTTAGAGAGAGTGGAAGAGAGAGGGAAATATCAGTTGGTTGCCTCCTGCACATGCCCTGGGGAGGAGCCTGCAACCAAGGTAGGAGCTCTTGACCCAAATCAAGCCTGGGACCCTTGGGTCTGCAGGCCAACTCTCTATCCACTGAACCAAACCAGCTAGGGAAAAGACCTTGTTTAAAGTCAAACAAATCCTGGCAGAATCAGGTTTGTAGCCACCTGGTCTTCTAAAACAATGCTTTCAAAACTATGTTGAATTCCCTCAGTATAAATAACTCTACAGAGGTGTAAACCTGGAGTGGCCTAAACTGGAGTTCTCAAAAGAACCACTGAAAGTTATAACTTGAAGTAGGAAGGAGAGAAGTAAAAGATTTCAAGTGTGTTTAAAAGACTTTCATCTAATTCTTTTAGTTCTAACTGAGACTAATTCTCAAGTAACTAACTTATTTCCCAATTCATTTTTCTTTTTTACTTCTAAGACTTTGGGAACTGATGAAAAAAATAGAGAAGATGGAAAGAAAGGGTTACATGGCAGAGACAATATTAATTTTTCTACTTCTTTTCAATTCATGCTATATTTGTATTTATGAAATGCAGTGGGGTTTTAAATAATATGATATCTTAAAAATGGTCATGGAAAGGATATTTAGACATTGATTTAATAGAATTAAATTTAAGATATAACAATAATAATGTAAACTACTAAAAAACCCCATCATGGAATTCTATTGGCAGACACCATCAAAACAGAGGTTATCATTGATAGGAAGGTTGCCCTCCATAAACATAAAAAGGAATTGAGCTGCCTTTTCTTCCTGGGTTTAGGTTATGAAACAAAAAAACTTTATAAAAATCATAATTCAGATTTCAAAATCAAAATTTAGAAATCACAACTGAAAAAGAAGTTTTTCCCTGAGTTCCAAAATCCTGACAGGAGTCTGACAAGAAACATTTTTTGGAAGTCAACCATCTAAAATACTGCTTATTCATGATGCTGGCAAGGAGGAAAATACTGAGGGAAAATGAGATTGCAATCTCTCCTTGTCCAGCTGTCAACGATGACAGAAAATTTCTCTTCTGCGGAAGAGATAAAACTTGCAAAAAGTCATACTGTTGGAAAACTGTGCATCATCTCAGTAGGTCTGAGGAATACCTAAAAATTGCTGTAATGTGACAGCAGCCACCTGGACACCAATTCAAAAATGACAAAGATCATTTATGTAATACAATGTGAACAGTAGGGGATTGGCAGATCATAATGAGAAAAAAAAGAGTGTACACATGTAAAAATACACGGGAGTCATGATTAGGCCTGCAGGGTATTGGGGAATACAGATACTGAACAAGGTGACAACTTACAAGCCTCAGATATGATTTTTTCCACTAGTGTTCATTTTAATATTTCACTCAGTCTT
The DNA here is from genome assembly GCF_964339955.1 of Pipistrellus hanaki. Lineage (NCBI taxonomy): Eukaryota > Metazoa > Chordata > Mammalia > Chiroptera > Vespertilionidae > Pipistrellus > Pipistrellus hanaki. The sequence continues at coordinate 22,650,545 of NC_140508.1, forward strand.
CTTTTCAATGTAACTACCAATTAGGCAGCTTAATGATAATAAATCAATGACTCTGGTAGGACTGCCAACTTGTGCAGGACTTGCACATCTCAGTGGTCAACTGGAACACTAACAGGTACCTAAAGAACACTTCTAAAACATGACCACAATATCTTTCAGAGAGCATTTTTATTGTTCCTACAGCTAGAAAAATCAAGGTATACCAGTAGAATTGACACTTAGAAATACCCAAGGCAAGGCAAGATCATCATTTTAACCAGCATAGAAAGGCAGCTAGGATAGTGTTCAATGAAAACCTTCAGAACATCCTTCTCTTCCCACCCTACTCTCCTTATCATTTTTCCTTCTGCTAGTCCTCTCCAGTTCTTCATTACATTAACAAATGAAGAACTAGGCACATTACATTAACAAATCACATCTCCACTAGGCACATTACATTAACAAATCACATCTTCTTTGTAGAGTATGAAAAGTCATCTCAACTCAGTGAATCCATGATATCTGATCTACCACTATTATTCTACATATAGGCTACTGGGCTTCTTTTTTTTTTTTAATATATTTTATTGATTTTTCACAGAGAGGAAGAGAGAGGGATAGAGAGTTAGAAACATCAATGAGAGAGAATCATCGATCAGCTGCCTCTTGCACACCCCCTACTGGGGATGTGCCTGCAACCAAGGTACATGCCCTCGACCGGAATCGAACCCGGGACCTTTCAGTCTGCAGGCCGACGCTCTATCCACTGAGCCAAACCGGTCCTGGCTGGGCTTCTTTTCTCACCTATAATTCCAGTATTCATAGGCATTTTACTTTTCCACACTCAGGGACTGTACATAAGACTCCATCAGTGTCAGTGTTTTCTTCTTTGGGTTGCCTTAACCTTACCTGTAATTGATCTGCTTTTGATATTTTTCCTCAAATACAGAGGGAACCACATTTTATTTGTTTTTGAATATATAACATAGGGCATAGTTTCTTGCACTTAGCATGTGCTCAATAAATGCCTGTGGAATAAAGTACAACGCCCTGAAAAAGGACTAGAACTTTTTTAACTATCCTCATTTTTCTTAAAAAATATGTAACATAAAGAAATCTTTGAGAACAGGTACAGATTGCATGAGTAGGAAGAAGTCAGGGCATCCAGTCAGTCTGGTGACAGATCAAAACAAAATCTCTATGCATCATTTACTCTCTTCTGTGGCTCCCATTCAGCTTCCCAGGGTCACTCTTGCCTTGCTTATCTCAACATCACAGGTGTTTCCCCTAGAGCCCCAAAAAGGGATGCAGTGGTGTGAGTTTAAAAGCTGCAGTGGCCCCCAGGGAGAGAAAGGAGAGATAGGAAGGGAGAAAAGAAAGGAAGGAGGAAGGAAGGACAAATAAATCTTCCAGTATTTTTTTTAATTTCAAATTAAAGATCTTGCATAAGAGAAAAGTACTCTTTTATATCCATAAACTTTTATTTTATTTTTATTGCTCCTTTATTTCCAAACTATCTACTACAGGTCTGCTTAGCTTTAGACAATTTGGCTGCAAACATATTTTGATTTGTTTTTTGTGGGGAGTGATCTGAAGGAGTAAAGTTGAGGAGCCTTTGAGCTGCCCTGTGGGGTGGGAAGTAGAGGAATACTAGGATGAAGTGGGGAGAATTGTATAGTTTCAGGAAACAGTAATTATATCCTCTGAAAATATTTATGGGAATGAATACATGTATATTTAGAGATTCATTTCATCTCAATTTTACAGATGAAATGACAGAGAGAAAAATGTGTCTACTCCCCATATCAACATTACTCCCAAATAAAAAATAAAATGAAGTTAAACTCCTTTTCCATTCATTATCATATCAAAATTGCATTTTAATATGATTCTTATTCTTATAGATGACAAGCTCTGTGTATTATAATAATTGAATTACATCAAGTACACATAAAAATAAATAAACCTTGAAAACAAATTGTGCAGTATTTAAAAATTAATAGTTGCAGTAAAGTAAGACACAAATCAAATTCCATTTTTTCCCAAGAATAATAGACTTAGTTTATAAATGTATTCTTAAAATTTTGTGTTCTGTCAAATGTGTCTCATATCATTGGGGAAAACTCAGCATCTATTGCCACTTGTCACCACATACTTACATTTTTTTATTCCAATATCATATAAGAATTAATTTTATACTCTTAACTTTCTTTCATCTTCTTGATTTGTCAAAGGATTCTTGCACCCAGTGGTTAGCATTTATCTTATATCTAATGGCTGTCATGCAAGATTTCAAACTAAATCAAAACTACAATGTAATAAGGAAGTTACAAGCATGAATAAATTATTGATCAAAATAAAAGATTGATTGAATGATTGAAATAAGTTTTTATATTGGCTTTGATAATAAGCATTAATCAGAAAGTAATTATAATCTTATATAATAAAAGGCTAATATGCAAATCGACCAAATGGTGGAGTGATCAGTCACTATGATGTGCACTGACCACCAGGGGGCAGACACTCAACGCAGGAGCTGGCCCTTGGTGGTCAGTGTGCTCCCACAGGGGGATGCCACTCAGCCAGAAGCCAGGCTTATGGCTGGTGATTGCAGCAGCAGTTGTGGGAGCCTCTCCTGCCTCCGCAGACCTAAGGATGTCCGACTGATGGCTCTAGTGGACCTAAGCCATCAGTCGGACATCCCCCGAGGGCTCCCAGACTGGGTGCAGGCTGGGCTGAGGAACACCCCCAAGTTCACAAATTTTGTGCATCAGGCCTCTAGTCTATCAATAAAAATAATTGTCAGTCCAATTAATACTTTTATGAAAATATTTTTTACCTTAGCATTGTAAAGGAGGCCTTCTCATTTCTGGACACTATTCTGATGGGATATTATTTATGAACATAGAGAATTCAGCATCAATGAGCTTTTGCTACTATGAGCATGATTACAATGGCCTCTGCTTTGTGAAAGGTTGTAAAAAGGAGTGCTTTAGTGACTTTTCCAGGTACAAGTCTAGCTCTATTGGGCCTTTACTAGTAGATTTAGTGAAGTGATGCCTAGCATAGACTATGACAAAATGCATAAAAGCACTTGTAACTTGTCTCAAGTTATATGCAATAACTTGTGAAATACTGACAAGCACAAAAGGGTAACACCATAAAATGCTAGCTTGCCTTGTGCCCAACCCTGAAGAACTCTTCCAGTGATTGCACAGTAGAGATATTTGCATTTTTAAACACACTCTTTTGGATTTCCTGTAGTTTTTTTTCAGACAAGTATAAAGAAGATGCATATTTACCTCCTTGCCCTCATTGAACTTTGCACTCACCAAGTATTCATCAGGGGATTGTTGACTGGAATGTTAACTCCAGACTTCTGCCTGGGAGAGAAGACTAAAGCAAAAATTTCCCTGCAGACCACAAAGAAGTAAAGGAAATTGAGTTTGAGGTGTGACATGGACCTAAACATTTTATTCTCTTCCTTATAAGAATTAGGCCTCAAGGCCATAGCTTCCTGTCCAGAGCTGTTAGTCTCAGGCAAACACACAATTTCAGGCTGAAGAGAGAATCGCTCTAGGGATTTTATTTCAACAACGTTATCCTTATTTTGAGTATCTTAGGGGGAGGGGAGGGAAAGACCTTCAATATTAAAAACCAGCAGACAATCCTATCACCCCATGCCCCACAGTATTTGTAGAACTATAGGCATATTATACAAAACCGTTTCAGGAAGTCCTGGTTTTTACCCAATTATTTCAGGTCTGCTGATGGGACCTTATACAAAAATAAATTTGAACCCTCAGTTGGGAGGGAGCATAACAAAAGGAGAGCCAAATATATGGCCAAATAATAGGTATGAAAAACAGTCACAAGGCATGCTCTAAGTCTAAACCAAGAGAATATAGGAAGACATATTTGCCACAATTGAGTAGAAGATTAAAATTTCATATTCCCTCTGTGTCTCCTCTCTCTCTCTCTCTCTTTCTCTCTCTCTCACTCTCTCTCCCTCCCTCTCTCCCTCCCTCCCTCCCTCCCTCCCTCCCTCTTTTTATTTAACATAGATAACTGAGATTAAAAGATACTAAATATGCCCAGGCTAGTGTGATGTATCTCTCTCACATTGATGTTTCTTTCTCTCCTTCCTTCCTCCCCCCCTCCCCCCCTCCCTCCCTCCCTCTCCTTTACTCTCTAAGATCACTAAAACATTTTAAAAAGAACAATTTTAAAAATACTAAATTTACTTTACAAGAAACTAGATCAATAGTAAAAAATATGTTGATTTAAATAAATAAAAGTCAATGGGCTCATCAACAATATGTGATCAGAGCAACACATAGAATAAAAACAGATTTTATTTCAAGTTCTGATATTTAAAATATTCATTTGAGAAATATTTACTAAATGCCTATTCTGTAGAAAACACCATAAAGAAATATAACAATAGAGAAGGCACAATCTCTGTCATTAAATGTCCGTTTTCCAAAGGAATGACTTGTTCATTGGTAAGTATATTCAAACTAGTAATGCTACAGACATTACTTATGAGTACGAGAGGGCAACGTCTTACTTCAGGCCACTTTTCAGAAAGGTCTCTTGCTACTTTCTAGTCAGGAGACCTCAGACAGGTTCCTCATCTTACCACTGCCTTCATTTTCTCATCTAGCAAGGTGGGATAATAATAGTTCCAGTCACAGACTTGGTGTGAATCTTCGAAGGGCATATAAATCAGAGCTGATAAGAACAAATGCTCTGGTTGCTTCTCATGTGTGTCTCTTCAGAGTGGACTTGCAAGGCAAGGTGGAAACAGCATGCGAAGAAGGGGAAAGAGGATGCAAAGACTCGGAGATGGAAAATGGTGGCATATTTAGAGAGCTTTGAATAGAGAATTTCTAGAATCCAATCTTAGAAGATATCAGAAATAAAGCTGAAGACACAATCAGGGCCAGGCTGAGGCAAGCTGAAGAGTTTACATTGGGTGTAAGAAGGAGCCAAATGATATAGTATGTGTGCAGAAAAGTTAGATAACTGGGGTACTCTTTTAAGAATGCTAAAATAAAAACTGGTGGGTATAAAATGAGAAAACTGGTTATGCTGTGGGGGGAGAGGGCAATTAGGAGGCTATTATGATACCTCAGCCTTTAAATTAAAATGTCTTGGATTGAGATAGTTTCAAATGTGTTTATGTGCCTGTAAGAGAATAAATTTTTGTTTTAAAACACCAAGTGGATGCTAATTTGTTACAGAAGCCATGAGAAACTAACACAATTATAAATGTAATTTCTATTGAATAAATATATTATTAATAAACTAACAATATTATTATTAAAGGTTGGAAATATTTTGCTGCTTAAAAATATTTTTATTCTTTTACTTCATGTTAAAATATTCCTTAAAAGACCATTCTTGCTATAGGGTTCTTTGGAGATAGAAAAAACATTGCTTTTAAAAACAATCTCTAAATCATTTCTCTTTGTTTACTACATTTTTTAAAGAAACATCTGCATAAGATACTAGACATTTTTAACTATCTGTACCCTTTTTGTTTTCCAAACTAAATGAAAAATCACTCAATGTAATCCAAAACAGCACACAGTCTTTTGATTTGTTAGAATTAGCTGTTTTACTTTATTATTGGGAAATGAAACTTTAAATCTTAAAAGGAGATGACATACAATTCTCTTTAATAGTGAGACAATATTCATGCATTGCCATTTTTGTTTATTATTTGGGGAGATTTTAAGTGATTTGAAATGGTTTTTACCTGAAATGAATATATAATTTATGTGTAGAGTATTTCAGTTGCATGTAATGATTTTGAAAATGTAGGAAAGGTGGATTTTCTAAATCTTGAGTGACTGGTTTCAACTTTTCTCCCAGATTCCTTCTCTTCAAGTCTTCAGAAGGGATTCGGAATTCACAGACTCTGGGAAGAGTCACAGTACAAAGAGGTGCAATAAATTAGCTGTTGAGTCTGGGTGTTCTCTCTCCCATCTGGCCACTTTTTTTCTATCCTAAAGAACCCCAGGCCATCTTTTTGTTTCCAGGAGAGGGAGAAACATTCCTTAAGGGGTGAAAATAATTACTAGTAAATGCATTTGTTACTCAAATGCTCTGGTATACAGAACCTATGATATTTTAAACACAACCAATCATACTGCTTTGTCCAAGAATTGCATTGTTTTTAATACACAATTTAAAAAAAAAGTTCATTGATTTCAGATAGAGAGGAAGGAAGAGAGAAACATAGTTTTGAGAAACATTGATCAGTTGCCTCCCATGCCAGCCCCAACTGGTGATCGAATCCGTAACATAGGTGTGTTGCCTTGACCTGGAATGGAACCTGCAATCTTTTAGTGATAGGATAACCCTTCAACCAAATAAGCCATAGGCTGGGGCATTACAGAACTTTTTTACAACATGTAGGAACTGCCTTTGGAGCAGTCACAAGTGCTAGTCATTGTTTCCTGGCGCAGTATAGGAATGCTTCTTAATTCCGGTTATTTCAAATATGACAACAATAAATATCATATTGTCTAACAAATATAAGTGTCTAATTCCATCACTAAGTGTGAAGAGAGCAAACTTGGCTAAAGTTCCAAAGAAATTTATCATTAAACTCTGAGGAAAGATTAACCATCCTGGGAAAGAGACCACACTACATTGTGTCTTATAACTTAATATTCTTAGAGAATAGATGATAACACAGATCTAGCTACCCACATATCCAATTGCTTTGCATAGATATCTCAAAGGAAGTATCAAAATAAAAGCCATCTTATCTCACCTTTCCATATGTCCCCCAATATATACAAGCGCATTATCCCCACACACACCAGCTATTTTGGTAACTGGTACTTACCCAACCCAGAGAGATATTTGGGGGTACCTCTAACCTCTCTATATTCTTATATTAACTCATTATCAACTTTTATTTAATTAACTTTTTCTCTATCTCTTATGTCACTAGAATAGTTTAAATCACCACTTCTTAGCTGTATTATATAAGAAACTCCTAACTGGTCTTCTCTCTACTCTATTTTCTATACTTCCACTAGATTAGAGTATAACTCCCAAATGAAAGTCTGACCATAAACCCCCCTGCTTGGAGTAATTAAAGGAATTCCAACAGATTTTTGTACCACACATTAATTTCTACAACAGCCTTTGGTCTGGGTCTATAGAAGTATTTCTTAACTCCAAACCTGTCTTCTTTTTACTTTACACTTTTCCCACTCTTTCAATATTTTTTTTATTTACCCAAACACTTTCTACTTATCCTGAAAGCTCAGATAAGATCATTTTCCATAAAAACCTTATAGATTTCTCTTTCTGTTATCCTGCTCAACAATCAAAACTAAATGCCCCATTTCTAGGCTTCCACAGCATGACCTATTACTCAGAATGTGTTTAATTGTCTGTTAATTTATTTCTCCCATTCAACCACCTGGTAAGGCATTAAATCCAAAATGCCTGGTATTTAAGTGCCTAATATATAGCTGGCACTTGAATTCTACTTGATCCAAGAATTCTTGGATCAACTAGAATGAATAAAAGACAGTTCCTAAAAATCAAAACATGTAGGAAAATACTTGGGAATGTTTTGGGGTATGCTAATAGTGAGAGTTCATCAATTAAATAAATACCAAAATTAAAATAAGTAAACAAAAAACTAAAATATAAGTATTTCACATTAATTTATATTTTTATGTTGAGGACAAGTTATAAATTTCACTTTCCCCCCCAAACAGACTCAGAGATTTGTGTGCCTTACAAAGTCTCATCACTTACTGCACATCATTCTGATAAAAATGGTGTCTTCAAATAATAGTTTGATATTCAGCAGAACACCCAGACAGTCCAGATCCCTTGAGAGAGCAAGAGAGGTGGCATAGCCCTGGGGCAAGACACACATTTTAAGGTTGAAAATAAGAGGTTCTGTTCCTCTTCCCTGATAAGGATAGGAAATAATGCATTTGCCAGATCATTGGCTGCAAACTATGGGCTTGAAGCTTGGCAGAGTTTGTGTGTGTTGAGGTTATGGTAGTCCTCTATCATTCAGCAGGATATATCTGTGTGTTTTTCTGTAGGAGACAGACTTATGTCAATCATCATCCACTTTGCTATCAGAGTCCAATTCTGTAACAGCATCTTTTCAGTCAGCCTTGGCAACAGAAACTAGTTACTTCTGGGCTTCTTAGAGATAACGGTGCACCTCTCACTGGTGCTTTCATTATCACTTTGGAAAATGAAGCAGGTCTTAGAATATGGCCATATGTTTGAGTTTCTGGACTTCTATATATTAATCTAGCAAATCAACTTCTTTTGAGTTTTTGATTCCTTTATCCACTGTCTACCACAGCTATTCTGGCATTTCTATCTTTCATTCTAACATTTTTTCCAAGCTTCCAAGAGCCATCATGGCAATCCGTTTATACCAACTCCCAAAGTCATTACTGAGATATTAAATTATTTCTCTTATTCAACTTTATGTTACAGCCACTTTGATCAAGAATTCTCTGGCCAATCCCACATATTGTCTAATAGTTCCTGTCTGTATGTATTAGCTAGAATCCACAATTGTTTAAGCTTCCTCTTATAGCATAACTAGCACTTCCTTGAACATGTTATTTTGGGGACTGACCCTAGGTATTGGTCTGATAACCTGGAGACTGGTTGAGAAAAGAAATTATATTGTGACTCAGCCAATTGTACAGGAAGCTCTGGCACTGAGATAGTCTTTAAGAGATGTTCCCTATCAAGGCAAGTGGCTATGACTTTGTGCAATCTTATTGATATCACTGGATGTACAATAGCCCCAGGGAGGCAGGTATGAGCATGGAGGGGGAAGCTCCCTTCAGCAGAAAATCAGTCAGTCTAGTAAAGTGACTCAGCTGTGAGTCACGAGCAGACAGCACTCCCCTTGTCTCAGTTCTGAAAGGGGGAGCTGGGTGGCACACCAGAGCACCCATTCTAGGCAGTATGGCAATGGGCCTAAAAACAATGGCAAAAGTTAAACACTCTGCCATTATCCTTTTCTCTGGCATCTGTGAGGGGATAAACAGCTCAGGTAAACTGCTGTCATTTCATGAGGTCAACACTCTTAGGATAGTAAATAAATGACTGGGATTTATTCTTCTTGTCAAGTTTCACATAATCATAAGAAGTGGAACATTTGGGAGGAAATAATGGTTCTTATGTTAAGTATTTGAGTTCTCTGATCCTAGAAGGCCAGGACCTGTAAATTTTTAGTGTCTGGGACATTTCTGAAAGTGCTTACCCAATGGTAGAACAACAAGATCAAAATCTAAAAACTCTTTTGGTAACTTGGACTTAAACTTTAGAATTTTTTGGTAAGAATATAATTCTTCTGCATACGAAACAAGCATCTTCTTTATTCACAGTTCCTAGTGATTTTAAACACTCAAATTTCTGATATTTATTTCTTAGAAAGTATATATCAATTTTCCTTTTCATCATATAATATATAGCATTTAAGACTAAAGACATGGACTCTAGAAAGTTTCAGCCTTACTTGAGTTTCTAAGATATTTATTATCCATGAAAATATATTTAGAGGTTTGTTAAATCAATAACAAATTAAGTGTAAAATAGTTTAAAAATGTTAAATAAAATAATACAATTTAAATAGATTATTTTACTTGTAAAACATTTTTCAGTATGTTTACCTTCTTTGATCCCTTCCAGTGCCCTGTTAGGTAAGTGGGAATTACTTTACACACACACATCTATATATGGCAACTGAAGCAGATATTAACTTATTTTTTAAAAATACACACGGCTAATGAGAAATCTTCCAGAGGCCTGACCAAGGTCTTTTTGCCTCAAAGCCAGTGCTATTTAACTGTACCATGTAGTCATCTATAAACAAGTTAACTTGATTTTCAAAAGAATAGCTTGTTTTTATGTACCTAGAAACAAATTTCCCAATAGAAAGCCTATAAAGCATATAAAAATTAATTGGGGTTGGGGTTTTAACTTTTTACAAATGCAAAACAGATCAGACTTTCTCTCCTGGGGAGGCTATCTCTCCTGGTTTAATTTTTGAAGCAAGCACTGTGGGAGAATCTGAAGAAGGTAGTTCAGCTGATTTAAAGTTATCTGAGCAGGAACATTTCTTGTTATTCCAAAGCAGAAAATGTCTGAAGTTTCAAATTTTGCATGTTACCATACACTATTGAAACCTAGGGCTGCATGAAGTTTTAAAGGATTGATACTTTTAAAGTTAGAGCAATTTCCATTTTTTAAAGGGAAAATCATTTCCTATCTTTTTATCTTGAACAGATACTCTTCATAATAATGATTACCTTAGCTACTGAATATTTTCTCCAGGCAAAAAGTAAAGCAGCATATGGTAAACTTATCCCTACCCCACAATCCACGTGGATGCTGACTTCAAAGCCCAGAGAAGCCCTAATGAAAATTAAACACTAATAACACTTCTTAATAATAGCACCTAGCAATTATACAATGCTTTGCACTTTCAAAGCATTTTATAATCGTTAATTAGTTTATCCACACAACACCCCTATGACTTATGCCAGTATGATTATGCCCATTTTAAAGATGAGGAAGCTGAGATCCAAAGTAATTATGTGCCTTGCCCAAGACCACTTAATGAATCAGCAGTAAGATCTGTACCTGAGTTCATCATGCTCTGCCTCATTTTCATGGCCAGCAGAGAGTGTGGAAATTCTTGAGATCCACAAAGCACCTGCATGGATTAAAAATGTACTGCTATCCCCACTCACCAATGAGACTCCCTTTTTTTCTTCATTGATTTCTATAGAACATATCTCACAAATTAAGAGTCTTCCCTTTAAAAATCTAAGTATCTAGTAAACTCATTTAAATCGGAAAAAAAAATTAAAACCCAGCACATTGAGAACATTATGTGGTCTCCAATATCACTGTTATGAGACCAGATATATTTGGAATGATCACTAAATAACATTTGTTTTTAGTAGAAAAGAAGTTGACAACCCAGCCCTACCCTGAAGCCATAATTAGTCTCCATCTACCCACTAACACCAGCAACACAACTATTAATACTAGTGAAATGAACCAATCCAAGGTGCCTAGGTAATTTCTTTTCTCCCTATGATAGACAGATAGTAAAAAATTGTCCTGAGCTCTTCAACCTTGAGGATATGTAAATCTACATAAGCAAAAGAAAACTATCCTGTACCTTTTGGAAATTTCTTCAAATATGCTTCCCATATGAATCAGAATAGGCCAGGATAAGGTGCAGTAACAAACAACTTTCCAATCTCAATGACATAACACATATGCGCTACTTCTTGCTCATGCTACTTGTCCATCTCAGGTTTTTGGGGGCTCTGCTCTATTTTGACTTCACTCAGATACATAGACTGAGCATATGGCTACTCTGACATGAGAAAAGCATATTACAAATTACACAACAAGATATTGAAGCTTTAACATGGACATGCCACATCATCCTCACTCATGCTTCACTGGCCAGAGCAAATTACATAACCATGGCTGACTCAAAGGAGCAGAAAGGTGCAAAGCCATGTGTGCAAAGGAGGAGAACTATAGTTATGGGAATCACAGTAATGCCTTATCATCAAATACTTAGCTCATTCCTCCTCCAATGTGCCTACGTAATTCCCTCTCCCACTCCCACCCCCATTTGATAGATAAATAGTAAAAATTTGCTTCCTCTTCAAAATAAAAAAATGTCAGGGCTCGGTTCCTTTGGTCACAGAGATCTGTAAAGAGTCCAATAACAATTTGCTATTTTCCTTCCCATCTCGTGGCATCTAGCATGTTTCAAATGGTGGAGGTTCCATTAGCCTATATCCCTTACTTAGGATGAGGTGTGGCAAAGTATCTATACCATCAATAGTGAAACTATTCCATGAACAGGAAAGAACCTTGTTTATTGTTGATTAAAGTCCTCACATTATTATTTTTTGTTTTTGTTTTTTGGTCATGGCAGACTAATACAGCAAGTCCTGACTAGTATATCACCTCAGAAGATAACATGAATTGATGACAGCCATATTTTCACCATTAAAGTCAAATGAAAAGCTTTCTAATCAACAAGCTCCAAAGGAATAAATAAATAAGTTAAATGAGGGTGACAAAGTTATCCCTGATATCCATTATATTTAGTTCTCTCTACACTGTTTTTTCTTGTCTTTGTCTTTCATTTTCTCCTCTTCCTCTCTCTCTCTCTCTCTCTCTCTCTCTCTCTCTCTCTCTCTCTCTCTCTCTCTCTCTCTCTCTCTCTCTCTCTCTCTCTCTCTCTCTCCCTTCCTCCTTCTCTCCCTTCATTCTTCCCCTCTTCTTGCTTCCCTTTCTTTTTCCTTCTTACCTTCCTTCTTTCCTTCTTTCATTCCTTCTTATTATTTTAAGCACTGAAAACCTTCAAAAAGCAACTTGATTAGAGTGAGCCTCTGAAATTAGAGATGACTCTGAAGTTATAGAATAATTTTAACAAGCAACTCATGAATAAGGGACTGCAAGTTCCAAGAACAAAGATATTGCTCCTGAGACAAAATACTTTCATAGCACTTATTATCTAAAGACCTGTCCATCTTTACATGGTAATTCACATTGTTTTGCCAACCCCTTGGACCTTGGGCTTTTCTTACTATAATAATTATTTAAAAGATGAATCATTTATAACTTTCCTGTGATATACCTGGCACTTTAAATATGTTTACTATCTCATTTAATCTTTTATATAATACAAGTTGTATTTTTTCCCAATTTATAGATTAAAAAAAAAAAATCTAAGATTCCAGGATAGGCAGCCAATGAGTGGCTGAACCAGTATCAACAACAGGTCCAAGTGGCATTTAAGCCCATAATATTTCCTATGTATCTCGCTGCTTCATTTTCAAATGCTAGGTTATATGACTGTATACACAGTGGTTGCACAATTTCAGCATGGCTTCTATTAAACTTCTGTGGTTGTAGAAATTTGAGGTTTAATTTGATTTGTGAGAAATGAGAAATATAAAGGTGAAAGTCTTCAGAGGTTCACCTTAACATCATATAATTCTGCCCAGCCAGTGTGGACCAATGGTTGAGCATCGATGCATGCACCAAGAGGTCACTGGTTCCATTCCAAGTCATGGCACATGTCCAGATTGCAGGCTCCATCCCAGTAGGGGGCATGCAGGAGGCAGCTAATTGATGTTTCTCTTTTATCATTGATGTTTCCATCTCTCTCTCCCTTTCCATTCCTTTCTCTCTAAAATTAATAAAAACATATTAAATAATAAATAAATAAATAAATAAATAAATAAATAAATAAATAAATAAATCCCTATGATTCTGCATTGTGTAAGAGACACTTATCAAATGCCAGGCTTGTTTCCTGGGGGCAATCCTGTGAGTTATATACCACATGCCGTTCCCAATATAATAGCTAACAAATATTGAATATTAACCATATACTGGTTATTATTTTAGGTCCTTTATACTGTTTAACACATTCAAACCTCACAGAAACTTTCTGTGATAGTATGTTCAATTATTTATATTACAGGAACATTGAGGCACATGAAGTAAGGAACTAGCTGAAGATAATACAGCAGGAATTTGAGCACAGTCATATTGTTTCCAAAGTTATGGACTTGAGCATTCTAATATAGTGACTATTAAAAAAATCACACACACACACACACACACACACACACACACACAGACACACACAAAAGGTGAAGCAATGTTCCTTACTATGGCGGCAACTGCTATTCTAAATTCCCTTGGCTCTGTTTCTTACTTCATCCACAGGCCCTCCTGAGGATCAGGCATTGTTTTAGGTACTCTGGACTGGTGAGGAAAACAGTTATGGAGGGAGGGAAAAGGATGTACTGCAGACTGCTCCTAGTGACCTTGGTTAAGTCCTTTAATTACTCAGATGGTTAGGTTCCTTCCCACTTTAGTCAAATTAACACTCTTTGCATAAAACAAGGGAGGATTGGGGAACTTCCCTTCATGTCTCCCTGCAGCTTCAGAGCTCTGAAGCCTCCTGGCTACAGCCCATCACCTGCCCAAGTACCAAACACTCCCATCTCCCTTTCATTATTGTGAGGTTTTGGCTGAAGCCATTTGGAGAAGGTTCTTTCTAACATCATCAATAATATGAAGAATTCAAATTCAACAGAGTCTCATAAGATCTTGACTCCATTACTAGGCACAAAAATAGATAAGAAGAGTACTTGGGTGAGCTAGCTATTTAAAAGAATAGTTATTATCCTTTAATGTGACTTCTAATATAAGTACTAGTAAACATATTTGAAGCCAACCTAAACAAGTCTTGTTTATGGCTTCTTGATCTTGAAGCAAACCAGAGGAGAACAGCACTCACACATTTTGCTCATAGAGAGTGGTTTGTTTCCCCAAAGATTGGGTGCAGAATCAAATTCTTTGTTTTAAAGACACAGAGTAGAGTAAAGCCTCAAATATAAGCTCATGGCTGACACTGCAGGCAGGTGAGTGATCAGTTATCACAGTGAGTCATTACTCCGAGAGGTTTCTTATAAACATTAACCAACAAAGGAGGAAAAATTGGCTACTTGGAAACACACACTAATGACTTAGGATGAAATATAAATCATTTCACAGAACTATACTGAATCTGCAAGTTAAAAGAAATGAGAGCGAGAGAGCAGCAAGAAGAGTGTTGCCAACCAAACCAAGGTTGAGTTCTAATCACAGCCCTGAGAGTGCTTGGACTGACAATGTCAAACAAAATAGTTCAAGTAATAGGACTAAATGATATAAGACTATAAGCTTCCAAAGAAGATTGATTTCTCTTCCTTTGAGTTATATTTCAGGACCATAACCAAATAAACATTAAATTGAAATTTCTTTGCAAAGCAATAAAACAGACACTCTTGAGTGTCTATACCTCAATCATTTCCTTCCAAGATTTTAGAATGGGAAGAGAGATTGTGCAGAGTGCAGTGACTTCACAAAGTGACTAGTTGAGGACTAATGATACTATGGCACATTTCATTTGAAATCGGGCTCATTTAAATTCTTCTAAAATGAAACTCCCCAGACATTAAGATGAAGTAGAAAAGGTTCTTTTATTATGACAAATTACAGGATGATTCGTTCATCCATTTTATTTCTGAGAGAGAGAGAGAGAGAGAGAGAGAGAGAGAGAGAGAGAGAGAGAGGAGAAAAAAATAAAGTATAAAATATCAAGGCATACTATATCCCACAGCTGAGTTCCTACAGCATTTATAACATTCCAAGACCTCCTTCACAGGTGAAGAAGCTACATGTATGATGTACTTTTCCTTTCTGTTTAAATCCTGAAAATGCTGACCCTCAAAACTGAATCACCGAGAGTAGCCTTACATATAACATCATTTTCTGCGGCTCAGAGACCCTCTTGCTCAAAATAATACCATTTATTGAAATTCACTTAAAAAAAAAACTTTAAAATCCATTTAAAAAGAGTTTAATTCTACAAGTACAGACACTTCAGGAGTAGATGACAGGTCATTGGTAAAACCAACACTGGTGTAAATGATCAGTTTTGACAGAGAATAGGGGAGAAGGAAGCAGGAGAAATATTCTGAGGGCATGAAAGAGATGGAAAGTGAAAATAGTGATGACTGACACTTTGAGAACAAACATTAGTGACTTCATAATTTTACTGAGCACCACATAGGACAGTGTTCCAACTGGGCTTGGACCTCTGATTCACTTTCACTGATTGCCAGGACTAATGGTCTGATGTTGCCAGGAAAGCCCCAAAGAGCAATACAAGATGAGAGGATTCAAATCAACCTGAACAACCCCTTCATGTTCCTCCTGTGCTCTATGCAAAACCTTGGTCACATTTGTCTCCTCCTTTTCTAATAATGGACCAAAGCCGCTATGCTTTCCGAGCTCTCTTCTCCATCATCATGCACATTGTCACTCTATTCCCTACCTCCTGATCCCCTGTACCATCTTACATGCGTATAAACATTCAGCCAGATATCACACCTGTCAGTGCCACATCTACACTGCATCCTGAATCCACCCAGTTCTTAGCAGTGCTTTGTCTTCTTGCCTGTCTGAGATGTCCCCTCCTTATATTGCTTCTTGGTGGGCAGCAGAACTATCTTGCTCCCCAATCTGCCTTATTTCAAGCCTTAACCCCTGCTATTTCCCCAGTCATCTTTCTAAAGCATACATTTTTTTTTCTCCCCACTCCTGAATGGCAACCACAGTAAGCCTAACTTTTTATCCTTGCCTTCTAAACTCACAAGATTTGAGCAAATCTAAACTTCACTGTTTCCCTCCTTTCCCTCTGTTGTTGTGTTTGTTTTGTTTTGTTTTGTTTTGTTTTGTTTTGTTTTTCTTATACCTGGAATATTCTGCATCTCATCTAAACCTTTTAAAATCTGAACAATCTTTAAACACCAAATTGCAATGGCATCCACTCCAGAATTCCCAATTCAGCCCCAGGCTCTTCTCTCTCCACCTAAATAAATTTGATGTCTTTTTTTTTTTTTTACTCAGAGTAACTTCTATTGTTGTTGTTGATGGTGTTAATCTCTTACTGAATGTGGTGGAAGTTGTGATATTCCACTCCCTTTAGGAATGAAGAATGTATTCCCCCATCAACTGGGAGAGCTCCCAGAGAATACTCGGAGCTGTCAGCTCTCTTTGGGAAGCCCTTAGCTTCTTCCAGCAGATGTACCAGGTGCTATGCAAGGGGAGGAACAACACCTGACCCCTTTCAGCCCAACTCTGAAGGGCTACTCTAGCTCCAAAGCTCTTTGTTGGGTTGAATGAAACCTTTCTTAAGACTACATTGCTATTTTAGTACTTCTCCTACCCAATCATGCTTCTCCATACCACTCCACACTCCCCTCTCTGCCACATACATAGAAGCTTTGATCTAAAATAAAAAAAATAAAAAAAATACTTCCTAACAAACATAACAAACATGCTTCATGCTCTGTCTAGAGAATGCAATGACGACAAAGCAAGAATCTTAAATGCAGCCGAAACCGGTTTGGCTCAGTGGTAGAACATTGGTCTGCGGACTGAAAGGTCCCAGGTTCCATTTCAGTCAGGGGCATGTGCATTGGTTGCGAGAACATCCCTGGTGGGGGGTGTGCAGGAGGTGGGCTGGTCGATGTTTCTCTCTCATCGACGTTTCTGACTATCTCTCTCCCTTCCTCTCTGTAAAAAATCAATAAAATAAAAAATAAAAAAAGAATCTTAAAAGCAGCCAGAGAAAAACAGAAACTCAAATTGCAACATCACACTTCAACATAGTCAATTTTTCTCCTATTAAAGTCCTGTCTGTATTTTTTCATATTCCCCATCACATGCTACATTGCAAACTCTTCAGATAGTGGGTTACATTTTCAGATCGAATATGTCTGCAGAGTTTAACACAGTCTATCAAGACTCAAAACTGTGTAGTGTGTGTCAATGACAAGGAGGGAAAGAATAATTAATGCTTAAAATTAGCACCTCTGCAGTGCTGCAAGGTCTTTACACATCCAAAGACTCATCAACATGTTTTCCTTAATTGATAAGTATTTAATGAGTATTAGCTACAAATAGGGTGTTGAGTGGGATGCTCTTGGAAGGAGTGTATAAAAAGTAATACTCGGCCGGCCCTCAGGAAGTTTATAATTTAGTCAGCAGGATAATTGCAGCCCACATTTATGGCAGTGGTTCCCAAGTTTGGCTGCTCATTAGCATCACCTGAGAAGTTTTAATGACTCCCACTTCTGGGTCAGAATTAATTGGTCAGGAGTGCTGCCTGGGCATCAAGCTCCCCAGGTGATTCTAATGTGTCCCAAAGTTGAGAACCACTGATTTATAAAGCTTATATGTTCTAAGTACTGTCCTAAGTGCTTAGCCTAAATTAACTAATTTACTCTTCATAACAACATTAATAAGGAAATTACTATAATTATCATCATTTGATAGACAAAAAAGTAAAGCACAAAAGAGGGAAGCAATTGGCCTAAGCTCACACAGCTGGTTAGGTGTGGAGTTAGAATTCAAACCCCCAAACTCAGGCTCTGATTATATGGCTCTTCACCACTGCACCATGCTGCCCACGTCAGAGACAGAGGGGAATGTAAACTAATTCGTGATTGGTACAGTTTTATACAAATATTTCATCATTTGAAAGTTGGGAGGCCTTCACACTGGAATTAACAACAACCACCATCTCCACCTCTGACATTTGGATCGCACTTTGATTCTAAATATTAGAGTAGGAAGGAAATCCAATTTCATCCATTAAGGGAGGCTAAGAATAACAACGAGTTTACATAGGCAGATGGGGTGATAATAAGCTATATAAATACACTCAATATTTGACTAGCACTTTGTAACTTGTAACCTAAAGTGGATTCTGAATTAATGGTTTTGCAGTACAAATGGAATTTTTTTTGTAGTTCCTTTAAAACTATTATGCCACTAAATTATTTTAAGATGCTTCCTTCTTCATATCCAGAAACAAGTAGCAACAAGGAAAAGGGAAAAAAAAATAAAAGAGGGGGGGTATAATGCGAGCCATGTAAACCAGAGGAAAACATTAGGGTGTCCAGGTGTGCTTTCTCTCCAGTAATTTCCTAGACTCTTTAACACCCTCCTCTCTTTTCTATTATCAACCTTTCTTATCTCCATAATTAATAGACTTGCAAATACTTCTCAAGTAAATAATTGGATCCTTAAATTGCTTTATTCCTCTCCATCGCTTGCATCCACACTTTCTAAGTTGCCTTTTTCTCCCTCTCAATTAGTTATTTTCTGTTGCACCCCATATATATTAACTAAGAGAAACAGAAGTAAATCCATGACCAAAATAAATTAATCTATCATTGAGAAGTAAAAGTCCAAGAAAAGATGTGCATCAATCCCTATTAGGTGGTTTAGAGCAGTTTTAAGTCAGGCATATGGATCAGAAGTTATTCTCATGGTTCCACATGTATATTTCTCATATATGTAGATGTATCACAAACATATTTCAAACTATAGATGACAATACCCAAGCTCAAACCCTTCATATGGTCAGAATTAAGACTTGAACATAAACTTCAGATGTTTAATGCAATTTCTATTATAGCACTGCTTTTTAATAACCTAATAAAACTGAAGTTCAGAATTAATATTTGGGAATAATTCCCTAAATCTTCCATGAGACTTGTAAAACAAAGTATTTTTAAGCTCTTCCTAGGAAAGGTTTAGGAACTCAAAATCTTTTTAATATAGCTCATAACATTTTAAGCTGCCTTGTGTATGCAATATCTATACATCTAGAATAATCAAAAAATACAGTGACAGCAAAGGCAATTAATATTTAAAATTTGGGATGTCCCTAATAATGAATAAAATTTCAAAATTTGATTTTGTACCCTTTATTTTAATATATATATTCTGGGGATTGAAAGCCTGATTTTGTGGCCTACTGCTGAGAATTAACTACTTGATAAATGAGGATTGTGTTAATTGTATTTAACTTGTTTTCTGTTAATGTTTAAACATCTGGCTAGATAATTTGCACTTAAAATTCTCTATAAACAACAAACAGTTCTTAACAGATAAAGCCCAGTATTTTTAAATTCGAAATTAATTAAAACTGCAAGCTCCAAGGCAGGCAAGAATAAAAAGAACATAATCCTACTTCCTTTCATGTATAATAATCTCCTACCTTTTGCCTTTAAGAAAAAAAAACAAAAACAAAAACTGACACTGTTTACATTTTAAATGTTAGATGAGTAGCTGAATAATCCACTCTGTAATTTAAAATCATACATTTTTAAACATAGCTAATTTAAGAACAGAGACGATATTAGACAGGTAAATTAATAAAAGCATGTGTTTTGAAAAGCTTAATATTTCAGCCATACTATTATGCCTTCCAATTTTCTGAATTTCCCAAGGCTAAAGGCCAAATGTAAGCTAAGAAAGCTATGCAGGTTTGCTAAGAATAAGAAGGGAGAAGCAAGGCCCTTGGGTATCACAGATCAGAGTCCTGGACAGGGACTCCGGGGAGTGAGCCCAGGTCTGCAGAGGGCTTACTGCATACCTGACCCTGAGCTAGGACCTCAGGGGAGCACGGAGGTGAGATGCTACCTTGCTTTTCCCTTTGAAGACTACATCTTTGCTTTTAAATTTTCTTTTTGTCTTAATGAGATGTTATAAGTAGGCAACTTATGACCCTCCACTAAAACAAAAGAATAATAAACTGGTCATTGCTGACCTCTGCACATAATACAGACCCCCAAACAGAATCAATGCAATATATTAATCAGTAAACTTGAATTTTTACCAGGATACAATAATAATTATTACCAGAAAATAATTGCTGAAATTCTTTTAGCATATGCTAGACAGTCTTCTAATGTTTTATTCATATTGTTCATTTTCTCCTCTAACCTAAACACTATTATCATAATTTTACAGATAAAGAAATGTAAGTACAATTATGACTATAAGCCTTGTCCAAGAGCTTACATTTAATAAGTGGGTTGCATTTAAATCCAGGTTTTCTGTCACTAAAACCCACATTCTTAACCACCATACCATCTGATGAAAAGTTCTAAAGGCAAGTATTCCAAGAATATGTCAGAAAACAGTGCAATTCCACCAAAGCCTTCTGTGACTCTCCTAAAAAGTACTTCTAAAAAATGCTTGTAAAATGATTCTTCACTACAGAATCTGCTACACCTTTTCTTTTTTGTCTAATGCTTAAATTATAAAACAAGCTAACAGTATTATCTTGCACACCTAACAAGCACAAAAAATCATAATAATAATATTGTATTTTTGCATACCTATACCATCTTCAAAGCATTTTTATCTTAAAATAAACTATTATTAACAATGTATGTTTTTACATACATTATCTTGCTCTTAGGAAAAAATAAAAGCACAAGCAAACCACTTCAAACCATGCTGGACTTTACTGAATAAAATTTGACATTCTGTACTTCTAGAATCATTAAAAAGAGATAATAGAAATAAAGAAAATGTATATTTCAACCCAAATACAATATCTGCAATAAGTAAACACTAACTTATTCATGAATAAAATATATTTTCTTTTCAGCACTCAAAGAGTAACTATTTATAAATTTAGCACAACACTGCCAACACCTATGTAATAAAAGACTAAGAGACCGTTAAAGTGGAATGACCAGAACGACCAGTCACTATGATGTGCACTGACCACCAGAGGGCGGGTGCTTAATGCAAGAGCTGTCCCCTGGTGGTCAGTGCACTCCCACAGGGGTAGTGCTGCTCACCAGAAGCCGGGCTCATGGCTGGCGAATGCAGCAGTGGTGGTGGGAGCCTCTTCTGCCTCTGCGGAAGTACTAAGAAGCAGCGAGCAGGTGGTTGGTAAGGAGTGAGGGCTCCTGGACTGCAAGAGGGCTGTCAGATTGCCAGCTTAGGCCCAAGCCTCATGAGGAGTAGGCCTATTCCAGCAGGCCAACATCCCCCAAGGAGTCCCAGACTGCAAGATGGAGCAGGCCGGGCTGAGGGATTCTCCTTCCCAGTGCAAAAATACTCTGCACTGGACCTCTAGTGAGAAATATATCAGCGGTTAAAAAATAAACCCCAGGTAGAAATGGAAAATTACCAAAGAGCTCACCTTTAATAAAAACTAGGAGAAAATGTACAATGGTAAATATTTTATTCATTGAGAAAAATCCTATACAGTACAGAAGGTATATATTAGATGAAATGGATGTCTCAGTAAATAAACAGTTTATAAAATTATTTTTAAATCCCTTAATGTTGTTTATTATTTGAAGACATACTGCAATAAGCCCTTTCCAAAGTAAATTATCCATCCTATTAATTTTGTTTCTTCATTGTTGCTCATTTGTGTGCCAAATCAGATTTCCTCTGTTTAAAGCAGAGACTACAACACTTGGATCGGGTTACGGAAAATGTCTACTTATTGCTGCTTGAAGTTTAAAGTCAAGAGTGTTGCAAGATCCTGCAGTATATACAGGCTTTAGACCATTTTTAAGAAATAAAAGGACAGAGGACCAAGAAACTTCTTAATCATTCACTGGAAAGAGATTATGAGATTATGTTCTTGAATATTAGTTCTGGGTAATTCCATGTGTTAAAATATGAATTCTTGGTATTTTTCTCTCCAGCATAGATAAATTAGCTTCATTCTGCTTCATGGCCAATGCCCCCAGTCTGCCATGCTATCCATATGAATCAGTGATCACAGGCAGGGGAAGCAACAGAGAGATATCTTTTTCCATGTAAACCCATCACTTTTCCTGGAACTGCAAGTCCGAACACATGATTTACTGAGAATTAGTCATTTGTGCAATCTTCATTACATAAATATTTTCACAAAGAGGAAAAAAATGATGCTTTCTAGTGTTTGGCATTTCAAAATTAAGATGCAATGAAGTTCAGAGTAGGAGGTTCATAAAAGATCACTTAAAAATGATGTACATTTTCAAAAAAAGATTAAGCCCTGGCTGGTGTGACTCAGATGGTGGGGCATACTCCTGTCCACCAAAAGGTCGCTGGTTGAGTTCCTGCTCAGGGCACATATACAAGTTGCCAGTTTGGTTCCTGTTTGGGGCATACGTGGGAGGCATCTGATTGATGCTTCTTGGTGTTTCACTCTCACATAAATCTCTCTCTCTCTTTTTCTCTTTCTCTCTCCCTCTCCCTTTCTCTCTCTAAAATCAATAAAAAGCATATATTTAGGTGAAGATTGAAAAAATAAATTTTAAAAAGGATACACACTATTATAAGGTTCTCCCTCCTCCCAACTGGTGGGCGGAGTTATGACATTACTGGCATCTGTCACAGAGACATCCCCAAGACAAATAAACTTTACTTTAAATGTCTTGGTGGTCAACTATAACTTCTTGAGTAACCTCAAAGCAAAAAGACACAAGAGAGGGAAGTCATGACCTTTAAGTACTCTGGCCTTCACCCCCTACACATATATCAAACCAGCTAGTCCCCCAACAATAATTCCCACCTCAGTGAATGGCATAATCTTTCCAACTGATCATGCCTCAAACCCAGGAATCATCCTGGACTCCTCACCCCAACATCAATACAACAACTACCAGCAGTTCAACTTCTTTAATATATGTTGAATCCTCCTGTTTCTCTGTTGCTAATGTTAAAACTCCACCTCAAACTACCAACATCTTTCATTTCCTCCCTCCATTTTCATTCTTGTCCCTAGAATGGTCTTTTTAAAATCTTAAATGAGAGCTTGTTAATTCCTTTGCTTAAAAACCTCTAATGGCCGCCCATTGCAATTATAATGAGAGCAAAGGGCTTTCTGTGGCACACAGGCCCCACCTAACACTGAAACTTCATCAAGTACCACTCCTTAAATTCTGTTCCTGCCAAACTGGCCTTTTCACTGTCATTAAACATAACTAACATCCATATCATCCATACAGTCATGTTTCTTATCCCCTTTTTCTGGAGTACACATTCCTTCACTCTCTTTCTCGCCTCAAAATAACTCCTAGAGAAAGTTTTCATGGTCATCCTGCCTAAAGTAGCATTCAACTAATCTCCAAGTTATTTACTTCCAATGGCATATTCCATGATAATAGGAACCTCACCTTCCTTCGTAGTCATAACTATTAGAGCACCCATATAATCTATTATATATCACTAGACGCCCATCACATGAAATTTGTACTATGGGGTCCCTCAGCCCAAGCCACTCCCTCTCCCAGTCTAGGAGCTTCTGACTGATGGCCATCAGTTGGACATCCTTAGCACTGCCGCAGAGGTGGAAGAGGCTCCCACCACCACCACTACACTTGCCAGCTGTGAGCTCAGTGTCGGGCTGAGTGGAGCTCCCTTTGTGGAAGCACACTGACCACCAGGGGGCAGCTCCTGCACTGAGCATCTGCCCCCTGGTGGTCATGCGTGTCATAGAGACCAGTCGTTCCACCATTTGGTTGATTTTCATAGTAGCCTTCTATTATATAAGATTGGCACTACATCAGTGATCAATGAATAGCTGAATGAATGAATGAGATGTAAAGTGTATTATTCGTCTCCTCAGAAATAAATTAATCACAATGGCAGAAACCTCCAAAATAGTACACGAACTATCTCTTAGCAGCGGGTCTCTATGGGACCCCAGAAGTGATTTTGTCCCCAGGGTATATATCACAATATAGGGAGAAAATGATCCTTGTGACAACTGGGGCAGGGAGGGAGTGCTACTGACATCTAGCATATAGAGACCAGAGTTGTTGCTAACTTTCTACAAAGCACTGGACAGCCCTACAAAACAAAGAATTATCTGGCCCAAAATGCCAGTAGTACTAAAGACTATGCTTTATAGTCTACACTTGGGCCTGACACCTGGCATTGTAGGGCCAATTTAGAATATGAAATGCCTTATCTTTCATTTCCCTTTATTCTGTAACTAGCAAATGAGCATTGCTGTGAAATTTATGGAACCCAAGGGGGAAAGAATAAAGAGCCTTGACACAGTGTGTTATAGGTTGAAAACCTGATATATCATTGGTAGATATCTTACTGGTAATTTTAACAATTAAAAATAGTTCACCTTTCTACCTTGATGTAAGACATCTTCTTGTATAATACTTTCTTTCATATTCTGCTTCTGTTCTTTATTCTCTTCTTTCCATAGCCTTTAACTGTGATCTTTTGATATTCCTTAGAGTTGCTTTCAATGCAGAGACAAAACTATGGCATGGATTTATTGATTTACTGTCCCCCAAAATAAGTACCATTAATAAAGTAGCTCTAGGATCATTTTAGCCTAATTGTTGTGTAGTGTTGATCACAAAGGAAAATATTTTATTTGAGGGCAGAAATCTATTATGTATCATTAGCAGAAACACAAACATTAAGTTAAGAAATTCAGGAAACCTGTCTTGGTCTGCAAGATATCATGAGAAAGAGATGCAATGAAAAGTAGGAAGCTGCCAGAGTGTTTGTGCTGTCATTTTCATAAGAGCAATGTGAGCATGGAACAGAATTAGAATTAAGACAGAAATGCCTCCTTATGCCCTCCTCCTCATTACACTGGTCCTTGACTACCTCTTTGGGCTAATGCAGTTCCAACACTTATTTAAGACCAGTGGGGCTGGTTGTGTTTATAATTCTGGCTTTTTGGATTTTAGAAAGGTAATCTAGTGCATCTATCACAAGCTACATAACACTCCTACTAAAATCTGGGGCAAGCACATTTATATTTTGGTAGCTCAACATATGAATATTAGCATCAAGTATGATAAAAAAAATAAATATAAATAGCTTCACATTATTGAAGTTATAAAAATATTTTGATTCTTTGAACTTTTTGGACCCTGAAAACCACATTCCAGAATTGCAGATAACGTATTTTGAATCTTTAATAGTACAATGAGGAGAGATATACGCCAATGAAATAAATTTCCATTAGCTGCACTTGGGAAGGGAGATGAAGATAGAGTTGGAGAGAGTGATAGGCAGAAGGCAAAGGTCTAGTCATGAGAGATAAACTTGGGGTAGCATTACTCTAAGCCACAACACTTCTTAGGTGCCTCAGAGCTTGTTTCTCTCCAGTTGACAACAGGAGAAAATAAAAATAAATTTTAATTTATGAATTCTTGCTACTTTAGCATATCTATTGGGAGCCATCTCTATAGACCAGGAACATTGGGCTGGGAAATGGATATAAAGTCCCTGTTGACTCTGCTTCTGCCTGGGTTCCCTCTCAAGCATTCTGCAGAGAAACATGTTGGCCAGGCAGAAGAAGAGGGTATCAATACAGATGAAATATGATTTACCAAAAGATGAGTTAAGTCAGAAGACAATATTAAAATATGCTATCTCAAAATGCAAACACTGGTTTTGTGTAGAGTGTTAGACTATGGTGGCTTGATTTTTGTGAGTGTGTGCACTTATCTATTTCTCCTCAGAGTTGATATACATTACTTTTATAACAGATATTTTTTTTTATGTGTGATTTTAAGTCAGTAGACTAGCACTTGAAAAATAAAATAAGAAACATAAGGAAATTTAGCCACTCTTATTAACAAATTAAAACAACAGAAAGTTAAAGAAAGCAAAAATCAATAGCCAAATGTCAAAATAAAGTGCGTGTGTGTGTGTGTGTGTGTGTGTGTGTGTGTGTTTTAATTTTTTAAATATTATGACTCAAGGGAACTTTTAACTTAATTACAATTATTGGTACAGAAAAAAATATTCAAAACAATATACCTATAGTTATACTCTCTGACATAAAACAATAATAATCTATTGGCAATTATGACACTCTAATATTGGTCTAAGGATAGAATCATAGCAACTCCTGTTTTTCAGGCCCAGGTTTTTAATTTCATAACACAAAATAGTAATTATATGTGTACACATATATTTTGTAATTTTGGTTTAACTAATTAATTTAATTTGTGGTGACAACATAGTTGATGTTTATTGTCTACTCACAAAGTGCTTGACACTATTGTAAACGTGATACATACATTTTCTTAAACAAGTTCTCCAAAAGGCCTATGAGAAATATGGAATTAAGATTTCAATTTTGGACATGAGAAAACTGAGGCTTGGAATTTAGGTCACTCAGATAATAATGACTGAGTTCAGACTCAACAATAATTTTTTTCGTACTTCAAAGCCCATTTTTCTAACTACTCTGGTACATTTTTACTTATATAGACATAGAAAATATGACAGTTAAATTCACTTGTTTAAATTTAGTATCTCAGTATTATTCTGGCCATGGTTTTAAACAGTAACAAGTATTCTATTTTATAACTCGAAAATTACTTTCTTATGGGATAGCCCTGTGAGTTGGTAAGGAACCTAAATCCATAAGTAAACAACAGTAAATAAAATTTTCACTCTAGAATTCTTAGGTAATATGACCAGAAAAATTCACACACACACACACACACACACACACACACACAAATATAAGGTTTCAAATAGGAGTATTCTATATTGCCTAGGCATTGTTCCCCTCTTTGCTTTTCTTTAAAAGTTTGACAAACTTTTTTGTTGAAAAAATATATTTCAAAGATATTTAGAAGTAATTCTTATAAAACTGATTATATTAAGGTATTGAATAAAAATTCAGTTGAGAATTTCTTTAAAAATGACAAATCTATAGAAGAATCAGAAACCATTAAGCTTAAAGCAACTAAGTACGATTCCTAAATAAATAATTACTGGAAAAATTAAATTACTAGAGGCTTCAGAATACAGTACAGACCCTATGTTAGTTAGTGTCAGAAAACCTAATTTATAATCTGTGCTCCCCTCAGATTGTGAGTGTGTGCACTTACCTATTTCTCCTCACATTAGACATGTATTACTTTTATAACAGATATTTGTTTTGTTTTTTTATGTGTGGTTTTAAGTCAGTTATGGGTTGATTTTTATCCCCCATAAAAGATGTGGAAGTCCTGTGAATATTATTTGGAAATAGTGTTTTTACAGATGATCAGTTAAGACAAGGTCATTAGTGTGGTCCTAAACCAAAATGGCTGGTGTCTTTAGAAAAAGGGAACATTTGGACAGAGACCCACATGCGTAGCGAGGAGTCCCTGTGAAGCTACAGGAAGAATGCCATCTAACAGCCAAAGGAACTCCTGAGACTGCTAGAAGCTTAGGAAATAGTTCTTAAGCAAATTTCTCCTCAACCCTCAGAAGGAACCAGCTCTGCCGACATCCTGATTTTGTAAGTCTGGCCTCTAGAACTGTGAGACAATAGATTTGTGTTGCTTAAACCACCCATTTTGTGGTACTTTGTTACAGCAGCCCCAGGAAACTAACATACTCTCTAACAAGCTATTTGTAATGAGTCTAAATGTATAGACTTCCATCTTTCTACCAGAAATTGAAAAGATTAATATGTGTCATCATAACTGCCTCAGTGGGTTTTCTGCAAAGCAAAGGTACAAGTGCAAACTGTATAGCATTATTCAGGCAGAAGCATGAGGAAGGCATGTTCAGACAGAGATTAGATGGAAAGCCCAGTGGGGGTTTATTTTTAAATGGTACCAGCATTTTCAGGTAGAGTTAGAGACACTGATTTTCTTGGCCTCTTGTAGGGATTCTCTTACTCATGTGAATGTGAGGCATAAAGGCAACTTTTTCCTTGAAGACAGGAGAGAGAGAATTTGGAATATGATCAAAATTGCCATTTGTTGAAAACCCCGATGTTCCCAGAAGAAAGAATCTAGCCCTACTCCCTGCTATTCAAAGTTTGAAAGGCCTGTTAAGATGGATCAGGATGACCTCCACCAAAACTCTGTGACAGGAGAGACCAATATGAAGCTGAAATAGAATGGCCTTGAGGAAAGGGAGCACACTAACTAGAAGCTTGTTTCTGGACAG
Organism: Pipistrellus hanaki; assembly: GCF_964339955.1. Classification (NCBI taxonomy): domain Eukaryota; kingdom Metazoa; phylum Chordata; class Mammalia; order Chiroptera; family Vespertilionidae; genus Pipistrellus; species Pipistrellus hanaki. The sequence continues at coordinate 22,678,898 of NC_140508.1, forward strand.
AGATGTTTTTGAGAGAAGGTTATATGAGAAGCACTCCAAACTCAGGCATTCTCACTCAAGGCCACCCTGCTTTGGGGGACAATGGCTGGACCTGCAAATGTGAACCAAAGGGGTTGCGACCATGGCACCCAACATCAGATATCCCCATGACAGACATAGTCCTACAAAAGCAACTGGGCAACACGGAACAAACATTAGTGGCAGAGCTTTGCAAACTGAGCCTACCACAGCAAGACTGTGTGTAGCAACCAGAAGTAATAATACAAATGGATGGCTCAACTCAAATGTGTTCTCTGTCTGCAGTTGGAAGGTAGAGTGACTCCCCTTTGAATTTAGCAAGTTTTAAGTTTCCTGAATAATTAAGCAGAAATAGAAAATCTTAGGAAAGAGAAACTATTTTATGTACTGGTATGTAATTTCCTGAGCTATTAATTTGACAAAGAAAAATAATGTGACCAAACTCAAAATATGATAGAAACTATATATAATACCAAAGTCAGAGAAAGGGAAGCATGGATTAATGTCCAACTGGTCAATGAAGGTGCATGAGCTATCAGGAAGGTGAGCCTGGGAAGGGTCAGAGAAAGGTTGTTTTTGACTGCCTTCCAATTGTGTCAGGGGGGCTGTGGTTGGATCTTACTGACATCAAGGGCTTAGAAGCACTGAAGTCATTTAAATAAGAAGACCAAGAAGTTGGTCCTAATTCCGCTAGCTGTTTAAGTCACTTAAGGTCCACATATCACAATTTCATCATCTGTAAAATATTTTAATAATAGTACTCTCCTTATGAGTTGGAAGCATCACAAGAAACAATGCACATAAAAGTAATCTGCCAACTGAAAAATGTCATGCTAACAGTACACCCTATCAATTGTTATCCTAAAATAAGAAAATCATCCTGTACAACCTCATATTGAGTTACTAATTACACATTTTTTCTAACCAGTCATCCTGCCTTTATAATTAGCAGTTTAAACAACTTTAGAAGGATCCAAAAACATGAGATTCCAAGTGGCAACATTATGAAATTGCATTCTATAAACATGAGCTTACCTTGGTTTTCCATAGCTAAAATCAGCCTCTTTCAGGGAGATATGAAGAATGCAAATATAATCTCTGCAAGTAACCAAGCTTATTACATGCTATTGTGCAGAATGGGATTAGAAAAAGAGAGGGGGGGGAGAATCATTTTCTCCAACCTCTTTGATGTAATTGGTACCATCATCCACAATTATCCAAACTGCAAACAGTGTACCAGTATATCCCATCTTGTGCCTCACTCTTCCGTGCATGGCAAAATTTTAAGATGTAAAAAACTCTTTATGCCGGAGAAAGTTATAAATCAGAGAGTAGAAAGCATTAAAATAAGTGAAAAACAAAATGGATCTTGGCAGTCTCTTAAAAAACAAAACTATATCGTGCCAACAAATCAGGAAGAAATTACATAGTAATCTATTATGTCTTCTGCTCTTCTTCAGAGGAATGAAACTTTTATAGATAATCTCAAAATAAAATAAGAAAAGCCACTGTCCTTAAAATTAGGTGCTTCAACCCTAGTTATGATATGTGCAAAATAATAAATAACATCAATACAAGGATAAACTGTTTTGCATACTCACAACTGTAAACCTACTTTTGACCCACCCTCTATGTTGCCTCCTATTTTGTAATTAAAATGCTGATATGTCTTTAATACTAAAGAATTAAGGTTCATTTTTCACTCTCACACTGTATTCCCATTAGATGAATGGGACACAGAATCATTTATAACATGGGGATGCATATATAAAAATATCTAAGAACCTTAACCACTTTCAGAGGCCCTTTCTTATAATTAAATTAATTTAGCAAGTGAACGAAGAAGTCTTGACAAACTAATTTATTTTACTTTTCAATTTTTAATGACTAGGATGGTAGAGAGTAATGCTATAAAGTATTGAAAAGAATTAAGGAGGAGCTAATCTTGATAATTTTCACTTCAAATATCTAAAGTTTTATGTGAAATCTTAATTACAACGCACATTTACAAACAGCAATTAGCCAATGGATGCCAATACAATGTCAGTGTTGCAAACAGAATCAACTCAATTTGCCAAACTTTTATGAACATTCCATGTGCCATGTACTCTGCTAGTTCCTATGGAAATAGCAGTGGTCAAGACACGATCCATGTTCTCAAGTTGCTTTGATGGCACAGAAGACACAAGTGTGTGAGTTAATAGTTTAAGTATGGAGTGAGAAGCTTAGGCACAGTACAGAGGCAGCCCAGAAGAGGAAATAACGAACTTTTAACAATTATCACAATGAAGTGTTGGACAATTATCACTGGGTGAGGAATATAAGTGTCAGTTTTAAGTTTATTTTAATTTATATAGGCTAGAAATTAGCTGGCTAATGAATCTATCAAAATGTTTGGGGAAACATCATGACTCAGACACTGGAAGAGGTTTAAATTTTTTTAAAATATATTTTATTGATTTTTACACAGAGAGGAATTGAGAGGGATAGAGAGTTAGAAACGTCGATGAGAGAGATACATCGACCAGCTGCCTCTTGCACACCCTCCACTGGGGATGTGCCCGCAACCAATGTACATGCCCTTGACCGGAATCGAACCCGGGACCTTTCAGTCTGCAGGCCGATGCTCTATCCATTGAGCCAAACCGGTTTCGGCTGGAAGAGGTTTAAGGGATCTAAGTAAGAAGTGATAGCCAGGACTAAGTTATGACTTTCATGACCTAAGACACTTTTGTTCCATTAAAAAAAAAAAAAAAAGAAATCATTTATACTTTTTTTTTTTTTTTGGTATGAAGATTATATATTAACATCATATATTAAACCTTTTATTTAACCAAAAGTTCATTTTTGACATCGGATTTTGAAAGAAATTAAAACATTTTTGTGGGCTCCTATCAAAAATATTGTGGGTTCTCCACACTGAGCCTACTGTTAGCCCTGTTAGCCCTGGTGATTGACTTTTATGAGCCGAACACTCTGCAAGTATTTCACACATATTTCACTCTCTTACAGCTCTGTGTTTACAGATGAAGAGCCAGGGTTAAGGGTGGTAAACAACTTTCTCAAGGTCACACAGTTAACAAGACAGAATGCTCAACTTAAAGCATTTGGCTTAGATCCAAAGTCTGAACACTTTCTCTCTTGCCATGTCAATTTTTTGTACAATACTCAGTACAGGCCCACAATCAATTTATCTTCAGAAAATGAGTATGTGTGGAAGGAAAGGGCATGCATCTGGACCTCACAAGCTTTAGAAATAGAGAGGGTCTGTAGTGAAGAAAGCCATGTTCATACAAATTCAATAGCAAAATGAAGCATGGTCTGAAGCAAATGGAGGCAATGGACTAATGCAGGGGTCTTCAAACTATGGCCTGCGGGCCACATGCGGCCCGCAGAGGAGTCTGATCCGGCCCGCCAGGTTTTTTGGGCAGTGAGCGCAGCCGAGGTGTTGTTACAGTAGGAATTAGTAGTTCATATAGTCCGGCCCTCAAGCTCTCTGAGGGACCGTGATCTGGCCCCCACTTTAAAAAGTTTGAGGACCCCTGGACTAATGAATAGGAGCCTGAGTGTTTGGGTTCAAATCCCAGATTTATACATGCCATTTAATTTCTCTGAGCCTTGGTCTCCTCATCTACAAAATGAAAATGCCACAATGTCAAGATGATAATTTAAAAGTTATTTAACACGTAAATAGTACTTAAAACCATGCCTGGAATAGAGTAAAAAACCTAATAAAAGTTAATTATGTGAATAAATTTTTCAATTTAGAACGCCTTATAATATACAATTGCAAAAATTAAAGTGCTAGCTATATATTTTCTTTTTGAAGTTTTATCAATATAATAAAAATATATATTTATGTTTGTACAATCTCCAATACAGATTTTTGACCAAAACTATACCCTTAATACACTTCCAAAATCTAGGAGATGGGCATAGATTTTTCACATCGTACAACTGAGAAAATTAAGCTAATGAAAGATTAAGTGACTTGATTAAGATCTGGGAGTTTGGGGGGTATATTATAAGGCCTTGTCACATTTTGAAAACTAATTCTTTCTTTCTGAACACGTTAATTTCTTATCATGCCAGCACTATCTCCAGACAGTGTGGTAGACTCAATAGCTGAGTTTTTCCTATTCTCCAGGCTCTTAAATCTCAAGACTGCTGCAAATGTCAATCTCTCTGCTCTTTCAACACCTACTCCTACTTCAGTGATAGCCATCTCTGTCACTAGTACTACCATCCCCCTCATGACATGAACTCAGTTCATTCTGAAACCCTTTTCTGTCATCTGCCCCACATGGGGCCAGTGCGAAGTCTGTTTCCTCATCCACAATGTCTCTTGCATCTGTTCCCATTACTTTCTCTTAAAAAAAATTTATATATATATATTACATAGAGGAAGGGAAAGGAATAGAGAGTTAGAAACATCGATGAGAGAGAAACATCGACCAGCTGCCTCTTACACACCCTCTACTGAGGATGTGCCTGCAACCAAGGTATATGCCCTTGACCGGAATCGAACCTGGGACCCTTCAGGCTGCAGGCTGACGCTCTATCTACTGAGCCAAACCGGTTAGGACAGTTCCAATTATTTTCTATTACTGTTGCCATGGCTTTTAGGACTTTATTAAATCTGTCCCTAACTATTAGAATTCAATTACTGCCTCTTGACACATAGTATATAACTCTGCTTCTGGTCCCTATACCTTCTAACCCCTCCTCTGCACGGCTGCTGAAAGAACCTTTCTACAGATGAAAGTCCAGCCAGCTCAAGTTAGCATTTTGGTCTACAGTCTGATGCAAACCTATTTCTCCAGCCTTATATCCCTCTTATGCAGCTCTCACATCACATCAAACGGGAATATTGCAGAATATGTCCAGCATGTTCCCCACTTGTGACTTTCCTTCTAGTTCACAATCTAGATACCTTCCTGCATTTATGTTTATCAAAATTCTACTCACCCTCTACAGTTCCAGTAAAGTCCACCATCTTCCAATAATCTTCCTCTCTCTCACCAGCTTCCTTCCCATCTCCGGCCATCCCTACCATGCATTTTGAATAGGGTTCAATGTAAGTGCCATCTCTTCTGGAAGCCTATGCCATCCCAGCTTCCACCCTCTCCTAGTCTTTCTTCTGCTTTCTAGAATTCTTTTTTCTATACCTTTATTATTGTACTCACTATGCAGTTTAATAACTATTTGCAAATGCCTGTACCCTGCCACATGATAAAATCTTCACCCTGACATACCCAGTACATTTCTGTGGGTTTATTATTTTAATCATGAATGAATACACCAAAATGTATCCTTTTAATCATATGCATAAATCAATTTAGCTATCCCCATTTATATCTATATTTTGCGTTAAACTTTTACACATATACATACAAAGCCAAAATTTCATATAATTGATATAAATACAAATATTACTAAAATGTGTTTAGAGTATAAATTTTCATCTATCCATCTAATGATTTACATGCTTTAAATCTTCACCATGGAGCATATGTATAGCATTAAATTGGAGGGCAGTAGGGAATCTGAAATCTTCCATTAAAGGCATTTCCTAAGTTTCAAACTGTTTTCCCTACATTTCCTCATATGTACTTAGGCTATGAACAAAGCTTTGCAGCAAATAAATTCTACCATTGTAAAAATAGATATCTCTAGTGAAAATCACTTGATTAACATATACATCAATTAATATATTTAGTTATTCCAAAAAAATGTTGGGTAAACCAACATGAAAAATTAAGGATTCAAAATATATTTAAGCACATGACATAAAAATTCATATCACCATCATAAAATTGTATTCTATACTACCACTACCATTTTTTAAAGTCATAGACCACAGGAATTAAAACTCCTGGTAGTTCAACCCTATTTAAATAATAGCAGAAATGTTAGAATATTCACATAAAAATCAATTTGATATTTTCAAAAGATAAATATTTCTGGAAAAAATGGATACTGTGAACATAAAAATATGTTAAGAAAAGAAGATGCTTGTTTTACATTTCAAACTAGAAATAATAAAAGAAATATGAGGGAAACTTACTCATTGCTTAGGAAAAAATGGTCTTAAAAAATAATTTTTATTATGATCATGAGGTTCTAGTGAGTCTGCAGATAAACATGTTGTTTGCAACAATGCTTGTGGGAGTGTCCATATGTTTAATTATAATGTTCAACTTGTAAACTCTAATTAAAAATTAACTTTCAACCCCAGTCCTTTCAGCCTACTGGGGGCTGAAAGCAAGCAAAGAAAGGTAGAGAAGCTCAGATTTGTTGATGTTGGAAAATTATGATAAGAATAATATATTTTAATTGCTCATAATTGGACATAGAGTGCAGCAAAATAACTGAATATAACAAAAGTTTGCTAACTCTGAAGTATAAAATTTAAAAGTACAAATTTTATATTTAGGTCCATGAATACTATAGAATTGAGTATTAAAACCAACTTCTCTATTACTTATTAGAATTGCAAAATCTAAAATATATAAATTGGGAGTAATATTTGGAAACTTAATAAAAAGAAAGAAAATAAAAGAGAAACCACTGAATGTTGCCACATGCAGGGTAAAAAGCAATAATTGAGCTAATTATAGCCTTTCCCCTACATGTGATCATCCCTAAGGCTAGTGAATAATGAAACAGATTTCATTTCAGCCAACTTGCCTTCTCTATTTGCCTTGAAACAAGATCATTGGGTAAGCCAGTTCCTTAGTGTTAGAAGCTTAATTTTCAAAGCAGATCTCCCAAAATGATTCCAGATTTAAAGATGATTAAGTTACTTGATATTTTTACATGTTTTCTGAGAGCTAAATAAACACTTCCAAGTCAACTCACTCTTTGGGCACTTTTCTATTTTTCTTCAAAAAAATGATTGTATTTGAAAATTAAAAGATTAAGAAATGCTTTTGTGAAGAAATTGAATGCCAAGAACAACAAACTGCCTTTGTTCCCACATAAGACTTATTTGGTTTCAGTCAAATGTTTACATTGTAATTTATTTACCCAGCAATGGAAATATATCCACTGTATATAAGCAATAATGATGCAGTTTCATAAAACATTCATCACTTACTCCCCTGAGAGGGAATAAGATTGTAAAAATTGTTCTTTAAACTTAATGCTTTTGCAAACTATATTTTTGAGACCAAACAGATATTGTGAAAAGATGAGACTTACTATAAATTTTCAGTATAGCAATATTTAAAACCATGATTCTGAATACCAAATTTCAAATCACAATAATTTTAAATAATTGAAAGAATTCTGAATGTGAGGAGGTCAAATGATAACAGGTTACACATGTGTAGGGCTTTACAGATCACAAATCACATTTACAAACCCATCTCATTTGATTCACCAAACAATCCAATGAGGTAGACATTATTAACTTCAGACTACAGACAGGCAAACTGAATCTTAGAGAAGTTGGGCAGTTTGTTTAAAGTCACAAGCTTTACAGGCATAAAATCAAAGGAATCAAAACTGTCTCTTCAGATTTCAATTTCTTTATACTCTGCTTCTACTAAAAGTGTAAGCAAAACAACCAAAATGGACACATAGTCATAACAATTTGGTGATTTTATTGGTGAAATAGGATAGATAGAAGTACTAAAAGAAAACCAATGAAAGAAAAACTCCTACTTTGACAGACTATAATCATACATTTTATAAGGTAATTGATTGACAGGAAGGGAAAAAGGGTCATTTAAGAAAATCAGTGCTCAGTAATGTTTTGGTTAAATCATAGGTTCTCATTCTTTCTGTGAGAGTCAGGGTTTTGCCACTTTGTTTAATTAATATTACTTTAGGAAGCCATCATCTGAATGAATAGTGGAGAAGATATAAATAATCATCGTGAGTGGGAGAATTCACATTTATGTACTTATTAGTAAAATTTCCTGTAAGAGAATTTAAACAAAAATGTTTTTATTGATATTTTAGAGAGAGAGGAAGGGAGAGAGAGAAACATCCATGAGAGAGAAACATTGATCTGTTGCCTCCTACATGTCTCCTACTGGGGATTGAGACTGTATCCCAGGTATGTGCCTTGACCAGGAATCAAACCCGTGACCTCTTGGTGCATGGGTTGAAACTCAACCACTAAGCCACACCTGCCAGGGTCCTTTAGAGATTTTTTTTTTTATCATGAATGACTTCAATATGAGACTTTTTTCTGTAGTTATATTTAGTAGTTTAGAAAAGGCAAACTGGTTTCAACTAAGACAGGCTTTGTTAAGAGAATATGAAAGGAGGGCAGAGTTCAGGTATTTACATAGGAGTTATATTAACAAACCATGGAGTCTAAGTTAGACCAGAGGAGAAATGAAGACAGGAGAGGATGATAGATAGTGAGAAGGTGGCAGGGTCAATGGATTAATTATCTCAGTAAGGTCACATAATTATAATGGAGCCACAAAAGCAAATAAGCCATGGTGTACTAGACAATGAGAATTCATGAGTGATGTAATTTCTAGTGATACAGGTCCCAAGATGTGATGGAGACAAAAGGTAAACATTTGTAAGGAAGGCAAAGAATTGAGAAGATACGACTTCTCAAGTAGAATTCCAAGGGCCAACTGTCTGAGGCTAACATGACTTAGGATAGTATAAGGAAAGAAAGTCAAGAGCTAGATTCTTCAATGAATAAGGCAAGCTAAATAGGAGATTGATAACAACAATAAGAGAGGAAAGATGATCTATTTCACAATTTAAAAAAAAAGCAAGTATAGATCATGATTCAAATTTCAGTCCTCCACTTGTGATCCAAAATGTATGTAAACATACATACATGAGTGAATATGTGACATTAAATAAAGAAAATTCATTTCCAATCCAATCTTTCAACTTCAAAAAGTGAAAGCAAGTTAGGAACAACACTCTGTTTATCATCTGCAATTTAAAATATGGCTAGGACAAATCAGTTCCTATATATTTAATATTGATAAAACTTCTTTTACATTATATGTCTCAAAGGTACTGGAAATCCTGAAATATTTGTTAAAATTTTCAATTTTTTTTTGGAAAGCCAAAAGTTTCATTAATATTAAAATCATTCAAATGGAGAGTTTTCATCTTAATGGGAAAATTTGGTTTTTCACAATAAAGTTAGAAACTTCTCCCTAGAGTGCAAAAATCTTCATTGTTGTTGGGATCATTTTACTGTGAAAACACACACACACACAAATACCCACACAAAACACACACACATCAAATACATATGTGTGGTATAGAATCCAATTGTTTAATTTGGTAATGCATAGAATATAAATAATACATATACTATACATATAAGTTCTTATCTTTCAGCAAGACAGTGTTTTACCTGCTAGTTAATATATACACAGGCAAAATATTTCTGGAGAAAAATGTGACAATATGTAATATTAAGAACCTTAAGAACTGCATAATATTGGACATAGCAATTCTCCTAGTAATTCATCCTGAGGAGAAAATTACACATACATACAAACATGTGCTTACAAGGATGTTACTAATGTAGTTACTTAGACTATGAATGATTAGAAACAGAACTAAACATGGATTAGTTAAATAAATTTTGATATAGTCATAGAGTAGAACACTAGGCTATCATCAAAAATTAAGATGGAGCCCTACATTTGCTACCATGAGAGGATGTTTAGATTATATTAAGTAGACCAAACTAAATATAAAACAATACATATGCTTTAACCCTTTTTAACAAAATATGTTTATTATTAATATTCGTATGTACAGAGGATGAGGGGTCCAGAAAAAGTATAAAGTGAAATAATAGTGGGCTTGGGATGGTAATTTATTTTATTTACTTGTATTTTCTAATTTTTTCAAAACAAACATATATTTCAGACTTTGAAGGAAGAAAAAACATTATATTATCTTAAAATTTATTTTTAGATTATCTTAGGCTGTGATGGACAATTTACCAAGTGTTACGGTTAATAATGCAGATTTTTATAACCAAAGAAAACATGATAATTTCAAGAGAAACACCAAAAGTGCTTTGTTCAAAGTAGTGTCCATCGCTAGCTACATATTTCTTCCATCTTTCAAGTAATTTATGGATACCGTCCCAATATCACTTTTCTGTTTTTGAGGCAAACCATTCAGAGATCCCATTTTCCACTTCTTCGTATGTTTTGAAGTGCTGCTCAGAAAGTACATGTGCCATAGATCTGAACAAGTGGAAATCTGAAGGAGCTAGGTCTGGGAAATACAGCAGGTGCATTAATACTTCCCAGGCAAGATCTTTTAACGTGTCTTTAACTGGTTTTGAAGTGTGTGATGGTGTGTCATCATGAAGCAAAATTACTTTGACGTGTATTCTGGCCCATTCTGGTCATTTTATGATCAAAGCATGGTTCAAATTGATTATTTGTTGTTGGTAGTGATTAGTATTAATGGTTCCACCTAGTTTTAGAAGCTCATAATACATCACACCTTCCTGATTCCACCAAACACAGAGCATTGTCTTCTTTCCAAAACTATTTGGTCTTGCAGTTGATGTTGATGGTTGATCTGGATCAACCCATGATTTTGTGCATTTGGAATTCTCAAAATAAATTCACTTTTCATTACCAGTCACAATTCAATGCAAAAAAAATTCTTTCTTTCGTGCCATTGAAGCAACATTTTACTGATGACTTTTTGGTTTTCCATTTGCCTTTCATTAGCTGATGTGGCATCTATTTTCCTTCCTTTAAAATCTTTCCTGTTGCTTGTAAATGATCATAAATTGTTTGCTGAGCAACGTTTGATCTTTCTGCAAGTTGTTTTTGAGTTTGAAATGCATCTTCATCCAAAAATGCTTGTAATTATTGGTCTTCAAACTTTTTAAGTTGACCTGGATGTTCTTTGTTTTTCACAACAAAAATCATCACATTTAAAGCATTTAAACCAGAGTTCACAAGTATCTTGAGATGGAGCATGTTCACCATAAACTTCCCGAAGTGTATGATAACTTTCAGCAGCAATTTTCTTCAAAATATAGTAATAAATTAAAACTTCCCGCAAATGCTTTTTTGGCACCAAATTCAACATTTTTAAGTGTAAAAATATCTATGATAACACCTTCAGAAAATTTGACATATGACATTTTGAAGCTTGCTGTCAATACAACAAAATAGCATAGAAATCATATAATATATATATATATATATATATATATATATATATATATATATATATCAACATATGTGTAACTCCATCTAGTGAAAAAAAATCCGCATTATTACCAGTACAGCTGGTAGATAATTGGCACAATTAATGCTTTTAAAATTACACACACACTCTAGAGGCCCAGTGCATGAATTCATGCACAGGTGGGGTCCCTCAGCCTGGTCAATGATCAAGGCCTATGGAGAAGGGGTGGTGGCCAGCTGGGGGAGGGAATTCAGGAGGCTGCCTGGAGGGGTGAAGGGATCACAGGAGGTTGGTGGTGGGAGCACACTAACCACCAGGGGGCAGCTTCTGCATTGAGCATCTGCCCCCCAGTGGTCAGTGCGCATCATAGCAACTGGTCAACCAGTCATTCTGGTCATTCCAGTTGTTCAGTCATAATGGTCGCTTAGATTTTTGTATATATAGATGTATATATTTGGTTATGACAGAGGATAAAGAAGTTTGTTTTAATTTTATCCTGAAGCAAATTTTTTTTTCGTATTTGAATAAACCCACAAATGCCTTGTGAGTGCTAATTATCTTTTTTATTATTACTATCTCACTAAAATAAGAGAGAATTTATAAGACTATACACAAATACTAGACAGAAGATGAAAAACTAGAGCAAAGGGGAAAAGGAAAAGTCAGCAAAAGGCCCCCTCAGTTTCTTATCATTCCCTCAGGCCAAGTTATTTTCTCCTTCTCTGTACGCCTACTATCTTCATTTGCATGTTTTTAACAGCACTCATCACATCTCATTTATTATCTCTTTAACTGTTTGATATTGTCACTTAGTTTTTGAGTTTCTCTTTTCTAGACCTATCTCCTAGGTTCACACTTAGAGCTAAAAGATGCTTATCAAAACTGTTTTTAGATGGAAGGAAGCATTGGATTGAATTGAAAATCACCTAACAATCATCAATCAAACCTAATTTTTGGAAATTAATAACTCTGTGTTCATGATGTCTTATTAAGTACAAAGTGGCAGTTTCTCTCCTCCTACCCCCCCAAAAGGAGAGAAGATTTCAACATAATCACATTTTTTGGAAAAATACTCTACATACACATAAATTATGAAAGGATACACATAAATGCTAATAGTGGTAGGAGTATGTCTGGCATCTATTAAAATACATCAATAAATGAATAATATAGTATTAATATATTCTCCTTTCTCATGGGCAATATATTTATGTTTTTTAATATGTTTTATTGATTTCAAAGAGAGAAAGGGAGAAGGAGAAAGAGATAGAAATATCAATGATGAGGGAGAATCATTGATTGACTGCCTCCTACAAGCCTCCTACTGGAAATCGAGCCCACAACCTGGACTTGTGACCTTACCAGGAATCAAACCATGACTTCCTTGTTCATTGGTTGATGTTCAACCACTGAGCCACACTGGTTGGGTAATGGGTGATATATTTCAAGATCACCAGAAGATGCCTGAAATCCAGTATAGCACTGAACTATTTACATACTATGATTTTTCCTATGCACAAAAACCTATAATAAAGTTAAGTTTATAAGTTAGGCACAGTAAGGCATGAGTAACAATAATCTATGTATATAAAAGCCTAAGCGACCATTACAACTGGCTAACCAGAACAACTGTATGACTGGCCGATAGCTACGAAGTGCACTGACCATCAGGGGGTAGACACTCAATGCAGGAGCTGCCCCCTGGTGGTCAGTGTACTCTCACAGCCAACCTCCCACGGTTTCTCTCCCCCACCCCCCCGACCCTCCTGCCAGCCCCAATTGAAACGGTAAGATGGCCCCAATTGGCTGGGAGAGACCTTGCCTGTACACTAATTCATTCACTGGGCCTCTAGTTACTAATAATAAAACATAAAGATTCTAATAATGTGAATGTGGTTCCTTCTCAAATATGTTATTGTACTGAACTCAATTTTTCACTTAAAGGAAACATTTATGGCTTCTGTTTGGTATCTCTAAATTGCCAGCATCACTCCTCTTGTGCACTGGGGCCAGTATTAAGTAAATAAGTGTTACTTGAACACAAGCACTATGATATCTCAAAAATCAATCTGCAAACCCAGACAGTTGGTAAGTGACTAACGGAGGGGAGTACATACAGCATGGACACATTGGATAAAGAGGTAATCCATGTCCTGGGCTGGATGGAGATTTCACCACATTACTCTGAACAGCAAGGAATTTAAAATTTATCATTTGTCTATTTCTGGAATTTTCCATTTAATATTTTTGGAACTTGACTGATCATGGGTAACTGAAACTGCAGAAACTAAAACTACAGATGAGAGGGGCACTACTGCACTTTCAATTGGAATTTGATTATAAATATATTCTATAACACAAATATGTCACATACTTTGCTTTCCTGCTGTACATCAATAAAAAAACAAATGAATATTAAGAATGTAAACAACTTTTCCCCCAAAGAGGATGGCATAGTCTCAGCTATTCTTAGCTTTTCCAAATCACATTTGTTTTGCACTAGAAAGCTGTTAATTAAAGCAGCTAGAATGCAAATCTACTAAGACAATTATATTCCCATTCCCTATTCCTTTCCTCACCTCATCTTGTTTTATTTTCAATTCACACTGCATATAAATAGTATTTAAAGGACAAATCAGGATGTTACTTGCACATGTACATTTCATTATTATACAATAGGGGCCCAGTGCACAAATTCATGCATCTTGAAAGGAACTGTAAGCTCCAAAGCTGCAATGGGCACTGGGGCGGGTCTCGGCTCACATGCTGATGGCACTGGCCCTGCTCTGAGAGTGCAGAGCAATTAGGGCCAGTGCCAGAAGCAGGAGCAAGCAGGGCCAGCACTGTCAGTGGCTATGAGCATAGCAGCTGCTGCCCCAATCACCCTTCAGAGGCAGGGGAGGTGGAGAATCCCTCAGGGTTGTTGAGGGTGCTGGCAACAGGTTTGAGCAGGGCTGGTGCCAGCAACAGGTGTGAGCACCAGGCAGCACTGACAGGAGGAAAGAATTTTCAGTAACCACCAAAGATTTGCCCCAATGACAGCAACCAGTACCTGTCTTGATCTGGTACCCCCTCTCACCTGTTCCACCATCCCACTAATGCCAACACCCAGCATGTTCTGCACACACCTTCTGTGGTCAGCACATGTCATAGCAACCAGTTTAGTTGTTCAGTTCAGTTCAGTTCAGTTCAGTCCTCCGTTCAGCCTATTTGCATATTAGAGTTTTATATGTATATATATATATATATATATATATATATATATATGTTCTGTATTCTTAAATACATCAGACTTTTACAAAAGATTTAGTCAATATTTTTCTCTAAAAAGGAAAACTAATCAAATATTTGTATATTATAATTAAAATATTATACTTTGCCATATTAATATACTGAGTAATATTGATTATTTGAATCATCTACCATTTACTTAAAAATCAAACTATCTCAGTGATGTTTTAGGATCATGCAAGGCCAAAATTTAAGGACTGACTTGCCAGCACTCAATTTTATACATATGAAACAAATAGTTAAAAATAGAGACTACAAATATAAAGGGGACATTTTATTTTATATTGTTTATAGTAGAGAAAATATTGTGTGACCTATTAATACTAAAATATATCTGCTATATCTAGTGTTAGTAAATGATGCCTTTGCACATTAATAAAATCAAATTACCTAAACTTTGGGGAAATAAAATAACCAAATATATGTGAGAATATATATATTTTGCTCCAGCCAGGTGGTTCAGTTGGTTAAAGCATCATCTCATATACTAAAAAGGTTTCAGATTCAATTCCCAATCAGGGCACATATCTAAGATACAAGTTTGATCCCCTGGGGAGCAACTGATCAATGTTTCTCTCACATTGATGTTTCTCCCTCTTCCCCCTTCCTCCCTCCCCCATTCTATCTCTCTAAAATCAATAAACATATCCTTAGGTGAGGATTTTAAAAAAATAATATACATGTCTATTGTATTACAATTTTTACCTCTTTTGGCATGCCTAGTTAAACATCCCAAAGTTCCTAAAACATAACAACTACAGTAACTCCTCACTTAATACCCACCAATACATTCTGCAACCTTAGGTGAAGTGATATATAACAAAATCAATTTGATCATAAGTTAATTGGTATAAATAAGAGTTAAGTTCCTATGGCATCTCATCAATACTATTGCAAAATAACATTGAATGAAACATCATCATTTGAGAACCAGGTTGTGTATTGTAAGCTACTGTTCTTGACTTTTGGGGGCTTCTTCCAACTTAGCTTACTCATGTTATGGCCATATTTAACCTTCTAAGATACAAAGGGCTTTACTTCACCTTCTCATTCAAATATCCTTCATAGCTTCCCCACATCATGCACTTTTCTTTTGCCTAGTTTTAAAGGAACTCCTTAAGCAAAGAGCCTACCCCATCCAAATATGTTTGTTGTGATTACCCAGAAAACACAATTGAGTGTCCAGACATGCCTTTCTGCATATATATGTTCCATGCCCTACTATATCCAGTCTTTTCTACCCAGTGACTTCCTTTCTGCCCAATGATTCTTGCTACCTTCATGTTCGGTCCATCAGGAAGGAAAAACATTTCTCCCACCTTCCTAGGTTCTTCTGCGTGGCCTACTAATTAAATTGACATGAGACAGACTAACTGGAGAAAACAAGCAAATTTTATTATGTATATACATCTGGGGGTTTCAAAAGAATATGGTGCTCAAGGAAAAATCAGGCAGCTGTGGCTTATGTGCCATCTTGAGCTAAAGAGAATTGGATAATAGTTTAAGATTTCAAAGTTGAGGAAGGCAATTCACAGGGATATGAAAAGAGTTAATAGTCAGTAAATAAATGTTTGCTGGGTTACCTACAGGCAATGGGTCACAGAAAGGACTCTGGTCATATGGGCCTTGCTGGGTTTCCTCCTGTCTACCACAACTAGTTCGTATTTATTATGATTATATATAGTGGTAGTTCTTTTTATATAGGTCTTCTATTTTTAATTATTTTAGACAGTTTATGGAAGGTCAAAGATTCTTCCTATGTCTTTTGTTTCTTAAAATTAAAAAATAATCATCATGCCAGAGAGACATACTTTGCTGTGGCAAATGTTTCCCAAGTCTAAATCATCAACTGAGCTCTACTTTCTTAGAAATATTACAGCACTTAAATGTGCACTCATTCATTAAGTAATGATCATAGATAATTTCACATTTTTATATATTTCTAGAACTCTCAGCATACTGCTTGGTATATAGTTGGCTTTGAATAAAAATTTGTTCAACTACTGCTGCAAAAGGCTGTTGTAACACTAGCAAGCCTGAAAGGATAATATTGCTCCTGTCCCTAGAACTTGTCTCATAAAGGCATTACACTAAAGTTTAAAGTACATAAAAAAGCTCTCTTCAAACTTTAAGAGGCTGTACATTTTCTTCCAGACATCAAACTGTGCTAAGTTAATGTTCTTCTTTTGCAGACATGGAGTGGTGATGTGTAGTTCATCATTGGATTTTGATGTTTGCAAATTGCCTTAGAACTAGAGATGGCCATATTGAAGCAGAGGCATTGCTGAACTGGCTTTTAAAGCAGGCATCTCTGAAAATATTATACTTTTTTGCTATGAGATATACTTGTAGGGAGCCAATCTAGCAAGGAGGAGAGAGGGCAAAGAGAGCTGACATATCATGGTTTGGGAAGAGCCTCTTATATGCCGAGACCAAAGAATTCTGTTAACATGCCTGTGCTCCTTTGAGGGAGAAGGCCATAAGGAAAAACTTACTTAAATGCATTAAATTTGGAACCCAGGAAGAAGTTCAGTGGCACAAAGCCAATGGATAATTCAGGCCATTCAAGATAAAATATCAAAATTTACAGAAAATGGTGTAATAGAGATATGGCCATAATGCATACAAGAAACAAAGAAATAAAAATGGGAGAGTGTAACCAGACCCCTAGCACATTGTGCAAATGGAGAACTTGGATTTTTTTTTTTTTACAATTCCACCCTGACAGCCAGTCAAGAGTATCAGGCATGCTATGAAGTTGAATGTGTCACAGCATCATAAGCTGTGATTCAAATCTTGCTCCTCGACAAACCTCCAAACCCAGCCTGAATATTCTGCTACCTTGTTTAGAAAGTATTTTAATAGGTAGAAGAGTGTGGGAACAAAATTTTCATTCATATTATATCTACAATCTTTTCCTCCTACTAGTCTGGATTTGAATGACTTTACATCCCATTTACACCAGATAGCCCAGTTCATAACTTTTTGCAAAGTATTAATTATTAATAATATCCCCTTTTATGATAAAAAGCATCCCAGTTTGGATAATAAACTTATGATCACCTAATTTTGGTCAAAACAGCTTAAAAGTGAAATGAATTATAAAATATTAAAAATATAAATCTTATAGGGCGGTGAAGAAAATTTTCCAAATTCATGTTATCCAAATTCTAACTTTAAGGAGCTATCATATAAATGTATGCCCTGACCCCGCATAACTCTTCACCAAAAAAAAATTGAAAGCAACTCAAAGCACGTGTCTCATAGATGGTAAGGTCAGTAAGGTCACCTTTGTGTATCAAAACAGCATATTTTTATAGAGTGCTGTAGAAATTTTTGCCATACAATATTATGTGGCATTTAGGGAATGGCATACAAATGTACCATTTTCCAGCAGGTTGGTTTTTAGAACTTTTCTCCCGAAATTTCAAATATATTTTACCTGTATTTTCAGCTTAACCTAGCATCTGGCTAGCCACAATTAATATAGCTAGGGAGTGGGGGGAAAACTGTACAGGAAAAAACAAAAATGAATTGTCAAAAATAAGCCCAAGTATTTCAATCATTATAATAAATGTAAATGGTTTAAATTCCATCATTAAAAGTTAGAGACTCCAAATGGGTAGAGCTACATATACCTAAATGGCTACAGAAAGATTATATCTAAGAAGATATAGCAGTATAACAGACAATAGAACAGCAAAAGGCAAGAGTAAACAGCAATATTACTATGAAATAGTTCAATGTGAAAAGTATAAAATGGAACCAATAAAGAGGTTTTATTTTGCAAAGTTATAGTCAAATAATATGTCACTTTTTGCAACATTATGATAACCTTGCTTCAAAATCTATAAAGCAATAGATAAAAACAAGGAGATATTAAGTATTTTATAAGAACAACTGAAGATCATAGCAAAATCTTCTAGATATTTGAGTATATAAAATAATTGAATGATTAAAATATTTACTTATTAAAACAAGCTTGATATAAAATTACATATATATAATATAATGTACCCAGGAATTATACCCATGAATCAAACAATAAATTATATTAAAAATAATGTATTATAATACACACAAAAATTTAAATACAAAAATAGAAAATTATTCAAGATACTTTTTTCTGAAGCAATGAAATAAAATTACAAAAAATTTTAAATTACATACATATATATACACTCTTCTAAAATAATTTAATTGCTCATAATTTTCCCTTAAATATCTAAATCATTTAGTTAAAATACAACTAAAAACAACTTTATAAACTACTCAGAAATAAATGATAGTGTAAGCCATACCAAAAAATCACTGAGAGATGAAATAACAAGTATTTTTTATAAAGTGCTACAGATTCTTGTCTTATAACTTTTACTAGGTAATGCAGAAAATTTGAAACTTTAAGTGCATATATTAGAAAATAAACTAATGTTAAATATAAACATTCAGTTCAAAGTTTTAGGAAAGCCACTCCACAAAAATAGTAAATGTAGAATAAATTGCCAGTGAAAGAAGAAAAATATAAAACCAGAAAGGAATGAAATGCAAAATAACCAACAACACAAATAGGCAGTTTAATGAACTCAGAAACCAAATAAATGGACTAAACAAGTACTTTAACAAAGAAATTCAAATTTACAAAAGAACCAAATTGAAATTCTGAAGATGAAGAACTCAATGAAAAATATCAAGAATGAACTATTGATCACTGGAAACAGAGCAAGACCAGATGGAAGAAAGAATTAGTGATATAGAAAATAGTAATCTCGCAGGGACCAGTTTGGCTCAGTGGATAGAGCGTCGGCTTGGGGACTGAAGGGTCCCGGGTTCGATTCCGGTCAAGGGCATGTACCTTGGTTGCGGGCATATCCCCAGTAGGGGGTGTGCAAGAGGCAGCTGGTCGATGACTCTCTCTCATCGATGTTTCTAACTCTCTATGTCTCTCCCTTCCTCTCTGTATAAAATCAATAAAATATATTTTAAAAAAAGAAAATAGTAATCTAGAAATGACAAGGAAGGAAGGAGAGAAAGTTGAACATAAAAAAATGTATTAATGAACTGTATGAAAACTATCTGACTATATCAGAAAGAGCAATTTAAGAATAGGCATACCAGAAGAGAGACATATTGTAGAAGGGAACAGAGATCCTATTAAAACAGGCTCACCAAAGAGTTGATGAGAACTTCCCAAATCTATGGAAAGAGGTAGATCCTCAAATTCAAGAAGCAAACAGAACACCTAATTACCTCAATCCAAAGAGGCCTTTTTAAAGGCACATTTTAATTAAAACTGCTTTTTGAGAGGTAATTGGGTCTTGAGGGTACAGCTCTCATGAATGGAATTGTGTCCTTATAAGAAGAGACATGAGAGAGCTTACTTCTCCTCTCCCTGCTTTCTCTCATGTAAGAATGTGAGAATACAATGAGAAGACTGTCATCATCTACAAAACAGAAAGTGGGCCCTCACCAGACCCTTGATCTACCAGCGCTTTCTAATCATCAAAATTATGAGAAATAAATGTTTGTTGTGTAAGCCACCCAGTCTATGATATTTTTGTTATTCCAGCCTGCGCTAATTTATAAAAATTACATAGACACACACACACACACACACACACACACACACACACACACACACACATCCTTTTAATAACATTCTTGCATATCCTTACTATGATATCCTAAGAACTTCCGTCAGAATCTACCCTCATATTTTACATAGGACTCGAACAGGATTAGTTTTAATTTTTTAGAAATGAAATTTTATCAATGGCATCGTGTATAAGAATGACTTAGGAGATTTTAGCTGGACTTCATAATTTTCATAAAGCCTAAGTCATTCTGCAAAAAGCACACCCACTAAAATAAAAAGCAATATGCTTTTATGTACACCCTGCTCCAAGATGAATCTGTTAAATGCCATTCCAACTTGATTGCTCCTCCTATGTAAAAATTCTGGCTGGAACATGTAAACTTCAGGGTAAAGCTGTCCCTTTATCTCATGAAGAACAAGGCAGCTCTAGCAATAATAGGCATACCAGGACAGAGAGGGAACCAGGGCTTGAATCCAAGGGAACATCTGAGATGATTCCCCACCTAAGTGCTGAAAGACTGGCAAGTATATCCAGGGTTCCTGACTCCACTGGTTGATGGTTTCTCCTGGGAAAATAACATGCTCATGCTCTGGCTGCTATTGTTATTAGGGTGATGAAGCTCCAGCAACATAGAAGAAGGATGTGGGCAGAAACCTCAAATACATACTCATACTTATGGTGAAATGTGGTCAAGTCTGAGGTGAAATTGAACTTGTCTATTTCATCGTGTCTAAAGTCATAGAAAAGTCAAGGGGATGTGACACAGTACATCAGGGTCATCTGCAACAATCACACAGATCCTCAGTCCCTGGGCTTGCAAAGAAGCCCAGACAAAGGAATTGCATCAGCCACACATACAAATTCCATGTTTTCAACTACATGCACTCAACCAAAAGAGATAGAGAGAAAACAAGGGTTCTGATGATCTGACATCATTTGCTATGTGTATGTATAAGAGTCAGTGTCATTGCAGAACTATGACTCCTCTTTTATGAAATTTCCATGGCAAAAGTGCCATCATGTTTTAGTATGTGTGTTTTCCTGCATCTGGTGCTCAGGTGAAGAAAAGGAAATCAGTTTAAGTGCTGGAAGAATAAAATGGCTCTGTTGACTTTATTAACATGTCTGTTCACTGTATTTTTTTCTGAGCAATGGAAAATGCAATTATCCTAACTATAAAATGTTTGACTTTACACTTCGCAAATAGTATTACACTGTATCAGCATAATTTTTCTCTCTGCAAAATCTTCTCATTTCATTTAACATTATGCTCATGCTACTGAGTTATATGGTTTGAGTGTATAAAACATTTCCTGCATGATCCGGAGTAAATGAGTGATTGTGGACACTGATCAAGAATGGTATAGGGCACACTACTGGTAGGGAACCAGGAAGAATACTTAAGATGATCAACCACAGAAGATGATAAGGCAGGCGATGAAACAGCAGTTTACCAAACTGATAACATGGGAATGAGGATCTCTCTGGGCATTCAATATTTGGGAGTGGATCGTTCCCTATCATAGTTGGATAAAATTAATATATTAAATAGGACTATTGCATAACAGAAAATCTCAACAGAAAAGGGAGCACACACTAAAATGTGCCTACCATGATTTTCCCCTTCTGTACTCTTTCAGCTACAATGAAACTAAACAACAGAGATTCAGTTGAAGTGCAGGTAATTTGTCTGGGGAAGTAATATCTATAAATCTGAGTGGGTTTTGACATGTGTGGGGTGTACGACACAGGAAGGGAGAAGGCCAATCCAAGGGTTTACGAGCAACTGGGACGCAACTTATTGAGTGCCTTCTCAAGAAATGTGAAGAATTCACTCCAAGACCATCTGCCTGAGACACAGAAAGGAAGGGCATGTTATCACTTGCTCCTATCTGTATAGATCAAGAATTGAGTCAGGTATGAAATGCACTGGACTAGCTGAGGCCCAAGAGAAGTAGCCAAAAAAACCACCAAGCAGAAAACACAGTTTGGGAGCAGATCTAACATGAGGAATTAGCAGGTTACATCTTGTTCAACTGATGCAACAGTAATGGATAAAGAGAAAAAAAAAAAAAAAACAGGTTAGAAAGACGTGAGATTTCACATAAAAAATGTTTAACACTCATATTAAAATATACCAAAGTGTCTATATAAATCAAATCAAGATGACAAAACTTTATACACTTAAATAATGTGAAAATACCATAAGCCCTGAATGATGCTCCCAAGTCCAACTCCATAAAAAGGACATTTTTAAAATCGAAAATCTTAAATATGAGCATTCCAAATTAAGAAAGCCATGCTACAGGTGCTTATTTTAATAAGGTCCAGAAAAATAAGTAATACATTGAATAAAGAAACAACTCGTGCTTATATTAGTGGTTCCCAGCTTTAGCTACACATTGAAATCATCTAGAGTGATTTAAAAAATACAGATTATGATTGGATTGGTGTGAGTTATGGCCAAGGCACATGCAAAGTTGAAGGACACTTAAGCAAAATATAAAGTAAAAACCAGAACTTTTAAATAACTCAGAGGGCCTAGAATCTATTTTTAAAATTCAAATATTTAGATCACATGCTTCAGCTGAGAATGTTTGGGCTTGCTATTGTTTTCAGATGTCCAAAAGGGTCTCCAATATGACACCCACTTCACCCTTTGAAACTGCTCAAAGTAGACTGATAGATATTCATTTTATACTGGCAGTCGACTGCCAGGTGACCAGAGGATCAGTTTAACTTTTTCAATGTGTTCTTTGTAGATAAAGCTGTGCAATGACTGACAGAATAAATAAATTCATTGATAATAAATGAAGCAATCTGCTACTGGAAGTTTGCCCCCAAAGTATGCATTACTAAGTAAGCTTGAAGTCATTAAAATGGTGAAAGAGTAAAAGAACACTGACAAAAGAACATATGTCTACTGTGTGTTTGACTGGCATGACTTGTTAGCTTCAAGTTTCCTTTCTTCCTTAGAGAAGGAGGGCCTAAGGTCATGCCTTCCTAGTTTTCATTTTCAGCTAAAATGCATCCATCAGTACTTTGACCTGGCCACCCTTTAAAGGAAGCTAGAGCCTTGCCAGCTTGTGTTTACAAAACAAAATCTGGGGCACACCAGTTTCCTCATGTTATCACCCAAAATGTCTTGAAATCCTAAACGCAGATACAAGAGGTGACATCAAATTTTGGTTTGACAGTTACAAATACTTTTTTATAATAACTATAATATTTGCTTTTGGTAGTTTTTCAGGCAAATGGGGGAAAAGAATCAAATCCTATTTATCCGTTGCAAAATGGAGTAATCAAGGTAATGGAATAATCCATTTCGTGCCATTGTATATTAAGTCTGCTTGGATTTCCATTTTCCAAAAACTTAAAATATTATTAATGCTAAAACTATTCAGAGCTGATCAGACTTTTGCTGAGCAATTAAGCTCACCCCTGAGAACATCTGCCATCATATATAACACTGTCAATTTTCTTCCAAACTGGTCTCTGTTTCTAAAATTGAGTTAGCTATTCAACTAGATCATCTGAATTTAGAAGTTTATTTTATTTTTTTAAGGAAGACCTCTAATCAACCTGCTTTGAAAAATTCTACTTAGCAGCAAGACACTTAATTATCTTGCACACCTTTTGTTCAGTTGCTTTGCAAATAATGACATGAAACATTCCGTCTTTTAACTTGCAAGCTTTTCTTCTTCCTGATTAGATTCCACTTAAATAGCATCATGTTCCTTCAAGTTCCTCCAAGATGAAGGATTTTCTTTAATCACCTGAAACCTGCTGGTCTGCCTCTTTAGCATTCTGAGATATCTCATTCAACAAACTTAAATCAACAATACAACTACTTATTCCTAACAGGTTGAGTACATTAATTCTCATCTTTTTTTTTTATCAAGCTTTTATATTAATTCAAGTGTACAAAGATATGCAAAGTGGATTTTGAAATCCAAGATGATTGCAATGCATTAAAGTGGGCTTTTCCCTCAAGTCTCTTAATATACCTTCTATAAAAGGAAATGTTAACATAATCAAATTACATCTGTACAAGAAAAGCTAAGATTCTATTAAAATAAAATATGACAACTAAAAAAGTATTAATTAAACATTGACATGGTTTCCTGTGAAAAGCTAAAAATTCAGGTATTAAACATTATTTTCAATTTGATTATAAAATATCATTTGCATCTGTCTAGGAAAGATAGGTATCAAGAATTGGATACAGTTGCTTCCCGGGGGGAGGGTAGTACTTTTTTTAAAAAATGTAGGATGAAATGATAAAAAGTGAGGATTAGAGCTTTCAGCTAGCATCATGTTAAAGAAATGCAGCTCATAAAAATAACAAGCATTTCCAAAAAACATGGGAAAGGAAACATTTAAGCTCAACACTTAAAGGGAATTCTTGGATGAAACAGTTGAAAAGCCTGTAAACCTGAGCCACACACCTTAGCCTGTAAAACTGTAAAGCTGTAGAAAAGTAAATAATTATCCAGTCACATCTAGCTTAATTTTCAATAAATTGACCTTCATGTTTTGTTTTATTCAGAAACAATATTTGCACACCTGAAAATAAATAGAACTGCTAATATTTGGTTGTAATATTGTTAGAGTCTTGGTTGAAGAAAGACAAATGCTTTTACAATTACATGCATTGTTGTTGAATTTAAATTGTATGCCAATTAAAAAGATGGGATGGGGTTCTCCAAAAGACTTTTTGTTAAAAAGCAAGCATTTGACTCAACAGGAGTCTTTAAGGAAGAAATAACATTTTAGAACGAATGCATTTCTTAAAGTCATTATTCTGAATAAAAATCACTGGATCATCGATCCTGCATTAACTATAACACTAAAATCTTTGCCTCCAATTTATAAAATGAAACACAGACACAAAATGATCTTTTTTTTTTTTTTTTCCTGTAAGTACATAGCTTCCATAATAAACAGCCTTGTCCATGGGTCTGCAGGGTTTAAGCAGGAGGCATTGTGACCAAGGAAAGGGTTCGGATCACTGACTAAATTGCCCATTGGTCCCCATAGGCCTTAGCATATAGTCCATGAATGAATTAATCTGCAGGGTGGGGTAAATAATTAGTGATGCAGCTAAGAGAGGAGAGTTCAATAGGTTGAGAGCAGGTGACAATCTGAATGGGTGAGCCCACAACAAAGAAAAAGACAAGTGGAAGTTCAGGTAAGAAGTGAAGCTCTGAGTCTAGTCCCAGGAGCAATTAGAACAAAAATAAGATACAGACCCTGAGCCAGAACAGAAACAACAGTCTCGGGAATATCTCATGTTCCAGACACTGGCATCTGACCAGTACCATTTCATATCACTTTTGGAACCCTGAAAGCATCAGGCCTTTCTTAGAAGGTCAGTCTTGCTCCTACCAGTGGCCCAAAGCTAAGATGGACTTCGGGTGGGTTTAGCCACCAGAAACACATCTATAATAATAAAAGCATAATATGCTAATTAGACTGGAGAAGCTCCAGCTGCAAGGGCTGAGCCTCTGGTTTTTTAATAAACTGAGTAAAGATCTAATTTGTCCAGTTGTCTAATATAGTTGTTAGGGGATTTTTTTCAACAGTCTCCTCTGTTGTGAAGTGTGAAACATTTACTGTGAAAGCAGTAAGTACAGCAGTAAAAATTTTCTAAGATTATTTCATTCTGGAAAGGACACCTGAATAAAGGACGAGGATTGTGCATTTCTGCAAAAAAACATTTTTTTCTTGCACTAAGGTGAGGCCTAATCCAAACCTTTATCCATAACATCCTTAACCCAGTGGTTGGCAAACTCATTAGTCAACAGAGCCAAATATCAACAGCACAACAATTGAAATTTCTTTTGAGAACCAAATTTTTTTTTAATTTAAACTTCTTCTAATGCCACTTCTAAATAGACTCGCCCAGGTCATGGTATTTTGTTGAAGAGCCATACTCAAGGGGCCAAAGAGCCACATGTGGCTCGCGAGCCACAGTTTGCCGACCATGGCCTAAACCCATAGGTCTTATCTGTTATAAAAACAATTTGCTCAGATCCTTAGGAGTAGATGGGAACATAAGCAGAAAGTATGAAAAATTAGTATAAATTTTCATCTAATGTCTGTGCCTTACATGACTGTAAGCATCGTGGGACAGAAATCATTTATTAAACATTGCTGACACTCAATGAATTTTTAATTAATAAATATACGAATGAACATGAATGGATTCCCTAGCTCCAGGAAGAAGGATAATGTTTAATAATACCAGATATGCCGAAACTGGTTTGGCTCAGTGGTAGAGCGTCGGTCTGCGGACTGAAAGGTTCCAGGTTCAATTCCGGTCAAGGCCATGTACATTGGTTGCAGGAATATCCCTGGTAGGGAGTATGCAAGAGGCAGCTGGTCGATGTTTCTCTCTCATCGATGTTTCTAGCTTTCTATCTCCCTTCCTCTCTGTAAAAAATCAATAAAATATATTAAAATAATAATAATAATAATAATAATACCAGATATGCTAGGCCTAGTTATACTCTAGTAATTGTTATTTATTTTAGTTCCCTTGGACGTGAAGATAGCTCATAAACTTAATTCCATACTACAGTGAGTGGTAGAACTGGCAGACTCAGTGTTTTTGGTGATTTTTCCCCCCTAGCTTTATTAAAGCACAATTGACAAATAAAATTGGAAGTTATTTAAAGTACAGAATGTGTTATTTGATATGCATATCCATTGTAAAGGATTTCCCCCATTGAATTCATGTTTTGTTGACTCTTCAGCCTTTTGATTAAAGCATTTAATCTACTTGCATTTAAAGTAATTGTTACTCTATATGTACTTAATGTCATTTTATTATTCACATGTTTACTTTTAGTTTTATTCTTCTTAAAGAGACCCTTTAACACTTATAATACCGATTTTGTGATGATGGACACCTTATGCTTTTTCTTGTCTGAAAAGCTCTTTATCTGTCCTTCAAATCTAAATGATAGCTTTGCTAGAGAGAGTAATCTTGATTGTAGGGCTTTGCTTTTCATCAATTTAAATATTTTATGCCAATGTCTTGTAGCCTGCATATTTTCTGTTGAGAAATCAGCTGATAGTTTTATAGCAGCCCCCTTTTAGGTAATTATTTGTCTTTCTCTTGCTGCTTTTTAGATTCTCTCTTTGTCATTAACATTTGGCATTTAAATTATGATGTATATTGGTGTGGGCCTCTTGGGATTCATCATTGTAGGACTCACTGCACTTCCTGGATTTTCATGTCTATGTCTGTCATTATTTTTTTCAGATAGGTTTTTAATTCATTATTCTCTCTTTCTTCCCCTTATTAATATCCTTATGATGTGAATCTTGTTAAGTTTCAAGTTGTCCCAAAGACTCCTTAAACTATCCCAAATTTTTGGTGTTTTTTTGTTTGTTTGTTTGTTTGTTTTTGTTTTTTTTTTCCTGTTCTGATTTGATGTTGTTTGCCTCTTTACCTTCCAAATTCCTGATTTGATCCTCTGCTCCATATATGCTACTGTTGATTCCCTATAATGTGGTCTTCACTTTAGTTCATGTATTTTTTGTTTCTGACTGGTTCTTTTTTATGTATTCCAACTCCATTTTTATGTTTCCTATTTCTTTGTTGAATTCTGACTAAGTTCTTCACTCTTCCTCTAAATTTATTGAACATCTTTATAACCAAAGTTCTGTACTCTGCATTTGGTAGATTGCAGGTCTCCATTTTAGTTCTTTTAATGGAATTTTGTTCTATCCTTTCATTTGGGGCATGTTTCTTTGTGTCCTCATTTTGACCAACTCCCTGTATTTGTTTCTATGTATTAGGTTGAGCTGCTCTATTTGTCTTGGTAGAATGGTCTTATATAGTAGATATCCTATAGGGCCTAGTGGCATAGCCTCCTTGGTCGCCCAAGTTGGGCACAGCAGGTGTACCCCACAGTCTCATGTGAGCTATCTACACCCTCTTATAATTGATCATTGATTGCTCTTGATATACAGTGCGAGGAATTTACCCCCAGGCTGATTGGCTATAAGGTCTGGTCACCACCACCATGAAGGATCTACCATGCAGGGGCCAACACACAGAGCATGATATACGTTAGCAGGGTTCTGGTGCCTGATTTAGTCCACCCGTTGGTGGAAGTGGTTGGGTGGTGCTTAGGGAAAAATCTGAATCTTTCCACCAGGTGCCCTAGCTTTGGTCACTATCAGAAGGTGCAGGTCAAAGTCAACCATCACCTGGGTGCCCTGCTTACAGTCACCTGGCATGAGCTACAAAGCAACCTGCACATGACTGCTACTTTGTTGGGCTTGAAGGTGCCCAGGAGAAGCCCAGCTGGAAAACAGGGCCAGCTACTGCTAGTGCTGGTCCTAAGGCCCCTTAGCAAGAAGTATGAAGTAGGCCAACACCATGCAATTCTTGTTTGGGATTTATAAACCTTTGCAAGATTTTAGGAAAGTCCAAAGAAAGTCCAAATTATGAGCCAAAAGAAAAAGGCCATTTGTGTGAAAAACACTGTAAACTGTTTGGGTAGCCCTACAAGTTGGGTGGGGCAGGGTCACAGGGAATTACCAGGACAGATAAAAAGTGTTAGCCAAGTTGAAGGTTAAGATATGGGATCTTCCCACTAACTCTGTTGGGGGAGGGCTCAGAAAAAAAAAAAAAAAAAAAAGGCCTCTGCCAGTATTTATGTCTGGGGAAAAGCTGTGCCTCCAGCACTCATTGGTCAATTTAGTTCCTCACCTATCTAGCTGGTGCTTTTAGAGCTGCTGCCCCAGTGTTGGAGCTCAGATTAAATGAGTCCCAGTGAGTCTGTGTGCAGGCCTTTTAAGAAAAATGCCTGGGAATCCAGCAGACATCAATCTTAGCCACAATCTCCATCATTTTTTTACAGCCAGAAAATATGGGGACTTCTCGTTGAGGAACTGGAACCCTGGGCTAGGGTCCTCATATGGGGATGGAACCCCTCTCTCCTCAGTGGGGACTTCCTCAGCCACAATGTCCCTCTCAATTTTAACAGTCACACATGGGTGTGGGACCAGACCATTCTACGTCTCTACCCTTCTTACCAGTTTTCATGAGGCTTCTTTATATCCTAAGTTATAGGACTTCTGTTCAGATATATTTCAGGTGGTTGTGAATGATGCTTGTTTTATAGTTTAGTTGTGATTCTCATGTGGTTGTAGGAAGACTGAGTACAGCATTTACTTACTCCACTATCTTGACTGGAAGCTCTCTATTCACCTGCTGATGGACACTTAGATTGTTTTCATACCTTAGCTATTTTGAATAATGGTACAATATAACATGGGAGTATGCATACAAGATAATGATTGTTTCATTTGGATATATACCCAGATGTGGATCACATGGTAATCCCATTTTTAATTTGTGGAAGAATCCTCATACTGTTTCCAATAGTTGCTGTGTCAGTTTACATTCCTCTCAACAGTGTAAAAGAGACCATTCACTTTTCTCCACATTCTTGTCAGGATTTGTTATCTCTCGTCTTTTTTATAGGAGGCATCCTTATAGTAAGGTGATATCTCATTGTGTCTTTGATTGCCATTTCTCTGATGATTAGTTATGTTGAGCACCTTTTCACATACCTGCTGGCTATTTGTATGCCTTCTTTGGAAAAACATCTGTTCAGTTGCTTTGACCATTTTTTTATTGTTTTTGTTTGTCTGTTTTGCTATTGAGTTATATGAGTTCCTTATAGATTTTGGATATTAACCCCTTATTGGATATTTGGTTTGCAAATATTTTTGTCCTATTCTGTGGGTTGTCTTTTAATTTTGCTAATGATTTCCTTTGTTATCTAAAAGCATTTTAGCTTGATGTAGTCCCACTTATATTTGGCCATTTTTGCTTTTGTTTTTGGTGTCAACTCCAAAAATATAATTTCTAAGACCAATGTTAAAGAGCTTACATCCTGTGCTTTCTT
This sequence comes from Pipistrellus hanaki, assembly GCF_964339955.1. Lineage (NCBI taxonomy): Eukaryota > Metazoa > Chordata > Mammalia > Chiroptera > Vespertilionidae > Pipistrellus > Pipistrellus hanaki. Next base: position 22,708,899 of record NC_140508.1, read on the forward strand.
GAATTTTATAGTTTCAGGTATTATTTTTGAGTTGCTAACTTTTGTGTATGGTGTAAGATAGAGACACCCCTCTTCCCCTCCCTTCTCTTCCCCTCTCTCCTCTCTTTCTTCTCCTTCCCCTCTCCTCCTTTCCACTCTCCTCTCTTTTCCATTTATTCTTTTCTTTGTTCCCATGTTGCCATTCTCTGGTAGCTTCATGATTTTTAATAATATTCTGACAGTAGTAAGAGCAGTAGCTATAATGTGTGCAGATTTTCTATTTTAATAGTTTTCAGTATTTCTATTTTAGTGATTTGTTCAGTTAAGAAATATTTAATAGTAAGTGTTGATTTCTTGGCTGACATAGTTACATTAAGGAATATTTAGTAGTAATTGCTGATTACTTGGCATACTATAATAAATAAGACAGACAAAAAAAAAAAATCTCTGCCACCATGACATTCACACTCTTGTAAACAAACAATAGAAAATAATAATAATTCAATGGACTCACAATCAATTCATATAGCCTTTTATAAGAAGAAATTGAGATCTAAATGGGTTATGTGACATGGCCCCTAAAACTCAGTTTATCAAAAACAGAACCAGAACTCAAATATGATGCCAAATCCTGATGTTATTTCACCTGGCCATGCCACCTCCTTCTCTTATACTAAAAACTATGGGGGAAAAACCAACCACCACAAAAACAAACACACACACACACACACACACACACACACACACACACACACCCCAAAATGGCTATATAAAAGACTGGTGTTTATATTTATACTAGAGGCCCAGTGCACAAAATTTGTGCACTGGGTGGAGGAGGGTGTCCCTCATCCCAGCTTTCACTCTCTCCAATCTGGGACATCCCTCTTACAATCTGAGACTGTGGCTCCTAACTGCTCACTTGCCTGCCTGCCTGATTGCTGCCCTACCTTCCTGGTCTGATGGCCCCCAACTGCCATCCCATGCTGGCTTGGTCACCCCCAAATGCCCTCCCCTACAAGCCTGGTCTGTCCCAAATGCCCTCCCCTGCAAGCCTGTTCACCCCAAACTGCCTTTCCCTGCTAACACGTACTTTCGAATTCTGCTGAGTGATACATCAAAATTCATGAGGCCCTGTGCTATTTGTAAAATGAATCTTTTTTGCTCTTAAGCCTCCAATTAGAGCCCATGGAATGACAGGGATGAAATTATATTTAAGAAATGAAATACATAATAGGTACTCAATAAACCTAGAGATTGGCAAAATGAATACTGTTATATATATATCACCTCCATCTTTTCTGGGTTCATTTGCATACTCACTCTGATTGGCTGTGGGTGTAGTGGAGAGATGGTTAATTTGCATGTTTCTCTTTTATTAGGCAAGATTATTTCAGGAATGCAGAGAATAGGAAATGGAAAAGAAGAAAGTAAGTTTTTATTTAAATATATATATATACTCACTTTCTCCAGGTTATAATAAAACCATGCTAAAAATAATTTAAATCATCTGGACCTTATGACTCCCCTAATGCTCATTGGTTAAGCAGCACATTTATAGGCTGTGAAGTTACTGATAAGAAAGAAATGAGACACACCTCTCTTCTCCATGACTTTAATATTTATTAGAGACTTGATAATAATAACCAATGCAAGATAACTAGCCTAGTCATGAAGTGGAAAAACTAAGCCACATATATGTTTAGCCAGTGTATTCTTTTCCTCCAGACCTTAGTTTTTCAATACACACTGAAACGAAGCTGCTTCTAATGTGCTTATAAAAAATGTATATACCTCTCCTTAAACTTATGTTTAAGGGTATGTTTTTATTGATTATTTTAGAGAGAAAGAGAGGAAGAGGGAAGGGAGAGAGAGTAAAGGACAACAATGTGAGAGTGAAACATGGATCAGTTACCTCCTGCACACGCCCCAACAGGGGATCAAATCAAAACAAACTTTATGTACCCTGCAACTGAATCACCCAGCCAGGGAAAGAAATTTGCATATTTAACAGATACATAAAGCAAAGTTTGAGAATCACTGCTCAAAATGGAACTGGAGATAAGTGGGAGGACAGAGGAGAAACATAAATAATTTGAACTATGTCATTTTTTTTTTGCTGCAATTAAAAAAAAAGAAGAATCACATAATTCCATTTCCCACTTTTTGACTAATCATTAGATTAATCAAGTTGTGCCTTAAAAATAAAGATACCACCACCTTTAAGGTTAGATCCTCTAGAGTAGTGTTTCCCAAAGTGTGGTATACGTACCCCCAGGGGTACAGGAAGAGTTTGCTGGGGGTACATGTTGCACCGGAGTTTGGTGGGGATATGTACTGCACCGTGCTTAGCTGCGCCTAATTGTACATTCTCATGAGTACGAGGAGTACTCGGCGTTACGAAAATTATAGAAGGGGTACACATATATCAAAAGTTTGGGAAATACTGCTCTAGAGAAATTGCTGAGGCCTGAGGTTCATGTGGATGGAAGTGAGCCAAAAGTAAGTAAAAAATGAGCTAAAGAGGCAGCTGAAAGCTGAGAAGAAAGTAGCAGAGAAGAGGTCCAATAGTAAAGCTCAATGAGAAATGAGCCAGCGCTGCTGCTATCAGCCACAGCACTGACAATGATGTGGTTGCCAGTGAGGAAAACCTGGACTCAAACCAACACTGCAAGACCCACAGACAAGCAGTCTCTCCACTAGAGTCCAATGAGGAGGACCCATAGCCACGCAAGTTCCATATAGATGTTTCCCTCGCTCAGTTCATCAAAGAATATAGTCACCTGCAGCCTGGGACCATCTGAGTGACATCACCACCTTAAAGGTGGCAGTTTGAATTCATGCCAAAAGAGCTTCTGGGGGGAAACTGAACCTCTATCACCTTAGAGGGGCTGGGGTCAAGTTTCAAGTCATGGCCAATTACTGGAATCATAAATCAGAAGAATAATTTATTCATAACAATAACAAACTGTGTCAGGGAGGCATAATTGAAGTTCAGGGAAATCCTGGGAAAATCAAGAAGGGTGAGCTGAGCATCATTCCCTATGAGATAACACTGCTGTCTCCTTGTTTTCATATGTTACCTCATTTCCACTTTGGCCTCAGAGGCAAGGAAACACAATATGTCAGTCAGGGATACTTGGACTTGACCCTGAATGACTTTGTAAAGCAGAAATTTATCCTCTGCTCTAAGATTATCACATATATAAGAAGTGTCTTGGCCCTCACTGGATAGCTGTTGGTTAGAAGGTCCTCTCCAAGGTTGTAGGTTCTAACCCTGGTTCAGTAACATATAAGAATCAACCAATGAATGCATAAATAAGATGAACAACAAATCAATATTTCTCTCTTTCTCTCTCTCTCTCTCTCTCTCTCTCTCTCTCTCTCTCTCTCTCTCTCTATCTCTCTCTCTCTCCTTGTTCTCTATAATTAATCAATTTAAAAAATGTAAGTTTCTTGGATGAGTTGGAATTCCTAGAGACTGAAGCTCTCATGATAAACATCATCCCAGAGAGTGCTGTGGCCAAGCCTTTCATCACCCACCGTGATGAGCTGGACCTGAATATATATCGGGTCTAGTAATAATTAATGTCGTTTTTAAACATTCGTTTAAAATCTTGCTTGGTGTTGACTTGTATTGACATAACCTTCAAACACGTGGTATCTACAGAACGTGTGAAGTGCAATTAACAAGTTTTGCTTGAAAAAGTTTGTGTCTGGTTTGGTTTTTGTTGCAAAACTAGGGCTAAGAAGATGGCGGATGAAGAGCATATTCGGCACTGCATGCTTTACGAGTTCCAATTAGGAAGAAAAGCAAGTGAGGCTGCAAAAAACATCTGTAGTGCTCTTGGTCAAGATGCAGTTAGCGCCAGAAAATGCCAGCGTTCGTTTGAGAAATTTCGCGAGGGAAATTTTTCGTTAGATGACAAGAGTGGTCGAGGCCGTGTGTCCAATTTTGATCAAGAAGCTCTTCAAGCTCTTTTGGTGCAAAATCCTCAAATTACCCAACAAGAGCTTGCGACAACTTTAAATTGTTCACAAAAAAACAATTTCCAATCAATTGCATGCACTTGGCAACGTCCAAAAGTTTGGAAAATGGGTTCCTCATGAGTTGAGCGACAACAACCGTAATCAAAGAGTCACAATTTGCAGTTCGCTCCTCTCGCGTCAAAACCGTTTGCCGTTTTTAGAGCAAATTGTTACCGGAGATGAAGAATGGGTGCTGTATGTTAATTTGAAAAGGCAGCCTCAATGGTTGGACAAAAATGAGGCTCCGCAGCCCACGCCAAAACCTGACTTGCATGCGAAAAAAGTGATGTTGTGTGTTTGGTGGAATTTTAAAGGAATTCTTCATTATGAACTTTTACCATCTAACCAAACCATTACAAGTGCAGTGTATAGTGCCCAATTGGAAAGGTTAGCCCAAGCTTTAAGAGAAAAAGAACCCGCGCTGATTAATCGGAAGGGCGTAATTCTTCACCACGATAATGCACGACCGCATACTGCAAGAAGCACTGCTGAAAAACTGCGCCAGTTGGAATGGGAAGTTCTCCCTCAACCTGCATATTCTCCTGATATTGCCCCTTCCGATTACCATTTGTTTCGTTCTTTGCAAAACTTTCTTCTTGGAAAAAAATTTAATAATGAAGAATGCCTCAAAAATGCATTGACCGAATTTTTTGCATCAAAATCACAAGAATTTTATAATACAACAGAGGGATTAAAATGCTTCCTGAGCATTGGGCACAAGTAGTAGAAAACAACGGCAACTATATTGTTGATTAAATTTTGTTGTATTGTTTAAATAAATTCGATTTTAAAATGTATTAGAAAACGACATTAATTATTACTAGACCTAATATATGTGGGAATTCTCCAGAACTCTACCATAAGATGCTGGCGGTTGGTGACAAGGATGAAATTGGATGCCAGGTTTGGAATGAAGGAATTAATATGACTCCCAATCCTGAGTTCAGCACCTGTGATTTCTACTTGGCCTATGAGACTATCTCAATGTTGTTGACATCATAGAGAAGATGATTTCCAGGATGGTGAAGCACATTAAAGGCGATGGCAGGTGATCTACCATTCAGATGATCAGAGGCCACACCTACAAGATTGACCTTACCCCACCCTTCTGAAGAATCAGCATGTAGAAGAGCTTGAGAAAGCCCTAGGAGTGTAGCTGCTGGAAACTAACCTTTCTGAAACTAAAAAAAAAAAAAAAAAAAAAGCTCACAAAATGCTTGATATGCATGTGACAAAAGCTGTTGAATGCCTTCTACCTTGGACCACAGCCAGGCTCTTTGATAAGCTTGTGAGGAGTTCCTGGAAGTGACATGAACTGATCTTGCATTCATCTGTGCTCACCCACAGATAATGAGCCCTTTGTCAAAATGGCACCGCTCTAAATACAGTCTGACTGAGAGTTTTAGCTTTTTGTCACGAAGAAGGAAATAAGCAATGACCCCCATGAGGCAGCGGCAGCTTTTTGAAGAACATGTTTATAGATGAAAACTTCTGCACATCCCTGGAATATGGGCTGCCCCCCACAGATGGCTGGGGCATGGGCATCGACTGAGTCATCATGGTTCTCAAAGACTCCAATAATGTCAAGGAAGTACTTCTGTTTCCTGTCGTGAAATTTTAAGACAGGAAGGAAAATGTAGGAATTGCTGATACATTGTCTAGAAAATAAAAACTGCAAGTCACATAACTCAAGCATCTCTGCACTTTTGAAAAAGATCAAGGACTCCACAGGAATTCTTGTACACTGTATCCATTTGACTATTACAGTTCAGTTACCAGAAGAGATAAAATGAATTCTTAACTTGAATTCATTATAGTCCTTGTTACCAAATAAAGCATTTGTCCTTAAAAAACAAAAAAGCTAAAAAATAAGATCCCTGGCCCCATCTTAAGCACACTAAATTAGAATGTCCTAAAAAAGGACCTAGAGCCGTGGCCAGGTAGCTCAGTTGATTAGCATAACACGTCCCCCTGATTCACTGAGGTTGCTGGTTCGATCCCCAGAGCACATATAAGAACCAACCAGTGGCCCTAGCTGCTTTGGCTCAGTGGATAGAGCTTCAGCCTGCGGACTAAAGAGTCCCAGGTTCGATTCTAATCAAGGGCACATTCCTGGGTTGCGGGCTTAATCTCCAGTGGGGGGGGGAAGGAGGAGGCAGCTGATCAATGATTCTCATCATTGATGTTTCTATCTCTCTCTTCCTCTCCCTTCCTCTCTGAAATCAAAATGTATATAACCATAGCACAATGTAACATACACACACACACACACACATATACATCTGTGTGTGTGTGTTAAAAAAAAATTAAAAAACAAACAAACAAAAAAAAAAAAACCAGAACCAACCAGTGAATGAATAAATAACTGGAACAACAAATCCATGGTTTTCTCTTTCTGTGTCACTCTCTCTTCTTTCCTCTCTCTAAAAAACAATTTAAGAAGAACCTAGAGTCAATATTGTTGATAAGCTTCCACAATTCTAAATATCAGGAAAGTTTGAAACAATGTGGGAACTGCCAAACATTATGTTTAAACAATTAGCCTTGGACACTTGGAGAGTATAAACTTTTACTCTCAAATTTTCAGAGCTTAATCATATATTTCTTTCTTAAACTCTTTATATGGTTGAAATAAACAAAACACAAATGCTTTTAAGCTGCCGATAGTCTTCATTTCTATAGCTGGTTTTTTTACTTCATTCCTTCTTTTTAATCTTTTTGACTGGAGTAAATATATATGTAAAAGTCACAAAGTGAACATACTAAGGTAACCAGCACACAGATCAAGAAACTGAACATCACCAGGACTCCAGTAGTCCTCCTTGTGCACCCTTCTTGTCACTACCTTGTAATTCTAACCACCACCCTTACTTGTAATACCATAGATTATTTTTATTTGTTTTTGAAGTTTATTGAATAATAGGATTTGAAGAAAATTGAATAATAGTAGATATACATATTGATGTCCATTTTTTTTAATTCAATACTGACCTCATAAAATTCATCCATGTCATTGTATGCACTTATGGTTGATTCACCTTTTTTGCTATATTATTCTTTTGTAACATTGTGGTAGAATTAATTCATCCATACTCCTGTAGATTATTTCCACTTTGGGATTAATAACGATAGTGCTCTTATAAACATTCTTGTGCATGTCCTTGAAGAACATATGGATTCATTTCTCTTAGGTGTGCACCTAAGCATGAAATTGCTGAATCAGAAGGTAAGTGTCTATTTCGCTGTTGTTTTGCTGCCAGCTTCCCAAAATGGTGGCACTTCCCCCAGAAGAAAAGAACCTCAGTTGCACCAATGATTGGTGTTGCCTGACTTTTTCATTTTTATCATTTTGTATGGCTGATTTCTGAACTCTTTCCCTTAATGGCATGTATGCTCCCAATTTATTTGTAGCTTTTAGCCTTCACAGTTTATAACATTCACAGTCTATAATATTTGACTTAACATCTAACGTTTAAGCTACTGAATAGATTTAGCCATATGAAGTAGGGTAAGCGCACCCTAAAATAAATTTGCCTAACTGTATTTTACTTTTACTTTATAAGCAGAGGCAGACACATTATTTTTAGTTAATTTCAGACTCCCTAAATATTGGAAGAAAAAATAATATGGAGGACCTAAATTTTGGTAGATTGCTAAACCAAGTCTCATAGATAACTTCTTTTAAAAAGTGTGCAGTTACACTAAACTGGGTTAGGGACAAGTTTGTGTAGACACGGAGACATGGAAAGATATAAATTCTCCCCCCGGTTTTTTTCACATTGTTCTTCCTGGTAATAGCATACAGCCAACAAAAATTCATTTTCGGTAATGGCTTAATATCTATACTACTAACTGATGTATTCGTGAAAGCAACATAATGTGAAATTGAAGTTTTAATAGTTTTCTTTTTTTAAGAGAAGAAATGTAATTAACTCATGGAAGATGAGCTAACAACATTATTCAAGACTCTGGTATTATTTTCCATTTTCCCTATATGCTATCTTGTCACTAAAAATGTGGCATACTTTCAGCTAGAAATTTAACTCCTAAAAAGCATTATGTCAGGAATACCAGTCCATTAATGAGACATCTCACAGATAACTGTGAGAATTTTTTTTTCTTTCTTTTATTTTTTGTTGTTGTTGTTGTAGTTGAAACAAAACAGAATTTCAGATTTACATGCTGCCAGAATATCACTTCTTGGCACTTGAAAAATAAATTGGGCTTGAAAGAGAAAGAACATTTTCTGTAGTCCCCTGCAGTTTAGTAACCTGAAAGCAGAGAGTTGTAGCAATTTGAAGGGATGGGGTTAATTTCAGGCTGAAGAAAGATACAGCTAATCCACGCCCTCAGGCAGAAGTCCAAATGGGATTTAGGAGGAGATTTAAGTGGGAAAAGTATTTCACACAGAAAAATGTATATTACTTCTCTATGAAGCCTAAATTTTCCATATGTAATCTTTCCTCTCCTGCTTCCCCCTCCCCCACAAAGAACTAAACCAAGGTTATTATTTAAACATTAATTAAATTAGGGAGAATGTTTGCTATAGTTTATATAACACAAACCCATATAACATTTTTCTAATTATAAGGATTTCATGTTTGAACAAACAACTCTCTTCTAAGCTGCTGAACATATTTGGAGGTAAATTAAACTTATTTGAGTGAGTTAAGCAATTACAACAAATTAGACAACAGCCTCACTTGCTCCCTAAACCACAAAGTCTTCATGAATGCTTTTCAGTGATCCACAAATGGAACAATAAGAAATGTTAAAAGGTACTGTCAAAGGAACTGAACTCTAAATGATGCAAGCTTTTGTCTAAATCCATCCAAATACAGGCGACAAATTGCCAAGTCATGCTTTGGGGACCCTTTCTTGTGAAGACCTGGGTGATAATGAGATCCTTTGCCCTTCTGCAGTGTCAGGTCATATCAACTATAAACCAGCAAACTCTAGCCTGCAAATGCAGGGTGGGGCAAAAGTAGGCTTACAATTGTTTGTACAGAAAATAATACAATAACTAATGGATATTAATACAAGGGTGAACTGTGTTTTTGCCTACTCACAACTGTAAATCTGCGTTTGCCTCACCCTGAATTTATTTAAATAGCCATCTATTTACTCATAAAATGAATCAAAATACTCTCTCATTCTACTATTGTATTTTATCCAGTAGGAAGGTAATATAAATCATACAAAACTCAAATAAGCTTATTACTCCATCAACTAATTCAAAGTCCTTAGGAAAATGTCACCTTCCTCTCTTCCCAATACATCTCTAAAGTATGTTATGCTTTACAACAGTATCTTCTAAACGTCAGAAATTGGCACTGCTAAATATATGCTCCCATATTCCAGTAGCCCTTGTGGGAGTAATAAGAAATAATGCTCTGTTACTATTCAGTTATAAAATGTACAATCTTTCTCTCTTTCTATATGCAATTCATAATGCAAAATGAGTGTCCATTATTGGGAGCTCACCAGATAGAATTAGGAGTTTTAATTATAATTCTAATTACTTATATTTGTAACATAATACAATTATCTCAGTTGATTTATTTCCTTTTCTATTCAAATGTCTGGCACAATCTGAATGCAAATGTGACTTACTAAATCTTTATATTATTGTTTCTGTTGCCCATTTGTTGTGGAGCGGACACAACAAAATGACCACTGGAGTCCAAGCCAATTGAAATTTAGGGGGCTTTTATTAGCTGGCCTGTGACTGACTGCTCAGCCTTCCCCCACTCAGGGAGTCCAGAGAGCAGTTCCGACACTCAGGTGCAAGGTAGCTTTTAAGAACTAAAACCACATCCTTTTTAGCAGGCTAAATGAAACAATGGCAACCTCAAACAAAGCAGTTTTCTCAGCAATATCGACACACTGTAAAGGTATTTAAAGTTAAACCCACATCCTACGCACTCGGGCTAGCAATATCTTGTTCAGCTAAGCCTGTGGTTGGCAAACTGCGGCTCCCAAGCCACATATGGCTCTTTGGCCCCTTGAGTGTGGCTCTTCCAAAAAGTACCACAGCCTGGGCAAATCTATTTTGAAGAAGTGGCATTAGAAGAAGTTTAAGTTTAAAAAATTTGGCTCTCAAAAGAAATTTCAATTGATATTTGGCTCTGTTGACTAATTAGTTTGCTGACCAGTGAACTAAGCTACTGGCATCCTGTTCTGCAAGATGCAGCTGGGTTTCATAGTCAGGGAAGTCATAGGGACGTGCAATTAAAATTTTTCCACTCTCTAACAAACTCTGTATATAAACAGGCTTTCAAACATTGTCAGTCGGCTAACAATATGCTTTATAGACAGAGATAAAAATCAAAATAATTAACTAGAATAGCACAGGCAGTGACTAATCAGGATACACACCCAGCCAATCTGAGTGGTCATCACCATCAATAACAAGCATGGCCAGGCAAGCACGTTTGGCTGAAGAGCAGCCCCAATAAAACATGTTCTTCAAACAGTCACTGATATTTGTTGATCTTCCATGAGCTATAGCAGGGCCCATGTACATATGCACTCCCATACACATCTATAACATGCTTTTCTTCTTTTATTATTATTCTACGTTATATTACTGAGGTATCCTCAGCATGCTATCAGATACAGCTCTAGTTCATTCTTCTTAGTAGCCTGATAATAATCTCAAATCATAGACATATCTTTCCTCTATTGGTAGATCATTTCTCCATATACACCTATTTAGGCTAACTTTCACTTAATCTAGTAAATATAATTGCAGTATACATGGTATACACATACATTCTTGTGTACTGTTTACTTGTTTTCAACTCTGAAAATCAAGATTGTAAGTCAGAAGGTATATGTTTATCTTTTTTAACTGATTATGTGAGATTGTTTTTCAAAAGAGACTGCAACAATTCACACTGTGAGTTCCTCTGCCCCTACAGGTTCGCACATGCTGTGCTATGGTTTGGCTTCCCTGGAAAATAGCCCTTTGAGTTGTTGAGCCTGGAGGCAGAGTTGGACTTCTGAATCTCACATCATGAATCCATCTCAGGGAGAGGGCATAATCTTGGTCAAGGCCTCTCTCTCTGACTGAGAAACATTCTTGGGGAAGGAATCAATTGAGAGTTGTCAGCCACCCACACTCTCAGTAGCAAGAATAATCCTTCAGCCCTAAATGGAAATCTGACCCCATCATATAAGTAAAACAATGTATTTCATTGTTATTTGAATTTGTATTTATCTAACTACTAATGTGGGCACATATTTTCACATGTCTTTGCCATCTGGAATTTCTCTTCTGCTTGTTGTTCATACTCTTTGCCCACTTTTCTTTTGGTTGTTAGCTTTCTTATTATCCTTTTGTAGAAATTCTTTGTATAATAGGGAGAGTAAATTTTTGTGAGTTACAAATAATAAGTAATTCCATTTAATATCTCTCTCTCTCTCTCTCTCTCTCTCTCTCTCTCTCTCTCTCTCTCTCTCTCCAAATATATCAGGGGACTGACAGGAACAGGTAGCACAGTCAAAGATTTTAACTGAAAAGTATTAAATAAAAGGGCTATGCCCAGAGATGCAGGCAGGGTTACAGAAACCAAAATAGATACTAAGAATAAAAAAGAGCTGCCTCTACTGCTAAGTCTTAGAAAGAAGAAGAAAAAGTAACTATCAGAGTCTGATAAAAGCTGGAGATGTGAAAGAAGAGGTGGCTAGGTGATACAGTCAATAAAAGTAAACCTCTTGAGGCAAGGGGTTAGCCAGAGAAGGATATAGAGGATTTTGAGTGGGAGAAGGGAAAAATACAGAACAATCAATGCACTATATAAAACATTTTAAATTTCTGTGTAGAAAAACATTTTAATTTTTAAAAATCTTTTAAAGCATTGTTGTAAGCTATTATTTTGATTTTGATTTTGAAATACTAGTAATTTAAGACTCACAAGAAGTTGCACAAATACTACATAGAGCTCCTGTTTACCTTTCATCAGCTTTCCCCAATGAACATAACCATAATAAATATAACCGTAGCACAATGTCAAAAACCAGGAAATTCACATGTGTACAATGTAATTCACTTGGATGCAGATCTTACATAGATTTTTAAGTTTTTACATGCACTAATTTGTGTTGTGTGTGTCTCTGTGTAGTTCCATAAAATTCATCACCAGTATAAATTTGAGTACACATTACCACAGTCAAATACAGAATTGTGTCATCACCACAGAGAATCTGTATTGTATTAATTCTTAATAGCAATATCCTTCTTTCAACGCAAATCCCTGACAACTAGTGAAACCGCATTGGTTTTAATTTTGTAACTTTTAGAATGTTATATAAATAGAATCATACAATATGTCACTATTAGAAATTGGTGCCCTAACCGTTTTGGCTCAGTGGATAGAGCATGGGCCTGCGGACTAAAGGGTCCCAGGTTCTATTCTGGTCAGGAGCATGAACCTTGGTTGCGGGCACATACCCATTAGGGGGTGTGCAGGAAGCAGCTGATTGATGTTTCTCTCCCATCAATGTTTCTAAATCTCTCCCTCTCCCTTCCTCTCTATAAAAAAACAGTAAAATATATATATTTTTAATTAAAAAAGGAAATTGGCTTCCCCCCCCCCCCCCCCGTCTACTATAATGCTATTGAGATTCATCCAAGTAGTTGTATACATCAAGAGTTTGTTCCTTTTCATTACTGAACAGTATTCCATGTGTGGGTTTGTTTACCAATTTGTCCAATGAAGGACATTGGCTTGTGTCCAATCTTTGCCCATTACAAATAAAACTATTGAAACTTCCATGCCATATTTCTGTGTGAATATAAGTCTTGATTTCTCTGTTCAAAAGGGCAATTGCTGGATTACATGAAGATTTATGTTTAACTTTATAAGAAGCTGCTGTTTCCATTTCTGGGAAGATACATTAGATGCAATTTTCTTTCTTTTTAAAAAAATATATTTTATTGATTTTTCACAGAGAGGAGGAGAGAGGGATAGAGAGTTAGAAACATCGATGAGAGAGAATCATCTATCAGCTGCCTCTTGCACACCCCCTACTGGGGATGTGCCCGCAACCAAGGTACATGCCCTTGACTGGAATCGAACCCGGGACCTTTCAGTCCGCAGGCCGACGCTCTGTCCACTGAGCCAAACCGGTTTCGGCTTCAATTTTCTTTGTTTGAAAATAAACAACTAAAGAGCTGCCTCTACTTTATTTGTTTCTATAAACATCTAAAAACTCTGAACATTATGAATAATCAAGAAATGCAAGCAAACAAATAACAAAAAACCAACAAGACCGCTCTGAAAAATGGAATAAAAAAGACAGACAAGATCAAAAGAATAACAGAGTACTGAGTTCCCTCCTTGCCCCATATATTCAAAACTTAAAGCTAAAGATATTGGTAACCCAGAAATGCCCATGGATACAGACATAAAAGAAAAAGTCCAACAAAAGCCTACTGCCAGACAAGTCAATATTTTATATAACCAGTATATTCCAGCCTATCATAATAGGAAAATACACACACAAAACTATGCCTCACTCCACCAGCAAGGCAAAGTAAGGAGCAGAGACCTCCACCTTTGTGAGGCTGCAATGAGGCAATCCCAACCCCCCACACCTATTACAGAATAGATCAGAGTATGCCAATCAGGTAGCTAGACTTTCATCCTCACCAGATGATAGAAGCTTACACAGCATCACTGTGTTATCGGTGGAAGTGAAACTCTTGAGGTAAGGGGGAAAGAATTATTGAGGCCCCCAGAGGATGGGATTTTGTGGAAAGCTTTATTAATTATGTAAATTTAAGGGAGTTTTCCTCCAAAGATCCATTTTCATCCTTTTGTCATATCCTTCCAGCTGGGTCCTCAGCAGAGCTAGAATTAAGGTCACTTCCCAGAATTCCTGCTTCACATTAAAGCACAGTCCAGTCTGATATTTGGCTAGTTTAGCTTGTGTTCCCAGCTGCAGTCATTGTCTGTGGGGTCTCCATGGCCATGGGGCATGCAGATGTTAAGGCCACATGGAAGGCCACCAAAAGGGTGAGAATGGGTCATGGAGCAAAAGAGTGAGAGAGAACTAGAAGGCAAGTGAGAAAAGGAATTCTTTGGAGATTTTAACCTTCCAAGATTTCACAGGCCTACACTGGGGTCCACCTTTCTAGCCAATGGTCTTTTTCCAGGCTAGATTGACAAGTAAGCACCTCCCCTATTCCACTCCAAATTCATTGACTCCCCTTTTGTTCAAACCCTTTCCCAAGTGATCTGCAGGGAATGAACAGGTGGTTCCCTGGGGATCCTGAAGCTGTATCTTCCTGAAGCTGCTCTGTTGACCTCATTTAAAATATTGGGCCTCCATTTTGCTCTTTTCCTATTGTTAACTACATAATTAGGATGATAAATGGAGACCACAACAGATCCAGGCCATCTACTCCCACCCAGAAATAATGAGAAGGCCTATCCTTGGTTGTGAACAAAGACATGGTAGCATACCTGAATTGTATTTCTCCTTGGCAGTATTTAGTCAGTGTCCCCACTTCCCCTGCCAGAGAAGTGTCAGAGGAATTTAACTAAAACAGAAGGTTTAAATAAGATCCACAATTGGGTAACATAATACAAAAATGTTCAGGTGTCAATAAAAAAGATCACTCATCACAGCCAGCACCAGTAAGATATCAAACTGCATGAAAGATAATGATCAATAAATGCCAACACCAAGATGGCATAGATGTTATCATTACCTGACACAGACTTAAAGCATCCATGATAAAAATGCTTCAGTGAGCAATCATACACTTCAAACAAGTGAAGAAAATAGAAAGTCTCAGCAAAGAAGTAGGAGATATAAAAAGAATCAAATAGAAATTTTAGAACTGAAACACAGAATAACCAAAATAAAAGCCCAGATAGTGAGCTAAACAGTGAAGGGGACAGAAGAAAGAATCAGTAAAATGGAAAATAAAACAAGAGAATGATCAGATTTGAATAACACAGAGAAAATAAACTAGGAAAACAAAACACAGAGCCTCAGAGACCTAGCATTTGCATAATGTGAGTCCTTCAGCAGGAGGAGAAAGAGGGCAGAGCTAAAAGAGTACTGGAAGAAATAAAGGTTGGAAACTTCTCAAATTTAGCAAGAGATATAAACCTATAAATTCAAGAAGCTGAGAAAAACCTTAATTTGGATAATCCCAAAAGATCCATGCCACCACACATTATAATTAGACTCCTAAAAACAAAAGACAAAGAAAGAAATCTTGCAAGCAGCAGAGAAAAACAATTATCTTACTAATAAGGAGAAAATAATTCAAATGACGGTGGATTTCTCATTTAAATGATGACAAGTTACAAGAAATTGGCACAAAAGACCCCAAATTTTATATCTAAGAGAAATATTCTTCAGGAATAAAGGGAAAATCAGCACATTTTCAGATTAAAGAAAACTAACAGAATTTGCAGCCAGCAGATTTGCCCTACAAGACTGGCTAAAATAAGCAGGAAGATCAAACTATAATAGAAACATGGGACCATCGGGTAGAAGAAAAGACAAGTCAATAAAAAGTCTGGGTAAACACAAGTTTTCCCTCTCCTCCTGAGTTTTCTAAATTCTGTATTATGGTTGAAGCAAAAATAACTCTATATACTATGGTTTTCAATGTACAAGGAGGAAATAGTTAAGATATTTATAAGTCTTCTTTCGAAAAGTATCTATTTAGATCCTTTGCCCATTTTTTATTGGATCGTTTATCTTCCTTTTGTTAAATTGTATGAGTTCTCTGTAAATTTTAGAGATACATCCCTTATCAGAAATATCATTGACAAATATGTTATCCCATGCAGTGAGCTTTCTTAGTATTTTCTTGATTATTTCTTTTGCTGTGCTAAAGCTTTTTATTTTGATGTAGTCCCATTTTTTATTTTATTTTCTCCTTAGTCTCCACTATCCTACAAGCTGTGTCTGTAAAGATATTGCTAGGACATATGTCTGCTATTTTGCTGACTATGGAGTCTTGAAAATCTTTTATGGTATCCCATCTTACATTTAAGTCCTTTAGCCATTTTTTTTATTTTATTTATTTATTTATTTATTTATTTGTGTGTGTGTGTGTGTGTGTGTGTGTGTGTGTGTGTGGTGTAAGTTGGTGATCTAGTTTCATACAGAAGGTCCAGAGACATATGAAAATAATGCTCAAAATCACTAATAGTCTGAGAAATGCAAATCAAAACAACAATATCTCACACCTGCCAGAATGGCTATCATCAACAAATCAACAAATGACAAGTGCTGGTGAGGATATGGAGAAAAAAGGACCCTCCTGCATTGCTGATGGGAATGCAGACTGGTGCAGCCACTGTGGAAGACAGTATTGAGTTTCCTTTAAAACAGGGGTCCTCAAACTTTTTAAAGTGGGGGCCAGATCACGGTCCCTCAGAGAGCTGGAGGGCCGGACTATATGAACTACTAATTCCTACTGTAACACCTTGGCTGCGCTCACTGCCCAAAAAACCTGGCGGGCAGGATCAGACTCCCCTGGGGGCAGCATGTGGCCCGTGGGCCGTAGTTTGAAGACCCCTGCAAAAATTCAAAATGGAACTCTAATTTGACCCAGTAATCCCACTTCTAGGACTATATCCCAAGAAACTAAAATACCAATCAGAAAGGATATATGCACCCCTATGTTCATAGCAGCACAATTTACAATAGCTAAAATTTGGAAACACCCTAAGTGCCCATAAGCAGATGAGGTGGTTAAAAAACTGTGGTACATCTACAAAATGTAATACTATTCTGCTATAGAAAAGAAGGAACTTTTACCATTTGCAACAGCATGGATGGACCTTGAGAGCATTATGCTAAGTGAAATAAGCCAGACGGACAAAGATAAATATCGCAAAATCTCACTCATATGTGGGATATAAGGATCAACATAATTTGATGAACAAAAATAGATCCAGATACAAATGGTAGGGGAGGAGAAGTTAGAGAGTAACCAAAGGATTTGTATGCATACATGTTAGCATAACCAATGGACAAAGACACTGGGGCAGTGGGGGCTTGCCCGGGATGGATATGGCTGGGGTGTTAGTTGGGAGAAAAAAAAAAAAAAAAAAAAAAAAAAAAAAAAAAAAAAAATATATATATATATATATATATATATATATATATATATATATAAAACTTTAGACAATAAAATAATTAATTAAAATAAGATATTTATATTATAAATGAGAGGGTAAAGGGATGTAAAAGAAAGAATATTTCTATATTTACTTGAACTGATAAAAATGATAATACCAGTAAACTGTGATAAATTACAATGATCAAGACTGAGGTATTTGTGGAGGGATAGAGACATAGATAATAATAGAACAGAAAGACTAGAGAACTCAGAAACAAAACCACATGAATATGCCAAAGGATTCTTGACAGAAGAACAAAAACATATTACATTAAGGAAGAATAGCCTTTTTCAAGAAATAGTGCTAGAGCAATTAGACATCCATTGAAATAAAAAGAATCACAGCCTATGTTTCACAATTTATATAAAATTTATCTTGAATTAAATCATGAATTTAAAGGTAAAACTTTCAGAAAAAAATAGGAGAAAATGTTTGGAATTGAGGGATAAGCCTAGTTCTTATGCTTGATACTAAAATCACGATCCATAAAATGAAATTTGGATTTCATCAAAACTTAAAAGCTTTTGCTCTGTGAAAGACCCTTTTAAGAGAAAATATTTGCAAACCCCATATCCAACAAAGCACTAATAACTAAAATATATACAGAACTCTCAAAACTGCAGCAGTAAAAAAGAATTTCTTACCCATTGAAACAGCATGGAGGCACCTGGAGAGTATTTTGCTAAGTGAAATAAGTTAGTCAGAGAAAGAAAAGTATCACATGATTTCAACTCATTTGTGGAATCTAAATAACAAAATAAACTGATGAATTTAGTGGATCCAGAGACATGGAAGCATGGAACAGAGTGCAGAATCTCAGAGGGAAGGCAGGGGAGGGTGGGTGGGATGTAATCAACCTAAGACTTTGTATGCATATATGGACACAGACAATAGGTGACGAAGGCCTGGGGCAGGGGGCAGGGTGAGCTGGAAAGGATTAAGGGGTTGGGGGTGGGGGAAGGGTGGCATATATAGTACTTTCAGCAATAAAGAAGTGTAAAAGAATTACAGATGACAAAAAAACAAAAACAAACACTAAACAACAAAAAAATCAATCAAATTAGAAAATGAGCAAAAGATATGAAGAGACATTTCACTGGAGAAGATAGATTTAAGGCGATTAAGCAAATGAAAAGATCAATCATTAGGCAAATGCAAATTATAGCTATACACCTATCAGAATGGCATAAATAAAAAATAGTTGCAATACAAAATGCTGGTTAGGAAGCAAAGAAACTGGACTGCTTATACATTATTGGTGGGAATGTAAAATGCTACAGAATCAATGGAAAATATTCTTGCAGTTTCTGTAAAAAATAAACATGCAACAACCATACGATATAACAATTGCACTTTTGGGCACTTAACCCAAAGAAATGGAAAAAAAAATTGGCACAAAAACCTAAACATGAGTCTTTATATTCAAAATAGCCAAAAACTAAAAACAACACAGATGCCCTTCAATGGGTGAATGGTAAAATGAATTTGGTACATTTATACCATGGAATACTACTCAGCAACATAAATATAGCAACTATTGATACATGCAGCCACCTGAATGAATCTCTAGAGAAATATGCTGGTAGGAATAAAGCCAATACTAAAGTTATCCACTATAGTATTTCATTTGTTTAACATTCTTGGAATGGCAGAGGGATAAAAAACACAAGGGATCCTTGAGGTGACAGAAGTGTTCTGTATCTTGACTGTCAATACCAGTAGCCTGTCAATAATATTGGGCTATATTTTAAATGAAAAATTAAAACCTCTCTGCAAAGAAATAGAATGCAAAAAAAAGAAAGAACCATATAGAAAACTGATATTATACTACAGTTCTGCAAAATGTTACCAGTGAAGGAAACTGGGTAAGGCACATGTGAAATCTCTGCATTATTTTTTACAACTGCCTACAAAACCACTAATATCTCAATATCACAATTTTAACTAATAAGAAAATAAACTTCCAAATTTCTTACAGAATGATTTTACCATTTTTTTTCATATCAACAACGATGAGAGAGATCCAGTTTCTCTGCATTCTCACCAGCATTTGTTATATTCAACATCTAAAAATTATAATTATTCTAATAGATGTGCTGAGGTGCCTATCATTTTTAACCTTTAAATATCTGATCTATTAAAATAAAGAAGAGGTGTTTTTTTGTTTGTTTGTTTTTTTACTAAAAATAAAGAAAGATCCCAGTTCCTTTAAGGAGGAGTTGCTATCTCCCCTGCCAACTGGTGTATTTGCTTTCTTTATACTCTGAATGCTTTGCAACTCATCCTGTTTTCCCTTCTGAACTTGGCTTCCTGGAAGCTTATGCAGAGATTTTCCACCTGCAAGAGACTAACATAGCCTCATGTTTTGCCACCACTCAGACAGGCAGGCAGAGGAGGAGGGAATGACCCTAGTCCTTGGATTATAGAAATTGGATTAGGAGCACTGGAAGGAGAGACAGAATTAAACTCAATTCCAACCCAGTTCTCCAAGGAGAAGGTCCACAATCCAGTCTAGGCTGAAGAAGGTTGTGGTTGCAGGTCCTGCTCATTCTAGGCCAAGGATGACAACCGAGGGACATCAGGTCCAAGAGGAACAGGGGAGACACCCTGCTTGCAAATCATAGAACAGAGATGGTCAGAATGGTGCAGAGGGCACCAACCTTTCCCAATAGTTTCAAAGAAAGACAGCAGAGCACCAGAGAAGACAGCCCAGTCTCCTGGGAGAGAGAGAGAGAGCTGGCAGCAATGCCAGGCAACAAATAACAGAGAGGGGCTTCCCCACAGAATCCCCTCCCTGAGCAAGGAAGAAAGAAGAGCCAGAAAGGACAAAAACTATCAGGAAGCCAAAAGACCTAGACAGAAGGAAAGAGCAGACCCATTCAATTTAAATTCACACAATCTGGAGGTCTAGGGTGTTAGATTCATTAACATTCTCATTTCTCTTTATTTTCAGAAGTAGTCTCTTTATTTGCATTCAAAAGATAGTTGAATACCAATTTTAAACAGTAAGAATATGACCCAAGGTCAGAGTGTATAGGCCCAATTTTTACACTCAACTACTATTGCTATCACTGACAAATGAGTTTTGGTATAGTTATCTTTTTGCTATCATAAATAGTTAGAGAATGTATTTTTATTATATCAATACCTTTTTTAGTGTGAAATCCCTTACCTCCCTGTTGGAAGTTAGTATTTGCATAATAAATAGAGCATATTAAGCAAGAGAATGTTGAAATAATAATTTAAAAAAGCAAGTTACATGTTTGTTGCAATAGGTGTTTTACTAAGAAGTGAATTTGACTCCATTTACATATTTGGACAAAATGAACTTTTTTTTTTTATCACTGCAACAAAGTGATGCTTGAGGACACTTAATTTCCTAACATATTTTCATGTGGAGGCTCACAAAAAGCACAGATGTTTCAAAATTATGTCCAATGGTTTTTATATCCCAAGTCTCAAGACATTAAAAAAGGGAGTTTTCTGCCAACACATCTATCTAATCATCCTGCCTTTACCTCATCCAGAGCCAAAAGTTCTACCCTCCATGTCCAGATGGCATTAGTGCATCTTGTTAAAATCAGTATATTGCAGATTATTGCTAAGGACTGTTAAAGTTCAAAAAGTGTAAAAGATCATGCCTCATATACAGTTGATTGACTTCCTTGACCTAGTCTTATAATTCTTACCAGAATAATTTATTGAGCTTTTTATTTCTCATCCCAATTATTTTAAATCTGACTCCCAAGTTCATTCTTTATGCAGGAACTGAGGAGTGAGATTTAAATTGTAGTAGAAACCATTGGCAGCACAATGTCAGACATCTCTCGTAGCAATATTGTTTACAGATACATCTCCTAGGACAATGGGAACTAAAGAGAACATAAATAAATGGGACTGCATCAAAATTAAAACTTTCACAACAAAATAAACCATCAACAAAGTAACAAGAGAGCTCACTGCATGGGAGAAGATATTTGCCAATGTTATATCCCATAAGGGGTCAATTTCTAAAATTTACAGGGAACTCATACAACTTAACAAAAGGAAGATAAACAATGCAATTAAAAATGGACAAAGGACTTAAATAGACAGATCTCCAAAGTGCCAAAGTGGACGTACAGAAGGACAAAAGGCATATGAAAAAAGGCTCAAAGTCACTAATCATCTGAGAGACACAAATCAATACAACAATTGGGTACCACCTCACAACTCTCAGAATGGCTACCATCAACAAATCAACAAAGGACAAGTGTTGGCAAGAATAGTGAAGAAAAAGGAACCATTGTGCACTGCTGGTGGGAATGCAGACTGGTGCAACCACTGTGGAAAACAGTTTGGAGATTCCTTTAAAAATTAAAAATAGAACTCCCATTTGACGCAGTGACCCCACTTCTATTAGTATAAATATAACCTAACAAACCCAAAACACTAATTAGAAAGAATATATTCACCCCTATGTTCATATAGCAGCACAATTTACAATAGCTAAGATTTAGAAGCAGCCTAATGCCCATCAGCAAATGAGTGATTAAAAAACTGTGATACATCTATACCATGGAATACTATGCAGCTATAAAAAGAAAGAACTCTTATAATTTCCAACAGCATGGATGGATGGACCTAGAGAGCATTATGCTAAATGCTTAGTAAAATAAGCTAGTCAGAGAAAAATAAGTATCAAATGATCTCACTCATATGTGGAATTTAATGAACAATATAAACTAATGAACAAAAATAGACCAGAGACAGAACCATCAAACAGACTGTCAAACCACAGAAGGAAGGTGGCAGGGGGGGTGGGGGGGAAGGGTCAACCAATGAACTCATATGCTGATATGCACAACTTATAGACACAGACTCTGGGGTGGTGAGGGCCTAGGGTTGCAGGGGCAGGATTGGAAAGGTCAATGGGAGAAAAAGGAGACATATGTAATACTTTCAACAATGAAGAATTTTTAAAATTATAGTAGAGGAGATACAACACTAGAGATTACACTTCAAAGTATATTTTTTTCTCTTACATGACAGTTTTTGATTTGTCATTTTCAAGTAATCCACATGGAGTGTTTTATGTGTTCAAAATGTTGTTCCTTCCTGATCGTTACAATATTTTCAGATGGAACCTATACAAACAGAGTTATCTAAAGTAAACAGCAAAAATCCCTGGAGAAATCTTGTTCAGTACTGAAAATAAAAATATAAACTTTCCAAAATCATACATAGGATTCAATGTCACTGTTAAAATTTAAAAAGTCCAGGAAAATGTTAAATGTTAGAATACTAAAAGCATTTCCAGCAATTATTCCAAAACATTTGCACATGTTTCTGATCCATAATCCTAAGGCAACTTAAAACTGAACTAAAATATCTCCAAAGTCAATAGATTTAAAAAGACAATTTGAAAGAAATACATTTAGAAAAAAAATTTTGTAATCAGGTTATAAATATTTTTTATTGATTATGGTATCACATAATTGTCCTCATCTCCCCAATCCCATCCCAAACCCCTCCCTACATATGCATATGTAGGTTATAAATATTAAAATAAATATAATAAAATGCATTTAACCAGTATCATCTGTAATAAAAAAAAAAAAGCATAATACGCTAATTATATCACACTTCCTTCCGGACAACCTTCCTGACAAAGCCTGGGCTATGAGAGAAGCCTGTGATCCGGGTGCCAGAGGAAAGCCAGTGCCAGCAGCTGGGAGAAGCATGCATCAAGTCTCTAGTTGCCACTGTGTAACATTTCCAGGGTGTAGGTGTTAATCTATCTGGACAATATTTTAATTACTGCATATTATCATAAAGCAATAAAACTTCATTTGAATCTGACAGTCCATCTGTTAAAATCCCCAGTATTTCAAATAAAAGTACTAGTAAAACATCTTGTATTCAATTAAAATAAATTTATGAGGTTCCTTGTAGGGTAATAAGGTCAAATTCTAAAGTTTATTCACAGGAAGAGAGTAAGCTAGAGGTTTAAAAAAAAGCAAATTAAAATTCAATATATTATATTAGTTTGCTGTTCTATGAACATTGGAAGTATTACTGTGTAATCATTGCTAAAATAAGTGTCGGCATTCATCAGGAATCAATTAATATTGCCCCAAAGTGGTGGTGACAGTCTAGACAAAATATGGCCCACTGTGATAAACGTAGATCTACTGGAAGTTGAAAAAAATAAATTGTATAACAGAATCTCAAGAAAATCACTTCAGAAAAAAAATGACATTCAAACTCTTTAAATAACAAAGCTGGGTAATGATCTTGGATAGAATGAGTTGTGATATTGTAAATTTTAATATTGTTTCCTATTCTTTTCCTTATAAATCCCTGGACAGGATGCACTTCCTCTCTTTGTCCCTTGATGACTTGGGAAGCAGCCACAGAGTCATGCCTGCATTGGAGTATTCTAGAGGTCAGTTTTTAATACCATGTCCAACTCCTGTGTAGTGTGTGTGTGTGTGTGTGTGTGTGTGTGTGTGTGTGTGTGTGTGTACATTAAGTATAGCTATTTATTTCCAAGAAAAAAAAATGTGGTAAGCAAACAGTCTTCTCTGCCTACCATCTCCAGCATGCTTACCTCTTTCAACATATCAAAAGTTCTTTTAACATAATCCTAACCATCTTGCCTTTTAAAAGTCTCTAGAGAAGGGTCTTTAAAACAGGTCCTCTCTTGCTCAAAAAATCTTTGCCCTGTCAAATGCATAAGTAGAATATTACTTATTAAGGGCTAAGTAATAGAGTTTGAATACTTAAATAGGTGACTAAGATGCTATTAAAACACTTTCACATTCATGAAGCCAAAAAAGGGCAATAAAAATAAAGAAAATATAAAGTTCCAAATTGGTGTGTTAGGTGAACCCCTGAGCTCTGTTTGACACCAGAGTGTCAGAGAAGGAAAATGGCAACAGCCATTACTGTCTTCATTTGATGACACAAGAAACATCTCTGAGAATTTTAGTATTCCCAGTGGGATCTACAAAATATGCATGATTCATATCTTTAAACATCACTCCAGTCAACTTACAAAATAGAGAATTCATTGTAAAAGGTTTGAAGGTCAGACCTAACACCATTTACAATATATAACTTAAAAATGTGAAAATTATAGTTATAAGATATCCCAATATTATAAACTTTGAAATTTTAGAAATAATAACATGAAAAAAAACCCAGAAAGTAAAGAGAGAACAAGTAGAAAAGTGGATATATATTGATAATACACTTTTGCATTCAGAGGATTAGACATAATGCTTGAAAAAGATAAATCAAATATAGAGATTTGATTATAGATTACAGATGTATAAGATTTTTTAAACAAAGAGTTTACTAACCAAGATTAGATGACAAAATTAGGAGGATGGAGGGTGATTTGAGTTAAATAGGTATAGTAGCTCATCTTGTTCAATAGCTGACCTCTTTTGAAGTTATTTATTCTAGTGCATAGGATTTAAATATGATAATGTGTTAAATTACCAGATACTAACTATTAGTATTTATTTATATTAAATATAATTATTTACTTGTTTAAATTAAATTTATATATTCAATTTACAAATAAACACAGGCTGATAGAACATTTCATTTGTATCCCTTAAAAATAAATAAATTCTAAAAACACAATTATTATACTTACTACAGGCCTGGTGCATGAAATTTGTGTGTAGGGGTGTGTCCCTCAGCCTAGCCTGCACCCTGTCCAATCTGGGACCCTAAGAGGGATATCTGACTGCCAGTTTAGGCCTGATCCTGCAATCCAGGATGGCTGGCTACTAACCACTAGCCTGTCTGCCTGCCTGACTGCCCCTAACCACTCTGCATGCCAGCCTCACAGCCCCCGATCTGCTCCCCTGCTGGCCTGATTGATGCCTAACTGCTCCCCTGCTGGCATGATAGTCCCCAACTGCCCTCCCTTGCCAGCCCAATCACCCCCAATTGCTTTCCCCTGTGGGGCTGAGTGGACTGGGGAAGTCTGGCTGGATGAGGCTGGATGCTGCAGGAGCTGGGTGAGGTGAAACTGAGGGGACTGTGGGACTCTGGCTGGATGAGGCAGGGCTGAGGGGACTGGACACCACCATCTTGTGGCTGTGGGTGCTGCCATTTTGTGAGAGCATGTCAGTCAATTAGCATATTCCTTCTTTATTGGCAGTGGATGCTACTTTTGTGAAGGTGTCAGTCAATTAGCATATTCCCTCTTTATTATATAGAATGAGGTTCAGTGAGATAACAGCAGTATTCCTAACAAACAGTTTATTATTCTCAAATATAAATACTGAAATTTGCCTTGATTTCTAAAGTTCATACTATCACTTTGGGTAGAGATCTTTCTCTACAGAGAGGAATGGAAAGGGATAGATGGTTAGCAACATCGATGAGAGAGAAACATCAATCAGCTGCCTCCTGCACACCCACTACTGTGTATGTGCCTGCAATCAAGGTACATGCCCTTGACTAGAATCCAACCTGGGACCCTTCAGTCTGCAGGTTGACGCTCTATCCATGGAGGCAAACCAGTTAGGGTATGATCGATTGATCATTTATAATTATATAATGTCTCTCTTTGTCTCTAACAATTTTCTTTGTTCTTAAGTCTTCTTTAACTGATATTAATATAACTCATTTTTAAAATTTGATGTTTGCATCCTGTATCTGTTTCTATGCTTTTACTTTCAACCAACCCAGGTAGTTGTATTTGAAGTGAATTTCTTATAAATAGCATATTATTGGATTTTTATCTATAATGAGGAAATTTTTTAATTGGTGTATTTAAACCATTTGCATTTTTTTTACCATTTGCATTTTTAGCAGCTTTATTGATTCACACACGATATAATTGGCTCATTTAAAGTATATGATTCAATGATTTTTATACATTCATGCATTTGTTCAACCATTCCAACAATCAAATTTTGAACATTTACATCATACCAAAAAAAATATTCTAATTTTCACTTCCTATTCTCCCCCACCCCCCCAAAAAAAATTCTTTCTCTAAGCCCTGGGGACCTAGCCACATGTTTTCTGCCTCTTTGAATTTACCTAATTGGGCCTTATGCAGTTTTTTTATGACTAGCTTTTTTTTCCCACTCAGCATAAGGTTTCCAAAGTAAGTCCATGTTGTAGCATGTGCAAGAATTTCATTCCTTTTTAAGGATGAACAATTTTCCATTTTCTAGATATAACACATTTTAAAAATCCATTCAGCAGTTGATTAACATTTGTTTGTTTTTTCATTTGGGTTCTAATCTGAATTATGCTTCTATGAATATTCATACACAATATCTGTATGTTTTCATATTTCATGGGTATATAACTAGGGGTAGAATTACTGGGTCAAATGATAAGTCCATGTTTAGCAACTTGAGGACCTGCCACACCATTTTCCAAAATGGCTACACCATCTAATACTCCTGCTGGCAATGCATGAGGCTTCCAATGTCTCCATATTCTAATCAATAATTATCTCTTAATAAAAGATATTTATCCTACTAGGTGAGAAATAGTATATTATTGTGGTTTTGATTTATA
This sequence comes from Pipistrellus hanaki, assembly GCF_964339955.1. NCBI lineage: Eukaryota > Metazoa > Chordata > Mammalia > Chiroptera > Vespertilionidae > Pipistrellus > Pipistrellus hanaki. The sequence goes on from NC_140508.1 coordinate 22,735,604, forward strand.
TTTCTCTTATGGATAATAATGTTCAGCATCTTTTCAAGTGCTTATTAGACATTTGTATAACTTCATTAGAGAGATATCCAGAACACTTACCCATTCTGAAATTGTACTTATCTTTTTATCATTGAGTTGTAAGAGAACTTTATATATTTAGGATACAAGTCCGTTATCAGATCAAACATGATTTGCAAATACTGTGATTTGAAGTATAAAAGTGTAAACTTTTTATGAAGTCCAGTTTCTATATCTTCATTTTGTTGCTTTTGGCGTCACATCTAGAAATGCATTGCTTAATGCAAAGTCACATTTTGCACCTGTGACTTCTTCCGAAAGTTTTATGGTTTTAGCTCTTACATTGAAATCTATGAAACATTTGGAGTTAATGTTTGTGAATGGTGTAAAAAGAGGGTCTATCTTCATTTGTTTGCATGTACTAGTAGATATCCAGTTGTCCCAATACCATTTCTTTCAAAGGCTATTCTTCTTTCATCAAATTGTCTTGGCACACTTATTGCAAGTCAATTGCCATGGATGTCAGAGATCATTTCTGGACTCTCAATTCTATTTCATTGATCTACATATTCATTCCTGTGCCAAGAACACACTTGGCATATTGATTATGTATTATTAGAGCAAAATTTGAAATTAGAAAGTGTAAGTCCTCCAACATTGTTCTTTCTTCTTAAGATGGTTTTGGTTTTCCCCCTTCAGCAGCTCCCACCATCTACCACTGAAAAGCCACAGTGTGGCTGTGGCCGGCAACCTCATCAACTTATTCTAGTCTCACCAGAAAGGTGTGAAGCCACCAGAGGAAGCAGTCAACAGACAAATATGGATTAAACAGAAATATTTTTTTTTCAAAAATTATCTTATAAAAAGGTATTCTAAACTGGAGAAACCAAAATGACGGCATAGGTAACCACTTATACTTTCTGCCTCTCACAACCACATCAAAACCCCAACTCAGCAGCAGAACAACTACCACCCAGAACCACAGGAAACTTGGCTAAGTAGAAGTTCCACAATGAGAAAGGTGAAGGAAGCTCATTGAGACTGGTAAGAGGTGCGGAGGCACAGAAAGTGCTGCACCTGGATGTGCTGCTTTTTAAATCAGAAGGGAGATACAAGCTCTCGCTTGTTCAGAATTCCAGTTCTGAGCAAGACCCTGGGGACCCAGACATATATGGGGAGAAACTGGACTGTCTTGCATTGGGATAGGAACTCAAAGGTGGCTTACTCTTAGAGGTGCTCTCAGTGATCATTGTTCCTGCACAAGGTTGTGGGACATGGAGAACCTTGGACTTCTCTGGTTCAGGGCAGCCATCACTGTTTGTTCCACCCTGGTGATTCTCAGATAGCCATCCCCTCCCAATTACAATCTCACCCTAGCTGTGTGCATTGGCTTTTGCATATGAATGGCCTGTCATTTCACCTCAAAGAAATTTCAGCTGGGTCAGAGAGCCCAAGAGATTCCAAAAGAAGGCCCACTGCATGGCAGCAGTAGCGGCCTTGCTTCACAGCTGCACCTCATCTGGGCACTTCCAAACCCCATACAAAGAGGAGGAATCTGCAGATGTCTCGGTAGCTCCTGCTGGGTGGTCCCAGACAGTGGCTGACCTTGCATCTTCAAGAGCCAGTAAACCCAGTGATCAGAGTGAGACCATAGCAGATTACAACTCCTCAGATCCATAAGAGACACACTCAAGGGGAAGACTCAGTGAGAAACAAAGCCCCACTGAAGCAAATCCTGCCCCGTAAGGTATCTTCTGTGCAACAGGTCTTCCACTATAGACATAGCTCATCATCATAGCCAACTGGCCTGGAGACCAACTCCTCCCAGTGATACCAATTGCAATCAAGGGTTAACTACAACAAAACTGTACAAAAAGCCTACAAAGGGGAGCATCAAGAGCGTCTACCTCAGATGACTGGTATGGCTGAGCCACTGGGCCCTATAAGACACCAACCACATAAGGCGACTCTATCAACTCAAGGAATCTTAGCCACTACACAGTAAATAGAAACAAACACAGGGAAACAGTCAAAATGTGGAGACAAAGATTTGTGGAGACAAGTCACAAATAAAAAATGGATGAAAGCAAAATACTGGAGTTCAAAACCACGGCTATAAGGTTACTCAAGAATCTTCTAGAAACTTCCAAGAAATTCAGTGAGACTCTCAAGGATATGAAAAAGGACCAATCAGAAATTAAGCATACACTGACTGAAATAAAGAATAATATACAGAGATCAAACAGCAGACTGGGGGATCACAAGAATCAAGTCAAAGATTTGAAATACGAAGACTTGAAACACCCAACTGGAAAAGAAAAAAGAAAAAAGAATCCAAAAGTATGAAGATAATGTAAGGAGCCTCTAGGATAACTTCAAAGGTACCATCACACAAATTATTGGGGTACTGGAAGAAGAGAGAGAGCAAGATATTGAAAACATATTTGAAGAAATAATGACAGAAAACTTCCCCTACCAGGTGAAATAGACTTACAAGTCCAAGAAGCACAGAGAACCCAAAACAAGAGGAATCTAAAGAGGACCACACCAAGACATATCATAATTAAAATGCCAAGGACAAAAGACAAAGAGAGAATCTTAAAAGCAGCAAGAGAAAAACAGTTACCTACAAGAAAGTACCCATACAACTGTCAGCTGATTTCTCAACAGAAACTATGCAGGCCAGAAGGGAGTGGCAAGAAATATACAAAGTGAAGAATAGCAAGAACTGACAACCAAAATTACTCTGCCCATCAAAGTTATCATTAAGAATTGAAGGTCAGATAAAGAGCTTCACAGACAAGAAAAAGCTAAAGGAGTTCATCACCACCAAACCAGTATTATATGAAATGCTGAAGAGTATTCTCTAAGAAGAAGAAAAAGATAAAATTATGAACAACAAAATGACAACAAATACATATCTCTCAACAAGTGAATCTAAAAAGCAAGTGAATAAAAAATCTGAAGAACAGAATAAACTGGTGAATATAATAGAATCAAGGACATAGAAAGGGAGTGGACTGACAATTCTCTGGGGTAAGGGATGTAGGGGTGCAGGAAGAGATTGGACAAGAATATTACAACTATGGACGAGGACAATGGGGATGGGTAAGGCCATAGGGTGGGGTGGGAACCAAGTGGAAGGGAACTATGGGGGGAGAAAAGAGGAACAAATATAATAGTCTGAACAATAAAGATTTATTTAAAAAAAAAAAAGATTGTTTTGGCTTTGCTAGGTCCCTTTCATTTCCATAAACTACTTATGTTTAAAGTAATATATTAACGTATTAGGGCTTAAATCTTTCATTTTATAACTTGCTGTCTATCTCTTTCCTCTATTCTCTTTTCTTATTTCCTGCTGGTTATTTGATCATTTTAAGGTGCCTATCTTGTTTGACTTATAGTATTGTTAGTATTTTTTTTTTTTTTGTATAATTTTCTTAGTGGTTTCTCTATATAGGTAACAGAATTTACATATACTAGTATGCACCTTACCACAGTGTACTAGTATCAGTATTTGGTGGGATCACCTTCCTGCTTAGGACCACTGAAACCATGGAGGGGAAAAGGTGTGTTTTTTTATGGTGTTTGGCAGATATTGCCAAAAAGTTTTTTTTGTTGTTGTTAGGCCACCCTTTTCTTGATCCTTTGGCTAAGGAACCAGGATTTTCTTGGAGCTCTTTGGTCTGTGCCTATTTTGGTCCGGGATTAGAAACTTCTGCAGCATCCTGCTCAGGATATGTGAGAGGCAAAAAAAAAAAAAAAAAATTCAGCAAACTAACTGCTGAGTGTTTCCTCAAGTCTTAGACAGCCAACCTTCTTTCAATCTCTCAGAGACTTCCTGTGCTCATTTGTTGTGTCATATCTATGCATTTTTAGTTGTAAGGAGAAGGACCTGGGAGAAATGGGGCATACTCATCTTGGTGAAACTAAAAGTAATATTTCATTTTAGTATTAAAAGTGTCCATTTGTGTTACCTAAATGGATACACCTTGACATTTCCTGCAATAATATCTTAAGAGGGTTATACTATTTGAGTGAAGGTACCAAGTTAGTCCTTTTGTTACTCCTATGCAGGCAAACATTCACTTATATTTATCTAAAAGTAATTGTAAACACTTGAAAATAATTATATGGGTAAGTCACTGCAATTAGTTAAAACAGTTGGATGAGAACACAACAGAATATTTCAAGCAACAGCTGAGTAGAAGATTTTAATCTCATTACAAATGATGTCAGCATTCTGCCTGAGGCAAAACTAATTGCAGCATCTTCCACCCACAGTTCCAACTCATCACATACCCATGCTGGATAACCATATGAGAAAAAATGTGCTCATAAAGGGATATGAAGCACACTGAGTTTCTATTTGTGCCTTTGCTGTCATGTATGCTACTGCATGATCCAGTCAGAGCCTCATGCATATAACAGAAAGCGTCCATGTCATTTCCCAGTCTGGTCCCTGTGTGATGGCATGCTGGTAGAACTGCTCTTTGTGGGAACAAAGGAGCTATGTCGTTTCAGGGTGGGATGAAGCTAATTTTGAGTCTCCTTCCCACCTTGGGCAAATTACTTAATATCTGAGAACTTGTTTTCTTGTCTATAATATATGAGCTTCTAAAAGTGCGGCTTTCAAAGTGTCTGGCTCACCAAAAATGCTCCATAGGCACATATTTGACTCCCTGATTTTGCACTGACAGAACAGTGAAGCTAGGGCTCACATACCTCAGGGCCACTAAGATTAGCTTTGATATTCCCCCAAATTTTAATTTAAGGGGTAAAATACCAACTCTGTAGTACTGAATACCAACTAAGAACATTATGGGTTGCCAGACCTATCTACTTCTAAGGAAGTGTATCTCCCAAAAGTGTTTTTAAAACTTTTTATCAAAACACACACATGTAATTAATCTGAATATATATATATAAAGATTTTAACCTTCCTAGTTAATTTTTTCTCTACAACTCATCAAATTTTAAGTATACTTTGTTAAAGATACATTGAAGGACAAATCTCAAAAAAAAAATCTATTTTAATTCTGTACTTTACTTCCTGAGAGTTTATTGAAGTTAGAAAGGACCTTTAAAATTATATGTGGCAAAAGTAGAGATTCTTCCACACAAATCCCTTATAAATAGGTGGCAGAATCCCAATACTTAAACACTTCTCATCCCTCCCTTTGCCTCAATGCTCTCTGTAAACTAAAGGGTAATTCTTGGTTAAGTGGAGTTTCCAAAGATCAAACTGCTCTCATAATTTCTACATCTTTTGGCCTATGGGGACGTGGGAGCACTTGAAATAATAAGTGCAGTTTATCTAAGGGAATGTTCTCTGGAAGAATAAACCAGGTTCTCCAGGTTGTAATCCTGGCTCACCACTGCTGGGTCAACAGCCCTGGTAAACCATGGAGTTGCCTGGGCTTGACCTCCCAACTAAGTGAGGATCCCAGCCCAGCATTCAACAAGCAATTTCTCATCTAGCCTGACCACACCCTTCAGTGTCAAGGAAAATGTTAGCACCTATTACAAACATTTAATGGCAGAGAAGTGCTGAGAATCTTGGTGTTTCCCAAAGGGTGATCTGCAAATCATGGATGATTCACAGGCAGCCTCTGAAACAAGAGAAACACACGCTGAAACTGGTTTGGCTCAGCGGTAGAGCATCGGTCTGCAGACTGAAAGGTCCCAGGTTCGATTCCGGACAAGGGCATGTACATTGGTTGCGAGCACATCCCTGGTAGGGGGTGTGCAAAAGGCAGCTGGTTGATGTTTCTCTCTCATCGACGTTTCTATTGTAGCTCTCTATCTCTCTCCCTTCCTTTCTGTAAAAAATCAATAAAATATATTTTAAGAGAGAGAGAGAGAGAGAGAGAGAGAGAGAGAGAGAGAGAGAGAGAGAGAGAGAGAGAGAGAGAAACACTGCCTATGAGGGCTGAAGGTAAAAACTGGACAAGCATAGGGACATGGGAATAGTATAAGACACAAATAATAGCAGATTTTTATCTGGGTGTGGGGTGGGAAGATGAAGAAAGTGCAAAACAACTTCGGGATATACAACATTCCAGCAAAGTTAGTTCTGTGGACAGCCACCGGAGGCAAAGAATTTTAACATTGAATACTCACTTAAACTCTATGATGGATGGAAAACCATGTCTTAGAATTTTTTAATAACTTGAATAGTGGAAGAATTAAGGTTGGCAGGGAGCTTCCCTACTTTATACTTCAAATTGGGCTAGGTCCTGCCTCATGCATTACCCAGGTGCCCATACCATGGGACACTAATTCCTGGTGAAATGGCATTGGAGTGTATATTTTTAACAAGACTCCCTGCTGGTGTTAAAGCTCAACAATGTTTGAATCCACTATCCTATATCACAAGGCCTTTTCTTTTATGTGCACTTAATTTTCTTATGACTAAATCTATTTGGGGTGGGGAGTGATTGTGTATTACTCTCCTGAGAAAAAAGTGTCTTCTCCATGACCTTATCCATATCCCCCCCCGCACCCTGAGGATATAAAGAATCTAAATTTTACTTATTATAATGACTAAAAATTACAAATCAAGCATATTAATAAAATTTAAATGAGATGATATTCAACTATGTTTTATCTTTTAAAATTTTGATTTAATAAATATAAAATTCTTCTCTCATATATTACTTTACAAAATAACACAAGTGCCATGTCTCAGTGGTTATCCATCTAAATTTTATGTAAGGAAGTTACTCTCTTTTCCTTCAGCACCTTTGAGATAATAATTGCAATGACAGAATTGATCACTCTCTGTCACCTGACACATTTATAAACTAAAACTATTGTCATTTTTATATCTCTCATTTCCTCAACATAACTTACTGTGTCATAAATTATGATGTGGGCAAAGGATTGTTATTAACATATATTCTATAGCAACTTCAATTACAAAGGAAGAAAACCATTTTTTATGGCATTCATGTATTGCAGTGGAAGCAAAACATATATTTTCTACCATGTAATTTAATATCACCACTTAAATCAATATTTAAGAACTAATGAAGAGATTACTGAACCACAAGTTGATTTAATTTATACTATAAAACTGGGCACTGCATTAACAAACTGATTACTCTACCTTTTTTTATCAGAGATCTAAGAATAATTAGATCTTAATTTTAATGTCTCCCCAGTCTACAGAATGAAATTACACAGACTGAAAGAACATTATATTGCATGTACAAAGTCCTTATAGCATACGACTTACTTATACAAAACAATCAACAATTATACTGAACGAAAAGGATAAGAATCTTATTATCTTCCTCCAACTTGACTATCTCCTACATAAAATGATAGAAAGACAGTAAAAAGATATGAACAGTTCAAACAAAAACCAGTGAAATTAGTTATAGGTCTTCATTTGGAAGTGAGACTTATGAAGATGCCATAGCATCATTGTTCCTCAGAACAAAACTACTGATAGAAGATGAGGGTCCCAGTCTACACCTTTAACCACACTAGACCATTCCTCCTTCCCTCCAGTTTCTGCCTAAAGCCTAATTTACCTTGTGATACCAGCTGCTTCCAGGTTTTCTAACAATAAGGATTTCCTGGCCTTATGCATGATACTTTATTCTAGCTATGTAATCACTCGTTTCTCCATTTATTCGGCAAAAAGTAACAAAACTTTATGTGTGCTAAACAACATATAAAGTGCTAAGGACGCAAAAAGATGACCAAGATACATCCATGCCCTCAATGAGTTTACAGTTTTAAGATCATAGAGAACTGTATAAGAAAAGAGCTCCACTGTAAGAAATAACTCTCTCATCCCTCATGTGGAATAACTCTGAGGCACATATAAACACTGCTTCCCTGAGTTTCCCAGTAGAAATAGCTTCTACTTGATACAGGTTAACTTGTTGACACCCCTTTTTACTCCCTTCACTGAACTGTTTGTGGTTTTGGGAATTGGCCCCCAAAGGAACTACTTGCATTATAATTTGTGACTCACGGTGTGAATATAAAGAGCCCCAACATGAGACAGTATGTTTTATACTTATCTAGAGGCCCAGTGCATGAATGCACTGGAGGGGAGGTCCCACAGCCTGGACTCTACCCTCTCACAGTCTAGGATCCCTAGAGGGATGTTTACCTGTCGGCTTAGGCCTGCTTCCCCTGAGCAGCAGGCCTAATCCTGCAGTCGGACATCCCCAGAGGGGGTCCTTAGTGCTACTGTGGAGGTGAGAGAGGCAGTGAGCCCAACTTCTGTCTGAGGAGTTGACCACAATGGGGCAGCTCCTGTGTTGAGTGTTTGCCCCCTAATGATCAGTGTGCATCATAGCAACCAGCCCTTCTGCCGTTTGGTTGATATGCATGTTAGGGTTTTATTATATAGGATATCTACAAGATAATTCTCCAAAGGTAAAGAGAGAGAGAGAATATGAATCAAGATATAGTAGAAAAATTTTATACCAGTATCCTGAATATAAAGCTGAGTTTTTCATCAGAGGTTAAAAGTTGAGGTAGATCTATCACAAGGCAACAATTCACTCATCCTATATAATAAAAGAGCAATATGCAAATTGACCATCACTCCAACACACAAGATGGTTGCCCCCATGTAGACACAAAATGGCCACCATAAAATGGCCAGCAGGGTAGGGCAGTTGGGAGGGACCAGGCCTGCAAGAGAGGGTAGTTGGGGGCAATCAAGCCTGCAGGGGAGGGCAGTTAGGGGTGACCAGGCCGGCAGAGGAGGGAAGTTGGGGATGACCAGGCCTGCAGGGAAGGGCAGTTGGGGGGGGGGGGGACCAGGCCTGCAGGGGAGGGCAGTTAAGGGTAATCAGGCCTTCAGGGGAGGGCAGTTAAGGGTGTCCAGGCCAGCAGGGGAGGGCAGTTAGGGGCAATCAGGCTGGCAGGGAAGTGTTTAGGGGGTGATCAGGCTGGCAGGCAGAAGTGGTTAGGGGTAATCAGGGAGGCAGGCAGGCGATCAATTGGGCGCCAGCAGTCCTGGATTGTGAGAGGAATGTCCGACTGCCAGTAGGATCAGACTTATATGGGCAGTTGGATATCCCTCGAGGGGTCCTAGATTGGAGAGGGTGCAGGTTGGGCTGAGGGACACCCCCTGACCCCTGTAAGAATTCTGTGCACTGGGCCTCTAGTTTAGTCAATAAAGAGCAAAATATTTTTCATGTTCTGGCTCTAACAGTGTGAAGAAGACACAGCCCTTACTCATAAGAAATCAAAGTCTATTGGGAAGGCTGATACCTGTGTAATATCAAAACATGGGCATCAAATATTCTTCCCACCATTGGACACATGGTCCTTAGCAATGTGACTGGTCAAGAGACCTGGTCAACTTCCTGTCACTATGGTCAACTTCCTGTCACTATGAATCTGGATTGGAAGTGATAACTGGCACCTTTAGTTGGCTGTGGTCCTGGAAGTGGAAACTGACAGTTTCCACCCCTCCCATCCTCTGCCCCAAAGCCTAGCCACCACACTAAGAGTCCAGGCTAGTCTGCAGAACAGTTAGAATCAATGGAGGAGACACCATCCTGGGAATTCCAGCCCAAGTCAAGTCCCTGAATGCAGCTGGATAAGTGAACTCAGTTGCCTCATCAAAGAGGAAAATGCCCCCAGCTGAGTGCAGCTAACTCACAGAATCTTGAGAAATAACAAATTGTTGCTTTAAGCCACAAAATATTGGGGTGGATTGTTAAGTAGAAAAAGAACTGAAATAGCAAGTAATCACAGTGCAGTTTGATAACTCCATTAGAGTCAAGTACAAAGTGCAAAGGAGAACAGAGAGAAGGTAGTTATTGGGTCAGCGCCTATTCTAAGATATTACTATTTAGGGAATGATCAAAGATACATAAAATGTGATTGCTGCTATAAATATACATTTTTGCTGGGAACACTGTCTATTATTTGTAATGATTAGAGAATATCCAATTTATAATCAGTATAATCATCACTATGGATAATAAAAGTTGAGAGAAAAAAAAGATATATAAGCTTGGACTGGTTGAAGGACAGGGCAAGTGAGAAGAGTGGGAAATATGAGTAGCACGATGTAATTGTTTCCTTTTACTTTCTCAATCCACAGTTCTAAAATTTAGCTCTAAATGTGTCGTATGACTATTGTCCCTCCTTTTCTTTGAACCAGTCAAAATATTAAGAGAACATCTTAGGCAGGGTAGTAAAATATTGCTCATCTTCTAATCACTATTGAAAATAAGATTTGAAAAATGTTGATTTCTTCCCCCCCCCCCCCCCCCAAGAAATTTTTATTCTATTTTGGCAAACCACATATCAGTCAACAATGCTATCAACTGTCAGATCTACTGAAATGATGACCATAATAGGTAACACAAATTATACAAATTATTTCATACTGGAGGCCCAGTGCATGAGTTCGTGCATGGGTGGGGTCTAACTGGCCCATCCCAATGGGGGCCCATTGGGCTGGGCCAACAGAGGGTAGTGGCCACAGGCAGTTGACCAGATCTCCCCACCCCTGGGTGGGAGGGCAATCAGGGGTGGGACTGGCTGGGGGGAGGAGCCAGTTGTGGCCCTAATCAGGCTGTTGGCTGCTATAGTGCATGTCATAGACACTGGTTGTTCTGGTCGTTATGGAGTTCCAAAGTTCCAGTCACTGGGCTTTTATATATACAGATTATCATCTGTGACAAATTTTTAGCATATTTAAGAGTTTCAATTGCTCCTACTTTTTAAAATGGGGATGCATAGCATTTCATGCTTCAACAAGTAAAGGGGATCTGTTTTTCTGTAACTACTTAAATATAGTTTTTGTTAATATATTCATTCCCTTAATAATTTGTTCCCATTTTCCAAAGTAGAAAATAAAGTACATTTATGAGTTAAGGGAACAGTGGTTAGAATTTACCTCTTTGTCTTTGACACTGCTAGCAACCATTCAGTACAATTCCATCGTTGTTAGGTGTCTAGGACATGGGTGAAATAATATGTATGTACATTTATACAGATATCTCTATGCCCATATATGTAAAGAATGATTTATGGCTTGTATACCTTCTGAGATTTATTTTAAAAGACAACTTTAATTCTTCCCAAGATAATTTTTACCTGAACATACAAAATTCTAGGACAGGGGCCCTATCTCTCTCCTCCTCATCATCAAATTATTAGTATTTTCCCAACAATTACCACAATTTCTCAAAAAGTGAACTTTAACAAACAAAGCATTTAGATGTTATGAAATCCACTACCTTAATTTTCATAAAAGTTATTGCTTACACTCTGCATGATTGCTTAATTACTGTGACTCACTTATAAACAAAACAAAATGCAGAAGCAGACCACACTTATTCTCCTGCCTAAAAACCACATCCCATAATTAAATGGAAAGATGGTGGGATATCTCTTTGAACAATGAAAGAGAGCAGTGGAACTGCTTCTTCCTGATCATTAGCTTTGTGTGACAGTTGAATTCATAACTATAAGGGATCCTGAGGGCAATAAAGAGTAGATCACCTCAGACCAAGGTTTCTGGCAGAGAAGTGCACACTGATCCAGGTGAGCTCATAGTAACAAGCATATGGGCTCTCAGATCCAAAGAACAGATATTAATGCATAAAATGTACCCAGGGCCAAGACAGAATTCCTGTTCATAGGAATTCATACATCATAAAGTGAGATATTGTCCACAGCCAAAATATTTCCAAATCTGTCAGATAAACTGTGTGTACAGGTAGGCAGAGATACCTAGACAGGCTTCTGCCTACACTCAATCATCCACACTTAAGATTCCATTTCTCAGACAGAGACCTTCATCAACTGGTCTTGTCATCATCATATGGACAAATGCTATCCGTGCTCTGTCCACATGCCCTCAACTCTGACCATTTCAGGCATGCCAGGCTGAGCTTACTTCCAATATCAATACCTAAATCATTGTCTGATGACTATACCTTCCAAAGACCACTCTGCCTATGCACACAGTAAGCTTCAAGAGTTGAGCAATTACTGATCCTGAGAGTAGTTCTCAGTTAATTACTGTCAGCAGCTGGTGAATAGATACCCAAGCTCCCTTATCTCTCAGGTAAGAGAACTCAGAGATGTATGTTCTATACTGCCCCTCAAAACCCCCTGGCATCATGAAGCTCAAATTGTTCACATCTTTATTGGCTTTCTTCCTTCTCTGTCCTATTTTCTTACTCCTGTACTTATGTTCTATTAATACATAAACTACTTATAGTAGGATCTTTGAGGTTTGATTCTGAAGACTCCACATAAAAATTATCATCATTAACATTATCATTATCATCATCACAACAATAACAATAGTACTTGATATTTACTAGGTTACTACCATAAGGACTTCAGGCTTTAATCATTTTTCTACTAAATTTTTAATTTTCAAAACAGGTACTTATTATTTCCCATATCCTATAGGTGGGAAAGGAGGCATGGGATGGAGGATAGAGGGATTTGAATAAGTTGCTGAGTACTAAATCACTGAGTTAATAAGTGAAAATCTATATGTTTGATTCCAAACTTATTTTGCTCAATCTATGGTACCATACTGTCATCCATAAAAAACAAAATGAAAATGATTTAAATACAAAAGCTTACATGTTTAACTCTTCTCTATTTCTAAAAAAATATTAGAAGGTAAATCACATTTTAATCCATTTGAAACATTCCTCCATTTAATGTTTGTGTCTCCTTTTTGCCACATTAACATTTTATAAGGAGTACTAGAAGCCCAGTGAACAAATTCTTGCATGGGTGGGGTGGATCAGGGCTGAGCATGTCAGGAGGAAGAGATGGTGGGAGGTTGGCTGGCCAGCCCGCCATGATTGGGGCCATATTGGGGCCAGATCAAGGGTGGGCCAGCTGGGAAAAGGGGCTGCTGGTGATTGGCTGGAGGGCCCCACCTCGGATTGGAGTTGGGGGGCCGATTGGGGGCAGAGCAAGCCATGGGGAGGAGCTACGGATGGTGGACCAGCCAGCCACACCCCTGAATGGGATGGGGGTGCTTTAGGGGTGCCAGTGGCCTAGGGAAGGGGCCATGGGAGGTTGGCCAGCTGGCCCTGCCCCTGATGGGTTATGGAGGCTGACCAGGAGTATGGTGGCCAGGGGGAGGGGTTTCATGAGGTTGGCTGGACAGCCCCACCCCTATTGGGTTGGGGGGGTGTGATCAGGGGCAGATGGCCAGGGGCAGGCCTATTGTGGTGAGGCAGGCTGATTGGGGGCAGGGCTGGCCAAGGTGAAGGGAGGTGTGTTTGGCTATAGGCCAGCTCTTGATCCGCTGGGAGAGTCTGATCAGGGGCAGGCCAGCAGTGGGGAGGGGCCATAAGATTGGCCAGCCAGCCCCACATCCTGATTGGCCGGTTTCACTGGCCACAGTGGGCATCATAGCAACCTGTCATTATTGTCCTTATGGCCATTACAGTTTCTGGCCACACACACACACACACACACACACACACTAGGGGCCTGGTATATGAAATTTGTGAAATGGGGAGGGGTCCCTCAGCCCAGCCTGCTCCCTCTCACATACTGGGAGCCCTTAGGAGATGTCCTATTTATGACTTAGGCCCGTTCCCAAAGGAGGTGACCAGGTTCATCAGGGGAAGGCGCCAGCCCAATCATCCCACTGCTGCAGCCACTGCTAGTCACCACAGCCATCAAGGTATTTTCATCAACATGGACTCCAGCCCCTTCACCATGAAAGAATGACAACGTTCTTAAGCATTTTTAAGATGTGTCTTTCATAGGATATCACATTTCTTTCTTTATTTTTCTTTTTGTCATCACCTGAAGATATGTTTCCATTGACTTTATTTTCCCCTTCCCTCTGATCCCAGGCTAGGTGCCTTCCCAAGCCTAAAGCCTCTGGCCCAGGCTTTAGGCTTGGGAAGGGGACTCCCCACCTGTACCTTTGATCTCAGGCTCAGCTGGAAGTGACCTAGATGCCAAGGAGGTTCCTGGGACCCCAGATATGTATGCAAATTAACCATCTTTGTTGGATTAATTTGCATACTCACTCTGATTGGCTGTGGGTGTAGCGGAGGTATGGTCAATTTACATGTTTCTCTATTATTAGGTAAGATATATATATAGATGAGACCTCCTTATATGCAGGGACTGTCTTATCAATATTTGTGTCTGCATTCCCAGAAGCCAGCCTAATAAGTATTCTGGTAATATTAGTGGAATTTACTTGAGTTCTAGGTCATTTTATGATATGGAAATATATGGGGCTGAAACCTGTTTGGCTCAGTGGTAGAGCATCGGTCTGTGGACTGAAAGGTCCTGGGTTCGATTCCGGTCAAGGGCATATACGTTGGTTTGTGGGCACATCCCCGGTGGGGGGTGTGCAGGAGATGGCTGGTCGATGTTTCTCTCTCATTGACGTTTCTGGCTCTCTATCTCTCTCTCGTCCTCTCTGTAAAAAATCAATAAAATATATTTTTTTTAAAAAGAAATATATGGGGTGAAGTTGATTTCAGTAAGATTCAACATGGATGTAAAGCAGATTTATGCTCTTGGTAGTGAAGTGAAATTTTACAAAATGAGAGTAGAGATACATGATCTTTCCACATGTGTTATCTATAGAGAGAATGATCTGTGCCTCAAAAGTATCTGATATTGTAATATAAGTGGTGTTTGGATATAAAAATGGAATATCTTAACATTATTTAAACTGAATTTAGAATTATTGGGAAGAAGGATAATTCTGGAATTTAGAACAATAAATGTTATAGTGTAGATCTGCTTTAGGGCAATAAAGAGAACTACCTTGGAAATATTGCTGATTCTGCCAAAGAACAGGTGGTGGGCTTCTTTTTAAAAAGAAAGGAAAAGGATTTTCTTGAAAATTTCATAGCTAATTTCTGTCCATTAACAATCCAATATTCCCCCTAATGACATGCATCCTTTAACCAAAAAGTAAAGACTATTGCTTGGGACTGGATAGCAGAGCCATTACCTACAACACTTCGCCATTTCAATATTTGCTTCCATTTTATACAATTTACATGCAATAAAATACAAAAAAACTTAGTGTTCATTTCAAAACCATTTCAAGTGGTTTACAATCACTAATTTTAATTGTCCTGCAAATCTCCTGTTTCTAAATATATGGAAGAAACAAACTGGTAGAGACAAACATTTAATTACATCAAAATGCCAATTAATTAAAAAATGTATATGAGTTAAACATTCAAATCCTAAATGGCTTCATCTTACAAAATATATAGTGAAACTATAATTGGATAAAATAAATTCATGCCTCAGATATAAGAGATTAAAATATCTGAAATTGTAGGACCCCAGAGACCTATTGGTCATTTAAAAATAGGTACAGGAAAAAGGAAGAAAATCCTGAAAGAAAAAACAAAAAACTATTTTCCATAGGATAAAGATATCACATAAATATGCTTCAAATCATTCTTTTGTCCTTTTTACTATAAAATATTCTTTTAAAATTAATCCTAGACAAGCAGAATAAAAATTTTACAGTAATTTCCTGCTACATTAACTCATTATGTAAAAATTTTACAACATTTAATTTGAAAAAAATATTTCCCCAAAACAGAAGCAGCATGCAAATTGGAGTAATATTTAGTTGCAGATTATTTTCTTCATTTTATTATGACATTTTTTAGTCATACAACAAAGTTGAAAGAATTATAGAGTGAAATCCCATAAACCCACCCAGATTCTATCATTACCATTTTACTATGCTTCATTTATTACATATTTATGCAACTATCCATCTCTCTGCCTACTCATTAATCTATTTTGAATTTCAAAGTTATTTTCAGACAGCAGAAAAATTCTCCCTTAATACTTCTGCATGCATATGGTATATTTCAATATTTGCTTCCATTTTATACAATTTACATGCAATAAAATACAAAAAACTTAGTGTTCATTCACTGAGTTTTGACAAATATGTACATTTATGAATATACCCCTCTCAAGATACAGAACATTGAACTACAGATTATTTTGAGGAAAAGAATAAATACTTGGGATAAGCTCTCGTTTCTTTCCAAAATAATCCAAAATATTCAGAATGTTTAAAGTAAAACAAAGGATTCCATTTTTTCCCCTAACCTCAATAAAACTTCCAACTTCGTCTCCACAGTGAAATGAAGAGCAACATATGCAATGATGTTTGAAGATTAGCTTGGTTTACAGCAGGGATATAATGCCAAATGCCAACTGTGCCTATATTTGTAAGATAAATGTAGGAGTAAGGAGAGCATAACACAAAAGGCAGAGGTGGAGACTGGCCAACACACTGACACTCAGCTGCAGCTTATGGGTGCCATCCAAGCATGTGAACCCAGCGACGGCAGACCTTTACATTATCCAAGGAAGGCTGAAAACCCAGATTTTTTGTGTGCTATATATTGAATGTCTAAAATGTTAACAATGACATTAAAAATCTTAAAAACATTAGGTAATTCAGGGGAATTGAGCTTATAAGTGTCCCCTTGCCCCCAAGTTTGCATTCTCTTGCTTTGCGTTTCATGCTATTTCATGGCTTATGGCTCCCTACAGAAATATATGTTTATAGTGATGAGATCATACTCTGAGTCAACAGGTGAATCTCACAAACATAAGACTTATAGGTTCCATGTATGAATATATTTTTAAAAATATGTTTTTCTTGAGTTTTTGGCAAGAGGAAGGGAGAGATATGTATAGGCTGCCTCTTGCATGACCCCTACTTGGGATCAAGCCCACAACCCTGGCATGTGCTCTGACCTGGAATTGAACTAGCGACCTTTTGGTGCATGGGATGATGCTCAATCAACTGAGCCACATTAGCAAGGACTATCAATATTTTTTAAAGTGCAAATTTGAGCAGTTAGATACATCAAATCCTATTATAATAGTAAAATAGATAATATTATAACAGATAGGATCAAGAGCAAGCAAAAGTAAATAGTAATACAGTCTCCTTCTCCCCAAGAACAGAGCAGATAATATTAAGAATTTTGTAGATATCATTCCCTCTCAATCCATAATTTTTTCACTTACTTATTCATTTAATAATGAATAAATAAGTGGAAAAAAATCCCACAAAACAGAGCAGATAATAAGAATTTTATAGATATCATTCCCTCTCAATCCCATAATATTTTCAACTTATTTATTCATTTAATAAATATGCATTGTGTATATATGTACCAGACAGCAAGCACTGCCCTATGTCTGGGGATATAATAGCTAGCAAAATAAAGACCCAGTTTTATGGAATTGTGTTCAGATGAGATAGACAATAACTGTACAAATACATTGTGATTAGAGAAAAGTAAAGCAGGGTAAGAGTGAGAGAATTATATAAGGTTGTCCAAGAAGACCTCCACGACAAGGTGACATTTGCAGCAAAGTGAAAGGATGTAAGAGAGAATCTTAAGACAATATTGGAGGAGGAATCTATGCAGAAATGACTTACCAGACTAAATGGAAAGGTCTCAAATCCATCTCAAAAAAGTCTGTCAACAAATGCAAACTAATATAGGTGTGCTTCTCTTTAAAAATGCCCACCCCATCAAAGACACAAGTCATATGATTTAACTGATATGTGGATTCTAATGAACAAAATTAACAGACAGAATAGAAACAGACAGATAGATACAGAGAACAGACTGACAGCTGTCAGAGAGAAGAGGGTTGAGGGGCTGGGTGAAAAAGATGAAGGGATTAAGAAAAAAAGCAACAACAACTCATAACACAGACAACAATATATGTTGATTACCAGAGATAAAGGGGATGGGAGCAGATAGAAGAGTGTGATGGTGGCTAACTGGTGACAGAAGGTGACTTGACTTGGTATGATGACACAATACGATATATAGATGATATATTATAGAATTCTACACTTGAAAGCTATATAATTCTATTAACTGATATCATACCAATAAATTCAATAAATTTTTAAAATATATATCGTATATACAGAGTATATAAAAATTGAGAGAACAGTATGTTATTTGGGATTTAAAGATATAAAATTCTGCCAGGCCAGTATGGTTGACTATCAACCCAGGAACTCACAATTCTAATAGTATCCAAGTCAGGGCACATGTTTGGGTTTCGAGCTCAATCCCCAGTAGGGAGTGTCCAAAAGGCAGCCAACCAATGATTTTCTCTCATCATTGATGCTTCTATCTCTCTTTCTCCTTTCTCTGAAATCAATAAAAAATATTTTTAAAAAGATAAGAAATTCTATCAAGAATTTATCACAAAATTATTCAGATGAGTCAATTCTAAAATTAAGATTTAACATGATTTACAATTTTTGATGTATACTTTTTGTGGAATGCATTACATGTGGGAAGGTATGCCCAGCCAACAGAATTCATAAGTACTACATGCTGCACTATAAAGAGGGGACTAAAAGACAGTTCGCAGATCATCCTATATAATAAAAGGCTAATATGCAAATTGATTAAATGGTAGGATGACTGGTCACTATGATACAAACTGATCACCAGGGGATAGACGCTCAACATAGGAGCTTCCCCCAGGTGGTCAGTGTGCTCCCACAGGAGAAATGCTGCTGAGCCAGTAGCTAAACTCATGGCTGATGAGCACAGCAGCAGTAGTGGGAGCCTCTCCTGCCTCCACAGCAGTATTAAAGACCCCTCGGGGGATGTCCAACAGATAGCTTAGGCCTGCTCCCTGGGAGAGCAGCCTAAGCCAAGAGTAGAATATCCCCCGAGAAGTCCCAGACTATAAGTCAGGGGTCCTCAAACTTTTTAAAGTGGGGGCCAGATCACAGTCCCCTCAGAGAGCTGGAGGGCCGGACTATATGAACTACTAATTCCTACTGTAACACCTCAGCTGCGCTCACTGCCCAAAAAACCTGGCGGGCCGGATCAGACTCCTCTGCGGGCCGCATGTGGCCCGCGGGCCGTAGTTTGAAGACCCCTGCTATAAGTGGTGCAGGATGGGCTGAGGAAATCTCTCCTCCAGGGCATGAACATCGTGCACTAGGCCTCTAATTTTCATATAAGAAAATGAAATCAGACATAGAATAAAAATATGAGCTTCTTGTATAGTCTTTAGATATTTTCTTTCCTTGAGCCCTTTTGAATGAAGTGTATGATAATGAACATTAAAGAATCTGTCTGTTGCCAACCCCTTCAAGGTGCTGATAGCAGGTGGTGTTAATGTACCTTGACATAGGATTATCTTGTTCAGGAGCTCAACATAAGGAAAAGGGATTATAGCAATAACTTCACCTTACCCAAATGTCTTTTGTCAGTCATCATGCCAGTTTCAGAAAAGTTAGAGTATAACATTTCAATCAGAAACTGGCAGAATTTGCCTTTTTTACACCTGTCATGACTGAAGGTATTTGTGTTTCCAGTGCCATTCGACTTAAAGGAAATGTATGAAAATTAGAAATATAGCACATGCTACTAGAAGCTACCAGTTTCTGAGTGCCTTTGTGAACTCTAATTTCCATCTATATATATAAAAGCCTAAGCCAAAGGCTGTTTGGCTGGTAGCTATGATGTGCACTGACCACCAGGGGGCAGATGCTCAATGCAGGAGCAGAAACCACAGGCATGGAAACATGGAACAGACTGATGAATCTCAGAGGGAAGGGGGAGGCAGGAGTGTGGGATGAGATTAACCAAAGATCTTATATGCATACTAGAAGCCCAGTGCAGGGATTCATGCACTCTTGGGTCCCTCGGCCTGGCCCATGGGGATTTGGCTGAAATCAGCTCTCTGACATCCCCCAAGTGGTCCCAGATTACAAGAAGGCATAGGCCAGGCTGAGGGACTCCACCAGTGCATGAATCCCTACACTGGGCCTCTAGCTTAATATAAAAAATAAAAAGGGAAAGGCAGGGAAAGGGAAATTTGGAAGCTCATGGTAAAATGTGTTTGGCCGCCTGCAAAGTTACCACATTGAAGCTTCTACTGCTTATTGCTTTGACATAAACACTTCATAGTTTCCAATTACATTAATTGTTCATGTGGTAAAAACCCATCTGGGTAATAAACATAACCCCAGTTCACAGACATGATAAATATGAAAATGTTCTGAATGCAAACAAGGGCAATATAAAGATGTTGTCCTGACATTTTGGTTTTCAAGATTTATTTTTAACAATTTTGGAGTCTTTTGAACATCTACATTAAATATGGGAGAATATTTCAATTAGCTATGTTATTGAGGACATTCCCATGATATCTTATAAAATGCAGAAATATTTATAATATTACAGATAAGTAAATCTTAATCATAATTCTCTGTGAACTGCTAAAAGCTGCTAGGGGTTTTAAAAGAATGCTAAATCAGTCTACAGGTGATAAAAGATACTGAGGATGTTCACATGTGAAGCAGGTCCACGTAGCATCCAGAAACCAGCAACAGCTGCTGTTATGTCTAACACTTTCCCCCCTGAACCTCTCTGCTCCATTAACCAGTGGAAAAATGTGAGTCACATTCTTATCAGGACTTACTATCTGTGTATTTGAAGACAAAGAAAGATCCAAGTTCCCATTTTTCTAAAAGAAAAGTAAGCAACCTGTTAAAACACCAGCAGCATTGTTTTTCAGTCCCCACGTCTTACTAAAAACAGGATTTATGGTACATATGCTAAATTCATCTTACTAATTTTGTTAAAACTTTACCAACTGGGGAAAATTAGACACAACTCTTTTCTTAAAAATATATTTTATTTTATTTTATTTTAGAGAGGAAGGGAGAGGGAGAGAGACAGAAACATCAATGATGAGAGAGAATCATAGATCAACTGCATCCTGCACACCCCCTACTGGGGATTGTGCCTTGATCAGGAATCAAACCTTGACCTCCTGGTTAACAGGTCATCACTCAACCTCTGAGTAAACTCCAGCCAGACTAGACATAACTTTTTTTAAGGAAGCATTTTATAAAATACCTTATTGGTATGAGTGCTGATATATGCAAAGACGAGTCCAATTCTTGAGTGCCCACTTACATACTTGGCACTTTCCTATTGTCCACCTTTCCTAAATGATGGGATCAAATTATTTTCATTCAAGTTCTTCCCTCATTCTCACCAGTACCCAACTTTGGCACTTCTTCCTTCCCCTGGAAAGTAGGAGTCAAAGGAGGGTGGCAGAGTGATTACTTTTAAAGTTCTATGTCCAGTTATCTCAATTTCATTAAGAAATCTGAAAGAGTTGTCACCCTGTGTATGTGGGTATAAAACTCTTCCAAGATCATTTTTTCCTCTCCTCCCTTACATAGAAGAGTGGTATGTTGAGAAGGAAAATGTTTTGGGTTCATTATGTCCAGTAGATTTTTAAAAATTTTGAAAAGTCACGAGTTGGACAGAAAAATGCCTTGATTTCAAGTATTTCCACAATTTGTTTAAGTTAAGATAAAATAAACCTATATCTAAGCCATTTGTTTAATTCATTAATTCATTCCTGTATTCATCTGTTAGTCATATATCAAATATTTACTGAGTACTTATTATGTGCCAGGAAGTTGTAGACATTGGGAATACAGCAGTGAAATAAGACACACAAAATCCTAACTTTCACAGAACTTACATTTGGAGTGGGGCTGGGGCCAGGGAGACGGATAATAACATGTAGGCTCAAAAATAAATGAGAATTTTTTTCAGATTGAAAAGGGAGAAGGATTATTGGATAAGATGCCTAGTAAGTATGAGGGTTGGAGGCTGGTTAGTGATAGCCTCTCTGAGAAGGTAGCTTCTTAGATGATAACAAGGGGCCAGGAAGGTAAAGTACAGCAGGGAAGAGTATCCCAAGAATGAGTGGGAAGTACTCAGGTTTTAAGGATGGAAACAACTAAGTCTGATCCTGGCACAGAAAGCAGTCCAGTGTGGTTGTTGCTGGGAGAGTCAAGGGCTGAAGGTGGGAGGTAAGGGCTGGGAGACAGGCAAGAGCAGGCCCATCAGTAGCTGGGCCCATGCAGGCCTGGATGAGCAATGTGGAATTCGCTCTAAGTGCAGTGTGGCTCCATTTGAGGGAATCAGGAAGGGGTAGTAATGTCATCTCATTTATGCACTTTAAATATTATTTTTGATGCTGCATGAAGAATGGACAATTCTGAAGCTATTTTACCCAAGATGCTCAGAAAATCTGAGCCCCAGTTACCCATATCCTTAATATGCTCATTAAAATCCCCTTTTGGGATACTTGACTCTCCTTTCCCCAATTCCTGTTTTATAAAATTATAAAATAAACTGTCATAACCAAGTAATTATTCTGATCAGGTTTTGCCTTTGAAGGAGTATAAACTAGGAAACTACATGCCCCCAAACAGCTCAGCACTCATGTGATCTCCCTTCCACAGTAGAGCAGAACTTCCCAATCACTATTCCAATACCAATTAGAAGTGGAATAAGAGTGAACAAAAGATGGGAAGGTAGAAGGGAGGGAGAAGACTTACTGGAAGTCTAAGCTAACATCATGGCCAAGAAGACACCCTGACCCTTTAGGGGTATCTTCAGTTATACAGATAGGCATTTTCATAAGAAAGATGTACAAAATGTCTGTGATGTTCATCATCTTACACAAATTTTTGACAGAATTCAGTTAAAAATTAAATATGTTGAGACAGGCACTGGCACAAAACCCTGACCTAGTCAGATGTACATCTTGATTTACTGCAGATGGCCACCAAGTCATTTTGCCAATTTGGATGTTCCCAATAAGGTTTCACAAACAGATCTGTTCTCCAACAATATCTGCCTTCAGTTGAGAGTGGAACAAGTATAAGAAATGTGACTTAATTCATACACAGACACACAACAATATATACCAAGGTTACTAGTCAAGTTTAAGCTGTTACTTCAGATTTTATTCACAATAATTTATCATAATAAATATATTATTTTGCTACTAAAGAACTTGCATTTGACCATTTAAATACTTATTTATCTATAAAGATAAACTTTTCCCAAAAGAATAAAATAGATAACTATAAAGAACATATACAATTCCCATATATTTATTCCCATATATTTATTCTTTTTCAACTGTAATATAAAACTAAGTTCAATTCTCTTCTGTTCGTGCTATGAATTTTTCTTCATTCTTCTGCCCCTAATGAAGTCCTTATTCAAGACATGAAAGTTTAAAATTATTGGCTAGTCAAATTCTAATAATATTGATGGAGATATGTGAGGTATAAAACTGAAAGTAACAAATGAACAAAGAAGAAAAACAAAAGTCATAGATACAGACAACAGTATGGTAGTTACCAGATGGGTGGGGGTAAAGAGTAGTAAAGGGTAAAGGGGGCCAAATACAGTAAATGGAGATGGAAGATGAATTGACTGTGGGTGGTGGGCACACAATGCAAGGTACATATCATGTATCACAGAAATGTATATACAAAACCTTTACAATATTCCTAACCAATGTCACCCCAGATACCTAATCAAAGCAACTCCCAAGTCTTTGACAGAACTCCTTTTAGAATAAAAAGGTAACTCATAAAAACACCTAAATTGTGAAGAATAAATGACTAAATCTTAAATTCTGAAGTGACTTTGGAGGTTCCTTCTACCCTCCAAAGCAACATAGCAATACTATGAGATAAATATTTCTAAGAAGTACTAACTCCCAAAAGAGCATCATTCTGTTTGTTGTTGTTGTTGGCAACTTTGGTTATTAACAAGCTATATCTGATAATAAATCAAAACCTCTCTTCCTGCCTCTTTCATTCACTACCCTAATTTTGTCTCCAAGGACAGTAGGGCATATACATAATTGCTCTGTTTAGTAACTGTCTTTTATTGATGGTTTCAGAAACTCTCCCTCCCCTCCCCTCCATCAATTAACTTCAGGCTTCTTGAGGGTGAATTAATTATTTTAAATGTTTTTGGACTTTGACACCCTAGTACATACTAGGTGCTCAATGAAAGTATACTGAAATAATTAATAGACATAAAGCAATTACCATGCCCTTCTAAAATACATCTGGACATGAAGATATTCTTTTTTGTTGTTGTTAATCCTCACCTGGGGATATTTTTCCAATGCTTTTTAGATGAGTAGAAAGGAGAGGAAGAGAGAAAAACATTGATATGAGAGAGACACATCAATTGCTTGCCTTCCATATGCATGAGGATCAAGCCCACAACCAGTACATGCTCTTGACTGGAATAGAACCCAGGACCCTCACTCCACAGACTGGTGCTCTATCCACTGAGCCAAACCAGTAAGGGTTGAAGAAATTCTTGATAAATAAAATTATCTATCGGTTACACAGTCATACATAATTTCCATTATTAAATAGAGAAAATTATTTATTTTCTATATTTAAATTAAATTTTATGGCAATGGAGGAGAATGGATAAAACAAAGGTGAGAAAATATTCTTATATTTTAGCATCAATTATTTACTATTAAAATTTACTATATTAAAACAAAACTTAAGCCGAAGAACAAAAATCCAAACACAAGACCTGAAAAGCTATCCTGATTCCCCATCTGGTCTTTACTACTTAACTCTTCTTCACTTACCATTCAACCTGAGGAGGACAGAATTATCCTCTAGAACAGTGGTCAGCAAACCTCAGCTTGAGAGCTACATGTGGCTCTTTGGCTCCTTGAGTGTTCTAACGCCACTTCTTCAAAATTGACTTGCCCAGGCCGAAAATCCGACTTCTGCACATGGGCCACAAAGTTTCAGTCACACTGTACATGCACACCCGCATGTGGTATTTTGTGGAAGATCCACACTCAAGGGGCCAAAGAGCTGCATGTGGCTCTCGACCCCAGGTTTGCCGACCACTGCTATAGGACAAAGCAATGATGTCTTCTGACAGTGCTGCCCTTTCTCTTTTCTAGGCTTTCTTTCCTGGAACTTCATGTGATCCTTAAGCCCTAACCGGTTTGGCTCAGTGGATAGAGCATTGGCCTGTAGACTGAAGGGTCCCAGGTTCAATTCCAGTCAAGGGAATGTGCCTTGGCTGTGGGCCCATCCCCAGTAGGGAGTGTGCAGGAGGCAGCTAATAGATGTTTCTCTCTCATCGATGTTTCTATCTCTCCTTCACCTTTCCTCTCTGTAAAAAGTTAATAAAATATATATATATATTTTTAAAAAGAAACACAGTGAATTCCTTGTTCTTTCGATTCACACTTGCTGAAAACAGATGGCAAGAGTGGTAAAGAGCATCTCTTCTGCAGAGGAAGAGCTAATATTACAAGGATTGACAAAAAAAAATGGTACTGGAACATTTAAGACATTGAACACAGTTGCTATTGCTTTAAGCTATAGTACATATGTGTTGGCATATTAAACTATATCCAAAAAGTGAATGTTCAAACACAAGTAATAAGATTCAAGTTCTTTACCTTGACTGAAAGGCAAAATATGACTTTACTATGGCATCCAATGAAACAGTTTACAAAGAAATTGACTATTTAGTGAAAGAGATAGAGAACAAGATATAAGAGTTTTAAAAGAGTACTATTCAGGGTTAAAGATGAAAAGGGGAATCTCATAATCTCATCATTGTTTATGAATTGGGGATATGTAAATGCAACTTTCTTATTTTTCTCCCATTTTCATCCTCCTTTTTTCCCCCAAGATCAAATGGCTTATCACCTAGTCCACCATAAGCTAAAAACAGCAGTCATTTATTTTTCTACAAATTTGTGAGTCTTAATAATTAATAAATATGCAAATATATAATCATAAGGCATGTTACTATATGCCTTTTACAGATTAAATACAACATCATATTTGTTGGTCCCTCACACAGGCTGAATGGATAGCAAGACCCCACAAACAGCATAGATATCAATAATCTCTGCTATAAAAGCCTAATCCTAATACATTCAACCAGAACTGAAACTTCCAGTGCACATCAATAATTCAGTACTCTGAGCAGTGTAGGCAGTAAATTTAAGCAGAGATGAAGTGATTGACAGTCTAGGAAAATGCCAGTGACAGGTTTTTGAGCAACAAGTCCACAGGTCACTACATCTGAAGCATTCTCTCTCTTAACAAAGAAGAAAGGCATTATATAAAAAAAGAGAGAGAGAACAAAACAAAAACAACTTGTACAAATATTGAATGACTCTCAGAGGCCTCAATCACATAGCACATGCACTTATGAATACTAAGTAATGTTCTTAATGTACAAAGTTTACACTAAAAATACATGTTATAAGTGGTGGTTTTGTGCATAAAATGTCAAAGTTGTGCTCCTTAAAAACTCTGGATCTTAAAATAGTCATACTACTAATATCCTTTACAATAAGCAAGGGTTAGGCACTTAGTCGGTACTAATTGAGTGTTCATTCAATAAAGAAATTAATGAATCTTTCATGAGCACAAACTGAAATCATCATATGGTAAAGGAAAAAAAAACTCATTGGAATGTGTCTTCACAGTGAACATGGAGTGCTGAGAGGAACTTTTAATGAAAACATCAAATGACAACTTTTATAAGGCCAGCTTTAGGAGAGAAAGAAAATCTGGGCTGGGAGACACAAGTTTCCAGCAGACTTACTACTCCATGGAGACTTGAATAATATATATACTTCCATTATCATTACTATCACTAATAAAAATTCCTACTGTATTAATTTCCTAGGGCTGCTGTAACACAACACACATATGGGGGTTAAAAGCATAGACATTTATTCTGTCACAGTTCTGGAGGCTGGAGGTCTGAAATCAAGGTGTTGGCAGGGTCCTGTTCCCACGGAGGCTTTAGGAAATAGTCCTGTCTTGCTTCTTTCAGTTTCTGGGGACTCCAGGCATTCCTTGGCTTGGAGCTGCATGACTTCAATCTCTGTCTTCACCTCTACACAATCTTCTCCCCTAAGTGTCCCCATGTCTCAAATCTCCTTCTGATTTAGGTTCAACCTAAATCTAGGATGATCTCATTTTGAGATCCTTAACTTAATTTCATTTGCAAAAACCTTTTCTTAAGACAAGATCACCTTCACAGGCTGCTGAAGACATATCTTTTTGGGGTACAGCCCACCACACCTTTTCAACCCTTCTGCTCCTACCTTCCCTGTCCCCAAACAACAGACTGAAAATAAAATTATTTCCACAACCTTTCATATCATTTTAGCTATTTGCTTGGTATTCTCATGAATATAAAATGAGAAAATAACCAAAAGGTGCATGTATACCCTGTCAGATAAGTATACATTGTGACCATTGTATTATTATCAACTAGAGACACGGTGCATGAAACTCTTGCACTTAGGAGAGGGGGGAGTCCCTCAGCCCAGCCTATGGCCTCTCAAAGTCTTTGAGCCCTTGGGGGATGTCCTACTGCTGACTTAGGCCTGCTCTCTAAGCTTGCAGTAGGACATCTTTAGCACTGCCACGAGGCAGGAGAGGCTCCTGCTACTGCTGCTGCACTTGCTAGCTTCTGGCTGAGCAGTGCTCCCCCTGTGGGAGAGCACTGACCACCAGGGAGCAGCTTCTGCATTGAGCATCTGCCCCTGGTGGTCAATGCACATCATAGTGGCCAGTCATTCCACTGTTCAGTCAATTTGCATATTAGCCTTTTATTATATAGGATAACCTTTGCGACCAGGATGCACACATTTATTTCTATGCATGTTACATTTGTAGGAGTTAAATGAAGCATAGTCTGCAGATTTGAACTACAGTTCTCTTCCTTTAGATTTAATAATTAACTGCTATTTATTTATGTATGACATAAATGAAGTTAAGCACACACTTAAAAAGTGAAGATAACTTATATTTTAGTGCTATTAATCAGCTTAGAAGGTGGAAGGATACCAGCGTTTAAACCAATGCTGTAACATAAAAATGTACTCAGCTAACAATTACAGCTATTATACACACACACACACACACACACACACACACACACACACACTGAGTGGCCAGATTATTATGATCTCTGAATGCATAATAATCTGGCCACTCAGTGTATACCTATATAATAAAAGGCTAATATGCAAATCGTCCCCTCAACCAGGAGTTCAATCAGGTAGGCAGGCCAGCCAAGCACCCATGTCCCCTCCCCCTGGACAGACCCCTTCCCATGCATGAATTCATGTACTGGGCCTCAAATATATATATATATATATATATATATATATATATATATATATATATATATATACTGAGTGACCAGATTATTATGCATTCAGAGATCATAATAATCTGGCCACTCAGTGTATATTTTGCATAAAAGCCTAACTAATGGACACAGACATTAGGGGGTTGAGGGCATGAGTGGAGGGATAGGAGGACAATGGGAGGATAAGGACATATGTAATATCTTAATCAATAAAGAAAAAAAAGAGGTACTGAATAAGAGAAGAAATTTTTCTTACAGAGATGATCTAATTAATAACAAATAAAAAAGAATAAAAAATTAGAAAAACAGCTAATATTTTTAATGTAAGGTTTCAACACTTAAGCTGCTCTAAGTAAACATCAAAACAAATCCTGCAGGAAATAGAGAATATCTGAAGTCCTGTAAATAATAAAAAATAAATAAATTTTTAAAGGCCCTGGAGGTGAAAATATCTATTTTTAGAGCTATTAAAATCAGTTTCCCACCTTGGCTGCATCAGTCTGCCGGCTAAGAGGGAGGCAAAGAGGGGACATGGAGGACATCTATAATACTCTCAACAATAAAAATAAATGTAAATAAATGAATACACACACACACACACACACACACACACACACACACACATTAAAATAAAATCAGTTTTCTTTTGCCAGAATATCTGAATGTAAGCAAAATGCAGGGTAACAAAATCACTATAATGCATACACAAATCACAAGGTTTTAGAAATGACTAGTTTTGAGACCCAAGTAAAAAAATATGAAAGTGTCTCCTTTTCAACAAGATAATCCTGAATAGTTTTGCAGGCTCTCTGACATCTGTGCCCTTTTTATGGAAATAAGGGATGTGGCAGTTGCTGATGGTCCTCAGCCCATCACCTTTGAGCATCTTCCCTTTCCTGGGACTTCTAATTATCCTGCTGAGACCTTCCTGGAAGTTCAGAAAGCCGCATAAAAGGAGGCAGGGACACCCACACATTTCCCTACTCTTCTCACAAAGGTTGGGATAAAAATGCCCCAGCTCACATTCCTCACATTAGATGGCCATGTGCCTCTCTAACTCAGTTCCTTCCCAGGTCCTGAGAGCAAACCTTGGTTAGTCTTACCCAATTCTCTTACTTTAGATTTAATCCTGATTTAATCCCCATTTTTCTAACTACTCAGGAAAGGGTAGGAAATTCACATCTGGATGATGGATCCAGATGGGGAAAGTGTTAGGGGAGTCTTCTCAGAACATTTATCTAGGTCTTTATAGGGCACGAAGAGGAACCATTCCCTCCCCTAGTCTAGATGTGCTGGGAAAAGAGGTGCTCTGGGAGCTGTGGAAGGAGACAAAAGACCAAATGCTAATGGGGTGGACAGAAAAGGGAAGGAGGCTTGGGTCTTAGATGTGTTTGAATACCTGAGTTAATCCTGGAATAGTCATGTTTTTGGACTTCTTTAGATGTGAGATATTGAATATCCCTATTGTTTAGTCTTTTGGGTTTTCTGTCTTTTGCAGCCAAAAATTAAGAGAAATGCTTTTTTAGTGTGCAAAACACACAGAATATTTCATCTCTCTATGTAAGGGCAGCCTAGCTAACAGTTCCTGTATTAATCTTTTAGCAACTGCATCACATATACTTTCTTGAGCAATGAAAACTTAATAAACAAAATTGATTACAGCTAATCAAGGTTTACCCCCCCTGGTCCCGGTAATATATATGGCAGAAGAAAGAAAAAAAAAAGGCAGGGGAGGGGAAGATAGTGAAAAACTAGTACTTAACCTGTGCTTTAGTTATTATTATTTAAGGCCCTTCTGCTTATACCTGTCATAGGTTTGTATAGGGGTTAAATGAAATAACACACATACAGGATTTGCTAAGAGCCTGTCATTTCACTCTGTAATTATTGGTTATTCCATTACTATTGGTCAGAGAAGAGGACTCAGTCCACACTAACCAGTAGTCAACACCTATTTTCTGGACAATATAAGACCAACGGACTCTGGAAATAATCCACAAGTGAATTAAAGAGTTATAAAGAAAAGCAAAATGATGTGAAAGAGCAGGAGATTGGGGAGGAAATATAGCAGCTCAAGGTTGCTAAATGTACTAGACAGACAGTGGTTAGCAGAGAGACTTAAAAGGTGAGCAGCAGCTAGATCACAAATTCTGCATGCCATGTTAATAAGTATAGACTTAATTTGTAGAGCAGTGGGATTTCTTAAAGGTCAGGCTTTATTTAACATTAAAATTAAATACGATTATAGGGGATGTTAGTTTATATTATACTGATGGCTATTGAGGATAGAATTGAGAAAGGCAAGAGTAGAGGGACCCCATTTCTCTTGAATCAAGTCCCTTCTTCATGCACCAACCTGTTTATTTCACTCAATCTTCCTGGAGATACATGTTTAGTCAGCTCTTTTTCCGAACCATAAAGATTTGAAAATAATACTAAATTTAGAGATACTCATTCAAGTTCAAAATAGTGTGTCATCAATCCTTGCAGGCTCAGTTGAACCACATGTGAAAAACATTAAAATGTGGTGGGATGTGTCTAACAGATCATTAAGAAATAGCTTTTCAAACACATACCCTTTCTTAGCTATTATAATGTAAATCACAGAAAACAACACTGCGAAATTCATGATTTTACAGTGCACAGGGTGAGTCACTGTCCCTAGAGCATTCTGTCTATAAAAAAGGGTATGTTCGCATATTTTCCTATAATCTTAGTGTAATCCATTGATGTATATTTCATTTGTGGTTTTTCAGGTTGTTCCATAGAAACCTGCTTTATTTTTAATGCCTATGTAATCAGGGTTGGTTGTAAGCAAAACTAGTTGATGTAAGGAGTGCTGTCAATATCTGTGAAGGGTTGAACCCCAACTCTGCAATCTGAAAAGAAATATAAAACAGACTTGAAAGACTTCTGTCAATGAAGAGAAAATTTCAACCCAACCACTAACAATAGTTGAAAGCTTAATCTGAAACATGTAGACAAGATGGCTCCCTTGATTTGAGAGGAAAAAAAAGTATAAGTGAAGGGACAGAAGGTAATAATAGGCACACTGCATCTTCATAGAGTCAGCATGCCCTCAAAATAGTTCAGTCTTTTGCAGTGGCAGAATTTGTGTAATTTTTACTTATCCTATTTCATTTAAATAATAAATAAAAATAAAAGATAAGAAAAGGAACTAGAATATAGTGTGAAAAATATATTTCCTATGCAATTAAATTCCACAACTGTCCCAATTGGGTTGAGAGAGACATGAAAAATACTGACATCAGAGTCATTATGGGGTCTTTTATTGCACCTTTATTGTACTCTAAGCTATGCAAGATATTTGATTACAGATATAATGACAGTAGAAAAATATTTTTTGTTGTTTTTTTCTCAGCATCCTGACATCAACCTTACTTATTGCCCTGTCCTTAGAAATCAATTTTGTGGTAAATGTTCCTCCTGCTTAACCCTTTCAAAGCCCAAAGAGCATGATCATAAAACAAGTAGATTTAGCCTGGTCATCAACATGAATCCAATATCTTTTGGTTCCACTGAATAGAAAACCAGCAGGAGGATGGGGGAGAACATAACAGGCAGCTTAAAATTAATGGGAATGGATGTTTTATTTGACATTTTCACTTACCACTGTTTGGAAATACAAATGATAATAAAAAGTATGGGGAGTTCTTTTACAAGTAAAGTAGCAAATGGTAACTCCCCTGATAGAACAGTGGAAAATCTGTCCCCACATCAACTGTACTTAGAGGAAATGGACTTGCGGGGGAGGAATCATACATGTTACTTGTTTCTCTTGGTGTGGAGAATGCCCTGGTCACATCAGACTCAATCTGCCTGCTAATTGGAGGGAAAGAAAGCCATCTTCTTTGTGAGGCTTCAAAGGGTTCTTCTGAGATAGAGGGTGGAAGGTGTGGTAGCTACCCCCTCCCCCCCCACCTCCCATTTCCCTTTCTGGAGCAGGAGAATACTAGCTTGTATTGTTTTTCTTCAGGAAGAGCACCTTTGAAAATAGGGACACAAAAGAGGGTTTTTGATAATACTTCTCAAAGCAGTCAACTCTTTTTAGCACAATAAATAGCACATAGAGGAATGAGTTAAAAATATACTCAATCTTGGCAGTATGTAAGGTATGAAGTATCATAGTCCTTTGCTTCATGCATTCATTCAATAAATATGTACTAAATGCCTACAAATTAGGAGTAAAAAATATGCCTATAAATAAAACAGACCATCCCAGTTGATGTGGCTTAGTGTTTGAGCTTTGACCTCTGAACCAAGAGGTCATGGTTCAATTCCCGGTCAGGGCACATACCAAGATTATGGGCAGGGCCCCAACAGGGTGCATGCAGGAGACTGTTGATCAACGATTCTCTCTCATCAATGATGTTTCTTTCTTTCTCTCCTTTCTGCTTTGAAATCAATAACAATATATATTTTTTAAAAGACCAAATCTCTGACCTAGGTGAGCTTATATTTTAGAGTTGGAACCTGGTAGTCTAATATTTGAGGTTGAGACTAGATACATGAGGGTGAGTTTTATTTATTGCTTTTGTCCACTGAATGAACCAAAAGGTCTCCTCAATCCCATCCAAAGAAATTAATGACAAAGGTCATAGATAGAAGACAAAATATGCAGGAAACAAGGAGTGTGCATTTTAAGAGACCAAGAGGCCTATTGGGGAGAGAATGAATTAGAGGTTCCACAAAATAGAAAGGGATGTGTCTGAGTAGTGTAGACCAAAGGAGCTGAAGGAACAAACCCCAAGGAGTAGCAGTCGCTTATCTAAGAAGGTCTCTGTGTAGACTGCCATAGGCCTCTCAAACTTAGTCAAGAACTTTTTTCCAGATTAACTGCTGGGGCTGACTAGTCTAGAAAAGGCCTATTCATCCTTACATCTAACTTTAGTTTTTTCCTGTGCTGTTTGTTTTTTGTTAATCCTCAACCTAGGATATTTTTTCCATTGATATTTTTTAGAGAGTGGAAAGGAGGGGAGAGATAGAAATATTAATGTGAGAGAGACACATTGGTTGGTCACCTCCTGCATGTACCCTGATGAGCTGGGGATGAACCTGGGACTGAGGTACAGGCCTTTGACCAGAATCGAACCCATGACCCTTCAGTCTCTGGGATGATACTCTAACCAATGAGCAAAACTAGCTAGGGCTGTTTGTTTGCTTTTGGGAGTAAAAGTGTTTTTGTTTTATTTTAAAGAATGGACTATACTGCCCCAACCTTCCAATGTTAAAGGCATATCACACAAGTTATTGATACTACTTATGTAACTATATTGATATTTTAAGAAGAACAGCAGGAGTCTATGCTATGGATTTTCCTAGGTGTTTTTACCCAGTGGTTTTCAAGTATATATAATAGCATTTTTTTAAAGAAAAAAAACCCGCAATTTTTATTTTAGTACTTGTATCCTTTTCATAACCCATCTGTAATTCAGATTATTTTATTATCTCAGATTATTTTCTTTTAATTTCTCTATTGATTAAGGTATTACATATGTGTCCTTATCCTCCCATTCCACCCTCCACACTCATGCCCTCACCCCCCTGGTGTCTGTGTCCATTGGTTATGCTTATATGCATGCATACAAGTCCTTTGGTTGATCTCTCCCCTTTTCCCCCACACTCCCCTACCTTCCCTCTGAGGTTTGACATCTGATCAATGCTTCTCTGTCTCTGGATCTGTTTTTGTTCACCAGTATATGTTGTTCATTATATTTTACAAATGAGTGAGATCAAGTGATATTTATCTTTCTCTGGCTGGCTTATTTCAGTTAGCATAATGCTTTCCAGTTCCATCCATGCTGTTGCAAATCTAGGAATTCTTCTTTTTTTATAGCAGTGTAGTATTCCATTGTGTAAATGCACCATAGTTTTCTAATCTACTCATCTAGTAATGGATATTTAGGCTGTTTCCAAATCTTAGCTATGATGAATTGTGCTGCTATGAACATCTGGGTGCATACATCTTTATAATTGGTATTTCTAGTTTCTTAGGATATATTCCTAGAAGTGGGATCACTGGGTCAAATGGCAGTTCCATTTTTAGTTTTTTGAGCAAACTCCACAGTGGCTGCACCAATCTGCATTCCCACCAGCAGTGCAAGAGGGTTCCCTTTTGTCTGAATCCTCTCCTGCACTTGTTGTTTGTTGATTCGTTGATGATAGCCATTTTGACAGGTGTGAGATGATACTGCAATGTCCTTTTGATTTGCATCTCTCGGATAATTAGTGACTTTGAGCATGTTTTAATGTCTCTTGGCCTTCTTTCTGTCTTCTTTTGAAAAGTATCTATTTAGGTCCTTTGCCCATTTTTTGATTAGGTTATTTATTTTCCTTTTGTTAAGTTGTATAAGTTGCCTGTAAATGTTGAAGATTAAACCCTTATTGGTGATAATATTGACAAATATGTTATTCTATGCAATGGGCTTTCTTGATTTCTTGATGGTTTCTAGGAATAAATTTAACAAAGGAGATAAAAGACTTATATGTGGAAAACTTCAGGACACTGAAAAAAGAGATAGAGGAAGACATAAACAGATAGAAGAACATACCATGTTCATGGATTGGTAGAATAAACATCATTAAAATGTCCATACTACCCAAAGCAATCTACAGATTCAATGCACTCCCCATTATAATACCGGTGACATATTTCACAGACCTAGAACAAACTTTCCAAAAATTTATCTGGAATAAAAAAAAGACCCTAAATAGCTGTAGCAATCCTGAAAAAAAAGAACAAAGTAAGTGGGATCTCAATATCAAATTTCTAGCTGTATTACAAAGCCACTCTTCTCAAAACAGGCTGGTACTGGCACAAGAACAGACATATAGATCAATGGAATAGAACAGAGAATCCAGATGTCGACACAAACCATTATGCTCAATTAATATTTGACAAAGGAGGTATGAACATACCATGGAGTCAAGACAGTCTCTTCAATAAATGGTGTTGGAAAAATTAGACAGATACATCTAAAAAAAAAAAAAGAAGAAAAGAAAAGAAACTAGACCACCAAATTACACCATACACAAAAATAAACTCAAAATGGATAAAGGACTTAAACATAAGACAGGAAACCATAAAAATACTGGAGGAATCCACAGGCAGCAAAATCTCAGATATATGTCGAAGCAATTTCTTTACCAATACCATTCCTAGAGCAATGGAAACTGAAGAGAAATTAAATAAATGGGACTACATCAAAATATAATAGCATTTTACCCAAAAGATGAATGCTTAACACAGAAGCAGAGATGCTCTGATTAGAACTGGGGTAGGGAGCAGGAGTCTTGTCTGCCTTTTCATCAGGTGGCCTGTGAGGGGGCTCCTCTAATCCCTGGAGATGCATCAAGCACAAAACCTGACTGGTCTACATTGGCAAAGTGTGTTGTCTCCTATCCATATAACCCGACAAAAAGACATCGTCTTCCTGGACCCTGGAAAAGTGATTGTCGGATAGTACTGCTTCAGTGTAAACAAACAGGCGCCTGATTAAAAGATTTCCCATGGAATAGCCAGCTGTCAGAATACAAGAACTGGCAATATCCATGGATAATGCCCTGACAACCAGGACTGTACTGACCACAACGATGAATTAGCAGAGGAGAACCATGGTGAGCTGAAAACAAAAAACAAATATATAAAAATTATGACTAAGGATATTGTGAGTAGGCTAATTATCCTCACCACCAATTAGATTACATACACACACACACACACACACACACACACACACACACACACACACATTCTTTATTCACCCACCAAGCATTTATAAAGTGCTTACTATGTGCCAGGATGCTGCTAAGTATTAAGAAATATAGAGAAAAAATACTATAGTAATCACTGTGAAAATGCTCAATGTCTTCTACAGGAGACAAACTTGTAGGAATGGAACTATAAAGAAAATCTTATTTAAATAAGTTTATAAAGTATTTAAATATATTATACAACCAGGCATACTAGAGTTAGCTAACTATAAATGTTAGATATTAGCAGCTTCATTCTGTTTACATTCACTCACTCTATCCCCGAAAAAAGACATGAGTTTTAAGTAGTGAAGACTCTGATAAGCAACCTAAGCTCAAGTAAGAGGCATCCAGAGGTGTAAGCATGAGAAACAATGGAGGTTTTTGCTCTGGTGAGTAGCTTCCCCAAGCTGAAGGTGACAACTAATTTGCTTTGGGTAAAAAAAAAAAAAAAAGTCACATTTCACAATATCTTCCACACGAAGAAATAATATTATTAGAACTAAACATAAATATGAGACATTCTTCTTGGGGGGAAATGGAGGTATCCAACCCACTTTTATTAAGTCTCTGCTTTGTAGTGAATGATGTTAATCCTCTCTCTTGTCTCCTCAGTAAATCCTCAGTAAAACCTAAATTGATTGTGTGTGTGTGTGTGTGTGTGTGTGTGGTGTCTGTGTGACTAATGTTCTGCTTAAGATTGGCCATGGTTGAAGATAGGAGTTTCTGGGGGAAGAAGTGAATAGAGGAGAGACTGATTACCACAAGGCTCATAAACAAAGCAAGAGAAAACAAAGCAAAAGCATATCAGTTACAGGTGAAAGACAGAAGAAAGGTGAAGGTGCAATGGGAGCAGGAAAAAAATAAAAAACAGAGACAAGGAAGCTCTATCTCTGTGGGAAGGAGAGGGCAGGCACCTAGAGTAGGTGGTATTTGAGCTGAGTCATAAAGAATGAGCCAAGTTTCAGGGAAGATGGTGGAGTAGGAGGAGGAGGAAGGGATTAATAAGTGAAGAAGTAGATGGTAGCCTGCTGTAATTCTGATCATTGCAGCTGGAGAAGGAGCTGCAGAGGGAGCAAGAGGGAACTCAGACAATGAAGCATCTTGATCTCCTTTATAAGGATAAAATCTAGCCATCAGATGAGTCAAAATAAAGTATCTGGGAATGACAAATCATAATATAGGAACTAACTTTTCTTGAGTTTCTTTCCTTTTTTTGGTTGATTTTTGTAGGGTTTCAAAAAAAGATAGTAAATTGACTTTATACTCCACCATTTTATTTTTATCACCATTTTCCCCCTCTATATCCTTTTATCTCCATCTCCATTTTTAAAAAGAGTGTCTATTTTATGCTCTTTTATGATTTTCAAGGTTCTATCAACCCACCTACAGATTCTGATCTCTGCATTCTCCACAGTTTGAACACCTAAAGTTTCAGGGATAAACAGATCACCAGCCAGCAGAACGGTGACTTTTCCAGAATATATTCCTTATAATTGATCTCTTAGTTCTAGAAAAGGTCTCCTCATCCCTGCTTTTATGCAGAAAAGTAGGAAAGTTTCTAGAGTTACAAAAAACTGATTTTGGGGTAAAAAGTTCCAGTAAATAACAATTTACATTGCTATGATTTTCTTTGTTTTAGCTGTAGCTTAGTCATTTTTCTTATATATCTCTAGTGGAGAAGACCAAACGATCTTCTGTATCATATTCACGTATTTTAAACCAACTTAATTTTCATTTCCAGAGGTTGAATAATTTTCACTTAAATATATATATATAATTTTAAGTTCTTCAGCATTTTCTATGCTTCTGTAATTTCATGAATAGTGCGTCCTATCTTGTTCCAAGTTTAGGTGTTGTCATTCTTTAATAAGTCTATCCTGTGAAATCCAGACTTCATTCATATATGTACTTCCTCTCTTAACTGCATAATTTCATCTGAATTATATCCTACGCAATGCTGGTATAAACACTAGTCTTATTTCCCTCACTTGCTGAATGTTTCACAAGGGCAGAACAATGCTTTATATTTTTCTATGAAATGCCAGTCTTCTTGCCTTCTTCTCTCTTGATACCCTGGGATATCAAAATCTCTTTTAACATATAAGAGGAGAAAAACAATATAACTATCTCAATAAATACATAAAAAGGCATTTGATAATATTGAGCAACCTTCTTAAAAGGAACTCTAACATAAGAATAACAGAACTCATCTCAAAGACTACTAGTACAGAACCAAAATTCAACAGTATACACTAAACACAGTGAAATATTGATTCTATTTCCATTCAAATAAAGGGGGAAAAAAGTTACTCCTGTTTCACCACTATTGTTTCAATATTGTCTTTGAAGTTCTATCTAATGAAATGAGACTCCCAACGTATGTAATTGATAAAAATATTGGTAATAAAAGAGAAAAAAGGTCTTCACTTCAAATTTAAGAAACAAATAGAGTTAATAAGAGAATTCAATATGGTAGCTGGATTCAAGTAATAATTCCATCGATAGTATTTCACTAATATAATAACTAATCATTAGAGCAAATGAAAAAAAATAAACCCTATTCACAAGAACAATATATTGTACAATAGACAATAAAATATGCAAGAATAAATTCATAATAAAGGTAAAATATCTTCATAAACAAAACTTTAAAAATATGTAAAAAAACAAAGTAAGAATTAAAAAATAGTTACAATTCCAGTGTTTTGTGGTGACTATTATAAACTGCCAAATAAAATTAAAATTCATCTTTTAAATAGAAAGCCCAAAATGTTTGCCAAAAAAAGAGTACTTCCCTCATCAGATATTAAACAGTCTATAAAGATGCCACAATCCATCTAGCATGATATGGCAACTGGAATAGAGAAAATATCAGTAAAAAATAGAGTCAGGAAAATATGTACTTAGAGGATGTAATGCATTACAATAGCTGCATTCCAAATCAATGGGGAAGATACTGGTCTATTAAATGGCATTGATAGTTGGCATCCATGTAGGAAGAAATAAAGTTAAATCCCTATCTCACACTATATTGTAAATACATAAAATTATATTTTTAAAAACTAGATGTCAAAAAGTAAATTAACAGCATCAGAAAATAGGATATTTTAAGAAATCTGAGGTGAGGAATGTTTCTTAAGCAAAACAGGAGACTCAGATGCTTTAAGGTTTTATAAAATTTATACTTTTCTTTACATTGTATTTCTCACAATTTTTCAAGTTAGTCCTATAATTAAATAGATCTTATTTCAACTTTCAATATATAATTAAATTTTTCACTTTATCTCCTAAAACATTAATTCTGAAGGATAAGCAGAAAGATTATTTTATTTTTCAGCTTATTAACCAAATTTGGTCAAATATTTTGTTGTTGTTGTTCCAGAATGCCTTTGGTTACACTTTTTTAAACTGCTTTACTTCAATCTTCTTGAGAGCCCTTCTTCCTCATTTTGATGAAGTTCTCTTCTAGTTCTTTCATTATTTCTAATAAATGGGACTCTACTCTTTGAGTTATCAAATTGTTCTTTCTCATCTAGAATATTTCCTATTTTTAGTAAAAACAGGTAAACTAATTTCTCAATTTTTAAAAATTCTTTATTGTTTAAAGTATTACATGAGTCTCCTCTTTCCCTCATTGACCTCTCCACAGCTGCTCCCACCCCATCCCTCAGCACATGCCCTCACCCCACTACTGTCTGTGTTCTTTGGTTATGCTCATATACCTGCATTCAAGTCCTTTGGTTGATCTCTTACCTCACCTCTCCCCTGCCTTCCCTCTCAGTTTGGACGGTCTGTTTGATGCTTTTCTGTCTCTGGCTCTATTTTTGTTCATCAGTTTATGTTTATTATATACCACAAATGAGTGAGATCATGTGATATTTATCTTTCTCTGACTGGCTTATTTTGCTTAGCATAATGCTCTCCAGGACCGCCAATTTACACCATACACAAAAATCAACTCAAAATGGATAAAGGACTTAAAAGTAATATAAGAAACCATAAAAATCTTAAAAGAACCCATAGGTAGCAAAATATGAGACATACGTCTTGGCAATATACTTACTGATACAGCTCCTAGAGCAATGGAAACTATGGACAAAATAAGCAAATGGACTATATCAAAATAAAAAGCTTCTGCACAGCAAAAGAAATCATCAAGAAAGCCACCTGCATAAGAGACCATATTTGCAATGTTATATCATGTAAAGGTTTAATCTCCAAAATGTATAGGAAACTCATACAACTTAACAAAAGGAAGATAAACAATCCAATCAAAAAAATGGGCAAAGGACCTAAATAGACATTTTTTGAAAGAAGGCAGAAGGAATGCCAAAAGATGTATGAAAACGCTTAAAGTCACTAATCATCTGAGAGATGCAAATCAAAACAACAATAAGGTACCATCTCACACTTGTCAGAATGGCTATCATCAACAAATCAAAAAATAGAAATGCTGGTGAGGATTCAGAGAAAAAGGGACCCTTGTGCACTGATGGTGGGAATGCAGACTGGTGGAGAACAGTATTGAGTTTCCTCAGAAAATTAAAAATAGAAATCTCATTTGACCCAGTAATCCCATTCCTAGGAATATATCCCAAGAAATCAGAAATACCAATCAGAAAGGATATATGCACCCCCATATTCATAGCAGCACAATTAACCATAGCTAAGATTTGGAAACAGCCTAAGTGCCTATCAGCAGATGAGTGGATTAAAAACCTATGGTATACTTACTCAATGGAATACTATGCTGCTATATAAAAGAAGGAACTCTTACCAGTTTGCAACAGCATGGATGGACCTGGAGAGCATCGTCTATATATATAAAACCCCAATATGCAAATAGATCAAATAGCGGAACAACAACCAAACAATTGGTTGTTATGACATGCACTGACCACCAGGGGCACACATGGGACATGGCGGGCATAGACTGTGGCAGGATGGTGGAACAGGTGAGCAGGGGCCCCAGACCAATGCAGGGCATCAGTTGCTATCACAGGGTGAGCCTCTGGTGGTTACTGAACATTCTTTGCTCCTATGCACTGCAGTCCTGCCTGCACTCACACCTGCTCACACCCACTGATGGGGCACCATCAGTGGGTGCTATGAAGGGTGATTGGGGCTGGCAGCCACCTCTTGCATTTGTTGCCAATGCTGGCTCTGTTTGACCCATTACTGGTGCCAGAGCCTCCACTCACATCCTCTGCTGGCACCCAGCACTGATCCTATTCACTTGGCACTGTCAGCAAGTGCCAATGGTGGCTGCCAGCCCTGATAGCCCCTGAGGGCTTCTCCACCTCCTCCTGCTCCTGAGGGGTGATCAGGGTAGCAGCTGTCACTTGCATCCACTGATGGCACCAGCCCCTCTCTCACCTGATGCTGGTGCCAGCCCCAATTGCTTCACCCCATCAGCAGATGTGTGTGGGGCCATTACTCTCAGTGTCTAGGAGTGGCAGTGGCAGGAGTGGGGCTGCTGGCAGACAGGGAACTGGGGGCTGCAATAGGAGGGACCAGGCAGGAAGGTGGAATATGGGCAGAGACTCGCCCCTGTGCCCACTGCAGCCTCAAGGCCCACAGTTCCTTTCAAGGTGCAGGAATTCATGCACTGGACCCCTAGTCTAGAATATTCTTAAATGAATTGTGAATAGTCTTATTGTCTGGGTAGGATTTTGTTTGTCTTGTTTTTAGGAAATACTATTTTGAAAGCTGTGAAAATGAACCATGGAAGACTGAGCGGAGGTTATACTGGGCTTTGTAGGCAGAGCTCTATGAAAGTTGTTGAAGGCATCCATTATTACCTAGATCTTTTGGTAGGCAGACTTCTCCAATTCAGAAGGTCTTGGTACCAATGAACACACTAAGGCATCTTTTTTCTAGTTCTTCTGGGATCAACAGGATTAGGAGGCTCCACTAAGCAAGACAAACAGCAAGATTTCTTCACCTGTTTTAGCAAAAGTAATCTCAAAATTTAATGGTTTAACCCAGTGGTTGGCAAACTGGGACTCATGAGCCGTGGTTTGCCACTCTGTTGACTAATGAGTTTGCTGACCACTGGGATAGGTGCTTAATCACAAGGAATAAAAACAGACTGTAATTATTGGAATTGAGAGTCTAGGTCAGTGGTTGGCAAACTCATTAATCAACAGAGCGGCAAACCACATGTGGCTCGCAAGGAGCAGTTTGCCGACCACTGGTTTAACCCAACAGGAGTCTATTCTATGCTCACAGGATAGTCCACTGTGAATGTTTCTTATTGGTGAGCAGCTTTCATGCACATAGTGATGCAGAGACCCGTACTCCTTCAATCTTGTGGCCCTGATATTCCCTAAGACTTCAGAGGCTTCTATAATCAGCCAACAGACAAAAGACAGCAAGGAGAAGTCACACCTGCTTCCTAATATCTTTGATCTAAAAATGGCACACATCATTTTTTTTCACATTCCATTTATGGAAATGAGACACAGGCTCCACTTAGATACAATGGAAATTGGGAAATGTCATCTAGCTGAATAGCTGCTTCTTGGCAATAATTCTCTATTGTTTTGGGGAGCTCAATTTCAGTGTACTATTAGATGCCTATGTCATATTAGCCTAGGCCTCAGAGAGAATCTGGGCTTTTACTTTGGCCCTGGTCCGAAGTCTCTCACAGTAAGGGTTTGGCAAAAGTAGGTGGTTTACTACAGTGAGTACACTTAACACAGATTTTATTCTTGTATTATTATTTATTATTGTATTACTTTCCATACCAACTACTATAAACCTATTGTATAATGAGGCATAAAACATATTCAGAAACTGATAAA
Organism: Pipistrellus hanaki; assembly: GCF_964339955.1. NCBI lineage: Eukaryota > Metazoa > Chordata > Mammalia > Chiroptera > Vespertilionidae > Pipistrellus > Pipistrellus hanaki. Next base: position 22,778,253 of record NC_140508.1, read on the forward strand.
AGAACAAGAGTTCTCTTGTGAGGAAAATATCTCTTATTGCATTTAGAAAAGTACAAAGTCCATAAAGTTAAGAGTTAGATGAGAAAGCCACAGAAAGTTTCAGAAGGTAAAATAAACATAGCATAGTATTTTGGCGAGTGTATTTTTTTAAGCAAAAGATAGAAAAATTTTCAAAGCATTTCATTATTACATAAGAATGAGAACAATACAATGGTGGCTTGTAGTGCAACCATGCAACCTTAAGGAAGACAAAACTATATATAAGCAAGCTATATGAGAGTTGGAAAGATTTTGTTTTAATATGTTTTCATTCAATTAGCAGCAACCTAGACATACTAGATCAAATACACTTAAGTATTTAATATTTAGTGAGCTTTTTATACATCCTTACTTTGGTAGCAATCATCTGTTTGGGGAATTCATTTTAGCAGCTATGTGGTAAAATAACCCCCACCCTCAATTTGTAGATTTATGGTAAACTTTAAAATGTTTCATCATTGTGTTAAGCACTTAGGAAATTTAAAATAATTTCCCTTGCCTAATTTTTTTAAATCATTTTGAGTCTTAGAGAAAAACTTGAGTAGATTAAAGAAAAAATATAAAGGGTGTTTTAGGTGTTTTGATTAACATAACTAATTACTATATACAGTATTTAGATCCTATCGACTAGGACCTGTTTAAACTTTTGCCATGAATCTTGAAAGTTCTCAGTCAAAACAGGCATTTGCTCAGAGAATTTATGTTTTGTATGGTAACTGTAAAGACTCTAAGATAACTTTAAAGAAACAGAGAAAATTAAATACCCATGCAAAGCAGTGATGTTTCTCATTCATGTCAAATTATGAATAGCTTGCAGTCAACAAATAAGAGACCTCACAAGACTTCACACAATATTCATCACAACCTCACTCACCAGATCCAGACCCACTTCAAAACCTTCAAAATAAAAGAAACCCAGGGTGGGAAGCATGCCAACTCTTTTTGCCAAGTTGGCAGAGCCTTGGAAGTTTGAATGGGCTTCTCGATGTATAAGATAAAAGCAAGCATGTAGATCCTGTGAAGCCTCCCTGGGCACAATTAGACCTTAGGTGAAATTCCATCAACCACTGCCATGTGCACATTATATCAGGTATGCAGATGGCACAATTTAGGATTATGGCGACATGAATAGTTTTGGCTATGAAATCAAGACAGGGAAAAAAAAAACCCACAAAAGCTCTAAAAGTAAACATGAAGTAAGGAAAGCTTTTCCCCTCTAGAACGGTATTTTTCAGCTTTGAAGTTTCACCTCTGGCTAATATAATGTGAGGCATGGGAAACAAACTGAGTCTCAGGCAAGAGCAACCCTCTCAGGTCAAGCACAAGTATGCTCATGAGAGAGACAAGTACAGACTGGAGTGACTGGAATTCCTCCCTGCTTACTGCTCTATCCACCAAGAACATCACTTCTGAGATATATCCCAGCTTCTGGGAACAAGGTCTCTGTTTATTTCTAAATAAGTAAGCAATTAGAATTCTTTAGGGTTGACTTAATTTTTCTCCCTTCACTTTTAACTAGCTGGCATTTCATCCCTTCAGTCTAACATGGCCCCAATGCTTTCCTGGTTTACAGAAGCCTCACTCCCAGCCTTCCCCCAGTCCTATTGTTATGTACACAGAGCATCTTATTCTCTGCCATTGGGAGCTCCCAGACTAGGAATTCAATGGTCTTTCTGGTCAGATGACAGAGCATGCTTCCTCAAGGGCTAGAAACAAAGAACCACTCACTTGTTATATAATTTCTACAAATCAATCTGAGGTTTCCCTTGCATTTAATTTTTCTTTAAATCCATCCTCTTTTGGAAAAAAGAAATCTACCTATTGCTCTAGTCTAGCTAATCCTATCTAATAAAAGAGTAATATACAAATTGATCATCACTCCAACACACAAGATGGCTGCCCCCTTGTGGTCAAATATGGCTGCCCCCATGTGGACACAAATGGCCACCACAAGATGGCCAGCAGGGGAGGGCAGTTGGGAGGGATCAGGCCAGCAGGGGAGGGCAATTGGGGGTGATCAAGCCTACAGGGAAGGGCAGTTAAGGGTGCACAGGCCTGCAGGGGAGAGCAGTTGGGGGGGACCAGGCATGCAGGGGAGGGCAGTTGGGTCAATCAGGTTGGCAGGGGTGTGGCTAGGGGGTGATCAGGCTGGCAGGCAGAAGTGGTTAGGGGCAGGCAGGAGAGCAGCTGGGAGCTAGCAGTCCTGGATTGTGAAAGGAATATGCAGCTGCCCATTTAGGCTCGATCCTACCAGGTTCGGGCCTATACGGGCAGTCGGATATCCCTTAAGGGGGTCCCAGATTAGAGAGGGGCTGTGGGACACACACCCCCGTGCACAAATTTTGTGCACTGGGCCTCTAGTATCATAGATAATGGGCCTTCACAGATACCCTTCCCTCTGCCTATATATAAAAACTCATGTTTGCTCTTCAGTCTACCCCACTCTTGACCTCTCTAGGTTACTCCTGCACCTAGAACAGACTTCCTGTGTCTCTCTCTTATTAATGCTCCATCCCACTTCAAATCGAACTGAAATCCTATTTTTCCCCCTCCAGACTGTAACTCTTAAATAATGAGCAAATTGAAATAAATTCACTCTTTATTGAGTTGTGTCCTGTAGGGCTATGGAACCAGTTAGGGTAGATGTGCCATAGACAGCTCTGCAGAATGAAATTCTATTGCATCTCAGTTGTTGAATGATTGTGTCCTAGAGGAGTGATCAAATGACACATGCAACTTTTTCTCCAATGTCAGCATATTTGTATGATTTATGTGGTGATACTTAGCACTTTAAAATAAAATTTAAAAAATTGTTGGGAGAGCTAACAAAATTCTGCTTTTTCATAACACAAACTTTACAGATATCATGTTTAAATATTCCAAGTGTTCTTTAAAGTTAATTAACTAAGTTTATGGGGTAAAATATCTTTCAAAGTATAATATTTCAGATTATCTCTAATAAAGATATCTAAAGCCATTATCCTGATAAAAAAAATATTCAAAAAGACCATATTAGTTGAGCAGGAAATAGTATTTTTCCAAAAAGAATATATATATATATAGTTTTACAAATAAAATTTACAATAAAAGTTTAATTTTTTTACTCAGAAAATAACCCCAGCTTTGCAGTTTACTCCTGTTCAAACTTGTCCTCATCTATATCAGACTGTCTTCCTCAATAACCATATGCATTAGCTCCAAGGAGAAGCAGTTCACTAGCAAACAGTTGGCCTGGCATTCTTTCATTCTCTCTTGACAAACATCTCCAAAGATGGTGAGGAATAGTACAATCACATCGGTAATCTTAAATTACCTTCTGACTTACCCCCAAAAAAATGTTTACTGACCTGCATCGGAACTGACCCCACACAATGTTTCATACCATCTGCTCCCAAATCTACCTTTCCCAATACTTATCATGTAACATCAGGTTATTAAAAAGCTCACGCCTGTAGCCTAAGTGTGTATGAAACTCATATAAACTAGCAATGAGTAAAACAGGATTTTAAAAATAAGTTTATGAAAACCCTACTCTTTAAGGGAAACCAAACAGAACTTCTTTGTGCCCTCCTGAAAACAAACTCTCTATGAAGATAAAGAAGTTAACTTCCATGCTATATTTCTTTTCCTTTTTCATCTTCTTCCATAAACACAATCCAATTATGAGTTCTCCTGAGACAGGATAAAACTCGCTCCAAAGTCATTACATCATCCCATCATTTCCATCATAATCTTGCATGTGATCCAAATTATTCGAATTTAATGGTACTAAAATATTCAGAGAGAATTAAAAAAACTAGCAATTTTTCCACCACAAATTCCTTATAAAAAGGAGGTAAAAACACAAAAATAAATAAATGTGTTCTTTTTAGTTTGGTGATTTGGGAGATAAGCATCTCAATTTTCAAGTGTTTTTCTTCTTATCAATCACAAAATATTCATATTTGTATTTATCAAGGAATTAGACAATATATTCTGAACACCCAAAAGGCATTTTTCTTTTCAGTGTAGTTTTCTCTTGGCATTTAGCTAAGAGCTAAAGTGAAACTGTTTTTAATCTGATCACATGTCCTGAACAAATGCAATCCTTGAACAAGTTGGAAAGGCTGCCATAAATCTATCAACCTAAGCATCATGCTAAGATACTAGAAAGCATAGGGCTTTTGCAGGGAATCAATCCATACCCTAAAATAATCTGAAATAACTTTTAAATTAGAAATGGACCCCCCCATTTCTAAATAACTGTTTGCCAATATAGATTTTTAAAAGAAATTTAAATATCCCTGGGTGAAGTAAAACTTAGTTTTAATGTCTGAACATGTACATCATGTACATATTATTTTGTTACCTTTACATTGTTTTATGAGAGCATATGGATTAAGTATGTAAAAGTACATGATTGGTAGAAGTTTTTCTGAACAAGAATCTAACTTAAAGCAGAAACTTAAAAACAACATATTAGTGTTAAATAGAACCAATAGCCAATATTTGTTTAATATTTATCACATGCCTGAGACTAATTTAAGTGTTTTACTTGTAAACACTCATTTAATCTTCACACAGATCTGAGTGGTAGGAATTATATTTAACTTCATTAGCAATGAGAAACTAAGACAAAGAGAAGTAAAGGAAGTTGCCCAATGTCACACAGGTTGTATGAAATGAAGCCTCGAAGTAAGCATTGGCAGTCAATGTTCAGAACCCACTACATACTCTTTTAACCACTACATAATACACACTGCATAATTATTGTTGTTCATATAGTTGTTATTTTATGGACACAGTTTCTACATATTGTAAACTGAGAATGGGCAGAATCCCCATTTTATTCATCTTTATATATGCATATGTTAGAAAATGTTTAGTATATAATTAATAAAAGATATTAAGGTTTGTTCCCTATTCTGCTAAATAATTTTAGATACACATTGTAGTTAATGGCTTTAGTGTTAATTTAAAAATTGTTAATGTACATAATGAATAAATGCTACAATAACTTTGATGAAAACTAAAATAAAGGGACTTATGGTACAGTTATAAAAATTCTACTTCCTTAACAAATCAAGTGCCTTTTATCTACCCATATTCATGTCCTTTTATTTGCATAATTGGTCTTAATTTAGTGAGATCACAATTTGCAGTAGTTTCATACTCTGTTATTTTCTTTATTATTAAATATAGGGTACTCTATAGTCTGAAACTTATAAATTTGAATGTTTGCACATAATTGCATTGAGTGGAAGCACATCAATTTATTTAACTAATCACCTACTATTGGACATTTATGTTGTTTCCATTTTGTAGTCTTAAGTATAATGCTATAAGAAGAAAATGACATTGATGCATATATAGATGGCTACATGAACAGAGATGTGATAGGACAAGTACAGCAAAATATCAATGATATATCTGGGTGACAGATATATGGGAGTTCACTCTGAAATTCTTTTAACTTTTCTATGTACTTGACAATTACCAAAATAAAATAATTCCTCAGTGAATAACTATATTTATCTTGTAAAATATCAGCTTTCATGAGAACAGGAATTTTTGTGTAATTTATTCATAGGTGTACTTCTAGTGCCTAGAACAGCACCTAGAACATAGAGGTATATGCCTCATAACATTTTGTTGAAAGTGAGCAATTTGAATTTATAATATGGAAATCAAGATTCTTTCCATCTGGGTTTATTGTTGTCACTTGTGGGTTGTAGTTGTTTTGTTGTTTAGCGACCTTTCTAACAATGTGTATAGGCTGCATTCTTTGTCATATATGGCCACTGAGTTCTCTATGTTTGCTACTGATCTATAACAATAAAAGCATAATATGCTAATTAGACCAGATGTTCTTTCAGACAACCTTCTGTACGAAGCCAGGGCTGCAAGGGAAGCCTGGGTCCCGGGTGCCAGAGGGAAGCCAGTGCCAGCAGCTGAGAGAAGGAAGGCCTACTCTGGCACAAATTTTGTACATCAGTCTCAGTTTAATAATAAAGGAAATGAAAGAGGTGGGGAGGAAGGAAGGAAGGAAGGAAGGAAGGAAGGAAGGAAGGAAGGAAGGAAGGAAGGAAGGAAGGAAGGAAGGAAGGAAGGAAGGAAAACTGAATATGATATTCCATTTTCTGGTCTTTATTGTTTCAAAAGATAAGTTAGCCATTAATCATATTGATAGCCCTTTGTACATGGTGACTTGTTTTCCTCTTTTTTCTTTCCTAAATTTCTCTCTTTCAACAGTTTTTCCATTGAGCAGAATTCTTTGAATTTATCTTAATAATGGTTATTGAAGCTTCTCAGATGTGTGGAATAATGTTTCTCATCAAATTTGAGAAGTCCATTATTTCTTCAAATATTTATTCTTTCCTTTTTTTCTGTTCTCCTTCTGGGACTCCCATTATACACATGTTGGTGTGCTGATTCTTATCTCACAGTTCTATGAGGCTCTTTATTTTTCTTCAAAACTTTTTTTCTCTGTTCTTTAGATTGGATAATTTCAAGTGATCTATCTTCAGAGTCACTTATTCTTTTTTCTGACATCTTTAATTTGCTACTTACTCTCTCAGGGCTTTTCATTTCAGTTTCTGTACTCGTTAAAGTAAGAATATTATAATTTCTATCTTGTTATTGAGAATTTCTATTCATTGATTCATTGTTGTCATACTTCCCTTTAATTATTTAAACATGCTCCTTTTAGTTCCCTGAATATATTTATAATAGCTGTTCTGAACTATTGTCTTATAAATTTTAAAATCTGGATATACTCAGTGATAGTTTCTATCAACTGATTTTTGTTGTGGTGGTGGTGGTAGTAAAAATATTCAAAAAATGAAATTTACCCTTTTAATTGCAAATATACAGTCCAATGTCAGTAAATACATTCATGTTGTTATGCAACATCACCACCATCAATCTCTAGACTTATCTTACCACACTAAAAAGTTGTGCTTATTAAACAATAAGTCCCCATACTCCTGGGCCCAGGCAAACACCATTGATTTTTTTTCTTCCTGAGTATTAGTCACAGGTTATTGTTTCTCTGCATGTCTTTATTTTATTTTTTAAGTGGACAATTTAAATAATATCAATGTTAGCAATTCTGGATTGTAATAATTTTCCCTTTGAAGGTAGTTGGGCAGTTTTTCTATTGCTTGCTTGCATTATTTGAGCTAAATCTGTGAGATATATATTGCCATAATTAATAGGCTCTAATATTTTTGCTTAGGCTTTTAAATTCCTGTTTTATTGCTAATCTTATCTTGCTAATGATTGCCCCTGTTTCATTGTAGGTTAGTTGTCAGTCGGTGATTGAACTGTCATTTGGCTAAAACATCTTTGAACCAGTTAAGCTTCCATTTACTGCTGATAGATCTTTGTACAGGTACAAGAGCACATGCAATCTCAGCCTATTCTCAAGTATTTTCCCTTTTTTATTTTTTGTTTTGCAGAGTCTTGTATTTGTCTTATGCACATAGATACAGCCTCAGAGCTGGCCAGGAATACACAAAATTCTTAGAGCCTTCTTGGTCTCCACTGCAAGTGTTCAGACTGAGCCAGAAATAAGTTTGCCCCAACCATAACCACAACAACCTTAGACTTTGGCTCTTTACCAGGTGAAGATATCACTTCTACTGACACCCCTGAGGGCATGATCATCACCCATATCCAAGTCAAGTGAGCCTTTTGATCATAGAGGCCCCTTCCTGGCAGAACTTTTACATCAAATAAACTGGCAAGGTGGGGATGGGAACAAGAATGCAAGATCTCCAACATTCTTACCTGAGGTTCAATAGTTTTTGAGGCATACATTCTCAGATTGTTATATTCCATTCTTCAATTATCAGAGTTTTGAAATGGTTGTGTTTTGTTGTTTTTAAATCCAGCTTTATAGCTGCCTTTATTTTTATTTTGTTTGTTTGTTTTGAGAGAGATTTACCAGACTCCTCACTTTAATATAGCTTGAAAGCTGTTCTTTAAATCACTGTCATTTAGGAGAGAAATCCTCAAAGTGTGACCTTTACATTGGAATGTCAGCTTCAATAGGGAACTTGTTAGAAATGCAAATTCTTGGGTTCCAACCAGATCCACTGAACCAGAAACTCTGGGTATAGGGCTCTGTAAACTGTTTTAATAAGCTCTTCATTCAATTCTGATGTACATTAAAATTTAGAACCACCAATTCAGAACATTTGTAATGATGATAATTAGTAAAATTTTCTATTGCAGGGGAAAATAGTCAAATATAAGACCGTTTCTGGTGTTTTACCAAAATCATGTATTATTTGACAAAGATAAATGAAGCATTGGCATATCCTTTAAATTATTGGGTCCAATAATTGACATGAGTATTTTTTCAATTTTTAGGACAAAAATGAGTGTTGCCTTTGGTACAAACAAAAGATGTTTTAGACAGGATTTAAGACCAGCAACCCAGATGTTATCCAGATGTACTACCCTGCCACATTTAAACTTGTGGGAGCAGAGATTCAATATTTTTGCCTTTCCAAAAAATGTATACTTCTTACTATTACCATCTTTCATCACTAAAAAGACTTAGCTTTATGAGGATAATGAAGATTTTTTTTGTACAACTGATAAATAAATATATATGTGAATATATATATATATATGTGTGTATATATACACATTCCTTTTTTAAAATATATTTTATTGATTTTGTTCAGAGAGGAAGGGAGAGAGATAGAGAGTTAGAAACATCGATGAGAGAGAGTCATAGATCAGCTGCCTCTTGCACACCCCCTGCTGGGGATATGCCCGCAACAAAGGTACATATCCTTGACCAGAATCGAACCCAGGACCTTTCAGTCCCCAAGCCGACACTCTATCCATTAAGCCAAACCTGTTTCGGCTATATACACATTCTTAAAGAGTACATTATCTATAGATTTGCATTTTAAAGGCATACTGGCATTCTTCCTTTAACCAAAGTACCTTGTAATAATCATCTTGTAATTATGATGTTCACATCCACATGAATGCATATTTAAACAATGTTTAGTAGGAAAAAAAGAAAACTTTAGAATGCCCATACTATTATATATAATGTATTTTGGCAAAGTTTTAAAACAAAACAATACTACCTATTATTTATAGATACAAATGCATATAGAACTAAGATAAATAAACAGAAAGATGTACATCAAAAAAATGATAATGACTATCTCTGTGTGGAGAAGGTATAAACTGAGAAGACAAAGAAGATTTCAATTTTATTTTTTTATATAAAAATATGATAAAATCCTCACAAATTCTGAGTATTTAAAGTACCATTTGCTCAAAATGAAGTATAGAGACTGAGAGGTAATTCTCAGATAGGACAGACAAGCCTAGAAATGACTGATTTTTCTGTTCCCTGAATAACTCTGAAGATTAAAAGTTATTTCCAGAGACTGATAGTTAGACAGAGGGGTGAAACATGGAAACACAAAGAATAAAATTTGTTATCCATAGAAATCAGCAGAGGACGGTTTAGAGACACATAAATCTATGGCTCTATCCTTATTCCCATAATTAATTCCAGGTTAATTTAAATTCAGAAATTCCATTGCAATGGGTAAAAGATGAGGATATGGAATCAGAGAGTCTCAGTTAGAATACTGAATCTGCCAATATTTTTTCATCCTAATCTCTCTGAACTTTCAACCTTTCATCTATAAAATCAGAATAATAACAGTACCCATCTCCTAGAACTACAGAAAAAAATTAGAAATAATACACATACCATCCTTGGTATAGTGCCTGGCACAGAGCCAGTACCCAGGAATGTCAATTATTGTTATCATTCCTTCATCCACGTGTCCAACAGCTGGTTGGTAGGTGCCTTCTATATGTCAGGCCCTTTGCAGGGTTCTGAGGATACAGCAAATAATTATGACAGACATTGGTCATGCCACAGCAGAGCCTATAAATTAACAAGGAAGAGACACAGCTACCTAAGCAAATACAAAGCAAAGAAAAAACTTTGATGCAGACACAGCAGGGAGGGCAGCAGTCCTAATGTGTTTACCATGTGCAGAGAGCCTGCTGGAGGAACACTGAATAGAGACTACTACAGTTTACATGATGAATAGACTCAGAGCAGTAGAATCATTCCTAGTTTAACAAAATCCAACTAGTGAATTATGCTTTTTCCAATTATAGTCTAAATGAAACTTGGAACTTTATACTTGGCTTTGTGGTCTATGTCCTGCAAGCTGGCCCTGCTGCAGGCATTGACATCATATATACCACATCTGTGAGTCTGAGGTCATGGGTGTGGTCAACCTCTTGGAGGTTGCTGGGACTCAGGGATATTTAGCTTAGCAGAGGGCTTTGTGGGAGTCCCCTGAGGCTATTTCTGAGAACTAGGTTTTGTTTGTTTGTCAAAAATAACCCTGCAGCAGAAGCGGAGCAAGTGTTTTAGCTACAAGCACCTGACACATCATCTCTTGCTTAATATCTCCTAGAGAATGTTGCAGTGATGCATTTCTCAGTCCTCCTGACTCTTCCTCCCCGTTGCTGAGAGTTGAATCCACTGACACGTCCACATGTAAGTTCTGTTCAGCCCTGCGGCCAAAGCCAGCTGTGGAGACCCGGATACGTGGGCAGCTTTAACCTTCTCTGAGCTGGAGCTGGACTCACATCACATTTTCAGACCTGGAGTCTGGATACCAACATCAATGCTGACCCCGAGCTCCAGATTGGGTCAGGGTTCCCAATGCTCCCTTTCACAGCCAGGACCAAGGGCCCGATAAGAATACCAGGTCTCCTCTCCCACTCTGTGTGCCCAATAAGCTTCTGCTGGATTCCTCCTCTCCCATTCCACTTCCAAGCCTGGCTGCCTGCTGGACATACACATTACATGGGCCATTAATTCTGTTCGGTGGGGATCCCTTGCTTCTCCTCAGTGGCAAGCAAATTGCCTGAAGAAGGAAATGTCACTGTTTCTTATTCCTTTGCCTGTGCCTCAGCTAAAGGATGTATTTTGCTAGCCTTCCTCTGGCCTGGTAATGTTGCATGAAGATGGACTGCCTCACACTTCAGAATAGAATAATTTCTGACTCTGGCATTTAAATGCTTGGAAAAGAAGTTCCCTTATTACTAAACAGGTTAAAATGAACTTCCAAAATAAACTTCTATCTATATTTATATGTAAAAATCTCCGGCTTATTTGGGGTTAATTGAAGTATAATTATCTATATTATCTTCCCACAAAAGAAACTCTCTACCACACACAGATGTTTATTTGCATTACTGTTATCCAACAATTCAGGTTATTCCTCTTCACTTGGATATAACATCACCATATCTTACAATTATCCAGCGCCTTTCATCTTTCAGTTTTAGACTATAATGATAATACTAATGACAACTACTACAGTAATAACTATTTATCTAACACTTTGTGTTTGAAAAGCATTTTACAAAGAGCAATTAGCTATTCCACCTCTGTAAAGTAGTTATATATCATTATAACTATTTTTTCAGAAGAGGAAACTAGGACACAAAATATGAATTTGTCCTAACTCATTAAAAAAAACAACAAAACAACAATTAATGACTTTTGGTTAAAAACAGAGCTGCAGCCTTAAGTGAACATGTAAAGCAAAGCGGACACAGTGTTATCTGTCTGTGACCTCCTTGCATGTGTTGCCATTCGGAACTGGCAAGGTTCATTTCACTCTATATCTCTCTACCTAGCTCCAGTTTGGAGGTAAATGAGGGCAGCTCCAAAGAATGGAACTCAACATAAAGAGTTCTTAACCGTGCCAAAGTTGAAGAGATTGTAAAAGTGGCTTTCAAAGAAATCACCCCACCTTTTTTTATGGTGAGGCACAACAGATATCGTAAAGAAAAACATTTTCCCCATAAACTGAGGGGATATAATCCCAGTCAAAAGGCTTGACCTGCAGTATTTTGCTCGGACCTTTATTTCCTGCTATGCACTTACAGGTCACATTTGGAGTCTCGTTGGGGATAAGGGGTAGACATTTAAAACAGGAGCTCAATAATTTTTTTCTTTGCACAGTTTTGAAGAGAGTTTACCTTTAACACAATTAGATAAGCTACACAAGTATTATACTACAGCTACTATATAATTAGGTAACTATGCAGACCTATACTGACAGAAGTAGAAAGCACTTCCTACCTCTAAATTATTTGTTTTTAGATATGAATCTGTGCTTCTAAGCACTTAGGTACCATTGAATTATCCAAAGTGGGAGAGTTTATAAAAGCCTAGAATTTTGCCGAGGAGTATCCACTTCTCAAATAGGGCTTTTGTTGCTTTATAGGATAAAAGATGCAAAACCAATCAGTATAAACATCGTTTTTGTATTCCAATTCAAATAAACATGATAAAAAACCAAAATTATAAGATAGAAAGAATAATATGAACATTGATTGAACATTTGGTACTTTTTTTTAGATTTACAATGGTAGTTTTATGATGTTAAAGGTAGAGAGAAAAATAATCCCTACCTTTCAGAGGTGCATATAAAATATTTACTAATAGAATAATATGATTCTTGAATAAGATTCAAAATAATCTACATATTTAAGTGGATAAAAATGAAGAAAAAATAAGATTGGCTATGAGTTTAATATTATTGTAATTCTGTGGTGAAAAAAAATGAATGCATTAGATTACTCTATCTACATTTATACATGTTTAATTTTTTTCTATACCAAAACTTATAAAAAATAATAATAAAACAAACTTGATATGTCAATCTTTTTAGGAGGGTGGGAGGTTCATTCCAATTCATTCTTACTAAGGTTTACATTTTGGTAGTTCTTTCATCAAGGAGTCCATGATTAATATTTTTTTTCAATATAAATCTGAAAATATCTTTACTTTTGCCTCATTTTTTTGAATGGTAGTATGTGTATGTAAAGGATGCCAGTTTGACATCAATCTCCCTCAGATATTAGCTAACTACTTTTTAAAGTCTATTGTTCCTGATAATCATGTCAGTCTAATAGTTGTTTTGTAGCAGGAAGTACTTTCTTTCTGGTGTTTTTTGAATATTTATCTTTCTATTTTATGTCCTACAGTTTCACTATAATGTGTTTACTTCTTCATTTAGTTTTTCCTCTCTAGAAACTGCTATGTGCATTCTATGAGATAATTTCTTCAGCAAGTGTGAAAAATTATCAGCTGTTACCTTTTCAAATATTGCATTTCTTTCAAGTCTTTACTTTCCAGAATCCTCATTGTATGAATGCTGGATGTTCTCTTTCTATCTACCTTGTCTATATCACTTAGTTTATACATACCATTTATTTATACCTCTGTGATGCCTTCTGGGTAATTTCCTAGAATGTTGTCTTCCAGGTCATAAAATTTATTTTCAGTTATGTCTAATATGATGCTATAAAATCTATTACAGAGATTTTAATTTCAAAGTCCACATTTTTCACTCCTAACATCATTTCCATTTGTTTCTTTTTCACATTGCCTTTGATGACCATGGTATTTTATAATTTTTATGCTTTAATCATATTAAACATTTTAATTGGTATTTTCTAGTCTCATTAATGATGCTATAAAGCTACCGTAGGTTCTTGGAACTCTTACCCTGAGGTTATTACTATTGAATATTTGGTGTGCATTTTGGAATGATTCCTCTTTTTATATATTTAAAAAAACACACACACAAAAAAAACTAAGGGCCCAGTGCATGAATTTGTGTACCTTGAAAGGTACTGTGGGCTGTGAGGCTACGATAGACACAGGGGTGGGTCTCGGCCCATCCTCCATGCCCCCACACAGCCCCTCCAGCCATGGTCCCCCGTCCTGTCTGCCAGAAGCCCAGCTCCTGCCCCTCCCAAAGGCTGACTGCGCAGAATGATTAGGGCTAGTGCCTGCAGCGGGTAGAAGTGGCAACTGCTGCCCCAGTCACCCCTCAGGAGAAGGAGAGGTGGAGAAGTCCTCAGGGGCAGTCAGGGCTGGTAGCCACCCCGCATACCCACTGATGGCACTGAGTGATCGGGACCAGCACTGGGCATCAGCATAGGTGCAAGTTCTGGGCGGGACCGTGGTGCGGGAGCAAAGAATTTTCAGTAAACACCAGAGTATTGCTCCAGTGGCACCCTGCCTTGGTCTGGCGACCCTGCTCACCTGCTCCCCTATTCTGCCATGACCAATACCCGCAATGTGCTGGACATGCTCCCTGGTGGTCAGTGCACATAATAGCAACCGGTTGATCCTTTGTTCCAGTTATTCCGTTGTTCAGTCTATTTGCATATTAGCCTTTTATTATATAGGCTCTTTTAGAAGAGTTTTAAATTTATGGAGAAACTGAGAAGATTGTAAAGAGAGTTCCCATGTACTTCATACCCAATTTCCTTAAATGAATATCTTAAATGAATACATTTGTTTTTATTTATAAACCAATGTTGACATCTTATTATTAACTATGGTCCATAGTTTATGCTTTTTTTTTTTTTTTTTTTAGTTTTATTTAACATTTTCTTCTGCTCCAGGATCATATCTCCTTAAACTTCTCTTGGTTACAAGAGTTTCTCAGATTTTCCTAGTTTTTGATGAACTTGATAGTCAAGAGGTATAGTGATCAAGTAATTATTTTGTAGGATGCCCTTCTACTGGAATCTGTCAGTTTACTCATGATTAGGTTTTTATAAGAAAACATAATAGAGGCAATGTGACATTGTCATTATTATATCATGGTATATCCTATCAACATGATTTATCACTATTGGTTGTGGCTTTAATTACCTGACTAAGGTGATGTTTGTTAGGCTTCTCTGTAAAGTTCCTCATCTTTTTCATAATTTCTGATAATGAGATCATTTTGAAATGTTTGGGTTTTTTTGTTTGTTTGTTTGTTTGTATTTTTAGAATACCTTGTGACCTGGCATTAAACACTTATACACAGAATAATTTTGAAGTTGTCTCTCCTATAAATCAGTACGACTAATTTTTATGTTTATGTCTTGTATTTGGGATTCTCAGACACATAGGTAGTATACGTAAATTTAAGTACCAAACACAAAGAAGTTATAAGCTTGTGATACTGAAATCTTAAGGGAATCTTTCTTGCAGTTTTCCTGAGCTGATGAAGAACATTTTAGTGCACAATTACACTGAGAGTGTAATAATTTGAAGAACTTGGTTTAAGTGAAGATCTCCTACTTTATACAGTCTTATCTCTTATCTCAAACAAGTAGCCACAAAGCTTCTGATATCCAATTTCCTATCACTATTTGTACTACCACAGGGGTACATGCAGTATACAGTTTCTGTTATAGTTTTGGTTCACTTTTTCAGTTAGTTATTTCTTATTTATAGCACCCAAGAATTCCCATTTCTTGATTAAAATGTTTCAATTAGTTTTTATTCTGTTTTATCCATGATATATGAATTTGCTGCAGGAATTTTTTATGATTTCCTCAGTCTACTATATTTTCAGAATCTAGAGACTTTTTCTCAATCTTATTGGGTCTCTATCCCCTCAATAATACATGTGTGAAAATTCCTTCCCATTTTATCTGTTCTACAATAACATCACCATGTTATTCACAATTTTCTAAGACACAATGGTTTATATAATTAATTGGTAAAAAAAATTATCACAATAAAAGATTTAACAAAGATGGGATGTATTATTTAAACTTAACTGCAATTAAGACATTTATAATACTATCAACAATAAAAATATATTAAAAATTTAAATTAAAAAAGATTTTAAAATAAAGTGAACTTCAGCCATGAAAACTTAAGAGTAAAATGTTTTTACTTATTTTTCTTCTAAAAGTTGAGCACAATGATCACCCAAAGGTTTTATGGAAGACCCACAAGCTAATGAAATGAAGCATATGTCAAGAAAAGAACCAATTATCTTTAATAGTGCACAAAATTATGAACCTAAATGTGGTTATTTATTTTAATGAAACATAAAATAGAGATATGATGGCAATGCCCACACTTCTATTTCTAAGTAACCTACCATTTTATGCCTTAATATTTTAAATTAGAAACATATTAAAAAATCAATTCATTGTTTTCAATAAAAAATCTAAATCAAATAAAGTATTAACAGAATTGCCCATAATTTTCATTGGTCATTGATTTCAAACATGAAGTAGAAGAGTTCGACAGCTTAGCCAACCTATTTAAAAACTTTCCTAAAGCATGCCCTCACTTCTATTCTTAATGAATGTCAAATCTCATTAACTAGCACATTAGCACTTTAAAATTTGCCAATAGGTTTGAATAAGGAAATCAATTATGATAATATTTCTAATTGAAAGATATAACTGGTTAAAGACCTGCAATATGACAAAACATAAATGAGACAATAGTGCCTTGGCCTGTTTGACTCAGTGGATAGAGCGTAGGACTGTGGACTGAAAGGTCCCTGGTTTGATTCCAGGCAAGGAAATGCAACTCATGCAGGAGGCAATCAATTGATGTGTCTCTCTCACATAGATGTTTCTCTTTCTCTGTCTCTTCCCCTCCCTCCAGCGCTCTCTAAAAATCAGTGGAAAAATATCCTCAGGTGAGGGTTAACAAAAAATAAAAGAGACAATAGCCTATTCTGCATTTCATTTCCCCAACTATACAAGTAAATATTGTTCTCTTTCTCTCTCAGGAATCAAAAACATATAATTATTATTTAAAAGAAAACTAGGAGACCCTGGCTATATAAACACTAGAAATGAAAAGTAATACAATGCTTAAAATAATTACTGCATAAATATGTATATAATCCTCATGTTGACTGGGTTATGCATTTTAAAAAGTTTTATTTTTTTATTAAAAAAATATATCTTTCCAGAGCAAACTGGTCAAAACTGAAATATCTAAACATGTTAGGGATCCAGGGTGACAGTGATAAGCCAAAATTAAAATTAAATTGTTACTATATGTGGTAGAAGCTGCCAAGGCACTACAGATGAATAATCAAGTATTGGTTCTCAAGAAGTGCATGCCCTAATTGAGAAATGCACCCTTTCAAGTTCAATCAGCTATGGCCAGAATGAGGAGGACATTTAATCTGCACAGGGCTGCCCCTTTGACAGGGTTTCCAGATGGGACAGTTTCACTTAGAAGGGGGATTAGGAATGCAGTCAACATGATGAATAACTTTAAAATTTAGCTCCAGAATAGAGGAATCATGGTGACTGCAATCAGAGTGAAATAGACAAGGTGTGTCCTTGGAATGGCCATTATAATAGGAAAGGTCCAGCACAGACATGGCCTGGATTTCACACCTCCCTCCTTCCTCCACCAGGAACCTTCTGGAAGACTTAATGACAAATGGCAGACAGGATTAAAGCAACCAGGGCTGGGGCACACTTCTCAGGACAGAACTAGACAAGCTCATGTGGAATGAGGAAAACACATATTAGAAACCCAACTGGTGTGGGCAGCTGTAGTGTTGATACCTAGATTGAGATGCAGGTGCAGTAATCAGGAGAGAAAGTAAGACAGGGGGGCACTTGTGTGGGTGATGACCACCAGACTTTACCCAGGCTCTTCTGATGGAGTTTTGCTGCCAGCACCACTGGCACCAGAGTTCCCTTCTTTTATTCTAACACTGTTCACTCCATAGTAGGTGGCATGCTGCTGGTCAGAGGAAACTGCTTAGGTGTGGTTAAAGCGTGAGGAAGATGACTGAAGCAGAGCAAGGTATCTATAAAATATCTATATCAAACAGTAGGAAATACAATTAAATAGGCCATTTCCTCCCACTCCTGGAAAATGCTATACATACTCCAAGATGGCTCCAGTATCACCTCCCCCGGGAAGCCTTCCCTGACCACTACAATAATCTTTGCTACTTCAGTGTCAAGACTAGTATACAAAAGGCAATCAATACATAATATTGACTGTGAAAGAGAAAAAAAGAAAAAAAATTAAAGAAAGAAGGAAAAAAAAAAAAAAGAAAGGGCAAAAGATTGGTTGGGTCAGTATGTAACAATGTTGTCAGAACCATCCTGGCTCCTGGTCCCTGCATCCCTGTTCCCCTCTCCTTCCTTAGATCTGGGCCTCCTGGTCTCCTTTAGGAGGCCTAACCACCTGCAGTACCCAGGGTCAATCCCACCTGAGGCAGTCAAGATTTAAACCTTATTATCTATGGTTTAGCATTACTATCCTTCCTACAGCTCTGTTCCTAAGACTGAGTCTTGCCTGACCAACCAGGCCAGAGCTTGAGTTTTTCTTGCTATGCTTCTCTCTCAGGACAAACCCATGGCTGGGCCCCCTCCACCTGCTGAGGATAGGCTAGCTGGCTGATTGTCCTAAAGGGCAATCGCCAACATACTACCTGCTTTATCTGGCCTCGATCCTCACTGCTGACATTATCCACATCCTAGCACATCCAAGGCCTGGCCAGACATCAAGGTTTAATAAGAGTGAAGCACAGAATCATGGTGGGAATTTTGTGCAATGGAGTGATTGATACAGGCCAGGAGAAAATCATTCTGTGTGTGGAGGCGATGGTGAGAGGGCATACAACTCTGCTTGTGAATGCTTAAGAAATAATTTATGGCCTGGCCAGTGTGGCTCAGTGATTGAGCATCAACCCATGAACCAGGAGGTCACAGTTCAATTCACAATCAAGGCACATGCCTGGATTGCAGCCTAGATTCCCAGTAGAGGGTGTGCAGGAGGCAGCCCATCAATTATTCTGTCTCATCATTGAAGTTTTTCTCTCCCTCTCCCTTCCTTTCTTTTAAATCAATACAAATAAATAAATAAACAAACAGAAGTAATTTATGAAAGCATCACCCTTTAAATGTGTTGTTTTTCATGACTTCTTGGTGCAACTCTGTTTTTTTGTGTGTGAAAAGAGTACTTTTCAGGATAGCTGTACTGCTTTTTAAATAAGAAATCTGATGCTTGATACCTATTATGTTGATGTTAAAGTATCATTTAAATTCAAAAGATCCATGCCAAAAAAAAAAAAAAAAATCCTTGGAACACTTGAAAGAACATGGGAAATTATAACTGCTCAGATAATTCAGCCAAACAGAGACCATGACTAGTCACAGGGAAAGGACTGTGTTTTCTGCCAAATCAATAGGTACACAATGGGCACTAAGTTAATATCTGTTGAATAAATGAATGGAGATAGTATTCTTGCATAACACCAATAGTTTTATGATTTCACTGCTTTTGAAGCATGCATTTTGGTACCTCATATAAACTACTTTAATATATACATTGACATTAACAAAAAAACAGCATTAAGAATTCTCTCTGAAAGTAGAACAAGAAATGAGAAAGTTCAGAGGAACAGTGACTAACCCCAGGCCATGGACCTTGTCAATTATGAGTCCACATTAAGGGACAAAAAGACAGCAGAGGTGGAGAAGACCATGCATTCCATCTGGGACTGAGTGTCTATTTATTGGTAATTGCTTACAATTAGAATTTTTAAAATAACAGTATTGATTCAAATATATGCCATCCTATCTAATAAATAGGGAATATGCAAATTGACCATCACACCTTCACAAAGGTGGTAGCGCCCACAGAAGAGGCAGGTTTTCTGTAACACAAGATAGCTGCACCCACAGGAGTTCCTGTAACGAACCTTAACACTCAATCAGCAGTAACCTGAGGCTGTGGGTGCTGGGATGGGGCAGGGGACTTGAGTCTGTGCCCCCTGCCTGGTGAGGCTTGAAGGGGACCTCAGACCATGCCCCCTACCCAGTGGGGCTTGATGGGGAACCTCAAGAAACTCCCCCTGCCCTGGTGCTGGGCCAGAGGACCTCAGGCTGCTCCCCCTGCTCTGGGCCAGGGGGCCTGAGGCTGCACACGCCCCCTCTGCCCAGCAGGGCTTGACAAGGATGGGGTTGGCTGGGGCTGGATCTCACCCAATGGGAGTGGGGCCAGCTAAATCTGGGTCTTGGGCGATTTTGAGACATCACGGGAGGGCAGGGACTTGACTCTGGCTCCCGCGGTACACCCCAGTCACTGACAGGAGGAAGATTTTCTTATACCTTTTACCTATTTTCTTTCATGTCTGATACTTCTAATATAGAGAAAGGGCAAATAGCAATAGTAAAATATTTCCTCTAATTAATCTCCTTTAAATATGCATGAATTTTGTGCACCGGGCCACTAAGATATATATATTTGCATGTTTATAACAGCTGTCCTATATAGTTATGTGCATAAAAGCCAAACTTAAATTGCCACTTTGTCAGGAAATGTCACTTTAAAGGTCTAACATTCTGCCTCAGGCTTCAGCACTCAGGAGCCTGGGAAGACTGTAAGAGGAAGCAAATCTCATAAACCTTGGCCTCTATCATCAGATTCCGGTCTTATGTTAATGACTGTGACAATGAAAGGGAAAAGACATTATCCAAATAAGTTTTATTCTGTTCTTCAAAGTAATGATCTAAAAGGAATTGAGGAATCACCTCTTTAACTATAATTTTTTTCTAATTCTGCTTCTTGACAATTGAAAGCTGACTGCAAAGATTTATTATATATTTTAAAAGTACAACATCGCAGAATTTTGTTCATGTAAAACATTCTGGTACAGATGAGTGAACATGTATATAAAATGCAATGTGTTCTATGATGGACAGAACCTCACATACACAACAAAGGTATATGAATCTAGGCAGCAAATCTAAAGGTACCGGAAAACAGTGCCATTGCATCTACTTTCAAATTATCAGTTGGTCTTGAGATTTGTGAAAATCAGTCAAGGAAAACCTCACCAATATTTCAGCAGTCTGTTTTCCTGTCCTCTCATTCATCTTTCCTGGTATAAATAAAGTTAACTATCTTGGCATAGAAAGCAAATCTGAAGAGCAACACTATATTAAAAATCACAAAGCAAAGGCAAAGAACCCCAGGGCGGGAGTCAACACTCCTGACTTTTCATTCAATCATTAGTCTTCATAAAAAAAAAATTAAAACAACAATAACAACAATAAATAAGTGAAACTCGCCCCACTTGAGTGAGCCCTGTGGCAGAGGGAGTGTTATGTATGAACCATACCATTTTCTCTCCTTGGGAACTCTGGAAGATCCTCTTCTTCCCAGCCTTCCTTGTAGTTATGTTGGGGGTCACTTGCCTGAATTCTGACCCATAAATTATAAGCATAAGTGAAGTAAGCCATTCCCAAACTGGTCTATAAACATGTTCCACAGGATCTTCCAGCTGTCTTCCTATGGCATCCTTAACGGCCACAGATCCTATAGTATGGGTAGCTCAAGACATGGAAACTGTCTGGGTCTCTGTGTCATCACCTATATGAGAATCAGAGTGGGAGCCACCAGTCCCACTAAGACTATGGTGCGAACAAGAAATAAACCTTATTTTAGTAAGCCAATTGGATTTTTAGGTTTATTTGTTACCATAACATAATATAGGAGTAATCAAGGGACTAAGTGAGAAAACACAATTTACCTATTTTATAAATCAATATGCTTCGAAGCCATTATACAGGTACTACTGGTGGCTGTGATGGTAAGTTTATAAAAAAAATTAATAGAAATAGTGCCCTCGGGGGCCCAGGATCTGTCTCCTGCTTCAACAGTGTTTGGATGGAACAGACCTAGGGAAGCCCCTTCTACCAGCCTCTGGCCACTCTCCTGTGACTTATCCAGTCACCATCTTCAGAACCATCTCTGAGACCAGCCAATGCACTGGTATTTTACCTACTTTAACTCCTTTTTGCCAAACAGCCATGAGCTCCCAGATTCCTCAGAATTATTCCACCGAGGTGAAGGCTGCAGTCAACCACCTGGCAAACTTGCATCTGCGGAGCCCCTACACCTACCTCTCTATTTTCTATTTCCTCTGTGATGATGTGACTCTGGAGGGCGAGGGCCGCTTTCTTCCACAAGTTGGCGGAGAAGCACGAGGGCGCTGAGCGTCTCTTAAAGTTGCAAATCAAGCGCGGTGGCCGCATTCTCTTCCAGGACGCGCTGAAGCCTCCCCCAGGTGAGTGGGGTGACACTCAGGAAGCCATGGAAGCCGCCCTGGCCCTGGAGGGGAACCTGGCCCAGTCCTTTTTGAAGCTGCAGGCCCTGGGTTCCACCCGCACAGACCCTCAGCTCTGTGACTTCCTGAGAACCACTTCCTGGGTGAGGAGGTGAGACTCATCAAGAAGATGGGCGACACCTGACTCACCTCTGCAGGCAGGGTGGGAGAGTATTTCTTAAAAAGGCTCACCCTCAAGCAGGACTACCGTAGGAGCCTTTGGAGCCCAGAGGCCTCTGGGGGTCCCTTTAAACCCCTCTAGTGTCTGGCTTTTAACTGAGCCTCTCCCTGAAACTACTAGTCATTCTTTTAACCACCCTGAAGCCCTCTCCCATGCATTGAACCAAATGAAACCATAAAGCTTTTTGCAGGGAAAAAAAAAAATTAATAGAAATTCTAGGATTTTTGACATTCTACCATTACATAGGTAATGTAAAGGCTTCCTGAAGGGTAGAATCCAGTCACTATAGACCAGCCACACATTTAAGAAATTGGCATATGTATCTGCGTTTAACAGATCTGGGAAATATAAACAGAGATGATCCATTTCACCAAGGGTTTCATCTGAAATGACTAGGTAGTCATGACCGCCTTGCCTGTGTTCACTACAATGACTATAGTCAGAGACACTGAGTTCCTGGAAAGAGTGGTCTTTGACGTACAGATAAAAATTTATACCACTGTAGTGATTATCTCACTTTAAAATCAGAGCTAAGAGGACTGATTGTGACTATTTTTTTTTAAAATCTCCTTTTAGGAGAACTCTCTTCTTGGTTATAGTATATGAAGGCTAAAAACATATTCAAAAAAGAACAACAAAACATTAAGATTTTATGGGTAATACATTTTTGTATGCACTAATTTTGTCCAAATTTCAAACACTACTTGTACAGTTTTAGAGAAAGCCCTCCTGAAGACCTGAGAAAATAGTACTTAATGTACCATTATTATTTTTATGTGGTTAAAATTGCTTAGTCAATCAAAAAAGTAGTCCTTTCAGAGACTTTTGAAAGGGTATTAATTCAAGTCAATAAAAAGAATCCTTGATTAAATCCAACCGTACTATACCAATTTAATTGCTCCTTATTTGTTGATTATTAGGTTTTACTTTACAAATATCACTGACAGGATTAAAAATATTTGTCATAGAATCAGAAGGCCAAAAAATCAGTATAAGAAGACTAAAAATATACTTAAATTTATTTTTTAAATATAACCTTCCAAAAATCAGACGTACTTTAGAGCAATCTTAACGTCTCTGGAATTGCATAAATGAATTTAAAACTATCATGACCTACTTTAATGGAAGAAATTACAACCACCTTAAATATTTGTAATTTACCTGTATAATCATGCTAACTTGATAATTTTAGATTTCAGAAATTAGAAAGTATGGCAATAATTACATTTAGCAAAATCAATCATACATTTATGCTCCATAAGAACAGTAAATAGAAAACTGAGTTTGCTTATTCCTAAATGTCTTGTCACTGCTAAAAAATCATATTATATTTTTCACACAGGTTAGAGGAGCTATAAGGAAATACAGGCCTAGTCACTAGAGTTAATTCTATAAACACCAACTATGTACACATATATTAAAACCCAGCAGGTTGACAAAACTTCCTGAACAATTGCCTCCTTCCCATTAGAGCAGGGATTACCACTTACCTACCAAAACCTCCATTCTTCCCTACCTCCTTAGAAAACAGAACTTTCCTCTCCCCTCTTTATCTTTCTCTCTCTCCCTCTTTCTCTTTTTCTCTCTCTAATAAAAACATTGCTTTTTCGAACAAAACTGCATGTATCCATTAATAAACATTTAATCAAGTTCAAGGACAATGTGAGACTTCAGGGAAACCTGCTTTGAAAAACTGACTCATTTTTGAGGGACTATCTTTTTTTATTTTTGGCCTTCTTAACCCCAAAATCTATACCTAGAGTCCACTGGTCTTCAGGGACCCGGACTTTCCTGCACTAGGAAGGAGGAGCAGAAAAGCAATAGTGTGGTTATATCTTGGGATCACCACAACCTTTCTAGTCTACATCTATGCTACCCTCACATGAGACAGAAATATACTTCTATCTCCTATAAGCAACTATTATTTTGTATTTTTCTACTATGTGCAACTAAAGTGATTTTAACTAATATAATCAAATAGTCAAACCAGGTTATAAAAATAGCCAAGTACAATAAATTAACCAGTTAACTGCCACATGTCCACAAAGGAAACCAACCTTGTGTCTATAGACACTTATGACATGCAAATGGTATCAGGGGTCTTCAAACTACGGCCCGCGGGCCACATGCAGCCCGCAGAGGAGTCTGATCCGGCCTGCCAGGTTTTTTGGGCAGTGAGCGCAGCAGAGGTGTTACAGTAGGAATTAGTAGTTCATATAGTCCGGCCCTCCAGCTCTCTGAGGGACCGTGATCTGGCCCCTACTTTAAAAAGTTTGAGGACCCCTGGCTGTCTGTTGTTTAACTTGATGAATTTGTTTACAGAGATTCAATTTTAGCTTTCCTTTATCCTATTTAGTCAAATTTGTTAAAATAATAATATGTAATGCAAGAAAATCAGTACTATGTAAATTTAATAATGTTTACCTAACCTATTATAAGAGACCCAGAGATTAAAAATTTACGGGAATCCAACCAACAAGAAAAGATTACCCTCTAATATCAAACATATAAGAAAATTAAAATTAAAAAAAATCTATAGATTTCTATTTTCTAAAATAATTTATGGAAGAAGAAAAGAAATATTCTGCTATAGAATATGCATTAACATGTGATAATATGAAGAACATTTTGTAGTTTAAACTGTTTTCTGTTGTTCCTATTTCCAAGATTCTGTTTTTGAAAATCGATTAATTTTCATATAGAAATGATACTTTAAAATGTAATTGCGAAAAATGTAATTGCTAAATAGAATTAACTGAAACCTCCTGATAAAAGCCAGACAATTTTTGAGAAACCGAACACTCTGTACAATTATTTACTTCTATCTTATACATGAAAAGAGAGAGCAAGAGGGAAAGAGAATGAGAGAGAAAACAAACTATCTATGTCCACCTGGGCCTTAAATAAAAAGGACCTTCATTTTGGCTCTGTGGATAGAGTGTCAGCCTGTGGACTGTAAGGTCCCAGGTTCAATTCCACTCAAGGGCACATACTCGGGTTGTGGGTTTGATCCCAAGTAGGGAGCATACAGAAGGCAGCTTATCAATAATTCTTTCTCACCATTGATGTTTCAATATCTCTCTTACTTTCTGAAATAAATAAAAATCTATTAAAGAAAAAAAAGAGGACCCTATTCTATTGTGTACTCTTCCTTTTTCTACTATATTATATAGGCTGGGTTATGATCACTTTCATCTTTCAAGAAATAAATCTGGAAATATTTTTTATTTCCTAGAAAAAAAATAATAAATAGGTATAAGATTGCAGTATCAAAAATAAATTTTCAATACAGAAATCTCTCATTTCCTAATCTCCTTTGATCTCTTTCTCCTTTAAATGGGCTTAAAGAAAAGTGCCAATATTAATTTGTTTTTTAGTATTCACATCAATA
Source organism: Pipistrellus hanaki (assembly GCF_964339955.1). Classification (NCBI taxonomy): domain Eukaryota; kingdom Metazoa; phylum Chordata; class Mammalia; order Chiroptera; family Vespertilionidae; genus Pipistrellus; species Pipistrellus hanaki. The sequence continues at coordinate 22,803,829 of NC_140508.1, forward strand.
GCTAGCTCATATATTAAACTCTCAGGCTACAGAGTCATAATTTTTATAGTCATTATGATGAAAAAAGTCCCCAAAGCCAGAGCTCCCCAAATGTATTCAACTCTGTCATCTGCTATGTGTGTTCATCCCAATAGCTTATAGCTGTTACAGCTTATGCCAAAGTTATAAATACAAAGTTTGACAAGAAGAAAAACACTATTTCACATATTTCCATTATAAATTATTTTCTAGAAAATTATCATTTTTGTGGTTGATGAGTATAGCTAAATTAATTTTTTTAACTATCACAGAACTTACTTAATATCTGTGGTTGGTATAGAAATAAAAATATATTTTAAGTGATGTTCAGGACTTACCACCTCCTCCTCCAAGGAGACTGGCATTTGCTGTTTAAAAGAAAACAAAACAGAAGAAAGACATTAAATAATATATAAAAATATAATAGGCCAGATGGTTTAATAAAAAGTTAATAATGATCATATCTCTTATAAATACACATTCTTTTGTATAAAGACAGCCTTTATAACTGCTTGATAATGGTATGAAAATTGAAATGCTTTGCTATTTTTATCTCTTTTTCTCTTCAAATAACTATTTTTATAATGTACTTCCTTCTAATAAAGTGAAGCGCCTAATGTAATCCTTTTATTTTTCATTCTTTATCTAAATTAATCTTCTGGGTTCTCTATTTTATCAAGTAGAGAAAGAACAATGTTACTTAGACAATTTCAATGATTTCAAAGAACAATGTAACAAGAAAGAATAATAATTTTAATTAAATTAAACACAATCAAATAAAGCTATCTTAAGACACTTTGTAGTAAAACTCTTAAATAATAATAGATTTATTACTTTTATCATTAACTTTTTATTGGAAGGAAAGAAATAAATTTTAAGCATTTTTGTAAAGCAACGCTATGACATATCTTACCCAGTTATCCATTATTCTCACACACATAATTAGAGAAACAAAATAATAAGAAAAATATAAGACAATTCCATTTGGAATTCTTTCAAGAGATCAAATTTTCAGGAAGTTCCATGGCAGATTTCTGTTGAAGTATTAGCAACCTTATGCCTATGTTTATCTAGTAATTATAATAGGCAGAAAACAGAAGACCTTTATTCCATAAAGTTTTATGTATCATAGGCATTATCTCATGTCATTAAAAAAGAAAGAAAGAGCCGAAACTGGTTTGGCTCAGTGGTAGAGCGTCCGTCTGCGGACTGAAAGGTCCTGGGTTCGATTCCGGTCAAGGGCATGTACCTTGGTTGCGCGCACATCCCCGGTAGGGGGTGTGCAAGAGGCAACTGGTCAATTTTTCTCTCTTATCGACGTTTCTAGCTCTCTATCTCTCTCCCTTCCTCTCTGTAAAAAAATCAATAAAATATATTTTTTTAAAAAAGAAAGAAAAAAAATTCCATAGCTATATAAAGAAAGCATATGACAACCAGGCTCCCTATCTTTGTGGAGAGTTCTGAGCTATCAAAAGATTAAAGAAAGCAATTAGAAAGAGGTGTAGGGGGTCTTTAACTTGAATTTAGTGTGTTATCCATAGGACCATGTATTGCTACAATTAAGAGAAGCAAATATCAGAGTGTTAATGATTCCAGTAATAAAAAACCTGGATCATTTTAAGAGCAAATGCATATACACTTATTTCCATGTGGTTAAATGAGTGATGGCTTGTTAACTATTGCAACCCTAAAGAGGCTATCATGAAAAATGCCTGGAGAGTAAATGCCCTTGAAGATTTTCTCAATATTCAGCACTAGCACATCAAATCAAGTACAAGGTCATCTAATTGTTGCTCTTGCCTTACTCTCAGTGCTTTTGTCACAAACAAGGACTAGCAGTACCATTATTAACATAAAGAAAACTCACTTCTGATGTCATAAATTCTTCTGCCATCCCATCACCGCAGGTCTCCAAACCTCTGCACTCACAGTGAGAAAGTGTGGAGTATTTATAGAGATGGCAGCCAGCACTTAAAGTCCTACCCCAAATTAAACTCCGTAACTGTTAAACTAGCAACTTGTTGAAGGGACACTAGGAAAGATGTTGTGAATTCTATTTTGGTCCCATACCCCTGAGTACATGGGGGAATTTCATGATCAACCTATGTTTCTTGGGTAATTCAAACACTTTTTTCTGAAATCTTAGCTACAGGCATTTATAAAACTGCACGGCATTTCACACTCCTGCTCATTTTTTCTTTTTATATTTGACTGAGAACGGCTTCCTTATCTATACGTTTTCCAGACCCCTGAAACTCCATCTGTCATCCTCCAAGTTTCACATTTTCATTCACAAATAAAAAAGGTATTTCCGACAGCAAACTATAACAGTAATGAAGGGTAGCTTTTCACTCAAATGATCATGCCCAGAAGCACAATAACACATAGTTTTCTTGCGCCCAATGTTTTGCTCAATAAAGGTGGAGGCTGCCTGTTTGGAGAGCATAGCGGAAGGCCCATCTGTTTAATCAGGCACTTGTCCAATAGATGTGGGTGGATGAGTGGGAGTAGGTGTAGGAACTAAAATCCCAGTCTGGACAACCATCAAGTCAATTTATGTCAGATGTGTGCTCATGTTTAGATGAGCCTATCTGGTCACATTTTAACAGCAACATAGAAATATTTTATAAAATTGTGGCATTCTACTTAGTTTCAAGTATATTATTTTCATGTAATAGAATCTTTTTTAAAAAATATATTTTATTGATTTTTCACAGAGAGGAAGAGAGAGGGATAGAGAGATAGAAACATCAATGAGAGAGAATCATCGATCAGCTGCCTCTTGCACACACCCTTCTGAGGATGTGCCCTCAACCAAGGTACTTGCCCTTGACCGGAATCGAACCGGGGACCTTTCAGTTCGCAGGCCGACGCTCTATCCACTGAGCAAACCGGTGCCGGCCATGTAATAGAATCTTAACCTAAGATGCTTAAATATATTTAAAGCAATTCTAATAACTGCAATCAGGATAATAATTTTTCTGAAGAATCCATCAAGTTTAACTCTATTTTATCAATTTCTGTTCTCTAAAGAAAAAAAAATTAATGTTTACTTTCTTAGCAAAAATATCAAGGTAATTATCTTCAATAAGAGTGACATAAAAGTAGGCAAATAAAAAAGTGAACCTTTATTAAGATTTCTAAAATTACTTTGCCTTCACAAAACATGCTATGCACAATATAACTGATTCTCAACACTTATCGGCCTGGTAAATTAATTATTTCTTCTTTTTACAAAAGTTAAATGACTTGGTGTGTCTAAAATTAATAGTCATTTAATTTCTACTTACTTATCTCCAATAAATTGCGGTGTATCGCAATTACATAGGAAGCCCTAAACTTTAGGGCCTAAAGCTAAGCTGGCCTGCACCTGATGAACTCTCAATACATATGCTCTAATAATGAGATAATTCACAGGTTGAGTTCAATTTCTTTTTCTTTTTTTTTTTTTAATATATTTTATTGACTTCTTACAGAGAAGAAGGGAGAGAGATAGAGAGCTAGAAACGTCGATGAGAGAGAAACATCGACCAGCTGCCTCTTGCACACCCCCTACTGGGGATGTGCCCGCAACCAATGTACAATACATGCCCTTGACCGGAATTGAACCTGGGACCTTTCAGTCCGCACACCGACGCTCTACCGCTGAGCCAAACCGGTTCGGCTCAATTTCTTTATTGACATATAAGAAGTACTGGTTTACTAAAATGTATAAAAAGAGCTACTAACTGTGGCTCTTTTTCTTCCCATAAAATTAAGGGCTATTAAAGAAACTCAAAGTTTATTTGGAAATACTTAGTGATTAAGAAAGTATGAAATATACTTATATCTCTAAGTCCCTTGCTAGGGAAGATTTTAGGTAAGCTTCAAGTTATCCCTAGAGTATCACAGAAAGGAAAAGGAAAAAGGAAACAAAGAAAACTTGAAGTTTATGAGCGTGATGCCACTGCTTCTGAAATAAAATTTTAAATGATCTTCTCTTTGCATGCTTACTAATAACACTACTTGCATTCATATTTTCCTAAGTAAAATGCCCCTTCTATTACTAGAGTAGGTGGAGGAAAAAATCATGCTAAACTGCTTGTCTCAAAGACTAACTCGATGAGGAATTAAACGTGACTTTACAAGTTAGTGACTCTGAGTATTGCACTCTCCCCTTCTCCCAGATAACAATTCAAAATAAAGACAAAACTGAACATAAAATGGGAGAGAAAAGATTACCTAAATATGATTTCAAAATGGTAAGTATAGAGAATTTATTTACAATACCTTTGAAGCATAGTAACCCCCATTTTGTATAAAAAACCTGCTGTTTGAATTCTCTGCTATTGTTAGATAATCCCTTGTTCTATAAACTATGTCATTGTAAACTCTGTCACTTTAAGACAGTCTGTTATTTTGTAAAATGACTTAGTTTTTTTAGTTCAAAAAATAGAAAAAGATAAACTTAACTGTCTGATCTTGCAAGCTAGCTATATAATGTAATAGACTAAATTAGACTAATACTGATAATAATTCCAAGTACTAACTCATTATGTATTCAAGATTACAACTGCCTGTAACAATAACTCACACAGAGCCCTTTGTAACATCTGCAAACAAAGAGGCTCCAAAAGTATAAAAACGAGACACGTCCTCTATGTCGGAGCTCAGAGATTTGGAAAAGACACCTCCTTCTGCGCCGCACGTGGATGAATGACTCCTAATTAATTGGCTCATTAGGCGTCTTGTATTTCATTCTATGATTGACAATACTACACCCTAAGCAAGTGGTTAGTTTTTAAAGTTTATAAGAAATTGTTTTTTCCATATGAATTGTTTTGAAATTTTTAATTAAAATGGTCAAATTTCCATAAGTGTTAATATTAATTTTAAAATTACCAAAAAAAAAAAAAAATGAATGCAACGTAGAAATCCTGTTCTTGGAATAATTATCCTAAATAAAAAGTGATCTTGGCATTGCCAATAGTGTCATTATTTTATGTTGATCTCAAAGTACGAATAGTCTATTAGATTATCTTCTTCCTAAAATAAAATCTCTTAAATGACCCTCCCTGTATGTGCGTGAATGCCTCTTTTTAAGAATATAATTATAATAAAGTTATGGATCAAATCATCTACACTAATAAAAGAGAAAGATCCAAATTGACCAGACCTGCACAATGCCCACCAGCCAATCAGGAGTGAATATGCAAGCTAACCAACAAAGATGGCGGGGTTAATTTACATAAACAGGTATCCAGTGGCCCGGGGTGGGACGCTTATGTCATCGCCATGGCAATGAAGCAGGCATTCTGCACTGCCCCGGCCGCTCCACTCTAGGCCTCTGAGCAGTGTGGGAAGGCTAAAAGGCAGCTCTGGGCCAGAGTGAAGGTGCTGCCAGCAGCCAGGGGAAGGAAGGCCCATCCTTGCACAAATCTTCATGCATCGGGCCTCTGGTGAAAAATAAAATTACTGTACTATAAGTAATCTATTTCTGGAAGTTCCTAGATGGAATATATGACAACATTATGAGAAAAGCAAGACAAAACTATAATTTATCACACAACAACGACAGTGCTTTTCCTCCTAAGATCTCACAACCCTTTTTAATCTGTATAGGGTAATGAAAGAGGTACTGAACAAAGAGCCAGATAATTTCTGCTTTACTTCTGCCTCAGTCATTACATAGCTAGATAATGTGGGGAAGTCAAAATCAACCTTATCTTCTTTCATCAGGAAAATCAGAATCTATCAGGAGCAGCAAACAGGTTTCAAAAAATTCTGTCATTAATTCGAAGAGACTATTCCTTTGATTTGAGAAATATTCTGATGTTAAATCTACACTCAGAGAACTGTGATCAATTAATGATGCTGGTCACAGGCAGAGTGGGACAGGGAGAATACAAATGGCAGCACACATGTATTGGGGATCACTAGATCAGATGTCTTCTCTTGGATTTGATTGATCTTGACACAATGAAATTCTATCCAGTATGCTTAAAAAAAAAAACACCCTGCTAACCTAATGTATGCTAGCATTGTACTTCAGCATACCTAATAATGCCTGCCCTTTTATGAGTCTAAAGCAATCCACTCTGTGAAATAATGTCAGGTAACTTGGCTGATAAGTGTTTAGAACTATTTTTTTATTCCACTTACCTCGTGATTTCTGTTATCTCTACAGTAATTATTTGTTTTCCTATTCCATTTCTACTCCCACCCTACATGGTCTGGCGAACAAGCAGCAGCCTGGGAAACCGGTCTTTAAACATTGATTAAAACTATTTGTGCAGGGTTTTGTTTGCTTTTCGTCATTATAAAAGAAATTATAATTGCTTTCACCTGAACAGGTTCCTGACCAGCTAGTTGAGTTTGTTTATGGTTCTTTCTTATTACAATAGAGTGCATGGGATATCAAAATGATTGTGGGCAAAAAAATTCCCCTGGAGCTCTAGTGAAAACACCATGGCATTCACATGCTGTCTATCGTGAAAGATAAAAAAAGATTTAAAAAGCCAAAATATCACCCTCTAGAATGGCACACATTATTTTCTCTACACTTTGAAACTCCAAGTAGGAAGTGCTAAAAAATCTGTTAAGATGAAAACCCCACACACGTGCCTAACTGAAGAACCATTTTGTACAGCGAGCAACCATCTCCACTGACAACTGTGGAAATAGAGTCTACACAGACAAATACAACCGTGGACTTGGTAACAGTTTGTGCTTTAGTAGATTCACACTTTCTGAACAAAATTAACAGAATGCATGAGCTTTGGGGCAATGCTATAATTTCCTGCTTTGAAGCTGACAGAGAAAATTAAGAATAAGCTTAAGTATTTCACATGTAGAAACCAGGCATAAATACATGATCGATACTTTACATTTCATACTTTCTGCAGAATCCAAATGAACCATTGATTATTTCAGAGTCTGGGTGGTTCGTGTAAGCTGTTATCCACTATGAAGTCAAATATAGAATACAACAATACTGTTGATAAATAGGTGAAAAGGCAGCAGAAATTGTGAAACCTACTTGGCAGTATTAACAAATAGAACAAGAACAAAACAGGGTTCAAGTGTGAGGGAGGAGCTAGAGCTGCTCTGCTTTGTCAATCTGGCTTCACCAGCTAGAATTCTGGGTGCTCAGTGGCCTCTAGGAATACTGCAACATGGGAGGAAAAAACACTTATTTTATCTAACTCCTTTTTACAAAGGTGGAAAGTTAAACAAGGATCAAAGGTGTTAGGTACCTTGTCTAGGATCAGACCCAGGAGAAGAACCCACCACAAAATATTCAAATTGCAGAATCACATAAAAAAAATGGGGAGTAGGACATGATCTCACTCATCTAGGGGAAATGGTAAACAGCATCCAGGGGTCTTCAAACTTTTTAAAGTGGGGGCCAGATCACGGTCCCTCAGAGAGCTGGAGGGCCGGACTATATGAACTACTAATTCCTACTGTAACACCTCGGCTGCACTCACTGCCCAAAAAACCTGGCGGGCCGGATCAGACTCCTCTGCGGGCTGCATGTGGCCCGCGGGCCGTAGTTTGAAGACCCCTGGTAGACTGATGAACAAGAACAGACCCAGAGATAAGGAGCCATGGGTCAGACTGTTGGACCTCAAAGGGAGGGTGGGGATAAAAGGGAGAGATCAACCAAAGGACTCATGTGCCCATATACGAGCCTAACCAGTGGTCAAGGACAATAGGGGATGGGAGCATGAGTGGGGTGGGGGTGGGGAATTGGAATGGGAAGTTGAGGACAAATATGTGATACCTTAATCAATAAAGGAATTTTTTTTTTAAAATGGTAACAGAATACACATGCATGGAGGTCACCTGATCTAATTTTTAAAGGGTGAACCAAAGCACTGGAAGTTCCATAGCTCCAGAGGCAACATGATGAGTGAAGCATGTGGAGAATCAGCTCAGCTTCTGCACCAAGAAGCCATCCTCACACTGCGCTCTGAATCAGCTGTAATTGTGATGATAACACTGGCTCAGTTACAAACAGGATTACTTAAGTAACCCAATCTGGAGCTTTTTAAAGATTGAACAAGCGTGTATACATAGGGAAAAAATGAGTTCAAATGTATATTAGCTTTGTGGTTGTAAAGATACAAGACACTTGAACAGCAGTTTTAATGTATTTTGGACAAGAAAGGTTTTGAATACAAACCAATTCTCCGTTTGAAAAATGAAAGATGTGCTTATGGGAGGGAATATGATACACTTTTAGCCTGATGAAAACATAAGCCTGAACATGCACACTTCTTGAGGAAACTAATTTATTTCAATAAAACAGGACAGTACCTTTGAAAAACAAACAAAACAAAACAAAACAAAAAAACACAAACCTGTTTTGTATAACTTCCTTAGTTTATCTTTCTTATAATATTATAGAATCTCTATTTCTCTCCAATAATGAAACACCAAGAGAGCTTTTTAAAAAGGTTTATTTTAGATTATACTTTGAAACAAATAAGGCAAAATATCAATTCTCGGTCACAGTGAATAGATGACAAGACTGAGGCAAAGAACCTCAAAGGACAGGCTGCTGCCCTGAGATCACTTATTAAACTGTGAAATCCATGAAGGCAGAAGCCATGTTTGCTGGTTCAACAGTACCATGCACAGGTATAGACAGAAAGGAACCACTGAATGGAAAGGAAGGAAATGAGAGAGATGGGAAAAGGAATGTCATATTTCTGCTACAGGTAAGAGAGCTATAATAATGCACAGTTACTCCTTCACAATTTTATAGCCAAGTGAGACTGCCAGGAGGGAGCCAAACAGATCTAGGTCCAATTCCACTCTCTATCATCTTCCTTGAGAAAGTTCTTGAACTCCAATTGATTATATAATCTCTTGGATTCTCTGTTTCTTTTTCTTTTTTTTTTTTTTTTTTAGTCCTCACCTGAGGATATTTTCCCATTGATTTTTAGAGAGAGTGGAAGAGAGGGGTAGAGACAGAAAGAGAGAAACATTGATGTTAGAGGGTCACATTTATTGTGTCTGATCCTAGACCAGGGGCAGGAATTGAGACTGCAACTAAGGTAGTTGCCATGCTAGGACAATTCTCTATTTCTTTATTAGTAATTTGGTAATATAATGATCATGGTATACTAGGTTTGTTGAAAGGAAAAAGGGTGATAACCTATATGAATGCACTTCATTGGGCCTGGCACATACTGAGGCTCAGTGATTGTCAGCTCCCTATGCAGGACTTTGATTACAGTGTTACTTCTGGCACTGAAGCTAGAATTGAAAACCACCACTAATACAAGCATTCAGAATAATCAGTTTGAGGGGCGAGGGCCATGTTCATCTTAGAGAACTACAGTCCTCTACCCTCACTCTAAGATGCCCTATGTTATACTCTCATTAGAGTTTTGGAAGGAAACCAGCACTTATGCACAAAAGAGAATTAGAAACAAGGCCATGTTCAATTTATTTAAAATTCTGTCTTTGGGTTTAGGTCAAGTAAAACAATCCTATATAATAATAATCCTATATAATAAAGAGGTAATATGCAAATTGACCATCACTCCAACACACAAAATGGCCGTCCCCTATGGATACAAGACGGCTGACACAAGATGGCCAGCAGGGGAGGACAGTTGGGGGAACCAGGCTTGCAGGGGAGGTCAGTTAAGGGAAACCAGGCCAGCATGGGAGGGCAGTTAGGGGCAATTGGACTGGCAGGGGAGCAGTTAGGCATTGATCAAGCTGGCAGGCAGAAGTGGTTAGGGGCAATCAGGCAGGCAGGCAGTCAAACAGTTGGGAGCCAGCAGTCCAGATTGTAGAGGATGCAGACTGGCCTGAGTGACAGCCCCCTCCCCCCCCATGCATGAATTTCATACACCGGACCTCTAGTAATTCTATAAGCCCATAAAGAAAATAGATGTCAACATTTTGCATGCTATAACAGTTTCCCCCCCTTCTGGGTTATTTTGATTATTTAGTTTAAAAAGTATACTGGATATTTTATGTGAGACGGTTTCTGTTTTCCTCTCAAGACTATTCTCTATACCACTCCCTGTTCTCTTCCCAAAATGATCTCTATGGATCACATCAATGGGTCCACTTACCCCCTGGCTCTGCTTGGGTTCAGTCAATGGGGAGCCCTGGCAGCAGTTGGTGGGAGACTGAGAATTAGTTCAAGCTTTTTATTTCCCTGGTTCACTCCCTGTAAGCTTACCTTGAGCTGATTCTGTCCTTGAATAAAGGTCACTGCTCTAATGAAGGTTATGTATCTATATGTATATCTATATCTATAAGCCTAAGTGACCATTTGACCAGTAGGTATGATGTGCACTGACCACCAGGGGGCAGACACTCAATGCATAGGCATGAAACAGACTGATGAATCTCAGAGGGAAGTGGGGAGAGCAGGAAGAGATTAATCAGAGATTTTACATGGATAGAGGCCAGGTACACAGATTCATGCACCGGTGGGGTCCTTCAGCCTTTGGCCTGTAGGTATTGGGCCAAAAACGGAAGTCTGATATCCCCCAAGGGATCCTAGATTGCAAGAGGGTGCAGGCCAGGCCATGGGACCCCACTGGTGCACAAATCTATGCACTGGGTTGCTAGTTTAGCTCATAAAATAACTTGCTCTCCTTTTAGGTTCTGATATTTCTCCCTCCACTGATTTCTATGAGCTTAGACTCCAGTGGGGCTGAGGGGACTGGGTGCCACCATCTTGTGGCTATGGGTGCCACCATCTTTGTGACAGAGTGACATTAATTTGCATATTACCCTTTTATTAGATAGGGTATGCCTAAGGGAAATTTATCAAAACCCCAAAGAGATGTAAAAATGTTTTAACTCAATATGGATTTCAAGGCCAAGTGCAAGTATTTATTTTTAAATCTGCTATAGCATATGAAGACTTTCTCAAATAGTGTCAATTTTACTTATGTCAAATTAAAGAATATTCTTCTAGTTCCTTAACATCTTGGTATACAACTAAAATGTGCTGGGTCACAGAAGAGCTGACCTGGCTTTCTATTCATCCTAGCATAACACTTAGATCATTAAGCAGTTCTGATCTAACTACTGCACCAATTTGGCCTTGTGGCATGGCCAAGTTATGAAAAATTTACAATGATTCATTTCTATCAGAAAGTCATACTTTGAGTCACCAAGCCAGTGGACAAGCTGACACATACTTTAGTAAGCTTACCACGGTAGAAAATATACCCATTATCACAACCAAATAAAGGCATATACAAATAGACCATGATGACAATTTTCTGAACATCTATTATTTATTATGGAATCTTTGAGTTGACCTGTATATCATCCTCCAAGAAAGTAAAGTGGGAATTAATTTTACTTTCCATATAACCAATGAGGAACCTAAGGCTATAGTGATACTAAGTCACTTGTTGCAAAGTCATATACTGAAAGGTACCTATTCAACCCAAAGCTTGAGCCCTTTTATCCATTATCTTACCAATTGTCTTATAGTACACCATAACCAGCTCCTAAGGAATTATTCCATTTCTCCCAAATTATTTCAGATTAGAATGATATCCAATGCTTATGCTAAACAATGTATTCAAATAACACTGATGTCAAATATAGTATTACTATTGTTTTAATCTAGCTAGTGACCAGAATGGACAGTATTTACATATATCATACAACTTAAATTTATAAAATTTTAAAGTCTTTAGTTATACTTTCTCCATGTCATTTACTAACATCTATAATAATAAAAGTGTAATATGCTAATTAGACCAGACAGCCTTCCATCCTTCTGCCCTGGGTGCCTGATGGTGGCTGCAGGGAAGCCCAGGTCCCTGGTGCCAGAGGGAAGCTGGTGCCGGCAGTCAGGGGAAGGAAGGCCCACTCTTGCATGAATTTCATGCATTAGGCCTTTAGTTATTATAATAATCAGCAATTTAGATTTCATTACATCTGAAATTATCTATAAAGGAAAACTCCTTTGAAAAATTACAATTAATAATCAGATAACATTAAAATTGACATTCAAAAAGATGAAAATTCTCAGTATGATTTTAGGCAACACAAATTTATTTATATATATATATATATATATATATATATATATATATATATATATATATATATATATATATAAAGGGATATACTTCTCAACTCACAAGGCTTTTGACTTGAACTAAATTAAATTTACCCAAAAAAAACTAGAGTACATTAAAGTTTAGATTTTACCAAATAAATGAAAACTGCCTAATTGAAGATTTTATATGCTTACAGTGAAATACACAAAATAAAAAATATGCTCTCATTTTCTTAAATTTTTCATCATTAGCACTCTTCATCTTTAAATTTAGGATTATCAAACAAAGAATATTTTTGATAACTTGAGATAACAAATCAAACCATAATAATTTTCCTCCTTTCTAAATTACAGAATCCTAATAATTCTATTTCAAATTTTGGTTGCCTTCTATTAATGTTCAATAAAATTGTACATTGTTCAAGAATGAAATAAATATATTATTATATTTATGTAAATCACATGCATCAAAAATCCATCTCTGAAACATGGAAAATTTAACTTGATAAACATCAAGTTATATCATTTATGAACAAAAAATGTTTGCTGTATACAGGAGACAAATTATAATATGCATCCTGTGAATATAAAAAATACCAATTATTTCTGTTATTACAGTGCCATCTGGCCAGCTGTGGATTCTATAGTGGAGATTAGTTTTATTCTGGTGCATTGAAACACACTGATACTAATCTCAGACAAAAGTATTATTGTCAGTAAGAAGCTGATTACTGACTACAGAGGCTTTTCACAAATGATTATTATCTAACAAATTCAAAGATAACTAAATAATATTAAAAAAGGAGCATTTTCAATACCATTGAGGTTACATTCCAAGAACCACCTTGGATGCGTAAAACCTGGGATAGTACAGAACTCTATATATGTGTTTTTCCTATGCATACATACCTATGATAAACTTTAATTTATCAAGTAGGCACAGTAAGATATTAATATATTTTATTTATTTTTTACAGAGAGAAGAGAGGGATAGAGAGCTAGAAATGTCAATGAGAGAGAAACATCGACTAGCTGCCTCCTGCACAGCTCCTACCGGGGATGTGCCCGCAACCAATGTACATGCCCTTAACTGGAATCGAGCCTGGGACCTTTCAGTCCACAGACCAACGCTCTACCACTGAGCCAAACTGGTTTCGGCTTTTTTTTTTTTTTAATATATTTTATTGATTTTACACAGAGAGGAATTGAGAGGGACAGAGAGTTAGAAACATCGATGAAAGAGAATCATCGATGAGCTGCCTCTTGCATACCCCCTACTGGGGATGTGCCCGCAACCAAGGTACATGTCCTTGACCAGAATTGAACCCGGGACCTTTCAGTCCGTAGGCTGATGCTAGTCTAACCACTAAGCCAAACCGGTTTCGGCGGCACAGTAAGATATTAACAATAACAACTGGTAATTAAAGAGAAAGAGACGTATTCCCATAACTTTTATCATAGTATATTTATTTTGTATCTACTATAGCATATGAAGACTTTCTCTAATAGTGTCAATTTTACTTATGTCAAATTAAAGAATATTCAGTAGAACATGTTCCCATATTTTCTTTTTTCAAATTTGAACACATTGTTTCAAAGTAACATTTTCTAGATAAAAAATGAATACTTTTATCACAGTATATTGCTATGATAAAAGTTACGTTAATGTGTATCTTTCTCTTTCTCAAAATATCTTATTGTACTGTATTCACCTTTGCACTTAAAGGAGGCACTTTATGGCTTCTCTTGGGCTTATGCAAATTGCCAGCACCACCAGTCTAGTGCTTTGGGGTTATTATTAAGTAAAATAAGGGTGATTCGAACACAAGCACTGTGATACCTTGAGGTGGACCTAATAACCAAGATGGCTCCTAAGTGGCTATCAGGTGGGGAGTAACTGGAGCACGAAGGTGCTGGGCAAAGGCATGATCCATAACCTGGGCAGGACAGAGCAGGAAGGGGTGAGATTTAATCACTCTGCTCATATCAGTGCCCAGTTCAAAACTCATAAATTTTTTGTTTCTGAAATTTTCCATATACTATTTTTGGACCAAACCATGGCCAATTGCTAAGGATTCTGCCACTGACCAGATGCACAGACATAGCCAATTACATCTGATTTAATATGTTAATGAGGAACAAAAGCATAGTGAATTAACTAAATAGATAGGAACAAATAATCTAATATGTTTTAATCCTCTCATCCTTTTTTGTAATACTATTGTAGTTAGTATTAATACTTTATTAATACTTTCTTCTACCAGTAATCCATACCTGATTTATATTTCACAGAATTACAGTAAAACCAAGCAAGAGCTGAAAAGTAGGTAATTGAAGAGAAAAATCTAATGAACGAAAGTTCTTATACAATCTAAAAACTGATTGATTGCTCAGGCATCAAGGCATAATATTGGGGAAATACCTCATATTCAGTGTTAAAATTTTTAATGGTAATATGTTTTCTTTCCATTTCTAGACTTTGATCCTAATAAACATAGCCTTCGTTATTTGCTTTTATGAATTAAAATGTATTTCTGATAATTTTTTAAAATAAGAGGATAAACTCCTAAAGGCTATATAGCATATATATTTAGCAGTTAGTTCAACTTAGCTATTCTAAAGTAGTTACCATTACTCATTACTTTTAAAACATTTTAAAACTATTGGATTATATAGTAACATAGCTATGCTTCAATTTAAATTGATCATCAAACTCCAAACTTCTTACAGAGGTTCTTTACTGTAAGGTCACAATGTACTTCTCTAGTCTCATCATCCCACCTTCCTAGTTCCTTAGACCTTCCAGACCCAGACCACACACACACACACACACACACACACACACACACACAAACACACACACACCCCTGAGTCTCTTGCCAGGCAGAGTTAATCTACCACAACCACCAAATACCAGATCTCTTCAATTCATGATGTGGTATAAGCAGTCTTTCTGCCTTCATTCTCTGTGCAAACTTCTATTTTTCATTTAAGATCCACTTCAAATGTCATTTCCTTTGTGACTCTTTTTCTGACTCCCTCATGCACAATTAGATGAAGGCCCGTGGCATGAAAAGCTTTTCTATATAGCATTTCTCCCATAAAATTGAAACGAAGTGTTCTTCTGGGTACTACTCCATTAGTTTGTGACCTCCCCAAGGGCAAGGATTAGAATTTATTTGTCTCTTTTTCCTAGCGCTCCATCAATGAAAAAAGGTAGCATCCAGTGTACAATTGTGAGGATTAAAATAGATATTTAACAAAAGCACTAGTGGCACATACAAAGTATTCAACATATATTGGAAGTTGTTTTTTAAGTGTCAAAAATTATGCCTATTTTGTGTAAGCATTCTATAAATGTTTACTGAATGAATAAAGCAGGAATGAACAAATTATGGTTTCTAAAGTGCATTTCAGACTTAAGTAAAACAAACAAAAAATATTAATGTGATCATCTTTATCACTACAAAATTAAGTATTCCTTACAAAGATTGAACAGAATGCTATTTTAAAAGGCAATCAGTTGCTACATTATTACATACAAATAGAAATCAAGATATTAAAATAAAGGAAATGTATAAAGAATTTAATTGAACAGAAACTTAAGATTTGTTGAAATTCTCCTAAATGTTAAGATTTCCTGAGTTGGTACTTAACAAAATGCTTTTAATAACCAAGTGTAGACCAATAATTGCCTGTCTTGCAAACTCTAATCATTTAAACATCATAGCAAACAAAAATAAAATAACACTAATTTGTTTTTAAATTTTATTTCCTGATTTTTTTCCCTGAGGAAAAGTGTTTAATGTTTTTAAAGCATCAGTGTCCATGTTGTACATATACCAAGATTACTCTATGTTTATAATTTTAGAAGAGGTATTTCATGTTTTTCCCCTAATAATGTTCCACATAAGGATTTCAGAAGATATTCTTGAGGTCAATTAGTGATAACATCATTTCTGTTTATTTTAATGTTATTCTACTTGAATTTACAAAGTAATAAAAAAGAAACTTAGATGATCAGTATGAACTTTTATTTTGCACTTGGAATACTGTGCTGCAAGTTGTGGAAACAGATCCATAACCTAATAGAAGCAGTAAAGATTTATCTGCAGAGCCTAAAGCGGTTTGGCTCAGCGGTAGAGCGTCGGTCTGCGGACTGAAAGGTCCCAGGTTCGATTCAGGCCAAGGGCATGTACTTTGGTTGCGGGCACATCCCCGGTAGCGGGTGTGCAAGAGGCAGCTGGTCAATGTTTCTCTCTCATTGACGTTTCTAGCTCTCTAGCTCTCTCCCTTCCTCTCTGTAAAAAATCAATAAAAATATTTTTTTTAAAAAAATTTTATCTGCAGAGCTCATCCCCAATGTGAATAGTGCCTGAGCAACCCTCTAACAAAGGTGAAGACCATTAATTCTCACTTATAAGTCACATGCAAGTATTTAAACAAAAAATGCTCATAGTACTCTCATTCAGTATGTCAAAATCTATCAGCTGTATTAAATAATTCCTTATAATTTTGAACTCAATTTTATTATTTTCATAAACAAAAAACCCTAAACTAAAAAACTGCAAATTGGTAAAAACTATGTGCCAATTTAATTTTTAAGGGAAATTTTTTAAAGCCAAGCAACTAACTTCTGAAGAAAAATCATATTTCATAGGTAGATAGACAATACACAAAACACACACACACACATATATATATAACTGGCTATGTCATAAAATTTATATTTATATAACTTATAAATAATTGTTTAATTTAGATTTTTAACAAACAAATATGTGTATCTTCTTCAGAAGTCAGTTCTTTTATTTATGTGTATATATACATATACATATACATATATATGTATATATACACACTTACATATATATATATAAGAATTTCAGTCCTATGATCTGATTATTTGTTTTCTTTGAAACAATAAACTTTTTCAAAATCCCTTTTGTTGTAAAAGCCAATTAATCTAAATTATAATATCTGCTTGAGCTCCTAAACAATCATTTTAAATGAATATACCGAATGAGCCTTAATTTCAGAAATTCTAAAGGAAATGAAAACATTAAAAGACAGCCCTTACAAATGTCCTATCCAACATGATATCATAGCTCTTAAATTGATATATTCTCCTTTTGATAATAAAGCAATAGTTATTAAAATAGATTCTGAGGAATAAATTAAAGATATATCTAAAAATATATATATATATATACACATATATATATATACATATATATAATATTCTAAATAGTCTTAAAAGTATAATATAGGTAACATTTCTTGACATTATTAATTTGGATTAATTAATTTGGATTATTTGTAAAGAATGTAAAATGGCTTAAGATTCAAAAATTCTTAAGAATATAAAAGCAATACCTAAAATTTATCTTTGATTTTCTTAAATTAACTCAATATAGGGCTTCAACTCAAATAAACCTAAATAAATAAACTAAAAATTGTCCATTCTTCCCTCAGATAAATATTAAAATCCCAATACTATTTAAAATAATAATTAAAGTAATATATACATTTTATTTATTTGCTTATGCATTCATCATAGGTAAAGTAGGGGCTTGTTCTGATTTGCAGTGAAGTCATGTCTAATTTACAAAGCTTATACTAAAAGAATAAATGAAAGGATATATGGATGAATGCAGAATTGGGGACTTTTGTCCCTGTCAGTGAACTTCTATATTCATTTATGCTTCACATTCTAGTTGTGTTTTGAATGAATCTAGGACTAAAAACCACTCCTATACACAGATTTGTCTGGGTTACAGCTAACTTTCGGGCAGATCCAGAGTTAGAATATATGCAAGTCCTACCTTGGTGCCTTACTAGCTCTGTGACCACGGCGCCTTACGTAACTTCTCTAAGTCTCAATATCTTCCCTTATAAAATTAGTATAAGAAAACCTACCTGTGTATCTCAGAGGGTAACTCATTTGTATGCATGTTGACTATAAAATTTTCTCAACTTTTCTGTACGTTAGAACCTTTCATAATAAAATATTGGGGGGAAAATTAAAAGAAAGTCTTCCAAATGTTGGAAATATAAAAGCATACTATCTGATTGGTTTCAGGAGAATAAAAACAATTAACATAGACCCACTACCCACATATCTATAGAAGATATTTGAAAAGTTAACTTTTTATTTAGAAGATTTTTAAGTTTTCTATTACTTTTTGAATGACAGACATCATTTCTAACAACAAGATTACATAATGATGAAAGCATTTGCAAATAGCTATTATCAGAATGCTCTCTCCATTGGTTCCTTTTGAAAAGCACTTACTTTTTTACTCATTCCTGCAAAATTGACGTTACTGTGTTTGGGACAATTAAATATATTGCTGTGTATGTGATGTTGCTGTTTTTTTTGTTTTGTCTTGTTTTGTTTTCCCCAAAATAACTGATTTCTGACAACCACTGATAGTCACAGAAAAGGTCAACCAAGTTGAAACCCTAGCTTTCATGTAAATCTATGTAACTTACCTTAAACAAAAACATTTGTGGAACTTTGTCACCAAAAAACCTATACACTTCAATGTAATTGAAAATATTTTCTTGATCATTTCTCATCTCATGAAAAAATATTCTAAGGATCCAACTATTTTAAAAGTTTTATTGTGTAAAATTAACCACATTGATGGCATCCTTCACATCTAAATCATAACATGTTGCAGTAATTTGAGATGAACTTCTGTGAACCCCTTTGGACTGTGGAATTCCCACTCTTCATTTAGGATCCATCTCCAATTAACTCTGCAAAATATTATTAAGCCTTTATTTATCCCATACTTTTTAAATGATATAACTGGGAACAGTATTTCCATACTTATTCCTTTCTTATCAATTAGATGAGATGTCTTGTACACCTTGCTATGAACCTCACTGATGGATCACTGTCTTCCAAATTGTACCCCACCAGAGGTATCTTAGACTGTCTTTTGGGTGCGTAGGAACCTAACTTCCTGGATCTCTTTATTGAATACATTTTGAGAATGCTGGGAATTATAATTAATGTTATTGCTCTTTGCATTTTTTGTAAGTATATTCATATGTGTGAATACACATACACAAATTAGGATGTGAAGCATAAATGAATATAGAAATTCACTGACAGAGACAAGTTCTCTAAATAGTAGAGTTAAAAAAAAAAGGCAATGTTTCTTTGCTATGTTCTAGTAAGTTCATGAATGTTCAAGTTTAAATTTAGTAATTTCCAAATATTTATAGTAGGTCTTCACCACACCAGTCACAAAGATGAAAAACAGTGGTAAAGCAACACGGCTCAGACAAAATTCCATCTGGTATAGGAAAGTGCCCCCAAACTGTAGAGCCCACTGTGCAAATGAAGTACTATTAAAATTATCATAGTTTAGGATCAAAACTAACAGACAAAACCCATAAAACAGTTCACTGAATAATTCATTTACTTACATTTCAATCTTCTCATAATTTCAAACCACTCACAAACACTATCCTGAATTAGAAGTAGGAAGAAAAAGGTTCTTGAAATCTCCACCCTCTGATGCTATACTGATACATTTGATAAACCCATTATAATAATCTTGCCTGACTTACAGTATTAAATAACTCCATTATCTAATGCTGAGGCCATAGAAAATTTCAAGCAGCAAACTAGAGAGTTAAGATAGAGGTTTATTAGACAGATAAGCATAATATTTGCAAAATAAGGCTAACTGAAACAGAAAAACTAAAAACCACAAAACTAAAAACCACATGAGAGTATTGTGTAGTAATGGAAGCTCACAAATGATGATCCTAAGTCATAAAGAGAATGTGCATTATGCTAAGTATTATTTCTTTAAGAAGGTTTGGAAGTGGATAATACATTTTAGAAAGACTTCTATTCATGGAAAGACTTCCATGTTAACATTTTAAAATGTTTCCCTTCAATCTGCAGCCCAGATTTTATGAGCTAATGAATAAAATCCTAGATATCTCTAACTGTAAACAGAATTCTAAATTTTGTTATATTTGGTTAAGAGGGCTGCTTCTCAAAATCTTTCAATAATTCTTCAAAATTAGCTGGAGATACTTTAGGCGTATGTGTCTTTAATCATGAATGATGAGCTCCTTTTGAAGTATCTGAATTGCTTTTAGTAAGATTTGCAATCATTCTGAACAAATTATAAAGCAGCCCAGAAGAAAGAATGTGCTGTGCTGTATTAATGCATTCCTAACTTCAGTAGATTAAGCGAAGATGATTATGAAAGTGAAATGTGTAACCTTATTCACTTCTTGCATCTATTATTGAAAATTAAGAATTAAATGAAAGTTCTTTCAATGCTCGTGAAAGGCTTTCTATTTGAAGGCTGTTTTTTTAAAAGCTAAATTTTATAAGATACCTACTAATAACAAAGAAATCCTTATTAATATGCTATTACCTGACAGATAACATATCTCAGCCATAACTTTGATTATGACCTTAGGGAATCAAGAGAATTCTTTCATTCACATTTCTAACACAGTCATTGCAAATTGGTTCCATTGTTCCTCAGCTAAACTCCATAGTAATTGATTATGTAAGCCAGTATTTTTCAAAGACTAAGACATATGGTGATTTCAGATGGAACGTGGAGACCATTTTTTTTTATTTCAATAGATTTATATTTAGAACTAGGTGCTAAAAAGAAGTATAGCTAAAATATATACATATATATGTGTAACACAAAGCTCATGAGTTCATAGATATTATTAATTTAAAAGAAGTTAACTTCAAATTTGTAAACCAACTTAAAGTTATTTTAAAGTAAATTATTACATCAATATTTATTTTAAATAACATTAAATAAGTTGTTCAGAGTGTGTATAGGTAAAAAAAATAATGATGTCAATTCTAAATAAGTTAAGAAAACAGGATGCAGTGTCTTCACTTTGAAAGTAGACATGCCCTACTGTGTGGCATATAATCTATAGTTGTTTTCAACATATTTTATGGATTAAAATATTATCTATTACTCTTGTCTTTCCAACTAATCTATAAGCTCAGTACCCATTGGTTCAAATTGAGTGTTTTGCATAGATACAGACTTTATGCATTGATTTAGAGTTGCCTGTGAGAAACTCACCGGTCAGAGAGAATGTATGTACCCCTATGTTCATAGCAGTGTCATTTATAATAGTTAAGATCTGGAAACAGCCCAAGTGCCCATCTGTAAATGAGTGGGTAAAAAAGACGTTGTACATTTACACAATGTAATACTATGTGGCTATAAAAAAGGAGCTCTTACCCTTTGCAACGACATGGATAAACCTAGAAATTACTATGCCAAGTGAAATAAGCCAATTAGAGAAAGACAAATATCACATGATCTCACTTATATGTGAACAAAATTAACTGATGACCAAAATGGGTCCAAGGGCATGGATGCATAACAGATCTCAGAGAGGAGAGGGGGACAGGAAGTAATTAACCAAAGAACATATATACATATATGCATAACCCATGAACACAGACAATAGAGTGGGGAAGGCCTAGAATAGGGTGGGAATGGGTGAAGAAGGCAAATCAATGGGAGGAGGAAATGGGAAATATCTGTAATACTATCAATAACAAATAAAAATAAAACTCTGCAGCATGGCTCAGTAGTTGAGCATCAACCTATGAATCAGGTGGTCACAGTTTGATTCCCAGGCAGGGCACATGCCTGGGTTGTGAGCTTAATCCCCAATATGGGACAAGCAGGAGGCAGACAATCAAGGATTCTCTCTCATTATTGATGTTTCTATCTCTCTCTCCCTCTCCCTTCCTCTCTGAAATCAATTAAAAATATATATATTTTAGCCGAAGCCGGTTTGGCTCAGTGGTAGAGCATCGGTCTGCGGACTGAAAGGTCCCGGGTTCGATTCTGGTCAGGGGCATGTGCATTGGTTGCGGGCACATCCCCAGTAGGGGGTGTGCAGGAGGCAGCTGGTCGATGTTTCTCTCTCATCGACGTTTCGGGCTCTCTATCTCTCTCTCTTCCTCTCTGTAAAAAATCAATAAAAATATTTTTTAAATATATTATATATATATATATATATATATATATATATATATATATATATATATATTATTATTATTTTTTTTTTAACAAAATAAAATAGAGTTGCTTATGAGAGGCTTACAGATGTTGATAGCATTTCTTTCTTTGGCCAAAGTCAGCTTGTCTAATATTTCACTTCAGTAAATTTCTGGGTCTACTACCATGAGTTAGGCTTTAATAGTTTAATATATAAAATAAGAACTGAAATGAACTCTTAGAAGTTTGGGCTTTTTCTCTCTAAAATGCTGTTACATCTATGAAAATATAATTAGAGTAAATGAGGCTTTTAAATTAATATATATTGAATTTTAGCCATGTTATAACAAAAAATATCATATTTTTTACATAATATTTGAATAACTTAGAGGTCAATTGTCAATACATTACATTGCCTACATACATGTTGATGGTATATAGAGCAGTAATATTTATATGTGTATAATATGCCATTACAGGCACCAATAGGAGATGCACAACAAAAGATCAAGTGATGGCACGGGTGTCAGAGAAAGAGTGTAGAGAGTGAGAATAGCGAGACCACAGGTGTCCTAAACCAAGTAGCTGCGTGGCAGAAACAGATCACTTGAATTCTTTGAGCCTCAGCTTCCTCAATAAAGAGATTGTTTATATAAAAAGTTCCCTTTAATAAATAAGATATCAGAGTAGAAAGAGAAAAAAGAGCCTGATTCTGGAATATTACTGAGAAACTAACCTATTGCCATCACACTTTTCTACGTATGTCTGCTTATGCAAACAAGAACAACAACAACAAAAACCTATCTCATGTAAATGACTGTTAATCAAGATATCTGTTACTTAGAGTTGTAAAAATGTCTCACCGAGAAAAGAGCAATTAAAAAACTCACAAGGAAAAGAATCTATATATCGACTACATAAAAATGGAAAACTTAACGTGAAGGAAAGAAACTAATATACTTCCAATTAATATGATAAAGGATAAATATATTTACAATGAAAACTGTATATCAATAAAAAATAATTGAGAAACTAACATATTAAGAGACAAAGAATATAAAAAGAAAATTTATAATAAGGGATAGAGTGTTTTTTAAACATATTCAATTTGCATTTATTAGACTTGCTAGAAGTCTAATAAATGCAAATTGAAATTAGAAGATAGCATTTCTTGTCCAGCAGATTACCAAAAACAATGGTTTTAATTAGATTAACTATGGATGAGCATGGTTTGATTAAATAGGCATTATTGTGCATTGCTAATAGGAATGTGAATTATTTTTAATGGTACTTTGAGAAGGCAATTTACTAATATGCATTGAAATATTAAAAACATAACAATAGGGGTTTGGTTGCATACGTTAAGGTATGAAAGTCCTTTTTAAATAGCATATGAAGATTAAAAGTATATTTATGGATTATATATATTAAAATTACCAATCATACCTTGCTAAATTAAAGAACTAGAATATAAAATTATAGACATATTGCCTATGAATATATTTTTTAGATTATATAAAACAATGGAAGAAAGTGTTAGGCATTAGATCTGTTTCTAAAATATCCATTTAGAATGAGGAACATAGTACATCCTACTTTTTGTGAATTTCCACATTTTATATTTATTAGTGCATTACACTTTTCAAAATGATATAAAATAAGGTGAAGTGGAGGATGAACGTCAATGGGCCCATGTACTCAAAGCATTTGATCAACTTCCCATCACTGAAGCATGTTGCTTATACCATACTTCATGAGGTTAGGAAAGCGAAGTTAGATAGATTAAAACAGAATTCTTAAGCAACTGCTTATAAGGTGAGATGCTGTGAACTGGAACAACCACATGCAAGGTAAGCAGGAAAAAAAACACTCTAAAGTAGCACAGCCAAACAGCCCGAAGCTGCAGGTTATTAGTAAATGACAGCAGAGGTGATCTAAGAAAGATGGCACCATTTCAGGATGAGGACCCTAAGCTCATGGGGCTAAGAAGGCACAAGTATCAGAGAGGAACTGCAGGCCCTAAACTGCTGACAAACTACAAGCATCTTCAGGTCTGAAAATACAAGTGGCATTATGACCTTGGTGATTTAATGTCCATGGGAATTGTGACACCATCAGCACCAACATCAATGAATGTAGATGGGCATGATTTTCATGTTAGAACAGAAAACAGCTCCATCTGCACTCAAGCACAGCTTTCCTTTCCCACTATTTTTTTTTTCAGAATTAGGTATTGTATTTCTCTTTTCTTGTCCTAAGGATCTACTAGATAAGGTAATTGAAATCAATAGTTGAAAAATGATACCAACCAGCACACATCCTGCAGTAGTTTGCAGCAACCACAGGTAGGGAGATGCCATCTTAGGAAAATCTATAACTATTGTTGGTTTGCAAACTGGCCCCCCATACATGGAGGGCAGGAGAAACCGAAGAAAGAGAAGAGGCAGACCAGTCCTAATTATGAGGTGGCAGTTTAAACCAAAAAAGGAATATACATACATGGCTTGTCTTGGACAGTCTCAAGACGAGTGACCTCCACACCCACCAGCAGAACCTTAAAATGTTATATAAAAACCTTAGCTGGATTTTCAGTCTCATACTCAGTCCAGATGGTTTCAAAATCACCTTAGTTTCTCAAGGTCATGTCCTTGAAACAGCTCTGGCTACAGATATAGTGGGCACAACTTACATTCCAAAGACAGGGGAATGAGTGAAGAACCTCCAGTTGACCAGGGGTCATGTTCTTTCAAAGACCATCTCCAACAACCATGATAAGAAAATATTAAGATGCAAGATGCACATTTAAAAATGAATATAGTTAATTATAAAGCAACCTCTATGGAAATACTCATCACTTTTAGGCAAATCTAAATGTGAAAATCCTTATGTGAACCAAAGTCAACACAATTCAGTTTATCAAATGATTCTCTATGGCATTGTTTGGATAATAATTTTTCTAATACTAAAATCACTTTTTCAGGACACTGAGCTATTTCAGACAATTAGCCTTTACTAAATAATGCCATTGTCTACTTGTCCTTGTTTATTTTTTTTTTCAAGTGGCTTCTCATTATGTACCTAGAAGAGCACTGATCTCTTAGCATGAAATTCAAGATCTTCCACAATATGCCTCCAGTCTTTCCAAGCCTCCTAAGTCATAAAAGTCCAACTGTAATAGACTACCATCTATCTGTGAAAACCACCTTCTTGACTTTATACTTCTACTTATATGGCTCCTTTTAATTTGGAATGATCCTGCACAGACCCAGATGTTATAGTATAGCCAATAGCAAAAATGAATACAGGCTTTGAAATATATCAGACCTGGATTCTAGTTGCTGATTTGACACCTGCTAGCTATGTATAGACAAGCTGCCTAAGCATTCAGAACCTCTCATTTTAAAGAGTGAGGATGTAACAACTACCCCAAAAGGCCTTTCAAATATAAATTCAGCCATGGCTGGTGTGGCTCAGTTGGTTGAGCATCATCGCATGCTCTGAAAGGTCACTGGTTTATTCCCCTTCAGCGTGCCTGCCCAGGTTGTAGGTTTGGTCCCCAGTTGCTCGAGGTGCATGTGGGAGACAACACATCGATATTTCTTTTTCCCTCCCTCTCCCTTCCTCTCACTCTAAAAAATAAATCAATAAAACCCAGATGATATGTCTCAGTGGTTGAGCATTGACTTATGAACCAGGAGGTCAATTCTCTGTCAGGACACTTGCCTGGGTTTTGGACTCAATGCCCAGTAGGGGGTGCGCAGGAGGCAGTGGATCAATGATTCTCTCTCATCATTGCTGTTTCCCTCTCTCTCTCTCTCTCTCTCTCTCTCTCTCTCTCCCTTTCTGAAATCAATTCTATTTTTAAGTCAATAAAAACATCAAAAAAATAAATTCAGGTATAGAGTATCTGAACCATCTTGTGTTTATCAATGAATACCAGGTATTATTCAACTAGAGGCCAGATGCACAAAATTCATGCAAGGGACTGGGCCCTCCCAGTCGCGACGACTTGCCCAGGCCCCTGCAGCCCCAGTTTCGTCTGGAAGTGTGTCCAGAAGGTCAATAGGCTGTCTGATCTAATTAGCATATTATGCTTTTATTATTATAGATTTTACTCCTTAATTTTTCAATCAGAATGAATGACTTCCTCTTCATCATTACTACTCAGCTTTGTTTATACTCTACATCTGACATTCATATCTGACATTAGCCACAGTATTAGAGTTCTATACATATTTTACAACTATCAATAGACCATATGCTGTCAGTTTAAACATACAGGTTAATTTTTCTCAAAGCTTAGCACAATTCCTGACATTGGCTAGTACTCAATGAAAATTTATCAATTTTATTTTAAATGAATTCCAAATTCGTGTGGTGCTACACATGGTACTAAGAACTTAGTGGATATACAAAAACATGCCTGTTAATTGATCTGTTACATGTCATGATCAAAGAAAGTCTCTACCAAAACAAAAAACAAACAAAAAAAAACTATTCATTTCTCTAGTTTAGAGCAACATTTTCAACTGAGAGGCAGAAAGAAATCAATCTGTCAAGCTTTTAACATACACTGAAGACATCCTTTCTTTTCCAAAAATTCAGATGAGGGAGGAGAAAAAACACAGAAAGGAAAAAAAAACTAAAACAACAACAACAACAACAAAAACACCCTATGCAGTTATGGCAATCTCATGCCACATAAAGACTTAGAAACTCCTGTCCTTTGTTCAACCTCTTCAACTAGAATCGCAACTTCCATAATGTCCCAGAGAAAAGATTCTTTAAGAGGTGGATTTTACTTATAGATTTAAAATACTTTTCAAATTATTTCAGATTTAAGGCACATCAATCAATGACTTAAGCAATAGCTTTATTACCCTCTAAAAGGCAGAAAAGTGATACATCCAAACAGCAATACTAACTAAAAATTTTGATGCCCAGCTGGGGTGGGTCATTGGTTGAGTGACGACCTGTAAATCAGGAGGTCACAGTTCGATTCCCAGTCAGGGCACATGCCTGAGTTGCAGGCTCAATCCCCAATGTGGGGTGTGGAGGAGGCAGACAAATAAGGATTCTCTCCCATCACTGATGTTTCTATCCCTTCCTTCTTCTCTGAAATCAATAAAAATTTATTTTAAAAATAATTAGTAATATTATAAAATCCATATTTACTGAAGAGCAGTATTTTCCTTATAAGCACAATCATTGCATTGCACAATGGAATGTAATCACTGAATGTAAATCAAAAGCAACTTTACATTTATTTTCCATTGTCTTTTTAAAATATATTTGCTAGGGCAGGATTTTCCTTTACCAGTGAATAAAAACTCTGGCAGGCCCTAGGTAATACAAAAATGCTTAGTTGCAGAATATAGTCTCAAATTAGCAAATAAAAGTTTCAGTCTAATGCATTAAGCAGCACTTCTATCTTCACTAAAAAGGTCAGACTATTCCTCCTCCCTTAGCCATGTACAGTAGTAAACTCACCTCTCTAGAGCCCAAATGAAAGAAGGGTGACAGAGGAAAGGGGGCTGCAAAGTTCACACTCAACTGGTACTATGTTAGAATGGCTTTACTGGTACTATTGTCTTGGCCTTGCAGATAATTAAATCAATCTCTCACTCTCACATAATCTCTCTCTCTCTCTCTCTCTCTCTCTCTCTCTCTCTCTCTCTCTCTCTCTCTCTCTCTCTCACACACACACACACACACACACACACACACACACACACACATTTTCATGAGTTCTCATTCTCAGATGCTCCCTTCTGAGCTCTTTGATTGCAACTTCAGGGTTGTCAATGATCCATTCTATTCCTCTAGTAAATGATCCCCCATCCTGATAGCCCACTGCCCAAAGTCTCTGGTGGTGTTCTGTGCTTTCTCTGGCAGTCATCTCAAGCAAAAGTAAAAATTACTCCCGGGATCCCTATCTTGTCTCCAGGATTCATGGTGGCTCAGAGAGAACTAAAAAATAACATTCTGTTTTACCAGTATAGAACTTACTACAGGCTTTGTTTCCTTCACACTAAATATCATTAACAGGTGGTATTGTACAAGTATATAAATGGTTTCTAGCTAGTATCTGCCTCTTTCTGCAGGGAGTTGGTTATAATCACCATATCACTTGCAGTCCTGTTTGGTGAAAGTTTTTAGGAGAATTCAGAATTGTGAAAAGTACTCACAAAATATGCTCTGAAAGAATGTCTACACAACAGGGCTCTGCTCCTTTACCCCATCCTTTTGCCCCAAGGTGTGACTCTGTTTGGTGCAGTGGTCTAAAATTGGGAGGCCTTCAGTCATTCTGGTTAGAAGTTGGGGACATAAATGTTGGCATCAAAGCAGCAAATGAATGGGGGCAATTTAAAGTTGGGTTATGTTGCTGAAACCGGTTTGGCTCAGTGGATAGAGTGTCGGCCTGCGGACTGAAAGGTTCCAGGTTTGATTCCGGTCAAGGGCATGTACCTTGGTTGCGGGCACATCCCCGGTAGGGGGTGTGCAAGAGGCAGCTGACCGTTGTTTCTCTCTCATAGATGTTTCTAACTCTCTTTCTCTAACTCTCCCTTCCTCTCTGTAAAAAATCAATAAAATATATATATATATTTTTTTTAAAAAGGCTAAAGTTGGGTTATGTGAATGAGGGGAAGAAGTCTATTCTGTTAAGCCTCTGAGGTTTGGGGAATTATCTGTTATAGCAACTGGTATTACTTTACATAAATATTCTTTAAATTTTGCCCCTAGCTTTTTCCTTAAGATGATTTGAAGCATCAATTATGAAAGCAATATAATCAAAAAATGAAAAAGGAATGTTTGTTTTTTCCATTCTTTTTCTTAAGCCATGTACAAAATCTTGACTGACCTAGTCCAAGTTACAGGAAGAACTCTATACTACACTGTATGATAATTAAAGGGGAATCAAGTTCGGGGAAGAGGAAGGAGTCTCAGGACAAAGGCAACTAGAAAAATGTGGAATCGGGGAGATGTATTAATAATCTTGAGAGACAAAGAAACTGAGTAATATTTGATGGGGGGGGGGATTTAAAGAAAACACAGAAAGTACTTGGGAGACAGATAATCCAGGTCCTTAATAAGACTTGTACTTCTACTTTGAACAAAATGGAAACCATTGAAGAATTTTGAACAGAGAAGTGACATAAATTTTAATAAGACTACTTTAGCAGCTGTCTTGAAGACAAAATGCAGAATGTAAGAGTAGAAGCAAGGAGATAGTTAGGAGTTTACTTCAAGAATCCAGGAGAGAGATGATGATGGCTTGGTCCAGGATGTTGGCTGTTGGGTGGTAAGAATTGGTGATGCATTCTCTCTCTCTCTCTCTCTCTCTCTCTCTCTCTCTCTCTCTCTCTCTCTCTCTCTCTCTCTCTCTCTCTCTCTCTCCCTCTTTCACACACACACACACACACACACACACACACACACACACACACACACACCTTTTCCCCATATATGATACACAATGATGGTCGAACTGACAAGGTTTGCTGATAAACTACATGATGTTACATGCGAGAAAATAAAAGAGAATCAAGAATTTCTATTACCTGGTTGGCATGGCTCAGTGGCTGAGCATGGACCTATGATTCAAGAAACCACAGTTCAGTTCCTGGTCAGGACACATGCCTGGTTTGTAGGGTCAATCCCCAAGGTGGGCATACAGGAGGCAGCCGATCAATGATTCTCTCTCATCATTGGTGTTTCTATCTCTCTCTCTCCTTCTCCTTTCCTCTCTAAAACCAATAAAAAATATAACTTTTTAAAAAGAATTGCTATTAACTGAGATGGGAATGAAAACAAAAAGAAGCTAAGTAGAGGTAAGCATTCATGTGAAGATATAAAATAGGCAGTTGGTATGGGGATCTGGAATTAAGGGTAAAGATATGCATTAAAAAGGGAGGACATCTGTAATAATTTCAGTAATAAAGATAAATTATTCATATATACATGAATATGTTTAAATTTTGGAGTATGTGTATGTATGTATGTGTATATATCTATATTTACCTATCCATATCTATATCTATATCTATATCTATATCTATATCTATATCTATATCTATATCTATATCTATTGTATATCTATATTCATCTATATATTTTAATATAGATTGTAATAAATTTGTGAAACTGAATGACATCACCTAGGCAGGAATGTAGTTAGAAAAGAGACCCAAAAACTGTTCCCTGGTCACTCAGTATTTAGGGGTCATCCAGATGAGAAGGAGCCAGCAGAGCCTGATAAGAAGCAGAGAGAAGAAAAGCCAGGTGTATGTGGTGTTCTAGGAGCCAAGTAAAGAATGTGTCTCAAGGAGAAATGAATGCTCAGCTGTGTCAAATGCTAGGTTAGTTAAGTTAAGAACTGATAAGTAACCACTAGATTCAGCAATTTAAAAAAATTGGACACATGAGAATGACCTCATTTAAAATAAGTTCTTGAGCCCAGCTTGTGTGGCTCAGTGGTTGAGTGTTGACTTATGAACCAGGAGGTCACCATTCAAATCCTGGACCGGGTACATGATCCAATTGTGGGAAAATTGGTACTATTGTACCAATTCTGGAGCACTCAGGATGCAGCAGATCAATGATTCTCTCTCATCATTGATGTTTCTATTTCTCTCTCTCCTTCTCCTTCCTCTCTGAAATCAATTAAAATATTTTAAATTAAAAAATAAAAATAAATAAAATAAGTTTTTGATAAAAAATATCTCCCTATGCCAAAACCGGTTTGGCTCAGTGGATAGTGTGTTGGCTTGCAGACTCAAGGGTCCTGGGTTTGATTCTGGTCAAGGGCATGTACCTTGGTTGCGGGCACATCCCCAGTAGGGGGTGTGCAAGAGGCAGCTGATCGATGATTCTCTCTCATCAATGTTTATAACTCTCTATCCCTCTCTCTTCCTCTCTGTAAAAAAACCAATAAAATATATATTTAAAAAAATATCTCCCTGACAATACTCTTTCTTTTTATCAATTTTATAAGCAGTTTTCCTTAAATCCTTTGTTATGCTTCTATTTACTATATCACCTAATAATATTGTCCCGTTTTCAATTTTTATATATTCTTTTTGAAAAGCATTGATACTAGTTATAAATCACACCAATCTTACAGTTTTTAGATAAAGTAAGGAGATTTGGCTAGTTGGTGTTTCAACTGAATTATTTAAATGATATATAAATTAAAATTTAAGCTGCTCAGTTTCTGAAAGGATTTGTGCCACAATAGAACCTATGTTTAGTGAGCACTTGCTGTGGATTATGCTGTGTGCTAACTGTTCTAAATGCATTTTGTTCTCAATCCTGATAGTAATCCTGAAAGCAGGCCCTATGATTACCCTCATATTACAGGTAAGGAGACCAGGGTTTAGAAATGAATTACCCAATTTACCCAGCTAGTAAGTGGCTAAGCCATGACTCAGATTGTTTGATTCCATGTTAACCCAATCATAACAATATACTCATTAATAGTTTTCCTACCTTACTGAATTGATTTGAGATTTTTTACCACAACTACCTATTTGGTATCTATTAATAGTAACATAATGAACACAAACAGCACACTCCCTACCCTCTACATTTAACCTCAAAGGGCAGCTTTTACCCACCTTCAGCCCAATCTCTGCTCAGCCCTTTTCACCCTCATCTGTTCATCCTTAGGAAGAACTCTGAATTTGAGGGGTCACAGAATCAGAGCAGGGAGTTTTCAGTAGAAGCAACAATATCACTTTGTGTAAGGCACCACTCATTTTTCACTCTTGTCCGATTTCTGGTGGGGATATGAGTATTGTGAACCTGAGAGTGACTCCAGCCTTGAGGATCAAGCAAGACTAAGTCTTAGGATTTGCAGAGTAAGTAGACTGCTTGGGCCTTTCCCTCTGGTCTACCAGGGGGAAAGCAGTAGAGATAGGAGTAGGAGTTTCATGAAGAATCCAGTGTGAATGCAGTTGGCATTCACTGATTACTCCCTTTTAAGGAAAGACATTAGGTTAAGAGAAATACAGGAAGGAAAGAGGGAAGAAGGAAGAAAAACATGTGATTCCAGTAATTATATTCATATCTGGGATCAAAGTTACCAGTTCTGTAGCTTATAACTAAATAAAAGAAAAACTGAAATAATAATAATAATAATAATAATAATAATAATAAACTTTTATAAAATTGTAAGATAGTAAGTTTAACCAAACTATAAATATTCAATTGTTCATTTCATTTTACCTATTGACTGGCATAATTTACTTATATTTGCGATTCCACACAGCATTTCACTTCTTACTAGTTTCTCAATTCTTGAGATTCCTGCTGCACTTTTTACTGGCTCATGAGATTCTGGTTCATCTAGTGCTTTTAGGAGATACTCTTTTTCAAATATGGACATTGTTATCAACCATGTAACAGAGAGCTCTTGGTGATAACAAGACTAGGCAGGGACTTAGTAGTTTTTCATTTTTAAGATTTCTGAGTCTTTTATTGAACTGTTCTTGAAGCATACAGTAACTAGAAAGGCAATCAGCCAGCAGACATTTCCAGTATATCTGAGTATCAGTATCAGAAACTATCATGGAAATCTCTGTAGATATTATTTCTTCTACAGACCAAACTGATCTGTATCATGCAGTAATTCTGACTCAGTGTCTCATTACTGGAAGCTGAGAGAATATAGGATTAGAGATGAGTCTTAGCTTGAGATACCTCTACTTTTTCCTTTTCGGCCTATACAGGTGTATCAGTTATCTACTGCTATGTAACAAAGTACCAAAAACATAGGTTTAAAACAAAACCCATCTATTCTTGCTCAGGATCCTACAGATCAGCAATTCGGTGGCCAGACAGTTGTTCTGGTGCTGCCTGGGATGCAGCTGCCAAGAAGTGCTGGCTGTCAGCCAGGGCACTTGGTTCTCCTTCACACAACCTCCGGTCCTCCAGTAGGCTAGACTTGGCTTGTTTACACAGTGTTCTCAGAGTAGAATTCCAGTAGAGTAAAATGGAAGCTTTAAAGTTTCTCCACGTTTAGCTTAGAACTTACATGAAGTTCCTTTTATCACATCCTATTAATCAAAGCAAATCATAAGACCACCTCAAATTCAAGAGATGGGGTAACAGACACAAATAATGCATACTAATAATACACTCACCCAGCAGTTTCTCCCAATCTCAAGTGTTCTCTGCCCAGACAGAGTGCTTGGTTGCTCAGGCTGTGTCCTGGCCAAGGGGGTAAGTCCTGGAGTCTTCTCACTAAGCTGTGTACCCCACTACAGGGCTATATGCCCCAGAGAAAGGGATACCTTTTTCTAATTTGTACAAAAGTGCCCTATGGTATAGAGGCAGACCTCTCTGTGAGCTTTGGATGTGGTCCTTTCCACATTCTCTGAGCTTCCTAGCTGCTCATGAGAGGCCTGGAGGTCTCATGGTACCAATATCCCCTGGAGGCTCAGCAATAGCTTCTGTAGCTTTCTCGGGCTAACCTTGTGGAAAGTAGCACTCATTAGGCATGGCTCTTAAGCAAACTCCTCATTGCCTCTCTGTTCTCATATAGAAAAAAGATCATGTGCTTTGCTTTGCCTAGAATTACAGAGACACAGAGCTGGTCACATCACTCCTCTGCTCACATTTTATATCTAATTTCTATTGAGCAGTTGCAAGTAGCCAGTGTTGCAGATATATTACCTGCATTAACTCTTTTAATCCTCATAACAGTATTTCAGTGATGAAACTCAGGTACAAAACAGGACCTAGACACCAATTCCAGAAAGTGTAGTGCTAAAACCCATGTCCTAGCCTCTTACTATCTTTATCATTTCCTTATGTCTACAGAACAAAGTTCAAATCCCCAAGTGTGGCAAGTCTGTCAATATTCTTGATGACCTGTGGGATATGGTATTGTAGTTTCTGCTCTGGAATGTTGAGGTCTTAGGTCTTAGAGGGCCTGCCCTAAGAGGTGGCTCCAGACTTATTTATCCAACCCTACTTTATCAGTACTCCTTATCCCTGTGAAATCCCATGAATGCCTATCTGTGTGACATGTCATTTTGCCTTCTCAAAATGACAAAGAAAAAAGCAACTCTTCACCCATTCTCACTTAATATCTAGAAGGATTAGTATTTCTTCAGTTATTTCTGTGTCCCGGGCACTATTCTAACTGCTTTAAATGATTGAACTAATTCAATCTTCACATAAACTCTATTAGTTAATAATATCTTCCATTTTATAAATGAAGAAAATGAGCCATAGAGAGATGAAGTATTCTACCCAAAGTTACACAGAGATAAGTAGCAGAACCCATAGCCAAGCCCTGAAAAAATGGTTCGCATGTCTATAACCATAACTTACACTCAGTGCTTTCTCTCAGCAATATGTCCATGAAGGTCCTAGAAATTTATACTTTAAAATAATATTATTATACAAAAAAACTCAATGCTCAATGACAATATAATTTTGGGAAATGAAAAATTAATAGGTTATTTTTTTTATCAAGGAAAACTTTCAAAAATATTTTCATTAAAACATATTTTGAGTATTATCATTTAAATGCGATATTCACTTATATAAGTACTATTATTACTTATTACTTATATTATATAACTTCAGTTTTCAACGTGGTAAAGTGAAAGAAGAATTGAAAAACTGACAAAGAGAGAAGAGATACATATAAGAGATATTTAAAAATACATTGAATTGCCAGATTTGGAAAAGTGAAGGATAACATCAAAAGAGATTAGTTTTGACAAATAGTAGAAAGAATCTTCACTTATTTTTCCTTTTATAAAAATATGTACTTTATATAAATAATTCGCCCAACGTATGTCACTAAAATATCTTACTTAATGGCTTTTAAAATTTGAGCCATTAGTTATGCTTTCTATTTATCATGTGGCTATCATTTTAAAGCTTAGGTCCTGCAAAACTCTATGTGTGTCAATTAAAAGGGATTTGCATGATATAAAAATTCATTGTGCTTTCAGGATACAAGCAATGTTAATGACTAAGGTTTATTGAGTGCTTACTATGAGCTATTGTAGTTACACTCGGGCTTTACAGAAATTGTGTCCTACAAGTAATGCAGCCTTTCATCAATATTGTTCTGTTTTACACAGATGAGGACACCAAGATATTTAAATTGGCAAAGAACCCCTCCAAAAAAATAAAAGGATCTATCCACATCCTAATCCACAGAACCTTGGATGTAAACTTAATTGGAAAAGAGGTCTTTAAAGGTATAATTTAGCTAAGGTATTGAAATCACATCATCCTAAATTATCTAGGTGGACCCTAAATCTAATGACAATGGTCTTTTTAAGAGACAAACAGAGGAAAGATACAGACAAAGAGCAGAAGACCATGTGAATACAGAGGTAGATGCCAGAGCTATGCAGCCACAATCCAAAGAGCCACCAAAATTTGGAAAAAGCTGGGAAGGATTCCTCCCTAGAGCCTCAGAGGCATGGAACCCTGCTGACAACTGAGTTCAGACTTCTGGCCTCCAGAAGTCTGAGAGAGTAAATTTCTGCTTTATGCAGCCTAGCTGTGATCCTTCTTTAGGGCTACCCCAGGAAACTAATGCAGTTATTAACACATCATCTGTGGAAGAAGTCTGCTCTATGTAGTTACTCTATAACTGATCAAATTGAAAACATTTGAGACTATAAGAGTCGCTGATGTACAAATAGGAAAATGAGAAATGACCATTAGCACTCATTGGTGAGCTGGATTAGAGAAGTTTCAGTAGAGTGATGGGGTGGGGGAAGGGGGAAGGCCAATACAGTCTGTTAGAGAGGGATCAGAAAAAGACAAGTTGAAGGATCTTAAGTAGGGACCACTATGTTAAAGAAAAGTTGCAAGGGAGATAAAATTTGGGGAAATGAAGTCAAGAGAGGTTTTTAAAAAGAAAAAGTATAGCATCTCTGTGTGTCGATAATATATGCCGATAGAGGAGGTAAAACTGATGACTCAGGGGAGAAAAAAGCACCGATAGAATAATATCCCTGATTCACTTTAGGTTGTTTACAAGACTGACATCATCCCTGACTTTGGGGAGTTTTCAGCAAAGTCATCATGACAGACTTTATAATTTTTCCAGATTTATTGAGGTATAATTGACAAATAAGATGTCCATACATTTAAGGTTTGATTATATATACATTATGAAATAATTATAACAATCAAGCTAATTAAACACATCCATCATCTCACAGTTGCCATTTTCTCTTTTTTGTTTGTTTGTTTGTTTGTTTGTTTGGTATGATAAAACACTTAAGATCGACTCTCATCCCAAATTTCAAGTATACAATGCAGTATTATGAACTTTAGCTACCACACTGTACTTTAGATCCTCATAACTTATTCATTTTACAAGAGAAAGTTGTCACAAACATCTCTCCAACTTCCACATCCCCCAGCCCCTGGAAACCACTGTTGTCCTCTCTGGTTCTCTGAGTTTGGCTTTCTAAAACTCCACATCTAAGTAAGGTCATACAGTATTTGTCTTTTTCTGTCTGGTTTATTCTACTTAGTATAACATCCTTCAGGTTCACCTATGTTATCACAAATGGCAGAGTTTCCTTCTTTATATGACTGAATCATATATATTAGTACACAATGGAATATTACTCAGCCATCAAAAAGGACATAAAAGGACATGTTCTTTATCCCTTCATCAATCAATGGATACTTAAAGTGTTTTCATATCTTGGCTATTGTGAATAATGCTGCAATAAACGCTATCTTTGCAAGTGGATCCTATGTCAGAAAGGAGAGGTAAAAGTGCTATTAGAGTGAATAACAGGAGGACCTGATACTGTGGAAGGGGATGATGGTGAATGCAGGAATCAGCGGAGCTTTTTCTGAAGAACCAATATCTAAGCTGAATTAGAAAATGATAGATAGCCTTAAATATGAAAACTCAAGACAAGGTTCAAAATAACTTGATAATGCCTTATATACATCTCACAAGATATGCTATGGCATTTTTTCTCTTTACTTTGCAAATAATGTCAAATCAATAGTGAACAGCATTATGGAATTTGAAAACTTAAATTAGAAGGTCCATATCTTTCGACTAAGTCAATCACAATATTAATTTTGGATCCATTTAACTGTTGTATTTATAACTTATTGGCAATAAATACATAATGAATAAAACTAAGCTCAGCCATTCATGACATATTAAATATTTAGAAAATCCATGAATTTTCTATAGCTTCTAGATATATAGGTTTTCAGTGATATATGACAATGGTTAAAAATATTGTGTATTTTCTGCCATAATATTACAACATTAACTATGTATGCAAGCCATTTGCATAGATGGAGCCACATTAGGCACAGAAAGATTGCCTGATGAATTTTTCTAACTCTTTTAAATCCTCTGGGAACTGCTTTCCCAGGGTGAAAAATAAAAAAAAAATTTTTAAATGTTGCTCTGTCAAATCATACACAACCAAAAATTCTCTAGACACTCCTGCAGAATACTAACACAATGTCTTGATGAGAGAATATTCAAGTAAACTGGTCTTTTTCTTTCCATTTCATTGCATTGCTGCCATATGCTAGTTGCAAAATTTTCTGCTTTTGGGTCATTTCACCTCTTCAGAAAAATTAACAAAAGAAGATGTTTGCTTTGATTAGCTAGAAATGACCAGCTTTCTATCTGGTGAAGATTGAATTTTCTGATTCTGATTATCTCTTTTCATACTTTATTTTTTAATATATATATTTTTTATTTCAGAAAGGAAGGGAGAAGGAGAGAGAAACTTCAATAATGAGAGAGAATCATTGATGGTTGCCCCCTGCATGCCCCCCACTGGGGATCAAGCCTGTAACCTGAGCATTTGCCCTGACCTAGAATAGAACTGTGACCTCCTTGTTCATAGGTCAATGCTCAACCTCTGAGCTTTGCAGGTCAGGCATGTTTATCCTCTTAATAAAATATATTGAAAAAATTATCTGAAGACATTGTTTATTAAGTTCATTGCTAGTTATGCACAGGTTGTGTTTCAGTCACCTGAGGCTTTCTTGTGGATATATTTTATGTCTCTTTACCATTTCTGGGTTTACAACTGTTTATTATACTTATTTCATCTCTCTCACTGATACCATAAAATCACAATTTCCTGGAAGGCAGGTAGAACTGTCCATTGCCTCTTCTGTGTAAGAATATATAATACATAATCCATTGCTCTCTAACAAGAAAATCTTCCTTATCCAATGATGGATACACATTCATTAAAAATTCAATGCATGCAATGTGCTTAGCCCAGTGCAAGGATGCACTGAAGTAAGAGTTCAACAAACATATTATCACTACCACTATTGTCATTATAATTATCATCATTATTATTTCACACCTATATTATTAGCAAATGCATTTCTATGAGTATAAAATTGTTTCCATAAAATTTTCAACCTTTATATTGAAAAAAAGAAGCCTTGGACTCTGAAGTAAATTCTTCTAACTCACACCTTATTAATAAATAAAATGCATCAATTTACTCTGGCCACTAGAGGGTCATTTACCACCAAAACGTAATGGTGGCAGAGTGCCCAGATCCAGGTCAAAACAGTAGAAATACTCAGAAATTTATAATAGCTGAAGAACAAAAAAGCATCTTGGCTACTGATTTAAGACTCACGAAAGTTCTCATATATGAAGTGCTCCAAATAAATGATTTTTAACATTTGGCTTTTTAAAAAATATATATTTTATTGATTTTTTACAGAGAAGAAGGGAGAGGGATAGAGAGCTAGAAATATCGATGAGAGAGAAACTTTGATCAACTGCCTCCTGCACACCCCCTATTGGGGATGTGCCCGCAACCAAGGTACATGCCCTTGACCGGAATCAGATGTGGGACCTTTCAGTCCACAGGCTGATGCTCTATCCACTGAGCTAAACCGGTTTTGGCAACATTTGGCTTTTAATATATTAAAGCCTCCTGTGTTACAATCCTATATAATAAAAACCTAATATGCTAAGTGTCTGACCATTCATTCCACTATTCGACCAGTCGTTATGACACTCACTGACCACCAGGAGGCAGATGCCCAGACTGGTAGGTTAGGTTGCTGCTGGGGTCAGCCAATAGGGACTGGGTGATGGGCTGGACATGCCCTGGAGCACTCCCACAGTCTCTCCCTGTCCCTGATCAGCCCTGATTGGGTCTGGACTAAAAGGGCTGGACATGCCCTAGGTCAGGTGTCGGCAACCTACGGCTCCAGAGCCGCATGCGGCTCTTTTGAAGCTTTACCACGGCTCCAACAACTTGCAAGCCTGTGTGAAAATGAAGGTAACGTCTTACAGCCCTGATGTGCTGACACTGTGCACTGAGGTTCAGGAGCAAAAATCCCATTAACCAGGTAAATTAAATATTTTAATTAGCTATTAATTTGCAAAAATATATTTTACATTGTTAAGTGAAAAAGTCCTTTTTTTCTTCATATTGACAGCTAACTGCACGATTCGGTATATAGCATTAAAGTAAGAAACAATATATGCAGTGTTATATTTGTTTTAAATGTCGCAATGGTTTTGCGGCTCCCAGGTTTTTTTTTCCTTCGGAAACAGGTCCAAGTGGCTCTTTATGTCTTGAAGGTTGCAGACCCCTGCCCTAGGTGAATCTGTGCACTGTGCTGTTTCTGTCCAATCCCCACAGGCCAGGCTGAGGGACCCCTCTAGTAATTTCATAATGGTTTTTAAGAATAAACAAAACTAAAACTATTGATTTGGCTCTAAAATTACAGCCTCTATTAGAGTATATTACTTTTATAAGCTGTCCCTCACATACCATCCTCTTCATTTATTCAACACATACTTTACTGAGTACCTACTATGAGTTGGGCAGATACTGCTCTGGGCACTGGACATGTAGCAATGGAGTTCGCAACAATGGACACATTCTTGAATGGATATACAACAAACAAATGATCTCGTTCAAACAGATCAGCAATAATACACACTATGCGGTGACATATAAACCACACTTAGAGGAAGTGCAGAATTAAGTCTACAGATAATGACAGTAGGTATTTGAGAAGGAGGGAGGCTACAGCCCTGAGGTAGGAGTAGGAGCTTGCTTAACAGAGCAAAGGAGGTAGGTGTGGCTAGAGCAGAATGAAGCACTGGGAAGGCAGTTGGGGAACACACCACTTAAATCCTCCTATGAGAAGGTCAAATGGTTTGTTTTTCAGTCAAATATTCACATTAAACTACAATCCAAATTTCCTAAAGAGGAGAATTGGGACTAGTAATTTCTCTTGCAGCAGACAGCCACCATGGCTGTATTTTGTCCTGACTGTCCCTCCCTTCTCTGGGAGATATTATAAAGATAATACTGAACCATTTCTGAGTCTGGGAAGCAGATCAGTGAGGGCTCAGAGGAAACCACAACTCAGCTTCCCTCAGCTGGTGTAGGAGAAGTGAGGGTGAATCTGAAGAGAGAATTATTGTCTTGGTTCTGTCTCTCACAGTGACATACAACTTTGGCAAGCCATTCAATGGCTTCAAATCTCAGTTTTTTATCTGAAAAATCAGGGCATTAGACGGAATAACTTCTAAATTCTTTTCTAACTTTAAAATTATTTCAAAATCTTTCAATTTATTTTTTCCTTGCAGAATTCCTAGTAAAATATCTCTTTTAAAAATAAGGAAAATATTAACATACATCTCTAATTCATAATTTATTACAATTCAGATTGATGATTGAATTTCTTTTATTGACATAATACTACTTATGAGTCTTGTGGATCTCATATTTGTTATGCACAGTATTTGTAAGTAACAAAGCTGAATTTTGCAAATATACAGGATGGAGCAAAAGTAGGTTAACAGTTATGAGTATACAAAACAGAGTTTATTATTGTATTATTTATTAATTATCAAATTATTTTCCATACAAACAACTGTAAACCTACCTTTGCCCCACTCTTTATATGCAAGTCAATAGTTTTGTGCTTTCAGTAGTTTTAAAGATTCTTTTCTCAGCTTATCCTTCCTTAAAACTAAGTTCCTGTGACCTTTCTTCTGAGTATTAAACTGTTAAACAAGAGTTTATACTTTGACAGATCTAGATTTAATCCCAGCTCTGCCACTTGACAGTTGTACATCATGTACAAATTGGTAAGCCTGTCATTGTATCCTTGCATATAAAAAAAAGTACCTGGCTTCAAATTATCACACAGGTGCTAGTTGCTATTATTAATATTCATTGATTTATTATTTATTTTCATTTCCAACTGCCTATTGAACATCTTCCCCTGGATAACCTCCTCTCAACTCACACTCAATATTGAGCATTAGGTGCAACTGCCATAAAAGGAAAGCCCATGAACCTGTGGCTCAGAGAAGATGACGTTTATTTCTCACTTGTGTAAATAAACTCAATGTGGGCAGTATGAGGTGGTGTGGTCTCCCTAGTCATTAGAAATTTCTGTCAC
This sequence comes from Pipistrellus hanaki, assembly GCF_964339955.1. NCBI lineage: Eukaryota > Metazoa > Chordata > Mammalia > Chiroptera > Vespertilionidae > Pipistrellus > Pipistrellus hanaki. The sequence goes on from NC_140508.1 coordinate 22,845,355, forward strand.
GTGGCTTCCATCCTCAAAGTCTCCTTAGAGTCCAAGACTGCTGCTGGACTTCAGTGTTTCCATGCAATAGGCAGTGAAAATGAGGGGGAGGCGAAGGGTACATTTCCAAACGAGTCTGCTCCTTGGAGTCAAATACAACATTCCCACAACTTACTCACATGGCTACAACCAGCTATACAGGAAGCTGGGAAATACACTGGCCGTTCAGTGTATTTGTATTTCAAATGGATACCAAAAGTATCCTAGACTTTTGCTTGAGATCAACCACCTATTTGCCCTGAGCTTTCTATCAGCCAGTGCAAAGTGGAAAACTTATCAGGTGCACGATTCATAGTATCTTTGATATCAAATAAATGACATACTCAAGAGAAGTACACTGAGTGGCCAGATTATTATGTGTTCAGAGATCATAATAACCTGGCCACTCAGTGTATCTCTGAGCTGGGCACATCATGAGCCTAACTAAAATGAGGATTTGAACACTTAGAAGGGGAGAATGGATATTGTACAGGCAATGGACAGAACTTGCCACAGAAGCAAACTGAAGATATTTTATCTCATTGAAACATATTTCGCCTCTAAATTTTTTATTTCAACAAATTATCATCATCTTCCCAGTCAGCAATAAAGGCTAGAAATATTTGCATTATTGTAATGCCTTTCAGTGGCCTGACACCCACCTCAAACGACTGGCAATGTAGGAGTGTACCCACCACCCTCACACAGCATAGTGGCCTCACACACGCCCTCCAGACTTGCAGTCTCCCCTCTGCTAAACAGTCATGAAGACTGCCACCAGGTCCCTGTTTGGAAGCAGAGCTCTGACCATGCCACCTCCCTTTGCTAAGCCTTTACACAGACTGCACTACCTGAAGAAAAGCTCCAAATATTTCATCAGCCATTTAGTTTTTTGTGACCTAACCAATCTTATTGCCCTGGAACATGATATTCCATCTTTACAACTTCACCCATGCTGTTCTACCTCCATCTCTACCAAACTATTTTAGTTTGTGTAACACCAAAAAAAAAAAAAAAAAAAAAAAAAAAAGATGCAGGCATAAAGACTTTGGAGAAGGCTGCTTATTTGGGAAATCATTTGAAGAAATATAAGTAAAGAAAAGGGCAAGTGGAAAAGAGAGAAAATGCAATCATGATGCATTTAATGGGCTGGTTACTATTGTAAGCCACGGAAGCACTGCTGGAAGACATGGAGGTCATAGCACCAAATTGCCCTCCTGGGGGAAACCGGAAAAGCCAGAGAGCCAAAGTCCACCCACGGATTCTTTACTGTCTCCCACTGAAATATGTTAGCGCCCAACTGCCCTCCAGGTCCCTGTGGCACCTGCCATATAGCCAAGCAAGCTCCTCAGGTGCCAGAGAAAGCCCTGAGGCAAAGCTAAAGGTGCTGGTATCTGAGATGAACACCATCAGCATGCCAGGAACTGTCCACACTGCCACTGAACTCAGGTGGGCAGAGCACTGTACAATCTGCTAATGGGACCAAACCCCATTTATACTAATTTCATAGATCTGATCATGGCAACTCTTTCCTGAAGCTCTCTTTGATCTCCCAAACATAATTTGGTCACTACTTGATCTCTCTCCATTATATCATTATTTTATTCTTGTGGAACTATTAAACACACTATCAGACTGTATGGCTCATAAGCTCTGCAGCCAATCTTATAAATATAAAATTTTTACCTCAGAGTATCATAAACAAGGAGGAAATAAACAAGTGCCATGGACATTTAAAGGCCACAGAAATCATTCTGATTATAAATTACAAAGGTTTGGCAGGTGTAAAAGAAAGAAATACATATACAGGAACACTGTGGATTTCTTACAACCTTAGAACCTCTGCCTCTGGGATTCATTTTACATGAAATATTACAGTGAGTTTAAATATCACTATGTGCTTGCTTTAAACAGTTCATGGCGATTAGGCTGAACTCTCAATTCATTAGTAATAGGTTAAGAAGAGCACTTTAGTGTTTAAAGCAATAAATATTATATATTAAAAGAGAGCTCATCACTGCAGCACAATATTAGGCTTCCCATTATGGGTTTAGATCCTGGAGGACCAAGATGACTCTATCCAAAAGCATAATATTTACAAGTCAACACCAAGGTGAAACACAATATAGGCTCAGGAGTGTATTAGGTTATATAATGAAAATTCATTCATTGGCTCTAGTTAATTTAGGAATTGGAAGTTTCACGTGCTGTTTTAATGACCATATTTATTTTCACTCATAATAAACATACACATTCCATTAATTCAAATATAAGTACTTGTAAATAGAATCTCATCAACAACTCCTGCAGGCATTATCACTTTATTTCAAAGATGATAACACTGCTGCAAATCAACTCTACTGCCAATGTTTAATTGCAAAATATTTATTGTCACTTAACTTATTTACTTGCACTTTCAAAAACAAATTGAACTTAGTAAAAATATGTAAGTATAAAATTAACATTGGGAAGATAAAATTCTGCACCAATATGTCTATCTAATAAGCATTGTTTTCATTTTATAAAACAGAGAAAAATTAATTAAATCTAGTTAGTAGTCTAAATTTTATAAATAAAAACAATTCTTTTAAATATTATATAGGGTTTCTGTACTTGAGAAAATGTTAAATGGTGGCCACAAACTGAACATTATTATTAATCAACAGTCATATTTTATGTTAATAGCATTATGATCAAATATGAATTTATGATGACTAGATTTAATAGGCATATATCTTGAAGACAGTACAGCCTGGTCTAAAAGGATCAGTTACACTAACTCCCCATCCATATTGGTATTTATTGCCATTTCTGTCCATTTACAAAAGACTCTTCAATATTTTCTACTAAAGCACATTTGAGAGTAGGTACTAAAATGCCTCACATGATAATATTATTTTATTAACATTTTCATTAAATTGCCCACCTAAAAGTCTGTGCATCACTATAGTAGAAATTATCATAGGGCTACAAATAAAAGAACAGAATCAACTTTTTCCAAATTTTATAGCACATTTACATTGCACTATTAACCATTTCCATCAACAAAAGAGAGCATTACACAGTTAAGCCAAAATCAGCTAATTCAGCCATTTGGTATTTCAGTACTCTCAAATGGGGACTGAAGAACTAAGTCAATTTTCAAAAAGCTACAAGGAGTCAAGACAGAAGAAGAAGAGAATATCCATAATAGAGCAACATTTTTAAGAGTTGTAACCAAACTATATGACAAGATAACGTAGCATGTGTCATGGGTATGAATGTATATACATTTGGGGCTAAATGAACTTGAGAAGGAGAGGGGATAGAAAGACTGTACCACAGAGACAAAAGGAGAAAGTGAGCAGAGATTGCCAGAGAGATAGAATACATTGATTGCCTAAGATAAGAATTCCTTTTTGAGAACGAGGTTGGTAAAGAGGAAAGGAAGAGAGGAAGGAAAGTAAAGGAGAATTCATATAAATGGTGCAAGCAGACAGGGAAGTTGAGCCTCGCAACATCCTAGCACCTGTGATATTACACTGTGTTTTATTACAACAGAGATTCTAAAATGTCTCCTTTTCTGAAAGAATCCCAGCTGTTCTCTTAGTGAATACGGGTTCCATGTGCTACAGTTTAAACACTCCTAGGGAAAATTACTTCCTAAATAAAATGACCTGACAACACATATAAATATGAAGCTTGCCTACTATTTGTTGGCAAAGCACTTGTGGAACTATTAAATTCCTAATAAAGATTTGCCTGCCAATGAAATGAATAAAAATGTTGTACTCTTTTAGATAATAGTTTTGGAAATAACTTTCTCTAAAGGTCCTTTCAGTTGTATATTAGAAGGTTTGAACTAGATAGGTGCCAAAGACCTTTTCTACTAGTGGATTTTAAGATCTCAGTCAAATAAATAAATGGATAATTCTAACCGCATGCTGAAATTGGCCCATCCCCACCTCATAGCCTCTCCAGTCAGAATGAGGACAAGAGAATAGACCCCATTCTGCAGGTCTGTGTGAAGAATTCTTAGTTTCTACCATCAGTTTTCAAATAATGTGTATGCAAAAAATTAACAATACCATTTTGCTTATCGTGGAACCAAGTTAATTTTTAAATAAGCTTCTTAGATGTCTCTTTATTTCAAAAAAGAGAAAAAAAATAGTCTATTTCTGTTTAATCATTGGACTCCTTTAAAGACATGCAAATTCAGCAATTCAAACTATAATTTCAAGAAAAATATATATCAGTGTCTTAAGAGTCTTCATTTCCTGTTTGCTTACAGTTAAGACACTAAGTCCAGTTTTACCTGGCAGAAAGAAAAAAAATGAGCTGTCAAAATTGCGAACTCCTGATTTATAACAGAAGTAAAGGAACACTAACTAGAGGGTGCTAGTATAATTTCCAAAATCCATCATGTCTCACATGTATCATTTTCCCCAAGGAATATGCTAAGTGCTGCGGAACAATATATTTCTAACAGTCTACATTCTTCTGAAGAAACTTTGACCCCTGGGCTTGACTATGATGGACCCATCTTCAAGGAGGATCCCAAATAGAACTAATACAGCTCTCAATCTCAACTTAAATACAGGACAGGTGCAGTAAAAAACTCCACCTTCTTTTGGAAATGTGGGAACCCATACAAAGTTCAGACTCTCAGGTTGTCCATAAAAACATTTTGTCCTACATTCTACATAAAAATCTAGAGATTTTTATTATTAAAATAAACAAACTTGCAAATAGAGAGCTCTCTCAGGTAGCTGTCTCCCCTCTGTAAACCAGGGAGACTGATATGAACTGATATGAAGATGTACATCAGGGAAACACTGGTCATGGGATGCACAACCTCTGGATTCCTTTAAGCTTTGGAATAGGTGATCAGGTGGGTAGTGACAGTGTGTTCCTATTATTTTCTGTCTAGCTAATGGTTAATAAGCCTATTTTCTTTCCTTTGAAAACATTTCATCTGTTATTGCATCCAATCTTAGGGAAGTTTTCAACCTATTTATCTGTTCCTTTCTCTAGACATGTAGGTATTTATTTTTATTCTAGAGGCCCGGTGCACAAAATTAGTGCACTTGACGGGTCCCTCAGCCTGGCCTATATCTTTTTGCAATACGGGAGCCCTGGGGGGATGTCCAACTGATGGCTTAGTGGGCCTAAGCCATCAGTTGAACATCCTTAGCATTGCCATGGAGGTGGGAGAGGTTCCCACCACTGCTGCTGTGCTCGCCAGCCGTGACCCTGGCTTCTGGCTGAGTGGCGCTCCCCCTGTGGGAGCACACTGATCACCCTGGTGGTCAGCGCGCATCATAGTGACCAGTCATTCCACCATTTGGTCATTTACATATTAGCCTTTTATTATGTAGGACTAGTGGCCTGGTACACAAAATTCATGCATGGGGGAGTGTCTCTCAGCCTGGCCTGCATCCTCTCCAATCTGAGACCCCTGTAGGATAGGGCCTAAACTGTCAGTCGGACAACCCCTTTGCAATCCGGGACTGCTGGCTCCTAACCACTCACCTGCCTGCCTGCTTGATCACCCCTAACCACTCTGCCTGCTGACCTGATTGCCCCCAACTGCACCTCCCTGCCGACCTGCTCACCCCCAACTGGTGCTCTCTGCCGGCCTGCTTTCCCCCAACTGTTCCTCGCCCCTCAACCCCCCGCCAGCCTGATCACCCCAAACTACCCTCCCCTCCTAACCTGATCATCCCAAACTGCCTTCCCCTCCTGGCCTGATCATCCCTAACCGCCTCTGCCTTGGCCCTGCAACCATGGCTTTTTCCGGAAGGACTTTTGGAAGGTCTCATGGTCTACCGTAATCAGCATATTACCCTTTTATTAATATAGATAAGATATGACATACTTCCATAACTATAATATAACATATGTATCAGTATTACTCTATGAGAATACATACTTCATGCGATAGGAAGGCATCTAATACATTACATTGTATATGTTGTAAGTAGTATAAAATACTGCATTCATAGCAATAATATACACCCTGTGACTTCCCTTCCTGATTTTGGAATAGTTCCCCAGTTCTTTGAACATTTCCTGGCCCCTAATGTATTTATTTTCCCTGTCATTTAGTGTAACTTTACTGTTTATTGCACATGATTTGAGATCTTTAATTTCTAACCACCAAAGATTCAAAGGTCTATTTTTTCCATGAAGTTTAATATTAACATCAGTTAATTCATGTATTTTTATTGTAAACATCTGAATTATTCACATTGTCAGAGATCCTGAACTCATAAGTGTGGACCATGCACAGGCTGGCAAGCCAGGAAGCCACTCTGCAAGCAGACAGATACTCTGCATAAGGAGAAAAGTCATAGCACAACATTTAATGTCCATCCTGAGTCACCTCAGAATGTTATATATATTGACTTCTTAATTCATATATTATCAGGAACTCAACCGCTTGGTTGGTGAAGGGGTTGACCTGGAGGATTATTCCTGAAATAATTAAGGAAAGGAGGGCTCAATCTTTTATTGGTTGCTTGCTCCTCCCCAACATCTTCATCTTTCCTCTCATCCTCAGCTTCTCAGGCATCTTCTCCTTCACCTTCATCTCCTTCTTCTTCCTCCTTTGCATCCTCAAATTCTTCCTTGGCACTTTCTTCCTCTTCCTCTCCTTCCTCTTCATCAGCCACTTCCTTCTTCTCCTCCTCTTCAGCTTCTCCTTCAGAGAGGGTTTCATCCTTAGTTTCCTAATAGTCTCCTCCACCTCAATCTGCTTCTCCTGGATGTGGCTAGTGTTAGTGCATTAAGAAAGGAAGGAGCGAGTGTGCATCAAGTAGGAGCTAGTTTATAAACTACCTTAGACAGATCGACTAAAGATCTGGAAATGATGGGTGTAGCCACTGGCTATGTTTCCCACACTGGTGAAACTGATCCGGGTCTCCTCACCTTCCAAGAGTTTCCTATAAGCTGAAATGACAATGTCCAAAGCCACATTAAGGAGGTCCTGGTATTCTTTTAAATGTCATGCCATTTCACTCTCTGTAGTTCTCAACTCATTTTCTAATTTGTTGATTGTGTCCTGCATAGCACTAACATCGGAGTTCTGCTTATCCTCCAGCTCTTGCAGCTGCTTTCCCAGAGCTTAGTTCATGCCCCGGCATGTTTTGATCTCCAGGGTCTTGGCCTTGAGCAGGCAGCAGCTTTCAGACACCTCGTCCTTGGCGGCGCGCACCCTGTAGGTGTTCTTGGCAGTGCTCCTGGTCAGCATGGTGAAGCAGCTCTTGTACCATTCTTCTGCATTCTGCATGTTCTTGGCAGCCAGCTTCTCTTACTGAGCGCCAATGTTCTTGGATGCTGCAGAGAGGTCAGACTTGGAGCACATGTCCATTTCCACCAAGATCTGAGAGTACTGGATCTGCACCTGCAGCTCAGCAATCTCCTCTTCATGCACCTTCTCCAGAAAGGTGATTTAGTCCATCAGGCTATTCATGAGCTTTTCAAGCTCAGCACCAGCAAGAGACACCTCATCTGCACCTTTTTGCGCCTCTATCAGCCAGCCCCCTGTGTCATCATGGTTCAGCATTTCTTCCTGATAACATGCCTGCAGGTTGCTCCCAGTCCCTCCCAAGCCCTGGTGCCTGCTAACTGCCCACTGCCCTCTCCTCACCAGGGATCAGTGCAGTGGGCTTGGGCACAGGCATCCCATTTTCATTAAATTGTTCAATCCTGGCCTGCTCCACCTGTGTCCATAGGAGGCTCGGGGCAGACAGTGATCCCAGAGATCCTGGCCACCCCCACCTACCTGGGTCCCCAATGGCAGCCTCAACCCAGCGGGCAGCATCAGGCTCAGCCCGCCTGGCCTGCCCAGACCCAATGGCTGCCTGGACCCCGTGGACTGTGTCAGGCATTGCCCCCAGGCCTGCCCGCTTACCAATGGCTGCCTGGACCCTGCGAGCAGCATCAAGTGCTTCCCACACGGCCTGCCTGGTTCCCAATGGTTGCCTGGACCCCACAGGTGGCATCAGGCACTGCCCACCATGCCTGCCCCACCCTGTTGGCTGCCTGGACCCCACTGGTGGCAACAGGCACTGTCTGCCCGGCCTAGGCCATTACTGATGGCAGGCTGGACCCCTGGCAGTGTGAGGTGCTGCCTGGCAGGACTGCCCTGTCTAAGATGGTGGCCTGGACACTGCAAGCATCCTCAGGCACTGCCCACCTGGCCTGCCCAGTCCCCCCTGGTGGACTGGACCCTGCAGCAGTGTCAGACACACCCTGCCCCTTCTTCATATGCAAATTTACCCTCCATCTTTGTTGGCTTAATTTGCATATCTCTCCTGATTGGCTGTGAGCATAGCAAAGGTACAGTTAATTAGCATTTCTCTCTTTTATTAGTGTAGATTGGCTCAATATACTGAACTCCCTTAGAAACAATTTGCTATGATATAAACGTTAAACTGTTAACATTGTAAAGGTAAAGTAGGGAATTCAGAGGAGGAATAAGAAGAAAAAAATAAAGCCAGCCTAAAACCTAAAAAAAAAAAAAAAAAAAAAAAAAAAAAAAAAAAAAGAAGAGTCCTTAAGTACTAGCAGAGTATAGGTAGAGAGAGAGAGAGATGTAAAGATAGAGATAAAAATATAGAGTGTGATGTGTTAAAATAACAGAAGAGTAAAGTTCAGGTTGCTGGAAGTCTCTGAAGCTGCACTAATAAGTGATAGACACTGCCTTAGGGAATGAATGCAGCCCTGCAGAAAGCCATACTACCAGGACCCACATCCATGGAAATGGGCCTCACCTTCCCATGTCTAACTACAAAGCCAGATGCTGGCTGACTCCAACTATGTCCCAATGTACTTAAGAAGCCAGTCAGTCCAGGACAGCCTAGGATTGCTGTATTAGCCTTCACATCATCTCCAAATTGGATTGGTGTGTTTACTGCCTGTCATATAGTGGGTACTCAATCAGTATCTATTGAAACAGGAAGAAAGAAAGAGAGGGAGGGGAAAATGGAGGGAGTGAGGAAAGAATAAAGGAAAAAAAATATGCTTGTAACAGTTTCTTTCTACAACATTGTAGTATATTTTTATATGAATCAATTTTGCATTTAAAAGAAAATATTCTTTTTTTATATGCATGAAAATTAAACCATGGCTCTATCCCTTATTTTCATAACATCCTTATATTACAAACAAATAGATAAAGCTCATGTTAATAAATTGTATAACAACATACTATATATTTATGAATGCATTATTTATTATATAATGTAAATGTATAACACTTTAGCTTACAACAACCTATAAATTGTTTTAAGTAACTCATCGATTTATACCAGGAGAAAAAACACAGATAGCAAAGATAGACTTGGATTAGTTCTATATTTATAGTACTTTGAAATAAAAGCTACAAGATATAGGAAAACAAAGGTAAACCTTATCAATCTAAAGCTATCAACACCTCTGATGAGAGAAAAGAAAGCAAGTAAAAAAAAAAAAAAAAAAAAAAAAAAAAAAAAAAGCAACAGGCAGCAACTCTGGGATTCCAGCTGGACTTGGAGTATGTTAATCATGTAATTAAGCTATCTCATTACTTTCCTAAGAATACCAGGAAAGGAAAGATGATGTGCCTTACACCTGTTACTGAAACGTCAATTTGTACTTTCTTTCCCTGTGTCACCAGTGTATCAGTTGAATCAGCACAATTACTTGCTCTTTGGACACTGTTCTACTTTCCTACATGAATTGCTGTTACACAGCTCGAGACACGGTTTCCTTCTGAATGTAAATCTCCACTGCATATCAGGGCCTTGCTTCAACCTTCTCCCCTCTCCTCTGATCCCAGAAAATTTTACAAACTAAGCAGTGTCAATATTTGGTTGAGTTCCAAGTGAAAATCAAGGGAGTGGCTGATTTACAAAGTGGACTTTTTCTCAGAAAATCCAAACTGTATTAACACCCCAGCATGGTGTCGATGGTTACACAATTGGCCAAGTTTGCCTTTTAAATAATCAGTAAATATCCATGCAGAGAATGACAGACAAATATTTGGGGGAAGTTAGGAGTTCACATTTAACTGCAAAATTCAAATGCTGTTAGGCTAATAAAAATGAAAACCTTGTAGTGGCAAGATTTCTAACGTTTTACAAAATCTAAAATGTAATCAATAATTCAGTACTTTGTGTCAAAATGTGATATAAAAAATTTTCATCCTCTGATCTGCAAACTCCCCTAATCACATTTTGTGCTTTTGTTTGGGTTATAATTATAAAAAACTAAGCACTCATTGATTCATTCAACAAATGTCATTTACACACATACTTAGTGCTAAGCAGTATTTTAGGTATTAAGGAAAAACTATATTCCTGCCTTCATGAAACTTGTATTCCCAAGTAGACAGAAACAGACAATAAATAATTTATAAGAGCAGGATGTATTCTTATAGGATGGTCAGGGAAGGCCTCTCTGATGATGTGCCATCTAAGCAGAGACCAGAAGAATGTGGGGGTGCAAACCAGGTGTGCACCTGGGAAAACAGGCTTCTCAGCAAAGGCTCTGAGAAGCATGAGGCTTGCATGTCTGAGGAACAGTGTGGCTGGAATAGACTGAGTAGAGGACAGGGACAGGCCCTCCTTGAAGTGCAATGTGAGGGCCTTGGTTTTCCTTCAGAGACAGCATCTGGAGGGATGGAGAAGAGGAATGATAGAGTAATCTGCTAGGGGTTTTACTTCTAAAGTACCACTCTGTTATGCAGAATAAATATTGTACTACAAAATCAAGGAAGCAAATTAAGAGGCTACTACAACCTCCATATTGAGCCTTGGACCTGGGAGGCAGCAATGAAGGTGGTGAAACAGATTTTCAGGCTATTTGGATTTAAGATGTAAGAAAAAGAGGAAAGAATGGATGACTAACAAGATTTGAAACTTCAACAACAGGAAGAGTGAAACTGACTCTCTTCTCCACAAGAGAAGAATATAGGACAAGAAGGTTTGGAGCAGGTCAGGAAATCAGGGGTCCACTTAGGATATAAGCATGTGAGAGATAACTTGTTAACTGCGAGATGCCAGTTAGAAATCTAAGTGGAGATGTCCATCTAGCAGTTGGAAACAGAAGTGGAGTTCAGAGGAGCACTCTGGGCTGTGGACATAAATTTGGAGTTCTCAGTGAGTGGATGATATTTAAAACCAGAAGACCAGATGCCATCCCTTAGGGAGAGTGCAGATAGTACAAAGGAAGCTCATTAGTATCACCTGCATGACCTTATCAACCCCTCTGACCAAGTACTAACAAGTCACCACAGGTTTATATTTGTGTTTGCGTTTACAATCAATTTGCATGAAGCAGCATTATTTTAGAGGAACAAACAAAAGCTGACTCAGACAAGGTGCTGCATTTACACCAAGTCCAAAGGCTGCCTCTGCCCATTGCGTGAATGAAGGTTTCATGGTCATAGGAACAGGGGAAAAAATCAGTACAAGAACTTTTCATCAAATGGAGCTTGGTACTTCTGCCACACTGAACTGTAAGATCCTGTTTTGTACAAGTCTACATACAGCATATTGATTTCTCAAGTGGCAAGTGCATTTCCGTAGAATAACATTATCTGCCTCATGAAACTTATGTTGTGAATTTGAATTTCATTGCTTAGTAGTTTCAAATTTTATTTATCTTAAAGTAATTTAAGAGCTAAAGGCATAAGGAATTTACACCAGATTTTATATTTGTATATTTTATAGTAAGAGTAAAATAGAAAATTAGTTATATTAATACTAAGGGTCAAAAGAATCCATCAGATACTCAAGTTTAGGAATCACCAGTGACAGATAAATATCATTCATGAGACTAAAATAAACCTGGGCATGGTTCAAATATAAAGGGAGAAAGTGTTTTTTTAAACATGTGATTATTAATGTTGCAGAGAACTATGTTTAAGGCAACTTGAAACTTTATATACAATATTTATATCATAATATATACTATAAATAAATGCATATAACTTGCTATTTATGTGCATATATAGGTAATTACATACACATAGTTAGGGAGACAGAACCCAGTGATTAAGAGCACAGGTTCTGAAGTTGGACAGTTTAGATTTTAATACCAGCCTGATCCTTTAATAATTTTATTTCTTCGTTTGTAAAAATCAATATAGTAATGGTACACTTGTCATAAGATTGCTGAGAGCATTAAAGACACATGTGTCAGGCACACAGTAAGCACTCAAGAAGCAGAGAAAGAGAGAAGACCAAGATAAGAGTACATTCTTTAGTACAAAAAAAGAGTAAACTAGGTACAAAGACCAGGCAGATAGAATGACTCAGTCTTTAAGACAGGTAAATGTTTCCCTAGATATTATCAACATTAATTTTTACCTAGAAAGTAAATGGTTCTAAATACAATCTTAAAGTACAACTACAGATGATCTGTAGTTGAGGACTAAACACCCTATTGGGATAATTCAGGGCTGCTAAAGCTGGTATAGCTGACTCCTACCAAAAAGAGTAACAATAGACTATGATTGCATCTATGGATAATGGCACATCCTACAGGACCTGAGCCTCTGCCATTGGTCCCCAGTGTGCCAGGAGTTCCAGGAGAATATGCTCCCTTAGTCTCAGTTAATTGGAATCTGGGGTCACTGTTCTGCCAAGAGGGGTTTGTGCTATGCACCCCACTTACGATCCATGAGTCCTCTTTCATTGGATTTTTCATTCTGCTGGTGCAGTGGTCAGCACACTCATTAGTCAACAGAGCCAACTAGCAACAGTCCAACAATTGAATTTCTTTTGAGAGTCAAAAATTTTTTTTTAATTTAAACTTCTTCTAATGCCACTTCTTCAAAATAGACTCTCCCAGGCCATGGTATTTTGTGGAAGAGCCACACTCAGAGGGCCAAAGAGCCACATGTGGCTCGCAAGCTGCAGTTTGCCGACCATGGCCTTGGTTGATTCAAGTTACTTAGGAAAGATTATCAGGCTAAATCATGATGCCACACTGCTCAGAGCATCAGATTTAGAGGTTCTATAACAATAGAATTTTGGATTTTGAAAATTTATAACTTCTCAGAATCTATGCTAAGAACCTTACAATTGGCCTATTTAATCATCATAAAAGCCTTGTGAAATAAGGATTATCATCTCCATTTTACATGAGAAGACTGAGAAATTAAGAAAATTGCCCAAAGTTACAGAGCTGGTAACTAACTACTTTAGGTTTCTTTGAGAGCTTTGACTTAGCTTTAATTCTTATGTTTCCACTTCCATTATTACTGGCGTGAATATAGGCTACGGATTCTGGAATTCAATCTTTTTACTTGAGGTCTACAACTGCTCCTAGTGGTTGAGACTGGCATAGATCACAAACTCTTCTGTGGCTTCTATGAATCATTGACAAAGAAAATCAGTCTTTTGTGGGGATGAGAGATATAAAGAATTGCTTCCATTAGGGCCAAGGAGATCTCTTCAATTGCAAGGCTTTGTAAGGCTGCCTTGGAAGCAGCGCAGCATCAAGATAAAAAGGTGACTCCAGAGGAGCCTGGGGAGCGGAATTGGAATTTTCTGAGAGCACAGGGTCAAGCCGAGACAGACGTCCTCACAGTGCTATGTTTGATTAAGGCCCAGATAGCACATGGGTCATCCTTCACAGGATTAAATAGGAGAATAAGGCCGTTTCTTAGAAGCTGGATGCAATTTGAGCTTAAAAGGAAGATAGAATTCCTCATAGAAAGAAAATCATTATTTTTTTTGGGGGGGGGGAGGTGGATACTTCAATGAGACTTTTGGGTAGGACTCTGGAGGCACTGATGGCAAATTAAAATTAAAATAAAAGTATAATAGAAAATTTCAACTTCTCTTGGCTTTTCATGGGTGGAGTCTGCGTCTTTTGGGGTTGAGAGAAAGCAGAGCTGCCAAGTTGCACACACTCCAGGAATGCCGTTCCTATCACGGTCTCTGTGCGTTGTGTTCCAGTGTTGTACACTTTACAGCCTGTACAACTCTGCTGTGAGGCTCTGGGAGGAGAGAGCTTAGGGTCACAGAAGATGAGAAGTAAAGCAGATCCAGGGGACAGCAGGAGTGGCCACCAGTGCGGAAAGCCTGGCAACAGAAACGGATACCAACCTTCACTGATTCTGCTACTGATTCTTAGTGACAGATAATGATAATTCCTCTTAGAAATTCGGTATCTTAGTGATACTGAATTTCAAGTGCTCTCTAAGGAATTTCCTTCCTTTCATTTCAGATTTTCAGGAAAAGTGTAACAAACTGAACAACATTATGGGAGTAAAGCTGTGGGAACAATGCAGAAGGAGACATGTTTACCGTGGAGTTAATGAGAACCAGAGAGAGCCACAGTAGTAGATAAACAGGTGAAAGAGGACTTTGCTTGAAAGGGACTTCAGTGGAGAATAAAAATCAGAGTGAGCACAGCAGGTAACTAACCTCTCCCAAACTCTCATCCCTGATGAATCATCAAGAACGTGATGAATTTCTTAGGGTTAGGGATATAAGTCTTTGTTCTTTGTTTTGTTTTTTAATTTTTAAGGGGGAAAAAAACTTGCAGAGCATTTGGGAATCTTGGTTCATATTGAGTTTATGGGCCCTAGGGTTTCTAGAGCAGAAACATAGTATCTTTGATCAAATAAAGATCCTGGCAAGTCCCCAAGGGAAGAATGCCAGCTATGCCGTCATCTGTAAACACTCTAAGATCAATACAGGCAAAGTCCTTGCTGCCTCAAGCTGGGCCACTTGTGCCCACTGAGACTTTCCTGGAACAGATCCGTGAGGATGACCTCATGTCAGCTCGTCTTCACTGAGAACAGTCCGGCTATCTGGTCAGGGCTTGTCCATTCCAGGAGCTGGTGGAGTCATCTGCTCACAGTTTGGACTATACCAGAAAGACACTGAGATAAGCATGAGAGTGCAAGTAATTTATGTAGATGCCGATGCTAGGGAGCATGAATATAAAAATGGGAAGTCAGAAAGGAAAGGTAAAGAAATAAGATTAAGTATTTGCTATTTAGCAGGTTACATTTATGGACAGATGGACCTTACTGTTGCTAAGAAACTTAGAAGACAGTATTCAATAAACCCTGTATTTATCCTAAATGAGAGGCTGGGGTGTAGAGCTTTGTTACTGAGAGTGTGGCTGAAGGGTTAACATGGTCTAGAAGCTATTGAAAGTGCAAATTATGGACCTCATCTCTGACCTAATGTTGTTTAAACAATTTTCCAAGATATTTTAAACCCACTAAAGTTTAAAAGAAACTAAGTATTTATCCATTGACTCTTGTCAGTCATTGATTGAGGGTACCTGGGTGTTAACTTTGAACACTTCTGATGTGCTCCTTCTCTCCCTCCACGCGGAGCTGGCTCCAGGAGCCAGGGAAAGCCCTCGGGCAACCATTGTGGTAGGTACTTGCAGTTGGAATCTTCCTGTCTACCTGCCACAGGAATGGTAAGTGCTTGGAGATAGGGGAATCACTATAGCTCTGCTACACCTCCAGGTCTCTCCTCTACTCCCAAAGAAATGCAGGCCTGATTCAGCTCAGCAGTTGGCGTTTCCATCCCACAAATGATACATGTTCTGTCCTTGATCACTCTGAGAACATAGCCTTCCCCAACCCAAGAGACAGAGAAGCATCAATCAGATGCTCAAACCTCAGAGGGAAGGTAGGGAGGGTGGGGGTAAAGGGGAAAAATCAACCAAAGGACTTGTATGCGCACAGGTAAGCATAACCAATGGGCACAGACACCAGAAGGGTGAGGGCATGAACAGGAGTGGAGTGGGGATAAGGACACATATGTAATACCTTAATCAATAAAGAAAAAAAAAAAAAGAATACTAGCCTCATGGTCATAATAATCTAAACAAGAGCAGCTCGGGCATCTCACCAAACCTGGGCAGGGAAATCAAGCATGGTGAGAACTTAGCCAAGCAAGATGAAATATGGACTCTACCTGTCGGAGCTCTGACTTATAGTGACATCGTCTCTCCCATCTTGTACGAAATAAGGCAACACAATAGTGGTTATGATCTCTGGCTCTGCAGTCAGGTATATGGGGATTTGGATCCCATCTTCTCAACAGGTACTTGACCTGAATGACTATAGGTAAGTTACTTAATCTCTCTGAGTCTCATTTGCCTCATCTATAAAATTAAAATTATAACAAAAATACCTATAACATAGACTTTTTATGAGGATAAAATGAGATTCTGAATATAAAGTCATAAACACAGTTCTTAACACTTATAAGAACTCATTGAACATCAAGAAGTATATACATGCAGGGTGCATGATAGGGGTGAAAGCCAAATGCATCAGCATGGAAAATTAAACAGGCTTGGCTGCTGGAAGATCCAACAGTTATGTTCTATGACTGTATATTGAGGGCCTCTAATTTGCCATGCATGGCACTGGGCTAGGGAAAAACAAATAAACAAACAGAGCCTGGAGGTCAAGAGCAAGCTTGGCAAAGATCTAGCCCATGCTCCCTTGCATTGGCATCTAAAAAATTACTTGCACTCTCATGCTTATCTCAGCGTCTTTCTGGTATAGTCCAAACTATAAAGGTTCAGGATGTGGCAAAGTAAGATCCTGTCAGAGGAACAAAAATAAAAATGTGTCATGTACCAGCAAGACTTAGCTCTAGACATGCATGACATGGGCAGGAATTACAGCAGGAATGAAGGCTCAGTATGTACTTGTGATACCATTATAATTATCTGATTATAAATAGCAAGAAATAAGTAAAAGGAAGACTAGATAATATAGGCATGCCATTTATATAGCTTTACAAGAAAGCTGCAGTTAACATTCTCCTAGTCTGTTTCCAACAGATCTTTGAAGGAAGGGATTGGACAGTAGACTTATGCCCAGTAAGGTCTGGGTAACATGGAACAGTGTTTATCTGTCATTAGTCACACCTGGGAACAAGTCAGTGGCCAGAATAGGTGTGGCCATGACAAATGTGGGAAGATTTAATATTTAAGTTTTCGAACAAAGGAACCCTTCTCTCTCAACCCTTCTCTCTCTTGCTGCTCCTTCTTGATCTCTGGCTTACTGGCTCTTGGGTCCTGCATTCACCCTGTGGCCCACAGCCCATGGATTCCACAAATGGACTAATGGACTTTAATTAGCCTGAGGTTATGTATCTGATCCCTCTCCATCATGGAATGGAAACTCTAGATACTGGCCCTATTTTTTGGCTCTGCTGGAACCCCAGCTACACCTTTTTCAGGAATGGGTTAAGGGGAATGGGACTTTGCAACCCAAGAAATATAATTCCACACCAATAAAAACCATTCAGAAAACAACTCCAAGACCATGTGGATTCCTGCAACAGAGTGGAATTGACAGGACTGCTCCCGCCATGAAGACAGAAGAGAAACAGTCCAGAGATGGAAGATGCTGATGACACCTTGCTATACTAGGTGTCATGTACCAGCAGCTGTGTGTCACTGCAGGTTGCCCAGGACCAAAACAGAAAGGGTTGGACCGGCATTACCACCATTTGTCCTCCATCCAGAACTGAAATATCATTGTTGACATGTACACATAAGAAACTCTTTGACATTGAAATTGGGATTCAAAAGAACTGTTGGCCCAGAAAGATACTATAGACTAATTCATTTGCCTCTCAGCATAACCATTATTGCTTATCTCATTTTCAGTTCTTATAAGTATATTTCTAGTATCACGTGATCTCATGCATCTGGGGGATATAATGAACAACATAAACTGATGAACAAAAACAGACCCGGAGACAGGGAAGTATTGATCAGACTGTCAAACCTCAGAGGGAAGGTGGGGGAGGGTGAGGGTAAGGGGGAGAGATCAACAAAGGACTTGTATGCATGCATATAAGCCTAATCAGTGGTCATGGACAACAGGGGGATGGGGGCAAGTGTGGGGAGTGGTTTGAGATGGGAATGGAGGGATGAGAACAAATATGTGATAACTTAATCGATAAAGAAATTTAAAAAAAAACATTCAATATCTTATGCAAGTCTTAGAAAATTCATTTTCTGAAACTATTGCAAGAGCCGCCCCACTCCCACTGATTTCTTCAGAAGCAACAGTTATTTAGCACAGAAGTAGAACAGGAGGGCTACTTTGAACTGAGGCCTATGTCTGAGGCACACACTACAAACAGCCCTAACATGAATTTATTGCGAGGGCCAAAACTTGTGGGAAATACTTTCTCTGAAATCAACTACATTTCTTTTACTGTGGCAAATTCTACCTTATCTGAAATAGCCAGTACCTATAAAACAAGTCCGCACAGATAGCAAGACCTCACTCAACTCAGATTTCTCTATTGCCATGTATATGGTCAATGGGCCAGTATTGAAACCCAGATGTTTGGTGGCATCTGCCCACCTGGCTTTCTCTGAAACAGGGATTGAGATCCTGGCAACTGAGCTTCAGGCAACTCATAAAGTCAGGGAGTAATTAAGGATAGCCTAGCTAGATAGCTGTTCAGGTAAGAAAAATACTGCCACTAGAAATTTAAATAACTATAGAAAACTTTATTTGCAACATTTCTCTCAAAGAGGAATTGGAAGGGAGAAAATTGGACTTCTAGGAGCCTATGTAAGTAATTAGGGCTCACCCCCTAGAAGGGCTGGTGCAGGCTACTGTAGAATTTGCATTCTGTTAACTGAAATATGTAAATCTGGTGTCAGAGATTAACTGCTGGGTCAATAAAGATAGTGACCTCTGGTTACTTCTACATCCAGCATGTAAAGCTGGAAGATTTCCTAATGAATGTGGGACATTAACAACTACAATAGGTCAAAGACAATAGCATAGTAAGAATAATAAATAATATTTACTGAGATCTAAATATAAGGATGGCCCTGGGTGGTATAGTTCAGTTGGTTAAGCTTCAGCCCTGGGCACTGAAATGTTGTGGGTTCCATTCCTAGTCAGGGCACACCCCTAAGTTGCAGGCTAGATCCCAGGTAAGGGACATGCAGGAGGCAGCTATCAATGTTTCACTCTCACATTGATGTTTCTCTCTCTCTCTCTCTCTCTCTCTCTCTCTCTCTCTCTCTCTCTCTCTCTCTCTTTCTCTTAAAAAATCAATAAAATATATTTTAAAAATAATAAGCATAAGGTATGAATATGCTGTACACATATTGTACAGGTATATTAACTCTCATTCAACAAGCCTATAAAAGATACTATTACTACCCTCTCTGTATAAATAAATTAACACTAAAAGTCACACAGTCAGTAGATGGTAGAGGTGAGATTTGAAGCTATACAGTCTGGTTTCAGAACCTGTTCTTTTCACCACTATCACAGATAGTTAAATAAAACTAGTTTGTGGAAGCACCACATGTCTAGCCTGAATGGGATATCCACATGTCTTGGGCCAGCCATGATTTTGGTTAGGGTCACACAGAGAAATGTAAAGAAAGCAAATATTTTCTTTCTGTCAGAACAAAAACAAAAATATTCTCTGACCTGCCTAAATAAAAAAGCTCATAAAGTTGAATTATCGTGAATCATGTTTTGCTTAAATAAAAGTAAGTTTTCAGAATATAAAATCCAGCTAAATCATTTGGCAGTTTCAGTAAATGTAGTCACCTGATGCCTCCCCAGTGAAATCTCCAAAACATTACAAATTTTCTTCATTTTGAAAGCATCCATGACAACAATTCTCCTAGGAATTTGATTTTACTGAGAATGGCTGTTTAGTCTATTAAAATGACACATCGAAACCTAATCTTGAACAATATGACAAAGTTGTTGACTGCTGGGAATCAATGTTAGCAGTCAGACCACACTGACAAGCTGTAAGCAGACAGCTCATTTCAAAAAAAAAAAAAAAAAGAAAAAGAAAAGAAAAAAAAGAAAAAGGGCAGAAAGCCTCCCGTGAAGCCAGAAAACAGAGTCATCATCAGCTGTAGGGGTGACACAAAGTAAGAATGGTTTCCAAAGGAATGGGGAGTGGGAGGGACTGGCAGACTACACCTGCCAAATAGATGAGTATAGATCCACAGATGAAATGCTAGGCGAAAGCAAGGATGGAGCCAAAAGGAGCCGGGCAAGAAAGAATTTAAATGAAACTAAAATCCACATTCAATAGAAATGGTGCTGTACTTTCTTAGTGTGGTTTTTTCACCGCCACCAGATACAGTACAGATTCTGATTAAAAGATGGGTGAAAAATATGGTGGCTGAAAAAGTGCCTGCAGGCCATTAAGGCTTTGTAAACCTATCTGCAAGGCTGCATCATAGTTACTCATAGAGACAGAATCCACATTAGAATTCAACAGCTTCATACTAAGGCCCATTCTGGAAATGGCTCTCTATTAGGTACTGAGGGATGCAAAACTGAGGGAGTGTGAAGCCCTCCCTGCAATGAAACAAAAAGTTAGAAATAAAGTCACTGGAACCCTCTCTTTGTCTCTCAAAGGTCAATGATTAATATATGATACACTCAAGTGTTTATCAAGCGACCTCTAAGATGATGACAAAGCTCTAGGTGGTAGGCTTGAGGAAATTAGTCAGTTAACAAATAGTGATTAGATATTTACTATCTGTATGGCAAAGGGCTAGCAAGGATAAGCTTATAACAGAGCCAAAAACTGAAACTAATATAATGCTGTCTTTCATTTATACCTTAATGAGAGAGAGAGAGAGAGAGAGAGAGAGAGAGAGAGAGAGAGAGAGAGAGAGAGAAAGAGAGAAAGAGAGAAAGAGAGAAAGAAAGAAAGAAAGAAAGAAAGAAAGAAAGAAAGAAAGAAAGAAAGAAAGAAAGAAAGAAAGAAAGAAAGAAAGAAAGCCAGACAATACCTTCCTATCCTTCAGGAATGTAACATCTATTTAGTTGGAAAGATAAGGGAAAGATAGGTAACCTTACAATGATAAGGGGGAAAGGTTGCAGGAGTTCAAAAGAAGAAGAAAAATAACTAGGATACAGTGTCAGTAGATAAAGAGTTTACATGGTGACACAATCTAGTTAGTATTATCCCAGGTCTCAGATTCATTTACCACACTGACATCATTCTTTCTACTAAGTTATCTCGTTCTCAGTCTCGGCTTAATAACAACATAAAATCAGAATACTCCTAAATCAAACTTTTTTCCATTTATAAAAATTAAATAATTAGTGTATATTTTAGAAAGATTTCTATAGAACTTTTACTGCTATCCTCATTGCAAATAAAAGGTTAAAAATCCACTGTTGGAAGTTTCCATGAAATACATTAAGAATGAGCAAATTGTTGTCACAGGTCTTTATAATTCTACAAAAGAAAATACCCTCTAAGTTCTTTTCTGTTTTAACATAAAAATCCTCATTTTTCTATCAGTGAAAATCACTCTGTTACAATCCACATGATTCAAGTTAGGTTGTCTTTTTTAGATCATCTTTTTTTTTATTGTTAGATAAAATCAGTCAGCAAAATCATAAAAGGTATTTATAAATTTGAACTTTTAGTCAATGAACTGGAATTATGGTGTAATGAACTAACCTATAGCTATTAGATTCTTCACAATTATTACTATTTTATGTAAATATCTGCAGTTTGTAATTAGGTCTCCTCTCCAATAAACTGTAACTGTGTGTGTTATGTCACAAATAAAAGGTCTGTGATTGAATTTCACCATATATACAAATATTCATTTGTAAACAGTCAGGCAAGCTGTTCTGTAAGCTCAGAGAAGTCCCAGCTTTTTGCCCAATTACTGTTTTTGACAGGCATCCTTGCATGAAATGCTCAATGGAAGCGGCTTCCACTCCTTTGGGGCAGGGCTATCATAATGTGCTCAAGTGGCCGGATGCCCTGCTGAGCACAGGACAGGACAAAGTCCTCCAACAGGTATGGGGCTCCCTAGATTCTTCAACTGTCTTCATTCCTGAATAGAAATGTCTGCATAATATTTCTAATAAAACCCACATATTTAGAAGTCATTTCACTAAAGAAATAAATCATTTGTAACATCTGTTTAATGAATTCTTCCATGATAATTAGAAATAAAGATATTTAATGCCTTATACTAGCCATTTGTTAAAACAAACAAACAAACAAACAAAAAGCCACAAAAACAAAACAAAACAAAACAAAAAAACCCTGGGGTTTTGTTTTGTTTTTATTAGTGTCTTCCCACTAAATAACCAGTCCTATTGTCTTAACTATCAAGTTATTTCAAATGCTAACTGACCACCCTTGTGTTCTTTCAAATCTCTACTCTTACTGAACTTTTTTAGTTGGGTATATGCACTGCTGTTAGAGATGTATTTAAGTCTCACCATGGTTTTTGGATTTGCGAATTTTTGTTTTTCTGCATTTGAATTTTATAATAGATGCATGTAAGTTTAGAATTCTTTCTCCTCTGGTAAATGCTTGCTTTAAAATCTATTTTACGATGCAATCAAAGCCATGCCATCTTTTTTTTGGTTATTTGTTATGTCTTTCTTTTCCTATATTTTCTGCTTTGAACGTCAATATGTTTAGTTTTAAATGTGCCTGGACTCCGACAATCTCTTTTCTTTATTTGGTAAGCTTAGCACACATAAATGTATTGTAATACTGATATAAATTCGGATTTATTACTAGAGTTGTATTTTATGCTTATCTGCCCTGCTTTTCCTTCCTTATTTTTTTAAACTTCCTTTTGTATGGATTGAATTTTCTTGTTTCATTTCTTTTGAATTTTTGTACTGGTTTGAAATGTGTATCCTTTTTTTTTATTTCAACAGTTAATCTAATTACAGTGGCTTCTACTTCTGTTGTGGCTATTGTTAAATGAGTTGTCATTCTAATTGTTGTTAGGTAATCTGTCTTTGTACTCTCTACTGACTGTGTGACTTTTAGTGTTAATTATTGAAAATCACCTACTAACAGTAAAATGAATTTGGAGGGGAGTACAATGAACCAATAACTTAATTAGCATTGTTTATGGACTTCTTAGAAGAGATCATTTTGATTTCTAGAGGAATTTAAACAAATGCATAATTCTACATTTTTCTATCCTTGAGAAAAATTACAATATAAAATAATTTCCTCAATATTATAAAAATAAAATACAGATTTTCTTAATATCTTCTGTCATTGTCAAACAAATACAATTTTAAAAATGAAGTGAAATATTTTTGAATTAAATATGAATTCTAGATATTAAATTTTTATAAATAAGTGATTTTGACTTATTAAAGCCATTTTATTGTCTTTGAGTTTCCATATCCAGGCAGGCAGCTGCCGCTTCTCATTAGTACGTGGACTCTTCCTCTTTCTTGGACACAAAAACGCAGCCCCAACCTTCTGTGGTTGGCAGAAAGAACTATTATCACAATATGATTAAAATGAAGACTTTGGAACTCTTTCTCCTCAAAAGAAGAGGATTTTGTTTCGATTTTCTGCTTATGGTTGTTGGCTAACTAAGATCCTACTAGACAACCCAAAAGGAAAACAAGAAGATCATCATGTGTACATGTTCATTAGAGCATCACTTCAGGGTTCTTATCAAACTCAGCCATACTGAGGCAAATCTATAAACTGTCAAAACATTTATGTGATTTAACATCTATAGCAAATACACACACACACACACACACACACACAAACACACACACACACACTCACACACAAACTTCCCCTATGATACAAATCTTCCTTTTCATTTTACTACTACTGTTATTTAATGCTTAATCTAAGAGAACTCAAGCTAGAACAGTTAGAGCATTATGTGTATAAAAATCAGAATAAGGAAACAATTGCTCATAAGCATCAAATAATTAGGATCAATACAATTTTTTTCTTTTTTTAATTTAAATTCTTTATTGTTTAAAGTATTACATAAGTCTCCTTTTCCCCCCATTGACCTCTCCCCAGCCACCCCCATCCCCAGCAGATGTCCTTTCCCTTCCCCCCACCCCCCCCCCCCCCCGCCTCCCCGCCCAGGTCTGTGTCCATTGGTTATGCTTATATGCATGCATACAAGTCCTTTGGATGATCTCTTACCGCCTCACCTGCCACCTTCCCTCATAGGTTGGACAGTCTGTTCAATGCTTCTATGACTCTGGTTCTATTTTTGTTCATTAGTTTATGTTGTTCATTATATTCCACAAATGACTGAGATCATGAGATATTTACCTTTCTCTGGCTTATTTTGCTTAGCATAATGCTCTCCAGTTCCACCCATGCTATTGAGAATAGTAAGAATTCTACAATTTGATCTTGAACACATTTTATCCCAAAACATTTTTGGGGTTGTATTTCCAAAACTACTAAACATTGTAGAGCATATAAGCATAATTTAATAGTTTTAGAAAAAACAAACCAATACGAGAGAATCACTACCCTTGAGATTTCATAATTTTTTAATTCCAGGCAACAAAAATGAAAGCCAGAGACATTGAGCATGAGAAACACATACACACACACACAGGCGCACACACACACACACACACACACACACACACACACACCATAGTCACACTTATAGTCTAACTATAATACGTATTTGTGGCTAGAAAAACAGCTGATATATTCAATGTATCATGGAAATATTTCTGTCTGTACAAACACTAAAAGAAGAAACTGGCCCTACAATAACCCGAAAATCTCTAGTTTGTTGCCAAGATGCCTATTGAGAGAAGGCAGCAGCTGGTAGATGTCACTTAGAGTTGGGGATCCAAAGCAGGAACTAACAGTGTTGATATCCTCTCCCATCCATGTCCAGTATAATACTTTAGCAGAGAGGAAAACAAAACAGAATCACAATCTAGATTAGAAAAAAAGATGGAATTAAAGTATGTGGTGGCAGACGTTTGTATTAGGATAAAAAGACAAACATATTTTTGAATCAACTAAAATACTGTAAGACGCTTTTTACAGTGCTACCCATCAATGCTGACAGGTGGGGACTTACAAAAGAAAAGGAAATAACATGCTGAGTTTGCTTGGATTGAGTCAATACAGATAAACACACTGATTGGATGGATGGCTCTCAAATAAAACAAAACATGCCCAAGAAGAAATAAATGTAGCAAACTTAGATTTATATTCTGATTAATTATATTTCTGATTAATTTGTCTTTCTTTTAAAATGTAACTTTAAAATTATAAATATATGTAACTGCAAAATTTCAGGCAGTAAAGAAAGGCATGAAAAAAAAGGTAAACATTTCCCTCTCTCTCTCAACACTATATTTCTTATATAGTATATATTCCAAAAGTCATATTGCACAGTCTTCAACTTGCTTTTTTCTTCTGACAAAATATTCTGAAAATTTTCTATATCTATAAATATAGATAGGTATTTCGTATGATATTGCAAAGAATAAGTATAATGTTATTTAATAATATTTGGGTCACCACCATATTTTTAATAATCACAAACAATGCTCTAATCTAATGAATGTTCTATAAAGTCCTTTGGATTAATATCTGGAGGCATGCAGGCTGTATTCTGGTGGAGCTTAAGTTTTCCAAGAAATGAAAGTAATTCTCTTTATGTTTCCTTATCTTTAGGACTCTTCTTTGTTCCCAGGCCCAGCTCCTTCCATTCCCCCACCCCTCACACAAATACAGGCACCTGTTTAATTTCAGAGTCCATGCAATCTCAGTTGAAAAATTATTTAATCTAAGAAGTGTTTTCTGATTACTCCCATCTTAATTTTACATTTTAATCTACTAAAGTACTGTATAAGCATTTTTAAAAAATATTATTTCTTTTTTAAGCAACACCACATCAACCAGAGTCTTGCTATTAGCTCCTCACTTTATTTTCTACTGGGATGAAAAATGCAGAGTTCCCCCCATCCCTATATCCTGGTTGAAATAATACAATTATACTATGCTCATACTCATAAATCTGCTCAATTTAGGTTACACTGTGATTAATGGACTTGAAGGAAAACAGGAAAATTAGTTTTTGATGGACTAAGTAAGGGTTTAAGTTAACTGGTCAATTAAGCCAAATAATTTAGTCAGTATAGACTCCTATGGAACAGTCTGCATCCTCTCAATACCTTATAGAAAATCCAGTCACATTAACAACAAAGGACATTTGCAATCAACATTACAAATATCAGTATATATTATTAGTGTAGATTATTATTATTACTCAAAGAGTAGTCTAAAATACAGTGAAATAACTTCTACTGTAGGCAAGATAGAGTAACAGGAACTACATTTACCCTCCCATCTGAAGTAACTAAAATGTTTGACCAAATATGTGGCACAATAATTTTCAGACATGGGACATCAAATAGTACAGAACAGTGATCACTGAGAGAAGAGAAACAAATGAAATGAGTCCTAGGATTGTCCAGCTAGCACCCTAAAGATATTTTCTATGTGGCATCATAGGGAGAAGGAGCCAACAAGGATTCGGGAAGTCTTTCTGAATTTAAGAAATGGAATGCAGTATCCAAAAATGTCAAGGCAGCCACAATTCACTGGCAGGATATTGAAAGAAGAAAGTCATACAGAAAGGCTAGAAGATCTATTGAGAGCATCTATTTGTTTTCATCTGAGTACTAATCAGCACATGCATATGATAAAACTACCTGAGGGGCATAATCTCTGGTACTAGCACATATTTGGGAAAAGTTTATTTTCCAATTAGCCAGAATTAAAAACAAAAATCTCATGATTTACAATGCATTAGGTAGAATACACCAAGGGTATTAAACTCAGTAGTGGGGAAAATTAGTCCTAGAAGCAAGTCTGCTCTAGTCCTGCCTAACAGAGCTTAAAAGAAAATCCCAATAGAGTCAAGCTGTTTTTAAGTAACTGCAATACATTCCAAAACAAAAGTCAAGACATTATTCATTTATTCAATACCCAACCTGGTAAATTTCACAATATCTGTCATCTAACTAACAATTATAATGCAGATAAAACACATAAACACACACATAAAATAGAAATCAGTAAATTGAAAGACATATAAGTAATTGAAATTAAAAACTAGTAGGCAAAGGCATTGAGAATCTTTATAAATATACTAGTGACCTGGTGCATGGGATCATGCACATTAAAAGGAAATTAATTAGAAGAAATATTTTAATATCACTATTTGCCATTTCTCTATAATAAAAGTGTCAGAGATGAAAGAAAATTAGTAAAATGTATATGAAAATAATAAATTGATTAATAAACAACAACAAAGACATGATATAAAAACAAACAAAAATAAAAACAATGACTAATAAATTGATTAAACATATGCTAATATCTCCCTGTATACCAAATTAAGATTTCCTTCCATAGATCCTGTTAATACTTCAGCTTCTATTATGGTAGGTCGCAATCTTTTGATAATAAATTTAGTACCATTACAAAGACCCCATTTACTATTAAGATTTCTCAGTAGCATAATGATTGTAACTACTTTTAATTTTAATTTATGAAATGACATTCCTGAAGGAGTAATACTATTAAGAAACTCAATGAAAGCATTTTCCGTTTTGGCATCATCCATTGAACTGAAGGAATCATCACTCAAATAGGTGTGAAAATCTCCATCAAATATATCCAAAATTCCTTCATTTAGTTTATGAACATGCTCATTTTTTGGACAAAGAATTGCACATTTAGATATATTGAGAGCTTTATATGTATCGCATATGTGCAAGTCAATGTTTATTTTTAAACTGCCAGTGTGTGTCATATGTACTGGCCAGTTGGTCAGACAGTTGAGCGTATGTATGGTCAGTAACTTAGCTATATATATATATATATATATATATATATATATATATATATATATATATATATATATATATGTATATGTATATGTATATTATTTTAAAAATTTATAAAGATAACCTTAAAAGGGACTAAAGAAAAATTACACCTTATGTAAAGTAACAAAGATAAGACTGACAGATTTTGCAATGAAAACAAAGCAAGACATAAGACAATAGAGAAATCTCTTTCAACCAAGGACATGCTTAGAGAGAGGAAAGAAAGAGAGAGAGAAAAAAAAAACCCACGTCAATGTAAGATGGGTTGCCTTCTGTACACTCCCTGACTAGGACTCAAACCTACAACCCAGGTATGTTGCCCTGCCCAGGAATCTAACCAGCAAACTTTTGGTGCTTGGGATGTTGCTCAACCAACTGAACCACTCTGGCTAGGTAAAAAAAAAAAAAAATTAGAGAACTAAAAAACAACAACAACAAAAACCTTGTCAACTTAAAATTCTATAGTCAGTGAAATGAGTTTTAAAAACAAAGGAGAAATGGCGATGTCTTCAGATATTGACTTTCCAGATATATAAATGCTAAAAGAAATCACTGACAGAAGTGCATTATAAAAAATATTCAAGTCCTTCAGGCAGAAAGAAAGTGATACCAAATGGATGACTATGAAGGAATGAAGAGCATCGGAAATGGTAAAGTTGTGGGTAAATATACCAGATATTTTTCCTATTTTTGAAATATCTTTAAAAGGTAATTGACCATTTACAAAAGTTATAAGAATGCATTGTGGAGCATATAATATATTTAAGAGAAAATAGTATAACAAAAATAACACAAAGGTCAAAAGGGGGAAAATGAAAATTTTTGCTTAATATACATGAATTATATAATTACTTGAAGGATAGACTGGGATAATTTTAATGTGCACCCTACAAAGAAGTAACTAAAAAAATGTTTTAAGTGCCTTGACCAGTGTGGCTCAGTTGGTTGAGCATCATCATCCCATGCAACAAAAGTCCCCAGTTTGATTTCTGGTCAGGGCACATGCTGGGGTGGCAGGTTGGATTCCTGATAGGGGGCATGCAGGAGTAGCTATGGATGTTTCTCTCACATCAATGTTTTTTTCTCTCCCTCTCCCTTCCTCTCTCTAATATCAATGAAAACATGTTTTTAAAAAAGTTTTAACTAACAAGCCAACAATATAAAACAAACAACATGTATGTTTAAACCATATTAATATTTACATTAAATGTAAGTGGCCTGTTAATGCCAATTAAAAGTCAAAATTGTCAGATTAGATTTTTAAATCAACCTCAAATTACATGCTGCCTATAATCAGCCCCATTTAAATCAAAAGACACAAAAATGTTAAAAGGTAAAAGAATGGTACCATTTATACCGCAATAACATTAACACAAGAAAACTGGGGTGGCTATATTATCATCAGACAAAACAGATTTCAGAGAAAATAACATTACCAAAAACAAAGTGTCATTTCATAATAAAAGGTCCAACCCATCAAAAGGACATATGATTTTAGATATTTATGCATCTAATAATAAAGATTCAAAATACGTGAAGCAAAAAATGATAGAACTACAAGGAAAACACAGAAATATACAGTGAAAATCAGAGATTACAACACTACTCTCTCAGTGATTAATAGATCAACAGTAGAGATAAAATAAGTAAGTGTATAAAATAAGACTATCAGCAAATGTGACGTAATTGACATTTATAGAACATTTCACCAATGAGATCAGAGTACACATTTTAAGTACATATAAAGCATTTATCAAATAAAGTTCTATTATACATTGGATTTTTATTTCCTAACTGTCTTTAAGTAGTTTACATTCATTTATCTGAAATTTTCTGAGGACAAACTATAAGCTCAAAGACCAAATAATGCAGAATTCCATTATTCTATGGAATTTCCTGAATATAGCAGGAAAAATGAATAATGGCAGTAAAATGAATTTCCTTAGGGTTAAACAGATATATTTACTTTAAGACCAGAACTTTTGTTACTAAGCATCTCCAAATACCTGAAATCCATTAAGCAAAAATTAGCTTATCTGTGTAAAAATAAATACCAAATGGGAGTGACTGATACATTAGATACCAAACCTTCCCAAAAGCTTGACAAAACAATGTGCTAACATCATACATTGTTATGTTTTTCAAGGTAAAGCATAGCTGAATACAATATAAATATTTTAGAAACATATGTATCAATCTAAGTAAGTTATAGGAGAAAAATTGAATTTTAAAGCTAGAAAAGATCCTAAAGATCATGTTAGTCTAATTCCTTCACTGTTCCAATTACAATTAAATTGCAATTAAAAGACCATCTAGGGCAGTGCTGTCCAAAAGTAATGTAATGTAAGCCACAAATATGAGCTACACATGGAACTTTAAATTTTCTAGTGGTCAAATTAAGAAAAATAAAGAGAAACAGCTGAAACTAATTCAGTATTTAATTTAATCTAACATGCAAAATATAATTTCAACATATAATCAATACAACAAATTATTAATGAAGCATTTTATGTCTTTTTACTAAGTATTTAAAATCCTGTATGTAATTTACACTTACAATGCAATTATACTAACCATATTTCAATACTCAAAAGCCACATGTGGCTAGTAGCTACCATAAGGGAGAGCACAGGTCTAAAACTATCAAGTGTTGCAATGTAGCTAGAATGAGCCTTCTGTAATTCTGATTCTCAGCAGAGAACTTTTCCAAATTCTCCAGGCCACTTCCAAGGCTAATAAATCAATGCCTACCCTAATAAAATGGGTTCCAGTAAACTCAATATTTCCCAAATTGAGTTCATTATAAATGGCTTAAAATGTTCATAATGAAAACATGCTTGCACTCAGTTTTCTGTAATATATGATGGCTAATTGTTAAAAATCTAAGAATGAGTATTCGAATAGAGACAGTTTTTTAAGTCATAATCAAGGGTATTCAGTATCTGTATTATCTGTATCAATACATAATAGAAAAGCCATCAAGATTTTACTCCAATTTATATACATAGGTGACAAAAATCCATTTATTATTAACACCAAAAAGATTTATATTTCTAATCATTTCTTTCAGATACAGTAATAGAATTTTACTAACCATTAAACTTTTAAAAACTGATTTATTTTTCAATTACATAATTATGTACCCATCCTTTGTCAGACTTTAATGTATACCTATTTCAGCAACAAGCATGTTTTCCTCTCTTACCTGAGCCATTATTAATGTACTAGAGGCCTGGTGCACAAAATTCGTGCACAGGTAGGGTCCCTAGGCCTGCTCAGCAATCAGGGCCAATCGGGTTCCTTGCCTCCCCTCCTCCTTTTTCCCTCACTCCCTCAGTGTTCCATCACCATCACTGGTCGCCCACCATGTTCTGCACCACCCCTGGTGGTCAGCACATGTCATAGCTAGTGATTGAACTCCGGATCTCCTGGTCAAACTCAGAGGGAAAATTTGCATATTAGCCTTTTATTATATAGGATTGGTATAAGATAGTCAATCTCATAACATGTCTTTGCATATTATACCAATATTTTACATTAGTTCACTGTTTTTAATTCTATAAAGTATTTCCCCTCTATAAAAATCAACATAGTTTCCAAATTTAAATTTTACTCATAAAATCTAAAGTAGCTTAACATGATTGAATAGAGAAAAACTGACAAAATTTGAAAAACTATATTATTTTGCAATTACCAATATAGAAGCTTTCCAAGATTAGAATTCTAGTTTGCTAATAACACTTCAATTTGTGTAAAGTATAGTACATGAAACAAGATTTAGTAACAATAAGAGATGGTACATTTAAAAAATGTTAATGTAGTCAAATCACAGATACTAGTGTGTGGTTATGATGGTTACAGAATCTTGATGAGCACTACCATCACCATTGTCACCATTTATACCACCAAACTTCATATGTCAAGACTGCAGCTCAAAAATAATTTTTTGTGTTTGTTTTTTTCCCTAAGAAATGAGTTAAAAATTATCCCAATAAATTGTTTTTATGTATAATGAGCAAGCCATTATTATAACATTATGACACAGGAAGACTCATCGTGGTCTAATATTTAACTGAAGGCAAATCATAAAATATTTTAGATGAAAAGTAATTTGTTAAATTTAAAAATTATTTTAAAATAATAGAGCTACTATTGTAAATTCCTTAAATAGTTTTCTTGATATTAATTTACATATTTTGATGTCAAGTATTATTATGTATTACAAAGAAAAGTCCAACTTCAACATACTAAATGATATTTCAGTGGCTTATAAACTCTACCAAAGCAATCAGTTTCTGATCTACATAAAAGAGTTAGAATAATCTGTTAACATCCTTGTAACAGTATTCTTATTCCTGTTTTTACAGAGGAGGAATATTGAGGTTGAGAAGAATTGAAAAGCTGCTGAATGTCACAGAGACATTAAGAGGCAGGGCTTGTGGTTTAAAACCTGTAGTTTCCAGTACATCAACCAATGACACTATATGTATTTTCCGGCGTATAAGACGACTTTTGAACCGAAAAAAAGCCAACCGAAAATCGGGGGGCAAAAGACCAAAAATGCACAAAAATTACCTGCAGATCTTGATCGCAAAGTAAGTCTTTTCTTTGAAGTGGGGGGTAGTCTTATACAGCGAATATAGGCCTAAACCTATGTTTTAACTGTAAAATTAGGGGGTCGACTTATACGCCGGAAAATACGGTATCTAGATCTATTCCTATAGCTCTAGAGTAGCTGTGTTCAGATTGCAGGTTGCTCTGTGAATACTATTTTGTAAGATAATAAATATCTAATCACTATGTTGTACACCTGATATTACTATAATATTGTATGTCAACTGTAATTTAAAAAATTAAGAATATTCAAGATGATGATTGCATAATTCAAATCCAAAACAGAATTGCTGCCCAGACTAGGGAATAAATGCACAGCTTCCCAACATAGTAACCCTGAAGGAAATGGTTCTCATTTGGGTCTTTTAACATTTTGTCTACTAAAAGGAAAACATTTTTGTGGCTTCAGTTTACATACTTCTATTTAAATTACTGTAAGCAGATCATTGTGTTTTGAAAGTTCAGTCCTTTTTAAAGACTTTCATTACAACTTAGAATGTTGTAAGTGCTTTATTTAAAAAAGAGAATAATCATTTAAAATCATAAAGTTTCAGAAAATAATCTGAATATACTTATTTATATATGTAAGCCACAATGTGCCATGCCTTTTAAAAAAAGAGGAAAGAAAGAAGAAAGGAGGAAAAAAGTAAGGAAGGGAAGGCAGAAGGAAGTAAAAATGAAAAACGTATTTGTATGGTATAGTTTTGAAATATATAACAATTCACTAACTATGTCAAGTCCAATTATCTAATTAAGGATATCTAAGTTTTTATTTGGAACTTCATTAAAAATCCAATTTTTGTGTGTGGTATTGATGAAATTAAAAAAATGTTCTCTATGGAAAGAAAATGATAATTTAAAAAAAATAGAGAAATATTATAGAGATATATTTTTACTGAGGAAAATGAGAAAAGTCACATTTCTAGGGCATAAAATTTATAGTTGAAAAGAAGGTTTAGATTTGAAAACTGCAGATTTCAGATTTTAAAACAGATATTTCTTTCTATCTTTTTTCACAATTGACTTTTCAACCAAAAGTTTTCATAACTTTAGTACCAAAATAGAGTTAATTAAAAAGCTCTTGTCATATGTTATATTGTATAAAGAAGTAATTTCCTCACCAGATTTTACTTATTTAGTTCCATTGTTATTCTGTAAAACAATAGTCTTTACAGATAAGGAAAAAAGTATTTTCTCCTGTCTTCCTCAACATGAAAAGTTTTGAATGCCTACTATGCAATCAATCACTTTCATTAGTCATTGCTAAAATTTGATATTTTAATGAGGATTAATAATTTGTTTAATTTATCTGTTTAACAATGTTTTACATAAAAATAGAGAAAAATATATTTAAGATTAGCTTCAGTAGCTCATTCTATAAAACTGTCATTTATTATTTGCTAGTGTTTCTAAAATATTCACTAACTTTAATGCGGAGTGGAGTGAATTTAGGAAAATAAATATGGCAGTGTTACCCTAGCCAGCTTGGCTCAGTGGAAAGAGCATGAGCCTGCATACTGAAGGGTTTTGGGTTTGATTCTGGTCAAGGGCATATGCCTGGGTTGCAGGCTCAAGTAGGGGGCCTGCTGGAGGCAGCCAATCAATGATTCTCTCTCATCATTGATGTTACCTCTCTGTCCCTCTTTGAAATCAATAAAAATATATTTAAAAATAAAATAAAAATAAATAAATAAATATGGCTGTGTATCACCATCATCATATCACTAATATATACACAAGAAGGTCATGAACTATGACCTTTTCCCAAAATCATATAATCGTTTTACTTCACCTCTGCTATTTAATGATTTTTAAATACTTTAAGTGCAATTACAAGTTATGTAAAACAAAACAATTCATCTGCAGGGGGGGAAAATGTTAAAATAAATTAAAAATTGGACCAAAGTAACATCACAGATGATGGCAGAGTAGGAAGCTCCAGAACCTAGCCCCTCTATAGAAACAACTCTTGAGGTGTCAAGAACTGTCAGAGTAAACTATTTCAGAACTTTAAGGTCGAGCGAAACACTTGCAACATCCAGGGGAGTACCAAATGAAAAAGGGGTAAATTTCTTGGGAAATTTTAGCAAATTTTGGCATTTCACATAGCAGTTACCATCCTCTAGTCCCAGCCCCATGGCAGGAAGCCACGGGGACAGCAGATGCTGTTCTTGGTGCAGCTTACTGGTGCCAGGCAATAAGGACATTGCCCAACAAAAATAGAGGTTGTGTATTTTGAACCATCTGGCAATTCGCTGAGGAACTGGCACAGAGGCCAGCCCTCATTGGGCTAAAGTACTTTCTTAGGCAGCATCTGTCAAAAGAATTTAGAAAGACAGGACAATTTTTTCTTTTCTTTTTGGATCCAGGCTTTAAAGGAATTCTTTGTAAGATCTCTAGCTGACCACAGAACATATACTTTAGCGACCATGCATGACAAGGAATATAGGTTCGAAAAAAATATAAAAAATTCTAAACAAATGGACAACTGCAGACTTCATTAAATAACAAAAATAATCCCTGGTACGAAGAAGATTCTTATTCCTACAGTTACCACACTGCAATATTCAAAAAAGTACAAAGCATACAAAGCCATAAGAAAGTGTGGTCCTTTTACATGAAAAAAAAAAACAACAAAAAACTGAAACCATTCCTGAGGAAGCTCAGTCATTGAAACTCAACTATACAAAGACTTTAATTATCTTAAGCTCAAGAGGATGAAGGAAATCATGAACCAAGAACAAAGGGAAATCAGGAAAAGTAGGAAACATCAATAAATAGATAGAAATTATAAAAAGGAATGAAATAAAAATCATGGAGCTGCAAAATACAATTACTGAAATAAAAACTTTCTAGAAGGGTTCAACAGTAGAACTGACAAAAGAAGAAAAAAAAAGAATTTAAGAATAGAACAATAAAAAAATACCACAATTGAAATTACCCAATTTGAGGAGCAGAAAGGAAGAATTAAGATAAATGGAGAGAACCAGGTACCTAAAGGGCACTACCAAACATATTAATATATGCATCATGAAAATTCCATTGAGAAATATAAAGAGGGAAGGAAGGGGTGCAAAAGAAAAAAATTAAATACAGTTAATTTTCTGTATACACAGATTCCATATTTGCAAATTCTCCTACTCAATAAAATGTATTTGTAACCCCAGTATCAATGGCCAGTGCTTTCACAGTCATACACAGACATTCACAGAGCAGCAAAAAATGTGAGTTGTCCAATGAGCACATTCCAGCTGAGGTCAAATTAGGCGAAGCTCTGCCTTCTAGTTTAAGCTCTCAAACACGGTGTCCTTTCCACCATCTATTTAATGACCCCCCTCTTTTTTTTTTTTTTAATATTTGTGCTTTTTGGTAGTGATTTCACTGTTTAAAATGGCCCAAGCATAGTGCTAAAGTGCTGGCTAGTGTTCTTAAGAGCAAAAGCCTGTGATATGCCTTTTGGAGAAAATTGGTGTGTTAGGTAAGCTTCATTCAAACCTTGAATGTGAGTTCAGTGTTAATGAAGCAATAATATAGTACATTGAGAAAAAGGAAAAGGAAATTTGCGGACCTATAGGTGAGCCCACTCCAGAAAGTACTAAAAGAGCATCTGTGATGTGTAATGAAGCTAAGGAAATATGGAAAAGCAGCTAAATTTATAAAACAATGAGATGACAACCAATAACAAAAACCATTGTGAAATACATCATTCTGATGCTAAAAGCCAAATAAAGTTATAATAATGTTACACAGGGTCATAAAAATGTTAACCTCTGTGGCCTAGCATTTCATTATTAAAAGAGAATACGGTATATACTTAATTGTTTATAAGAAATAAATATTGGTAAATGGATTAAAAACTTGTGGTATATTTACACAATGGAATGTCATGTGGCTGTAAGAAAGAAGGATCTTTTACCTTTTGAGACAGCATGGAGAGACCTGGAGAATATTTATGCTAAACAAAATAAGCCAGTCAGAGAAAGACAAACATCACATGATTTCACTTATATGTGGAATCTAATGAACAAAATAGACTGATGAACAAAACAGATCCAGAGACATTGAAATATGCAACAGACTGATGTATTTCAGAGGAAAGGGGGTGTTGGCAGGAAGAGTTTAACCAAAGAGCTTATATGCATACTAGAGGTCCAATGCAGGAAATTCATGTAAGAGTAGACCTTCCTTCCCACAGCAACCAGCACTGGCTTCCCTCAGGCACCCAGAACCCAGGCTTCCCTCCGACACCTGGGACCCGGGATTCCCTCGCAACCCCCGCTTCGTCCAGAAAGACATCTGGTCTAATTAGCATATTATGCTTTTATTATTTATAGATATGCATAGTCCATGGACAAACAGTATTGCAGGAAAGCCTGGGGTGGGGGGGGTGGAAGCATGAGGGAAAGGGTCAATTAGGGGGGGAAAGAGACATCTGTAATGCTTTCAACAATAAAGATAAAAAATTTAAAAAATATATTAACTAAGGTGTCTTTAAAGAAAAGCACACAAAACAAGATTATGTGATGAGTGGTGGACAAAAATGTAAACAGAGGCTCACAGAATCCTAACCCTGTACTCCCCTAGGAGCAGTGGCTCAGTATTCTCTAATTCAGTGTTTGCAGTGACTTTATGGAACCTAACTCCTTTGAATACAGAGAACCAAATGTACAGATACTACTAGAGGCCCAGTGCACAGATTTGTGCATTAGTGGGGTCCCTCAGCTTGGCCTGCAAGGATCAGTGGATCTTTGCACCGCTGTAGCCCCGCCTTACCCGCCAGCTAGTCAGGCTCTAGCCCAGTGTCTGGGTTGATTCTGTACAGCATGAAGTAGTATGCGAAGTGGCAGGTAGCCAGGGAGGAGCCTGAACCCAGGCTGGGTACAGTGCCGCTCTTGCTCATCTTGGCCCTGATGAGCCTGCTGCCACTGCCTGAGTGTGCAGGGGGTGTGTCCCAAGGAGAGGCTTATGCCACCACAGCTGCGCTCACCAGCCATGAGCCCAGTGGCTAGCACCTGTCTGTCAGCTCACAGCAGGAGCACACTGACCACCAGAGGGCAGCTCCTGTATTGAGCACCTGCCCCCGATGGTCAGTGTGCCATAATAACTACCAGCCAGTTGCCCAGTCATCCAGTCATTTGGTCGCTTAGGCTTTTATATATATAGATTGAATCAATAAGCATAAACCCAAAAAAAGAAAAATCCAAGACCAAATGGTTTTTCACTGATAAATTCTACCAATATTTATGATTAAAGAAGAATTAACGCAAATTCTCTCAATCTCTTTCAAGAAGTAGAATGGGAAGTAACATTTCCTAACATGTTCTATAAGGTCAGTTTTACTCTGATATCAAAAAGTAAAAA
The DNA here is from genome assembly GCF_964339955.1 of Pipistrellus hanaki. NCBI lineage: Eukaryota > Metazoa > Chordata > Mammalia > Chiroptera > Vespertilionidae > Pipistrellus > Pipistrellus hanaki. The sequence goes on from NC_140508.1 coordinate 22,883,021, forward strand.
TAGCCCAGCCAGCATGGCTCAGGGGTTGAATGTCAAACTATGAACCAGAAGGTCATGATTCAATCCCCAGCCAGGGCACATGCATGGGTTGCAGGCTTGATCCCCAGTATAGGGAAGTGCTCAAGAGACAACCAATCAATGGTTGTATCTTACGTTGATGTTTCAATCTCTCTCTCCCTCTCCCTTTCTCTCTGAAATCAATAATATATATATATATATATATATATATATATATATATATATATATATATATAAGTTAAAACACATAATGACCATATGATTCAGAAATCTACTCTATGCCTATACCCAAGAGAAATGAAAACATAAATCTACACAGAAACTTGTACACAAATGTTTATGACAACCTTATTCATAACAGTCAAAAGGTAAAAACAATCCAAATATAACAACAAAAAATCAATGAATCCAGCTGAGTGGCTCAGTTGTTTGGAGCAACCAAAAAGGTGGCGGATTTTAATTTCTGGTCAGGACACATATCTAGGTTGAAGTTCCATCTCTGGGTTGGGGCAATCCATCCATGTTTCCCTGTTTCTCTCTCTCTCTCTCTCTCTCTCTCTCTCTCTCTCTCTCTCTCTCTCTCTCTCTCTCTCTCAGCAATCAATGAAAAAATATCCTTGGGTGAGGGTTAAAATAAAGGGGAAAAAAGAATAAATACATACATTGTGACACACATCAGAATATTCCTTTTCTGCCATAAAGAGGAATGAAGTGCTGATATATACCACAACTTGAATGAACCTCAAAATTTTACAGTAAGTGAAAGAAGCAAGACACAAAAGGTCCCATAATGTATAATTCATTTATATGAAATATTCAGAACAAATAAATCCATAGATACAATAATAAGATTAGAGGTTGCCAGGGGAAGAAGGAAGAAGAAAATAGGGGGTGAATACTTAAATAGGAATGGGGTAATTCGCTGAGATGGTGAAACATTTTAAATCAAAGATAGAGTTTTACAACATTAAAATTACACTAAATATAGCTGAATGTGTACTTTAAAATGGTTAAAGGTATATTATGTGAATTGTACCTAAATTAAGAGGAAGGAAGAAATAATGATAATCCATGTTATCCTGAGAAGAGTTTCTTCCAGACAAAAACAAAACAAAATGTTTAGTGGCAATTCATTTAAACACAGGCTACTTTTCTGACAAATTTAAATATCTAGAACTTAGACAACAAAACAAAATATGTTCAAATACAGCTCCAACACAGTGCTTATATTACTAAAGCAATACACTAACCTGCAATCATGGAGAGCAGCCCAGGGCCTCCCTCATTCATAAACTATTTACTCTTGGTAAAGCTCTAGTTGCTTGAGCAGTGAGATTGGTTTCCCAATGCTAGGCTGATTAGGAACAGCAAATTAAAATGGAGACAGGAGCTGCTGAAGAATGGCACAAAGAACACTTTTGTATCAAAAGTAGAGGCAGTTTTGCTTCAAGAAACTCTCCATTATAATCTCCATTATAAAATACAGATGTTAAGAATTTACTCAGGCAGCATCCCAATTTAGATATATCTAATGGACAAGCAAACAGTCCTTGTAAAATAACCAGTCCAAGTATAGCAGATGGTCTTCATGTTATCCCAAAGTCATCAAGAAACGGTTAACTTTTTGTCATTGTTATATGTTAATGAGATATATACTCTACTAGCACTTCCACTGAACATACTTAAAATGAAAAGAGATTAAAAGGCATTTAAGAGATAGAGCAACTCTTATCAGAAAAATTCACTTTGGTGCAATATCCTAGAGAATAACTATAAGGGGATTTAGAAGTCGATTATGTTAATTAATCAATATTCAATAGTATCTTCTATTGAGAAAAACAACAACAAAGTTTAACCTCATTAAAGGGCAATTATAAGTTTAATAGAAAGAGTTCTGGGCTTATAGATACCTACTTATACACAGCTTGTCTCTGCCGGTTTTTTGAGTAGCTGAGTTACTTTGCAAGCATCTGACCATTTTGTCTCATTTTCCTCTGCAGAACACAAATAATAGTATTTCCTTTATGGACAGTTCTACTTAACAGAGTAGCTCACAATTCCAAAAGATCACAAAAATAGTTTCAGAGAAAGTATGATAAATGATGATGCCATAAGCAAAAGACAAAGTTAAAACTTCCCTGGGAGAAGGGGCATGGCTTCTCAAGCCACATTTGGCAGAAGAATCCTGGTGGCAATTAATTGATATACTTTTCCTCAGTAGAATTTATTTACAGTCAGGATAACTCCCCCAGAGTATTGATTTGATCACATATTTCCTTGGGTTTTATTATCAACCTTATTTTGCTCTAGACTTTCCTGATGATCTCACCCAGAGCCATACCCTCATGCCATGCCTTGGTCTCTCTTCAGCCCTTCAAAAAAAGACAAGTGAGAAGAGCCACCAAACAAAAGAAAGAAGAATCTGGGGTGAAGAATATGGCAGAATTCGATGGAAATAAATCAATCATCAGCACAGTAGTATTTTAAAAAACAATGAATTCTACAAACAATGAATTTATTGCTTGCTATTACATGTCATGGCTCTACCTAGAGACAGACAGATGAGACTATCAATCATTAAACCACCACTTTCTAAGAATATGTCCTTGAGTAAGTTATTCCATGTTTGTCATTGTCCTCAGCTAGTAAATGGAGATTTTTTTATGCATATGTTAGGGTTATGGTAAAGAGAAAACTATATGTGGAATTGAACGCATTTAGCAAAGGTCCTGGCACATAGTAGTTGCCTAACAAAGTTAAGCTCTGTTCACTATGTACAGGAGGCCTATAATAACAATGCATGAATATATCCTATATAATAAAGATATAATATGCAAATGGTTGTTACACATGAAGCATAATGACCAACTGTGTAATGACTGGATCACAGATCACAGATCAGCAGGAGGGTGGGGCAGCAAGCTACAAGTGGGAGGTGGAGAGCTACTGGAGGGCTGCAAGAGCTACTGGCAAGCTACTGGTGCACAGATTTGTGTGCAGGGCTACTAGTAAGTAAATCATGTGTGCTCATACATATTAATAATGCGCAGGTAATACAATCATTAGTGCAAGACACCTTTACAAGTTCTTTGGTATAAGTTGTGTGTGCCTGAGCATGAATGCAGGTATGTGTCTATGTTCTAAAATCATTGGAACTTTGTAAAGGGCAGATTTTCATATTGAGTGCTAAAAAGGAATATCCTATTACTTACCATTTCAGTAAACTAATTTACCACATGTAATTTTAAAAGAGAGCAAGCATGTTCAAGGTAAGAGACAAATATGAAAAAAGAAACACATACAATTAAAAGTTGGCTCCTGTCAGTAAGAGGCCACCCACTGCCCTTAATTGCTTCGGAAGCCCATTAAAATCAGTAAAGGAAACAGATACTAAAGACTTTAAAGTTCTTTTATGTTTACTTTTTGCAAGTTAAAATGCTATCTTTGACATGTAGACTTTAAAGGGTTACATTACTAAGGATTAAACTGATCCATTAAAGGAACAGGATAGCCCTATGTTGATGCATATGTTAAAATTGTGAAATGATGAAAGTGACTTCTGTGGCCTATTTTAACTATGGATCACAACAAAGTTAATGGAAGTTCGTGTAAACAGCAATGAAATAATAAAACTGTAATTTGATAAAGGTATAGCTATCCACATTTCAATACAAATGTATATAACATGTATAACTAAAATGATAGGTGGATCATTTTACTCCTAGAGCTTTATTTAAATGATTACTATATTTCCATCTTTAAAAAAATCCACTTTAGAATACACTTTACTTTCCTGAAAGAACTTTTTCTCCACTGATTACTAAGATGAGATGTCATACTGTTAGCTGAAAGCATTTACAAAGAGAAGTTTTCATTGTAACTTGTCACCAACTTGATGCCTTCTATAAGTCCCTCAGTGTGAGTTTTAACAATCCCTGATTTCTTTTTGACACCTTTGAACAGAGCAGAGGGGTGGGATTACAGAAAGCACCCTTTTGTGTTTCTTCCTTCCTCTTACCTGCCTTCCCAACTTATAATTACTGTGAAAACAGGCTTCTTGGCTAGGGAAGAACACCTAGGGATTTCAAAAGAAAATGCCTAAAGAAGTGAAGTCCATGATATGTTATTTAAATTCACTTAGCAAAAAAGAAAAAATCCCCACAATCGTGACAAGAGCTACAATGAACCCAAATGCACAAGAAGTGCAAGTATGTGAAGTAAACATTATATGCTGGACCCACAAAGCATTTTCCTTGCTGTGAGCAGGTCCTGTCCACTTGCTCTGGCTCTCTTTTCACTTGACAGATGGTCACATCACTCATGACATTTCCTGCTTATCTCCATATCTAAAAATCAACTGCAGTAGAATGTAGACTGACAGTAGACTTCTCTCCAATGATTACCCACACCAGTGGACACCACAAACCTTTCTTCTTGTACATGGAAACAAAACGCTTGTCTTTATATTAGGACAATGTTAGTTCACTTTTCCCCTGGTGCCAATTATGGCTGGTACAAATTATAAAATGTTAAAAGCCTGCTTTTCCACACAGTTGTCTCAAACACACTTTTATTTTAGTCAATTTTAAATCAAGTGAAAGGTAGCTCTAGAAAAATGTAAAATGACATCAGTTCTTGTTTGTTGCCTGGCAATCAAAAATTCATTTTCCAATGGCTTTCTTATCGATTAAAATGTTCTTGACCTAAAATCTCTGATTTTTATGGATTTGGATCCTAGAAGTATCAATTGGACTGTATTCATCAGTGTTAAATTATGTCAGAAATACAATGGATTTTTTTTATTTACCAAAATATTTTGCATTTTAAACCTTCTGTTAATGCAAGACCAGATTTCCAATAGGGTTAGCAAATGAGTAAAGTATGGAAATCATGAAAATCAAAGAAACAAATGGTTAATATGAACACAGTATGAAATTATAAGAGACTTGTGTGTATATTTACAAAGAATGGCAATATGTTAAAATTGTAAAACCATGGTAAAAAATTTAATGGAATTAACTCATTAAATTTCTCTATTAGATACATAAGAAATAAAGAAGGAACTGAAGGCCATAATTTTACATTACTAATTTAATAGATAAAGGTTGAACTTAATGAGAAGTTAGTTTTTATTTCTAATAGCCTCATTTTTATCTTTTTAAGCATACATTAATTCAAGGATCCTTCTCTGTAACCATCTGTTGATGGTTTATTTTGCTGTGCAAAGCTTTTTAGTTTGATATAGTCCCACTTGTTTATTTTCTCCTCTATTTCCCTTCCCCTGGGCAACATATAGGCAAAAATATTGCTATGAGAGATGTCTGAGATTTTACTGCCTATGTTTTCTGTTTTGATTTTTATGGTTTTGCAACTTACATTTAAGTATTTTATCCATTTTTAGTTTATTCTTGTGTATGGTATAAGTTGCTGGTCTAGTTTCATATTTTTTGCATGGGCCTGTTCAATTTTCTCATCATTTATTAAAGAAAATGACTTTTTCCCCATTGTTTGTTCTTGCTTCCTTTGTCAAATATTAATCTACCATATAGGCATGGATTGATTTCTGGACTATTTTCTGTTCCATTGATCTATATATGCCTGTTCTTATGCCAGTACCAGGCTGTTTTGATTACAACGACTTGTAATACAGTTTGTCATCAGGTATTGTGGTACCTCCAACCTCATTCTTTCTCAGATTTCTGAGGCTATGTGGGGTCTTTTTGGCTCCATATAAATTTTTAGAATATTTGTTCTAGATTTGTAAAATATGCCATTTTTATTTTAATAGAAATTTTGCTTAATCTATAGATTACTTTGGACATTTTAGTGATGTAAATTTTTCTAATCCGTGAATATGAACTTGGTTATGCTTCAATTTATTTGTATATTCCTCAATTTCTTTCTTCAGTGTCCTATAGTTTTCTGACTACAGGTCTTTTGCCTCTTTGGTTAAACTTATTCTTAGGTACCTTAATCTGTTTGTTGTTGCAATAGTAAATGAAATTGTTTCCTTAGTTTCTCTTTCTGATAGTTCATTATTGGTGTATAGAAATACCAATGATTACTACAATAGATAATAATTTTGTATCTTGCTACTTTGCCAAATTCATTTATTAGATCTATTAGACTTTTGGTGGAATCTTTAGGGTTTTCTATGTACAATATCATGTAATCTATGAATAGTGTCAGTTTTACTTCCTCAACAATTGGGAGAAAATTTTATTTCTTCTTGTTTTTGCTATGACTGGGATTTCCAGTACTATCCTATATAATAACAGCCTAATATGCTAAATACCTAGTCATCTGGTCAGCCATTCAACCAATCAAAGTGTAATCTGTTAATGGTATGCTAAGGCTGCTCAACCACTCTCTATGATGTGCACTGACCACCAAGGGGCAGACAGTCAACCAGTCCCTCCCAACTGCCCTCCCCTGCTGGCCATCTAGTGGTGGCCATCTTGTGTCCACATGGGGGCAGGATTTTTGACCACATAGGGGCAGCCACTTGTGTGTTGGAGTGACAGTCAATTTGCATATTACTCTTTTATTAGATAGGATGGAGCCTGGTGCATGAGTGAGTCCAGCTGGTTTGCCCTGAAGGGTGTCCTGGATTAGGGTGGGTGCTCCCTTTAGTCATGGGGCAGCCAGGGCAAGGGGCCTGTGGTTGTTTGCAGGCTGGCTATGCCCACCGGTGACCCAAGCGAAGGCCCTGGTATCTGGGATTTATTTATCTTCTATAATTGAAATTTTGTAGCCTTGAGCAAAGCCAAGTCTCCTGCTCGCTCCATGGCTGCCACCATTTTTGTTGGGATTTATTTATCTTCTATAATTGAAACTTTGTAGCCTTGAATAGAGGTCTTGGCCTGTCAGGGTATGTAGAAAGTTTTGCTTCCTACATTGCTGGGAAACCCAAACCTCCTGCTCATTCTGTGGCTGCAGCCATCTTGGTTTGCGTTAATTTGCATACTCACTCTTAATTGGCTGGTGGGCATGGCTTGTGGGTGTAACAGAGTGATGGTTATTTTGCATATTGCTATATCATTATATAGTATAAGAGAGGTAGAGAATGTGTCCTTAATTAAAGGGAGAATCACACTACTTCCTGATGCAACACATTTATACAGGAAACACACCTACAGTACTGTTCCTTACTACTACTTTTTTCTTCATTTTTATAAACTGCATTGTTTTACTGTAAGTGATAAGAAAGCTAGCGAAAAATTCTGCCCAATATACACAGCATGAACCTACAAAGGTTTTTCTGCCAACGACTATTCTTTAATAAAAACTGTTAAAAACTCATATTAAGTACTTAACTTTAAGAAGTACTCCAACAGAAGATTTAGCATATATTCATTGGAATTTTTTTTTCTTTAACTATCTCAAAAATCAAAATCCAGGTCAATAATCACTTACTTGAAATCCTTGGGAACAATATATTTCAGGATTCAGAATCTCCTCAATTTTACAAGGAAAATACAGTTTGTGTACCATATATAATGCAACATCCCATGAGGTCTCAAAAAGCACCCTCTAATCAAACATATTAATATTTATGTTATAAAATGTGTGAATGTAAGATTACTAAGTAAGATATTTTAAAACACTAAATAGCCTCATGTTACTCTAAACCAGTCTTTGCTTCCAAAAAAGTCCTGGTCAAGATATGTTTTGGTTTTGGTTTATGGAGTTATAGATAAGAGTATAGACCTGTACTGGTCGAGTTATAAATCAGAAGATAAACTAGCTTGCAGGAAATCCTTTTAAGACATTGTGAAAGACACTGCATAGATATAATCTAAAAGTATTGGAAGCAAAAATTTTATAATCTCTCTTATATGTAGAACCTAAACAAACAAACAAATATACAGAAACAGAGAACACATTGTTGGTTGCCAGAGATGGGGAGTGAGTAATGGGTGAAGGTGGTCAATTATATAAACTTTCACTTATAAAATAAATATGTGACTACAGTTAATAACACTGAGTCATATATTTGGAAGTTGCTAAGATAATAGACCTTAAAAGTTATCTCAAGAAAATTGCAACTATATGAGGTGATTGGTGTTAACTAAATTTTTGTGGTGATTACTTCACAATATACACATATATTGAATCACATTATGCATTTTAAATTTATACAGTGTCATATGTAATTATATCTAAATAAAACTGAGAAAATAATTAAATGGCTAATTTTATGTTATATTTTACAGTTAAAAATTCTCAACCTAGCAACATAAATGCCAACTGAGAACAAGTACAGTGTGAACATTTAGAGCATGCTGTACATTGAAGACCAGAGATCCTGAAGCCAGCCTGCCTGAATTTGAATTGTGGCCCCGCTGCTTCTTGGTTACATGACCCTGGTAAGTTATTTAACCTCTCTGTGCTTTGCTCTCTACTTTTCTAAAATAAGAATAACAGTACCTTCTTCACATAGTTCTCTAAGGATTAAAAGAGCTAATATTTCTAACATGCTTAAATGAATGTCTGGCACCTACAAAGCCTTAGCACTGGTGATTATTACTGGTCAAAGTGCCTGGAGAAAAGCACATCTGGGATTTCAGACAGGGTGGATTAGGAGCGAGTCATCCTACTTCTAACCCACTGAAGCAAAACAGCCTGATTTCTGAAAAGACATGGAATTTCAAGAGCTTCTTGCGAAACATTTCACTGTGGATGAAATGGAGCAAATATGGGGTTGAACAATGGCAATGGAGGGGAAACCTTTGTAACTAGATTGCCGATGAACAGAAGGAAAGACACTGACAAAATTGTCCTAACAGGGGAAGGACTGGTATCGTGAGGCAAAGCAGACAAAGTAGTTAAGGGGGAATTAATAAAAGCTCTGAATCAGAGAATCAGGAGCTTAGGTTTTACCCTCTTAGGTGATTCTGATGGTGAATTAGGTGGCTAGGGCCTCAGGAATCACCAAATAAACCACAATAAACCTGTGCCTGCTCCTACACAAGAATGAGTTGGGATATTTAATTACTGTCAGATGTGTGCTTAACAAAGACAATGTTATTTTATTATCCACTGCTGCAGGCCAGAATCTCTGGACCCTGACTTTGAGATAAAGGTTAATCAGAGAATGCTCTTGGGAACAAAGGAAACCAGATTAGGCAGAGTGAAAATTGGGTGATACTCTAATTGCAATGAAGGACCCAGTCAATCCCAAGGGCACTCTAGAGCTGAATGGCCCTCCAGTTATCCTGAACTGAGGCAAGAATTGCCTTTATAACCTCTGTATTGGCCTATCATTTTATTCAAGCTGCAAGTATGACATGGACTGTAGCCTCAAATAAGGCAGCTTTCATTAGCTGAGAGCAACTGACAGAGAGGGCCTGGGGCCACCACAGCTGGCACTCTTTGCAGTTGGGAGTGAGTATCCTACTCACAGGAGTGCTAAGTATCCTGCAGTGGTACTTAGCACCCACTGAGGGTCCTATGTTGCAGCAGCAGCAGGGCCTGAGAACTGGTTAGAAATGCAAAATTCCAGGCCCCACTGGAGAGCTACTGAATAGGAAACTCTGGAGGTGGGGCCCAGCAATCTGTGTTTCAACAAACCCTCCATGTAATCCCCATGCAGGTTAAATCTGAGAACCGTTACTACATACACTATGCAAAATATGAAATGCACATAAAATTATTTCACTGCAGGAACAGTTGTCATAACTGTTGCACTTGGTAAGTGCATATTATGGAGTGATACTTAATTTTACTGGAAAATAAGAAAATGCAATCACTCGGAGCCCAGGCTTTGGGTCAATCACAGAGCTGTTAGTTTATAGACTCGAATGTAATTACTAAGCTGTAGCAATATTTGATACGGCACTTTATATGTGACACAGATCAATGGAAAAGTGAGTTAATAAAACAATAAAGCTATATTCCTTGCAAAAAATCTATAAACATAAAAGAACTTGCTAAGGGGGGGAAAATGTCAACTGAGTAAAACAAAATGATAAGAGGTGGACAACTCTAGCCAAATGCAACTTGGCTGGCATTTGACTCTCCTTGGGCTCCTAAGAAGATCCTCAGGTGAAAATAACAGGTTGGGCTCAGAAAGGAGAGAGGAAATGGCCTCAAGGCAATTTGTCTTTTCTTAAGAAGTGGCCTTTGTAGCCAATAGGGCTGTACAGAGTTGAAAAAAGCCAAGGAAAATCTCCAAGTCTGCATTAGCTCTATGTGAGTGATAGCAATGAGATAAATTCTAAATTGTGATAGGACAAGGTGGTGAAAATATCCTTCATGGGCATCTCATTCCAAGGATGCAATGATACAGGAGCTATGGTGTTTTGCAACTCATTAGGACATTCCAGGAAAACTTCTGGGGAGGAAAAAAAGATAAATGAAGTATTGAATGCTCCACACAATGGTTTCAAATATTGATGGTATTTTTTTGAGCCTGGTATTAGCAACCTTAGCAACTGGAATGAAGGCTGTATCTTACATTACTACATTGCTCTCCCCTTTTCAAACCCCTTTCACAGACATTTGTAATTTGACACTCAGAGGTACTCTGAGATGTGGCTAGTGTGGTATCTGCATTCTGTATGTAAAAAAAATGGGCCTGAAAAGGCTAAGAGACTTGCTCAAGGACTCACAGCAAGCTAATTGAAAAGGGAGGTATTTGTTGTTAGCACTTTTATTATCCTTTATTGAATGTCTTGTATGTATGAGGACTAAGCAAGAAGTTATACCAATATTGTATAAAGTCTTCATAAAAACCCTTCAAGTTAAGAATTACTATATTCTTTCTTTCTTTTAATATATATATATATATATATATATATATATATATATATATATATATATATATTGATTTTTTACAGAGAGGAAGAGAGAGGGATAAAGAGTTAGAAACATCGATGAGAGAGATTCATCTACCAGCTGCCTCTTGCACACTCCTTACCGGGGATGTGCCCGCAACCAAGGTACATGCCCTTAACCAGAATCAAACCTGGGACCTTTTAGTCCGAACGCTGATTCTCTATCCACTGAGCCAAACCGGTTTTGGCACAATCTTCTTTCTTATTATTAATACCCATAGAGATTAATTAATTTGCCCAACATCACACAGACAGTAAAATGGTAAACGCAGCCCAGGGGAGTTGGCTCCATGCATTCCTCCCACTACACTATTTCAGGGGGTCTTGGGTGGACCGGGGCATTATGCTTGGTCATTTGAATGTGCGCCCAAGACGGGTAACTGCTGCTAAACTGCTACAGTAGCAAAACATACACAGTTCTGGACAGGATGTAAATGTGTGAACTCCCAACATTGAAATAAAAAGACATAGAAATAAGACAAGAAATGAGTTACTTTAAGAACAAGGAGTAAATAAAATGTGATACTTCAAATTCCTCAAGTTTCTGATAAATGCTAAAATAGTAAGTACTGGCTGGTAAACCATTTTAGTAATATGAGTAGCAGGAGCAAGAAATCTAAAGGCAAAGCACACATCAACTTTCACAGAAATAGAATAGTATTTCAAATTCTGAAAGTCAAAAAAATGGTATTTCTAGATAGAATGGTATTTCAAAATAGAAATGGTATTTCAGATTCTCAGCGTCAATACCTGATATTTTATTTGACTTGAGAATTTTTCTACATTTGCAATAAACCATTTCTCTTGCCTTTCAGGACACTTGCCATGTGCGTAAATAAACAGTTTTATACAAAACAGTGTAACAATAGTGTGGCTTCTTCAAAATGTAGTTAAATATTGATTTGCCATTCTCCTGGCATAATGACCAAACACAATACTCCATCAGTTTGTTGAACCAATGTCCCTAAGTGCTGCCAAACAAGTCAGCAATTAATGTCTTTGCTGAGTAGTTGGTTTCCACGATATCTACAAGGAAACGATTCTCATTGAATTGAAAGCAAAACAGGAGACAATCCATTCATTCACATGAAAGCTAGCTTGTCATTTGAAACTCACAAACTGAATTAGAAGCTCTTCTTAGACCCCAAGACTGATTTCCTCCTCCCAGCTGCCAATCTCCATTTCACCTAGAAAACCCCAACCCCCCTTCTTTTTGCTATTAAATTCCATATTAACACCTCCCAGCTGCCAAGCCTCCAAGCTCTCCCCTTTGTCTACCTTTAGAGCATGTGATCAGGAGCAAATGCTACAGCAAGCTTAAAATCTTACAGCTGCACAAAATGCATTTTGGAAACAAAACCTTCTGAAACAGGGCATCCTTTAATGTTTAATTTAACCTAAACCTATTGCTTAAAAATATTTCTGTCTGTTGGCTGTAAAATTCCATACTGTTTGAAGGTGGTTGTTGTTGTTTTAAAGGTATTCTATAGTATAATCCACATCTGTTGGTCCCAATCTGGTGATGTTTTTATTCACTTAAATATATATTAAGAATTTTAATCTTATCTCACTCAATATTTGCATCATCTGTCTATGATGTCTTATTCAAAATTTATAGTATTTTTAAATATTTTTTTTTCTCTTCCATTCTGAATCACAATGAAGGAAACAATTTTCTTTCAGGAACCCTCCCTCACCCCCAAAGGAATATAAAACCCTAAGATCTGTAAATAGAAACTCTGAGGCCATAAAGAAAATGTTTGGATATAAAACACAGATGAGATTTTACCCAATCTCTAATGTGAGGCTTTCTGAAAAACACTTTTCTAAATATATGTAACTGTTTTAAATGCATACTTTCCAAATCAGGAGAAAAGATACCACAACTTATTTGCACACAAAGGGCATATAGTCCTGATCAGATGGCTTGTGTGTATCCATTTTCATGCTTAACCACAAATGAATAGGAAAGTAAGGATACCTAATTTTATAAATAAATAATTATCAATTAGATTATTGACAGGAATATAAATGAACAGATAAAGCATAAAATACATAGAAGTGTGTACTCCAAACTATTTAAAATTTTATTTTCAATCTCCTCCTGACAAGATAAATCTAAGTCAATTATTATTGCCAACTCTGCAGCCCCATATTGCAAGTTCTTATTGAAAATGTCTTTCTATCAGATGTCGCCAAAGATCGTATTAGCAAGACGGAAGAATGCTTTTGTCATATCAAATATGCCCAGCTGTTTATCGTATGGTAAAGTAGTGTTAGAACCATTTAAAGATGTGTCTGACATCATTAATCTATTTGACCTCTGACCCACAGATCTAAACTGTAACTATGGTGACTACAGCTTGACCTTACAATGCTGAGAAACTTTAAAGGGATGCAGTATTTCAGGCCACATTGTGAAGTTAGACAAAGGGGTAAAGAAGTAATGTGACAGTTTCCTGGGAATTAAGGTCAGCAGGTCAATTGTGCTGGAGCTTTTTGTGATAAGAAAACCAGTTAAAATTTTTGATCTGTTATAATTTTTAGAATAGTCCTTTGTCGTGTGGTGAAAAGTGCAAAGAAATCAATTCAGTAAACTTTACGGACGTTGGAAATAAAAGTACAAGTAGCATTGACCATTCAATAATATAACATTCCTTCCAACAATTTTTAGATGTAATGCAATATGCCACCACTTTCTGGGTCTACACAATGGCAAGTAAATAATTTCATCTGCAGATGGCTCCTCCAACTACAAAGTAACCAAAATTATAAAATGATGAGTTTTTTAAACATGGGGACATTCTCGCTATCCAATAGTTATTTAATGTCTATTAAATAAAAACTGCCTGCATTCACATACAATATGTATTTGTATCAGATTATTGTCTGAGAAAAGCCCATAATAAACAAAGACATGTGCGGTATGTGAATGCAGAGCTAGTGTGACACCATACAGTGGTGGCTACTCCTCCTGAATGTGAGCATCTCCTGTATTTAGGTGTGCTCTCACTGAATAATTAAAGCAGCACCTGACATAAAAACTGTGAACCTCTATTTCCAAGATTTTCTAATTACGCCAATAATAGGCTAGATTAACCTTTCCCACGAAAAGGCATGTTCTGAGGCATTGCTTTATAGATATTTATCCCAAAGCCTGATTATTTCTATGCTAATCACTGAAAGAAATTCTTCAGTGGGTTCAGGTGCAGGGGGGGGCTCCGCACAAAAATATTGAACACAAGTATTTTCTACAAAAGGGAAGCATACTCAAAGGGAACCCAAGCAACTACATGTTGAAACAATCATAAACAAATAACACAGACAGTTCACATCTGCCATTCTTTTTGTAAATAATAAAATCTTTTTGTTCTAAGGAACCTGGAAGAAGATATCATATTTCAAATACATTTCAGCTGATATTTAAAAATAGGAGAATTATTAAACATATACGCAAACGCACACAACAAATCTTACCAGAATATATAAACAAATGAAAAAAAAAATATATATATATATATAAATATTTCCTTTGTGGTTTTGACTTGCAAGTTTGGAGACTCTAGAAAGCAGGACTGCTGAAAAAGTAGCTACCACTTGTTGTTTTATTTTCTTACCTTTCACCCACATATCTATTCAAAAGGGTGTGCCAGTGATTTTTCTCCCAAGTGCCCCTTTGACATTAGGAGCCTTTAGAAGGTTTGAAGGATTCTTTGGAATGGCAAAAGATTTGAAGACTTAAAAATGAAAATCCAAGTGTGGGTCACCATATAGGAATTTTGACAGCATGCTCCAGGAAAGAGCATGCTTCTAAACAAACCACACTAAGACACAAAGTTTTAAAGCCAAGGTAAATTCAGGCATGACCAGTAAAGAATATACAGCAAACAGAACCAATGAAATATTTGATTGTTTCTTTTTCTGCCTGACTATGGTTTAGATGAAAATAAATTCTAGGTTCGAAACTTTTTAAAGTATGAGAAGACAACCGTGTGGAGAAATTACTCATGGAACCCTCCAAAAACATGGATATATTATCAGAAGGCTGGAAGTATACCATAAATTAGAAATAATGGGGGCAGGTAGACAGGGAGGGCTAAGAGCTGAGGGTAAGGTTGAGAAGGACTGAATCAGAAAAGCAACAAAACAATGTAATACACTTCCCTTCTCTAATATATTACCAGTTTTAACCAAAAATTGCTAAAAAAAAAATAATAATAACAACAACAACAAACAAACAAACAAACAAAAAACTGCTACTAAAAAAGACACAAGGCCCAGATGGTTTTCTATTGACATTTCTATAGATCTCCAAAGCATGTTTCAGTCACTGTTTGTTACTGGTCTCAAAACACACATAGTATTCTGTGTTTTAATACATTCACTACTGGTTATAATTTGCTAACATTTTTTAATGTTCTAATTAAGAATAACCAATAGTTTTCGCTTATACATGTGCTTTCTTTGGATTTGTTGCCATTATTGCTAACTTTAAAAGGTAGTATATATTGAATTTGATGATGTTTTGGGCAGAAATAAAATGTGTCAAACCAGTGAATTAAGACAAAATATCAGGAGAATAGACAGAAAAACTAGAAAGATATGGAGTATTTGCACTGTTGAAATCCTAAATGTGAGGTGAGCCAAGAATCTGATTGGAATTCCACTTCTTATCATAGACTATTCCTCTCAAGACTCAACTATGCAGCACATGCTGAACCACTCCTTGGTGGCTGTTTCTATTTTGAAGGTATTAAAATAATGCAAAGGAGCTCACACAAATGAAATATATAGTTATCAAAGGTTAGAACCTTCTTGTGGGAAGTTCGGTGAAGAAAATTGGGACATAGAATGGGACCATGAAGAAGATGGCCTTGATTTGTAAATAAAGGGAGTTTATTGAGCTTTAGATTCTACAATTTAAGAACTGCCAATTTGTTTTCTTTTCCACCATCTTGGACTGGACTGAGACTCACTAGAACATGGCTTGGTAATTCTACTTTTGCAACCCAATAAGAGTGCACATAAAAAAAAAATCAAATTACCCTGCTGAAATGGCCACTAAGACAGGCAAAGTGGAGAGGCCACACAAAGAAGCTATAGGGAGAGTGAAGTCCTGAAACTGCACTGAGGACAAAATAAAAGCCAGCTGACAAGGAGAAACAAGCCACAGTTCTACAACCTCAGCAAAGCTGCTCCGGGCATCCTTGCAGAGTAGCTAGGCATGTAAGTGTGAAGAAGCCAACTCAGAGGATTGACCTCCAGTACACATCGTGTGGAATAGAGACAATACTCCCCTGGTTTCTATCCAAATTCCTGAATCAAAGAGTCTGTGAGAAATAATAAAATGGCTATTGTTTCCAGCTACTTAGTTTGGGGATAATTTGTTATGTAGCAATTGAAAACCAAAACAGTAACCAATAGAGTAAGCCTTCACTAAATATTGCTGAATTAAAAAACAAAAAACAAACAAACAAAAAAACCAACAAATGAAAATAGAAGAGGGAATAGAGGGGATAAATGGTAATAGGAAAAAACAAAATTTTAAAAAATGAATAATGAGTAAATAGGTCACTTGATTTAACATGGAGGATGAACTTATTTTGTATACATATGAAATGCAATTTTATTTTCTAGTGGAATTATTTCGAGTTCATATGACAATATAAAACAAAACAGCATGTTGAGTGCAGTGATCTATATCATTCAATAGCAAGTGCTCATTAGAAGCTGCCTCTGTACTAGGTAGGCCCTGTGCAGGGTTCAGAGATTATGATGATGAGCAAAACCAGACACCGTGTCTGGCCCCATGAAGCTCCCTGTGTTGTAAGGGGCATGGACAAATGGTTATAAAGAAGTCAAACTGCATACTCTTAGAAGAGAGGACATGTGATTAGAATATATAGGAGTTCAGGTGAGTTGATGTGGTCAGAGAGGTCAGGGAAGGCATTCAGGAAGATTTGATGTCCAGATAAATCTGAAGAACATGAAGGACTAAGGTGAAGAAAGAAAGGAAGAGTAATGCTGGGAGAGGAAACTTGTGAGCAAATGGAGGGAAGGGAGTCGGGCAAAGACCTCTTGAAAATGTATAATAACCAGATGCAACATGTATATAATAAAAGTATTTTTTATTATTTCATTACTTAATAACTTCACTTGATTCCTGTCATGTCAATAGAGTAACTGCTCACCAAATATATAAAATGAAGTAAGTAATTAGAAAAAAAATTTTTTTTCTTACTCTAATAAAAAGGCATATTCAGATAGCTAAAGGTAAAATATAATCAAAGTTATTATTTTTAAAACTTATATAAGCCAAAAATATTCTGTATTCAAGGTAAATAAGGTCAGTATAAAATGCTCAAAATCACAAACTATTAGAGCACAAGTTATAATTAATATGAGGCATGAAATGGAAATATTTCCCATGAGAAATAATTCAATAGTTTCATATTTAAATTTTAGGATTCTAAGCAAATCTCTTTATTCTTAATTATTCCCCCTGAATTCAAAATGCATATAAATTAATTAATAAATGCATATTAATAAATAAGAAGGGTTTAATTTTTAGGATCTTTACCTGCACATTTACACTATAATTTTTGAACATGCTACATCAATTGCATTTCTCTACTAAAAATGCAATTGTTTACCTAATAAAGCCCAGGAACATTCTTCAGTAGTTTCTTAGGAAAAAGAAACTGCAGTTTTTATGTCTCCCAGGAAAGGAAATTAAATAGAAAATCCGGCATTTAAATAACACTAAGGTAGTAACACCAATGGATTGGGGCCAAGAAATTCAAAGTTAAAGCTAAAGCTGGCACTCTGGCCCTAAAACAGGCTATTGTCTTGCCCCCTACCCCAGCCTTGCAAATTTAATTAAATCCAAATTCTAACCCTTTGATTTAAGTGGTTCAGAAAACTATAGGAATTTCATCCTCTAGATGGCCTTTTGTGCTTCACTTCCTCTCATGCGACACAAAGAGTCTATGTACATTTTTTCCCCCTCTTAAAAAAAAAAAAGAGAGAGAGAGAGAGAGAGAGAATTTTGGATAAAGGAAATATTTTATCTCAAGTATTTACTGTCTTCCCAAATCATATAAAACAAAACTTTGCCCTTAAAGTCCTTTCAGTCTCACTACTTGAACAATCCAGACTGAAAATTCACCAAAAAGTACCCTTTTGTTTATTTAACTTAAGTTTTTTTTTTAATATTTTTCAATATGGATATGATTTTTCTCCAATTAACATTATTTTCTAATAACTAAAAAAGGCTATATGATGCGATAATTTAATTACAACTTATACATTAATACTTTCCTCCAAATTATTCTTAACAAGATTAGTTTATAAAATATTAAATAGCAGTCTGGTATTAAAGTTTAAAATAACATTTCAAAATGGTTAAGAAAAGTTAATTTCCATTTATCTCTATGGTAATTATTTATCACTGCAAAAACTCAACCAATAAAACAATTGGTTTTAATTTCACAAGACATTATATTTCATTCTGTTAAAAATAAATATTGCCTTAGCCTACCAGTCACATTTATTTTCACCAGCCAAACATTTTTAAGTTGCACAAAAAATTATAAAGTGATCTTTCATTTCATCTAAAACTGTGTGTAGATAAAAACGGAGTGTATTTCCACAATATGCATTTATCAACTATATTTTAGATACTTTTTAAATGAGGGTGGAGTAAAGTACAGAAAAGATCTAGAGTTCCTATACTCTAAAACAAATATATAAGATCCAGGCTGGGTAGCTCAGTTAGATAGAGCATTGCTCCAATATGCCAAGGTTTCAGTTGAATCTCTGGTTAGAATATATACAAGAAGCAAAAATGAATGCATATGTAAGTAAAACAAGTCTCTCTCTGTCTTTCTTTCTCTCTTCTCTGCCCCTCCCTCTCTCTCTAAAATCAGTCAATAAATCATTTCTTAAATTAAAGTAAAAAGGAGTAAATAGGAAATAAGACCTATATACATATATCATCATTGTATTCAAGAAATAACACATATCTTATATGTGATAACTAAGCCCCCAAAGTAAACTGCAAGTGCTAACAGTAAACATGACATAGTGGACAGCTCCAAGAGCCCCTGCACCCACAGATACATCAGGAAAACAAGCAAAGCTATCAGAATCAACTATGGCGGAACTCTGGGAAACAGTCTGAGGTTTACTATTCTATTTTTCTCCCTTCACTAATTTTCAGAGAGGGAGAGAAACATCCATCGGTTGCCTCAAACACTCACCCCAACTGTGAAACAAATAACGTATGCAACCTTTTGGTGTACAGGACAATGCTCCATCTGAGTCACACTAGCCAGGGCTAATCTGAGGTTTATTAACAACCAAGCAAACATTGAATCAAAACAAAGGAAGCTTTTAAACATTTTGTGATGTTTTCAACGGTAGGTTCTGTGCAAGCAACATGCTCAGGGTGACCCAGAGATGGAAAACGGCCTGGCAAAGTATTGAAGGCATGCCCCAGAAAAGCCAATCTACAAAGACTGGAAGTACTAGTAGTTTGGGAGTATCTTTTCCTATTTTCTTATTCTTTTCATTCTTTGTTTCTTTTTCTCCATTGTTCTCTCTCTCTCTCCCTCTCCCTCTCTCTCTCTCTCTCTCTCTCTCTCTCTCTCTCTCTCTCTCTCTCTCTCTCTCTCTCTCTCTCTCTTATTTTTGTTTGTTTGTTTGTACTACTTAGTATTCAAGTTAATCTCTGTCGAGAAACTAGCTTAATGTAAATAAAAAGAATGCTGACTTCAGAGACTACATGTGACAAAGAATACAGACTTAACGAAATTAAATAAAAAGTCATTAAACAAATAGTTACAGCTTAGACCAAGCAAAAAAAGTGGGGGGGAGAGATCTGATTTTTAGACTTACTATATTATAACATTAAAACTGTCCAGTTTTCAAAAAAAAAAAAACACCTATGAAGAATGTAAGAAACAAAAAACTATGGTCTATTAACAGAAGAAATAAATAGAAACTATCCCTGAGGAAGCACAGACATTGAACTTATTAGTCAAAGGTTTTAAATCAGCTGCCTTAATAAATCAAAGGGCTAATGGAAACCATAAGTGTGATACAGAAACAAATAGTCTATCAAGAAAAAGATTAAAATTATACAAAGGAACCAAGCAAAAATTCTGGAAATAAAAAATTCAATAACTACAATAATATTAAAAACTCACTAGAAGTTTCAATTGAAGATTTGAGCAGACAGAAATAATTGGTGAATGTGGAGATAAATGGACAGAGTCTAAGAGAACTTTGAACAATGAAGCATACCAATACACATGTAATGGTAACCCAGGTGAAGAGGAAATAAAGAGGCAGGAAGAATATTTGTAGAGATAATGGCCAAAGATTTCCCAAGTTTGATTAAAAAAAAAAAAAAAAAAAAAAAAAAAAAAAAAAAAACACGAGTCTACACATTCATGAAACTCAGAGGACTCCAAGAAGAATAGTGGAAAGATATACACAGAGCCACATTATAATCAAATCGTCAAAACCCAAGGGCAAAAAAGAATCTGGAAAACAGCAAAAGACAAGCAACTCACCACTCATACAAAAGATCTTCAATAAGATTAACATTTAATTTCACATCAGAAATCATGAAGGCTGTAAGGGAGCAAAAATAGCTTAAATTGCCAAAAAGAACTGTTGACCAACAGTCATATATCTGGCAAATTATTCTTCAAAAATGAGGAGAAATTAAGACAGTCTCAGAAAAATGCTTAGTAGAATTGCCCTTACAAGAAATGCTAAAGTGAATCCTTTAGACTAAAATGACAGTAAAGTAGACTGGAGAGCAACTTAAAATGATTCAAAGAAATATGGAACTATGGTAAAAAAGTAAACACACAGTAAACTAAAAAGCCAACATTACTGTATGTTTGGTTTTTAACTCCTCTTTTTATTTACAACTAGAGGCCCGGTGAATGAAATTCATGCATGGTGGGGGGGGGGAACGCTCAGCCCAGCCTGCACCCTCTCCAATCCAGGACCCCTTAGGGAATGTCCAACTGCCAGTTTAGACCCGATCCTGGGGATCAGGCCTAAATTAGCAGTCAGACATCCCTCTCACAATCCTGGACTGCTGGCTCCTAATTGCTCACCTGCCTGCCTGCCTACCTGGTAGCCCCTAACTGCCCCACCCCACTACTGGCCTGGTCACCTCTTACTGCCCCTCTTCCCCCCTCCCCCACACTCTGGCCTGGTTCCACCCAACTGCTTCCCCTGCTGGCTTGGTCATCCCCAACTGCCCCCCCCCCCGGCAGCCTTTTTGCCCCTCCTTGCCCCCCCCCCCACCGGCCTGGTCACCCCCACACAGCCTACTGTTTAGTCATTTGGTTGTCCCTCACTAACAGTCCTGCTGGCCTGGTCACCCCATGCAGCCTGCTTGTTCAGTCATTTGGTCATTCCCTCACTAACCCCCCTGCCATCCTGGTTGCCCCACACAGCCTGCTGTTCAATTGTTTGTTACTCCCTCACTAACCCCCCTGTCGGCCTGGTCATAGGCAGCCATCTTGTGAGGGCATGAGGGTTAATTTGCATATTACCCCTTTATTATATAGGATAAGATTTAAAATCCAAGTGCATAAAGCAATAATTACTCAGGCTGTAAGGGAGCAAAAATTTTTACACAATGTAAAAAGCTATAATCTTATTGATGACAACAATAACATAAGTGGGGAGGGGAACTATACAGTGGCAGTGTTTCTATATATTATTGATCCTAAATTGATATCAATTCCAATTAGGTTGTTATAAATTTAGGATTTTGATTGTACTCCTCATGGTAATCACTTAAACATTTATATATATATATATATATATATATATATATATATATATATATCAATATATATATATATATATACAAAAAAAGGAAATAAAAATAGAATTTAAAAATCAATTGAATAGAAAAAAGGTAGTGATGGAGGAAAAGAGGAACTAAAAAAGTACTAGGCATAGCAAACAAATAGCAAAAATGGCAGAAGGAAGCTCTTTCCTATCAGTAATTACTATAAATGTAAATAAATTAACTCGCCAGTCAAAAGTCAGAAATTTCCATACTAGCCCAAACCGAATTGGCTCAGTGGATAGAACGTCGGCCTGCAGACTGAAAGGTCCCAGGTTCGATTCCAGTCAAGGGCATGTACCTTAGTTGTGGGCACATCCCCAGTAGGAGGTATGCAAGAGGCAGATGATCGATAATTCTCTCTCATCGGTGTTTCTAACTCTCTATCCCTCTCTCTTCCTCTCTGTAAAAAAATCAATTAAAAAAATATATGGAGCAACTGTTTAATGGGTATGGGTTTCTTTTTGAGGTGATGAAATGTTTTGGCACTAGATAGAGGGGTTGGTTGAAGAATATTGTAAATGTACTAAATTCCACTAAATTGTGCACTTTAAAAGGTAAATTTTATGACAGTGACCAGCATTTAGTAAGTTATTATTACTCTGATATACACTGAGTGGCCAGATTATTATGATCTCTGAACACAAAATAAGCTGACCATTCAGTGTATATACTATATAATAGAAGAGTAATATGCAAATTAACCATCACTCTGTTATACCCACAAGCCATGCCCACCAGCCAATCAGAGCAAGCATGCAAATTAACCCAGCCAAGATGGTTGCAGCCACAGAGAAAGAGGAGAGAGGCTTGGATTTCCCAGGTGATAGAGGAAGCCAAGCTTTTCACACACCCTGGCTGGCCCAGGCCTCCCCTTAAGCCTATGAAGTTTCAATTATAGAAGGTAAATAAATTTCCTGCCACCATGAAGCTAGCAGAAGGCTTGGCTCCTCTCCAGGCTACAAAATTTCAATTGTAGAAGGTAAATAAATTACAGACACTAGGGCATCCACTTGGGTTGCCAGGGGGCGTAGCTGGCCTGCAAACCACCACAGGCCCCTCACCCAGGCCACCCCACACCCCAAGGGAACCCCCATCCTGATCTGGGACACCTTTCAGGGAAAACCAGTTGGTCCCACCCATTTACCAGGCCTCTATCCTATCTAATAAAAGAATAATATGCAGATTGACCTTCACTCCAACACACAATATGGCTGCCCCCATGTGGTCAAAGATCCTGCCCCCATGTGGACACAAGATGGCCACCACAAGATGGACATCAGGGAAGGGCAGTTGGGAGGGACCAGGCCTACAAGGGAGGGCAGTTGGGGGTGACCAGGCCATCAGAGGAGGGAAATTGGGGGCAAACAGGTTGATAGGGGAGCAGTTAGACATCAATCAGGCTGGCATGAGAGTGATTAGGGGGTGATTAGGTTGGCAGGCAGAAGTGGTTAGGGGCAATCAGGAAGGCAGGAAGGCAAGCTGTTGGGAGCCAGCAGTCCTGGATTGTGAGAGGGATGTTAGACTGTCAGTTTAGGCCTGATCCCACTGGGATCGGCCTAAACAGGCAGTCTGACATCCCTCAAAGGGTCTCAGATTGAAGAGAGTGAAGGCTGGGCTGAGGGACCCCCCTGCCCACCCCCGCCCCCCATGCATGAATTTTGTGCACTGGGCCTCTAGTCTATATAGTAAAAGGCTAATATGCAAATTGTACCCTTGACCAGGAGTTAGACCAACAGGCAGGTAGGCCAATCACCCATATCCCCTCTTCTGGCCAGGCAGGCTGGACCACATCCATGCATGGATTCATGCACCAGGCATATATATATATACTGAATGGCCATATTATTATGCATTCAGAGATCATAATAATCTGGTCATTCAGTGTATTTCTATAAATCAAAAGACAATATTCAGATCTGTAAAAACTCAGATACTCCAGAATGAAATCTTAGCATTTTGTCTCCTGGAAATGGATCTAATGGACATTATAGAAGCAAACAACTGGGCCTACTGCACAAATTACCAATACTGAAGTTATAAATATGACCTTTACTAAATAGCCAGAAAGAAAGTAAAATGTGCAGATAAACCAGATGTCAATCTTGAAAATAAACTTGTGCTGTGTACACACAAAGACAATATACGATTAAAATGAGTTGTGGACCAAATGTAAGTGTCAGAAAGATGTGGTGGAAAGAAGCACGTATTCTTAAATACTGTGCCTTTTCTCTCCCTTTTCCCATGGTCACTAGCTCTTTCCACATCCAGCTCATAGCCCTTGAGGTTTCTAGAGAGCCTAGTTCGCAGATCATTTTGATAAAAATGGTCAAAGAGTCACGTAGGAGCAGCTAAATCACCACTTTCCGCATACTGGAATGACAAGCTTACCAGAAACAGAAGTCTGGCATTTAGAAAGCATGAGGGAAGTGCTTTTATTTTTGAGGTTTGAGGCTTTACCCTTGAGTATCAATCATGCAGTTAGGAGTGAAGTTTTAATTCATTAAATTTAATTCTGCAAAAGTACGTGGATCATCTATCCTATGTCCAGATCCGTGCTACACTTCAGAACAGAGGCTGAGGCCGGGGCAGGCGTGTTGAACGCCATGGCAGCACGCTCCAATGGAGAAATGCAGGCATAGGAGAAAGGGGCCATAGGCTCAGATTCCTCGTGTTATAGGGACACTGACAAATGTGGAGGGCTGCAGTGAGGCTCTGATTAAGTGGAATTGAAAGTACCTCAAAAACTTTACAGGACAGTTTAGGGATGGCAGATACTCCTCCTTTCTGGAGGCAGTGAGCATACACTCCACTCAGCTCACTAAAGCTGGATGTGACCCTAGGATACTTAGCAGTCCTCAGAGAGCTCCCGTGAACACATCAGCGGAGGCACCTGACTACACAGGCAGTATAAATGAGAGGCGTTATTATTACTGAAAACTGAAAAGGTGAATTCAATTTCCCAAATCTCCTCGGTATCACCACAGCCCCTGGCCACTAGCAAAGGCTAGGGAGCTCCATTTTTCAGATCTTAGTTCAGCAGCTTCTGTCCTGCCCAGGGGATATTTTCCTTTTATTGCCTTCCTGAAATCAAAGATGTCTGCTAGAAATTAAATAACCCTTACTAGAATCTATTGAGTGTGACCATAAGCCAAGCACCACACTGAACACTTGACCTACCTTGTATCAAATGCAGGGACAATTACAGAATGTGATTTTCTAAAAGGAGGTGTTTCTGAAAGGCTTTTCTAAAAGAAATGAGGCCTGATTATAGCAATGACTAACAGTAAATGAGGACTTTATAGCTCGCAACTGGGTCTGATAACCACAATAACTCATTTGCTCTTTCCAAAAACTGCTTGAGGCTGGTGGGGGTAGCTGTTAGCATCCCCAGGAGAGATGAGTGACTCACCCAAGTTCTTGTTACTGAAAGCAGTGCAGGGCCTGAAACTACCTCCGAGATTCCCAACACATTCAGATACAAAGAATATTGCACAACGAGACTGAAACTTCATAACTGACTGCCTCACCTTCCTTTCTGAAATCTGCCTTGCCTTTGGTGCTTGTAAGTGACTTCTGAAAAGATCTCCTGCAGATACCAACTTGTTTTCTCTTGATCTAATGTAAATATTTCCACGCATTGATGTAACAAACAAACAAACAAACAACCGAACACAAACTCTCCGAGCACTATAACTTCAAAAAACACACACTCATCTGCAAGGCAATAAAGAACAGTGGGTAAAAACTTGGGTTCTAGAGCCTGGGAATGAAGTCAGATTGTAGTACTGTATAACCTTCAGCAAGTTTTTCTGTTTTGTGTTTTTTTGTTAAAATATATATTTTATTAATTTTTGTTTTTTTTTTTCACAGAGAGGAAGGGAGAGAGATAGAGAGTTAGGAACATCAATGAGAGAGAAGCATCGATCAGCGGCCTCCTGCGCACCCCCCACTGGGGATGTGCTCGCAACCAAGATACATGCCCTTAACCGGAATCAGTCCCGGGACTCTTTAGTCCCCAGGCCAACACTCTATCCAGTGAGTCAAACCAGCTAGGGCACCTTCAGCAAGTTTTTAACCACTTTGTTCTAGGCTGTAAAGGGGGATAATGGTATTCACTACCTCATAGAGGTGTCCGGAGAATTGAACAAGTTGATATCTGTAAGTACAGTGCTTAGGATAGGACTTAGAACATAATAAGTGCTCGAGAAAGGAAAATCCTATATAGCGCCCAAATCTACCATCTTGTAAACTGTCCCCCTCAAGTAAATGAATCTACTTGAGAAGTCGCATTAACTCCTTTTAAGTCCCTCCAGTGACAGTTTACTCCTGAGTACTTTACTATTTCCTCTGTATGTAACAACACCTGCCACTGAAGAGCAAACTAAATAGTCATGTTGTTCATCTTTGAAGCAGATCCTTCACTTCATATTTCACTCCGCTTTCACCTCAAAACAATGAAAAAGGGGAAATGGCCTTTCCCTTTAACAATGAAAAACTTTCCCATTTAAAGGGGAGAAACATATTACATTTGCAAAGATGAGTTGAACTATTTCAAAAACTATGCCTGGCATCTATCAGAACGAGACAGATTTAAGTCAAAGGGGCAGCTTTGTGTGAGATGAGGGGCAGATCCAAAGTTTTTGGAGGGACAAAAGCTTGAGAGCACTGCCTTATTTGCGAGTTCATTTGCATGAATCTTGTCAATATCAAATGTACTCACATATTTACTGCGTGCCTGCCTGACCTGATAGATGAATAGAAATTGCTTTCTGTCCAAGTTCACCAGCAGTAAAAGTCAGCAGCAGCTGTTGGAAACCCACAGTTCTAAGGATAAGGCAATGAAAACCACATTTCGTGGTTTTATGGGCTATATTTGGTGACTGAGGTTTGTCCTAAGGAACCCTACACTTAACCGAGATATATTTAAGAACAGAATCATTTTTCCTTTCTTTTCTTTCATTCTAGAGGCGAGAGTCGCTAGACATATGACCAAACTGAGAGAGGACTATAATAGATTTTCATCTTTGACTAAAAAAATTTTACACAGAAGGGTTATATATGTTGGAAATAAAATATCTAGATACATTGTAAAAATTGTTAATCCTTTCATTTAAATTTTTATTATAGTAATAAGACTTCTATTTCTCAATGTTTAATATACCTGGACTAGAAATTAAAATAGAAAAGATTTAAATACTTATAAATTCATTTAAAAATAACCATAAACCCAGTGTCCCTTTAAATAAAAAGCATATTTTTGGGGGGATGGGGGAGAGGAAGACTATTTTACAAACAACCAAAACATTTATTCAGAAGGGCAGCATTGTTTTACATTTCTGCAAAACGCCTTAATGTCTGAAGTAAGAGAACCTGGCTACCATTTTTACCTTGGCATTTTCAATTTCCTATGATATCACAAATTATAGAGCTTCTGTAAGACTCCACAGGTATGAAAGAACAAGAGTGAAAAAGACAAATAACATCTTCCTATCATCATAAAAATAGTTCTGAGGTTACAGAGTCTCTGCAGGAGTCCCACGTTTCATTACAAACCAGCACTTCCAACACACCATCACAGAAAAATAATTATTATTCAGAATATATTTTTTAAAACTGCTACAAATCAATTAGAAAAATACAAATTTGGTGGAATACAAGACAAAGAACATAAATAAGGCATTTCTCAGAAAAGAAAACCCATAGACCTATAAAATGTCTGAAAAGTTGTGCAACCCACTAGGAGCAGAAAAATACCCAGGAATAAAACTAGAATACCAACTGTTTTGTGCTCACCAGATTGGCAAAAACAAACAAAAGCCCAGAAAACTAAGGACTACTGAAGCGAATGTTGCCACTATTTTAGAAATAAAGCAAAAACTGACAATTGCCTATTTGCTATCCACTTTCCCTCTTCCTCCTTCCTAATAGCATAGTTTGCTCAGGGGTCCCCTTTCTCCTGATAATACTCTTTAAGGGAAACTGGCCTTGTCCCCCAGCTAGTCATCACTATCTTCTTTAACCTTATAAGTAATCAATACAGGCATTGAGCTGTCATTCCATTTTAGTCAATAAGATACAAAAGAAAGCCAGGTAGGGGAAGATTCTAGAAAACTGATCATAGTTTTGACTGAACATGATTCCTGTAGCCATGAGGAGAGCAAGCCATGGAATCAATGTATTACCTCTGGACTTCTTGTTTGTGAGGTAATAAATTTCTTCATTTAAGCCACTTTGAATTCCATTGTCTGTTATTTGCAGCTTAAAGCACTCAAATAAAAAGGAGAATTTTGCAACATCTAGAATAGTTACCTATACCTATAGTCATCTCCTGAGACCCAAAATTTCCACTTCTAGGTATATAAGCCAGAGAAGCTGAACCATGTGGAGTAGGACATATGTAGAAGAAGGTTCCTTATAATCCTCTTTGTACAAGGAGACGATTGAGTGCATTTTTGCAGTTAATTAGTGAATAATTTAATTATTATTAAAATAAATAATAATTTTTTATTGCAATAGATGGGTAATTATTAACACTAATGTATTTGTAATTCCTTTTTCTGTCCTTCCAGTGGTGAGGATACCACTACCTTGAATTATGAGATTAAGTCCACCCACTCTAAACCAACAAGCTAGAAAAAGCCCAGGTCACTGACTGTGTGAAGAGCCATGCCAACCCTGGATTACCTATCTGAACTTTTACACAGGAACCAACTTCTATATTGTTTAAGCCACTTTTACTTTAAGTTGTTGATGGCTGACAGTTCATCTTAATTTAAACAAATAAATGGATTAAAAATGTACTAATAAATTATGACAGTGGATGCCACTGGGGAAGGAAGTAAGTAAGTGGATAAGTGAAGAAGCTAAGGATATTTCCATTTTATTATGGTCTTACTAGAGGCCTGGTGCACAAAATTTGTGCAAGAGTAGGCCTTCGCAGCCACAACATTTTTTGAAAAGCTATGGAAGACAGGGCAAACTAGGCAACTTCCAAGGCCCTTGTTACAATGTATGTTCTACCCTCTCTTTTATCACCGCTTTTGTTCTAAGCATCTACTGAACAGTCTCAAACCAAGACCTTACTGAGACAACCTCACCACCCACTCCTTCTAACCTGCTAATTCAGAGACCTTCTTGGAAGTAAAACCAATCTAAAGAAAATGAAGAGGACACTAGTGAGTTAGATAAAATGCATTAAAAAATTGCAAGCTTTTTGAGCCTATATAGCACCTACTTCTCTTAGAACTACATACAGATATCATCTTCAGAGGGCTCAGAACAAGTTCTTAGACTGGCACCCGCTACACAATTATTAGATACCAGCTATTTTTAAATGGAGATGGTAATATTGCATTATTTAAAAATACAATGAAAAAAAGAAAACATTTTTTTTTGTTTTTTCAAGAATACAGGATATAAATATGATATAAAAGAATTGTATAATTACTTACCATTTATAAACATTTATTTCTATATTTATAATAGTTCTACTTCCTAAAATAAAGCTATTTCTTCTTTCTATCAAAAATATATTTCTATACTCTGTTAGAAAAGTATTCTGGAAGCACATAAGACGCGACATATTTTTCTCTAATTTCTAAATATAAAATAGAAAGATTTGTTTGCAAAGAACAAATTGTGCCAACAATGACAATAATAATAATGATAATGTTAATAACTTTACTGAATTACAGGGTATAAAGTATAGCTAAAATTGTTAACTTTTACCACACTTAAGATGCTAAGGTAAAATTAAAGTAAATGTTTTAAAAAGATGTAAATCCTACTTTCAAAACAGTTTAGGCATTTAAAAATCAATGTTAAAGTAGCATTTTTAATATCACAAGTCTGTCATTCATATGTTCCCTCTTCTGTAGTCAGAGAACAAGCTTTGCTCTTTGTCAGTAAGATATGATCTGTTTAGCTTACTTCTGACTTGCCCCAGGGGAGAAGGGGAGCACAGAATTACCATGGACACTTCAGAGTGACAAATCTGCTCCTTGGGCCACTGAGGAAAACAAAGAGGGACTGCTTGGGAAGCAACTCAAAGAGCTCCATCCTGCTTCTATGCAAACATGAGAACTAAACAACTACCTAAGCTTCTCAGCTTTGTCGTAAATAAAAATGATCAACTTTACAAAGCAATACTTTTTAAATTACTTTAATCCACCCTTATTTTTTTAAATTAAGAATAAATGTTCTTTAAAGTATACATTTTGGCAATATTTGTGGCTCTTTTAGTAAAATTTGTCAAATCCAGATCTTGATTTTTAAACACACATAGATGAAACCCTCGCGAGGCACTTATAAATTTATAACACTAACACATTCTAAATGTCAAACAAAAGGAATAAAGACTTAACTACTGAAAGAATTATAAAATGCTTTTAAATTCCCCAAATTTAAGGTTATTAAACATTCAGAGTATGAAGGAAGTGAAACAGAGGGGACTATACATGTACTTTAATCAATATATACCATCTGTGTCATAAATCATACTCAGAAAATAAGATTTATATTTTACAGGAAATTATCCAATGGTAAATATGTCTTAGTTCTAACTTACTTTCGTGTGGAATAGATGATACTATAGAACATTCACTTCAGTCCAAATCTAATTCATTGCTAATACTTTATCCCTTAAAAATAATCTTTAAAATAATCAATTTATACCAGCTCCCAGGGAAAAGAAATATTAATTGTAGTAAATCTGCTTCTCCTAGATAATACCAACGAGGGGCAATTTCCGTAGTCATTTATAAACAGACATAATATTAAACAGTTTTTGACACTGCTTTAAACATGTGTCTTTCAGCATGAGACATGTTTATGTACCTAAGTAATTTGGACTGCAGGGACACAGCAACCAATCCCTAAAAGAGATCATCTTTTACTCGAGGAGAACTACAGAGCTGCTCCCAGAAATAAGAAAAATTGACAATTTCAGGAAACCTTCCTCTCAGAAAGTCTTTTGTGTACTTAAAATTAGCACCAACACTCTATAAAAAGTGAAACAAAGTGATTAAGAGCAATATATAGCTATAGAAAGAAGCACATGGCTTCCAGCAATCCACTTGTATGTAGTTAATACACATGTCTATAATCAGACATATAGTGATCTGTGTTTAGTACCTATTAGCCATCTCTCCTAAGCTATGTTTTATTCTGATCATCTCCACAGGATAAGGGTTCTGTCCTTTGATTTGTAATTGCGTCTCCGAACCAGTCTTAGATACTGTTATCTCAAGTTCTGAGCATACAGGACAGTGAGCAGAAGCATTTCTCAAATTGTTTCATTCCCAAAGATAAACTGTGAAAATATACAGCTCAACTACACGTTGGTGGACTGTGCCTTTTGAACTGATCCTGGCCCCACTCATCACAGTGAAGATAAAAAACAACCATGCCCAGGGTTTAGCTCTGTTTTGCGAAGTGCTTTCTCAGATTTAGGAATGAACGCTTGCATGCACCACTTTATCGAAGGGCATCATAGCAGAAGGAGGTGGATCCCATGTCTCCATCTTCATAAATGAGGAAACGGAGGCTCAGAGGCTTGACGTGCTTTTCCCAGGACCATGCACAAAAGTATCAGAGGGAGGCTTCAGGCACTTGGCTGGCTTGACACCTTATTTTCCCCAAGGTCCATATTAAAAGTCTCTTTTTTGTTGTTGTTTTTGCATTTTAAAACAAAAGGAAAAGGATGACAGGGTGCTGGAGAGTGAGAAGGGGTCAAGGACACATCATGTATCAGCTGGAGTGGTGTAGCGCATGTCTGCATGGCGCGACATGAAAGCCCTGGATAGGGGGGAAAAAGCGGTGACCAGGCTTTCAGTTCTGTACTAGCCAGCTGCCTCACCCCGTCACTTTGGGCTAGGTACTGTGCTAACCACAGTTCCTCCTTTCCCCCCCAGGAAACTAAAGGAGTGCTTTTTGCTCAGTGTTGTTGTTGCTGTTGGTGTGGTGTGTGTGTGTGTGTGTGTGTGTGTGTGTGTGTGTGTGTGTGTGTGTTTCAGTCACCCTTCTCCCAGTGCCTGAAGCTTAACAGTCTAACATGGGTATTGGGGGAGAAAGAACAGTGTACCAGAAAGTGAGCAGAAAGGCAGGCAGACAGAGAAATAACTGCTTTAATTTTGCTTTGATTTCTGTTTCAAGTCCTGTAATGACAGATCTCACTCCAGTGCTGTATGTTTTGGAAATATACTTAAAAGGGGAATGTGGTTGTTTTTAGGTATATTTTAAGTGTCGGCCAATAAAAGACAAATACTAGAACAGCTTAATATAGCATTTTACAAACCTTTTAGTATTCTAAGGCATCTGTGACCTGCAGAAATCTAATTGTTTCTCCAATACTCTTTGGAATTGTTCAGAAAGATGTTGTACCGTTTCTAACTGGTACATTAAGCATCTGGCCTGACTTTACAGGATCGCAGATAGCTGAGTGTGCACTCTCTCTCTATTTTATTAACATCCCATCGGCTCACGTTAAGATGTAGTACTGATGTGCCCTGACATGCATCACTACCTGTTGACAGAAAAAAAAAAACTGGGCTAGACTTGAGAGGGTCTACAAACAGAAAATCTTTTAAAGATGTTTTGGCAATTTAAACAGAAACTCTGGCTTAAAAAAAAAAAGAAAGAAGAAAGAAGAAAGAAAAAAAAAGAAAAAAGAGCAGCTTCAATTTTACAAATTTATAAAACATGACCAAGTTTCAGCATGCCAAATTCTCTGAAAATTAATCTCCAGCATCCATTCCCTCCTTCTCTAACTAGGAGTGCCCAGTTTTCCTTTGCATCATACCCTCGCCCCACTCTCCCCATTCTCACCATGTGTTTGAGTGGGATTGACCCCACCTACCGCTCTTATGGGGGCATATGCTCACCAACATACCCTTCCACTTTCCTGGAATAGATTCTGTAATGAGCGTATGAGCAAGTGTAAACAAATGAGATAGAGTGAATCACAGGCTTCTGTGCAGGAGCTTATGGAGGTGACTGCCTTTCCCCCTGAACTCTGCAACCCGGGAATGCGACGTGTGAAGCCTTAGAGGGGCGCCTGGAGCTGCCATGGGACCTTTGTACATCTGAGGAGGCTGCCAACACTGAAAAGAAGCAGCACACTAACAGACAGAAACTGCATTCTTGTTGACATATTGTAAGCCACGTATCCAGCTTTACCTGAACCAGATGTTACATTTGAATGTCTCAGTTGGATGAACCAGTAGAGTCCAACTATTGACTAGACAATAAGGGCTGGCTGTTCAGTCTCTTCCAACCAGAAAAATTTCTCAACTGATAACGGTCCAAGGCATTTTATATACCAAGTCTTTTTGTTGTTGTTCTTTTTTGTTGTTTTTCATATATTTTGAAGACTTGATTCTCATGAAGAATGGTGAGATGAAGAAAGATCCTCAAGAATGTTTCTTTCTGGACTTGAAAGAACTCTATTAAATTCTAAAATTAAATCACAAATATCATATTGAAGGTGCACTGAGGGACACCTAGTCCTTCTAGCTTCTTTAATAAGGATGTTCAATGAATTTGTGTATAATGAATGAATGAATGAATGAGTAAACGAGGTAGCGTAAGCCTAGACAGGTTGAAAAACCTGGATTAAGTTGTCCCATGAAATAATTATAGTTATTGTAGTCACTTTCAACTAGGTATTGTTTATAGCAAAAGAGGTTTGGTTGGTTGTTGTTGATTTCACTTAGAAACACAAGTAAATGGCAAAGGCTGGGAAATCTACTTCCAAATCCAATTTTCCCTGCTCATCAAGGCACATCTCCTGTCTTCCCAAAACAAAACAAAATGCAAAAACAACAAGTACCTTTCCAACCCCATATGTCTACTAGAACTCAACTGAGTTCTCACCCCTGGGAACATGAGGTCATGAAATGCATGAGGGCAACAGAAAAGGAATTCAACAAGAAAATATCCTACTTGGCCACCTCCTCATCCATTTCCTGACGACAAAAGTACTTCAAAGGGAAATTTTGAAGAGTGGGAAGCAAGCTGTCCTGGGCCTTCTCCTACCTCCCTTTGTGCATATTCTTCTACCACTTCTGACTGTGTCCTTTTCCCAGACACTCAGATGCCCTCATCTTAACAGTGGCAGCTACCATTTTCTGGGTACTTGCTCTGAGTCAAGCCCTGACCTAATAAACTCATAAAGATTTAGTAATTTATCTGCAGCCATGTAGCAAAGCCAAGATGAAACCAGATATGTAGACTCTGAAGCATTTGCTCTTGAACATTAGTGTACTCTGGCTCCTCCTTTCTGAGCTGAACGCTCCTTGCTGGAAGTACAAGTCCCTGCCCTCCTATCATAGTCTACAGAGCTTCATGCTGAAAGTGCCTTCCTTCTTACCCCTCCCACCAGGACAAGCATCCCCTTAGTGCAGCTAATCTCCCTTAGGTAACAAAGGAGGAAAGCAACCTGAAGTAATTTAGGGTAACTCTTCGTCTTTCCAGAGACAGTACACAGTGTTTCAGAAGGGGCACAAAATATTATAAGTTTTCTCCAACTGGCAGAATTTCAAACAGCTGATAAGAGCAATGAGGGGTTTTTTGTTTTTTGTGTTGTTTTTTTTTTTTTAAATGGAGGCAGTGAAAGTGTGTATTTTTTTGGGTAGGGTCAGGAGGGGGCTGTCTTGAATTTGCCTCTAATGTCAGTGCCGCTAGTGCAGATGACAGTGTTCACAATATCTTACCTTCTTCTACATTTTCATTGACATCTTTAAAAAAAAAAAAAAAAAACCACAATACATAATTGGTGTTCAGTAAATTCCTGCTGCCTTTATTTGCCATGTGAGAAGAGCAAAGAACAAAGCAGATAATGAGAACTCAGATAACAAATGGTAGCCGGGAGAATGGAAACTTCATCGCTAACTCCCAGGCCAGCCAGTGCCTTAGTTGAGACGCCTATAACCCAAATTGTCCAATTCTCTTTGCTGTTTAAACCCTGTCTGAATGCGACAAAACTGCTTAAATATGGATATAAACCCACAGGAATTTGGCCAGGTAAAAAGTTCTTTTTAAATATAACCAACTTCCATCTGAAAATAAGTTCTAGAAAGAATTTTTTTCATAAAATAATTTAATCCATGAATTTGTTTTATAATAACAGAAAGAAAAAATCCACCCTTTATTGAGAGATTATGTGATTCCCACCTCTCTTTCCTTCAAAATTTCAGCAGCTGCACCTCAGCGTAACTTGTCCTGCCTAACAATTTCTAAGAAACTGGCTTTTCACAGACTTTAGAATTCTAAAACTCCTGGATTTAATTGGTGTGTCCTCAGAGGCCCGCAGAAAAATACAATCATAGGACAATAGGGGTCAATACACCTCTTATCAAGGGTTCGCCTTCTATTTTGGTATCATCCATCCTTAGAGAGGAACTCAGAAGGTTAAACAGTTGTTTAAAAAGCTTCTAGAGAAAGTAAATGAAGCTAACGAAGAGGCCATAATCAAATACCATATTTTCCGGCGTATAAGATGACAATGTGTTCTAGTAAAAAGCCTGCTCAGATTGGCCAGAGTCAGAGAGGCAGTCTATTAAAAAAAGAACTGGTGTTGCCTCGGAAGTGGGGGGTAGTCTTATACAGCGAATATAGGCCTAAACCTATGTTTTAACTGTAAAATTAGGGGGTCATCTTATACGCCAGAAAATACGGTATTCTTGGAAAAGACAATTAGCTGTTTTTCCTTTAGAAAAACAAAAAACAAGACATTCCTAGAAACAAACAAATAAACAAAAAATGCAAAGAGGAATGTTGTGAACCTCTAAGGATAAAACAAATAATATTAGTTTAAGAAAATTGCCTTCCAGGTAAATATAAAAGCAAAATTCTTCCCAGCAACATTTAAAAGTAAAACACTTATGGGGCCCAAAGCAATTACTGATTAAATAGCAGAAAGCAGGCTATGAAAATCATAATTGAAAATATGATCTTCCTCCCTTAAATAAATTAGTTATTTATTTGAACCTTCTTTCTATTTATTTGTATAATAAATATTCACAGATGGGATTACTAGGCTTCATAATTATAACATTATTACATAAATGATTAAATAAAAGGATTTTAATATAATACAGATGCTTAAAAAGAAGCATTTTTTTTCTTTTGTAATATTATAAATATGCTTCTAACATGCTTGCATTTTTTTTTTTTTTAGAAGCTTGCTACCACTACCTTGTTGTAGTACAACTTTATAGAATGTTGAGATCTCAGGCTCATTTTGGCTTCTCTCGCTCCCTCTAGCGTTTGCAAAGCCCATCTGCCTGATCATCCAGTTACCTCACTGAACGAGGGCTCGATTTAAGTCCTGCCCATCTATGACATCACCCCCTTCCTCAGCCACTGCGAGGTGAAGCTTTAACTTCAGACTTGGAGGTGGGCTGGGAGCAGTAGACTGGAATGCTCTCCCTCGCTCACTCCTCAGTGTAGGAGCGCTCCGAAGCAGGACAGCTCAGCCTGCAGCCGCCTGGGCTTTGTGTGCACTGGACGCGGAGCTCGGGAGCGGGGGAGGGTTACCAATCCAGGTCCCAGTCAGTGGAATTACACGGCGACAGCGGCAGTATATATGGAATTGCTTTTCCTCGTCTTCCTGGTAAGTGTTTCCCTTTTTTTTTTTTTTTTCTTACTTATAATTGTCCCAGAAAGTTTGCTTGGTTTTTGCTCTCTATAAAAAAAAATGACTGGGTACCACGAGGCATCCAAATCCAAATGTTTACTCTCTCCCCAGTTCCAGCAATATGCGTGCATGCCAGCCAGCAAGGAAAAAATTTGACTATTACAGCCAAATGCAAGAAGTTACTTAAAACCTCCATTCGTAAAAAAAATAAAAATAAATAAGATAATAATACACAGCTATGTTCTGGCTCTTGCAGTTACTATTTAAAGAGTCTTCTGGAGGGCATTAAATTGGAAAGTTAAATGTTAAATATCAAAGAATACAAGGCAGATTTTTTTTTTTTCACAGAAAGGAAAGCTAAAGGTCTTGCTAACTTGGTGTGTACTATATGTGTGGCATGATCACCAATTGCTGTTTTTACAACTGTGAAAGGAAATCAATAATCTCTCAGCCCATGAGTACGCAGTACATGAAAAGCATACATCTTGCTCACCGCGAGCTGAGCTACTCCTGGCGACTTCTTAGCCTCTGTAAGGATTCACAGCTACACCTAGATTTTAAAGCTGGCACTGCTATCCTGCCAGAGCCACTTCGGGCATTTCAGGCTTGCAAATCTCAACTAGTTAATTCGACTCGGAGGAGAGGGTGACTCGCTTCCAAACCCTATCTCCTCTCCTGCACAAAGCCAAAACCCATCGCTTGGGCAAATGCAGTATGTGACCAGCATGGTAATTGGCAAAGTCTACTCCGGGAAACTAACAAAGCTGAGTCTGGAAGCTATGCCTGATGTATGCAAGGAGTTTGGGGTGGTGGGGGGAAAATGAGTAGAGCCCTCACCAAATGAGGTACGTAGACGATCCATTCACTTGCAACTTATAACAGGAAAATCTTTTTATATTGAAAGAAATACTTTGATACAACAGAGCTTTCAAAAAGTAGTTAAATGTATCTTCTTTTAAAAAAAAATTTTTTTTTCCCAATGAATTAGGTCTGAAACAAAATGGTTGCACTGAGGTAAAGAGTGCAACAGGCCTGTATTTTCTCAATATTGGGGAGTGGGGATGTTTTTAATTATTTATTTATCATTGATATTTGCCAATTGTAGAACCAAATTCTCACATGGCTTTAAAAATGAGCTATTTCAAATTTTCTTAATAAGCCTATCTTCTCTAAAAGGCACATGTGTTATTTCATTAGCAGGAAGCAAGATGAATAAAATCCCTAGAAAAGTGAGTCAGTGGTAGCAATGCCTTTCTTTTATCGCTAATTGTATAAGCATGTCCTGACCAACATAAACATAAAGAATGAATTTGTTTTCAGATATGATCAAAATGCTGTCCCAAAGTGACAGATGACTGATACTTGTCTCTTTTGAAATGTGTAAAGAAGTTAATCTTTTAAAAGTAACACAAAATATTAATATTATCACTACTACTAATATTAATATATCACGGTTTTAATCTATAAGATTAGATTAGAGATATGGCATTTAGTTTGCAAATATATATGTGTGTGCACCACAACATATACACACATGCATACACATGCATTTATTAGCCTGAGATAGAAAAACAAGCTTACAAAAAAATATGATAGCACGTACTTAAGTAAAAGTCACATCATAAATTTTTAAATACGGAGATTCCAAAACACATCAAGCTGAAGGATCAGCAAAGATATTATTAAATGAATAAACATAATGATTTCATAAATACTGTGCTCCTGTCTGATACTAACCATCGTGCATTAATTGGGCTTTTCATTTCTCTGCTCCTCTACCCGCCACCCCCCCCCCCCCCACACACACACCTTTTAAATCAATTATGCTTAGGTTCAAAATGTCCAATTAAATAAATACTTCCTAAGCATTAACATTTGTGAAATACATAATTGGGCAGCAAATAAAGTTTTTACCAGAAGAAGAAAAACTGTAAGAAATTTTCTC
The DNA here is from genome assembly GCF_964339955.1 of Pipistrellus hanaki. NCBI lineage: Eukaryota > Metazoa > Chordata > Mammalia > Chiroptera > Vespertilionidae > Pipistrellus > Pipistrellus hanaki. The sequence goes on from NC_140508.1 coordinate 22,921,342, forward strand.
ATAACTGAATGTGGCAGCAAAATAAAAGGTATGTTTCTCTGGCTTTCAAGTGTTAATTAAGGAGCTACCAATTCTATCAAAACTTTTTCAGAGCTAAATGAGGCGGTGTGAAATAAATTTGGTTGAAATCTTGTGGCTGTCAGACTTTGTTAGCAACCTATTAATTATCTTTACCCCAGTTTCTTCTCTAGACTATATTGCCCAATCAAATAGAAACTCCAATTATGTTCAGCATCTCTCGCCTAGGGACACAAGACCCTAATGAAAGCTCAGTGTCTCCAGATGAAAAATACAATTATCAGCTTGAAACATGCAAGAGCACTGCAGAGAGGTTTGTCTGTGCTTTTCTTGGCCACGCAACCTAAGGCTGCCTCCTCTTTCTGGATGGTTTTCAATAATTTCAAACCCCACAAAAATCAGTAGCAGAGAACTTGCCTTGTTTTAATAACATGTAAACGTCTCTTCTTTCTGCTTTTTATTTTTAATATGCCAATGTTCATACCAATATTGAATGTAGTCATTTTTTAAATTAAAAAAAAATTGGTTTAAAACTGCCATTTCAGTTAATCTGAACTTTCCTCCCCTTTTTAAAGGTGGGTGGGCTGCTAAACAAAGAATGTGACTAATGGCAAGATCCAGAGCTAACGTAAAAATTCTGTATAAAGCCCCCCAAATATTATTTGATTCAACCAGTTTATTTTAATAGCATTATAAATAATTGTTGAAAGTCAAAGGAAGACCATCATAAATGAAATCAATGAGGAAAATAAAATGCAGTAAATTTCTCAAAGGCTGTAATTTCTTCCCTCCTTTTTCCCCCTCATTCTCCTTTTCCCTCTCACCCCCACCCCCTGCCCCCCACCTTTTGCCCCAGAGGCCTTCACTGTTCTTCTCAACGGGAGGCTTTGTTGTAATTAAACCAGAGAAAAACTGGCCGGCAGCAGCCCACATCTGACTTGTGGTTTCTGAAAGCAGTGTTCTGGTAGCGTGTACCACCCCCCAGCGGGCAAAAACTCTATAGTAAATCTCTCAGCAATATTAATTCTCAAAACTGCATTTTCCTCTTTAGAACATAAAAAGGGCTGTTTCTCAACTCCTTCTACCATTTCAAAAACTTATAAGTCAACAAACCAATTTCCAACTGAGAGATGGTTTGTAAATGCCTTCTGGGGAGAAAGAAAAAAAAAACCCACAAAACCCTTCTTTCTCTTAAGAACCAAAATAGAAATATAATTTCAGAAAGCATGTTCCAGTTTCAGAAAGCAGATCAGCCCGTCACTAAACTTGGTAGAACATCATACTAAAACACAGTTTTGAAAACCACGTTTATATCACACCCAAGAGGATTTTGATTTGTCTATCGACAAGAACACCAGAGAAAACAGATCTTAAAGGAAAATGAATGAAATATAATTTAAACAGAAGCTAAAGTTGCGTTTGTTTTGCATGCATGATCTCCTTCTGAGCCCCCAAACCAGGTGTCAGGAGTGTATTAAAAGCTCGCTGCAGGTATTAGTGTGCTTAAATGAGAGGAGGGAGAAATTGCTCTCACACTGACAGACAATGACAGCTTTTGTTCTTTATTCTTTCACTTTCCATGTGCACAAGTTACCGTGGCAACTTTGAAAAGAAAACCCACAGACCATATTTGGTTAAACACCATTTTTAAAGTGTGCCGCTGGGCTGTGGATTGATCAGTTTATGCATTGCTGTTTTGTTTGGTGTGTGTGTGTTGTATTTTTTTTTTCCTGTTACATTTGGTTTAAATCAATAACACGCTACTCTGACATGAGAAAACAAGGTGCTTTATGATCTTGGATGTTCTCACCAGCCAGCACCGTGCTTGGCACACAGTAGAGCCAAATAGTTGTTGCACTAGTGTATGGAAATCTGAATATTAGAAATTTTAAGCACAACAACCCAATTGTACTCACAGCACTGAAAACGGAGTTTCAAGTTTGCAATGGGAAAACATTTGCTTAACAAAAGCAAGCATGGTTTTAATTGCAGTTGCTCAAAGTCAATGCAAACTTAGAGCACGTCCTCTGCCCCAGGTCTCTACTGCTCACCTTTACCACTCTCTAAATCATTGTCTTTTTCAATCTTAGGAGTCTTAGTCCTCCAATTTATTTAGTCTGGCTTTAATATCATAAAGGGAGCAGCATTCCCTCTGACGGAAGATAACATCCCAGCGTGCCTTTTGGTTTTGAGGAGGCAACATTTAACTTCACAAGCCAAAATACATGAAGCAGAATTAGACATCATTTATCACAAACCAGTTGGGGGAAAGAATCAGTAACATAAAAGGCGAAGTGAAAATCCTTTGATTAGGAACGTTTATCCCTATACTTCATAAATAAAACAAGTTTCTTCAGGCTAGAAAGCAGCCTGGATAAAACCAACGTCTGAAAAGGCACACTTGCTTCTCTGGCTCTCAGCAAACCCTTCAGACTTCATGACTCTCATGAGGAGAGTTAGAAGTCCTTCTGCTTGCTTGGCATTAAACAAAAGAATTGGAACTTTCCTGAAATCTGATGATCGTGGAAAATTTAACTACCAGACAGGCTGCTTAGAAAGCATTTTGCTGTCACTATCAACTACCCTGATGTTCTCCAGTTTGTCAGTTTAACCATATATGTAGTTTATGTGAAATACCATGTCCTTATAAAGACTTAGCATTCGCAGGTTGATAATTTTGTTGTGCTTTTGCTAGCAGCAATTTAAGCCTTCATAAGTAAACTGCTTTCCTAATACTCTAGATTACCATTGTGTAAAATCCAATTTACCTAGAAATATTTGCAGACTTAGATAAATTTGATTAAGCATGTGGTTTTTCCTCAATCTCAAGGTTTTTACTCAAAATAATAATGCAGTTAACTTGGATTAAAAGTTCTACATGCCATTCTACTTTTAGATTTAATATTTTTAAAAATTGTCAGCATTAGGAAATCATTATCTGCAGCAAATCATTAAAATAAACTATCTCAAAACTATACTTGCTTTAAGATATTTTAAAATATGCAATGATGTCAAATAAAAATCAATTTAAATCAAAGGTGGCAAATAAAGGATTTAGGGAGTTAGCAATATCAATATATAATATAACCTTCATCTTCTAAGTGAAAATAAAAAACACAAGAAAATACCTTCTCATCTCATACATTCCCACCTTCAAAATCTTGCAGAGGAAATGAGAAGGAATCACATTAACATCTAGATTGCCCCAATTTCTTGATTTTATTTAAATACCAGTTTTCTACTCAGATTCAACTTCTTAAATTAATTTTCATAAAATATCTAAAAATGATAGCATGCTTATCTATTTACTTACTTTATTATGTTTATCATGAAAATAAATTGGAGTTTTTTTCAGACTTGATGATTACATTATAAATGCAATTTAGAAAAAAAAAAACTCCACAATTTTTATTTATAAAAATAACTGAATAAAAAAAAGATCCCTATTAAAAATTTGATTTACCAGTGAAGTGATTATGTTTTTCTTCTTTTTGCTGCAGCTTTAAATACAACATACTAAATTATTAATTCCACTTAAAAATAATTTTGAAACATCTCTTTAAGTAGCCAGGTCTCCATTTATACTTTTTCCCAAATTACCCCATTAACAATATTTTTTTCCTAAAAGGTCTTTTTTGTTGTTGTTGTTGTTCAGAAGTAATGGCCTCTTTCAAGCCTACGCAGACGGACGTAAAGGCTCTGAAGTCCACGTTGTGGAAACCTGGGCCACAGTGTCCATGCCGGTGGGGGTCATTTTTCCTTTCATCATTCACATTCACCTATATGTCTCCATGGGGGTGAATGTGTAGAGCCAGGACAGAGAGAGGGAAGTCTAAGCTTGGGGACAGGATTGCTTGTTTTGGGTGGAGAGATCTTTACAGCCTTTGATGTGCAAAAGCTGGTTAGCACTATAGTTTCAAATATAAAAGGGAAGGAGAAGATGTAAAAAAAAAAAAAAAAAAAAAATCAAACATGAATTGAACTGTTTTGAGCTCAAGTAAAGGGAATAGGGATCAGGGAGGGAATCTTCATGTCTGAAAGAGTATCCTTCTCTCCAGAGAAGCCTGTTTGATGTTTTTGCTTTTTGTTTTAATGCAGTTTAGGGGAGAAGAGAATGGCATTTTCCAAGAATTTAATGAGATTTAAGGCTTTCCATTAATCCCACATTATTACCACTGTTGTATTAATGGCAGCATAAGTTTACATATCAAACGGAGCAGAGGGAGCAGCTTCACATTGTAAAACAGGGAATATAAACACATTAGTCTTCCTTCTGTTCACACCATTTAGGATGATTTTTCCTTTTTGTATGCTAAGAATGTGTAAGTCAATCAATCAATATGTATATTTTTCTTAGAGCTTGATTTGGTGAAATATCTATAGATAGATATAATCATTTACTCTGATTATCATTAATTATCACCTTAGACATAATTGTGGCTGACCTGACTCTAACAATCAACAATTTAAAAATCTCCATTCATCAGCTTCATCTTCTCGAGTATGTACTCGAGTATGAGAAATGCCTGATTATTGGTAACATTTTAAGCAGGTTCTCACTTAAGATGTTTATATTGTTTTTTAATAAGTTTCTAATTCAATTTAACAAAAGTAATTGTTTTCCTAAGCTTAAATTAACCAAATTATTTTATACTTTATATAATTTTCAAGCTTATAAAACATTTACAGCAGAAACTTTTTAAAGTAACTTTTTCATTATAATTTCAACATTTTGGTTTTCCATTTTCACATACTGAAAAAGCAACAGTTTTCAAAAAAAGAAAAATGCACTGTAGAAATTCAATAATAATAATGAGCAGAGCCTTGAAGTTATTACAGTAAAACTTCACATTAAACCATAAATCATTTAAACATTCCTCTGTGGGCACATTGCAATACCCACTGGAGACTACTTTAGCCAACTGCTAACTGCTATTTTTGTTTTATGTTGCCTAAAAAATAAATTTATCTGCAACTGTTTCAAGTTTTCTTTTGTTAATGCAGTTGATGGTAGCATTGGTTTCTGATAACAAATTAAAATAAACTAAATTTTCCAAAACAACCAGAAACACAAAATTTGGCCTTGTTTAACATCCACTTTCAGTCATGTTTGAATTCTGGAGCAGATGCTATCCTGGTTGGATGCTAGGTAATTACAGGGGAAGAAGCAAATTGCTTCTGCTTTTTTTCCTTAATTTCAGGGTCAAATATTTCCATGATACTCAGATGTTCCCTAAATATACAGAAAGCCACTGAACAGATAACCTTGGATTACAGACACTGATCCTACCCACCTCCCCCATCCACCAAAAACAAAAAACAACAACAACAAAAACACACCACTTCATGTATATTAGGTAATGGACAAAGCAGTCATCATTAAAATCAGCAATCTCTTAGGTCAAGTCTTCAGTCTTGTTTCAGAAATGAAAAATACCCTTGTTGGAATTTGGCCTGTCCATATTGGAACCTAGAGAGAAAAGCCTTGTCAGGTCTGATATGCTTTCCTAATGTTCATTCCAAGGATACTGATGGAAATACTGTCCTTTCTACTCCAAACACAGAGTTTTCCCATTTGCTAAAATAAAATTATATTCTCCTGAAAAGCAAATTATGACTTTTGGCCAAGAAAACCTGATAACTGGAGTTTTAAGATCATCACCTCAAAAACCCCTCCAAGGAGGAAGGTGATGGAGTGTACATTCTGCACTTGGGACAACTGAGGCCCACGGGAAGAATGAAACAGGGCGTTGAGCAAATCAAAAGAAAAGTGTCTAAAGTAAACTTTTTTCAGCTCTTCAAGTTGTGGATTGTATAATTTTGTAAAACCATGTCCAGAAATGTTTAAAAAGTCACCATGGTGTTTCTGTAAAAAAAAAAAAAAAAAAAAAAAAAAAAAAAAAAATCCTTGTTTTGTATTTACTCACCTCTTTGACATATAATTTTTTTTTATGTCATTTTATATTTAAGATTTAAAAGTGAACTCTCAAAGATTGGCCTGACCTGAATTCCAAAGCCATGGAAGGGGCTTACAGCCTCTTAAATGAAACTTTGCTCTGTGTTTAATTCAAAGTGACATTAATGAACAGTTAACAAAGTATCTCTTTGGTGACAATCTCAACTTCATCTCTTTATTGATATAATAAAATGGGAAGTAAAAAACAAAGAGCTCATCTTATCCCTTTTCACTAACTACTGTGATAAAAGGTGTTTTGCTTAAAGGAAAAATTAAAGTTAAATTTCTAGGAATTCTCTCTAATATGTTAAAGTTCATTATTAGAAGTTCATTAAAACATTTTACTTTCACAGGAGATGCTCAGACCCAGTGTGTTTTAAGGAAGAGAAATATAAAGGAAATCTATTATGCTTCTTTTTTCTTTTCCATGAAGAATATTTGAATTAAGTTTCCTTTACCTCCTAAAAAAGAATACCTGTTCTTGCATAACGTGACTACACCAGATATTCTAAGAAAGCAGCAAGAAGCAAAAGCTGGAAATTGCTATTTCACAGCAGGTAATCATACCTCAGGATGTAGCTACTGTACAAAGTTTATACTTGGATAACCCTGGATGGGAATAAAGGTGGGGGGTAACTGCCTGAAAAACCTATTACTATACAGGCCTTAGCATCATGAATGGCTTTCTTCATGAGGATCTGAAGTTACTATCTCTGAACACATTGCACAGAAGAGCCAATAAGAATTTCAAAGAAAGCAGTTTCCACTAAGGGAATTAAGCTACACAAAAGAAACCTTCACACAGAAACTCTATCAGAAAGAAAAAAAAAATACATAGGAAGCCATGTGTTCTACATGGTAACAGGAAGCTGAATTGTTTCTGGCCCCCACTTTAATGAGCTTGCCCACCATGCTGAACCACAGCTGGAATGTTCATTGACAACAGCAAGCCTGATCTGGAGGTGTGTGCGTCATAGGATTACTTGAATAAACAGTGAAGAGCATTTCCAAGGACTAAACAAGAGTTTATAAGTCCCATCCCCTCACCAGGAAAACAATATATGTGCATTGGATTTTTCACTCACGCAAAATTTACTCACATCGTTCAATAAGGTAGGAAGTCTTTTATGTTCATGCCTGAAATTATAAAGGCCAATTGATAGCTAAATGTACAGAAGAAATTATATTACACAATAGATCAGTCTGAACCTATAATTCTCCAGCCAATTGAGAACGTTGAATCATAATCTAGATTAGAACTTGAAGAAAGATAAATGCATTGTGAAAACATATTATGAGATAAAATATAATGAAAAAAAGTGCACAAAGCCATTAAACCATGTAGTACAAAACATATAACAAAGTGGGAACAATGGCAAGACTTAGTGTAACATGACATGGAATTTCATTAGTTGGATGCATTAGCTATGTAATTCATTCTTTCCCTAAAGTAGGTGGAGATTTCTTCTGCTTTTCTTGCTAGAAATACCAATCTAACAATGTTTAATAAAATAATAAAAGAAAAAGAAATAACATAAGTAATGAAAGCAAACAATTAGCTATACTGGGATTCAAGATCTCAAAAGGTGTGTACCTATTCTTAAATAGTAAAAGAATTGATTTTTTTTACTACACTTTTCTATTCCTGTACAGTCAACTTCACAAAAAGTAGACCAAAAATTGGTTTTTAAAAACAGTAACATTATTATCTTTAAATGAAACAAATTATATTATTATGTGTAAGTTCATTCTGAATATTAAGAAAAACATAAATATTTGATCAGCCTGGTCAGTGACTGGCTACAGAATTGATATCAAATGAAAATGCTTTCAAATATTCAGCAAAACTTTAATTATATTTAACATTTCAAACCAAATGGGTTTGGGACATGATACTTCTTAATAAATATCGGAAACATTTAAGATAGCGAGGTTATATGATTGTGTTCATTGTTTGTTAGGTAGCAAAAAAAGCCCCACAAAATCCTACGCATGCAAAAAAAATTTAAAATATTAGAAGTGATTATAGATATTTTAATTTCCACATCTATTTTGAATATAATCTGAAGTATGCTGATCTGATTGCTTTCTGTCTTTTTTTTTTTTTTTTTTTTTTAACTCACTGCATTGCAGGGCTCTGAAGCTACCTGGTCTAAAGACCTCAACACTGCTGACCATGATCAGCCCAGCCTGGAGCATCTTCCTCATTGGGACTAACATTGGGCTGATCCTTCAGGTGGCACCTCTTTCAGTTATGGCTAAATCCTGCCCAACCACGTGCCGCTGTGATGCGGGTTTCATTTACTGTAATGATCGCTCTCTGACATCCATTCCAATAGGAATACCAGAGGATGCTACCACTCTCTACCTGCAGAACAACCAAATAAACAATGCTGGGATCCCTTCAGATTTGAAAAAGTTGCAGAAAGTAGAAAGAATATACCTATATCGCAACAGTTTGGATGAATTTCCTACCAACCTACCAAAGTACGTAAAAGAATTACATTTGCAAGAAAATAACATAAGGACCATCACTTATGACTCACTTTCTAAAATTCCCTATCTGGAAGAATTGCATTTAGATGATAACTCCGTCTCTGCTGTGAGCATCGAAGAGGGGGCATTCCGAGACAGTAACTATCTCCGACTGCTTTTCCTGTCCCGTAATCACCTTAGCACAATCCCCTGGGGTTTGCCCAGGACGATAGAAGAACTACGCTTGGATGATAATCGCATATCCACCATCTCATCACCATCTCTTCAAGGTCTCACCAGCTTAAAACGCCTGGTTTTGGATGGAAACCTGTTGAACAACCATGGCTTAGGGGATAAAGTGTTCTTCAACCTAGTCAACTTAACAGAACTGTCACTGGTGCGGAATTCCCTGACCGCTGCGCCAGTAAACCTTCCAGGTTCCAACCTGAGGAGGCTGTACCTTCAAGATAACCACATCAACCGGGTGCCCCCGAATGCTTTCTCTTATCTAAGGCAGCTGTATCGACTTGATATGTCCAACAATAACCTAAGTAATTTACCTCAGGGTATCTTTGATGACTTGGACAACATAACCCAACTGATTCTTCGCAACAACCCGTGGTACTGTGGGTGCAAGATGAAATGGGTGCGGGACTGGTTACAGTCACTGCCTGTGAAGGTCAATGTGCGCGGGCTCATGTGCCAAGCCCCAGAAAAAGTGCGGGGGATGGCTATCAAGGACCTCAATGCAGAACTGTTTGATTGTAAGGACCGTGCAGTGGCGAGCACCGTCCAGGTAACCACGGCAATACCCAACACGGTGTATCCTGCCCAAGGACAGTGGCCTGCTCCAGTGACCAAACAACCCGACATGAAGAGCCCCAAGCTCATTAAGGATCAACGAACCACGGGGAGTCCAGCGAGAAAGACCATTGTAATTACTGTGAAAGCTGTCACCGCTGACACCATTCATATCTCTTGGAAACTTGTCCTCCCTATGACAGCTTTGAGACTCAGCTGGCTCAAACTGGGCCACAGCCCAGCGTTTGGATCTATAACGGAAACCATTGTAACAGGGGAACGCAGTGAATACCTGGTCACGGCCCTGGAGCCGGATTCACCCTATCGCGTCTGCCTGGTTCCCATGGAAACCAGTAACCTCTACCTGTTTGATGAAACTCCTGTTTGTATTGAGACTGAAACTGCACCCCTTCGAATGTACAACCCTACGACCACCCTGAATCGAGAGCAAGAGAAAGAACCTTACAAAAACCCCAGTTGGCCACTGGCTGCCATTATTGGTGGGGCTGTGGCTCTGGTGACCATTGCCCTTCTTGCTTTAGTGTGCTGGTATGTTCATAGGAACGGGTCGCTCTTCTCGAGGAACTGTGCATACAGCAAAGGGAGGCGAAGGAAGGATGACTATGCGGAAGCTGGCACTAAGAAGGACAACTCCATCCTGGAAATCAGGGAGACTTCTTTTCAAATGTTGCCAATAAGCAATGAACAGATCTCAAAGGAGGAATTTGTAATACATACCATATTTCCTCCCAATGGAATGAATCTGTACAAAAACAATCACAGTGAAAGCAGTAGTAACCGAAGCTACAGAGACAGTGGTATCCCAGACTCAGACCACTCACACTCATGATGCTGGAGGACTCACAGCAGACTATGTCTCGGGTTTTTTACAACCTAAGGGAGGTGATGGTAGGAACCCTGTTCTACTGCAAAACACTGGAAAAAGAGACTGAAAAAAAAAGCAATGTACTGTACATTTGCCATATAATTTATATTTAAGAACTTTTTATTAAAAGTTTCAAATTTCAGGTGACTGCTGCGATTGATGTAGTGGAGATGCCTGAACACAATTCTATATTTTAGTATTTTTTAGTAATTTGTACTGTATTTTCCTTGCAAATATTGAAGTTATAAACCATTTACTTTGTGTTCTACTGAGTAAGATGACTTGTTGACTGTGAAAGTGAATTTTCTTGCTGTGTTGAACAATCAGGACTGCATTCACATGAGATCCTTGTAGTATAAGCACAGGCCATTTTTCACTTTGGTATTAATAAAATGTAAAAAAAATAATACCTGGCTGAATGAGAAAAATTAAATTTCAAAAAATATTTATGAATTAATGTTCCAATTATTAAATTTGTATTATCCCAGTTGTTTTCAATAAATCAAAAATATGTGAAGTAATGGGCAATATCAAACTTGCTGCATATCTCCATTTTCAGTCTAAGGAAACTAGATATCCTTAAGAAAGCAAGTATATCTTCTGAACTGAATACATCAGCTGGCTTAAAAGGAGTGTGAGGTCTGTTATTAACAACACTTTGAGAATAAAGGACTTCACAAAAACAATCAAGTAAGCATGTCTCCAAGTTGGGGGAAAAACTTGTACTTAGAAAAACATAAGAACTTAAACTTGAATAGCATAGTGAACACAGATATCAGAATTGCATTTTGGTTTTGCCTATACCATTCTCATTTTTGAAAAGTGAACTCTAAAGATATAATTGTTAGTGTTTATAATGTTTTTTTATTACAAAGGATGTCAAACAAACCTTATACATATTAAAAAGGTAGCATAACAATAAGAAATTCCCCTCAACACTGCAGAGAAAGTAGTACTTTAAATAAGTGAGCATTTAAAAGAAAAATAAATACTATAAATCAAACTTAGATTCTGTTTAAGTGAAATGTTTTGACACTGTACATAAATGTTCAATTTACTTTCACAACAATCAAGATTACTGCCCATTACTATCACTGTTTTCCAGATATTACATACTGGTAATGAACTTGTAACATTTCTTTCTAGCTTCCTACTGAATTGTGAGCTATTACTTGTTTAAAAACCACATCATTTTCTGTTGCCATGATTTTTTTTTCCCAACAAAAAAACCAAAGTGCATTGTACGCCCTTTGGCCAGTCTTGTATGTGCCTTGATCCAACGCTACATGTATTCAGCTTCTAAAATTTGACAAATTTTTCATACTTCCTTAAATATGAAAAATTATGGTCTTATTGCTGAATAAAACAAAAAAAGTACAAAATAGTTGTGCTTGCTTTTTCGGGATTATGTTACTATCACTAAAGTATCAAATTGCCCAGCACATCAGTCTAAGTACCCCCATGTATTTTTCTAGGCATAAAAATAAAACATTGGCTACAAATAAAAAAGAAAAATAGCAGTATCTTGAGCTTGTGTATCATTTTACTTTAAAGAGTTCAGTGTTTCATGCATAAATTAATTTCCTGACAGACTTTTGAAATTCTTTGCTTATTCAATCCATTGATGGAAAACTTCAGGAGAGGTTTTGTGACCTTTCTGGTTTGTACCCTGCTGCCATTGTCTTGGCAGACACTTTTTAAGGTGTTCTTTGAAAAATTACTATTTTTTAAAATAGCGTTGGTACTGTGGTTTGGCATCAGAGGACTTGAAATCTCAGATGTACCACTTACCAGGTATGTACTTAAATATAAACCATTTATTCTTCTTAGCTTAGTTTCCTTATCTATAAAATGGGGTTATTAATAGCACCCACCTCACAGGGTTGCTGTAAGGATTAAGTGAGGTGATATGCATGGAAACTGTACAAATGTTGAACAAATTGTAAGTTACTACTATTTGGGTCAAGAAAAGTTAGCCAGGTGTTCCCAGGGTTTTGCTAGATATTGCTCTTTCTTACTCTGCTAACGAATCTCTCTGCTGCCTAAGTACCATCATTCATTATTCATTTGCCATCTTCAAATGTTTCCCAATATTTTCTCTTTTGATTCTTGTTATGGGTGTCAGCTGTTTTCTAGGAATAACGTCACAAAAATAAATGTGATTAACTTTAAATATAGGAAATATTTTCTGAAGGAAATTTGACTTTGCTTTCAGAGGTTTTTGAGTAGTTTAGATGCAGTCCTGACTGAAGTCAGGGATAGAGCTAGATGGTTCCATAAAGTCCCTATTAACCTACGAGTTTATAAAAAGCCAAAAGCCAGAGATTATATTGACTATTTTCCAGTTAATATATCTGGAAAATTTTGTCTTCCTGTGAATTTAATAATTTTGCCCGGGATAAACCAGAACCATGTCTTGTACCAGAGAGGTTAAACCTTTATTCTTTAACTAGGCTTGCTACAAAATCCAAATCCAAATGCTTTGCTGAAAAAATAGATATCCTTTCAATAGAACAAAACCACAAATCAACTTAAAGGGCACTAAATTAATTACAGATACATTTTCATATATCCCAAATGAAATAGCCACAATTTTTATTGATCAGATACTAACACAAAACTAACACAAAATGTAGTGAAAATATCGAATCCTGAGTATAAAGATTTAACAGGAACACAACTGGTGAAGTCACACACACACACACACACACCAAAAAAAAAAAAAAAAAAAGAGGTAAAAAGCACTCCCTTGCTGATTGTTTGACAAAAATCAGAAATTGTTTTTGGTTGCAGCCTCTAGTAACCACATTAAATCACTGTGCTTACACTCTGATTCCCTATTAAAATGACACTGCGCTCTATATTTCAACAAGTCTGAGTTAGTAAAAGTATTCCCCTGTGACAAAGGAACTACTGAAAAACTCTGCTTTACTAACTACAGTTTCTGACTAAAGCATATGGTAAAGTCACATGCCAATGTGACAGTTTTTATGAGGAATCCAAAGAGACCCACATGCTTTACAACACCTGAAGTGTGGGAGTTAAAAGAATCAATCCACCGCTATATTTAATATTAGCTCATCTTCTGCTGAAAACAGTAGAGGCATTTAAAATTTTAATTCCTTTCTCCTACTTAGCATGATTAGCAAAGCTTAATTTAGCATAGTTCTGGAATTAAAGCTTCTGCACTTTATGCTTTTGGATGTTGGTTAAATTTGCAAAATATAACTCATGCTTATTCTGAGAGTGTAGAATGTATCTACCAATAATCCCGATAGCCAATGACCTTCACTGAGTGGTTTCTATATTATAAATAACGAAACCTTGCCTTTAAGAATGGTATTGTGTAGAGGTTGTTAGATATAAATATAATCTAATGAAAGTTTACTGTGACTGCAGTATAGAAGAAATAATTACATCTGCTTGGATGAACAAGGAAGACTTCATGAAGGAGGTAAAATTAGGGATGGGTATTGGAAGATATAAAAGCAAGATGTATTGAAAGAGAAAGCAAGAAAAACAGATACTACCTGGCCAGTATTGCTCAGTGGTTGATGATCGACCTATGAACCAGGAGGTCACAGTTTGATTTCTGGTGCCCAGCTTTCAGGCTTGATCCCCAGTGAGGGGCATGCAAGAGTTAGCCAATCAATGTTTCTCTCATCGCTGATGATTTTATATATCTCTCCCTCTCCCTTCCTCTCTGAAATTAATAAAAAATGTATTTTTTAAAAGGAAGAAAAGAAGATACTGGCTATGGAGTGAAAATGGTAATCAAGTCATGGAGACAGGAAAATAGGGCAATGATTTTTCAGCGGCATTGGTCAGGATCACTTGGGGAGCTTTATTAAGATAACCAGCCCTCAGAACAGAACTACCAAATTTAAATCTCCCAGGTTAAGTAAGGTTCATCATTTAATGACGTTTTTTTTTAATTCCAAAGATGATTCTAATGAGTCTGAAGACCACTAATTGTTTTTGTTTTATTTTTATGTCAGGCTTTGTAATGTATTGAATTTCATATTGAGAAGTCTGCATGATATTATATGGCTTGTGTATAAACAATCAGTATACTCGAGGGATATTTAGTAGAAATAAAGAATACTACACGAAGGATGAATGAGAAGTTATCTGGAAGTAAGAAGACAAGTTAGAAGCCTATACAGTATTCCAGGCAAGCAGCAATAATGGCCTAAGCAGGGGGAAATAGGTTTGTTTATTTTTTAATGTAATTCAAAAGATACAGGGAAGGTAGAACTCCTAGAAATTGGAAATTGAGGAAAGAATAAGAATTAAAGATTTGAAGATGACTTTCAGCTCACGTAAAAAGAATGCTGATGAAGCAATTAATGATAGAAAACACTAGAAAAGCAAATTTCAGAGTATTTTTGTACACAGTAGGTGTGAATATGTGACCATATGCACAGTACAGATTTATACTGGCTAACTATTAACATTGCCCTATTTAAACTTTCATAGTGACTCAGTTTAGATAATAAATTGTAATTGTCTTGGATTTAACATATTTTTATGGTATTTCTCTGGAAATGTCTATAGGAAGTTGGAATGAATGTCTGGGACAGATCCTCAGCATCAGGAAAAGAATTCATTCCTAGCAGGTTATTATCAAAATCGAGAGGTTGGATGAGATCACCAACAGAAAGTGGGCAGAGAGAAAGAAAATAAATGAGTCAAAGGTACCCTTTGTAAGGATAGAAGAGGGAAGAAGAGTCCAAAAACTAAAGCAAAACAATAGGAGGGGGTCCACAAAGGAGGAAGAATCACGAGAAGAAGATATGAAATCGGGGAACTAAAAATATTAAGAAAGGAGGAAGTAAAAAAATGCAGTCAGGCCTGCCTGGCATAGCTCAGGGATTGAGCATCCACCTATGACCCAGGAGTTCACGGTTTGATTCTCAGTCAGGGCACATGCCCAGATTGTGGGCTTGATCCCCAGTGAGGGGCCTGCAGGTGGCAGCTTATCAATGATTCTCTCTCATTATTGATATTTCTCTCTCTCTCTCTCTTTTTCTCTCTCTCTCTCTCTCTCTCTCTCTCTCTCTCTCTCTCTCTCTCTCTCTCCCTCCCTTCCTCTCTGAAAACAATAAAAATATATTTTTAAAATGCAGTCAGAAATATAGACTGGGAAGAAGACACTGCTTAATATGGAAAAAAAGGAGATCTACGTGGATTTTGAATTCAGTGTCAGCAAAGCAATAAGGTAAAAGTCTTCAGGATGTTGACAGGATAATGGGAGATAAAGAAACCAAAAATAATGATTAGGACTCTAACAAGTTTAGAGGGTGAAGGAATCTTGGTGAGTTGTGTGAAGGATCAAGATAGATAAAAAGGAAGTGAATTCCAGAAGGCATATTTGTTGACCACAGGAATAAGATGGGGTAAACAGAAAGAGGAACCTACAGTGAGGGTAGGAGCATATTTCACAGAGGTGTGGGCCAAGTCATGGCTGTGACTCTAGATAACTGAAGTGTGTCTGACAACCTACAGTTTTGAAAGGGTCACTAGCAAGGACTGCAAAATCAGTCAGAGAGTTGGAAAAGGTTGGTATGGTGGTGAGATCTCTAAAACCGGTCCTAGGGAAGATCAGAAAATGTCCCAGAGATTAAGAGGAGGAAGACAGTGTGATATCAGGTGACACTGATGTAAAATATTCACTTCCAACGTAAGGCTTGTGAATAATGGTGATGGAATCACAGTCAGGAAAGTGGTCTTTCAGGGGCAGGAAAATTTTATTTGAAACTCCTTCTTCCCTCCCCTAGTTTCACCAAATAGTTACAACAAGAGATGCAACAGGTAGCAGGGAGGGGTCATTCTCAGGGAACTGATGTCAATTAATTCTAGGTGGTGGAAAGGATGTTAAGAAAAATGCTCCTTGCCAAAGCCGGTTTGGCTCAGTGGATAGAGCGTTGGCCTGGGGACTCAAGGGTCCCAGGTTCGATTGCGATCAAGGGCATGTACCTTGGTTGCGGACACATCCCCGGTGGAGGGTGTGCAGGAGGCAGCTGGTCGATGTTTCTAACTCTCTTTCCCTTTCTCTTCCTATTTGTAAAAAATCAATTTTATATATATATATATATATATATATATATATATATATATATATATATATATATATATATAATTTTTTTTTAAAGAAAAGAAAAGAAAAATGCTCCTTGTATGGGGAACTGGAACCCAAAGGTAAAGAATTGCAATGGTTTCAGTGGAAGCAGTTAGGAGATGGCCAAAAAGGAGGTCAAACCTTTAGATACAGACACAGAACAGAAAAGGAGCACAGAGGAGGGCATTGAACCTAGGATTCCAACAGACGATCACACTTAAAAAAAAAAAAAAAAAAAGAATGTTGGTCATGAGAGGTTGGTAGAAACTCCTATTAAATAGTATAGACATTCTGAACAGATGAAAGAAAAAGAACTAGAATAACCAAATCAACCTGCTCTATTGTTTGAACATCAAAACATAATTAAATCCAAATTTATCTCAAAATACACACTGAAGAAGTATTCTATCCACCCACCCCAATTTTTACAAGCTTTCCCACAAGTATCATAGGATTGCAGGTGAAGGGGCAAGTAAATCACATTATGGACCCCTCCCACTTCTTACACCCCCCCCCATCTCATTTTTACATTATTTGAGTGAAATGAGATTAGAAGTAAACCTTAGTGCTGCCTTGAAAGGTTTTTTCCTTCTTTAACAGGCTTCAAAGGGAAGCATGTAGCCACAGGGGTGTGGAAGTTGGGGATAATGGGATTTTACAGACTGATTGTGTGTACACATAAAAGCAGGGCTTCCTTTGCAATGCCAGCTGGCCAGAGTGCAGAGGGGGCAGTCTAGGAAATTACTACCCAAAGTAATTACCCTTCTGTGAGTATAGCATAGCTCTGATAACTGGGACATTACAAGGCTGAGGCTAGTTCATATCAATGTTCCATTAAAATGTATGGAACCACTGCTGGAATTCCACATTTTAATTTCATAGAAATGAGGACCAACAATATTTTTTTTATTGTAACGAGTAGATAAACAAAATTTTAACAGAATTTTTTTTAAAAAAAACTACGTTGTGTAAACCTTAACAATGCCTTACACATACAGTGGGCTTCCTAGAAGTCTGGTGATCCTGCTGCTGCTGCTGCTCCATTTGATGAGGACTCTGTCAAGAATAGTGCTAAGTGTTTTATATATTTTAATCTTGTTTAATTCACATAATAACTTTACAGGTAAGAATTATTATGTGTTGTGTGTTTTGTTGTTGTTGATCCTCACCTGAGGATATTTTTCCACTAATTTTTAGAGAGAGTGAAATGGATGGGAGAAAGAAAGAGAAAATATAAGACACATTGATTGCCTCCCACTCAAGTCCTGACTGAGGCTGGGATCGAACCTGCAACCCAGGTATGTGCCCTTGACTAGAAATTGAATCTGAGACCTTTCAGTGCACAGTTGGATGCTCAAAACACTGGCCAGGGCATTATGAGTATTTTTAAACTGAGCAAATTAAGGTTTTGAAAGATCATGGAGATATTTTAATCATTCAACATTAACAATGATATATGGAGTACCTACTAAAAAAAAAACTCTGCTTAGGGCTGTGTATATAGCAGCAAACACAAAAGAGATAAAGATTATAATTGAGGGAGGAAGGAATTCAGATTGCCTATAAAAACAAATGAATAAAAAGTGAAGAACTGTGATAAGTGTCATGGCAGGAAAAAAACATGGTTCTATGAATGAGCATAACACAAGAACCTGTTTAGACTGGTTGGTAAGGGAAAGTCTAAGGCCTGAGGGATAAAGAGTCAGCCATGTAAAGAATGAGGTAGAGCATGTTCTGAGCACAGGAAACAGGATGTGTTCAAGATTCAAGTGGGGAATCAGCTTAGTGAGTTTTAGGAATGTCAGAGGGCTCAAGTTCAGTGAGCAAGATAGAGGTGAGCTCAGCAAGTCAGGGCTGGATCAGATCCTGCAGGGCCTTGTAGGCCAAGGCCAAGGTAAGAAGTCTGGACTTCATCCTGGTGCAAGAAAAAGCAATTGAGTGGGTAGGTGAGGGAGGAAGATGAGAATGATGTCTGGGATCAGACTATCAGATATCAATTGTAATAAGGTCACTTGTAATTATGGAGAAGAATTTGTAATTTGGAACAGGATGGAGAAGAGAGAGGTGAAAAGATGCCAGATATATTTTTGGAGCTTTAATGACATCCTTCTTAAAGTTTATAGTTAGTAAGTGATGGAACAATGATCCTGTCTGTTTCTAAAGTTTGAGCTCATGACCACTCTCTTTAAATAGCAGGAATATTTCTTCAATAACTTTAAAAAGGATTTTAAGTCCAGAAAAATAGAACACAATATATTGCTTTTCTGAAATAAAAACCAGAAGACATTTTTAGGATTAAATCTCGAAACATTTTAATGTGAATTTTTCTATCAAGGCCTAAATTCAGCACCTGCCCCATGAGGCAGAATAGTGACTTCTGGCCATTATTTAATTGCAGTACACAACCTCAAGAATAACTCCTGTCTTTACTGCAGCTTTCAGTAAGTTTAAACCTGGAGTTGGCAGACAGACCTCAGTGTTTACAGTCACTACAACACCTTTTCATGGTCCTTTTGTGTCTTCTAAGAGCCAGAATGGAGTTGCCACATCACCAAAGCTTTTCCCCAGGCTTGGTGCTCAATTTGTGACACATAATCCATGAATACAACTACCTCCTTTATAAAGGTAAAGAAATACCAAGATTATTAAAGTTTTTCAATAATTAATTTTTTAAGA
Organism: Pipistrellus hanaki; assembly: GCF_964339955.1. Classification (NCBI taxonomy): domain Eukaryota; kingdom Metazoa; phylum Chordata; class Mammalia; order Chiroptera; family Vespertilionidae; genus Pipistrellus; species Pipistrellus hanaki. The sequence goes on from NC_140508.1 coordinate 22,940,275, forward strand.
ATAATTTTTGATTTGCTGAAATGTTTTATTTGGACACATATAAATAGAGACAGGTATTAGAGATCTACATTTATCCAATGCTTTTAGCCAATAACTCGGAGAACCTTAGAGCTAACTCCAAGAGATTTTATGAATTTTGGTGATGTGTGCTAACATATAAAAAAAAAAAAATCCCCTCAATGTTTTAAGAATGGTACAAAAAATTTTTTTAAAAAAGTTTGTAGTTTACAGTTTTTAATGAAAAAAAATATGTTACTAGTCTGTGAGTCAAAATATGAATCTAACTACTGAGCAGTGCACAGCTTATAACACTAAGCATGCAAGAGTTGATGTTACATTTATTATTGTTATTATCTAATATATGAAATATTTCACTTAATAAGTTATCTATATTTCCCATTAAAATGCAAACTCCATGAAGAAAAGTTATTTTCCCCCTTGCTGTTTCACTGCTAAATCACTTCAACCTGTAGGATAATGCTGAGCACCTAGCAAATACACCAAAAAAATATTTGTTGGATGAATGAGTAGAATGAGTGAACATCAAAGGGTATGTCCCTACCATCTGCAAACCATTCTACAAATGAAAAGTAATAATCACCATCTTCAGGATAACTAGCATAGACAATTTTCTAAGCATTCCACATCCGTTACCTCCTTTACTTCCCAAATTACAAAAGAAATGGAAGTTCAAACAGATTATGCAGGCTGCCCTATATTGCTCTGTACAAATGGTAGAATTAGAACTTAAAAATATAACTTGATTTCAAATGCAAGATTCTTAGCTCCAGATCCCCTGTCTTTTCTATGTTGCTCTCTTTGTTGTGAAATGCTGACCCCAAGTGTACACAACAAAATATACCAGAACACTCTATTATACTACATGTACAACTGGTATTTGAGATGATGATTATAAGCATTGTCTCTGAATTAGACAGATCCAGTTTCTGCCACTTACTTGGAATATGGCCTTGGGCCATTTAGCTAATCTTTCTAAGCCTGTTTCACCTTCTGTAAAATAGGATAATAATAGTACCTCTCTAATTGTAAGGTATAAATTATATATTTCAAGCTGTGCACTTAATTCATACCTGGCTCTTAGTAAGTGCCTAGTAAATTTTATTTTCATCTTTGATGATGAGGAAAGATTTGCCTGGTTTCTGATATAAGAAATGACATTTGAACATAGGGTAACAAAATGTAAGAAGTAGGGAAGCAAGATAAATAGACTTCTGTGCATTTATATTTTCCTTCTGTACTCTGCACTAATTTTACAGAAACAAATACTAATAGGACATAGCTCTCTCTCTCTCTCTCTCTCTCTCTCTCTCTCTCTCTCTCTCTCTCTCACCAGCATGGTACCGGGATCATTTTATTAACTTACTACCCTCTGGTAAAGATACATGTAGAAATGTCAAGTGCTAAAAAATATAAAAATAATAATTTTAAATAAAAGGTTTGTTAACTTAAAGTTGTTATAATGATAAGTCTTAATGTTTTCTAGAACCCAAATAAAAATTTTTGTTGTATAAGAACAAATATCTACATTAAAGTCACAGAATTTTTACAGTGATTCAGTGTCTGAGCACCAGGGACGGTGTTCCAAAATGAACTGATCTCTGCTACTGGGAATAATTTTTATTGAGAAAGAGTGTTAATAGCCAGGTACATTTCTCAGGCAACTACACAGTCTGTTGTTGCTTTAAATATATTTTTATTGATTTCAGAGGGGAAGGGAGAAGGAGAGATAGAAACATCAATGACGAAAGAGAATCATTCACTGAGCCACGTCTGCCCAACCTACACAGTCTGTTTAAGTGCAATGCCAATTGTATAATCCAAGCTATCCCTTTCTAGGTGTGAATCAAAAATAGCACAGGGAGAGAGAGAGAGAGAGAGAGAGAGAGAGAGAAGATCTATTCATCTACTAGAGACCTGTTGCACAAAATCAAAATTCATACACAGGTGGGGTCCCTAGGCCTGGCCGGTGATCAGGGCCAACCAGGGTCCCTGCCTCCTCCATCCCTCATTGTCCACCTCCCCACAGGGGCTCAGTGGTTGAGCATTGACCTATGAATCAGGAGATCACAGTTCAATTCCTGGTCAAGGTACATGCCTGGGATGTGGACTCAATTCCCAGTGGGGGCTTGCAGGAGGCAGTGGATGGATGATTCTCTCTCATTCAGTTCCCTGCCTTCCTGCCTTCTCTCTCTCCTACTTCTCTTGCTGTCTGTGCCCACCAACCCCCATTCCAAGTTCCCCATCACAGCCCTAGGCCTGGCCCCAATAGGGTGATCAGGACTTGCCAGCCAGTGGGGAGGGTCTGGGAGGTTGACCAGCAAGCCTGGTCAGGTGATTGAGGTCTGTCATCTGGGGGGAGGGGCCAACTACCACTGTAGCAGATGGGCAGTGGGCCAATTGGGGCCTACTGGCTGGGGGTAGGGACAGGGGAGGACCTGGGAGGTGGGCCACCAGCCCTGAGGAGGTGGTCCTTGACCCACCTGGAAAAGGGGCTGTGTCTTCCACCACCTACCCCCAGTTTCCTATCCCAGCCTGGGGGCCTGGCCCTGATCAGGTGATTGAGACCTGTTGGCCAGGGGGAGGGACCGGGAGGTTGTCCTGCAGGCTCCATCAGTGATCGGTGCCTGAGGGCTTGAGGCAGCTCCTTCATTGAGCATCTGTCCCCTGGTTGTTATGCACATCATAACAACCAATCATTCCAGTTCCCATCCTTCCATCATAATAGTTATTTAGGTATATATATATATATATATATATATATATATATATATATATATATTCTCTGGTTTCATAAACAGGTTTAAGCAAGATATTCCTATTTTCTAATTTATTATTGTAGGTGCCAGTTTTTTCCAGGTATAGGAATTTAGTTCACATTTTTCCTCAGATAATTCCTCTTTGAATGTTAACTAATAAATAGACTTAAAGGGTTAGGTCTAAGAGGGGAAATTAGATTTTAATATTAATTATAATGCACATATTACCTAGAAGAAGTGTACAAATTCACAAGCACATTAAGCTTTCTCACCTACCTAGACAAATTTCACGAGGTCTCCAATCCTTCACCTTTCCTGACAGAGAGGTAGCAGTAAGAGCCATTAAAACCAATTATCACTTCACATTCATTTTGGGACAAATAAGAAGGGAAAAAAGAAGTAGTTCCAATTAAATATTTAATAAATAGATAAAAGTAATTTTATAAGTCATTTCAAAGTAAAAAGAACATTTACTTATGACAAAATGCATATATGTGTAATATTTAAACCTCAAATGAAAGAAATTAAGTGTAACTTCTTACCAAATGTTCACAAAATATTTAAGTATCTACCAGCTATAGTATTGTTTCATATAAAAATATATATATATAAGGTTAAGAATATTTTAAAATGTGCACTGCTGATGGGAATGCAGACTGGTGCGTCCACTGTGGAGAACAGTATGGAATTTCCTCAAAAAATTAAAAATGGAACTCCCATTTGACCCAGTAATCTCACTTCTAGGAATATATCCAAAGAAATCAGAAACACCAATCAGAAAGGACATATGCTCCCCTGTGTTCATAGCAGCACAATTTACAATAGCTAAGATTTGGAAACAGCCTAAGTACCCATCAGCAGTTGAGTGGATTAGAAAACAATGGTATATCTACACAATGGAATACTATGATGCTGTAAAAAAAAGAAAGAACTCTTACTATTCACAATAGTATGGATGGACATGGAGAGCATTATGCTAAGCAAAATATGCCAGTTGGAGAAAGACAAATAAATAATACGTGATATCACTAATTTGTGGAATATAATGAACAACATGAACTGATGAACAAAAATAGATGCAGACACAGAGAAACATCTAACAGACTGTCAAACTTCAGAGGGAAAGGAGGAGAGGGGGGAGGTAAGAGATCAACCAAAGGACTTTATGCATGCATGTAAACAACCAATGCACACAGACATTAGGGTACTGAAAGCATACACAGGGAGTAGGGGTGGCTGGGAGAGGTCAATTGAAAGGGGAGGGGGGTGAAGGTAAAGGAGAGGAGACATATGTAATACTATATGTACCAGTAATACTTTAAACAATAAAGAATTTTTTTAAAAGATAATCTTTTAAAAGAATGTTAATCCTGTGTTCTATAGCAGGCAACAGAATAACCAATTTATTATTTAAAAATCTTCTGGCACAAGAAATAATTTTAGAATATGCATATATATAAAAACAAGGGCCCTAGCAACCAAAACAACCAGATCGACGACTGCACAGCAGGTGTGTGGGGCGACCAGGACAGCAGGGGGGTTAGTGAGGGATGACCAAATGACTGAACAGCAGGCTGTGTGGGGCAAGCAGGCTGGCAGGTGGGGCGTTGAGGAGCAACCAAATGACAGACAGCAGGCTGTGTGGGTTGGCCAGGACAGCAGTGGGGGGCAGTGAGGGCAACCAGGCCAGTTGGGCATGGGGAGCAGTTGGGGTCAACCAGGCCAGCAGGCAGAGGCAGTTAGGTGTGATCAGGCTGGTGGCCAGGAGGTGTGGGGGGCATTTAGGTGTGATCAGGCAGGCAGGCGAGCAGTTAGGAGCTAGCAGCCCCAGATTGTGAGAGGAATGTCCGACTGCCAGTTTAGGCTTGATCCCCGGGCCTAAACTGGCAGTCAGACATCCCCAGAGGGGTCCTTGATTGGAGAGGGTGCAGGCTGGGCTGAGAGGACCCACCCCCATGCACAAATTTTATGCACCAGGACTCTAGTATTTATTATAATATACTAGAGGCCCAGTATACAAAATTTGTGCGTGGGTAGGGTCCTTAGGCCTGGCCAGAGATCAGGGCCAATCAGGTTCCCCATGTCCCCACTTTCCCAGCTCCCTGCCTCCTCATTCCCTTGCTCCCTCAGTGCTCCACTGCCACCGCTGGTTGCCCTCCATGTCCCATGCCACCCGCTGGAGATGAGCACATGTCATGGTGAACAATCAAACACCGGGTCTCCTGATTGAACTCCTGAGGGGACAATTTGCATATTAGCCTTTTATTATATAGGATAGTTCAAAATATTTTCTAAAATTTAATGTCAACACTGAAGTGTTTTAATGTAGATATTAAATATAAGCATTAAGGTGTTATATAATTATCAAAAATCCCATGAAATTATTTTTATTTAAAAAATACTGAAAAGATGACAAGAAATTAGCATATTCAAATATGTCATTCTTTCAGATAGTGTAGTAGTTAAGAGCATAAAGCTTTGGAGTTGAGCCAACCCAACTTCAAACCATACTGGTTCTACCACTTACTAGCAGGCTAACTCTGTACAAATTACTTAATCTCTCTAAACTTGCCTTTCTAAACATTTCTTTATAGAATTGGTAAATAAATTTAAAGTACATGAAGTGCTAACTACAGTAGTGACTGACACATTAGTAAGTACATAGCATTTGTTGCTACAGGCAATATATTTCTAGAGTTAATTGTGCAAATTCTGAAATCCTATTTCTTAGGTTCAAAGCCAAAATTTCCTACTTGGTACTTATTTGTCTGAAGCAAATTATTTTACAACTTTATATTAACATTCATAAACATACGAAAAACTACAAGAGTATCTTGCATATGGTAAGTGCTCAATAAATGATAATTTTAAAGTTGCTTCAACTGAAGACTCTCTGTAGCTAAAATTTAAAGAACATATCAGAGCAATTTTTTGTTATCTGAGTTCACTAGCATTAGAAATAAATGAACATCATCAATTCAATCCACATCCATAATCTTTTCAATATGCCAATATGCAATTATATTGATCATTCTCCCAGTGCAGACTCCCTAGTTTCACGTTTCCCAGACCTGCCTGATGACACAGATCACCCAGAGATTGTGACTGAGCAGGTCTGGGTGGGGCCTTGGAATGTGAATGTATAATTTGTTTCCCAGGCAAGTCCTACCCTGAATCAGTTGAAATTGTGCCCACCCTCAGAACCTGAGAAGAAAATCTAGCAGTCACACACCAGAACAGAATTATTGTTTTAAGTATTATACAAGAGAAATGAGAATGTTAAAATATTTTGTATTCAACAAACATTCTTTTTGAGTATTTATTGGTAATAAATATTTACTAACAATATATTACAGTACATTGCACAAAACAGTAGAGGGAGAGTTAACTGGAAAATAGACCTATTGTTAAAAATTAACATTTGCAAGGTGAGAGTACCAAACAGAAAGGAAGAGCATCCTTGGCAAAGATACTCATAGTTACACACCATTTCTCCTGAGGGTTTCAGAAAGTACTGGGACAAAGTCCTGTTGTTAAGAAGTACGGCTCTTGGAGAAGTCTGTTGTAGTTATTTATGACACTGCCACTATCGTGAATGAGCTAATAGAGCTAATAACTTAAGAACATTCGAATAACAAATTCACTACAAAAGTAATTTAAAGAGTATAACCATTTTTTTCTTGACCCTTCTGAACACTAATTCGTATTTAGAAACAAATTATAGTTTATCTTTATGAGTAAAATTAACACAAACTAATCTGTGAGCAACTTTCACAAACGAGGGACATGGAATCTATATCCTTCTAGAAACACAAGTATAAATGATTATGTAAGGAAACCCAAGTGCAGTAACACCAAAAATAGCACTGTTATCCTTCTTCTGAATGTAGAACACATAAATTATAATATAGCAAATGTGTGTATGTTTCAACATAATATATCATTAATTGCATTACCCCGTGTGGTCAAGAATTACTGTTTAAAAGTATAATCATTAAGTAACTCTCTATAATCTCCTGGCTAGAGAATTACTAGTTACTTGCATGCATTTGGAATAAAATGCATTTAAATGCAGTCATTATAGCTATTCAAATATTACGGGGCCATAGGAGCATGAGCTAAAATAAAGCATCTGGTAGTATTACTTTAAATATGATACAAAGGAGCAGGCACAAAACTTCAGATTTTTCAGTTTTTCACTGCCCAAAGGATTAGGAAAACAAAAGGTCACTTAGGACACCTGAGTGGTCACTGCTGAGTGGTGAGATGATATGTGGATTTTTTTCTATTTACTTTTCTGATCTTCCACATTTCCAATAAAAAAAGGAAAGAAATCTTTTCCTGACCAGGGAAAATAATTCCTTTATTTAAGAATATTATCTGAGAGATCAAATTTATTTGAATATTACAGCAAGGCCATTAAAAACTTTATCCTTGAAAAGGCTTACTCATGTTCCTCCTCAAAAAAATTGTCTTGAGTCCTTCTCATTTTGTTAAAAAAAATAATAATAATACAATAAAAATAATAATATATGAGCACTGAATTTCCATGTGCTACTTCCAAATGTAGGTTTCAAAAGGATGGTTTACAGTAACAATGCTAAGTGATAACAGTTTCATTGGTACTCCTCCTAGTCACCTGGTGTGTGAACCAAAGAAACCCAGGAAGGCCTGGTGAATGAGAAACGCTCACCCTCTCTGAGCAAAAGGAGAGCCATACCCTGCTAGTGGGTTGTCATTAGGAGTATTCATTTTTTTTTTCTTTCCTAATCTCTCTTTAGCTTTTGGCCCTTCTCCACAACCAGTTCCTTTAGGAGGCACTGAAAGGCATTGAATTTAAAAAAAGATAACTGTAGACCTTGGACTATGTGGGGGAGATCTATGCAGCCTCCCCTGCAGACCAAAGGGGCACTTTCTGGAGCCGATCAGTGATTGATTTATTAAGGGATACTTCATCTGTAAGATAGCTTTAGTCAATGTTCCTGGAGCCTTTTTCAAATTTTTTGGAGTGCCACACCAATAAGCTTGGTCTAGTTTCCCTGATTTAATGCTGTTTTAGATGGAAATATGGATCGATAAGTCAGAGAATTCACTATGAGTCTTTAAAAATAATTACACCCTCAGATGGTTGTTACTCTCACTTCACAAATGTTAATTTTTAACAACAGGTCTATCTTTCAATTAACTCCCTCTGTATTCTTTTGTGCACTGTACTGTAATACTAGTATATGGTCAGTAAATATTTATTGCTGGTAAACACTCAACAAAATGTTTGTTGAATAAAAATATTTTTTAACATTCCCATTTCTCTTATATAAATTTTAAAACAATGATTCTGTTCTGGTGTGCGACTGCTAGATTTTCTTCTCAGGTTCTGTGGGTGGGCACAATTTCAACTGATTCAGGGTAGGACTCGCCTCGGAAGCAAATTATGCATTCACATTCCATGGCCCCACCCAGACCTGCTCAGTCACAATCTCTGGGTGATCTGTGTCATCAGGCAGGTCTGGGAAATCTGAAATGAGGGAGTCTGTACTGGGAGCATGATCAGTGTTTGATTGTATATTGGCAAATAGGAAAGATTCATGGATGTGAATCAGAAAGCACCCATCAAAGTGAATTCTGCACAATAGTCTGGACATAGTAAGAACATGTAATAAGTAAGTGCTCACTGTAAGATTTCAAATAACATATTCTTCCAAGAATCAACACATGGGGAACTCAGCAATGCCTCATGCAAAGCACTCTGAGGTCCTCAAACTCAAAGCTGTTTGCTTTGGTTTATATAGAGCAGAAGCAACTTAGGAGGCAAACAACATAAATGCTATCACCATTTTTCAGTCCAGAGGTTTTATTATAGTAAGTTTAGCTTAGGGCAAGCTGCCTCAATCAGCACATTGTGATGGCAAATACACCGACTGTAGTTTCTTCTAAGTGCACTTGGATTGTTTTTAAGAAGGATTCATGAAACAGCGCTAATCAACACTTTATAGTTAGAGCAGCTATACTCTATACCAGCTATACCAGCAATACAAACAGTTGGTATGCTTTAATTGTTAAAATTGTTTGCTTTCCAGATGAGCACAGTCAATTTTAACTTTCAGTAAAATTACTTAAACTGACATGACAGATAACCCTTACCCTTTTACCACAAGCACCATTCCTTGAGATATTAATTCTTATAAAAGAGAAACAAACTAGAAATGAATATAAATAATAAAATATTTACCAAAATGAAGTACCAGAAGCAAAGTCAAATAAGAAAAAAATGTTTTTCAAAAATTTCAAAGACCTTTGGTAATGTTGAAACTTCTTGCTTAGTTTATGATAATATAAGCTTAATAAATAAGATCTTCTGAAAGTTGGAAAATCTTGGTTCTCTACCCATCTTATTGGTTTGTGATTTTTTTCACATATTAATTTATTAACTTCAAATTTCATAGTTCTAAAAGTATCCTGACCATTGCTATTCTAGACTATATCCAAAAGGCAGTTTCTCAAACTGGTAACACAATAATTACTAAAATTATATATTATTTTATTATTTTTTTAAATATATTTCATTGATTTTTTACAGAGAGGAAGGGAGAGGGATAGAGAGCTAGAAACACCGATGAGAGAGAAACATCGACCAGCTGCCCTCCTGCACACCCCCTACTGGGAATGTGCCAGCAGCCAATGTACATGCCCTTGATCAGAATCGAACCTGGGACCTTTCAGTCTGCAGACAGATGCTCTATCCACTGAGCAAAACCGGTTATATATTATTTTAAAAGTGAACAAATGAAGCCCATACCTACCATCCCCCAATTTCACTTTTTAAAAAGCCATCTTTCCTCATGAAACTCCACAGTGAAAAAAAACTGAAGGATAAAACAATAAATAAATAAAATAATAAATAAATAAAAAGTGTCTGTCTCTTATCCATGTTATCAGTTTAGGACAAGATTCAAGTGTCTTTCACATTCCGCAACCAAAATGCAGAGGACCACAATGCAGAGGTCCCTTTGGCTTTTGAATGAATATAAGATTTCAAATTTTATGTCTACTTTATCACATCAATGGGAGGACCATTCATTCTCAAATTACACTAAAGTTTACACTTATATTTCACTTCCCACTCTGATTGTAAAATCCCCTTCCTTTCCTCTCAATAGTTTTGTGTGTGTGTGTGTGTGTGTGTGTGTGTGTGTGTGTGTGTGTATGTGTGTTGATTCTGGTCCATGGACCATACTTTGAGTAGGACTAACCAGCTAACTTCTAGCTGCAGCAATCAATATCCAACTCAGATCCAACCAATTAGTGATATTGCCTCTCTAACTTAAATATCTGAGGGGCAAGTGGGATTTTGGCTAACTGGAAATTCTTAAATGGCTGTAACAATTTTAGGGCCTTCTATTCAATTGACCTTCATCTTATCAACCTAATCAATTTGAGGAGATTGGAAGATGAGAAGATTGGGAACATCTTCATTCTCAGTCTCTCTGCTCTTTAAGACCTAGCTGCCTCCTGTTTTGCTCCCCTATATGAATTTCCTTTAGAAGATAATAATTTGGCAGATCCCCATTTGAGAATTAAGTACTGGCTTGAAGATACTTCAAATGTCAATTGTCAGTTGCCTTATCATGTACAGTTTATATTTGATAATTTCTGTAAGGCATTTAACAATTCTTAATTATATCCTCCAGGACCATATGGAGAACAATAAGCTACATAGTAATGCTACTAGGTGGACTAAATAACAAAACCTCCAAAATTGTTCAAGAACATCCTGAAGAGAGATCTCTAATAGCACCTCATAGGACTCTTTCCTGGAGCTGAAATTTTTAAAACATTTTATCAATTTATCAAAAACTTAAATAATGACATGTAAAACCTTCCTAAAAAGAACGGTATCTTAGAGATAGAATTAAGTATGTTTAATGGCAGCAGATTTCAAATTCATGCATTCATACAAGAAATTACTGAGTGATTACTAGGTGCTCAGTGGCAAATCCTGGGCAATACACCGTAAAAATAAAAAATATAATATGTCTTCAAGAAACTTATGACATAGAAAAACAGATTAAAAAAACAAATTATTATGCTGCAATATAAAAAGTGCTGCAATATAAAAATGTGAACATGATTAAGAATAATAGAAGTGGCACCTGACTCCTAAGAGGAGAGTCCAGGAAGATTTAGGATGTGAAGATAAAGATATCACATGAGCAGTTGTTCACATACATGCCCTGAGATAAAGATTTAGGGAAATCAGAGTATTGGTGGTCATTAAAGCCATGGGAATAGATGAAATGGGTCTAGAAGATTATACGGCGGGGGGGGGGGGGGGGGGGGGAGGCAAAATCAATAGATGGAATCTTGGGGAATAGCAGCCACTAAAACCTGAGCAGAAAGAGAGTGATACCCAAAAAAGGAGACAAAACAAGAGTAACCTTACCAATTCCCTAAATGTTGTAGTTCTTGGGTTGTTTTGTTGGCCCTATTTTTCTATATATGCACTCTTTCAGGGTCTCATTTATTTTTTTGGTTCCAATTACCATTGATAATATGTTACCACCACTTTAGAGGCAAGGTCATGTTCTAAGAATGAAAAAGCAGAATTAGATAGGAACTTGAGAAAAATGATGAGGTTCACTAGGGAATTGCACACAACAACTCTTTGTTGAGCAGTATGACAGACCCTAGTGTCTGTACATGGTGGAATATGGCAGTGAAAAAAACAACTAAGAAAAGAGGTAACCTCATCAATTCCCTAAGCTTTAATTCTTTGGGGTTCTGTTCTATGCCTTTTTCTCAGTCTATATATCCTACCAAAGTAGTTGTATCCATTCTTTTGGTAATATGATCTATATATGATAATATATGGATGCAAGCCTCATGAAGCTTACATCTAGTGCGAAATAGGCAGAGAATAATGAAATAAGCAATAGCAACTCATCTGGCAAATGATTTGAAGAAAAAATAAGGTAGAGAAAGGAAACAGAAAATGAAGAGACCTATATTTTAGATACACTAGACAGGAAAATGCTGAGGAGATGATAATTTGAGCATATAGCCAATTAAAGTGAGAGAGCAAAGTCTGCATCTGTATAGATCAATGTTTTTTAACCATAACTGCACATTAGCAACTCCTGGGAACTTTTAAAACAAAAAGAATTCCCAGGTCCCACCCCTCAGAAATTCTGAATTAATTGGTTTGGGATATGGTCTTGGCACCAGAATGTCTTTTTGAAAACCCATTTATTCTAATGTATAGCCAAGATGGAGTGGAAGAGCATTAGACAGATATAGTTACAAGTGCAAAAGCACAGAGGGAGGAACATGGTTAGTCTGGGAGAAATAAAATAAATTTTATATTTTTACATAAAAACACAAACACATATAATTTTGTGATTTTTAAGAACAGTACTTAACAGCCTAGAGGTAGGATTGACCCAGTCCTATGAGTTTAGATAATAAATGTAAAGAAAGAATAATAGATAATTCTTAAATAATGGGTTATTGGGTATAAGCTGATGTAAGAAGGAACTCAGCCAAAACTCAAGGAAAAAGAGGAGGGATGAAGTGACAGAAGGTACAGTGATCTCTTCAGACAAACTAAACAAGGTGAGTGAAAGAAACTCAGCTGACCACAATTCCAATATGAGCCAGAGGCATATGATATCTACTAAATATCGTAAGGCAATCTTAGTCTTCTTTTAAAAACTAGTGGTTGTCTGGCCAGTGTGAGTCACTTGGTTAGAGTATCATCCCATATACCAAAAGGTTAGAGGTTCAATCCCCAGTTGGGGGCATGTTTGGAAGGCAACCAATCAATGTTCTCTCTTACATTGATGTCTGTGCATTTTTCTCTCTTTCCCTTCCCCTCTCTTTAAATCAATAAGCATATCCTTGGATAAGGATTAAAACAAATAAATAAATAAAATAAAAAATAAACAGTAGCAGTTGGCCTTCATTAGATAATCACTTACTTCCCTTCTGCCTATAGAATGAATATTCACTCGAACTTGGGAAAGTAAAATCTATCCAACATGGAAGGAAGTAGCCTAATCTTCTCTGAGCTAGGCAAAAAATGATTGGAATATAATATGTTCAGTTCAGATAAGATTTTATGAGAGACTCTGATGAGCATAGAGTGTCTAAAGATAGCCCATAAGGAAAAATAATCTGGAAGTCATTTCTATTAGGAATAATAGTCTTTTTTTTTAACCTGGTAAGTATGATGACCTGAAAGTTCACATTCATAAGTATAAGAGAGTGGAAAAGGTCTCAGGCATAATGGAGGAGTTCCTATTTCTTTATCTTAGCAGTAAACTGGTACAGAATAATGAACAGACTCAAAATGGGTCATTCTGGAAAATGTTAAAAGACTGGAGTTATAAAGCTAAGAGGTCACAGTATTTCAAGGGGCACCAATGTAAATGCTGAATTCATACAAAAGGATCATAGAAGGAGCATGACATAACTGGCCGCTATCTTTCATTAGAAGACTTCCAATGCACTTTATGAATAAGCCCCTGTATGTTTCTAGTGGGAAATTTTGTTCTGACTAATATGTCTTTTAATGTGCTGTGAGATGGGGGGAAATAGAGAAGGGTGTCAGGGAGGCTTAACTCATTAAAAATATTTGAAACTATACTGAATTGGAAAACTATAAACTTTAAAAAGAAACAACATTGATGCATATTAAGCACCAATTATAAAGGAAACACATCAGCTGAAAAACATCAGCTGAAAGGCTCCTCAAATAGTAGAGTCAGCAAGATGGAAACTCAATGATTAGGAAATAAATACATGCATCTTGTTCAAAATCCATCTCTTCAACAAATGAAAGTCAAATAGGGCAAATATGAGCATGAAGTCCTACACCTTGAGGATGACTTCTCTTCTGGACATTGATCACCACTGTGGCTTTCCAAAGAGCATATAAGGAATGTGACCTCTGAGGATGTGACCATTTGACCCCAGGAAAGAAAAGCTCTGAGATGTGGTGGAAGCTGGCAAGGTCTGTCTGTAGCCAGAGTCAGGCAGAGGAAAAGATCCACTGATCCATTCAGCCCTTGCTTGTTTCCTGAAGCCTTGGGCATTTCCAATGGGAAATCGCTGGTGGGATAGAATTTGAGGTAGGCACAAAAATAGATTTTATTGTAAAAGTTTCCCATAGCAAAACTGTTACTCTAAATCGAGAAAATTGAAAAAATAAGTTCTCCATGGAACTCAATTCACTATGGACATGTTCTGCCCTTACCTTAACTAAAAGCCTCAGTAAATGGTTCAGTCTCTCCACTGACATATAGGGGAGCGGCTTTGGAGTTAGGTTACTCACCACCTCCTTTACTGAATGTTTAACACTTCAGGGGACACAGAAGAAATAAATGCATTTACCAATTTTAAGATAATCTCTACATTTGAATTTTAATATATGTAAAAAGGAATAATAAGTTTTAAAAAAAACTTATACAAAAGAATTTAATCCTTTAAATCACCAATAGGTTTCCTAAGGATATTAAAAATACTCAGGTAAAGCAAGTTCCCTATTTCAGGTACTTCCTCAGTCAGTATCAGATCTCAAGAAATAACATAATTGTATATCTTTTGCTATCTCTCTGTGGTAGGCAGAATACTAAGAAAGGTCTCTGTTGCCTTTCACTCTTGTACAATGCCCTCTCTCTGAGTGTGGGTGGAAGTGAAATCAGAAAACTTCCAAGCCAGAGAAGGATTTAATGTGTCATAAAATGGAGATGGCCACAGATGCTCAGAGTGGCTCCCTGCTGACAATCAGCAAGAAAACAGGGACCTCAGTCTGGTCAACAGCAAGGAATTGAATTCTTCCAACACTCTGAATGATGGAATGATTTTGAAAGCAATTTTTCCCCCTGAATCTCCAGATAAGAGCCCACCAAGCTGACATCATGATTTTAACCTTATGAAACTATGAGCAGAGACCCTAATCAAGTCTTCTAATCTATAGAATTTTGAGATAATAAATCCATGCTATTTTAAGCCATTAAATTTGGGGTAAATACACAGCAGTAGGAAACTAATATACTTTCTATTTTTAAAATATGTTTTTATAGATTTTTTTTTTTAGAGAGAGAGGAAACATCAATTGGCTGCCTCCTACATGCCCCCTACTGGGAACTAAGCCTGCAACTCTTGCATGTGCCCTGACCAGGAATCAAACTGGCGACCTCTTGGTGCATGGTATGATAATCACCCAACTGAGCCATACCGGCCAGGCCTAATATACTTTCTATACATTTTCTATCTACCCACAGAAATAAAGGTAAAAAAAAACTGATTTTCTACATTGTTATGAGAAAAAGATTTAAAGATAACCAAGAAGTCAAAAAATTTCAGATTTCATGCTACTCCCAGAACATCTGAATTAAAATAAAATTTATATATTATAATTACATATGAATTGATTCCCAGAAACCCATGTTGTATATATTAAAATAAACTTCATACCTTTTTCAAAAGAGGGAAACATGTTAGATCAATAATTCTAAAATATCTTAGTAAAAATATAATGCTTTAAGAGGAAGACAATATAACTTTCCCCATTTAAACCTTGGTAGAATAAAAGTATCCTATTTTTAAAAGAGAAGTAGGAGTCAATAGATACGAAGGTCACTTTGCATAAGGAATGACAAGGAACCATTACAACCGGTTGCCTTTCATTTTATAGTGTTGTTGCTTAAGAGAAATCCAAAGGAACATTTTTTGGGGGTATGTGATCTTTAATCACTGAGGGATTCCTGAAAATAATAGGAGTTCACAAAGAAATACTTGGCAGCCTTGTAAACCTATACTATGAAGTTTATTGCCTCACAGACTATAAGGCAGCAAAATTATAAATGCCTTTCTCCCTCTGCAGGCAGTTCATCTGAAATAAATCAAAAGATTCCATCTGACACAATACTTGATGTCCTTTCATTTCTTCAATATAGAACATGTCCACTTCTAAATCTTTGTTCAACTCGAGAAAAAGGAGCATAATATAATGGCTAATATGTGAGTTCTAAAATTAGCTGTCCTGAGTTTAGATCCTAAATCTATCACTTACTACGTGTGTGCTCTTAGGCAAGTTAGATAAGTTCTATGCACTGCCAGTTCCCCTCTGTACATGGGGAGAATAAAAATACATATCTCATATAATTGTTGTGAAGATTAAATGAGTAACATGTAAGAAGTCTTTACAATAGTGCCTGAAACATATTAAGTGCTCAATAAATCCTTAGCTATTAAGACAATTGCCAAAGTTTTTCTTATAATCATTTCTATCCTTTAGGCAAAATCAGACACCCTATAAATGAATACATTTTTCAAACAAAAGCCTATGCAGCATGGTGGCTCATTACAAACCTTCACCTATTTCTTCTGCCTGCACCAATTACTTCTGCAATACACCCAAAGCCTTTTATTTAATGGCTGCATTAGGTATTGGACATGAAAAACAGAGGAGAGGCTCTGACACTGGCCCAGGCGAGTCTCAGACATTACTTCATAAATGTAGTCTAAACTGAACCAGTCTGGAAGATGGTGGTTTGACCATCTCTGTTTTTGAGTTTTACTTAAAAACCTAAGTGTTTTGGTCAAGGAAACCTCAAAGATACATAAAGAACATCAGTAGGACTAGAATAATAAAAAAAACAAAACAAAACAAAACAAAAAAACTTGTCAACTGCTTAAAACTTCCATTTGAAATACAGGTACCATTAGTACCTAAAACACTTTTGACTTCTTTTACAACCTTGAACTAAATAAATCCACTCTGAGGTTTACAACCTAGAAGTAGAGAACATGGACTTTGGACCCAGACCAATTCCAAGGTCGCCTCTGAATCTGTTTCCTCTTCTCTAAAATGGGAATGATATTAGCATGCAGCCTCAGAGGGTAGTTGTGAGATTCACATGAGATAAAAACATGTATGCATATATAGCCAAATGTTTGGGACATAATAATCTCTCGAATAGAGATGTTATAACACAAGTTAGCTGTCATTAGTAAATGTATGTTTTACTTCTATGTAGAGCAATTTCTTCCTGTAAAAGCTGTAGATAAGTTTCTCTAAAACTACACATAATCTCATCTTTATGATTTGGGAAATCTTTAAAATAGGTAAAAATCTATGTGCAGCGTGGAAAGAAAAGCTCCAAGAAATGATTCAGATACATCATACTCCATCTGGGTCTGATACTACAGTCCTATCTTAGGATCTGCGAATGACATTAAATCCTTATTCTTTTGAGTTTGTTTGACTCTTTATTAGCTATTCTTCCTGCTGGATTATACACATTGGTAACAGGGAAATTTTTCCATATTATTCACTGCTGTATATCCAGAGCCTAAAACACCACCTGGTATAAAATAGGTACTCAGTAGTAAATAATATACAGGAATATTGGAAAATAATTAAAATATTCATGTTTTGTATAGTACAGTCAACCTGTGTTTACATCATCTAAGCCAGTAGGCTGTTATCTCTCCCACTTAATTTTCTGAGCTTCCTGAGAGCAGAGGCCATGTTGTACTTATCCTTACATCCCACTGCCAAGCCTAGTGCCTGGTATGTAGTAAGAGTTACTTGACACATCAACCTGCTGAATGAATGCACACATGGATGGATGGATGGGTAGGTAAATGAGGCTTTTGACTTTTTTTTTTTTTTTTTACCTGATATTGTCCAAGCAAGAATGGCTCCTATTGTTATTGCAGTTTACAGATGTAGCCTGGTGTGTACATGGAAGGAAGGAATAGCGGTCACTGTTGGTGCCTGCTCATATTCTTTTTCCCAGGGTTTCTCAAGCCTAGCACTATTGACACTTTTTACTGGATAATTCTGGGTCGTTTTGTTTTGATTTGCTTTGTTTTATTTTGCTTTGTGTTGTTTTTTGTTTGTTTTTTTGTTTGTTTGTTTGTTTGTTTGTTTGTTTTTAGAGAGAGTGGGGAAGTGGTAAAAGAAAAAAAGAAATAGAGAGAAACAACAATTGTTTCATTTATTTATGCATTCGTTGGTTGATTCTTGTATGTGCCCTGACCAGGGATCAAACCTGCAACCTTGGCATATAGAGATAACACTTTAACTAACTGAGCTACATGTCCAGGGCTTGACTGGATAATTCTTTGTTGTAGAGAGGCTGTCCTGTACATCGTAGGGAGTTTGGAAGCATCCATGGCCTCCAGGTGCCAGTAGCAATACCATTGCCACTTCTCTCCCTGAGTCATTACAATCAAAATTATCTCCAGACATTTCCAAATGTCTCGTGGGGACAAACTGCCCCAGTTCAAAACTACTTCCCTTCATCTGCATGAATCCTTTTCTCAGCAGCTGTGAATATTGGCTGCGAACGAAAGCACCCTTCTCCTGAGAAATGTCCTCAGCCTCTGAGAGGTACCTGTCTCTGCAGTTATACCTTCCCTCCAAAATAGCTTTAGGCACTGAATGAATGATGAAAGAAAGGAATACAAGATTTCAGTGCCTTCGCCTCCAGCTGGAACAACTCTGAGATGCTCTTCCTGCTCCAGAGCTCCCAGAAGAATCAGACCAAGACTAGTGCTCAGGTATAACTACATCTTAGCCTAGCTCTTTCCCCTGTCCCATCCTACTTCCCTCACTCACTTATAGGATTCTCTTGAGAGCACTATTTCAGTAAACCACTTGCATAAAAATTCCCATCTCAGGGTTAGTTTCCAGGGAACCCAACCGCAGACATGTAAGACAATAGGTAAAAAGAAAAGAAAATAATGCTTAGCTATGCGTTACAAATGTACCTCAAAAACATGAGAAACAGATTTTATTCAGGGTGTTCAATGGTATCTGGGCTTTCTGCAGAAGCAGTGCAGTACCAATTCAGTGCTTATGTGGCAAATGGATAAGGTGTAGATAAATGTGGAGGTAGAGGGGCCAGTTCAGTTGTACCACTACAGTCTACCTTTCAAGATTTTCAACATGTTGATTTGACTTATATGATCCTAAGTTTCCCTTTATTATGAGTGAATATACAATACTTATCAAATTTGTGAATTCATTTGAGTCTCATTCTCCACATATCTTCGTTGCAAAATGAAGAGCATACCTTTCTCCACTTGGAAACCACACTATTTTTCACAATGTGTATTTAATGGTTATTACGTCAAAATTAAGCAAAACCCAGGCGGGTGTTGCTCAGCGGTTGAGTGTTGACCCAGGAAACAAGAGGTTACTGGTTCAATTCCCGGTCAGGGCATATGCTCAGGTTGTGGGCATGATCCCCAGTGGGGGGCGTGCAGGAGGCAGCCAATCAATGATTCTCTCTCATCATTGATGCTTCTATCTCTCTCTCCCTCTCCCTTCCTCTCTGAAATCAATAAAAATATATTTTAAAAATATTAAGCAGAATAACATTCATTTCAAAGTGCTATACATAACAATCTATATAATTGTTAAGGTATAATTTTAAGTTTTATCCTATATAATAAAGAGATAATATGCTAATTATACAAAATAGCAGAATGACCATCTGGATGACCTAGATGAAGCCGGGCTGTGAGGGCCAAGCCCCTTGCACGAATTTCATGCATTGTGCCTCTAGTTTGAAAATAAAAACCTAGGCATTTGTTCACACTTTATATTCTGTTTGGAACATCATTTACCTTATTTTAAAATATACATATTTTACCCACATTTGAAATGCAAATTTCAAAATAATATGCTCCATAAAATATTCCCAGATTCACCCTAATTAGTTTAGTTCAATTGATAGAGTGTCAGCCCATAGACTGGAGAGTCCCGAGTTCAATTCTGGTCAAAGGCACATACCTGGATTGCAGGCTTGATCATGGCCCTGGTCAGGGAATGTGCGGGAGGCAACTAATCAATGTGTCTCTTTCACATTAATGTTTCTCTCTCTGTCTCTCTCTATTCCTTCCACTCTCTCTAAAAATCAATGGTAAAAATATACTTGGGTGAGGATTAACAAAACAAAAGATAGATTCCCAGATTCCCATGGCTAAAAGTAATCTCTCCCTTCTTTGGCACTTTTTCCTTGCATTAAATTTATTAGTATTTAATTCATATAATCTCTAATAAAATTGCCTAGGTTTGGACAAATGTTCTGCTCTTAATTGCATCATTCCTTGCCTCCAGCTTTATCCAACAATCACCAAATAAATTAACAAATGAATGAATGCAGAAAGGTTATTTCTGTGCACTTTAAAGCTTGTTTACTTGTTTTTATAAAACTTGTACAAACAACAGAAGAAGAATTAAGAGAAGAGCAAGTAGCGTGCAAATATAAAATTAAGGGCTATAACTAATAAACCCACAAATTATAAATATGAATGTAAACTTGCATCAAATTTCTTAAACTTTTGTGTCATAAATTGCATTCCCAAACTAGTTTTCAAAGCAGCTGTGATAAAAACAGAGCCCACCTTGAGAGGTTTTTTGTTTGTTTGTTTGTTTGTTTGTTTGTTTTCAGAAACTCTTAAATGCCAGTTCTCAGAAAGAACTATTTAAAGAGCTTATTAAAAACACAGCTACCTTGTCCACACTAGATCTCAGGTGGGATGAAGGGATGTTCAGCCAGGTATGGAGACAGTTTCTCTGCTTCATGTCAAGAATTCTCAGAGCAGGCCCAATTCTCTCTGATCTCCCTGTGCTAGTCTAAGACCCAGCTAAAGTCATAGCTCCCTTTTAAGAAATTTTGAAATTTATTGGCCATTCCAAATCTTTAGATAGATAGATAGATGATAGATAGATAGATAGATAGATAGATAGATAGATAGATAGATAGATGTAGAGGGTGAAATATAGTGTCAACCATACTTTGGTAAAAACTGCTGTTTGAATTTTAACCCTGCTAAGTCTGGCTCCTGCCTGATTAAACACAGAATACTTACCTCAGCTTCCAGGTGGAGACCTGGAGGCTAGGGAAATTTTCCCTTGCCTGGGACCAGGACCACAGGAGATTGATTCCCACTGACTCAGTAGCTTCAGGGATAGAAACTATAGATAACCTTTAGAGACTAACCGCTGAGCTCTGCTTCTGTGTTATTGCTATCGCAAGATAGGGCCACATTCCAATGTCCAGCAGGATGTTACTGTGAACAGGCTGTCCCCAGTCTTTAGAATTCAGTCTTTAGGATTTAGGAACAAAAGGAAAATTCTTGTGGTTTCAACCTTTAAAAGGAATTGCCTACCCCTGAAACGGTGCAGTCCTGTGGAGACCACCTGCGTGTGGTGCTCTCGCGGCTGTCCTGGCCAGTTCAATAAATCCTTGCCTGCTTTTTTAAATTAATCATCAGCCTCCGGTGGTCTTATATTTTGAACCCAGGGTTCGATCCCACAACATTTGGAGGCCCCCAGCGAGATACCCGAGAGAGAGGAGAGAGATACCCCCCAGTAGGGGCAGGAGGTTCTCCCTCCCTCGAGAGGAGAGAGGGACCCCCCAGAAGGGGCAGGAGGCTCTCCCTCCCTCAAGAGGAGAGAGGGACCCCCCAGTAGGGGCAGGAGGTTCTCCCTCCTTCAAGAGGAGAGAGGGACCCCCCAGAAGGGGCAGGAGGCTCTCCCTCCAGTAGGAGGAGAGAGGGACCCCCCAAAAGGGGCAGGAGGCTCTCCCTCCAGTAGGAGGAGAGAGGGACCCCCCAAAAGGGGCAGGAGGCTCTCCCTACCTCGAGAGGAGAGAGGGACCCCCCAGGAGGGGCAGGAGGCTCTCCCTACCTCGAGAGGAGAGAGGGACCCCCCAGGAGGGGCAGGAGGCTCTCCCTTCTGTCGCTGATCTTAGCTGGAGACAGAAGCCACAAGGATTTATTGAAATTGGGAGACCGGTCTCAGGAGGTAAAGCACCCAGGTTATGGTTGAGATCTCAAAAGGGTAAGAGTTCTTGGAGGGCTGGACGCGGCTTAACCTCCAGGCTCTGGCCTGAGGACACTACGATGCCCTCAGCCCCAGGTGTCCGGACTGGTTGTCTTGTGTTTTGTCATGTTTGTGTCAGGCCTATTTGTTTTGTCTCCATCAAAATGGGTCAAGGTTTGTCTGTGTCTCCATGTTCCCCTCTACAGTGTTTTTTGGAAAATTTCCAGGACTTCAAGAAACGGGTGGACGAATACAGCTCTGATGTTAATGCTTTTGATTTAACCACTCTTTTTCCCAGGTCAACGCTGGTCTGTAGGATAACTTTCCCCTCACAGTTCCTAGAGTATTGATCTTGTTTCCTTTGTCCAACATGAATGCTATTTCTGTTTTGCTAAAACATTATAATGTTACTTGTTTACTGAAAGGGTATAAGTACAGACGTTTGTTTGATATTTTGTTTATCTACTTGGGTATAATTATTTGTTCATGTAAGTGTGAAAATCTGTGAAAAAGAAAAAGAAAAAACGGAGAAAGAAAGAAACCTTTTATTTGTTTAAAACTGAGTGCTCTGACGGCTAGCAAACTGTCCCGAGTGGCCACTGGGATTCCTTTTTCCCAGGGTTGCTTTGCTTTCTGTCAGAGGGGAATCGGCCCACCTAACAATATTTATGTCTATGTTTATTGATTTAAAGGTATGAAGTTGTAACAATTGTGGTACAAAAAGTTAAAAGCAGAGACCAAATTCTAAAGTTAACTATTTACACGAAGGAAGCTTGAGCTGGCAAAATCACCAAGTCTGCTCAGCAAGCTCAAAAAACTAAATGAATTTTGTTTCTGCTGTCATCCAGTCTTGATCAGTGGTGGAGGAATTGTTTCAATTGGCCATCTAAGTTTAATGTGATTAATGATTACAGTACATTGTAATATCTCTAGAAGAAAAGGAAAATATTTTTAGGGCAACTTGGTCCTTGTGGGTGTGTGTCAATTCTCAAGTTATAGTTTTAAAATCAGTAATATTAATGGAAACACACGCAGAGGAGCTTTTCAGAAAGTTCAGGGAGTCTGATTGCTGTGTAGGGGTTACCGGTTCCCCCCATGGCACCTTTGCTATCAAGAGGCAAGCGGTGGACTGTCAGATGAAAATGCCCTGACGGAAACACTGCCTTCACCACCTGGGACCCTCGCGCTCCCTGCCTCCGCCCACCTCCAGGGGTTGTTTTGAGTAGCTGGAGGTGGCTGCTGCAAGGAGAGAAATTCCTCTGTGACCCCCTGTACCCCAATGAGACCCCCAAGCCCCCAGTGACTGCTTGGACACTTTTCACCGTGTTCTGTTAGGGGGCTTAAAGGCGCAGTTAGAAATTCTCCCATTCCCCTTTCCAGGCTTATCAGAATCTGAGATCCTTATCTGTAGGAAAAATGTATCACTTTAAATTTCAAGCGGCTGGAGGCCTGGGAACAGGGTACTGAATCTGCTCCCTCCTCCCTCTGCCTTTTCTAAATATTTTTAAATAATGGGAGGTTTTGAGGCGTGGTTATGCATTTTTGAAGAACATAGAAAGAAGGTTTGAAGGTTAATTTGAAATAGTGAAGGGTTTTGTGAAAGTTGTGCATGTGATGAGAAGGGGAATAGGGAAGGGTTGAAAGAAAGAGAAAGCCAGCAGCCAATAGGACACTGGAAGGGAGGACATCCTGGCAGGTTAGCTGGAGAGGCAAGAAGGGAGACTTAGACTCCAAAGGTTTTGTTTTTTTTTCTAACTTAGAGGAAGAGGACTGACAGGACCAGGGCTCCTTTCCATTAAGCCCCCATGGGTAACCTTACAAGTAAGAGGCAAACATATTAATTTCCTAGTGAGCACTGGGGCAGTTTATTCAGTCTCGACAGAGCCGATGGGACCTCTAGGAAGATATCAGTCCAGGGAGCCACCAGACAAACTGACTGTTTTCCTTGGACATCATGAAGGACTGTAGACCTAAGAAGGAACACGTACTGGAGGAACGCAGCCGCTAAACTGGACTGAAGTAGAACAACAGTCCTTTGAGGAGCTAAAGAAGGCTCTCGTCTCAGCACCTGCCCTAGCCTTGCCAGATGTCACAAAGTGAGTGAGGTAAGGGGCATTGCCAAAGGGGTTCTCACTCAGACTCTAGGTCCCTGGAAGAGACCTGTTGCCTATCTGTCTAAGAGGCTAGACCCTGTGGCAGCAGGGTGGCCAGTGTGCCTCTGGGCAGTGGCCACCACAGCATTGCTGGTGAATGAGGCAGATAAGCAAACTCTGGGCCAGGAGCTAGCCCTAACAATACCCCATGCCGTTGAGGCCCTCCTTTGAGGTGCTCCAGAGAGATGGATGTCAAACACCAAAATCACCAAGTGCCAAGCTCTTCTCCTGGACCAGCCCTGCATCCGGTTCCATAAGACACTGGCCATCAACCCTGCAACCCTGCTTCCAGATGATCCAGAGGAACCCATTCATGACTGCATAGAGGTAACAGATGCAGTACTGACAGATGTCCTGCCGTCATCATCAGATGAGGTACTGTACACTGATGGGAGCAGTTATGTTCAGGATGGGATCTGATATACAGGAACAGCAGTAGTCACCCTGGACCACACCATTTGGTCATAGTTCCTGAACAGAGGAACATCAGTAATCTTTGGCCTTAATCTAGGCCCTTTGATGGGGACACTGTGCCATCCACCAGGAAAGAAGGTTACCAACTCCATCCAGAAAGGACATTATTTTAGCCTTATTTGAGGCCATCTGACTCCCAAAAGCAGTTGCAATAGTGCACTGCAAAGGACATCAGAAAGGGGAGACAACTGAAGCCAGAGGAAAGAGAGCAGCAAACCAAACTTCTAAGGAAGATGCCCAAAAACCAGTGAGGCCTTTATAAGTCTTAGTAACCCTGCCACACCCCAACCTACACCAAAACAAGAGCAGGAATTGGCTGAATAGAAGCAAGTCATCAAAGGACCAGATGGTTGGGGGACCTTACCAGATGACAGACTGCTGGTCCCAGGGGCTCTAGGTCGGACATTAGTTGCCCAGTTACACCAGGTTACCCACTTAGGTGTCACCAAGACTTCTGAACTTCTGTGAGGCAGATACTACCAAGCTTAGATAATTAAAAGCATAGTCACTAGAAGTACTGTCTGTGTACAGGTAAATGCTAAGCAAGAATAGAGTCCCCCTGGGAATTCGGGCCCCAGGGAAATTCCCTAGGAGAGCATTAGAAGGTGGGTTTCACAGAGATTAAGCCATCAGCATTAAGGTACAAGTACATACTAGTTTTTATAGACACCTTCTCAGATTAGGTTGAAGCATAGGACAGAAACTGCCTCTATAGTAGTCAAAAAATTACTCCAGGAAATTATACCTAGATTCAGGCTACCAGTAGTCATAGGATCAGATAACAGCCCAGCCTTTGTAGCAAGGTATCTCAAAGTATAGCTCAAGCCTTAGGACAGGCATGAGCAGTACTCTAAAAAGTTTAATTAAATTTGTCCTGGAAACCGGTGAAAATTGGACCAAGCCCCTGCCCTTTGCCCTCTTATGGGCCAGGTGTACCCTCTATCGGGAGAGATCCCCCCCCCTTTTGAGATCATGTATGGCAGACCTCCCTCCATCCTTTATGGGGTCAGGGAGAAACTGAAAGCTAGAATTCATAACCATTCCCTTGCTCAAATCCTTACAGGCTCTGCAGTTTACCCAGAGAGCCACCCATAAGCGTGTTCCAGATGCACTGCCAGTGCCCTCCATGGACTCTGTACACCCCTTCCAGCCCGGAGACTCTGTGTGGGTGAAGAAGTTCACTGTCCAAGGACTCACCCCAACCTCAAAGGGACGCTACACTGACCCCGAGCATGCCCACGGCTGTTAAAGTAGATGGCACCCAGACCTGGCAACACCACTCCCAGCTCCTTCACTGAAAACAACTTGGATCCTGGCAACCAGCAGCCTCACCCGTGAGATCCCTAGCCTGAGCTCCACACAGGCCAGGAGGAGACTTGATGCCTGCAGGAGGGGAATTAGACTTCAGTGAGGACAGTACTAATGGGAACTGGGGTACTAGGGGTTTTGGTAACTGTAAGAACATTTACTTTTTTAATTTTTTAATTTTTTAATTTTTTTTATTTTTTGCTAGCCAGTGAGAAAGTCCAGGGCTAAGTAAGACTAAATGTGCTATGGGACTGGAGAACAAGAACAGAATCGAGAATGCCCTTAAAGGAAGTAGGATGAGTCAATGATTTGCACATGCACATAAAACCAGTGGGGAATGAAATATAGTGGCAACCATACTTTGGTAAAAACTGCTGTTTGAATTTTAACCCTGCTAAGTCTGGCTCCTGCATGATTAAACACAGAATACTTACCTCAGCTTCTGGGTGGAGACCTGGAGGCTAGGGAAATTTTCCCTTGTCTGGGACCAGGACCACAGGAGATTGATTCCCACTGACTCAGTAGCTTCAGGGATAGAAACTGTAGATAACCTTTAGAGACTAACCGCTGAGCTCTGCTTCTGTGTTATTGCTATCGCAAGATAGGGCCACATTCCAATGTCCAGCAGGATGTGACTGGGAACCAACCCTGCAGGCTATCCCCAGTGATTAATCATCAGCCTCAGGTGGTCTTATTTTGAACCCAGGGTTCAACCCCACAACAGAGGGGCCCCTGGGAAGGTACATTGGCATTTTTTTAATTACTGTCAGCTGAACTCAGGGCTATAGGTAGAACCACACCCTGGGAACATACTTCCCAAAAAAGGCTGGACATGTTGTCAGTACTGACTTTTTACCTTTGTCCAGGTGTTGGGGAGTGGCTTTGATATGTAAATCTAGTCAAGCATCAGGAATGGGAAGGCCTACTCAAAAATGCAAAGAAGCTCCTTTGATCCTAACTTTTTGTGATACTTCCTGGTATTTGGGGATATATAAATAAATGCGCTGTGTGAGTTCAGGGTCCCTATCTCTCCATCAGAGGTGGCAGAGGTTCCACCCAGCTCCCAGCTTGGCTTCTATTTCTGTGTCTTTCTTTTTATTTATTTATTTATTTATTTATTTATTTATTTATTATTTTTTTAAAATATATTTTATTGATTTTTTAAATTAAATTATTATCTGTGTACATATTTTAACATTGCCCTCCCCCTCCTATACATACCCTCCCTCCCCAGAGTTTTGTGTCCATTAGTTGTACTTATATGCATGTATGCAAGTCCTTCGGTTGATCTCTTATCTCCCCCAGTTCTCCCTACCCTCCCGGCTGTAATTTGACAGTCTGCTTGTTGCTTTACTGTCTTTATATCTGACTTTTGATTCATCAGTTTATAATGTTCTTTAATATCCATAAATGAGTGAGGTCATGTGGTATTTCTCTTTCTTTGACTGGCTTATTTCACTCAGCATGATGTTCTCTAGTTCTATCCAGGTTGCTGCAAATGATGATAATTCCTTCTTTTTTATGGCAGCATAGTATTCCATTGTGTAGATGTACCATAGTTTTTTGATCCAATCATCTGCTGACGAGCACCTAGGCTGTTTCCAGATTCTAGCTATTGTAGCTTGTGCTGCTATGAACATAGGGGTGCATATATCCTTTCTGATTGGTGTTTCTAGTTTCTTGGGATATATTCCTAGGAGTGGGATTACTGGGTCAAATGGGAGTTCCATTTTCAGTTTTTTGAGGAAACTCCACACTGTTCTCCACAGTGGTTGCACCAGTGTGCATTCCCACCAGCAGTGCTATATATGATAAACCCACAGCCAACATCATACTCAATGGGCAAAAACTAAAACCATTCCCTCTAAGAACAGGAACAAGACAGGGATGCCCACTATCGCCACTCCTTTTTGACATAGTACTGGAAGTACTAGCCATCTCAATTAGACAAGAAGAGGAAATAAAAGGCATCCAAATTGGAAAAGAAGTAAAGTTATCCTTATTTGCATATGACATGATATTGTACATAAAAAACTCAAAAGACTCCATTAAAAAACTAATTGACTTAATAAATGAATTTGGCAAGGTAGCACGATACAAAATTAATGCCAAGAAATCTATGGCATTCCTATACACCAACAACAAACTTATAGAAACAGAGACTAAAAAAGCAATTCCATTTACCATCGCACCAAAAAAATTAACATACCTAGGAATAAACTTAACTAAGGAAGTAAAGGACTTATATGCGGAAAACTACACGACACTGAAAAAAAGAGTTAGAGGAAGATATAAAAAGATGGAAGAACATACCATGTTCATGGATTGGTAGAATCAACATCATCAAAATGTCCATACTTCCTAAAGCAATCTATAGGTTTAATGCACTCCCCATTAAAATACCAATGGCATATTTCACTGACCTAGAAAGAACTCTCCAAAAGTTCATTTGGAACAATAAAAGACCCCGAATAGCCACAGCAATCCTGAGAAAGAAGAGTAAAGTAGGAGGGATCTCAATACCAGACTTCAAGCTGTATTACAAAGCCACTGTTCTCAAAACAGCCTGGTACTGGCACAAGAACAGACATATAGATCAATGGAATAGAATCGAGAACCCAGATATCAACCCAAATCACTATGCTCAATTAATATTTGACAAAGGAGGCATGAATATACAATGGAATCAAGACAGTCTCTTCAATAAATGGTGTTGGGAAAATTGGACAGATATTTCTGTGTCTTTCTTTCCTTCTTTTATTTCTCAACTCTCAGCTCCTCTATTCAGGAACCAGACCATTCCTTTTCCGTGCTAAACTCAGAAAAGAGAGAACACTCCACAGATAGAGAGAAATATATATATATATTTTTTCCTCTCTCTTTCATATATATATATATGTATTCTCTTTCTGTATAGTGTAGCTGTGGTGCAACTGCCTGATTAAAAGCGATTAAGTACATGATTAGCACTTTCTTTATTCACTGTTTCAATTATTTAAGCCTTTCACCTTCTAACTTAGCTTTAAGTTCCTACTGGGGAAAGACTAATGAATCCTTACTTCCAGTCTGTCTCTAAGGTGCTAGGCAATTTTATCTACTTTGGATTTTAAAAATTATTCTTTGTTTAAGCCAAAAATGTTTTAAAGCCTTGCAATCACTGAAATTAAAAAATATGAGAAGTATTAAATCTGGTCTCTTTTTTTTTTAATGAACATTTTATAAATGTAAAGCTAAAATGAGTAGGTGAAAGGGATACTGAAGGGCAGAAAACTTCCTGAGAAAAAGCATCTGTTTTTTGTTTGTTTGTTTGTTTGTTTAAATTTGTTTTTATTGATTTCAGAGAGAGAGAGAGAGAGAAAGCATTCAATGATGAGAGAGAATAATGGATCGACTGCCTCCTGCACGTCCCCTACTAGGGATGTAGTCCAAAACCCAAGCATGTGCTTTGACCAGGAATTGTACCATGATCTCCTGTTTCATGGGTGGATGCTCATTAACTGAGCCTCGCTGACTGGGAAGAAGCATCTGTTTTAAAGATGAGGCCTTTGTATTATTCAAATTACAATAGTGAGCAATAGTTACTTTGAACATTTTTATAAGTCAAATAATAAATTGAAACACAGTTTGCCCCAAAATAAAGACTATAGATATAAAGAATTGTACACAATTTATCAAAGATGAATCACTTTAACATTTGAATATATTATGATCTGCAATCCACAAGTACAGGGATATCAGTTCTCACCACTCTTATGAGTGTCTCTGAGACCTATACCAAATCCATCTGGTCAGTCATGAGTAACCTACTGTACTCAGGGAGACAGAGAAATTTTCTCAGAGCCCTCCTTTCTACCGTGTTTCCCCGAAAATAAGACATCCTCCGAAAATAAGACCTAGCGCATGGAAAGATAAGACATCCCCTGAAAATAAGACCTAGCGCAACTTTGGGAGAAAAAATTAATATAAGACAATGTCTTATTTTCGGGGAAACAGGGTATGCTTCTTCTAACATCAAGACTGATGTAGAAGCTTCTTCTAGACTAGTCCCTAAATATTGGTCATTGTTATCAAGTAGTTTGTTCATATGGACCATGAGCCATCTCTGCCAACCAATAGGCTCAAGAGTCAGGTAAATTGTTTCTCCCTAGGGTAAAATCGGGTTTTGAAATAGAAAATATGTTTAGTCAGAATTATTGCTACATATAGGTATCGCCACAATTTCTCTGAAGTTTTGAGATTCACTCTGATTAGATTGGCATGTTATCCTTCCACCCCTGTGAGCAGGAAACAAATTGTTCTGATTGGCTTAACTTGGACCTAGAAATTATTTCAAGTTCTTTGGGGGGGAAGGAGAAGAAAAAGAAAATTTTGGACCATAAATTAAAAATGAAAAACTGTTGGAAAAAGGAAAGGGCAAAATAGATGATAGAAAAGAACATCAGTTAAAACTTAAGTTCAGCAGCAAGAAAGAGCCAAAAATAACAATGGCTTGAACAGAATAAAAGTTATTGTTCCCTCAAATAGAAGTCACAAGCAAAAAGCAGCCTGATAGGATAACTTCACAATATCCTCAGTGTTCCAGATTGTTTTATCTTGCTACTCTGCCATACCTAACCACAAGGGAATCTAGGGAGTGAAGTCTATTCCAGATGATCATATGTCCACTTATCAATGAGGTACCTTCTATTTCTTAGGAGAAAAAATAAAAGATAAACACTGGGGGACAGACAGCAATCGCTGCTTCTGATGTACGGACTCCCAAGGCGACTCCCATGAGTCTTACCGCCTTATGTTCATATCTTTGTCCTCCTCTTGAGTAGAGAGAGGACCTGTAACTTCCCTCTAAGCAATAGAATATGGAAAGAGGAAGGGATATAGATTATTAGTATGCATAATTAAGTTACATAAGACTTACTATTGCAGGAATTTTTCTCTCTCCCAGGAATGGCTGTGAGGAAGAAAGTGGCCATGCTGGGAAATCCCATATGTCAAAGAATTGACAGTGACCTCTGGGAACTGAGGGTAGCCTCAGGCCAACAACCAGCAAAAATTAAGCTCTTAGTCTAACAACCACAGGAGTGAAGAAGAAGTGCAGAGATTCAACTTAGCTGAGGCTCCTGATACACAGAAACAAAGACAATAAATGTGTGTTGCATTAAGCCACTAAGTTCGTGGTAATTAGTTATGCAGCAACATAAAACTAATATACTGACACTGAAGGAAACCAATAGATGTCCACAATACTGCATAAAAGACCTAACTCAGTGCCTAATATATAATAAAAGTTCAATAAATGTTTTCAATTATCAGCGGCATCATCATCACCCTTGTCATCACCATTTTCCAAAATCATCACCATTTTCCAAACCTGAATTCCTCCAATATCATCATTACCTTGCCTAGCAGCTTAATGGCAAGGAATACAATACAAACAGGGAAATAATTCAATTCATATTATTTCCAGGCTTTTTAAAAGCAACGAACTTTAAATTTTAATTGGAGTTAAGTTTCCATTAGCACTGCACTAGTGATTCTTGTATATCCATCTGACACTCCATTCCAAGATCTCACCTCTCAAGGATATACAAGGGAAAAAATTTTAACATTCTTCCATTTCTAGATAACTGTCTTTTTATTTTATTTTATTTTTTTTGCTTTTGCTTTTTTGCTGCAGATTTGTCTCTCTTTCTGACATCAGTGACAGGATAATGACAAGGGCACTATCTCAAAGTTCCTTCTCATTATGGTGTTAGCTTTATACAAAGAGGCACGTTACTATGAAGAAAGACCACACAAACTACTAAACTTCATTAACAAATATCACTGGTCATTGTAGGGTAGGGAGATGAAGGAGATAAAATTGTTAGTGTTCTTAACAGAAACAATCACCAGACTAGTAAACATCCTATGAATGGTAGGTCAATAATGTTATAAATAATAAAAAAACATGGTATTATCTTCCTATTAAATATGGAATTGACAAGGGAGAGAAAGGAAGAGAGAAAAGTCCTTGAGTTTTTTCTCCATTTAGATTTATTACTGTTTGTTTTTCATTTTCAACTGAAGAGGTATACTCAAGCTCAAATAAAAAACATTCCTCATACAGTGAAATATGAGCCAAATGAGGACACCTTTACTCAAAAGTAAACATTAGAAGGTAACTGAACAAGATTTCTTTTTAACACTTCTCCCCTCCTCCCGCAGGGGAACTGGTGTGTCCACATTACAGTAGAAAGAAAATGGGCTTCCTTGATTACTATAAAGTTCCAAATAACACATTAATTGTAATATGTTTATTTTTATGAGTTCTAGGTACTTACATTTTTCACCATTTTCATAATCAATTCATAAACAAATGTATCTGATGACAAATAATAGAGTTTGCTGTAGTCTTTGAATAGTTTTTTTTAAATATTGTGAACAATTTTTTAGTGATTTAACAGAAGATTAATCCTATATAATAAAAGCCTAATATGCTAAGTGTCCACTCGGCCATTCAACCAATCAAAGTGTAATATGCTAATGATATGCTAAGGATGCTCAACATCTTACTATAATGTGCACTAACCACCAGGGGGCAGACGCTCCCACCTGCAGGTTAGCTTGCTGCTGGGGTCTGGCTGATGGGAACTGAGCAACACAGGTCAGACACACCCTAGAGCCCTCCTGCTGTCCCTCCCTTCCTGGCTGGCCAACCTCCTGCATCCCTCCCAGCCCCGATCCAGTGGGTTCCCTTGGCCTGGCCTGCACAATCTGGGACCCCTCAGGGGATGTTGGAGAACAGGTTCTGCCTCATCCTGCAGGCCAGGCCAAGGGACCCTACCGATGCATGAATTCATGCACCGGGCCTCTAGTGTCAATATATCAACATTTAAAGTAAAATCAAAAGTCAACAGATTTCTGGAGCTGGAGATATTTACATGTTTTTAGTAAAATAAAAATGTTTAAGACTTGTACTAACCTATTCTTCCTCACTCTTGTTTTTCTTAACTTAGTTCCTAATACCAGAAATGCTGCCCTATACCATCTTTTTCACCTTGCAAAACCTTACCCATCCATCACTTAATGTCCAGCTCAATTCCCATTTTCCATGATGTCTTTATCCTGATCACTACACTAAGTGTTATTTTTTTTTTTAGGGGGAAGAGTCTATTTGGGGAAATAATCAAAATAAATTCCTGTGGTACCATTTCACACATAATGCTTTGTATTATGACTATTATTCTTTATGAGCTTCATTCAAAAGTGAAGATTGAATAAAACTTTATTGCCACTATAGGAACAAGAACAAGGACTTGCAAATTATACTGAAAAGTAGAAGAAATATTTATTGGATAAAAGAATTAGTAATGAGTAAGTGGGCAAAAAGAATGAAATGGTTAGAGAAGAGGTCATTGCTTAATGCTGTACTATTAAACTCAATCACTAGGACTATAAAGAAGGGAGAGACATAAAAAGGTAAGTTTTACTTAAAAAACCAAAATCATGGGGACATGGGCTGAGAACTGAAAAAAAAATAAAAATAGGCAGAGTAGGTGAAAGGTAGTGTAGGCATGGGAAAAGGGAGGCACTAAAGGAAGGCAGAATAACACTTGATGTCAACGCGTAGAATCTAGCCTCTCTTCTAAGATGTGACCTTTCCCAAATTCTACCATGAAAACATTACAAAGTTATTTACATACAAAGCAGCTCAGTTTCTTAGTTGAAATCTGAACTCTTTGAAATGGAACAGCAACCAAAACTGGTCAGAGAAACCAACAAACAAGGCCAAAGCAGAACCAGAGGAAATTTGGAGCACTCGTAGAATATAAGAAATGCACTGGAATTGCCACAGGCATTTAGGAAGCATTATGCAATTTATTATAGAACAGTCTGTGAATAACAAGGGCTGTTCTCTATAGTCAATAAGGTACAAAGGGTGTGGTATGGTAGCTACACCCTAGCTCAGATCTAATCTGGAAATGCATTTTAATGAGAGTTCAGTTGTCAGTAAAAATTTAGCTGAAATGACACCTCATAATTCTACATCTTCCTTTCAAAAGAATACTTAAAATCCATATTCTGGGCTTTTAGATGTGACTAAAATAGCCAGAGGGTTTCTGAGAGGCACTCATTATACCCCTTAAGGTAATTTGCTGTTTCAAATAGTAATAGTTACCAATTATGCTTTGGTACTCTCAATACATTGAGTTGACAGCAATGCTCTGGAGAAATTTTGAGCACTAGGTTCCAACTTTTATAATGTCTTTCTACCAAATATTTTGAAACAAATTTAATAAAAAAGATTTTTTCCATTTGCTGAGCTGTCAATCAAGTGTTAGTTTCTCTTTTAAGAAAGCACAATGCATTACCTGCCCATGATCAGTAACAGCACGCATGTCCAATCTAACACCTTTACTAATAATCTAGACACTTTGTCATTTTGCAACAGGAAAAAAGCTTAATTTTCTATAGAGCATGAAGAAGGCTTTCAGAAGGCAATTTCAAAGCAGATTCCCAGAAGCAACTTCTAAGGGCAGCTAAAAGAAAGATGCTTTTAGCATGCTTTGATATAACTATCCAAATTCTAAAATTACATAAATGCTTAATAACTAGTAAGGATTTCAAACCTGTGTCTGCATAAAATATTACCTTTCCTGGAGAAACTAAAAGAAAACTTGAAAGGCATTTCATTAACACTTTAACTTAAGGACATCTGTAAAGCAATCTGAAAAGTACAGCCAGTTAAAAAAACATTTTCTTTTGCTCACTCTCTTTTTGTGTCCACATTAAGAAACACATTTTTATTTACTGTTTTGTCAGCTTAATTCCTCCCAAAGGAGATTATAATTAAGTGACTACATGAATTAAAGCCTGGTGTACCTTCTTATAAGTATTGCTGATAGAAAACCATTAAAGCCAGGGCACTTTTACAAATAAACATTGCGAGGAAATAAAGATATATAATTTAGAAGTAGCAGATTTATACTAGAGCAGACAGTTAATATTCTATTTATATTACACTTTTTATATCACACTGACAGAAACTGTTCTTAAGTAATTGAACATCAACAATAAGACTAAACAATAATGTCACAAATAAAAAACTAGGAGGGATGGGCAGATAATAAAAATCCATAAGGCACTTGATTCCCATTTCATTAAATGTATTGCAATTAATAATATATTTTAAATAATTCAGACAAAATATCCAATTAAGATGCTGTTACTTTGCAAAGCAGGAGATGCAACAGTATAAAGAATAATAGTTAATCACAGCATAGACCAAGCTTCCACAATCATGGCATTCAAAGTTTCAGAAAAGGTCATATAGTAGATAATAGGTAGTTGCAAATTCTTTGTCACCCTTCCCATCAGGAAGTAGAGTTAAATTCTCCTACCCTTTAAATGACTCTGAGTCTACCCTGCAACTTTGTCTAACAAAATGTAGGCAAAGTAATATTTCAACTTCTGAGATTGGATCTTCTACTTCCTCACATACACACACACACACACACACACAAAAATACTTCCTTTTGAAATCCAACCACCCTGCAACACCAAGGAAAACTGAGGCATTCTGGTCAGCTGAGCATCCAGTTGACAACTACAAGCATCAGCCATATGAGAGAGCTATCTTCAACTCCCCAGCCCAGATTTGCCTTTGAATAACTGCAGCCTAGCCAACATTTATTCATGATTTGAGATTGCACTGTAATTATTTAAGACGACTTTTGAAACGAAAAAAAGTCAACCGAAAATCGGGGGCAAAAGACCAAAATTGCACAAAAATTACCTGCAGATCTTGACAGCAAAGGAAGTCTTTTCTTTGAAGTGGGGGGGTAGTCTTATACAGCAAATATAGGCCTAAACCTATGTTTTAACTGTAAAATTAGGGGGTCATCTTATACGCCGGAAAATACCGTAACCTTTAAGAATCATCACATGTCAAGTTTGGATATAATATCAGAGAAAAATATCCACAATTATCTGAATAATCTATACTAATAAAAGGGTAATATGCTAATTAGACTGGACATCCTTTTAGACGTTCTTCCAGCCACTATGGAGGGGGTTGAGGCAAAGGCAGCTGGTAGTGACCAGGTTGGCAGGGGAGGGCAGTTAGGGGTGAGTAGGCTGGCAGGGGAGGGCAATTAAGGGTGACCAGGCAGGCAGGGGAGGGCAGTTAGGGGCAACCAGGCAGGCAGGCAGAATGGTTAGGGGTAATCCAGCAAGCAGGCAGGTGAGTAGTTTGAAGCCAGTGGTTCCGGATTATGAGAGGGATGTCCAGTTTCCAGTTTAAACTGCCAGTTGGACATCCCCAAAGGGTCCCAGAATGAAGAGGGTTCAGGCTGGGCTGAGGGATGAATCCCCCCATGCATGAATTTTGTGCACCAGGCCTCTAGTTTATTTTAATACCATTCCTTTTTCCAACATATCTGTGTAAGGCCATATTTTTTTTTCACATATTTCCACCTAAATCATATATTGCAATACATGGGATGCAGAAGCAAAAAGAGAATCCAATCATTCTCATTAAGAAAAGATTTGCAAAAAAATGTGAAGCAATGCAACTTTTATTAATATTTTTATCTGGAAATATAAATTTAACATATATAATTATTTATATATAATTTAACATATATAATTTTATTTCTCATAAAATTATATATGTTAAAATATAATGTTTATTATATGTTTACTGAGATATAACTCACATAGCATAAAATTCACCATTATAAAGCAATTCAGTGGTTTTTACTACAAAGTTGTGCCACCATTACCTCTAATTCCAGAATACTTTCATCACCCCCATAATAAACCCTGTATCCATTAACAGTCATTCCTTTTTCCTCACTCTCTCCAGTCCCTGTTAACACTCTCCCCATTCTCTAGTAACCACTCATCTACTTTCTGTCTCCATGTATTTGTCTATTCTGGACATTTTATATAAATAATATCATATAATATATGATCTTTGTGTCTGGCTTGTTTCATCTATAATAATAAAAGCATAATATACAAATTAAACTGGATGTCCTTCTGGACATCTTCCCAGACAAAGCTGGAGCTGTGAGGGAAGCCCGGGTCCCGGGTACCAGAGGGAACCCAGTGCCGGCAGCTGGGGGAAGGAAGGCCTACTTTTGCATGTATTTTGTGCATCAGGCCTCCAGTTTAGCATAATATTTTCAAGGTTCATCCGTATGGTAACATGGATCACCACCTCATTCCTTTTTATTGTCAGATAATATTCCCTTGTATGTATATATTGTATTGTGTTTATTCACTCATCATCTGATGGATCTTTGGGTTGCTTTTGCTTTTTTTTTTTTTGGTTGTTTTGAATAACTATGAGCATTTCTGTACAAGCCTTTGTGTGGATAAATATTTTGTAATTTTCTTGAGTATTATTATTGACTACTATTATGTTTAAATAAGTTAAATATTTTATATATTTCTAAACTATAAATACAAAGTGTCAAATCTACATAAATTAAAGCTCTTTGGAGCCCACATTAGTTTTTAAGACTATGAAGAATTCCTAAAACCCAAAACTTAGTAATGGCTATTTTACTGCTTCTTTAAAAAAAAATGAAAACATAATTTTTTTCATATTTTTATATTACTGATTCAAAGGAAATAAGAGTAATTTTTTTGTTTTTATAAAAAATGCTATCTTGACAGCTTTATTTCCTAAGTTGAATTGAAGAAACACTAATGATCAACCAACACAATAAAGTCATCCAAAAGAGAGTAAATGTCATGATAGTATATGAAACTTTTTTCTCTATAAAGATGCTCAAAAAGGAAGAATATTTTATTGATTTTTTATAAACTGTGAGAGCTTTCTAAAAATATTGAACTCAGATACACAAGTTCTTCAAACCCATGATGTAAACAGCTACAGGTTCCTTTGTCAAACATTGGACCTTTGAGATAATTGCTTGATTTTTTTTTTACTTGGGAGAGAGATCTTTAGCCTCCCAGATGCCTGTCAATCTAGTTTTTATTAATTTCTGGTAATTGGCATTCCTCTAACCTCTATCCATTGCTTACAAAATAGTAATTTTATTAGGCATTTCACAATCATAATTCTTAAAGCACTAATGCACATTTAACCATAGGAAAACTTTAAAATCTATTAAAAACAGATTCACCTATTAACTAATGTCACCCAATAAACTTAATTTAAAAAACAAAACAAAAATACATTCAGCACATATTTTTTCCAAAAATATTAGTTCATAAACTTATACACAATCTCTTTGGTGTGTTTAAATGACTACTTATGTGGCCAAATTGTTATATCCTATGATCCACAATTATATATATGCTCCCACATTCTGAATTTCTCCAAATTCATGTAATGAGACAGATTATTAAAGGCTTTGGATTAGGTTTTTCTGTGAGTGATCATTTAAAGTTCTAAATAGACACTAAAAAATAGAAAAGTTATCATATCCTCCCATAATTATAAAAACTCTATTTTTAATAATAAGCATGTTCTAGAATAACAACTTATTGTTCTTCAAAATTGAAAGTGAAATCTTCTGTCATTGGAAAACTGTTCCATGGAGTGGGTAGAAATTTTCCTCTGACAGCCCATCTTAATTTTTTCAAAGGTCATGTAGTTACTCCTGATTGAATCCCCATGTGACACTAATTTAGAAATGTTTCCTCATTAGTGCCGACATCTCCCAAGGGTTGAAAAGACTTCACATACTCTGTCATTCATTTGAAATGTGGATTCAGAAAGGGGGAAAACTATGCTTTTAGATCTTTGAATATAATTTTATCATCCTACATAATAAAAGAGTAATATGCAAATTAACCATCACTCCACTGCAAGCCATGCCCACCAGCCAATCAGAGCAAGTATACAAATTAACCCCAGCCAAGATGGCTATAGCCACAGGGAGCAGTTGAGAGTATTGGGTTTCCCCAGCAATAGAGGAAGCCAAGCTTTCCACCCTGGCAGCCCCAGGCCTCCCCTCAAGGATACAAAGTTTCAATTATAGAAGATAAATCTCAAGAAAAATGGAGGCAGCCTCAGAGCTGGAGAGAACAGGCTAGGGTTGCCCCTGGCAATGGAAGAAGCCAAGTTTTCCACCTGCCCTGGCTAGCCTAGGCCTCCATTCAAGGCTACAAAGTTTCAATTATACAAGATACATAAAACCAAAGAGAAATGGCGGCAGCCACTGAGCGAGCAGGGGGCATGGCTCTACTCCAGGCTACAAAGTTTCAATTGTAGAAGGTAAATAAATTCCAGATACCAGGGCCTCTGCTTGGGTCGCCCGGGGGGCATAGATGACCTGCAAACCACCACAGGCCCCTCACCCAGGCCGTCCCACACCTCAAGGTAACCCCCACCCTGATCTGGGACACCCTTCAGGGCAAACCAGCTGGCCCCCACCCAGGCCTCTATCCTATCTAATAAAAGAGTAATATGCAAATTGATCATCATTCCAACACACAAGATGGCTTCCCCCATGTGGTCAAAATCCTACCCCCATGTGAACACAAGATGGCCACCACAAGATGGACAGTAGGGGAGGCAGTTGGGAGGCACCAGGCCTTCAAGGGGTGGCAGTTGGGGGCGATCAACCCTGTAGTGGAGGGCAGTTAGGGGTGACCAGGCTTGAAGGGGAGGGCAGATAGGGGCAAACAGGCTGGCAGAGGAGCAATTAGGCACCAATCAGGCTGGCATGGGAGTGGTTAGAGGGTGATCAGGCTGGTAGGCAGAAGTGGTTAGGGGCAATCAGGAAGGCAGACAGGTGAGCAGTTGGGAGCCAAGAGTCTTAGATTGTGAGAGGGATGTCTGACTGTCCATTTAGGCCCAATCCTACCTGAATCCTACTGGATCAGGCCTAAACAGGCAGCGGAACATCCCTTGAGGGGTCCCAAATTGAAGAGGGTGCAGGCTGGGCTGAGAGACATACACCCCCATGCACAAATTTCGTGCACTGAGCCTCTAGTATTTATATATATATATATACATAGTATCCTATTAAAAAAAAAAAAAAGAACTTATGTTACAATCCAAAAGCATTAGAATAGCATGAAAAATCAAATGCTTTAATGTTCAAATCCTGCCTCTGTTTCTTATCAACTGAGAGATCACAAGGAAGTTATAGAAGTTCTCTGAGATTTAATTGCCTCATCAGCAAAAATAGAAGTAACATCTTTGAGATAAATTGTCAAATGCAAATAAATTGTCTGATAAAATATAGAGGATATGCACATTGCTAATTTTTTATTAAATTTCATTACTGTTATCACAGTAAAAGTTGCCTTAAGACAAAATAGATCTGCAATGAATTCATTGCAATCCCGAGCAGAAGAATGGCTATTACCTAACTGCATGAAGCAGAATAGTGGAGGAAAGGCATAATTGCCTTGGGTGTAAGCTAGTCCTACATAAAGAGTAATATGCAAATTGACCATCACTTTAACACAAGATGGCTACCCCCATGTGGTCAAAGATGGCCACCCCCTGTGGACACAAGATGGCTGCCACAAGATGACCAGCAAGGGAGGGCAGTTGGGAGGGAGCAGGCCTGCAGGGGAGGGCAGTTGGGGGTAACCAGGCTGGCAGGGAGGGTAATTTGGGGCAATCGGGCCAGCAGGGGAGCAGGTAGGCATCAATCAGGTTGGCAGAGGACTGGTTAGGGGTTGATCAGGCTGCCAGGCATAAGCAGTTAGGGGCAATCAGGCAGGCAGGCAGGCAAGTGGTTGGGAGCCAGCAGTCTTGGATTGTGAGAAGGATCCAGATTGGAGAGAGTGCAGGCTGGGCTGAGGGATACACACCCTCATCATGAATTTTGTGCACTGGGTGGGCCTCTAGTCAATTATAATATCACATTGTTTTATGTGTGTTTTTTTTAATTCTTTATTTTTTTTTTATTGTTTAAAGTATTACAAATAGTACATATGTCTCCTTTTTCCCCCATTGACCTTCCCATAGCCTCCCCTACCCCCCATCACATGCCCTCAGCAGCACAATTTATGATAGATAAGATCTGTTTTTGTTTTTAAGGGGAAGAGGAAGAAGGATAGGATGAAAGAAGAAAACCATTGTCCTCTTTCACCTCAAAGGACCAGGAGAGAAAATCATTTTTGCAGAAACCCCCCAAATTTTCTCTTACTTGGTGCCCCAGCCTTTAGCACCTATCTCCAATGTACACCACAGACATAAAAAAATATTAATTTCATTAAACATAATTTGTTATTCTCTTTGACCTGCCCAGCAGTGTACAAAGCTCCACAATAATCTCAGAGATCCAACACAAGCTTTTGCCCAAATCCTACCCCACTACTCCTCATGAATGTTACATCACAGCATCTATACATTATACTAACAAAAACTCAATTTAAGAATGGATTAACTCTTATTGCCCAGCCAGCATGGCTCAGTGCTTGAGCATCGACCTATGAACCAGGAGGTCATGGTTCAGTTCCCTGTCGATGCACATGCCAGGGTTGCAGACTGGATACCCAGTGTGGAGCATACAGGAGGCAGCCAATCGACGATTCTCTCTCATCATTGATCTGTCTATCTTTCTCTCTCTCCTTTCCTCTCTGAAAGATATATATATATTTTAATGTAACTATTATTTAAAGCTCACTGAATATATTTTCTGATACATCCATAGACAGAAGATAACTCAAATTTATATGATAGCAATTTATTCAACATGGTAGTACTTTGAAGTACTGATTATTTTCTTGTACTGCTACCCTCTACTAAAAATTATTGAATGACCTAAATACATATAAAGTGTGCATTCCATTTAATTTATTACAATCTAATTAGAGATTGTATTTATATAATACATACATATTTACTTATAGTGATACCAAGATTCATTTTTGTTTTTTTCAAAACCAATTAGTTTAAGAAAGGAGAGAGAATAGTGCTGAAAAGAGAGAAAAATAGTACTGGAACTTATAGCAAATAAGTTCACTGTACTTCTCAAATGAATAGTTGAGTAGTGTGGTTTCATTTACAGGCTAGATAGTCATGCCAATTAATTTTTAATCCTTTCACAGTCAAGTATTGGTACCTTACCCACTAGTGAATGACCTGTGGACCTTCTCCTCTCCAATAGTGAGTACATTCCAAATAGAAAGGCACAAAGTGGGTGGAAATTCTGAGTGTTGTGAGTGTGTGCATATATATATATATATATATATATATATATATATATATATATATTCCCATGTGAATATCTGAATACTTTTGAAATAATATTTACTTTATTTTAACTATTAACTTTTTTTAAATTGCTAAATGTTAAAGTTAATATTTAAATCAATTTGAGAGCAAACTATGAGACTCATTGTTCATTTTCTAAACATGTCCTTGTACAGTAGCACTAATTAAATATTACTGTACTTCATCTTGATAACCTTATAATTAGCTAGTTATTAATAATGAAAAAGGAACAAAGGGGAAGTTAGACATTATAGTTGTCATTTGG
The DNA here is from genome assembly GCF_964339955.1 of Pipistrellus hanaki. NCBI lineage: Eukaryota > Metazoa > Chordata > Mammalia > Chiroptera > Vespertilionidae > Pipistrellus > Pipistrellus hanaki. The sequence goes on from NC_140508.1 coordinate 22,982,291, forward strand.
GCAGCTTCACCAGGAAACTACAACTATGCACTCTACAGGGAACCACTGGCCTAATTCCTGCAAAACACTGGGGAAGGGATCCAACAAAGGGAAGATAGATGCATGCCCAGTAAAGTTGGGGTGACACAAGGAAGGTACTTGCTTGTCAGTCACACCTGGGAACAAAGATCATTGACCAGAATTGGCGTGGCCACTGCAAGCACATGAAAATTTAGGAATGCATAATCTCTTAAACAAAGAAGTTCTCTCTCTTGTGCTCTTGCCTCATTCTTGGTTTCCTTGCATTCACCCATGTTTCCTCCATTGCTATGTGGGCCTGAGGATCCCATATGCAATGGACTGATGGACTGCAGCAGGGAACACAAACTATGCTAGCCTGATGTTGTACTGCACTGTGCAGACGTGGACAGGAAATTCTGGATACTGGCTCTGATTTTAGCCTTGCTAAAGGCAAAACGGGACTTCTTCCTTAGCGCGACTGAGGGAGAGCGGATCTCAGAAACTCAGGGATGTAATTTCACAGATATAAAAATCACTCATTCTCCTGGGCAAGCCTCAGAAAATTATTTCTCTTGCTAGATAGAAGAAATCCACCCCTACTAGCACTGCAGCAGATGGGGACCTCTCCCCTCTAGTAACAGTCTCACTCATCTTAGCCTGAAGCTGAAAGCCCTTTCCAATGCATATGTATTCCCCCTATAGGAAAACTGTGTCAAGGTGCTTCTATCCAGGATGTCCAGATAGCGTTTCAACCTTGAAGACTTCTTTTGCCTGCTCTGTTTTTTTCTCTACCTGATACTGAATGCTGAAATAATTCTGTAATTTTATTTCATCCTGTCAGCATTATGTTTTCTTTCCTCCCATATGGAAGAATTAGAAAGTGAGAAAAAAAAAATTGCAGGAGGCTAAGATTCTTTCTTCCTTCCTCCCCTCTGATTAGATTATAGTATAATAGGTTATCTGCCTATTTATTTTCTTCCTTTTCTTTTTTTTAAAGAGTACAATGCCTGGCACTAAAGTGGTGCCATATAAATATTTGATAAATGAATAAATAAATGGGAGTGAAACAAGTCTCCACCCTTTTCTTGGATGCAAGGTCTTCCAGCCCACAATGTTTGGTTAGTTAACCACCAGATTCTCAGTGAAGTAATTCAAACACTACTTAGCCACCCAAAATATTTAAATTACTAGGTAGTTTTTTGCCAACTGTTTTCTGCATTTTTATTTTTTTAATATATTTTTATTGATTCCAGAGAAGGGAGAAGGAGAGAGAAATCGAAACATCAATGATGAGAGAGAACCATTGATCAGCTGCCTCCTGCACACCCTCCATTGGGGATTGAGCCCACAACCTGGGCATTTGCTCTTGACTGGAATGGAACCCGGGACACTTCAGTCCACAGGCCGATGTTCTACCCACTGAGCCAAACTGACTAGGGCCATTTTCTGAGTTTTTATATATTAAACTGGATAGTTTGAACCTATTAATTCAAGTTGTTTCTTGAGCACCAATTCTGTCAAATAAGGTTTGTAAAAGATGCAAGATGATTCCATTAGTATATTTCTAACTGCACTCCAAATGAATAGCTATCACCCCTTGATTCAAAATTACTATTACAGGTTGATTGTTATTTTAAGGCTATATTAAGGAAACTTCTTCGGAACAAAATAACAACAGTAACAATGACAAAATGAAGAATTCGCTGAATCACAAATAGAGCCAAGCAAAGTGCATTTCCCACAACACTGTCTTCTCAATATTTTTATTGAATTGATAAACTACGGGAATTTCTCCATATTAAAGGGTTTTTAGGTTAATTTTGGGAAAAGTTCCCAGACATAAGGAATAAGGGAACTACGGAAGGCTCCTATTTTCAACTCAGCACTTACTAATCATAAAAAAAGATGAAGAGAATTCTTACCTAAGAAACAACTGTGAGGTAAAAAGGAGCTGATGTCTACAATGCTCCTTCCCAACAGACTCTCACAGAAAGCTAAATGGTTCTGTCAAACCGCCTCTCTGTTTCCAGTTAAATGGTGCTGAAGATGAAGTTTGATAAATATCAGAAAATGTGGTATTGTCTTTATACTTTTAACTATCTTGGAAAAACGATGTCTCTGCAGTGACACTTTATATAGGTGAGTAACATGTACAATAACTGGGTAAACAAAGATGAGAACAGTATAAACAGCAGTGGAAAGGCTCTGACCATTTTACCCTGGCCATATACATATGGCATTATCTACCTTCAAGACAAATAAATTTTCCACTGACTTCCCCTGTGGGTTCACAGCTCCTGAGGTGGAAAAAAAAATTTTTTCTTAAGTCTAAATCAGAGAATGTGTTTAAATAGCAATAAGAACAGATCCTGATTTTCAGGACAATATATATCTTCTGCATTATACAAAAGGATGTGTTTTGTTTTTAATTCAAAAGTATTTAACATTTTCTCCACCTTCTGGCTAACAGAAATTAGGAAGGTTTTTAATAAGAGCAGGGCTTGAAAACAGTATGGTTTAGGGTTTATGTTGAGTTTGTACATAAACTCTTCTATGAACAAACTCAACAGTGGAAAGGAAATGTACATTTATAAAATGTCTTCTACATGCCAGGTACTGTGCTGAAAATTGTGCATGTGGTATCTCATTTAACCTTCACACCTAACTTAACCTTCACACATATGTCATCCATGCTTTATAAGTGCAGAAATTAAAGTTTAGAGAGTCTCAATATCTTACTCACAGTCTTACAACTTGTAAGTGGGGCAGTTGGGTATAGAACTTAAATCTGTTTGAAAAGACTGATAGTGAAAAGAAGGAAAGGAAGATATTTTTGACTAATACATATTATAATTATTCCAGTGTTTATATATAAAGCTAAGAGTTAGAATTAATGTGTTATATGATAGAACAAGGTTTGAAACATCCCTTGTAGTTTCAACTAAGTACACATAAGGATGGGGATTTATATGACTTGGTAGTATTTTCTGTTTTTTTTTTTAAAAAAAAGATGATAATGACATAAAGATTAGTTAACCATAGTATTCTATGGTTTTTTCAACTAAAATAAAAAAACAAAAAACCACCTTATGATTAGGCTGTATTAATGGAAAAACCAATAATAGCAGAGCATTCAGATGTATAGAAATAATAGTCGCAATGATCTGGCCAGACCACACCTGGATCATGCATTCAGTGTGTACTTAGTACTCTATTCCCAAATATAGTCAAAATGCATGAATTTAGAGGAACTTGAATAGAATTATTATGTCTTGTAATGATGACATAGGGAAAAGAATTGATAAAATGGGAGAGATTTGGACTTGGAAAAGGAGATTTAGAAGAATCATGTGTCTGTCTTTACATATTTGAAAAGCTTCCAAATTACAGGAAAGAAATAGTTATAGGTGCATTCAGTATATCATCACAAAACAGAAATTAAGTAGGTCTAGAGAAGAGAATTATAATTCAGTTTAGAGTGCATATGCTAAGAATTAGGTCTATCTTGGAATATAATCACTCTATATATATGAAAAGAGAGAGAGACTTATATAAGTTGCTTTTGAGAGGAACTCATATATATGTACATATATAAATTTATTAGAGCTTTATGGATCCTAAATATTTTTAACTTTATTTCATATATCTTTCTAAAATGAAACAATACTAAAGAAATAATTTTTCATGTGGCATCTGTTTAATGCCCTGCCCTATAATTTCTTTATTGAACATAATACATATTAATGCACATTTTATGCAAATTTCTTAGACTAGATAAAAATGCTTGTAATTATCCCTAAGCAATGGGAGTATCCACCAACATAAATTTTTCCCAGAGTTAAAATTAGGAGTGGCAAGCAGGAGGTTTTCAACACAATAAGCTATTACTTAAGAGGAATACAAATCCAAACAAATATTTAAAACCAATATGATAAAAACATGTCTAAGAGGTGGAAGAAAATCTGACTCCCAAGTGATAGTATGCTTAAAGAATGGCTTTGGTGTTATAGAAATCTTTCAAATTTTTAGACAGTAAAGCATTTATTATTATTTTATTAATACCTATGTTTATAATGAATCCCAAACGAATTATATTAAAAGCAAATAATTTTCACATTATTTCCCTGAAAATTCCAAATAAAGGAAATCACCCATTAGATTTTTCTAATTTGCTTTTATTCCCATTCTTCTTATTTATGTTACTAACAAGAATACTAACTTGGAAGAGAATAAAAATGAGAATATTTTATTTTAGCCCCAAACTCATCCATTCCTGGTAATATCAAAGCAAATCAAAACATTTCAGTTCTGAGCCAAAACCGGTTTGGCTCAATGGATAGAGCGTCGGCTTGGGTACTGAAAGGTCCCGGGTTCGATTCCGGTCAAGGGCATGTACCTTGGTTGAGGGCATATCCCCGGTGGGGGGTGTGCAAGAGGCAGCTGATCGATGACTCTCTCTCATCGATGTTTCTAACTCTCTATCTCTCTCCCTTCCTCTCTGTACAAAATCAATAAAATATTATTAAAAAAAAACAAAAAAAACACACACACAAAAAAAAAAAACATTTCAGTTCTGAGATGACAGATACCAGCACATTTTCCAGACAAGCCCCAATTAAATTGGATATATCCTTACATTCTCATTTCCATATTAAAAGCCACTACATAATATGCTTTTTTTTTTTCCACAGTGATTTGCCATATGCTTCATTCAGCTACTTTAATCTCCTTTTGGTTGATCTGTATATTACCTAAAAAAAAGTTATGAAGGTTAGTACTAACTTCCACACACACATTAAGGCAATGCAGCATTCACAACAGGTCCTAACAAAGCAGCTCATATCACCAAATCTTGATTATGTAGTGCTTGGAGAAGTCCTCTGAGGCATTCTGATATGTTTAGAGACTAGCTTGCTATCCTCAGTGGCTATTAGCAATGTGCTTAAGTCTTTGTGTGTTATTACGCCAATACACAAATTGTAAGATAATTGTTGGCACTGTGCTTTGGTATTTCAACCATGATGTTGATCTTTATCTATCGTAGTAAAGGCTGCTATGGGAACTGATGGCTTGTTTTTAAAAGGATGAAATAAAGAAAACCAGAAAAAGGAGGGGACAGGAATAAAAAAGCACATGCTCCATGCACTAATTTAAATGTATATTAGAGGGAAATCCATTTGACATCAATGGAGTTCCCTCTAATATACTTTTTATAAATGTTTTGTTAGTTATTATACTTTATACATTTTATAAATATTTCATATTAGTTATTATTTTTATGGTCAAAAGAACTTTGGGGGAGACCACAGATACTTAGGGTGGGAGAGAAGGATTAATCCTAATATATCTTTTTGTCATAAGATTATAACTTCTGAGTATCAATGACTACATAATTTTATATAGCATCATTTATGAAACATACAGGGTCATCTCTGGAAAACTTCATGAAAAAAGGAAATAAATTGAACCTGAATCTTCAAACCTAATAACTCACTTCTATACAAGAAATAAAGGGGCTAAGAAATCAGGTTATGTATCTCTACGGGGGTGCCAACACACAAATCTAGACTATCAGATAACTAGCCAAGTGTGTTTCAAAAAGAGGGGAAGGGTGTGGAAGTGGAGGGGCTGTGAAAAAAAAATGTATATTTCTTTGGATACCAATTCAAATAAAGCAAATGGAAAATAGCATTTTTAAGACAGTCTATAGATTCTAAATGTGAACAGATTATTAGATGAACCAAAGAATCAATGCAAGTTATGTTAGTTGTGATAATGAAAGGACACACACAGAGAGAGAAACATCATGATGAGATAGAATCATTGATTGGCTGCCTCCTGCACATCCCTTACTAGAAGTTGAGCCTGCAACCTAGACATGTGCCCTTGACTGGAATCAAACCTGGGACCTTACAGTCCATAGGCCAACCCTCTATCCACTGAGCCAAACCCAGATAGGGCCCTTCTTTATTTTTTGAAAAATGTCTGCTAAATATGTGGGAGAGAAATAAATGGAACCTTGGATTTGCTTTAAAACACTTTGAAACAACCACAATGAAAAATGGAATAGGTGAAAACAAGTGTTGGAAAATCTTGGTAATTTTTTATTTGGGGGTGAAAGCTACATGGGAGCTTGTTAAAATATTATTTCTATTTTTACATATTTCTGAATTTTATTTATTTTTTTTTACAGAGAGGAGGGGAGAGGGATAGAGATTAGAAACATCAATGAGAGAGAAATATCAATTAGCCGCCTCCTGCACACCCCCAACTGAGGATGTGCCCACAACCAAGGTACATGCCCTTGACCAGAATCGAACCTGCAGTTCAGTCTGCAGGCTCAATGCTCTATCCACATAGCCAAACCAGTTAGGGCTGTATGAATTTTTTATAATAAAATATTTTAACTGTCTAATATGGTTCATTAATACAACTTATGTCATGGCCACTATTGGCAGCTCTTTTGCTATAATGAAACAATTGATATACTATTTTCCCCTCTGTCTTTGAGCTGAAATTCTTGCCCATGGAAGGGTGTCATGATCTGTGAATCCCCTGGTCTTTCATTCTCAATTCACTTCCCTTGGAAAAAGTCAAGTGTCAGCACATTTTCTAAAATATCAGTGCTCCAAGAAAGGTTATGAACCACTGGAAGAGAAGCTTACTGAGAAAGGTTTTTGCATATTTCTCTTTAGCTGGCCATTTAACTAGTACTTTTATAGACAGCTTAGAAAATAGTCAGCTTGAGAGTGGACACATGATAGACTCTAACTAAAGAGAGTATACATCCTTCTTTGCTTACCAACTTAATGCTTATTGCCCAGATATGAATAATAAATTACATGGTCATCCAAACTCTTAGAAATAGCTCAAGTGCCTGATCATAATGACTGACGGCTCAATGGAACACCGGAAGTCAGTCCTGCAGTCAGTGGTGGGTTGCCGTGATGACCCAGCAATGACTGCTGCCACTGCAACACGGTGACCCAGCACTGACTGCTAAGGGTTGGCTGAAGATCAGGCCCAGAAAGAGGCCTGGAGAGAGAAGCAGCGTCTGATCCGCAGCCTCCGTAGCAGCTGTTGATCAGCCCTTTCCTCTCTCTCTTTCTCTCTGGGCCTTGCCAGTAGCTGCACCTCTCTTTCTCTCCGGGCCTCTGAGGGGTTGCTGATCAGCCCCTCCTCTCTGATCAAGCCTGGAGATAGGCCTGCAGATGCTGACTAGCATTGAAACCAACCAATCAGAACCAAATCTGGGTGAACTGTAAAGGCAGAAACTAAGGTGGAGGCTAAGGAGAGGTTTTAAGGGCAACAGCTGATTGGTGTAAAGTGTTAGAAAGTGATTCAATTTTTTAATGCCGAGTTTGGCAGTATAGTGCATATGGCTGCCTATCAGTCCAGATATAGGGATTTTGTGTTTTTGTCTCACCAGAGCATCTCCTCTTGCAAAAAAAGGGCCCCCTCCCCATTTAATCAATCCTATCTTATATAATGTATCTATACTAATAAAAGGGTAATATGCTAATTAAACCGGGTCCACTGGCCATCTTCCAGATGTCTAACTTCCTTCCAGACAAAGCCATGGTGGTGGGGGCTGAGACAGAGGCAGTTAGGGGCAGTCAGGCCAGCAGGGGAGGCAGCTGGGAGTCAGATCAGGCCAGCAGGGAGGGTGTTTAGAGGTGGTCAGGAAGGCAGGGGGTCAAGGCAGGGGTGATAAGGCAGACAGGCAGAGAGGTTAGGGGCGATCAGGCAGGCAGGGGGGCAAGGTAAGGGAGTCAAGGCCAGCATTAAGAGGGTTTAGAGGTGATCAGGCAGGCAGGCAGGTGAGTGGTTAGGAGCCAGTCATCCCAGATCCACAGGAATGGGGCCTAAACTGGCAGTTGGACATCCCCCAAGGGGCCCCAGATTGGAGAAGGTGAAGGCTGGGCCATAGAACCCACCTCTGTGCACAAATTTTCTGCACCGGGCCTCTAGTATTATATATACATCTGTGTATATGTATATATACATACATACATATATATATGTTTATTCATATATATATGAATATCATTGTTTTTAAAGCTTTTCTATCACATTATTGTATTTCATACTATTTCTATTCATATCCTCATTCTATACTTCCCTTTTAAGATCTGACAACAGTACAATGAATAACATAAATTGAGGGCAGATCTGGGTCATTAAAATGACAAACCATCTTTCATGCACTACAACTTGTCAACAGAAAGCATACTTGGCCCCAACCATTTCTAGGGCTTCATGAATTAAGGAACTTCAATCTATTTCCAGTTCATTTACACAGCTCATTGGAATGTTGTTCAGTAACAACTGATTGATTCACAAGTTCTCCCCTCCTCCCTTCAAATTCCTTATAAACAAAGGACAAAAGAGGATCTGACTTCTGCACATACCCTAGACACTGCTCAGCAACTGTTAGAAAATAATGTGATTCCATGTTATGCTTTATGTAATTCTAGAGTTGCACTTATCACACCATATGTAACTTTCTATTCCATAGTCTGTATCCCCAGTAGATTGACAGCTCTTGCGTAAAATGCTTTATTCAGTTTATTTTTGGGTCCCCAGGATCTAGCACAGTGGTTGACACATAGCAAACACAATAAATAATGAGCAGTACATGAACAAACAGGTCCTCTTTCTGTGTTTTTGTTTTTAGCAGTTATTTTTTTGCATGTAATTATATTCATAATCTTTTGTAATAAATAGCAAACATTCAATGAATAAAAAACTTAAGATTGTTCAGATTATGGCAACAAAACAAAATAAAATAAACCTAGTATATTATAACTGACTGGCCAAAAATGAGTAATAACATTGAACTATGAAATTTAAGAGAAAAGGAACTATTTTTTTTAGTATCTTAAATTTACATATGAATTTGTATTTATAAAGTTCAAAATATTTCAGCATTCTAATAGTCAAGTTGAGGGAGCTTACATTGAAGAAATCTTAATTTTAATAAATACATTATCACCAATACAATTATAACTGTAAAAATGTTTACAGTTTAGAGGTGAAAGAAAATCAAACAATACAGATATTAATTAAAATGTTCTAAGGAGCAAAAGCAGTTGATTCCTATTAATTTTTAATTAGCTGTCAACATTCACCATAAAATTTCAAAACAACTAATTATTACTCATTTAATAAAAGGATAAGCTAGTTTATAAATCATCACCAAATCACAGAGCTCCATCATATAAAAATTTTTGACAAAGTTATTAATACAAATTCTTTATATTTAAAAATAATATTTTTTCTCTTTTTAATTGAGGTCAGATTGGTTAACGATATTATGTGTTTCAAGTGAACAATTCTATAATACATTATCTATATATTCTACTGTGTGTTCCACTACACAAAGTGTAATCTTATTCCATCATCATTTATCCCTCCTTACCCTCTTCTACCTCCTCTCACCCCCTTTCCCTCTGGTAATCACCCTACTATTGTCTGTGTTTCTGAGTTTGTTTGTTTCTTTTTTTTTTAATCACTTCACCTAGTTCACCCAACCCCCACACACTCCTCTCTGATAGTTGATAGTTGATAGTCTGTTCTCTGTATCTATGAATCTGTTTTTATTTTGTTTGTTTGTTTATTAACTTTCACATAGAAGTGAAATGATATATTCGTCTTCTCTGACTGGCTTATTTCAGTTAGCATAATACCATTAAAATCTTAACAAAAAGTAAATATTGTGTTAAAAAGAACGCTTCTGTTTATATTGTAATATTTCCTTGTAGAATTTATACAAAAAATATAGTTTGTACTGTACTTTTTTACTAAAAAATATAACAATTTAAAAATTGTCCATCTTTAGGCTTAAATAAAATTTAAAAATTAGAAGTAAAAATGGCACAGGTATTGAAAGAAACTGGCATCTTAAATTATGACAGCTGTGCAGGTAGATTAGATTTTCCTAAGGAATACAGTATCTTAATCTGATTGTTTCCCTACAGTTTAGTGCTAAGAGAAGTTGCCATTTAAATTTTGACTAGGTGAAAATAATATGTCATCATGTACCAACAATCTTTATCATGGAAGATTCACATTAATATTCTCTCTTCTAAATGTATCCTAAATGGGGTAAAAATAAGTAGTCCCATGGTGAATTTTTTGTTTTTGTTTTAGTTTACTACCTTCCTGAATAATGTCCTGGATGTGCATGAAAAACTGGGTCTAGGAACCAGAAAACCATCCAGATCTTTGTTTCTACTTCTGGAAATGGTGAAGTATACTATACAGGACCAAATGCCATACTGAAAACAGCTAGAACATCTCAGAAAAATATGGAGATAAATATTTGAAGTCATCAGAGAAATACTAAGGCAAGAATAAATTTAGAGGGACCAAGGTAAAAAGAAGAGTAAATACTCCAGAACTAAGGCCTATACTTAGAATGTTCAATGATAGCTAATAGGTTAGGAAAATTAACAGAGCTTTCAAAAGATTCTGAAGCTTGAAGGGGGGAAAAAAAAAATGAAGTTTTTTTATGTGCCCACATACAGGAAGACCCTGAGCAAATCATACTTTTTTTTTTTAATATATTTTATTGATTTTTTACAGAGAGGAAGGGAGAGAGATAGAGAGCTAGAAATGTCAATGAGAGAGAAACATCGACCAACTGCCTCTTGTACACCCCCTACCGGGGATGTGCCCACAACCAATGTACATGCCCTTGACCAGAATCGAACCTGAGACCTTTCAGTCCGCAGACCGACGCTCTACCACTGAGCCAAACCGGTTTCGGCAGAGCAGATCATACTTTTATAGGTGACCTTAGAAATGGGTGTACCTGAAATAAACCAGTTGTCTCAAGGAATGAAGACCACCTTCAAATAATCTCAGTTTTTGATGGTATTAAGATTATTTTGGGATGCTAGCATTCCAAGTCTACTTGCTTCCAAAAGCAAAAGCAAAAGTAAAGCTTTGGAGTAAGATAACATCTTCCATTGCCTCAAAATATGGTTACATTTAAAAATTATAAATTGTTTAGTAAAAAGAAATAGGCATTAAAGAAGGTAATAGCTAAAATCAAACAAACAAACAAAAAAAACTAACAGAAAACAAATATGGTATATAAAAAGACCAGTAGGAATTCATTTAATGGAAGTATCAGTCATGAATTTTGAAATTAGTTATGATCAATATGTTCAAGAATTTTTTTTAGAGATCCAAGATGATGGCAGAGTTGGTGGAAGCTACACTCACATCTTCCCAAGACCAAACTGAAATTACAACTAAATTATAGATCAATCATCCTGAATAACCAACTGAAAACTAGCTGAAGACAAGTCTAGTAACAAAGGATTTACCCAAGAAACCACATTGAGACTGAGACCATCTTTCTTGGTGACAGCACTCCCCTCCATGTGTGTGACATCACCCTGAAGGAAAGCCCAGCCCTCTGGATGCCCTCTTGCCTTACCCTCTGGAACTTACACCCAGATGAGGAGTATAGTCAAGAGGCTCTTTCAGTGACTGAGACTAACAGGAAGCTGGCAGGTGGAGATGATCTAGCCTTGGTGCCTTGGGATTTTTGCTGACCTGCTACTGGGCTCAGTGCTGGTATAAGCCAACCTCAATGTGCAGCTTCTTTCCCAAGTGCACCCAAGCCAAGTATAGGAAGCCACAAACTGTGAATCATTTGTAGCTTCAAACATGTTGCCATGAATCAGGCACAAGTAGCATCTTACATTGGCTTACACCAGAGTTCCTCCCAATAGGCCCAGAATCAATACATCCAATAGTGAACTTTAGACATCAGAGAAGGATCCAATAAGTTTCACAAGCAGCATAATCAAGTGGGAGGTCTTGGTAGGAACTAAACCCTGCTGTGGCAAAATCTGCCTAGTGTGGTCAGCACTTGCCTATCAGCTTGCATGCCATGGTTGGGGCTGAGCTTTGCAGTAAGTGAACCTGATGTTAGATCCCATGCACAAATAAGCCAATAGCAATCAAGATTCAATTACAACAAAAGGACCCATGTAACCCACAAAACAAACATTCCAGGGGCACTCAACTCAGATAACAAAGGAGAGTGTGCCTACTACAAAAGTCTACCCCACAAAAGCTGGAGTCATAGTAGAGCTATATAACACATAGAAAGAAAAACAAAGAGGCAGCCAAAATGAGGAGACAAAGAACCAGGCCCCCAAAAAACAAACAAACAAACAAACAAACATCTGGAGAAATCTCCAGGAAAAAAAAAAGTGTGAAATAAAATGGAGGTAAGCAATTTATCAGATATAGAGTTCAACGAAATGGTTATAAGGATACTCAACAGCATGAAAGAGGATATAGAAACAATAAAAAAGGACAAATCAGAAATGAAGAATATAATATCTGAAGTAAGAATACACTGGAAGGAATAAATAATAGGTTGGCTGAGACAGAGGATAGAATCATATGAAGAGCATGAGGCAATATCCAAAGCTAAAATCCTTTAGTCAATAAATATTTATTGAGCCTCTACTATTGCCCAATTCTGTATTGGGAGTTCAAGATACGGCAGTGATCAAAACACACATATCTCCGTCTTCATGAAGTGAGATACTGGTAAGGGAAAGAGACCAAAAGCAAAATAACATCTATAGTATGAGACTATTTAAGAAGGGATGCACAGAATAAGTGGGAGGGAAACAATAGATTTTATCAGAGCCTTCTCTCTGGAGTTTTTACATGGAGAAGGGAAAAAAAGAGCACCAATGATAAAGCCTATGGGTGAAAATGAGGCCAACCAAAGCCTGTTGTACAATTTTCCTGATCCCAGATTATAAGTATAATTGTTGGGGATGGTGAGCAGAGGAGAGGGAGAGACAGGAAAGTCTCCAAACAAGTTCACATCACTCACTCATAATATGACTGGAGAACCCTGGTCTGGATAAACTTAGTATAGATTTAGTGTAATTTTCCCCTGCTTCTAGTTATTATGCCATTTTGTAGTTAGCTCTCTGGATTTCTTCCTCCATTTTTCTCTTTGCTCTTATAGGAACAATTCCCTTCTGATGCATTTAACATCATTTTCTCAAGGCAATGTATCCATAGTGGGACCCATGCAATGATTTTTTTAAGTGGTAGACAATTTTAAACTTTTAAACATTTACAGATACTGTGCTTAGAACAAGATTTAGTAGTTTTGAAGAGTGACTAGGTGTAAAGTCAACCTCAAGGAAAAAGTAAGCAGGTGGTAGTATAGGTTGTGCAGATAAGATCCTCAGGACAGAAGTTTGAGAACTATGGTCCCAATGAAATCTAGCTTCCTTAAAATTCATTGTTTTTTAATCATTACAGACCTTTTTCTAGTGTTTGCCTAAATTTAGTAAACTTTACACTTTAATAGTCTCTTCTAATATCCGTTATGTCAGTATATAGAAAAAGATAATAAAGGAATTTTGAAACATAATTATTCCTTAGGGTCCATATTCTATTTATTTTCTACTGGCTTCAGAAGCTGGCATGTTTAGCACGTAGATTAACATATGCTATGGCATTAGTATTTTGGTTCATTTTATTTAATTTTTAATATGTTCTAGCTATTTTACCTTTGGTATTCTAGCACGTGTAGCAACATTATCATTCACTTTGTTCTATCTTTAATATAACCATTCCTTACAGAGAAAAATATCCAGCAGTCTGAAAAAGTGTGGCAAGGTCAGTTAAATCTTATCCAGACATACCCTTGGAGACTAAAGATTAGATTAGACAGACTATAAGTTAAGACGAAAAATCAAATGTTTTAAAGGTAAAAATATAAACTTCATTTATGAACACTAATACAGAACATTCTCCAATTGCAGCAGCTCGATTTCAACGTTCTTTATTCAAGTACCCTTAGCAAATGTTTTGCAAAAGAAAAGGAAGCTATGCTATTAGAGAGCAAAAGAAGAAGCATGCTGAGTACTGCAGTAAGACAGATGGTTTAGTCTCTGACTCTATTTTTTGGTGCGTGGCAGTTATGAAGTTTGTTGTGATCTGATAGTACATAGGTCTTCAAACACATTTGAATTCATCTGTCACTTAATTTCATGAATCTGGTAGTGCCAGCAAGAAAAGTATGTGTTGTGTTCAAAATTAAGATAAAATGTTAGCAAACTCTTTAAAATTTTTATTTCCCAATCAGGTAATAAATATTCATTTCAACCCTATGGGTAGTATTTCCTGACAATTAGAATTTCATGAGGAACAAAAAAATCTTACAACAGCAAGATTATTTTATAAAGTCATACTTTCAGCTATAATTATTACATTATTTAAAATATATTTTATTGACTTTTAACAGAGAGAAAGGGAGAAAGATAGAGAGCTAGAAACGTCGATGCGAGAGAAACATCGACCAGCTGCCTCTTGCACACCCCCTACTTGGGATGTGCCTGCCACCAAGGTACATGCCCTTGACCAGAATCGAACCTGGGACCTTTCAGTCCGCAGACCGACGCTCTACCACTGAGCCAAACCGGCTTCGGCTAATTATTACATTTTTTTCAGATTCAAGTAATTGGCAAAAAATTGGCAGCTTTATCATTACTATTTATTACTGTTATAGCAAGCTGGGAATCTGAAGAATTGTATGTATTAAAAACAATTTTATATACTTGAAAAGGTAACACAAAAGCAAATTTTATGGGTGAAGGAAAATGAAGAAATAAGACAAGTCCCTATACATCTAATTACCCAAAGGAAATAAAGAATTTTCCATATGAACTATCAAATTTATAAGAATATAATGACCTTTGAGAATAGTCAGGACCTGGACATACTACTTAAGAATGTAGCTCAAAGAGTATCTTCCAATCTACTTTTTAGAAGTAGTGACATAGGGATAGAAGAGATAATAAGTATTCATGTTATTTTTAGAAAACATAGTAAAGTGAAAATAAATTCAAATGATAATCATCTATTCCAATGATGATTTCTATTTTTCAAAGTAAAACTAAAAGGTGAATGAGAAGACCATAATATCTGGAGGTGGGGGGTGGGGGCTGGGAGAAATCACTTTATAATAGGCATATTATTCCTTAAAATTGGCAACTGAGCATTATTTATATAGTATTCTTATTCTGCCCTTAATATTATTAGGATGGGATAATACACCTGTTCACCACCCTGTACATTGCCCAGAAGATTTCTTTATTTCATTATTTTCTTTATATTAATTTCTTTATTAAATGTATGAGAGTGACATTGTTTAATAAGATCATATAGGTTTCAAGTATAGATTTCTATGATAGATGATCTGTATATTGCATTGCATTTATTTCAGAACAATGAAACCTATGCACAGTCAATCTTAGTGGAAAAGGTGAGATATTTTGCCTTTTCACCATTACTATCTAGTTCTGTGAAGTCCAGACTTCACAGCTGTTACTTTACCATATTTTATATCTGCTCAACTCTCCCATGAGTCTCTGAGCTTTTAAACTCAGGCTCCAAAGTCCTGCTTCTTCTTCTTTCAGACTGATTTGGGTTAGAATTTTATTCTTTTGGGGTATAGCTCTAGAGTACTTCCAATTATTCAATTGTTCCACTATCATTTATAGTATAAAATGCTGCCTTATGTTTTCCTAGCTTAGTATGTTTTATAGTCTCATAAAGGTGGTAAGATATACCTACAGTTCAAGATCACTCTCTCTGAAGTATTAAAAACAAAAACAAAAACAAAAAAAAACAAACAAAACAAAAAACTAAAAGTTTTCAATATATGGCAAAACTTATAATGGATTCTGCTATCAAAACAAAACAAAACAAAACAAAAAAACAAAAAACAACAATTCAATGTGTCAAGAATCAAGATCCTGGTAGTATATATAATCAGAGAACTCAAAAAACAAAGAAAATAAAATTGGAATCCAAACTCCCTGAATGATGGCATAGGGCCCTCTCTAATTTTAATTCAGAAGATAGTGTGCTATGACCCACTGGGTTCCGTTTCTAATACCTGGTAGTGCAGCTAGGCCAGCAGAACTTGGGCAAAGGCTGTCTCTTGGATATCTATGGTCTTTTCTTGTCAAAATATATATGATTGAGCTTCATGCTTCATGCCACTAATCTTATCTTTCTAATTCATCTATTCACTTTTCTACTTGACTCCTGACTCTGGCTTTTGCCATTATCATACTATTCTTACCCCTTGAACATGAGGGTGACAGTTTTGTCTCTCTTGCTTCTCTCTTGACTCCCTCAAGCTCTTAGCTCAGATGTACCCTACTCACCCTGTTACTTCCTGCCACTGCAGGGTGGAACCCTTGTCCCAATACACCCTTTAGGACTCCTACTTGGTCTCACTCTCTGGCCAAACCTACCTATTACTCCTATTCTCAGAGAGGACTGTAGCTAGCCATTATAGCCAGTACTCAAAAAAAAATCCAGATTCTATTGCATGGTACCTATAGTGCAATATCTGTGTTTTTGTTTTCTCAGGATTCATCCTACTTCTCCTAGAAACAAGTAGAAATTATGACACTACCATTAGATGCTGCTTTGGTAGGACCTTCAATCATGCTACACCCAATTTTGAGAAGGAGTAGAAAAGTGATTTTAAAAAAACAAAACATGGCCAATGAAATGCCCTCTCTTAAAATGTAATTCCTGAGAGTGACAAAAGACTGCACTCAGTTCAGGCTGGGGCATTCAAATTGCATAATCCTATTGAGGCTGTCCATTAGAGCCTAATACCCTGATCTGCACAGAAGAGTGGTGTCTGCTCTTTCCCAAGATTGTTCCTCAAATTTTCCTTCAAATGTGGTATCTTTGACCACCCACTTAGTCTTCCACTATGCAAGGTGGGGCAAAAGTAGGCTTACAGTTGTTCGTATGGAAAATAACGCAATAAATAATAATCCAAGAATATACTCTGTGTCTCACATACTCACAACTATGAACCTACTCTTGCCCCACTCTGTATTCCTACAGTGTCTTTTAGCAGATTGGCTTCCGTTGCTTATAATTGAGGAACTCCATCTTTTTCATTCTAAAAAACATCAAGACTTAATCTGCCCACTTCTATATACTTCTTTCACCTTGTTCACAAATGCAGAACCTTGGGTACATCCTTCAAAGCCTACCTTGGCTCCCCATCATCACCAGCACACTGTCCTGCCCCATATTTAGAAATGCCACACCATCTTCCTAGAAAGATTTTTCATTTATTTCCAAAACTAGAATAATATTTATGTCTATCCCTACTCTGTGCACCTTATTTGAACTCATCCTGCCATATTAAAATTCTTTCGTTGCTAGTGTATTTTCTCTGAGTAAAAGTAGGTAATTTCCATCCAGCACAATGACTAACTATAAAAGGGCACCTAAATTCTGTTGCATTATGAGTGAGGAACAAAACTCTAAGTGATAACATGTTACACATTGCTGGTGGTCTCTTCAAACCCTCTTTACTAGCCAGTGTACCCATTTACCAGCTATGACTATGGACTGCGAATGTCTTCTGACTGTCCCCTTCTATGGAGAAATGCATTGAAACCAAGTCACAGATACCCATAGTGTCATGCTGAATCTGGACTGTAACTACTCATACTTAGCTCCTTCTTCACCTTGTCCTGTTTTCCTCCCTTCCTTTTGCCTGAAGGCCCTCCCTCAATGAATCACATATACTGAACTCTCCTTGTTAGGCTATGTCTGTAGGCACCCCAAACCTTAGAGATAATACTGAGACAAGATTTTTAACATATTTTCTGCTATAATCCAGGCTGTTGGAATGAATTCAGGGGACTGTATCAAAACAAATCTATTTTATTTTATTTATTTTATTTTTTTTAAATATATTTTATTGATTTTTCACAGAGAGGAAGAGATAGGGATAGAGAGTTAGAAACATCGATGAGAGAGAATCATCAATCAGCTGCCTCTTGCACACTCCCTACTGGGGATGTGCCCGCAACCAATGTACATGCCCTTGACTGGAATTGAACCTGGGACCTTTCAGTCCACAGGCTAACGCTCTATCCACTGAGCCAAACCGGTTTTGGCGAAAACAAATCTATTTTAGATAATGCAATGGAACAAACTGAAAAGTGAGTGTGTTGTCTACAAAAATTACTTTGAGACCACAAAAAAGAAGACCTTACTAGTAAGCAGAACAAAAAAGCCAAAAAGCTTCCAAGAGCTTGTCCTAAGGAAAACTCTCCATCTGACGTGAAATCAGTGTAATAATAGCAATGAAAAATGGCTATTCTGTTCATCAGTGCTATTTAAATTGACATAGAATGTAAATATCACTGTTTCTAAGTAATACTAAAAAAATATTTTAAAAACATAACTCATATCTGAAGAAAGGTGTGAATTGTTTTTAATTAATATATTATAGAGGAGAATTTTTATGTAAAAACTAGAGGTCCAGTGCACGAATTCATTTACCAGTGGTGTCTCTTGGCCTGGCTTGTGGGATCAGTCGAAACCAGCTCTCCAACATATCCTGAGGGGTCCCAGATTATGAGAGGGCACCAACCAGGCCAAGGGACCCCACTGGTACACTATTGGGGCCAGGGAGGGACCATAGGAGGGCTCCAGGGCATGACCAGCCTGTTTCACTCAATCCTAATCAGCTGGATCCCAGCAGCATGCTAACCTACCAGTTGGAACATCTGCCCCCTGTTGGTCAGTGCACGTCACAGTGAGTGGTTAAGTGGCCTTAGCATATCATTAGCATATTATGCTTTGATTGGTTGAACAGATGATTAGATTACCGAACTTAGCATACTAGACTTTTATTATATAGGATATTATAGATCAATACTTTCTAATAATAGTCTACAATAGGGGTGTCGAACTCAATCAGAGAAGGGGCCAAAATCTAAAATCCAGCCTAAATCGCAGGCCGAATGGTTTACTGAACAGTCATAAACTGACAATGTCATAAACTGACAGCGGAGTGCAGTGATGACAGCGCGGTGCGGGCCACATTGCAAGGCCTGGCGGGCTGGATTTGGCCCGCGGGCCTTGTGTTTGACACATGTGGTCTACAAAGTTATATGTCCCATATTCCAAATATTTAGGTTATTCAAACATTTCATAAACAGGTATTGAGTGACTACTCTGTGCCATGCACTGAGCTGGGTACAAAACCATCACCATAAAAGGGACAGGCCAGTATGAGACTTGACCAGGGATAAAGTTAGTAGATCAGAGAAGGTAAAAAACCTAGCGGCCAAAGTTATTCATTTTAGGAATGAGCGCACAAATCCAGGAAAACCTTATGGTTAGACAGTAACAGCAGAATAGACAGGGGAACTGTACAACATTTTCCCTTCTTTTGATCACAGGAAAGACTGGAGCCAACAAGACATTTTGGAATTTGACCATATAAAGATTTTACAGACTGTCACTCCTGACTGCCCTGGAAATGAGGCCCTACCTTTTGATAATTACAGTACAGTGTGAAGTAGCACAGATGACTGAAGCACTGTATAATTCAATTGGAGCTTCACCTTGGGGAAAGGCTGGGTAGGAGCTTGGAAGAGGTTTGTACAGCAAAATAAAGAGAAGAATTTCATTATCTAGAAATGGATTACACTGTATTTGTGCTACAAAGTTTCTGATCCTGAAAAACCTTTTGTTTGGTGAGAATAAATAAAGGAAGGGATGTATAGTCACAACTTACTATTAGGAAGTTTGAGAAGATCAAGAAAAGGAAGTCAAGTAGAACTAACAGGGTGTGGTTTGTAGAGAGACCTAAGAGATCAGAAAGAATAAACAGACTAATTTGAATTAGAAATTAGCAAAGTGTTCACAGGATGGAGATGCTTAATCTAGACTAGAGTTGACTGGGTTTTTCTCAAGCATTAAATAAAAATAAAAAAAGGAGTTTTTTCAAGTGAGAGAGTTCAGGCATGACTTGTTCAGGGAACATCCACCGTGCCTTATCCTGATCTAATGTCCACAATACTAAAAGTACCATAGAAAGAGACAGAAGTTAAATGATGATGATGATGTACTGATTCTCTTCTGAGCATATGCACACCTGCCTGCATGTTGAAGCATCATGAAGTGTATGGGTGTTCTGGAATTCTTCAATGAGCCATAAAAACATAAAGATGTTCTTTTTTGCCAGAAAAAAATAAATATATGTTATTGATTTTTTTACAGAGAGGAAGGAAGAGGGATAGAGAGTCAGAAACATCAATCAGCTGCCTCCTGCACACCCCCTACCGGGGTTGTGCCCATAACCAAGGTACATGCCCTTGACCAGAATCAAACCTGGGACCTTTCAGTCCACAGGCCTATTCAGTTTGTCTCTATCCACTGAGCCAAACCAGTTTGGGCAGAAAATTTTATGTAAAAGATTAGTT
The DNA here is from genome assembly GCF_964339955.1 of Pipistrellus hanaki. Lineage (NCBI taxonomy): Eukaryota > Metazoa > Chordata > Mammalia > Chiroptera > Vespertilionidae > Pipistrellus > Pipistrellus hanaki. The sequence goes on from NC_140508.1 coordinate 23,002,612, forward strand.
TCACCTAGCCTTATAGTAGATGATGGTTAGGAATAATTACAAGCTAGAAATTATGCTAAAGGAGGAATCTGATATCCAAAAGTGTATCAATTGGCTGTCTCATCTTTAGCCTGAGAGAAAACAGCAGTATTTATAGCAGTACTAGTGTCTTCTTTGTAGGATGTGCAGAACCTGGCAGTAAGCCTTCGGGATTGGAGGAGGGATGGGGAGCTCACTTGAATATAAGCCAGAACAGCTTCAAAGGAATGAGAGCAATGACATGGTGTCTATAAACTTACAATTCTCAGGATGAAGCGTGTGTCAGTGTTTGGCATACAGATACAAGCAATGGGGAAAAAAATCCCACTCTCGATTTTAGCATTAGTACAAGGTATACCAATAAATGCTCCAGGCTATTTCTCTACGGAGCTTGAAATAACCCTTTGTTATGCAAAAGGAAACTGGTAGATTCTTTAATCTTAATCTTTGATATATTAAAGCTGTCCATTTCCCAATACCTAAAGATAAGAGAACAAAAGCAATGGAATGGAAATCCTTCACATTCAGTATTTACTAACTATGCAACTGTGTGCAAGTCACTCAGCCTCTTCACTTTTCTCCACTAAAAAATATAAGTGCATATGCTTTCATTGCCAGGGTTACTGTGAGGAATAAATTATATAATGCATAGAAAGTGCCCAGCAAGGGCATTTTAAATCATTAGCCTCTGTCTTCTCTGATTTGAGCCTGTATTCCCTCATACACTAAGTAGGCACAACTGGCCCATAAAGAGAAGGATGTATGTTGCTTAAGACTTTATATAGCTGAAATAAATTTTAAAAATCAAACTTAATTAAAAACAAAACTTTAGTACACAACTGTGGGCTTGATGATTTACTTGAAAGTACACAAATATTACATTAGTACTTATGGCTGATAATCAGGTTAATCTTTCTGTAAAAGGTTGGGGCTGTTTCATGTTACCTAAGGACTCACATTAAGCCGAGTAATATCAGAGCGTGCACAAGGCCCCATGTATTCAGGTCATAAGAGTAATGAGGAGCTATTTATCTCTCACAACCATGATGGTCCTGGAGGCTCCAGCCATTAGCTGCCATCACCTGAGCCTGCTGCGGAGAACAGGTCACCTCCCCCAATGTCACATGCCCATCCAGGAGGGTACTTTAGAAGAGGGCCAGAAAAAGGACAAACCTCTTCTTGGGTTAAGGCTTATGCTCTGTGCAGATCCACCCAGTGGCTCACTATACACCCTTGTGCCAGGTTCCCAATCCATTCGCACCTTGCCACCTGCACCCTGTGATATCACGCCTCCCTTTTGGGGTGGCCCATCTACATACTGACACCCCAAACAAACACTCTTGATGACATCTTTCTGCTTACCACACGTTGTGTTTTACTGAACATCACCCCCAACATATGCTCTTGGACTTAAAGCTTTGCTTCTTTCTCCACATTAGACTGAATATACAGGTTCTGAACTGACTCTCAGCCTGAGGAGAGGCGACATAACACAGTGTCTGAGTTTCCTTTGGCCAGACTATCTGTATTCAAATCCTGGCTCTATCATTCTTCCAACTATGTGACCTTGAGAAAGCTTCTTAACCTCTCTCTACCTTAACTTCTTTCTCCAGTTATAATATGGGGATAATATCAGTATCTCAAAAAGTTTTGAAAAATAAATGAGTTGGTACCTATTACAGAAGAGCAATAGCCAGTAAATATCAATGATGACTAGCTTTATATTTCTCTATTACAGATGTACTGCCTCATTATTGCCTCATCTGGGCCCTCCATAGGGATGTACAGCCACTGCCATGTCTAGGTAGATGTAAATTTTGCCCAGGCCCTATGTAGATGTGCTGTTATGAAACTGCTCACCACAGACTTGATAAGACATGCTATATAAAATGTGCTCAGAGCTTTCCTCAGCTGACACATATTTGCTAATTTCTCCAAAAATTTGATTAAGAAAAGAGATGTATAATTTGTTGTCAAGTGCCAAATGATAGGACACAGATCACTTTCTAGTTTTAAAACACCCAGGATTTCCATAAAAGAGCTGAATCGAGACAAACTACCACTAAAGAGCTAAGTTCTTCACTACTCTCAAGTTAACAGTGTGTCTACATAGCTGTAATTTTCCCAATGGCAGAAATCCCTGGGAGGACTCTTAGCTAAAGCTAATAACAGACAAAGGGTATATATTATGAATCTTCATTGAGTGAATCAAGAAGGAAGAATAATGGCCTGGGTCTAGTCAAAAAAAAGAAAAAGATGCTTTCCTAACATGGTGTAGGCATATGTTTTCAATCAAATTAACTAGCTGACATAGTTGATAGTGAACTTGTAGATGAAAAGTAAAGGACTGCAGAGAAACAAGTAAATGGTCAGATAAAAAGACAAAAAGCAGGGGAATTACTAAATTTCCAGTTAACTTCATTTTGTTTCCAACTAAATGTGCAAGAATGTAGCAAAGGAGCATAAAAGAGGACAAATCTTACCTCCATAGATGTAGCACACAGCTATGGTCTATGTGTAAAATTCAGTAACTCAGTGAATGGAAATACTGACTCTGCAGACATTAAAACTAAAGAGGAGTCCTCAAGCACATCTCTAGAGATGGACCGCTGATGAGGCATGGCAGAACATGCAATTAATAGGCATGAAAGCAAGCCAACTTTATTTATAGTCATGCACAGTTCCTTCAATTTAAGAAGGTATTTTCTTCCTAAAAAAAATAATTAGTGAAAAAGTGATGGGAGAAGTTTGTTTTCACTTGGTGGTATCTGTTTTATGTGAAAAAATTAATAAAGTACATTAGCATAAAAAACAAAATTCTGAAGAAATGTTCAAAACTTTAAGGATATGACCATAATGAAAATTGTAAAATCTCGTGTCTCTTACATGGAAAATATTTTTTACATTATTTTTAAATGCTTGCAATATAAAAGGTATATAACTTGGCTTTCAGTACTTAGGAATTATATAAAGTTAAAATAAGTAGTACACAAGAGCAAACAAATGGCTCTATGCTTTTTTCACACACACACACACACACACACACACACACACACACAAAAAGTCACATAAGTTGACCATTTAAAAATAATAACAACTGGATAATTAACACCTGAATGTTATCTACTGTTCATTTTATAATTCAAATAAATAAAATTATTTCAATGTAAGAATTTATTTATATTATGAATATATGTTGCCCACAGCCTCCTTTAGACCCACACTCACTATTTCTAAAGTAGACATACATACTTCTGTTGGTGTATGGATATTCTATATGAAAAGATCATTCTGATCCAATATAATTTACATTCAAGATCAAATGTATTTTCAAATACTGTATATGAAAGAATGACAGGAACAGCCCCCAAAGTCTAAATTCATGTATATCTGTGCTTTTTTAGATGTGTTGATACGCTCTCCAGGTCCATCCATACTGTGGCAAGGGATAAAATTTCCTTCTTTTTTATGGCTGAGAAGTATTCCATTGTGTAAATGTACCACTGCTTTTTTATCTACTCACCTACTGATTGGGCTGTTTCCAGATTTTGGCTATTACAAATAATGCTGTGATGAACATAGGAGTACGTAGATCCCTTTGAATCAGTGTGTCAGGTTTCTTTGGATATGTCCCCAGAGGAGGATTCGCTGGGTCATTAGGCAGTTCCATTTTTTATTTTTTGAGGGAACTCCATACTGCTTTGCACAGTGGCTGCACCAATCTGCATTCCCACTGTGAGTGCTCAAGGGTTCTCTTTTCTCTATGTGCTCACCAGAATTTGTTTGTTGATGTATTGATGATAGTCATCCTGACAGATATGGTTTTCATTTGCATTTCTCTGATGGTTAGTGAAGTTCAGCACCTTTTCATATGTCTAATGGAGAGTGGTTTGCTAAGTGAAATAAGCCAGTCAGAGGAAGACAAGTACCATATGATTTCACACATATGTGAAATCTAGTGAATAAAATGAACTAACACACAACGTAGAGACAGACTCAGAGAGCAGGTTGACAGTTATGGGGGTTAAGGGTTGAGAGGCTTAGATGAGGGAGTGAAGGATTTGAGAAAATAAAAATAGAGAAAACATCTTTAAAAAAAGAAATCTAAATCCAACCACTATCGCCCCCCTGGGCCCCACACACAAAAATAAATGCTTATATGTTGAAATGAAGTCTTAATGTTTTTAAAGTACTGAATATAGAAACAGGAAAATTGTTATCAGATATGAAAGCTAATCCAAAATTTTAAAATAATAAATCTGGTAAATGAAATTTTATACCACTTTGAAGAAGTCAAATCAAAACTAAAAGTAGCAAAGAACATTCATATTTTCATTTTCTCAACTCTCAGGATATAATTTGAGCTAAATGACCTCTAATATGACTTTCAACACTAAGCATTTCTCCTGCTTTTAACATAAAGCACTGTAGTTGCTACAATGTCATTTTAAGCAGTGTAATATTCAAATTAACAGTAGGGTTTATGACAGCTACTACAGTTTCCTAACAAAAATTAATAAACATTTTGTGGAGGAATCGATTCGGGTTGCCTCCATTAAGCATATGTAAAAGAACATTATTAGACAATGGAATCAACATAAGTATTAGTAAAATTAAAAACTAAATACAGCTTTTCTTCATCTGTTTTTCCTCCCACCTCAGAGCCTCTCCCTAAAATGATATCTCCATCCTTCAGCCAACACTTTTCAGCAAACATACCACCCCACAGGTTCGAGTTTAAGCAGGAGTTGTTCCGGAAAGTCTTCCCTGACCTTCCTGAAAAGGTAATTAATTCTCTATGATAATCATTTACATCATCACGCATTTTTACTTCAAGGTAATGGTCACGGCTACAGAGGGTGGAGCAAACGTAGGGTTACAGTTGTTCACGTGGAAAAATAATACAATAACTAATAAATAATAGCACAAAAATAAACTGTTTTGTGTACTCACAACTGAAAAACCTTCTCTTGCCCCACCCTGCATATGCAGCTTGATAAATACCTGCTTATCCTGCACACTGTGCATGTTCCTGTTTCTGCACTGTCTGTATTTATAGTATAACTAGAGGCCCGGTGCATGAAATTCATGCACAGGGGAGGAGGGTTCCACCCAGCCCAGCCTGCACCCTCTCCAATCTGGGACCCCTCGGGAGAAGTCCAACTGCCAGTTTAGGACCAATCCCAGGGATTAGGCCTAAACCGGCAGTCGAGCATCCCTCTCACAATCCGGGACCACTGGCTCCTAACCGTTCACATGCCTGCTTGTCTGCCTGCTCGCCCCCAACTGCCCCCCTACCGGCCTGGTCGCCCCTCATGGCCCCTTCACCAGCCTGGCCACCCCATGCAGCCTGCTGTTCACTAACCCACCTGCCAGCCTGTTTGTAGGCAGCCTCCTGAGAGAGCGTGAGGGTTAATTTGCATATTACCTCTTTATTATATAGGATCCATTGAATCCCCAGCACTGGCTCATGTTAAGTACACATAAAGAAAATTTTCAACCAAAAATAAAAATTACACAGCAATATGAATGAAAATCACATAATTTTTTTTCCTCAGTAAACATTTTTTTTTTAAATCACATGATTTTTTATGACTTCTATAAATAAATCACGTAACTTTTCAGGTCTCTTGGCAATTGTACATTTATGTTTGACACAGATATAATTATGAATTAACTGATATTTTCATTTGCAAATCTCTCAAGAATTATATATATATATATATATATGTTTTCCTGAAGAAAAACATGCTGCTTTGGTAAATAGTTCTTCATTGTAATTCTTCAAATAATAAATTGTTTAAATTTTTTTTTCCCATTAAAAAATATAGGGTAAATACAAACCTTGATTTTAGCCCAAAGAGAAAACTTTTAGACCAGATTTGAATCCAAATAGAAACTATGAGGCATTAAAATCCTCACCGTACCTATATTTAATATATTAATTAACTATAATGCTATCTATTCTGTCATAAGCCAGTGAAAGATAAACCAATGTAATGATAAACCAATAATTAGGCATATGGGATGGGAGGGAATTGGATGGTAAATAACAAGTGACTCAGATGATTGATGCTTATTACATAATATTTACAAAACCAAAAATATATTTATATTAACAAACCAGATAATGACATCAATGTCATTTTTCTTTAAATGTGTTTTTAAAGCCTCATTACCATTACAACTGAATGTTAACTGACTTCCAGCATTCCAGAACTCCCAAAATACTCAATAGAGAGCTTATTTTTTTTATTGTTATCAAAAAAAGTTTGTCATGTATGATTCAGTGAAAATTTCTTTAGTATCAAATGACTTTCTCAAACTATCTCAATTCTTCTGACTGATAATTTAGTCTCTCCAAGAGACAACAGAGTTGAAAACAGAGTGAAGAAAAAAACATTAAAAAAATTTTCATTTCTGAAAAGCAGTGCTTATTGGAATTTTTTCTCTTTGGGAAGAATTTAGAGGGAAAATAGCAGGTAAGAGGAAATATGACCAAGAGGAAACTAACAAACGCATCATCCTAGGTATTAAATATGAAGAAGACATGAGAGAAGTGAAACAGCATGTAAGACTTCCCCAAAGAAAATAAAAAATAAAATCACATTTATATATACACCTTAATGAGTAATATCTATATCCTAAAGTAAGAATTCAACTTTAATAAATAATATAGCAGATTTAAAAAAAATTATCAATTAACTTGAAACTTCTCAAACAAGAAAGGATATGTCTAAAGGCAAAGATCTTTTAAAATAAAATGACTAAGAATAAACATATTTTAATGCTCCATTCAAATGGAACCATCCTGTCAGAAATACCCTGTTTTTCTGTGTTAAGTACCTGGTGCCAATTATAAACCTTAGGAGTTATTTTATTTTACTTTTAATAGTGACCATTTTTTTAATTAAAATTAAAATGGCAACATTAGGGAAAGTTTGGAGAATAATGAGGGAGGGATAGTCAAAAACTTGTAGTTGTTTCTTATTTTTTGCTATCCTATCTAATAAAGAGGGAATATGCAAATTGACCATCATGCCATCACAAAAGATGGTGGTGCCCATAGCCACTGTATGGTGATGCCCAGTACCCTCAGCCCCACCGGAGTCCCACAGTCCTTTCAGCCAAGCAGGGGCGGGGGGGGGGGGATGCACAATGAGGCTGGACCTGCCCTCAGCCCCCAAGCCGCCCAGGGCCAGCTCAAGGCACAGGCAAGCCTCAGATGGCAGCTGCCCAGCTGATGCCTAAGATGCAGGGAAACCTCAGATATCAGCTACCCAGCTGCCTAGGGCCGGCCTGAGGCACAGGCAAGTCTCAGATGTCTGCTGCCCAGCCATCCAGGGCCACCCGGGGCTCAGGTTACCAGGGCTGGCCCAGGCTTGCGCTGTTGGCAGTGGCAGCAGCAGAGGTGTGATGGGGGTGTCGCCTTCCCCTGATCTCTGGATTGCCTCCTGCCCCTGAGGGCTCCTTGACTGTTAGAGGGGGCAGGTCAGATTGAGGGACTCCCCCTCCAGTGCATGAATTTTCATGCACTGGGCCTCTAGTATTTAATAAAGTTAGGTTGTAGATATATGGTATTCATTTTATTTCATAGTTACTTTTTCTTTAAAATAAACATGATTTATATCTATACATTTAATTAATGGTGTTATATAATAAAATAATTTTTAAAATGTTAGCATAAGACCATGATAAAAATTTTTGTGGTGTCTCTTTTAAACATTACCTATAAGAATTATAAAGGTTTAATCACTAACTATTTTAGGTGATATAGCTTATGTATGCTATAATCATATTCTGCCAACATCTTGTACCCTTTTTTCACTTAATGTGATAAACTATATTTTCCAAAAATGACTGCAATAACATCTATCATCTCATAGACTCTTCTTAAAATGTGACCCTGACTCTTGGACAGGGCGGTAGGATCTATGTTCCCTTGAAACTTGGCTGACTTTCTGAGTGTGATAAGAGCTGATGTCATGCCTGGCCTGTGTGGCTCACCCCATGCACCAGGAGGTCACTGGTTCCATTCCTGGTCAGGGTACATGCCCAGATCACTGACTGGATCCCCACCAAGGGGAGTGCAGGAGGCAGCCAATAATGGTTCTCACTCTCTCCCTTCCTCTCTCTGAAGTCAATAAAAACAGTAAAAAAAAAGAAAGAAAGGAAAAAAAAAAAAAAAGCTCATGTCAGGACTTATGAGGCTCTAAAGGTGACAGAGCTTCTACTACAGGGTTCCTCTGGCACCCTTCTTTATGGAATTCTCTTTTCTTTCCATGAAGGGAAACAAGCCCTGCAGAGAGGATAGGAGAGGAATTAAGGACCTCTCCTTCCACCCAAGCTGAGCACCAGCTGACAGCCAGCACCAGTTTGCCCCCCAGGTAGGAAAACAATCTTAGAAGTGGATGCTCAAGCCCTCCATTGAGCCTCCCTGGGTGATGCCACAGAGCAAGAGAGAAACCTTCCCCAACAAGCTCTGCCCAAATTACAAAATCATATGTTAAAGAAAGTATTGTTGCGTTAGGAAATTTTGAGGTGGTTTATTACACTGCAACACATAGCCAGATATTTGAATTTATATTATAAGCCAAGTCATTATAAGTATTAGTTTTATCAGTTTAGACTATATTAAAATACAATGAATGCTTTGAAATACAGATATAGTAAGTTCCTTTCCAAGTTTTTTCAGCAAATCTTGAATCTTTGAATTATATTTTCCTCTATCACATATTCTTCGCATATTGAATATCAAGATATACAAAATTATGTAAAATTGGAATCATGACATTTTTAACAGAAAAAAAATTTTCAAAATCACATAATCTAAACCCTCATTTTGTAGATTTTAATATGTTAAAGTGTCAATTTTGATTAAAGTACAAAATATTCCAAAGTTGGTCCTCAGACCAAGATTTCAATTTTTAAAGGAATTATCTGAAAACCAAATGACTCTTAAACCCTTCATCTACATTCCTATAAGAGTCAGTATGTGGGAATTAACATAATAAAGATTGAAAGAGGATTTGGGGGAAGAGTCTAAGCCTGGTAAATCTCCAACCCTCCTAAAAGTGAGGACTGTGTGGCCTGCTCCTTAACTCTCAGTTTAATTCTGAACTGCTAGGCAATATTAAGTACTGAATTGAGACTGTTTGTAATTTAAGACCCTAGGCTTTCTATTACCTAAAAGTGACCCGCAAAGTCATGAGACATATATGAAACCTATCCAAGGGGCAAGAGGAAATTGGGCCCACTCACAGGAGAACGTGCTGTAAGTATACTCCACAATTTTAATTTGTCTTCAAAGAAAGGGTGCATATTGACACATGAATGTACAACCAGTATATATACACATTGGTTTTATACAATCCATCTAAAACTACTAGAGGCCTTGTGTACAAAATTTGTGCACTTGAGAGGGGTCCCTCAGCCCAACCTGTGCCCTCTGGCAGTCCAGGAGCACTGACAGCTTAGGCCTGCCGCCCATGGATTTGGTAAAAGGAAATTAAGCCTCTGATGGGATTGTAAATCATTTTGCTGAGAAGGATAAGAAAGCAGATAGCTTTGGCTGAAGCTAGTTTGGCTCAGTGGTAGAGCATCGGTCTGCGGACTGAAAGGTCCCAGGTTCAATTCCAGTCAAGGGCATGTACCTTGGTTGCGGGCACATCCCCAGTAAGGGGTGTGCAAGAGGCAGCTGGTCGATGTTTCTCTCTCATCGATGTTTCTAGCTCTCTATCTCTATCCCTTTCTCTCTGTTAAAAATCAATAAAATATATATTTTTTTAAAAAGGAAAGCAGATAGCTTTGAATGGATGGGGCACCTGGGGTTTTTAAAAACAGGAATAAACCAGATTTTTTTTGTAATATCTCTTGCATGAATACCTTTGTTGCACTGCTTGTATAAATAAAGGTCCAAGGCAGCAGTCAGACATTCTTAGTACTGCCTCCAAGGTGGGATCCCACCTTTTGGCTCATCAGTGCTCCCCCTGAAAGAGCACACTGACCACCAGGGGGCAGCTTCTGCATTGAGCATCTTCATGTCATAGCAACCAGTCCTTCCAGTGTTTAGTCAATTTGCATGTTAGCCTTTTATTATATAGGATATTATGGTGTAAATTCTTCAAATTTCACTTAATACATTTTATATTCCAAATTTTGACATCATGAAAATGTGTTGTATTTTATTTTATTTTTTAAAGTATATTCTATTGATTTTTTTTTTTTTTACAGAGAGGGATAGAGAGCTAGAAACATTGATGAGAGAGAAACATCAATCAGCTGCCTTCTGCACAGCCACCACTGGGGATGTGCCCACAACCAAGGTACATGCCTTTGACTGGAATCGAACCCAGGACCTTTCAGTCCACAGGCCGACGCTCTATCCACTGAGCCAAACCGGTTTCGACAGATGTGTTGTATTTTAAATGCATTCCAAAGAAACTCTAAAGCTCAAAAAGTTTATTTTTAAAATATGAGAATATATAAAAGAATTCATTATCAAATATGAATTGCTCCTTCATTAGATAAGGACAATTAAATTTGGGATTCAATGAATAATTTATATTGATTGATGAAATAAATACATTCAGGCTGAAATTAATAAAATTACATTAAAAAAAAAACCTAAGGAGTCCTTTATTTTAAAAGATTTAAAATAATTTATACAAGCAGTGCAACAAAGGTATTCATGCAAGAGATATTACAAAAAATCTGGTTTATTCCTGTTTTTAAAAATCCCAGGTGCCTCATCCATTCAAAGCTACCTGCTTTCTTATCCATCTCAGCAAAATGATTTACAATCCCATCAGAGGCTTAATTTCCTTTTACAGTATCCATTGTATGCTCAGCAATAGACTATGGAAACAATTCATTAGATAGGCTTACAATGGGGCTTGTTTGTATTACCGATATATTCCAAAAATATATTTAGATGAGATGTAAAATAAAAGGCAATTTCATGGCCAGACTGGGGTTTAATCATTCGAAACATCAATATCTGTGTTGTTTGTGATACACAGGAGATAGCCTGTAATGGTTACTGAAGAAAATACCATATTTTGCATTTTTATCAATGATTACATTAAAAAAAGGAAACTTTCAATATCACATTTTATTTTTTTAAATCTTCATTGTTGAAATATTACATATGTCCCCTTCAACATTACATGCTAAGTACCAAACAATCACACTGTCCTGATTTTTTGCAATAACCCTTTGGGTTTTGCTGCCCAATTATAACTTTTATATACTAATATGTCTATTTTTAAAGTATTACAGATGTGCCCCTTTTCCCCCTCCACTGTCCCCTTCTAGCGTGTGCTCCCTGCCCCCAGGACTTCACTACCCTGTTGTCTGTGTCTATGGTTATACATACATGCATATAAATTATTTGGTTAACCTCTTCCCACCACTCACCCACCTCGCCTTCCCTCTGAAATTCTTCAGTCTATTCCATGTTTCTAAGTCTCTGGATTTATTTTGTTCATCAGTTTATTCTGTTCTTTAGGTTCCACATATGAGTGAGATCATGTGATACATTGTTTCACATAGCATAATACTCTCCAGGTCTCTCCAAGCTGTCCCAAAGGGTAAGATATTATTCTTTTTTACTGCTGCACAGTATTCCTTTGTGTAAGTGTACCACAGCTTTTTTATCCACTCATCTACTCATGGGCATTTGGGCTGTTTCCAGATCTTAGCTATTGTAAATTGTGCTGCTGTGAACACAGGGGTGCATATATTCTTTCTGATTGGTGTTTGTGTTTTTTAGAATATATTCCTAGAAGTGGGATCACTAGGTCAAATGGCAGTTCCATATTTAATTTTTTGAGGAAACTCCACACTGTTTTCCATAGAGGCTACACCAGTCTGCATTCCCACCAAGAGTGTACGAGGTTCCCTTTTTTCCATACCCTTCATAGCTCTTGTCATTTGTTGATGTATTAATGGTAGGCATTAGCCATTCTGACAGGTGTGAGGTGACACTTAATTGTCATTTTAAGTGGCTTCTCTCCGATGATTAGTGTCTTTGAGCTTTTTTCCATATGTCTCTTGGCCATCTGTATGTCCCCTTTGGAGAAGTGTCTATTTAGGTCCTTTTGATAGCTAATCCTTTCCTGTTGTATTGAACCAATTTGAAATAATATCTTTTGACTCTTCTCCTTTACATATAGCCAGTTCATTCAATTATTAAAAACAATTTTCAATGTTCCTTTTTTTCTTTTCTTTAACAACTATTTATGTAGTATGTGGGTTCTCCTTACCCTTCCTTCTTTGGCGTGCCTATTTATCTCTGCACTTCTCATCAGTGTTTCCCACACAGAGAACAAGAACATGTTTTCTTCCCTTATGTAAATTCTTTGTTAACCAAGAACAATATCATATTCATACTTAAACCCTCAGTACTCATAGCTCAATGCTTTGCACATATTATATTCTAAACTAGAGGCCCAATGCATGAAATTCTCGCAAGAGTAGGCCTTCCTTCCCCTGCCTACCGGCACTGGCTTCCCTCTGACACCCGGGACACTGACTTCCCTCCAGCCCTGGCTTCGTCTGGAAGGATGTGTGAACGACGTCTGGAATGATGCCTGGTCTATTTAGCATATTCCCTTTTTATTAGTATAGATGCGTATTTGTTGACTTACTCTAGATCCCTCCTTAACCTGAATCTCAATTTTGAAAGCTGGCTCTCTGTTGCCAAAGGCAGCTTTTCCACTTTTCTATGTCTACCTGGACTTCTGACCACTGCCAGCAGCTAGATCCTATGGTACTACTTTCTGCATCCTTTCAAAGATGACGGCCTGCATCATAACACTGGGCTCCTTTATCAATAATGGTCACTTGCCTAAACTTTTACCAAACTCCCTGAAGGCCAGTCTTCATACCAATCAAATATTCGGGAACCTCAGCAGACCATCCCAAATCACTGGTCTGTTTCATCCCATCCCTAACCCAAGAATGCCTAATCAAAAGGCATTCTGCATTATGTAACAGGTAAAGGATCTTTACCAGCCTTATATTCTAAACATATCTGTTTTGTGATCCAGGCAAATATATTCATCATAATAATTTTACATTTAACATTAATTATAAGAGATTTATAGCATCAAATATAAATAGAAAACTGAAGTGAACTCTTGTTTTTATTAATTATATTTTATGACAAGTTTTCTGTCCATGTCAGAAAAAAAAATGTTTTTAGATGCTCAGAAACGATTGACTTACATAGACCATGTGGTTGGTACAATGAGAAAGAGAGGAAACAAACAAACAAACAAACAAACAAACAAACAAAAAAGCCTATCTTTTAAAAAGAAATAAAAAGGCTAAATAACTGTATTTTAATGCAATAAATAAAACAGATGCTGTGATTGCTATATATTGTTTTATATATTTTAAAGTGTTGATCTGAATTGAATTTAGATAGCAGTTGTGGTCCCAGTTTGTCTGCATACAAATTACCTGACTAAAACATTTATATTCTTAAAATATGTAACTTTTCCTGGGCCAGCATAGCTCTGGTTGAACATAGACCTATGGACCAGGAGGTCATGGTTTGATTCCTGGTCAGAGCCCCACGTTGTTGTCTTGATCCCCAGTAGGGAGCATGCAGGAGGCAGCCAATCAATGATTTTCTCTCATCATTGCTGTTTCTTTCTCTCCCTCTCCCTTCCTCTCTCTGAAATCAATAGAACATATATTTTTTAAAATAATAACTTTAATTTTAAAATATATTTTTTAAGAAGGGATTTAATTCCTTTTAAAACTTTTCCAGTGATTCTCATATTTTCACATTTTCATATATCATTCACACCAAACTCCAACTCAGGTATCTAAAAATCCAACACCAAATGATTCATTTAAAAAACTGCACAACCTGAAACTATTAGGTGACATCATTTTTTTTTAAGAAGATAATGCACAATTGCCTGATCTCTGCAAATATCAAGAATACTGCTATAAAAGTGCACAGAGATGACTTTTAAAGTACACATTACTTCAAGGAAACTTTCCATCTTATTTATCCTGGCCATTTTATTTTAAGGTAACTTTTCAGTTTGAAAGTATAATTATGCTATTAACATGTTTATAATTCAATAATTTACATTCTATGACTCCAATCCCATTCCTACATAAGTTCACTATCCTGCAGGAAGTAAATGAAATTTTAAAATATTTATCAGAACAAAAAATGAGTTAGGAGATTTGCTGTAGGAGCCTCCAGAGCAGAGATGGGGAACCTTTTTTTCTGCCAAGGGCAATTTAGATATTTATAACATCATTCATGGGCCACACAAAATTATCAACTTAAAAATTATGTTGATATGAAAAAAGCTCCTACTTTTATTGAATTTTGAGTCAGGCCTGTGGTTTCCTTTACAGGGCCAGACCAAATGATATGGCCTGTGGGCCAGACATTCCCCATCCCTTCTCTAGACCTACATAAAATCCAAAATATGACTTAAATACTAGATTATAAGGCTGGCTTCATTGCCATTGTATACTAACTATAACTATTTCATTGGCATCATTATAGCACATTTTCATATGAAACCTATGTGAGTTATAACTTTTTACAGAAAGTTGAACAGAAACTATATTACATTACAGTTAAACAGAATATATAATTGAATAATACAATACTATTTGTCTTCATGACCACATATATAAGATTTATAACATGCCAAGTATTATATCAAGTGCTTTGTAGTTATAACATCACTTGAATCTCACAGAAACTGAGTGATTTAGGTATTATTAGTTCTGTTTTACAGATGAAGGCACTGCAGTTTAGACAGCTCAAAAAGGGCAAGTCACATAACCAAATAAATGGTAAAGAAATGTGGATTCAAACCTATGCTTTCTGATGCCAAAGTCTATTTCTCAATCTCTAAAATTCTTTGCTTTCTTTCTGAAATCTATCTTATTCCATGATTGCTGTTTTAAAAGGAGTCACCGTGGAATAAAATGTTTAGACTTTATAATATTGAACTACTTCAATGTTGTTCTACATCAATAACTGTCCCTTGGGCTCCTTTCCTTAATGTTAAGACTTTGGCTCAACATTACCAGATGGTCACTAGATAGAAATCAGGGCATATCAATGATCACCATCACAATAGTGAGATACAGAAAAAAAGACTTTGCAGGAAGCAGAACTAAAAAAATGCCTGGGCTTTTGCTATAAAGCTGGAATACCTGGTTATTCCTTTTCAAAGAGGAAAAAGAAAAAAAAAAACTTTACGGCAGGAAATTAGAAGGCAATGAGATCAAAGTTGACAAATAGACCAGCGACATTAAAACAAACATCTTGATTCTTCTATAGTGGGCATCCATTATGCCCAGTAATTCTTGGCTAGAAATTGTAATCAAATTAGGGAAAACATAAAACTAGATGTCTAAATATCCTAAATGTACAATTGTGACTGGACACATTGCATTCCATATTATAAAGTAGTATATTCTTTATTAAAGGAACTTCAGAGATGTGAATATAAAACATAAAAAGCAAGTTGTCCATTCTAGGAAACTCTGAATTCTGACTGTAAAGAAAAAAAAATTTTGCTAGAGTATAAGCGTCCTAAAGAACTAGCCAATATTATGCATTTAGGCTCCAAGTGAACAAATTTTAGTTCTCTGCTGAAGAGCCTCCCTAGATAATTTAACTTTTCTTCTCTTACACTCACCACCTTCATGGTTTAGTGTATAGGCAGTGATACTGATGGTGCCACCTTTACCTGTTAAAGGTAAAGTCTTTCATATCTGTTTTAAATAATTAGCTTTGAAACTATAGCAACAAACTAACCAAGTGTGTGGGTACTGAAAATGTCTTAGGAGTATTGGTATCTTAAAATAAGACAAGTTGTCTGGTTTAGAAATAAGATGAGTAGTAAAGATGAACCAATAATTTGTATAACAAGACAGAACTATGAGCATGTTTTACCTTCTACATCTTTCATTCAATCCTTCAACTCCCAGTGGCAAGGAAAACATAAATTCTTTCTATGATATATTCTTGGCTTTGCAAAGTCTTACCTCTAGGATGTAATAGTTTCAAAAAAGGAGACATAATAAACTTAAACATCATTAAAATGTTCTTACTGGTAGAAAAAAATATATTCCAGAGTTCACCTAATTCATCTATTTTTGTGTTAGGGTGAATTGTCTTTTTTTCGTCTGTTTTCCAATAAAACTCTATTTGCAATAACAAGTGGCATTAAGCCCTTTTTGAATGAATGTATAAGTTTCAGAGAGAATAACTGACTTATCCAATAGGCTACCAAGTTAGCAAGGTTGAAACTAAAAAGTAGCCTCTTAGTAATTTCACACTTCATACCTTGTCTTACAAAATGGCTAACAATTATTGGTAAGTAAGCAAGAGTAAAAATGTAGTACTGATGTGAAGCAGGCAGATAAAAAGGTCAAGAATTTCAGAACACTGTGTTATAGAGACAAATCCAAACGGTGACAGGTTCTAATAAGATCCAGTCACTGTAGGTACCAGTCACCCACTAATCTTTACATCCATACTGTGAGCCTTGGTATTGCCTCTTTCAATTATCAATATTTTATTTTATTTTATTTTATTTTATTTTATTTTATTATTTTATTTTATTTTATTATTTTTTATTTTATTTTATTTTATTTTATTTTATTTTATTTTATTTTATTTTATTTTATTTTATTTTATTTTATGTTTCATCCATAGCTGCGTGGCTCCGTTGTTTGAGAGTGTTGTCCCATAGAGCAAAAGGTTGCAGATTCAATTCCTGGTCAAGGCACATACCTAGATTGTGGGCTCAAGGCTGGTCAGGGTATATGCAGAAGGCAACTGGTTGACCGTTTTTTCTCGTATTGTTTCTCTCTCCCCTTCTCTCTCTAAAATCAATAAAAACATGTCCTTGGGTGAAGATTAAAAATAAGTTTCACATTACTATGGAAATGTTTAATGGAAACACATAAAATGAATCTACAGAAAATGTTTATCCATCTTCCAAAATTATTAAAATGCATATACATATAATATCAACTGTTAACAATATTCAGAAATCAAATGCAATAGCAAAGAAATATGTCTAGTTTGAAAATACATCCAGCTAACTCTTGGGTCATTTGGTGGTTGGTGATCCAATCTTTTGGGTATATTTAGGGCTCCTTGTTTTTCTTTGTTTTCTGTACAGATGCTCATCTTTTTTTCTTATTTCATTGTTATTAGTATTATCATCAGAGAGTAGAAAAGGAAAAATTCATAAAACTCAAATCAGTCATTTGTGGGTTTTAATATTTTATTTTTGAAGCTAATATAAATAGTAAAATTATAAACAAAGAAAGGGTTACATTATTTTCCTATTATTTGTAACATTACATTATCTGTGGCATATATCTCAACTACTTTCCACTGACAATTGCCAACTACCTCTTGGTATTTTTTTTTCCTACCTCATCAGTTATATTTTTGATATGATAATCCTTAATCTGTCTTTACAACATACAACACAATATTTCCCAATGCAAAAATAATTAGGGTCTCTTCATTTGCTTTTAGCTTTAACAAATATATTAATGGAAAGGACTATAGGTATGGTAGGAGAAAAAACTTTTGATTAAAAGTCAGGTAAAATGAAAAACTTGAAATGAATAAACAGAAAGTTGATATGTAATACAAGGAACACTCAAATGACCATGGCATGCTAAAGGTCATAGTAAAATAAAAGCAGACAGTTACAATGCAAACAAACATATATTCTAATCCCTCCCCCAGTGTTTTGCAGGAAACATACCTATTCAATATAATAGCTGGCCTTCCCTTTGCTCCTTTCATATTATTAATAACTAGTTAATTACAGTGCTATCATTAATGCAGACACATTTGTACAAATTTTTACTTTTATGTTTGTGTGTTAAAAAGCATTTAGTCATATTCATAATCCAATAGCAACATTAGTCTTCTTAGGGAACAGCACATTGGTAGTTATCTACATGGTTCAAGTCTAAGGACACATAAGGACTGCTGAGAGTTTTAAGTTCCAAAAATCTTTGGGCTTTATAAGAAGGAAATTAGGAACCATGTTAAACTTACATCAAGCATCATGTGTGTTGTTAACATGTACTGCAAATCTTTCCTCAAGTATCTTATCCTGGTTCTCTACCTGAAGCCCCTGTTTATAAAACTCGGCTCTGTAGTCTGTAAGTGGGGACTGCCTATAGTCAGAAAAATGAGCAATACTTCTCAACTCAGAATGACAAGAATGCAACAGAGATTTTTAGATTTTCAATTAAAATATACTTTCAACTTTCTAGTACAAATTCTCCATAACTTCATTGAATACTTTAGTGGATTTTTGTCTTAACAATAGTAAGAGCATCGATCAGACTGTCATACCTCAAAGGGAAGGTAGGGGAGGGTGGGAATAGGGAGAGAGATCAACCAAAGGACTTGTGTGCATGCATATGAGCCTAACCAGTGGTAACGGACAACAGGAGGGTGAGGGAATGCATGGGGAGGAGTGTAGGATGGGAATGGGGTGGGGGGTGAGGACAAATATGTGATACCTTAATCAATCAAGTAATTAAAAATAAATAAATAAAAACAGTCTAAAAACAGAGAACTTAAGTTTCAGATCACTCAACCCACTACTAAAACTTAATTGTCAAATGAACTTGTCATTAACAATGCTAAAATTGGAAAAAATATTTTTAAACATTTTGTTGTAATGTATGTCTCAAGCAAATAAAATATTTAAAAACATTGGGTCTTAAATGACAATCTCCATTGAAGACAGAGTCACTGAATTCATTAAAAAATGAATAAATAATATAAGTCCTCTGTGTGGGGGTGGGACCTGGCAGTGGGAAGGAGAGTGAGGAGGTAATAAAAAGTCAGGTTAAACCATTAATTTGAGTTATATATAGGAGAAAGATATTGTGAATTAAATTTTAAAATAGTTTACTGTTCAAAATAATGTTTTTAGATTGGAATATTTTAATTTATTAAACTTTATAAAACTATACTATATTTTTCAACACATATTCCAGGTTTCCGGTACAAAAGACTCCCACATTCTCCCACACACACAAACATAAAAGTAAAAATTTATACAAATATGTCTAAATTAATTAATTGTAATTAACTAATCTTAATATATAAAAATCCAGGGTCCATAATGACTGAATAGACAACCGGTCCATCCCAGCCCTCAGGCTCCATTGATCAGGGGATGGCTAACCCAGGGAACCAGGGATCCTCAGGCTCCAATGAATCCGTGACAGCAGTGGCTGGTGAGCTGGTGGAAGGCAGATTGCTTGGTCCCTCCCCCAGCCCCCAAGCCCTCATTGGTCAGGGGATGGTTAACAGGGAACCAGAGTGAGTGGCATGGGGACTGGTGAACAGCTGGAAGGCATGCCTCTTGTTCCCTCCTCCTGGCTCTCAGACTCCAATCAATTGGTGTGGAGGCAGGGCGGAACTGGGAACTGGCTTCCTTAGTAGTCCTATAGGTTTAATCTCCAGAGGACAGGACAAGCACCAACAGACCAGCACCTTTGGCAAGATCCCAACAGAGCTGCAGGCCACCTGGAACTCAGCCTTGGGCATTGCAGCTGCTTCCACTCCCTAGACATTCCACAAGGAAGAAAGGATACTGCTAGCAGCACGAAGGGCAACCAGCGGTTACTAACTGCTCTCCCTGTGCTTCCTCCAAGTCACTTGAGCTGGCCCCTGCCCGCCTCACTCCAGATGAAGTGTGATCACTACATACGGAAGGAATGTAGTTAAAAAACAGAAATGATGATCAAGAGAATGCCACAGTTAACACCTGGAATCCAACTCAGGAGAATGGAGGGAAAGGAGAATTCCATAAGCTAGCCAATGCCAAGATATTTCTGAGTGATTGCCTGGCAGGTGACAGTTGTGTGACTGCAGAGGAAGGAGTCCAAGTTTCTCAACAGAACACCAAGGCTGTCCTAACCTTAACAAGAAAGGTGATAACTTCACAGCACAAGGTGCTGGCAGTGTCCATGTGTCCTTAGTCTCTGCCTTATTTTGCTGCTAAATTCAGCCTCAGTGTCACTAATGCATCTAGAAGGCTCTGCACTTTCTCAAAATCCTTGGGGTGCACTGTCTTTGACCTGAAGATAGCTGTGAACTTCAGCATCCTGGGGAGTCAGAAGGAACTTGTGCGTCGATACTGCCAGCACTGTGAGGAAGAGCCCCAGCTACCCATGCTGACCTCTGCCTGCCCCAGCTGGGACCGATATGCAGAGCATGTGCTGGGTTACACCATCACCCCCACCCCTGCACAGCCAGGTCTTCCCAGCAGATCATGGGCTCTCTGGTGAAGGATTACTTCACCAGACGACAGAACCTGTCCCCAGACAAGATTTTCCACATCATTGTGGCCCCATGGCATGACAAGAAACTGGAGGCCCTTTGAGAAGATGTTCCCACAGCTTTACATACTTCCCAGGGTGCTGAATGCATGTTAAACCTCAGGTGAAATTTACAGTAATGAAGTAAAGTGACCTCGCTTCAAAAGATGCCACCATGGACACTCTGTTTGGAGACATGAAGGAGAAGGAGGTGAGGCTCTACGGGGGTGTCAGCTCTGACAGGTACCTGGCACACATCTTCAGGCACATGGCCAAGGAGCTCTTCAAGGAGGATGTGGGAGTGCTCACCTACCGCACCCAGAGGAACAAAGACTTTCAGGAGGTCACCCTTGAAAGGGTTGGAGAGGTTCTGCTAAGCTTTGAGGCTGCTTACGGCTTTCAGAACATCCAGAATAGGTCCTGAAGCTGTAGAGGGGCAAGTTCTCCTGCCACTTCATGGAGGTCCTGACCTGCGCCGGGCATGCCTAAGCAGCAGGGGCCAGGCCTATGTGAATTTTGGGTATGCAGACAGGGTACTGCTGCAGCAGATGGAAGGCATCTATGCTGCCATCCTGGTGTGGCCCTCGGAGACCAGCACCCATGTGCAGGAGCTATACCAGGAGTGGCTGGGGTGGTGGTGGTAGGGCAACTCCCTCCGGGCCCAGGTGGCCCTGCGAAGCACCTAGCAGGGCCCAGGGAAGCCTGCCAGGACATCAAGTGGTAAAGGTCAAGCAGATGCAGAGCCTGCAAGGCCGCCTAAAGAGGGGTGTCAGACACATGAAGGAAAGGCTTGGCATCTCTGTCATCACTTTGGTTTTCAGAATTCCCTGCTCACCATCTGTTGTCTCCCTCCCTCTGAGATGGCTTCCCATCTTCCTCAAAGTCAAAGTCAATCTACATGAGCTGACCCCTCTACCATTTATCTAACCTTACCCACCATACTCTCACCTCACTCACTCCACTCCCCACATTCTTAGAGTAGGTTGATTACATTCCTGTTGAAGCTGCTTCCTGGAGTAATCATATATTAGACATACATATAAATTACAAAGTTCACTGGGAGGGAGTTCTGCTCACATATTATTTCATTAGATGCTCTTTCTTAATTATTATATATACAAAATAGCACCTTCAGGTCATACTCTGTCTCTGTTACTCTGCTTTATCTTTCTTCACTACACTTATAAAAACCTAACATTTATTGGTTTATTTTTTTATTGACTGATTCCCTCCCACATCTGAATATTATTATTAAAGCAGGAATATTTTTTTCCTGCTATATTCCAAGTGCTTAAAATAGTGCCAGGCAAAAAGTAAACACTTGATAAATATTTGTTAAGTACCAAATTAGTATATTAACTCGTATTTTATCATGTGCAACAGAAGTCAACGAACAGTATCGGGGGGGGGAAAAACATTTTTTAGAGTACATAGTGTGTTAGGTACAACATATGAACATAGAAACATGTTTACTGGCAAAAAAAAAAAAAAAAAAAAGCCGTCTTTAAACTTGATACAGAAACACTCGCTCCACTGTTGCAGGGAATCAGCAAGGAAGCTGACCAGGGCAGAGGGTGCAAAAACAGTCATTCACCAGAAATTAGAATCAAAATCTATGCTACACATACAAGTGTCAGGTCCAAAATCACATTATGTATAAGGCATAGGAACCCCAACCGCAAAGCTTACTTAAAAACTTGTCTAGATGCAGGGATATATCTAGGATCCCTGCAAAATTAAATTTTAAACTACCTTATAGGAATACTTCTATAATTTCTAACACACAGGACTCCAGTGGGAAAAAACCTGCACGGATGATGAGCACAATAAGAAAACAAACAAAAAACAAAACAAAACAAAAAAACAAAACAAAAAAAACACAACAACAACCAAGAAAGATATATATACTACACAAGGAGGGGAAAGTCAACTGCTACATGAATGGAAGAATATATACCCTAAAAAAATAAAAACAAAACAATCTGAGTATTAAGATACGCATGTTTTAAATGTTTTCTAAGAATATATAAATCAAGAATAGACAATGTGAAAAGAATGAACATCAAAAAAGAACAACAAAAAAAGACTTGAAATGAAAAATGTCAATAAAAGAAAGAGAAAAGCAATAAATTAGAGGCAGCTAAAGAGAATCATGAATCAGAAACATAGTTTGTAAAGAAAAAAGATGAAAAACATAAAAGATAAATTAAGGGATTTAGGATATAAGAATGAAAAGATATATCATATGTCTAATAGGAGTTAAGAAGATGCAATATTTATAGAGAATAAGGCTGATAATTGTCCAAAATAATAATAATAAAAAAAGAATCCTCATACTGAAGAGATAGGAGACTATATTTATACTAGAGGTCCGTTGCATGAAGATTTGTGCAAGAATAGGCCTTCTGACAAAACTGGTTTGGCTCAGTGGATAGAGCGTTGGCCTGCAGACTGGAAGGTCCCAGGTTAGATTCCTGTCAGGGGCATGTACATTGGTTGCGGGCACATCCCCAGTAGGGGGTGTGCAGGAGGCAGCTGGTCGATGTTCCTCTCTCATCAATGTTTCTAGCTCTCTATCTCTCTCCCTTCCTCTCTGTAAAAAAAAAATCCATAAAATATATTTTAAAAAAATAGGAAAAAAAAAAGAAAAGAATAGGCCTTCCTTCCCCTGGCTTCACTCCCAACTGCCTGAGCCTGCAAGTCCTCACTCACAGTGGAGCACCACTCCTGTAGCTCCGTCCTCCCCCAGCCTTCCCCTTCACAGCAGGCATCCCAGTGGCCATTCTGAGCCTGCATATGCAAATTAACCTGCCATCTTTGTTGGGTTGATTTGCATACTCACTCCTGATTGGCTGATGGGCATCACAGAGGTACAGTAAATTTGTCTATTTCTCTTTTATTAGTGTAGATTTATGTACAGATACATATACTGCATGCACACAAACCCATGCCTATATACATTCTAATGAAACTCTATAAAACCAAAGACAAAAACAAAATCTTCAAAGCTAGCAAAGAGAAATCAAAGATGGTTATAGAAGTAACAATTAGATGCACAGTATATCTCTCATCAGCAATAGCAAATGCTATAAGATAATAAAATATTACCTATTTATTGAAGAAACTCATTGTCCATCTAGAATTCTATACCTAGAAATCTAAATAATTAAAGCATAAAGATGAAATAAAGTCATTTCAGACATAAAAAGAATGAGAATTTTCTGCTCCCAGGCTCCTACTAAATATAAACTTTGGAAATCGGAATTAGATGCAAGAAAATTAACAAAAATATAATTTTTAATAAACATTGATTTGTTTAAAAAAATCAGACTGACATTTTTATTAGAAAGAGGTTAAAAATAAAATTGAACTAAGATACTGAACAATATGATGATTTATGCAAGAAGGCATATTGAATTTAAAGCATTAAAGAAAATATGTCTGCTTCAGTCGTTGTTAATTATGTAAGAATAGAAGCTCCCAAAATTATAGAGTAAATGAATAAAACTGTGAACTAGAGAAATATGTGTCCAATTAATAAAGGAACCAGCCTCTCAAGAAAGGGAGGGTGAGGGGACTATAAGGGGTACTTCAACCATAGATTTTTCTAATGAAATGTCACATTTTCAATAAAAAGTAATATTGAACTAAACTATACAAATATTTTTCTTCAGAAAAGAGATGTTTATTTTGGGGTTGTTGGTTTTTTTGTGTAGGTTTTTTTTTTTTTTTTTTTTTTTTTTTTTTTTTTTTTTTAATTTAGGCTTTATCTTTTGTTTGTTTTTTGTTTTTTTAAGTAAGCAAGACTACTACCACAAGGTCTCAAGTGAGTGAGGAGTCTAAAATTATTTTGATTCTAAAGATTATAAAGCCTCAAGAATTACATGAACTAGGAGAGTTTTAATCTCCAGTTGACTTCTCACTTAATTTAATATGAATATAAAATCAGACTTGTTTTCAATTTTGAACCACTCCAAGAAATGATCTGTTCAATTTTACACCTTGACTCTGAAGTTGTAGGACACAGGCACAAGCAAATCGAAACAGTCTGGACTTGATTTCCAAAATAATTATGGGTTTGTGGCTCAGAGACAAAATAAAAAGGGGATGGTAAAAAAAACAAACCTTTCCAAATGAATCTGAAGGACTTCTGGGAAATTTGGTTAGATATGTTCAGTTAAGCCAATCAATTTAAAAATTTTATACACTAGTCTATAAGCAGGATCTCAGTTATAATTTAAAAAAGTAGTCCCATACGTGTGTTTTCTTTTTACATTATTTTCCTTCCCAGAAAAAAAGAAAAGTTAAACTAATAAAGGCTGGGTTAGATCCAAATAGCTATGTTGTTCATGTACTTGTAAATGAGGCCAGTAGCTTTTAAAACCAAAATATAGTGTGAATGTCCCAATAAATCTATATAAAAAATGTGTTTTAGGTTGAAAGAAAATGATACCAAATGCAAGTAGTTAAATGAATCGTGAAAAAAGTGTAATCTACACAGATAGACTATGTTATGCAATTGCTCTACTTGTAGAAGTCTATGAATAGGGCAAAACACCTCCCTTAGCATTTCCAAAAATAAATGTCATTGATTGTTCCACTGTAGCTGAATGAGGTATTGTTTTATAATGTCTGTCAAGCATTTTAAGGGAGAAAAATAAGTTACCTTAGTTATGATGGAGTTCAGAATGACTGCTCAGGAGATCTGTCTGGATTCTGAATCATGGCCTCACCACTAGTTGTGTAAACTTGCACAAGACTAACCACTATTAGCCTCTATTTCCTAATCTGAAAAAATGGGAATAACTGCAGCAATTAGAACACTTGATGCAATAAATAATCAATAAATGTTCGCTATTATTATCATCATCGTTTTAATGTGGGACTATAAATTGTCAGGAAAAGTATTTTCTGTATTTTAATAACCAATCAAGTACAATTTTACCATTAGGAATAGATACTTCATATGTTTAGTTGAAAATGTACTTATTCAAGGCCCTAATATTAATTCATAATGTGTAATATATGTTAATGTTAAACTACTCACTGCCAGTGAAAACAAGGCTCTCCACTTTCCATAATTTTTTTAAATAGATTTTTTTTATTTTTTTAAATATATTTTATTGATTTTTTACAGAGCAGAGAGGAAGGGAGAGAGATAGAGAGCTAGAAACGTCGATGAGAGAGAAACATCAACCAGCTGCCTCTTGCACACCCACTACCGGGGACGTGCCCGCAACCAATGTACATGCCCTTGACCGGAATCGAACCTGGGACCTTTCAGTCCACAGACAGACACTCTACCACTGAGCCAAACCGGTTTCGGCGACTTTCCATAAATTTTTTTAAAGATTTCATGCAGGCTATTTTCTGCAAATTTTGCTGTTTGTGTGAAAAATAGATCATTATACAAAATATTTCATTATATAATTAAAATATCTTTTACATTTTAAGAGCTGTAATTTAAATATTTTAAAAAGAAATATTTTTAGTATAATATTAGGCTTCACTAAATTCAATCTATAGCTGTTCATAATATAAATTTTATCTCTTTCACATTTGAAAATATTAGTGTGGAAATATGGCTTTATGTAGGCTTATATAACTAGATACCTTTGTTAAATCTCCCCAGAAAAATATGACTCCTCTGTTTATACTGTCCTTTTATCAAGTTCAATTACCCATTATAAACAGAAACAGTATAGGGGTTTCCCCCCACATTTACAAAAAGTAAAACTGTTAAAAAATTACTTTGATCCATCCATATTTCACTTTTAAAACAAAATAGGCAATTTATTCAGATGAATTAAAATAGCAAATGTTTAAATGCTCTATATATGCAAAACAGTGAGCAAAGAGGTAGGTGAAGCAAGAATATTTGAGTTGATGAGTAATGCTGATCTCCCAAATGGAGAGGCAGCTGCATTCACTCTGGGATTGTTAGGATCTCTGACAAGAACGCAACCTGGCTGTAAGGTCCAAAAATAATGTGCATGTGTGTATGTGTTTGTCTGTTTGTGAAGGTGTGTGTGTGTGTGTGTGTGTGAGAGAGAGAGAGAGAGAGAGAGAGAGAGAGAGAGAGAGAGAGAGAGAGAGAGAGAGAGAGAGTGTGACACTGGTAAAAGCTAGAAAAATAGAAGCCATTCAATCTGCAAAGAAACAAAGGATTTAATAATAGAGCACATGGAACGCAGCACATATTCAAAATACGCTAAGAACTAAACACTTAAAACAATTAAACTAGGTTAAATAATGTTCAATACAAGATGGCTTTCTAGTTTTGTTTTAAAGTATAACTATATACCTTAGGGAAATGCATGCTTACAGGGAAATAATAGATGAAATAGGAATAATTAATACAAACCAAAGATGAATTCCATAAAGTAGCATCAGATACTTTTTAAGAACATGGTTTTATTGATTTTTAGAGAGGAAGGGAAAGGGAGAAAGAGAGAAACATGGATGAAAGAGAAAGATCAATTGCTGCCTCCTGCACATGCCTTCAAGCCTACAATCCAGGCATGTGCCTTGACCAAGAATTGAACTATGACCTCCCAATGCATGGACAATGCTCAACCACTGAACCACATTGCTGGGCCCACCAGAGATTTTGTTCTAAAATCCAGGAAAATCTTTAGTAAAAGCTTCAATAATGTAGCCACATGATTCCTATGGTTCCTTCACAGAGTGTCCAGATTTAACACCCTCACAGTTCCATTACCTTCTGCCTCTAGTTAAGTTTCACAGTAACATCAGATCAGATTCACTCATTTACTGAATATTTACAGTGTGCCAGACACTATACCAAGTGCTTCCTATGAATTAATTTATGTAATCCACATAATAATCCAACGATTACCTACTGTTATAGTGCCCATTTTACTAATGAGGTAACTGACACGTGGAGTTGAATATCTCGCTAAAATTAATACAGTTAGGAAGAGGTGGAATCAGGATTTCAACCCATGCAGTCTGGTTCTTAAACAAGGCTCTTTACCATCATATACACACTGTAGGAAAAGAATAACAGAAAACACAAGAAAAGCAACCTAAGCCAAGTTATCACTATCTCTTGTCTGGAACAATGAAACCAACTCCCAACTAGTTTCTTAGCTTCTGCACTTGTCTGTTACTTCCATTTGTTCACCACATAGCAGCAAGGGAAAGCTTTTAAAATTTAAATCAGTTATGACATTGTTAATTGAAAATTTTCCAATTGTTTCCCATTGCACTTAAATTCCAACTTTTTTTACAGCCTAGAAAGCCCTACAGTGACATGATCTTGCCTTTGCTTACTCAACAAATCTCATCTCCTTCTGCTTTTCTCCAAAGCCTGGTTAGTCCCAGGTACAATGGCTTTCCTGCTATTCTTCAAACTTGCCCGACACACTCATGCTTCAGAGCCTTTCTACTAACTGTTCACTCTCCTTGGAACATTCTTCTGTCATATACTCCATGTCTTACTCTATCCCTTCATTTATGTCAAATAGCACTCCCATCCCTGCTATCCGTATGCAAAAAACTTGACAAACTGTCAATTTTCTCTACCCTCTTATTCTATATATTTTATATTTATTTACTGGAGACCTAGTGCACAAAATTTGGCCTGTGCCCTCACACAGTGCAGGAGCCCCATGATTGATTACCCCAAAGAGGTAGGCCTCACCCACCCATCCGTGGCTCCTCGATGGATTGCCCCAAAGAGGTAGGCTGGAGCCACAGGATCCCCAGGCCTCACCACACAGACCCGTGGAACCCAGCTCCGTGCTGCACATATAGCATCAAGCTCCCACCCGCTCGCACATGCCCTCTGCACACGCAGCCTCCTGGTGATTGCTTGTTGTGGTATGAGGGTGTGACGACCACATAGGCTTTTATTAATAGGATGATATTTATAAGTAATTTAAGTTATATTGTATATGTGTCTTTACTTATTAATTTTATTTGCCAATGGAATGTAACTCATAAAGACAGAATATACTTACCACTATAAACACTGTGTCAATAATAGGCTCTTGGTAATATTTATTGAGTGAATTAGTAAATTATATACATATATATTACTTTGATAGTAAAATTAGCCTTCAGGAATTTTCTCTCCCAGAGAATATATGGTAAGACATGAGATAAAAATAATAATGAAATATGAAATAGCTGATATTATTCACTATGGAGAAAATAAAGATGACTCGTTGGTAATTATTAAATGCATGAAGTAATTATGAGAAGGATATAAATTAATTGCATTTCCAAATATATTGAAAGCAAAAGAAAGAAAATTATTGCATCTCATGTGTTTATTTACTAGACTAATGAGACATTTTGACACTTGTAAGATTTTCAAAATGGATTAATCAATCCAGATAGTTAAGATGCCTTAAGTAAAGTCTTCAAATTAGTTCTCCAATCCTCTCCCCACAAAAAAAGCAAAAAGCAAATCTGCAGTTTATCTCAAACTGAGCATAGTCCATCATGCTCTCCACATTAAAAAAATCTTGAAATGGGACAGCTTTATGTTCCTCTGCCTCACTCTAGTAGGATGAAAACAAAGACCCAAAGACCAAGAAAACTTTATTGAGATGAGCCATCATGTAGAGATAACTAATCAGCGGGCTATTGTGCCTACACTTCTTTAGTTTTACAATTGGGTCAGGTGGTATGAAATTGATTAATAAATTAGAAATAGATTCCTTGTTTTTGCCCCTAGGAGCAAAATGTTTCCTTCCATTAAATAAGTAAAGAATAAATGTGTGTGCCACCATTTTTCTCACTTCTACTCTAACAACACAAACATACTGCCTACCTATCCCTTCCAAACTTTCTCCATACTCAAGAGCCAGAGAAATACCAAGAAAATCAGGACTCAGAATGATTTGGGGAATTAAAAAGTCATAACCACCATTAAAACATTATTTTCAGCTATACCATGGTTTGAATAAGCTTTTGTGGGTGGACCTGGGAACTTGTCATTTATTACACTAGTTCTTTGGGAAAAGCATTCTAAGTTTTAAACAACTCGCTTATAAACTATTTTTTGGATCACCTAAGTTTCAGACCTCTTTTTCTTAACATTAAAACAGAAAACTGAAATCAATACCCATATAGAATCTCATTATAAAAACCTATATTGTGAAATACTGATTGATTAGTCTATTATAATTGTACTAAAACCAAGTAGTTTGTACCGTAGCAATTTGATTGACATAAATAAGGTTTATTAAAGGCTTAAATGGTGATATTGATCTGAAGATTTAAAGAACTGTACTTCAAAGTAAAATTGCTTCAGTAATCATTTTTTATAACACACATGGGATCATATTTGAAAAGCTAAGTACAGTTAAAAAGAAAGAAATATATATACCTTTTCAAAGAGAATAACTACATGTTAATATATATCATATTTGGAAAATAAAACCAAATGTCATAGCAGGTTATAAGATGAATCAGTTTTTATCGTTCACATAATATCTCTCATATGTTTTTTAAAAGTAGTTATGTTTACAGACTAAGTGGCACCTTATTTAAGTTAACACTTTCAAAGCAAAACAATAATAATAATAATAATAAAGTACTTCTTTTCTGTAGTATTCTAAGGTATCAAAAGACAATCAATGAAATAATTTGATGTAGTTTTTAAATTGGATTATTTGTTTCCATCCTACAATTATTCTGAAAAGAAAAACAAATTATTCTGCCATTAGAAAAAAATACTAACAAATAGAGACCTAATAAATATGATTTTAACATGTTAGTGAAAACATATCTGATCTGCATTGTAAGAAAGATAACACCTCAAACAGGCAGGGGAAAAGCTGTAAAATAACATCTGGAATTTAATCCCAGAAAACCAGATCCAATCTGAATATGCTGAGCAGTGAGCACAGCACTCATTGGAATAGAATATCAGTAACGGTAGCTAGTTTACAGGATCTAAGCACCATTATAGCAACTCTACAGATAATTATTCTGAATAGTGGCATTTGAAAACTACAGGTCCCTGAGAATAGAAGTCTTAATGGATCAAAATAAGAGGGCTAGTCTGCTCTCATAAATATCACACTCATTCAATTATTAAAAGAATGGCAGACTATTTAATAATTACTCCTCTTCACAAAATCCTTATAAAAAAACAAAGAAGCTAGGAGCAGTTTTATAAAAAATGAGTTCAAACAAAAGCAAAAAGAAATATGCCAAATGAGATATAATGTTCCGTGAAAATTATTAGTAAAGACAGAAAGTATTTGAAATTTATAATTCCAGAAAGCACTGTAATGTCTAGATAATATACAGACCCAATAAACTTTCAGGACAATAATGCCCCCCCCCGCCCATGAGCGATTAGTGCCCTAATTCTGGTCAGGGATCTGCCGGCCAAGTTAACTGTGTAGTAGGCTAGGGTCAAGGAGGACTATGGGGTTATGGGAGGAGGCCAAGAAGAAATTTGCACAGGACACAAATACTGGCAAGACTGAGGCTAATGGTGTGGTCAATGAGCACAAGGCCTCAGTAGTACCAGGAGTTAAGGTAGACATGAAGCACAGTTATGAACAAAGTTAGGACAGAAGCAGTCAGTGATGAAAGCTTAGGGACAGGGGTTAGAGGGCCATATTAAGGTTGAATTTGCTATGGGGTCCAGGCAAACTCTAAGAAGAGTTTGGTTAGTAAACCTGTGTGGTTAGTAAGCCACAATCTCCACGTGTTTAATCAAATATTATTCTAGATGTTTCTATAAATGTATTTTTAGATGAGTTTAACATTTAAGTCATTAGACTGAGTAAAGCAGATTACTTTCCACATTGTGGGCGGACCTTATCTGATCTCCCTGGAATAAGAAGAAATTCTGACAGCACACCACCTCTGGACTAAAACTGCAATGCTTCCCTAGATCTTCAGTCTCTTGACCCACCCTGCAAATTATGGACCTGTCATGCCTCCATAGCCACATGAGCCAATTTCGCTGATCTATATATAAAAGCCTAAGCAACCATTACAATTGAATGACCAGAATGACCAGTCAACCAGTCACTATGATGTACACTGATCACCAGGGGGCAGATGCTCAATGCAGGAGCTGCCCACTGGTGGTAAGGGTGCTCCCACAGACAACCTCCCATGGTCAGCCAACCTCCCCCAGTCCCTCCTCCTGGCTGGCAAACTTCCTGAGGTCCCTCCACCCTCACCCAACAGGCCCCATCTGGCAGTCAGCAGGCCCCAGCTGGCTTGGCCCCAATTGGAATTGGGCAAGATGGCCCTGATAGTCCCAGATCACCGGCCAGACCCCACCCATGCATGAATTTCATGCACTGGGCCTCTATTATACATAAAATGTAATCCCAATAACAAGAGTTTGGAGCAACTGCTTCTGTATTCCACACAGCCCAGTTCCCTAGGAGATCTCTCCAGAGCTATTACTCAATGACACAAGAGCTTCAAAGGATAGGGACCTATCTTCTTCATCTTTGCTTCTCACACCATGTCTAGGTACCACCTGACATACAATAGATAATCAACAAATCTCTTCTAGATATATCTAAGGTTAAAATTCAGGGACTTTCAGCCAGTGTGATTCATGAAGATTATATTGATATACTGAATTGATATACAAAGGTTTAATTTGATTATTAAAAGATAACTCTAATCTGTTCTCAAAAAGTTCCCTTAAATTGTTTCAGAAATCAAATATTGAAATATAGAGTAAAAAAATCTACTTCCCCGAATCTAAGAATTGGCATATAACAATAACACCTACCCTTTATAGATCCCTACCCTTTATAGATCCCTTACTGTTTGTCAAGTACCTATGTTAGCCCTTAACATGAAAGATTTCAAACAGCAATGGAAAGTAGGAATTGTTGTTATTCTGTTTTGCAAGAGAGGAAATTGAACCTGAAAAAAAGTTTACACAGCGGTGTTGGATTAGAATCAAGATTCTCTCATTCAAAATTCCAATCAAAGAAAATAAATGTATAACAACAAAAAAAGTTCCATTTCCATCAAAAGATGCAAATGAATGGAAAAATTCGTATTGTTGTTAGGTAGCTAAAACAAAACATACCCTAAAATGACAATGTTTACAGCATCTAAAAGAATTGGAATAGTATCAGAACACTGATAAATAACTTCTCAGGTGGAAACAGTTAAAATTATAGTAGATTAAATTCAGAATAAAAATTAAATGTCTTCATTTCAAAAGCTTTTAAAAGTTTAGGCAGAGGCCTAACTGGTTTGGCTCAGTGGATAGAGTGTAGACCTGTGGACTGAAGAGTCCCAGGTTCACTACCAATCTAGGGCAAGTACCTTGCTTGTGGGCACAATCTCAGTAGGACTCATCTTCAGTAGGGCACATTCTCAGTAGGGGGTGTGCAGGAGGCAGTTGATTGATGTTTCTCTCTCATCTATGTTTCTAACTCTCTATCCCTCTCCCTTCCTCTCTGTAAAAAATCAATAAAAGATATTTTTTAAAAAGTTTAGGCAGAGACATGATCACACCCATTTTTGGCATGGCCAATAGATAACAATTATAAACTCTGGACAAAACATTTTTTTTTTAATGTTTGAAAGCGCTGGAGAATTTAATACAAGCAAAGAAAAATGGAAGCAGAGTTAACACTGGAACAAGGGGATAGAACTAGGAAGTTTCCCTGTTGTGTTCTTTTGTTTTTTATTGTTTTCAGCCTGAGGGCAGTCCTCAAGTCCCACATAAAAGATAGCTACTACAAGGGAGACAGAATCATGATTGAATTAGTAATTTCTTAAATTGTGTGACATTCTTCCAAAAAGTTACAAACACTAACAAGTTTTAAAGTCAAATAAATCACATCCTTCAAGTACTAAATGATACTTGTGCCTTAACTTTAATCTATTTTAAATAATATATGTAAATCTTTCTTTTTTAATATTTCCCTGAAAGCCAAAACCATCTTAAGATAAGCATGGCAACTGGAAGCACAAAATAGCAATTAGTAGGAGGCACAATGTAATTTTCTCTGAACTACATGGTAATCATATATCCATTAAATGTACTTCCTTTTTATTAATGACTTCTTTTAATCTGATCCCTTCAGCCTTCTCAGTTGGAATATTAATTTGAGAAGAAGACTAATGGTTAAAAAAAAAAAAAAAAAAAAGAAAGAAAGAAAAAAAACTTTTAATGCAGTTTAAAAATATCAACATTTAATCTTAATAATTATTATAATAGATTTCAATTATTTTAAATAAAATATTTTTTCTTACTGCCAAAGGAAAACTTTTTATGCTACGTTGTTCTTGAGATCTCACAATCCACAGAGACTTGATTACTAATTTTTATAAAAAGTAAAAAAAAAAAATAGAAAAAATGAAAGTTATTTGTTATTTCATCATCACCATGAAAGCTATATCCCATTAAGATATACCAACTTTCACAGGATAATTTGATTCAACCCGTTTCCTATATTTGAGTTTATTTTCTTTCCACAATTGCTTGCAAAAATTCTCAATGTAGTAGGACACTTTATGAGGTCCTGAGAAGAAAATATTCTCAGGTATTGGTACCAGGAAACAACCAAGCGCCCTTAGAAACCATGTCCTTGGCTTTCATTTTCTTTAGCCACAAGCAGCTCCTTCAACTATATGGTTCATCTCTACCAACTGTGTAGTTTCATAGCATGTGATACTTTGTTTGCTTAAAATAGTTAGGAAATGTCATTAGAAAAGAATGAAACTTACTATAGTAAGGTAAGATATAAAAATATCATGGCTTCATGGTTTATTTTTATAAATTAAAAAATGTTGATTCACATTTACTAACACTATATTAAACATTAAAGTGATAAATATAATATTTGTGAATTAATGGAAGTAAAAACTAAGTGTGTGGCTACAAACAAATAAGGAAGCACTCAGGCTGCTCAGCTCCTTACTTCTCTGACAAAGTGGTACTTGACATGCACCACTCCACACTCATGCTGTCCTTGCAGTGATGTGTGCTGGTGACAGCCCCAAGTGGGTCGCGGTTTGCACATGTAGAACCTGTAGGCTCTGGTCAGCCCAGGAGGAGTTCGAATGCGATGGCAGCAGTGACACAGCTGCAGCCACTTGTCAGTCTCAGGGACACTCTGTACTTAGTGAGTGGCTATGTTCACAACTGTCTCAGGCTTGAGAAACACTCAAGCTCTTCCTGTCAGCCCAGCTCCATGCTATATTATTGATATAGTTGTTCTATTTAATTCTCAGGATTCTGAAAAAGATGTATCTTTACCTTCATTTTTAAGAAAAGGACTAAAGAAATTAAGTTGTAAATTCAAAGTGAATCAAGTAATATAATAAAACTGAAACCCAAAGCTAGCCTCACTTATTCTAAATTTTGTTCTCTCCAACACCCAAGAACGACCTCTAACATACAGTCATACACAAGCAAATATTAAAAAGCTGGAGGGTTGAACTTACTCTTGTTAAAGTACTGAGCAAATGTGAAGAATCTGAAAATTATGTTATTCCCACCAGCTGAGCACCCCTGCTAAGGCTGTAGTGAAAAAGTAATCAAGTGGATTTGAGATCTAATTTTGCTGCATCTTTTTTTTTTTTTTTTGCCTCTTAAGTAACAAAGGCGAATTTATTATCATTGTGAAACTAGTTCAAATATTACACCCACCTTGAAGGATTTATTTAAACTGGTAGCTCGGTGGCAATTTTTATTTTTGTTAGTATTAAGCTGTTGGTGGCACTATCTCCAGACCACTTAAATGTTCTGTGTTTAACTGAACATCAACAGGATCTTCTGAACAAAGCAACAATTTACAAAACATGGTAAAACTCCTGTGCTAATATTGATATCCAAAACCCTTGAGGCCAGATGTGTTGTAGAATTTAGTGTGTGTGTGTGTGTGTGTATTTAGCAAGTAAGTAATTCAGTATATATTTCATAAATAAAGTGACATTCTGCATCTTTCAGGGTCCCAGAGGAAATAGGTAACATTCATTTTGGACAATTTAAGGAAAAGTTATAAAGGCACTATTTACCAAGGTGTGGGCAAGGTGTAGGATAGTTGGTAATCTGGGTTTAGTACTGTGGGGATTACCACCTTTAGGCCAGAAGGGTACAGGAAGGGCCAGCTACTGAGAGCTGGAGATTAAAAGGCTTGTGGAAAGTGGGTAACCTTTCAGGAGCTGAGACCTGCTACCTAGAGACATGCTATGGCAACCCATTGTGGAGGAAGCTAAGGGAATGAAATACGTTCCTTATTCTGCTTCCTTTCTCCAATCTCGTGAAAATGATTTCCATTGGTCAAATAGAATGGGAAAACAGACCTGAAGGAATTAGAAAGTAGGTCAGATTTTCCTGCACGTAGCTGGGTAGAGAAAGTTGGAGAATGAATCTGGAGCAATAAATGAAATCTACCCAGCATTCATCCTGAGTGGAGTTTGGGCAGCCAACCTTAATCATATATATTAATATTTCTGCCACAAAATGCACAAAGATGGAGACAAAATGGGATAAAGACTATAACTTCTATTTATTTCACATCAGGTTTTGCTGCCTTAAATGAGTTATCATAGAAAATTTTATTTTCAGACCCTTTGTATATGGTTATTACACAGATAATTTCACAAATGAAAATAGAGGTAGATAAAGATAAAATAAGTTATCCAAAGACACAAAGCCCAGTTCTGACTCTAACACCTCAGTGGCTAACTACTCCCTACCCTGACTCATTATTTTCCCTGTAATACTAGAGTTATAAAGAATTCCACAATTTACATGTTTACCTTATTTTCTGTATAATTCCTCATCTTATAAAACCATGAAAATTGGTATGGATATAAAGTGCACTCCATAGTATTAATAAACCTTGAAAGAGAAGCACTTTGCTTGTAGTTTAAACATCTTATTGCATAAGGTCTTGGCTAGCCATATAATCATAAACATTTGTCTTTCCATACAAGATGCGCTGTCCTCAGGGTTAATGTGTTCCTATTGTTCACAGAGTCACCATCAGCCAGCCATCTAAAAAATATTTTTAAATTTCATAGGCCACAAAATGCATCAAAGTTTAAAACTTCTTTTCCATTGACTGAGTTTCACTCTTAGTGGTCTTATTGAGCACAGGTTATTATTTTAATTTCATTTTGTATACCTTAAAATTTAATTACATTCCGATTTCAATCATTGCAAGTAGATAAAAAATAAAATAAATGTAACTGTGAATAATCTCATTTTTCAGTATTTCCACTGATAATACCAATGTTGCAATGGAGTAATTTTAAATTCAAAAGCTACCAAGAGAACAATTTGCTAAGCTTCAGTTAGAGTGCATGTTCTTTCCAACACATGCTCCATTTTTCTATCCTATTTTTACTCAGGCAAACCTATTTATCTGCTTTCTTCTCTTTAGGTTGCCCATAGCATGGGCTTGATTCCTGCCCAATAATAAGGGTATTAAAAGTCCCTATGAATAAGGCATATAGACTCCAACTTTCTTTCTCCTTGGGTGCCAATATTGATTTCTTCCCTCACCTCTATCTCTGGGTTCTACCCTTGACACTACCCCAGTCACTAGCTTCCTGGTACTGCCTCTAGTCTGACTCTTTAGTGATTTCCAAAGGCAAATTCATAGGGAAGAGAACACAGCCCCAGGCAGCGCTGGCCCTGTTACCCTGAGGAAGAGGCTATGGGAGTAAGCTATAATTTGACAAGTTCAGGTCACTGAGGGTGTAATGAGAAGGGATCATTCTCCTCCATTTATTTCTTTCTATAGTCAACAAGTATTTATTGAACATCTGCTATAGAATTCCTTCTCTATTCCAGAGGAATTCTAAATCTCTTTGAGAACCTAAGTAACATTGTCAGCTTTAGGCTCTGACACTGCTTTGACCTCCTCTTATTACCCGGAAACAGTCTTTTGCAAAACAAGCCATGTCCTTTCCAGCTTTCTCTAATAAAAGGCATCTTCTTTCCCGCTTTTGAGAGAAGGGGTTAATATGTTGCTTGTTTCTCACTGTCACGTCTAGATCTTTGATCTATTATCATAATGCAAGTGCTGAACCCTTTTTGAGATTCAGACCATCTACTTATATAACCAAGATAAGGTAAGACTCTTGAAAAAAATAAACAAACAGAAAACCAACTCTAATCAACATAAGCATAAAGGGGGGTTTATTGAAAGAACACTAGGTAGCCTCAATGGAACTGAAGAAAGAGAACAACACTTCTGGGAAAGCCAGAAACCAGATCAGCTATGGGGACCCCTATAGTCAGAATTTGGGAACCTGCTCTCAGTAAGACTGCTATTAATATGACTCAGCCCTATCAACCACAAGGTTCCAAATTTCAAATTTCCATAAGAGAATCTGAGTAGCCCAGCTTTGATCCCTTGTCAACTTCTGGTAGTTCAAGTGTAGCAACAGAGCCAAGGCAACATGGCAAAAACATGACAAATAGAACTCCCACCCTCGATTTTGGGGGAAACCCACAGGGAAAGAAAATGGCAATGTGCTTAGCACTACCCCAAAAAAGATGCCCACAACATTCAAACCAGATCTCCACAACATATTATAATACTCCCTGCTTCTTGTATACCCTACCTACTTCCTGTAATTGCTATAATCCAATTATCCAATTATAAGGGCAATGTAATCACTCCCCTCCTCCAAAGGGAGTTGAACTAAAGTCACTTTCAGAAACGAAAACCAAGATTGAGATCATGGATATACTAGTACTCTTCTTCAAGTCCAATATCTCCAGAAGTGTCCAGAATTCTCCTACTTCAGTTGAAATGGGAATTTTAGGGGGACATAGGCAGACTTAGGGATTTTTTTTAGAATTGGGGTCCATGAGAAAAAAACACAGGCCACAGATGGGAGAAGGTACATTTCCATAACACAAGGAAGCCAGGTGCAGTTATATTTCCTTAAGACAAGGGAGGCAGCAACAGGTATATTTACATAAAACAAGAGAATGGGAAAACAATAAGGAAGGAGGGGAAAGGGGAGAACCTTTGAGCTCAGGAGTTACCATAATTATCAGTCTAAGGGAATAGTGATCAATCAGAGGGGTTATCAAGGCACCAGGATCTGCAGCCTTTATAAGCCATAGGGAAGAGGAACCCAGTGGGATTCTTTCCCCTTCCTACATGAGAGTCCATTCTGTGGGACTCTTTCCTCTCCTCATGTGGGAGTCTGTACTTGTTCTTTAATAAATCTCCACCTTTGCTATACCACTTTCTGTCCATGGATTCATTCTTTGATTCCAGCGGACAAAGAATCCAGGTTCCAGTCCAAAAATTCAGTATAACAGTTATAACCACATACCATATCAATTGTAATATATTGCCCACATTCCCTTTATAGTCCCCTCTCTCTAATATCACCATACTTCTAAATTACTCAGGAGATGTCTTTGATTCAAATCAACAAATATTGGAAATCTCTTCATGCCATACAATCTACTAAATTAGTAAGAACTGAGTAGTTCTTAATTTGGATTACCAAGTAAGGATTTCTTGGTAATGTGGGTATAATATGAATTTAGGAACTTACAACTATGACCTTGTAATTGTTGGTCTATAAAGAATAAGGAATTTTCTCTATCATCCAATTCCTACCATCTTTGTGTGGCTGGTGAGGGGTGGGAGGAGGAAAAGATAAATATGACAAGTACATCTTCAACCAAGTCATTGATTTAAAAAAAAAAAAAAGACTATAAGAATATCTATAAGGAGATTATGGGTAGAAAAAGTTCAGCTATCAATTCAATTGACTACAATTCAACAAACATGTGTCAAACAGCATTAAGACAACAGAAAAAAAAATGAGAACTACAAAAAGAAACAAGATTCATTCAGTTAAGATGATGAAAGCAAACTGTGAATACTCAAAAAAGCTGTTTTTTGAGTATTCAGAGGCTGGTTCCTGGCACAAGCCTGATACTCAATAAATATTTTTTGAATGTTCTTATATGCCAAAATGGCTCACAATTTATCTTCAAACTTCAAGAAGATCAGAATCACTCTAAGGGCTTGTTAAAAGTCAAATTGCTGAACCTCACCCCTGGAGTTTCTCTTTCATTAGGTGGGAAGTGAAGCATTCTGATTTGCATTTCTAACAAGTTCCTAGTCAAGAACCAGTGCTCTAGATAAGAATTTCTCAATGCAGCAGATTTGCCTTTTGCACTGGACAATTCTGTATTGTAGGAGGCTGCAAAATCCCTAGTATCTATCCATTGGATGTCAGAAGTGCACACTCTTCCCACCCTGCCACAAGACATTGCCAAATGTCCTCTATGAGAACAAAATTACTGTTGATAGAGAATCAGAGCTCTGGATCAACCAGATTACCTTTTGGGGTGGTTTACTAAACTAATAGACCTAGTTACTCCCAGAGACATTGTGACCTAGATTTTAACAAGGCATTATATAACATTTCTCAAGTTATCCTAATGGGTAAAATAGAAAAATGTGGGCTGATTAATATAAAAATTAGAAGACTTCATATATGTTTAGCTGTTAGATACAAGGGTTTTGATTAATAAACTAGAGGCCTGGTGCATGAATTCATGCATGGGTGGGGTCCCTCGGACTGGCCAGCAATCAGGGCCATGGGGAAGGGGTGCAGCTAGCCAGGGAGAGGGACTGTGGGAGGTTGGCCTACCTAATCAGGGCCTGGGGGAGGGGCCATGGAAGGTTGGCTGGCGGCCAGGTGGGGGGAAGCACAGGAGATTGGCTGGCATGGGGGAAAGAGGTTGTGGGAGGTTAGCCAACCAAGGGGAGGGCCACGGAAGGTTGCTTATAGGAACACAATGACCAGCAGGGAGCAGCTCCTGCATTGAGCATCTGTCCCTGGTGATCAGTGCACATCACAGCAACTGGTTAACCAGTCATTCTGGTTTGTTCCGGTTGTTCAGTCATAATAGTCACTTAGGCTTATATATATATATATACAAATTATTACAGAAATGCAATGGTTTTTAGGAAAGCTATTAAGGTAATAATGTGTCTCAATAGCCTTAAAATATGTTTAACTTTGATCAGTAATTCTATTTTTAAGAAACTAAGGAGAAACCCTTTATTATGTAGGGAAATACTTTCATAGTCATGATTTCTCTTGTGATATTTATAATAGTAAACTATAAGAAACCACATATCAAAGAATCCTATGTGATAAAAGGCTAATATGCAAATTGTCCACTCAACCAGGAGTTCAACTGGGAGTTCGACCAGGGAGTGGGACCACCGGCCAGCCAACCACCAGTGGCTCCTCCTCCAGCCAGCCCCTCCCCAATCGCCCCTCACCCTGATTGGGGCAGGGCCAGCCTGCCAACCCCCTGCATCCTCTTTCCCCACCCAGCCCAACCCAATCAGCCCCAATCAGGGCAGGCCAGCTGGACCCCACCCGTGCATGAATTCATGCATTGGGCCTCTAATGGGTGAATAAAAAGGAAATGGTTATGTAAGCCATGGCATATTCCGTACTCTGTAATATACTGGTGTTGGAACCTTCAACAGTCCACTTGCCTTCTCTGTCTCTGTTTTTGTATCACATTTTTAAATGAGAATAATAATATACACATCATAAAGTTGTTTTATAGATTAAACAAATTAGCCCAGTCAGTGTA
Organism: Pipistrellus hanaki; assembly: GCF_964339955.1. NCBI lineage: Eukaryota > Metazoa > Chordata > Mammalia > Chiroptera > Vespertilionidae > Pipistrellus > Pipistrellus hanaki. Next base: position 23,043,590 of record NC_140508.1, read on the forward strand.
GCCAGTCAGAGTGGTTCAACTCCCAATTAGGGCACATGCCTGGTTTGCAAACTTGGTGCCCGGTAGGGGTTATGCAGGAGGCAGCTGATAGATGTTTCTCTCTCATCAATATATCTATCTCTCTATCCCTCACCCTCTCTCTCTCTCTCTCAAATTAATAAAAATATATATTTTTAAATTAACCAAATTAATATATGTAAAATACACAATCTGGTACACGATTATTACTATAAAAATATTTGCAGTCATTCAAAATTAAGAACATGGAAAAAGGCTTAGGATACAAGGCTGTGTGAAAAAGTAAGTCATGAACATGGTGCATATCAACCAACCAGCAAAGGGAACTGCACCAAAGCATGAACAATGAAAATAAACAAACAAAAAGATTTTGCTAAGGAATTGTGTAGCATAAGTTGAGTTTACAGTGCATTTTGGCTATGTAAGCTATCTATTCAAGTGTAAAGCTAGAAACTGACTTAATTGAATAGAGCTAATTATTAGTTCTCTGGAGCTAATAATTGTTAACTATACAACTGTCTAAACTGAAAGCTTTTCTCCTTGAGACACTCTACAGATTCCAACTTCTTAAGTCTCTAACAGTGCTCCCAGCTGGCTGCCTGCCAAGTTTTTAGCAAAAGCCCTAAGTGCAGAACCTTTGTCACTCACCCCCATACAGTACAGATAATGTCTATTTTAGTTAGGTTTGTAGTATTAACAGACTGGAATCAATAGTTCCTGAAGGGAACCATTTATTTCACAGAAGCAAAAGGTTGTTTGTATTCTATTTATGGTAACTCATTTTCAAAGTTACTTTCTCCCTGAAGTTTCAGTAACAAACAAGGGTCAAACATTGCTGTGCTATTTTACTAAAAAGAAGAGAGAAGTAACACCAGCTTGCATTATGATGAAACAAAAGAAACCTCTTTGGGCTTCAAGATGTATAAATAAACACAATTATATTTGAGGTCAGCAGTTCCTGTGACTACAAAACAATCCTCATTGAGGTCATTTAACAAAGGTGACATAAAGGCTCTTTGCTTCATTAATTCTCATAGGAAAGCATGTTTTAAGTAAAGAGGGAAAGAGAGAGAAGGGATAAAGGAGACACAAGGATGCAGGGTGGGGATGAGATAGAGATACATTAATTGTCTCATGCCAAACCAGAAACAGAAATAGCATACACTCCTCCAGGGGTGTATAATGTATTTGGACAAAGCTTGGGAGATTATATTCACTAACATGGAATAGGAAAAAGACCCTTTTCGCATTCTGTGCCCATTTGGTGGATAACTAGAGTTTCAGATCCTGAAAAAAATAAGATCAAGTTTCTAACTGAATTATAAGAATCCCAATGGTTATTTCAGAAATAGTCAATTGGTTCCTAATTCATTCAATTGATCCATCAATTTAATATTTGGCTTCAGAGACCCATAGATTCAAATTAGAAGCCATATTTGGCCATGTAATCCATCTATTATCATTCCTTGTTAGTTGTTCCTGTGGGATGTGTATACAAAGGAGAGAGAGTCAATAAACATATTAGACATCAAATTACAAGAGGTCTGCTCTCTAATGACTAAATCACAGAGCACATTCTTCTCCCCACCTACCCACCTACTGCATCCACACTCAATAAAGGTGTAATAAAGTAGACAGATATTACACCTGTAGACAGAGGTCACTACTCACCATTTCCCATCCTGTGAAGTATAAAAGGGGAAAAGAATTAAGCTCATTTTTCCTGCCTCCTTTTTTTGTAATATAAATGTGTCACTTCTAAAATTATACCCATTTGACTAACACCTAGGATCAGTTTCCATTGAGTATAAGCTACATGCACACACACAAAACTTAATGGTGTACACATGACATTTTTTAAAGACTTCAAGCTTTAGACTCATCTATTCATCTGCTGTGAATAGTAAGCATGCCAGTTTCTTTCACTTTAATGTCAGTCATCCACTGAGAGCAGTAGGCAAGTTGATAAGAAAGTTTCTGTTGAAAGTAGCATTTAAAAACTCACTTGCAAGATCTTAGCAATGCCTTTTGGAAGACTAAAAAATATATGTTTAGTCAGTCAGCAATATTTTTGCTGTATCAATTAACCAAAGCATATTTTTTTTCTCCCAAGTCAACTTTTTCATTATGCAGACAACCTTTCCCACTTGATGCTCTTGCCAGTCTATGCTTACCAATGCAAAGTATGCATCTTAAGCCAACAGAAAACATAATGAAGGTAATATCCACTAAGAATAATGATATTATACATTTTATGCTCCAAAATAAAGCTTTATTTAAGTTTTGAAGCACTTGTCTTCATTATAATTTCCCTCCATAAATATGTATGGCCTAGAGTTAAATATATGTATGACAAGCAGAGCTCTCAAAATGTAATTAGCCTGTGGTAGAATAATATATTGAGCACACAGCATGTACTGCTTATCTGGCTGTGAGAACTACCCCTCCCACACACACTCCTGATCAGCTGAGAGCTGTGCAGGGGAAGGGCACACTGGACCAAACTGGGACATCTCCTAGGATCCACGAACCTTTGGAGCAGGAAAATCAAGTCTAAATCTTTCATCTTTTTTCAGTGGCAAAGCTTTCTTATGTAACACTTAAGAACTGTCAGCAACCACATTTTCTGAAGGTTGGAAACGATTCTGCAGAGAAAATAAAGATCCAAATAGATGAAGAGGGCCAAATAAAAGATAGCCAGCGTCCAAATAGCATATGAGCCTCTACTCCCACTTATTCCCAAAGCCCAACTGTTTCCCTGGCCCCCTCATGCCTTAGTCAGGATGAAACATATACCAAGAACCTGCTTCTATGCTCTGCCTTCCACTGAAGCTACTTATTCTAGCGGTGTAAATTACCGTGGTTCCATTGGCTCATTCCCTCAAATGACCAACAGTGGAATGGAGAAGACATCAGAAAGTCATGTCACTATGGTGTAATAAATGAATCACAACATAGATCTGCATACCACAGATCTATCTGGAGTGGTATCAGAGTGAAGAGGGTGTTGAACAGTGTGGGAGCCAAACTGTGACTAGAATCTTGAAGGACAAGCAAGAGTTGACCAGGGGAGATGGGAAGAGAGCATTCTAAACATCCAACCAGGGAAGGGCTAACACAAATTCGAGGGAAAACAAGACAACAAGAAATGTTTCCTGGGCAAATAGCTGTGGGGCTTGCTGTGCTATCCTCCTGTCTTTCAACATTTTTAATTGTCTTTTTTTTTCTTTTTATGTCTTTCCCACCTAGTTCTTCCTCTTTATATTCCTCAATTAAACCAGAAAAAAAGCTCATTTCAATATATTTTATTGATTTTAGAGAGAGGGATAGAGAGAAAGAGAAACATCAATGAGAGAGAAACATCATAAATTATCTACCTCCTACACGCCCCCTACTGGGAATCAAGCCCACAACCCAGGGAATGTGCCCTGACCTAGAACTGACCTGGGGACCTCTTGGTTCATGGGTTGACACCCAACCACTGAGCCACCCTGGTTGGGCAAAACTAATTTTTAATAATAAAATGAATATTTCCCATCAAAAAAAGGAAAATTCTTCATTTTAAAAAGGCTGAATAGGAAGCTCCTTTCAAGTTAAATTTAGGCTCAATCCTACAAAGTAGGAGAAAAATATATATGTCTATTACATTTCTCTTTCACTGCAGACTGGATATATTTTCATTCACTTTTATATGTTCTCATTACACAAGTTGATAAGCAGGTCGGACTTGGTAATATTCTCTCACCTGAATTGCAGATCTAATAATCCAGATAAAGACTGTCTCAAGATTGTTGATATGTTTGCACTGCTTGATTTTGTAATAAACAATGACCTTTTTTAATATCTCCTAATTCTCTCTAGTCATCAAACCAAGCTTTCTTTTGCACCATTAAACAGCCCAATCCTTGTTCTGCTTTGATATCATTTTAGGCTCAAAGTTCTGGAGTTCAGTCAGGTCATCCTCCAGTTTCTGACTTTGCATCAGGCACTCTTGTCTGAGCCCCAACTGATTGAGGGAAGGCTGTTACTTGCCCTATCCTCCAATGAAGTTGCTACCTCATTACTGGTCCCAATTTGAGCTTCCAGCTGTAATCTACGTTGTTTTTAACCCATGTGATAGTATCATTTGGGTATTTGTCACAGCAGTTGGTGACAGTGGTTAGCATCTAACCCACAGAATTGTCTGGATAAATACTGATAGGGCCATTCTTATTCACTTAACTTAATCAGCTATTTGAGCTGGACTTTCCTGCGAGTTTTTGAGTCAAGTTTGAGCAGGAAGTGATCCCAATCTGGGCAGGACAGAACACTTGTGAATTGTGTTTCTTTCCAAGGCCCTGACAGTATAATTCCTGAAGTAAATATCTACTGTTTTGGTGGGCCTGAATCCACACGATCCCCACAAATCAATAAAAGTAGCTTAATTTCATGTCGCCACATGTTTCCAGTGTACTTACTCCATCCCTGACTCTGAGGATGGAGTATGAAGCTCAGGCCCTTGCTCACCAATGTAATCCTGACACAATGGAAATAAATGGTTAGGGATGCACACTAGATTTAAGATGGTCTAATAGGACAAAAGTCCAGAGCTCCCATTGATAGCCAAGAGAGATGGGTTTTCTTCCTCCAGATAAGACTGTGTTGAAGATATGACTTTTGAAATGCTTCAAGCTGAAGTTGTCAGGGGGCGACCACCTCACTCCTGCAAGAATCACAAATGAAGATGGCTGAAGTCCCTGGACAGCATGCCTCGCTGGACCTGTCCAGCATCTTTCATCTATAGTGAAGGGACCAATGTTTTTCCTACTTACTAAACATTTACCCTACTTCATAAAATTAAGCCACCATTCCTGACTAATATATCCTAAAATATGCCAACCATGTGTTTCCTGAGCTATTACTTCCCTGCCCTCCAGGCTTACTAACCATCTTCTCTTGGATGTTATTGCTCATCAGATCCCAAACATATTCTCAACCCGCTTCTCATAAAACACCCTCCTAAGAAGGATCCATGCTATGTACTGACTCATTTTTCTCACACATCCCACATCAGAGTGATGTTTATGGGGCATACTTCTTTCTTATACCTATACCACCACAAAATTCCAGAATTCACCATAGATTCATCACTCTCACCAACCTATTTTGCCAATGCCCCAGAATTACACATTCTGCTATAACTTTTTCCAAAAACCAAATTTATTCATTCTATCAAAGTGTTTTCAATAATTGGGTACAATGTCTTGCACTGAATTCTGTGGGTCATATAAAGATAAATAAAAATTGAGTTTCTAGAAATTGTCTTCAAGACAATGTAGGCTTGTAAAAGAAATAAGAAAAACATATAAATGATTCTTACTTTAAAAAATGACGTGTGCCATAATAGAGAGTTCCAAGGAACAAGAGAGAATTTCTGGCTATGGTTAGCAGTAGAGGAAAGTGAGAAGGAAGGCATTAACAATTATAGAATGTCAGATACTCTTGAGGGGCTTTGTTTGTAGTTTGTTCAGCTCTCACCTAATATAGTCAAAATCTTGCTCAATATCTACATTTGATCCTTTCCCCATAACTATACAAAAGCCAGATAGTACTTTAAAAAAGTACTACTAAAAAGTCAGATCCTGTGACTCCTTGCCTCAAAACTTTCCAATGGCTCCTCACCTCTTTCAGAGACAGTGTCCTTATAAATTGACCCAAAGCCCTTGCAAGAACTGACCTGTTCTAGCTGCCCTCCTTCCACTCTGAAAAATTGACTGACCTGCTTGCTGTTCTTAGAGAATGTCATTCACCCCACATCAGAGACTTTGCACCTGTTGACTCTGCCTGAAATGCTCTTTCTTCAAATATACCTAGTCTCTTGTAGCCCCACTCATATGCCACTTTCTTCAAATTATCCTGTTAATAACATTTAAACCTCTCTTCTTCCACTTTCAGTATTCTCTAACCCTCTCCATCACCATTTCTCATATTATGATGTCTGGTGCATGAATTTGTGCATGGGTGAGGTCCCTCTGGGTGGTCTGTGGGGATTGGGTGAAAACTGCAGTCCAATGCTGCCTGCAGCTCCTACCAGCCACTCCTGCTCATCCCTGCCCCACTGCACCTGCCACGGACTCACACCCAATTAGTCCTTATCTGGAGAGGCTTGTGCTGCTGCAACAATACTCACCAGCTGTGAGCCCAAAAGGAGTGGCCTGCAGGATTGGGATCTAACTGGCTCTCCAACATCCCCCAAGGTGTTCTGAGCTGCTAGAGGGTGCAGGCCAGGCCAAGGAACCCCACCAGTGCATGACTGGGCCAGGGAGAGACCACAGGAGGGCTCCAGGGCATATCAGGCCCCATCTCACCCAGCCCTGATTGGGGCTGGCCAGGGAGGGATGCAGGAAATTGGCCAACCGAGGAGGGACAGCAGGAGGGCTCCAGGGTATGTCCAGCCCATCTGGCTCAGTCCAGATTGGCCTGAACCCAGCAGCAAGCTAACCTAATGGTCGGAGTGTCTGCTCCCTGGTGGTTAGTGCACATCATAGCGACTGATTGACTGTCAGCCTCCTGGTGGTCAGTGTACATCATAACAAACAGTTGAGTGGCCTTAGCATATCATTAGCATATTATGCTTTGATTGGTTGAACAGTCAACCAGATGACCAGACACTTAGCATATTAGGCTTTTATTATATAGGATTGTGGGTTTTATTAATATGTCTATCCCCCTCAGGATATGAGTTCTATGAGGAGTGGGCTATTTGTCTATTTTGGTAACTGATATATAATATCACTACTTTAATATTTGTAGAATGACTGAATTATATGCTATATATCATTTAAAATTTAAAACAATCCTGAGATTCATATTTTGCAGGTGAGGAAACAGAGGGGCACAGTGACTATTTACTTTTCTCAGGATCAGAAAGCTATCAAATTGTAGCATCAGAATATGGAATCAATATGTTGGCCAATGAGGCTCCTGTGATTAGGGAAAATATGGAGGACTGGAAGGCTGGACTTTACAAGATGGGCAGAATTTAGCTAAGGGTATTTGAGGTCAACAGGAGTCAAAAATGACATAAAAAATATGAGTAAAGGCATGGAGGCACAAAAGCTGGGCATGTTCATAAAATAGTATGTATACATATGTAAACTTAGATAAGGAGAGTATGGGTATGAGTGTAATGTGCCTCTAAGATGTAAAAAAAAAAAAAAAAAAAAAAAAAAACACACAAAACTGAAACTTGGAAAAAATAAAGTGAATTCCTATAGTTTACTAATGAATCCTATTCTTTTCTTTGGCAAAACATGGCAGTGAGTAAAAATAAAGCTACATAAAGATGTTAAAGGCTAAAGATGAAATTCAAACCAGTATTTTTAGCAACTCTTCATATGTTCCTTACAAAAGCAGACAAATTTGAAAATGAATATGGAGTGAAGACATCATATACATTTCAGTTAAACAAGCTATTCCACATTATTTGATAAATAATCAAAAATTGGCTATACCTACAAAAGCTATTTTCTGAAAGTATTCTGAATACTAATTAGGAATTTCATTCAGCTCAACTATTGCATCTTCAAAAATATTTCTGGATACCATGTTAACAAGACATGAAGATATGATAAACATAATCTGTCATTTAAGTGTTATGTGTCCTATTTGACCCAGTGATCCCAGTTCTAGGAATACATCCCAAGAAACTCAAAACACCAATCAGAAAGAATGTGTGCACCCCTATGTTTATAGTGTCACGATTTACAATAGTTAAGATTAGGAAACAGCCCAAGTGCCCATCACCAGATAAGTAGATAAGAAAGCTGTGGTACATTTACACAATGGAATACTATGCAGCAGTAAAAAATAAGCATTTCTTACCCTTTGAGACAGCATGGAAGGACCTGGAGAGTATTATGCTAGAATTATAGAGTATTATGCTAGAGAAATAAGCCAGTCAGAGAAAGATAAATTATCACATGATCTCACTCATATGTAGAATCTAATGAAAAAAACAAACTGATGAACAAAATAGATCCAGAGACACAAAAGCATAGAACAAACTGTGGAATCTCAGTGGGAAGGCAGGGGTGGAAGGGTGGGTTGGTAGGTGGGAAAAGATCAACCAAAGAATTTGTGTGCATATATGTATAACACACACACACAGACAATAGGGTGGTAGTAAAGGCCTGGGGCTGGGGGTTGGGGTGGGCTAAAAGGGGTCAATGGGGGGGGGGAGAAGGAGAGCATATGAAATATTTTCAACCATAAATATTTTTAAAATAACAAATGTTATGTGTCCTGGCTTCTTAAGGGTAAAAAAAAAAAACCAAAACACAATTAGAAATGCAACTACATGAATAATACAATGACAGAGGTCAGGCTGGGGGTAGAGCGGAGTTATAGAGCTGGTAGTGCTCTTGGAGGTCATCACGAGGTTCTTCATTTGGCAGATAAAGAATCTGAACCTAAAGAAATCAAGTGATGTATCCAGGTCTGAGTGCTGGAGTCTGAACCAGAAGCCAGGCTCCTGACTCTAAGCTCACTGCCCTTTCTGCATGTCGAGAGTTTCCCCCTTACAAAAGTTTTACATAAAGACACAGTTCTGTGTATGAAATCCCCTAAAACTGCTAAATGGAGCACCCTCAAGAGAATCCTTATGTAAATGTCTTGAGAACCAACAGACAGTCACTGGTTCAATTTCCAGTTAGTGCAGAATCCTTATTATTCACCGAACATTAACTGTAATGGTTTTTATGCTAATAGAGTTTGTTTTACCACAGATTTTCATAAAAGAAACATCAGGCAGTTTAAGATACATGGAGCATTCTTACAACAGTAGAATCCTCAGACACGCTGTAAAAGGCAATCAAAAGGGGATCTGGCATTTGATATGACATCTGTACAATGCTGAACTCACATCCCACTCTCTCCATGGAAGTTGCCTTCTCAAGAGGCACACTGCCTTCCAGACCCTCCCCAAATGTCTGCAGTCCAACGTGAACTTGACCTCAGCCAGCCTCGCCAACCTTGAAATTTTATACTATAATTTCTTCATCTAAATGTACTGGTTTTATGTATATACATAAAAATTGTAAACTCTATAACTTCAAATATTCTCTCTCATTTTAACCTCATCTGTGAGGTGGGTAGAAGATCATGAGCAAAAGAACCCAAAAAGCTGTTCTAAGTTAATGCTCAGAATACACACATTTCTCATCCACAGAAAGTCTTTATTTAAAGGAACTATGAAAAAAAATTGTTTTAAATTATGCAAATAGATAATAATCAAAGATTTAAAAATTAGCAATATTTTTGGTAAGGCATTGGTTGTCTTTGTTGAAATAAGTACTTTTAAGGGTTAGTGCACTGTGTTTAATAATCTCTAAGGTCAATTTATCTTCTCAGAAGTTTGGTTTTGTGTAACATTTTTCCCCTTATTTCCATAAGTGAGATAACCAAAACATGAAATAACCATAAACAATCTTGTGTCATAATATACCATAAAATTTCAATGGAATTATGGCAGATAAAAAATAAAGATGTCAATGTAGCACCACAGTATGAAGCAGCACATGTAAGCACTAGTTTAAAGAGAAAGAGAGAGATACATTCATTCAATTGAGTTACTGCCACTCTAAAATTGAATGAAACACAGCAAAAGATGAATGGCCAAAACAATTCACCACATTAAGTGAAATGGAATGAGAAGCATTTTAACTGGATAAAACTTAAGAGCTGACTTATCAATGCCACATAAATAAATAGCTCTAAATAATGTGCTTTTCCAGTTAAATACAACTTTAATAAAACAGATGAAAATGTAGACTACGTTGTTTTTTCTTCCTGTCAGAGTCTCATTAGCATTTCAATTTAAATTCTACAAGTGCATTCAAATCTCTCATTTGTACATCTGGCATAACTCAAAACACTGCCTTATTTGTTAAAAAAAAAAAAAAAATTAAGGCAAATGAGCCAATTCACAATATCTTGCAGTGGTATTTTAGTGGGTGAAAACAATGTTGTTATTTCAATGTTGCATAACAGTAAAGGTCTCCATGTGAAGAAACTGAAAAGAATTAACACTTAGTTTTTATAAGGGAATCTCAAAAACATGGAATTAAGTGCTAATGCTATCTTTAAACTCTTCCTTTCATAGAGTTAACATATGAAATAATCATTTCTCTTTATAATAAGCTTAGAAATGATATCTAAGAAACAATTAATGAAATAATAATTTCAGGTTATTATGATATTGTAAAGTTCTTTGTGACAAAGTTTTCCTAATATACTTAAAATTTAAAAATTAAAATGCAGATAAAATTTATTTAAAGTATATGGTTAGCAATGGATCTAAAGCAATAGTGCACATACAACCCATATAATGATATTTTTAATGTGTATTTCCTGGATTTGCCCCAGAAATCTTGATTCACAGATGAGGAGCAACAATTAGAGTTCTTTTGTTTTCCCCATGGTTCAAGCATGTGGTAATTTTTATTAAGAATAACATTAGTTCTAAGAATTCCACCCTCAGTTCTCTAATACTTTCTGTTAAAAACAATTATATAAGAGCAAATACAAAAATATTAAATTATGAAAACAAATCCATTAGGCTCCCTTAAATATATTATATACACTTAAATAACTCAATATTTTTTCAGAGTAGAAGAATAAAGTTAACTTTTACAGCTTTGAAAGTAACACTACTTTATTACTAGGAAATTATAAAATAATGAACTAATAGTAGAAACATGGAGTTATTTTTTGTAAAAAAAAAAAAAAAAGAAAAAGGTAGCTAAAAGCATAAAACTATTCAGATGATCATGAGTCCTAAAAGTTTGGACTATACAGGATTAAAGCATGGGGGAAGAAGGATGCCTTTTTAGACTAAGGCCTGTGAGCTAAGCTGATCTGATTACTTCAAAGAGCTTCTCTACTCGTAAGTAGTAAGACATTATTGTATGCTATTTACAAGTTTTTTGGCCAGACTTGCACTACTAACTGTAAGTAATTCTGCAGATTTGTGAGTGAGATTGGGAGGGAGATGCTTTTGTAATGTATTCTTTCCCACTGAAGAATGAATTCTAGGTAAATTCTAGGAACAGAATTGGTCCTTCTAATGGGGCCTGTCAGAGTTTTGAGAATTCTATCAAGTGGAAGAATTGCTTCAGGGGCACAGGACCTAAAAATCTTACATGCAGTTAAAGGCTATGTATAGGCCAGTCCTGAATCCTCATTTTATAAATCACATCATTAGTCCATATATGCATAGAAAGAACTCCAGTCAATGTGCAATCAGAAATGTACTTTCATGATGAACAGTTAACATATTTTCTTTTCTCAAAAGGAAGAATGATGGAGGAAAAAGTTAACATTCCATTCTTCAAAAGCAAACTATTATAGAGCAATATCTTATCTTAAGTACCTCCTATTTTATTCAAATAATACTTACTGATGAGAGAAATCTATTTCAGGTGTAATCCACATATTCTCAAACTAGCAGTATATGATCACTGCATTTACTTGTATCTTATCCACTTTGGGATTGAATATGAGCCTAATCATCAACTGAGAAAACTAAAGCCTTCTCACAGAAAGCCATTTCTACTATGCTTACTAAGGATTCAAAGGCTCAGAATCCAGCTTTCTATGAGCCTTTAGAGGCATTATAAGAAGAGTATTCAATGTAGAAATTACTGGCTGAATCGTCTCTGTGGAAAATATATTGAACCCACACAAATTCTTTCAGACCACCCCAAGTTGAATATACCATGCCCACAGTATAAAATAAATTCTGATCTATTCATCTATTGTTGGGCACTTGGACTGTTTCCAGATCTTAGCTATTTAAATAATGCTGTTATGAACATAGGGGTATATATATCCATTCTGATTGGTGTTTTAGGCTTCTTAGGATATACTGTGTACATTTACACAATGGAATACTATGCAGCTGTAAAAAAAAAAAAAAGGACTCTTACCCTTTGAGACAGAATTATGCTAAGCAAAATAAGTCAACCAGAGAAAGACAAGTATCACATGATCCCACTTATATGTTGGATATAATGAACAAAATAAACTGATGAACTAAATAGATCCAGAGGCATGATGTATTTCAGAGGCAAGGGGGAGGGGGAGTAGGAAGAGATTAACCAAAGAATTTATATGCATATATATATAACCCATGGGCAAACAATAGTGTGGGGAAGGAGCAGGAAAGGAGTTGCAGGGGTCAATGGGGGGAGGGGGGGACCGAGGGAAACATCTGTAATATTTTCAACTATAAAAACTTTTCTAATGAATTCTGCATAAGAACTTTGCTGTCATTGGTAACTTGGGCTTCACTTTGAGTAGCTTGCTAGCTAGGGTGTGAAAACTAAGCTTCTCCCTTCATTTTAGCTTTTCCTGACATGCAGTACAGTGGTCATTATTAACATTATTGTTAACATCATCACAATTAAGAGAGTGGAGATTTTAATATAATAAGTGATGCTGATGTAAATGGTCAATTGACCACAGTTTAAGAAACACTAACTGTTGAAGTTCATTTCCTTTAACCTGATAATTAAAGTCTTTCATAGTCTAATTTTATTATACCTTTCACTCCTTCTCTGTAGGAAGAACTACTCAATTGGGTCAACTGGATCACCACCTTAGCTTAGTGTAGAGTACCAAAATCTGGATCTGAACCTCAAAAATCCTTTATATCACAATTTTTGTAAGACCACTTGAAGGCCAGCCCATGGAACATGGAAAATAGATAATAGGTGTTTGCCTTAATTCAGACATCAGAATAGAGAGAACCTAAGTGAAGAGTGGAAAGGATCATAGGGAATCAAGAAATAGGCAGTACAGAGAAAATACTTTATCTAAGATGAATTGATCTCTACAAAGAGCCAATTTAAAGCCATTCATCTTAAAAAGAATCTAAAAATATATAAAAGTAAGTTGTCTTCGTGTTACATTTAACAAGATTTTAGTTAAATGTAACATAATTCTGTGATAATTTTTAAGCCAAAGAATAAAACAGTTATAAAATTTTGTTGATTTTTCTGAAATTACTTCACTATAGTGTGAAAAAATAACTGTCAATTTACATTTAACACCTAAAATATAGTAATAAATGTCATCTAACAAATGTTCAAGGGCTTCAACAGTTTTCTAAAGGATTTATCTTAATTCTTTTCTATTCCTGGCTTTTTTGAAGTATTATCACATCATAACCTTTGCCAACTTTCTGTGCTCCAATTGTAAACTAACCAATCCTCATTTACCATCACTGTACATGTGATTTGATAAATTCCCCAATATCGTTTACAATAACTTCATGAAATCAGTATTTTCTCAATTTATTCTACTTTCTATAGTCAATTTACATGATGTTATTCAAGGTCTAAAATAGTCACTTGACAAACAGACACATTTACTATGTCTTTTAATTGCTAAGAGAACGGCAAAAAAAATGCAATATGATAGGCAAATGTAGGAAACTGGGTTACATTAATCTGAGTGAAGACTCATATATCATATGTCTCCTTCACTAGAAAATGTTCTCATGTCATGCTTATTTTACTTCCCAGTAGAACTGGGAAGAGGTGGATTATAAATAATCTGATAATCACCCATATGGAAGTCCAGAAAATCAGTCAGTATTTTAAAAATCTGTCAGAAGATACCTAACAAGCCCCATTAGGCTGGCCATCAGAAAGATCAGGAATATTTTTTCTAATATATTTTATTGGGCAAGGGAAGAAAAAGAAAAAACACACAAATGAGACTACATCCAACTAAAAGTTTTTGTACAGCAAAGGAAACCATCAACAAAATAAAAAAGACAACCTACTGAATGGAAGAACATATTCACCAATGATACATCCAAAAAGGAGTTAATATTCAAAATTTATAAAGAACTCATTCAACTCAACACCAGAGAAACAAACAATCCAATGAAAATGTGGGCAAAGGACCTGAATAGACACTTCTCCAAAGAGGACATACTGATTGCCAATACACTTATGAAAAGATGCTCAACATCACTAATCATCAAAGAAATGCAAAATAAAACCATAATGAGATATCACCTCGCATCTGTTGGAATGGCTATCATAAGTAAATCAACAAATAAGTGTTGGTGATGAGTAGAGAAATGAGAATCTTTATGCACTGTTGGTGGGAATGCAGATTGGTGCAGTAGTTGTGGACAACAGAATGAAGGGTCCTCAAAAAAACTATAAATGGAACTACTTATGACCCAGCAATTCCACTTCTGGGTATATACCTAAGGAACCCAAAATGCTAATTTAAAATAATCCCTATGTTCACTGCTCCTTTATTTATAATAGCCAAGATATGAAAACAACCCAAGTGCTAATCAAGACAAATGGGGAAAAAAGTGATACATATATACAGTAGAATATTACTCAGCCATAAAAAAAAAAAAAAAAAATCTTACCATATGTGACAGCAGGGATGGACCTAGAGGGTATTATGCTAAGTAAAACAAATCAGACATATAAAGTCAAATACAATATGATTTCATTTATATGTGGAATCTAAAGAAGAAAATAAACTAACAAACAAATTTGAAACAGACTCAGAGAACAAGCTGATGGTTGCCAGAGGGGAGGATGTTTGGTGGACTGGGTGAAAATGGTGAAGCGATTAAAAAATATAAATTGGTAGTTACAAAACAGTCACAGGATGTAAAATACAGCATATGGAATATAGTCAACTGATATTGTAATAACTATGTATAGTTCCAAATGAGTACTGGAATTGGAGGTGGGGCACACTTTGTAAAGTATATGATTATCTAACCACTAGGCTGTACACCTGAAACTAATATCAAATAATATTGATATTGTTAAATATCAATATTTAAACCGTAATTTAAAAATATTTTTAAGGAAAAAGACTGGGGATGGAGCTATATATTCTGGGGACAAAAAGCTGATGAAAGTATAGCATGCCACTCTGTGCTGGGCTTGCCAGTGAGGTGGGATACACCCTGACAGTAAGTCAGCTATGTCTGGCAGTTATGCAAAAGTTTCAAAAAAATATACTCACAATTTTGAAACTCTAATATGCACAGGATGTAGTATAATGAACACAATATGTATGTGCAAGAGAGTTATATATTTTTTCTCACTTAATATCCATGAAAACCCTATGAGGTGGTTATATTATCATCATTTACAAAAGGGCAACTGAAGCTTACAGAGAAGAGTTCAGCTAAGCCTTTAGAGCTAACTGACTTGGAATTTAAATCCAGAGATTCAGATCTTGAAACTGATCCTCTGAATTATTATTCTTGTGAATGAAAAGGGACCACATGCTAACCTGACTAGCTCAGGGAAGCCGGCATGGTGGCCTTACAAACTCAGAAACCTAAAGTAACCACAAAGGATGGTCTGAAATTAACTTTAAACAAAAGCATTTTGTGGCGGGTAGTTATGTTCTAGGTCAGCATCTTCCCTGACAAAGGTCAATCTTTACCCTGAGTCTGTGTAATGTACTTTTGCATCTATGATAATATATCTTTGGAAGGTCAAAGTAGTTTCTCTTTCTCCAGACCCCTCAAACCACTGGTACCTCCCTGTGGAGATCACAAATTTCCTCATTGCTGACTGTTAACAATCCTATACCCACCTAAGTAAAAGAACTATGTGTCTATAAATTTACTTTATTTTTATTAATCCACACCCAAAGAGAGAGTGGAAGGGAGGGGAAGAGACATAGAGGGAGAAACATTGATGTAAGAGAGACACAAGAATTGGTTGCCTACTGCACTGCACACACCCCAACCAAATCTGGGGATCAAGCCCACAACCCAGGTATGTGTCTTTGACCAGAATTGAACCCAGGACCCTTCAGTACTCAGGCTGAGCTATAGCCACTGAGTCAAACTGGCTAGGGCTCATTTTACTTTTTATCCTACCCCAGAGGTTTCCCTAATCTATCATCAATGGATATTATGTAACACACATATGTCTCCCCTTTTGATTATCCTATATAATAAAAGGCTAATATATAAATTGTCCCCTTGGGAGTTCAACGGACCAGGAATTCTATTGCTCCCTATAATGTGTGCTGATCACCAGGGAGCAGCATGAAACAAAGGAAGGTCCTGGCTGGCAGCTGGGGACCCTGTCCGGGCACAAATTTAGTGCACTGGGCCTCTAGTAATATATAAAATAGGGTTCAAAATTGCCAATCGCTGTAGCATTACCTCAATCTGTTGAAATTTTGCTTCCCTGCAATTGTTGAAAATTTGGCTCAAATACACACAAAAATTCTTCACAGGTTTGAATGTTTCTTACGTTGACATTCTGCAGATCTTTGTATTTTATGTCTTAACTATTTTTAAAATTACAGAAAGATATATTTGCTTCAAAGACATATCAATCTTTCTATCCCAGCACCTAATAGCTTTTTTATACACAATTAATATTCAATAAATACTGCTTGAATTAAACTGCTGGTCATCTCCAAATTAAATTGATGTCCCATACAAGAGCAGATACATAACAACCAATTATATTCTTTCTTTGGGATTAAGTTTGCCTTTATCACTTACAGAAACAGACTGAAAGAAATAAAGTACTCTCTAGTTACCAGAATCCTTCTGAGGAATATGAATGGAGGTTATTTTAATATCTGAGAGTGGTTTAGAGAATGAAGCACTTCTTTTCTAGATTAATATAGCTATTTTAATTGATGACTTGGTGATTTCTAAATGCCGAAGGCATGATTTCAAAAAGTTCCCCTCATAAAGTAAAGGAGGTAAAATGTTATGCACAGCAATGCATTTAATTCATTCAAAAAAATTATTACGTATAAGACACAGTTCTAGACATTTAAGATACCTGCATTCATGGAGCTTATATGCTAATGAGATTCAATAAATAGTAAACAAGTAAACAAATGAACTAGATTCATTCTATTGAGAAGAATTAAACTGGGTGGGGTGTGAAAGTGGTAGCTGCTCTAGTTGAAAGGTTGGAGATGAATACTCTCTATTGGAAGTGATGACAAAGAGTCAGTCAAGCAAAGGGTCTGGAGAAGAGCAGTCCAGGCAAAAGGCAGAGATTTTCTATTTAATCTAAGAGGAAGTGTTCTGGAAGAAAAGAAGCCCTTAAACTGCAAGTGTATTTTCAATTCAATATTAAGAGTATTTTTAAAAACAAACCTCTGGGGACCCCTACCAACACCACAAATGAAAATTAATTCAAGATGGATCAAAGATTTAAATGTAAGACCTAAAGCTATAAAACAAAGAAGAAAACATTTAATTATAAGTATAGATATTTAGTTTATTTGATAGATTATCCTATATAATAAAAGGCCATAGGTGTCACAACTGAAATGACCAGGGACCAGACCACCATGGTCCCTCACCCAAACAAGCAGTTAGGGGCAATTAGACAGGCAGGCAGACCAGTGGTTAGGGGTGACTAGGTAGGCAGACCAGTTGTTAGGGATGATCAGGGCAGGCAAGCGGTTAGGGGAGATCAGGTAGGCAGGCCAGCGGTTAGGGGTAATCAAGTAGGCAGGCTAGTGGTTAGGGAAGATCAAGTTAGCAGATGGCCCCTCACCAGACTGGCCCTGCCCCAAGAAAGGCACTCTGCATGCCTTCCTGATTGCCCCAAGTTAGGCACTCTGCATGCCTTCCTGATTGCCCCAAGTTAGGGGCAATCAGGAAGGCATGCAGAGTGGTTAGGGGTGATCAGGTAGGCAGACCAGTGGTTAGGGACGATCAGGAAGACAGGTCAGTGGTTAGGGGTGATCAGGTAGGCAGGCAAGTGGTTAGGGGAGATCAAGTAGGCAGACAGCCCTTCACCAGGCTGGCCTTACCCCTAAACAAGTGGTTAGGGGCAATCAGGCAGACAAGCAGAGTGTTTAGGGGCGATCAGGTAGGCAGACTAGTGGTTGGGATAATCAGGTAGACAGATAGCCCCTGGCAGGGTTGGCCTCACCCCCCCAGCAAAGAAATAGGGAGGCCCAGGCCAGCCAAACCATCACATCACACCCCAGCCTGTCGCCTGCAGAGGGAGGCCACCAGTGGCAGGGAAGGTGGGGGAGTGGGGACAGCACTGAACAGATGATAAGCAGGGGTGGTCCAGCTGCCTGCAGATGGGGGAACAAAAGCCCTGATAGACCCTGATCTCAGGCCAGGCCTAGGGACCCTACCCAAGGGGTCCCAGATGTGAGAGGGTGCAGGCCAAGCTAAGGAACACCCACCCACCCTGTCGTGCACTGGGCCTCTAGTAATTCAGTGACAGCATTATGTATTTTATTCCTCAAACTATCCCTTTTAACTAGCCCAACACAAAAAGTCCCAGGCTCATAGGTATTTTCTCAGTCCTAGCTCTGGAAAGTGTCACTTCTCCACTTCTACAAGAAGCTCTAGTTCCTTTTGTTGGAAAACTAGAGGCCCAGTGCATGAACTTTCGTGCACTGGGTGGGGAGGTCCCTCAGCCCAGCCTGCAAGCTCTCACAGTCTGGGACCACTCAAGAGATGGCCAACTGCCGATGTAGGCCCATGGGGAGCAGGCCTAAGCAGGCAGTTGGACATCCCTCTCATAGTCTGGGACTCCTTCCTTGCCCCTTACTGCCCATCCTGCAGCAGAGGTGGGAGAGGCTTCCACCACCTCCTCTGTGCTCACCAGCCATGAGTCTGGCTCCCCCGTTGGGAGCATGCTGACCACCAGGGGGTAGCTCCTGAATTGAGTGTCTGCCCCCTGGTGGTCAGTGCACATCATAGCAACCAGTCATTCCACCATTCAGTGATTTTCATATTAGGATTTTATTATATAGGATGGTATGTAAAAAACAAATTCTCTTACAAAGCATGCTCACTACTACTGAGGGATAACTGTGCTTAGGCCATGTCAATGAACAGAGTTAAGAAGCTAAGATATATATGTGTATGTATACTAATCCATGACTACACATCTACAGTTATTTCTATATCTTTTTATATGTGTATAGATAGAGATACAGAAGAGAAAAAGAGAGAGAGGTAACTATAAGTTCATACTCATAACTCTGATTCCAATCATTACAAGCTTCATTATAGCCTTCCCCTTTCCTTATTTGTTACTTCCTTCTCTGACAGTAAGAAACCTGGCTCTCATTATCTACAATGCATTTACTTATTTGATCAATCCTAATATTCACATATGCTACTTAGCAAATTGCTAACCATACCACTAAAAGACATTACTTAACAAACAGGATACAAAATTTGTATATCCTAGTCAAAATACTGTTCTTAAATTAGATATTTTGGTTCCCATCCCTTAATAATTATATTATTCACCAGAAGCTGGGGTCCCTTGGCCTGGCCTGTGGGGACTGAGCCAAAACCGACTCTGCGACATCCCCTGAGGGGTCTGGATTGCAAGAAGGTGCAGGCCAAACCAAGAAACCCAATTGGTATATGACTGGGGCAAGGAAGGGACTGTGAAAGGGCTTCAGGGCATGTCCAGCCTGTCTTGCCCAGTCTCACCCTGCCCTGATCAACAGACCCCAGGAGCAAGCTAACCTACCAGTCAGAGCGCCTGCCTCCTGGTGGTTACTGTGTATCATAGCGACTGGTCAAATGGTCAAACAAAAGGTCGGACACTTAGCATATTAGGCTTTTATTAAATAGGATTAGTGATACAATTAGGTCCATTTGTTACCATTTGTATTTATTTTGGATAATCCTGTTCCAAGTCCTAGTTAATTTCAATGACCTCATTTGGTTGATATGTAAAACATTACTATGATTCTAAGAGTCAAAGCAATATAAAAATAAACAAACAAAGAACATTATTTCCTCCTAATCCTTACTATCTGTTATTCTGCTTTTTTATATACTATTGATACTTTTACCCAACTCTCAGTAGGTAACTGATTTCTTTAGATTGTGATTTATCACTCCTATATTTCTTTTGAACAAATATACTTACTTATACTAATATGTCTCTCTGTCTTACATTAAAAATAGCACCCTGTAGAAACTTTTTTTGCATTAAAAAAATTTATAACAGTATGTACTAGAAATCACTAAAATAAGTTTATAAATATCTTTCTCACTTTCACAGATGCATAATACTTGTTAGGTAAACATAGAATATACCATAATTTATTCAACCACTCTTTTATGTATGGACATTTATCTCCTACATTTTGCAATTACAGATGCTGCTGCAGTAAATAACCTTGTACATATTCATTTTCTTGAGTTATGGAGATGTATCATCCTGATAGGGTCTAGGAGTAGAATTGTCAGGTCAAAAGATAAATATATACTTCTGTTAGGTATTACAAATTTTCCTTTCAAAGTCTGTATCAGTTTTAATTCCTATAGAAATATCTAAGAATGACTACTTCCCTGCAGTCTCAGTGATACTATTTGTCATTTAAAGAAAATTTTGCCACTCTAAAAAGTGATAAATTGTATTTAGTGTTGTTTTAATTTACATTTCTCTAAACATGAGTGAGTTTGAGCATTTTTCATATGTTTATCATATGTTTACATATTTCTCTTTTACCTATTTTTATAAGGTGTTTGATCTTCCCACCCCACTCATAATATTTTATTCCATATAAGTCTTTAAAACATTACACAACATGCAATGTATTATTCATTTGTCTTCTAACTTAGGTAAATGTACACTTATCTTTCTACATGTTTACCCTTTTATTACTTAGTATCTTACTTTCATTTATGACCATTACCAGGGATTTCTGTATTTGCTTTTTTAAAAAATTTATCTTTATTGTTGAAAGAATTACAGATGTCCTCCTTTTTTTTCCTACCATTGACCCCGTCCTCTCCACTCCCACTGCCTCCCCAGGTCTTCACCACATTACTGTCTGTGTCCAGGGCTATGCATATATGTATATAAATTCTTTTGTTGATCTCTTCCCTCCTGTCCCTTCCCTCTGAGAATCCTCAGTCTGTTGCACGACTCCAAGTCTCTTGCTCTTCTATTTCTCCATTTATTTTGTTCATTAGATTCCACATATAAGTAAGATCATGTGATATTTATCTTTCTCTATCTGGCTTATTTAGCTTAACATAATGCTTTCCAGGTCTTTCCATGTTGTCTCAAAGGGTAAGAGATCCTTCTTTTTTATAGCTGCATAGTATTCCATGGTATAAATGTACCACAGCTTTTTATCCACTCATCTGATGGACTGTTTCCAGAGCTTAGCTATCCTATCTAATAAAAGAGTAATATGCAAATTAACTATCACTCTGCTACACCCACTAGCCACGCCCACTAGCCAATCTGGAGTGGGTATGCAAATTAACCCCAACCAAGATGGTTGTGGCCACAAAGAGCAGAAGGGAGGTTGGGTTTCCCTGGCAATGGAGGAAGCCAAGCTTTCTGTACAACCTGCCCAGCCCAGGCCTCCACTTAAGGCTACAAAGTTTCAACTGTAGAAGATAAATAGATCCCAGATACCAGGGCCTCCACTTGGGTTGCTGGGGGGCATGCCGGCCTGAAAACACCACAGGCCCCTCACCCAGGCCACCCCACACCCCAAGGGAACCCCCACCCTGATCCTGGACACCCTTCAGGGTAAACAGCTGGCCCCCACCTATGCACCAGGCCTCTAGCCTATCTAATAAAAGAGTAATATGAAAATAGACCATCACTCCAACACACAAGATGGCTGCCCCCATGTGGTCAAAGACCTTTCCCCCATGTGGACACAAAATGGCCACCACAAGATGACCAGCAGGGGAGGGCAATTGGGAGGGACCAGGCCTGCAAGGGAGGGCAGTTGGGGGCAATGAAGCCTGCAGGGGAGGGCAGTTAGGGGTGACCAGGTCAGCAAAGGAGGGAAATTGGAGGCAAACAGGCTGGCAGGGGAGCAGTTAGACATCAATCACACTGGCAGAGGAATGGTTAGGGGGCAATCAGGAAGGCAGGCAGGCGAGCAGTTGGGAGCCAGCAGTCCTGAATTGTGAGAGGGATGTTGGACATCCCTCAAGGAGTCTCAGATTGAAGAGGGTGCAGTCTGGGCTGAGGGGACTCCCTCCACCTCCATGCACAAATTTCATGCACTGGCCTCTAGTCCTATATAATAAAAGGCTAATATGCAAATTGATCAAACATCTGAACAGGTTGCTATAATGCACACTGACGCTCAATGCAAGAGCTGCCTCCTGGTGGTCAGTGTGCTCCCATAGGGGGAGCACTGCTCAGCCAGAAGCCCTGAGCCAGGCTCATGGCTGGTGAGAGGAGCAGCTGTGGCAGGAACCTCTCCCACCTCAACAGCATCGCTAAGGATATCTGACTGATGGCGTAGGCCCATTCCTCAAGCCATCAGTTGGACATCCCCCAAGGGTTCCCAGACTGTGAGAGGGCACAGGCCAGGCTGAAGGATCCCCCGCCTCCTGAGTGCACAAATTTCATGCACTGGGCCTCTAGTTGTATATAATGCTGCTATGAACATATAATAGTAGTGCTATATTCTTCCAATTGTTTCAGGATTTTTAGGATATATTCCTAATAGTGGGATCACTGGGTCAAATAGCAGTTCCATTTTTAATTTATTTGGGAAACTCCATACTGTTTTCCACAGTGGCTGCACCATTTTGCATTCCCACCAGAAGTGTACTAGAGTTCCCTTTTCTCCACATCCTAGCCAGTACTTGTTTGTTGATTTATAGATGCCATTCTGGCCAGTATGAGATGATATTTCATTGTTGTCTTAATTTGCATTTCTCTGATGGTTAGTGACTTTGAGCATTTTTTCATATGTCTCTTGGCCATTAGTATGTCCTCATTACAGAAGTATCTATTTAGGTCCTCTGCCCATTTTTAAATTGGATTGTTTATCTTCCTTTTGGTGAGCTGTATGAGTACTTTATATACTTGGGAAATTAATTTCTTATCAGATGTATCATTGTAAATGTGTTCTCCATACAGTGGGTTCCCTTTTAATTTCATGATGCTTTTTTGTTTTTATTTTTGCTGTGTGAAAGCTTTTTATATTGATGTCATCCCATTTATTTATTTTTCCTTTGTTTCTCTTGCCCTAGGCATTGTATCAGTGCAACCTCTACTATTGAGATATCTGATATTTTGCTGCCTACTAGAATTTTTATGGTTTTATGAATTGCATTTAAATATTTTATCTGCTTTGAGTTTATTCCTGTGTATGGTATAAGTTGGTGGTCTCGTTTCATTTTTTCCATGTACCTGTCCAAGTATCACAACACCATTTATTGAAGAGATATCTTTAATCCATTTTGCCTCCTTTATCAAATATTAACTGAGCATAATGGGTTGGGTAAATTTCTGGGTTCTCTCTTCTGGTCCATTTATGTATGAGTAGGTGCCTGTTCTTATGCCAGTATAGGCTGTTTTGATTATAGTAGCTTTGTAGTATAGCTTGATAGTATTGTGATCTCTCCAACTTTGATCTTTCTCAAGATTGCTGCAGCTATTTGGGGTCTTTTTTATTCTATATAAATTTTTGAGTGTTTATTCTAGCCCTGTGAAATATGCTGTTGGTATTTTAATAGGGATTGCATTGGATCTACAGAGCTTTTTGGGTAGTATGCACATTTTAATGATGAACATGTTATATTGGGTGTTTGGTCTTTTGCCCTTATTTCTTAAGAGTTCTTTGTGTATTTTGGGATAATACTTTTTGTCTACATACATGTTGCAAATATTTTCTTGGACTTTGACACTTGTCTTTTGACTTTATAGTAGTTTGGACCATACAATATTTAAAAATGTTTTTGTAATCAAATTTTCAGTATTTTTCTTTATTACCTCTGGATTTTAAGTCAGAGTTAGAAAGTCTTTCCCTAAACCAATTTTTTAATGTAGTTATATATTCATCTATTGCTTACATGGTTTCATTTTTTTACATTTAGATCCCAAGTCCATCATTTTTGCTTATAATGTAAGATATGGTATAAAAATAACTTCTTTCAAATGACCACCCAATTTTTGCAGAACCATTTACTAAAAAGCTTATCCTTATCACAGTCATTTGAGATTCTCTATTCATGCTATGCTAAATTTCCATATGTATTTTGATTTATTTCTGGACATTTTCTCCCATTCCATTTCTTTCTCTATTCATGCACAAGTACTACAATGTTTTAATTATAGAAGTTATCTAGTATTCAAGTATAACTTAATTCCTAGTAGGGCTAGTCACCACTTATAGTGTTTCTTCTGTTTCAGTATTTTTCTAGCTATTGTTACGTGTTTATTTTTCTGTCTGAACCTCAGCATCAACTTACCTAACTCCATAAAATGGAACATTGGTATTTTTGTTTGGATTGTATTACAGTAATTACAGTAATATAGGTGGAACTGTCATTTTCAAAATGTTGAGTATCTATATAAAAACAGAAGAAGTAATTCTATTTGTCTAGCTCTAGTCATGTTTTCCAGGAATGTTTATTTTTTTCAATACAGGTTTTGCCCATCCCTCACTAAATTTACTCCTAAAGCCTTAATCGTTGTTGCTACTAGAATAGTTATTTCCTTAAACTACTAACATGGGAGGTGGTTTCTCACACAATAGATTATCAATAGATAATCAAAACATGAATTTTCAAAAATCTACTGTCATGAACAGGAAAAGAAACTCAGATATAGGACTGCATTTTTTTAGAATATAAAGGGAAAAAATAATGAAAGTGAATAGTTTTAAGTTCATTAGAAATGCAATGATACCAAAGAGCATAGCATTTCTCTTTATATTCAAAGGCATTTTTTAAAGTAAGAAAGTTTAAGAGTACATTATTTTTAAAGTTTAATAGGTGAATCGCAATGCTAAGGAAACAACATTAACTGACAGCTAACTTTTCAAACGATTTGGGTGAAAGAAAGAGATAAACTTGAGAGAAAAGAAACCTCAGTGATAAGGTTTCTTTTATCAAACTTCTTCATTTGATATTACAATAGTAAAGTTATAAATAAAGCATTAGGAAAGTATTTTCATATTGATTCTAAAATTGCCAGATAATAGCAAGTCCAGAGAGCACATTCCACTTTGTATATCTTAAAAGTTATCACTAAAGGTCACCACCATCTAAACTGTACACATTATCATTTAAAACTAGGTAGTAAAAAAGTCACTCACATTTAGTTCACACACTTTTACCATCTGTTGCATGCTTTTTATGCATTTTAATTATTTTGGAGACTTACAGAAACTCCTTTTTTTTTTTTAATTCCTTCTGTCACTACATGCACTTTTAAAATTCTATGATTAATAGTTTTATATCAGATAAACATCTCTAATAAACCAGAGAGAAAACCAGGTGCAAGTTTGATTCATTCTAGATTCCATATTTTAAGAAATTGGTATTGGGAAATCCATGACTCAACCTAAGCTTTCATGTATGTAGTTAACAACTGTTAGAAATATTTACAATAGACATATATCCAGATTATCTACTGAAAATATATTTATACTTATTTGGAGTTTAGTGTTAACAAATAATTCATTAAGAATTAGGACCACATGCCGAAACCGGTTTGACTCAGTGGTAGAGCGTCGGTTTGCGGACTGAAAGGTCCCGGGTTCGATTCTGGTCAGGGGTATATACGTTGGTTGTGGGCACATCCCCGGTGTGGGGTGTGCAGGAGGCGGCTGGTCGATGTTTCTCTCTCATTGATGTTTCTAGCTCTCTATATATCTCCATTCCTCTCTGTAAAAAATCAATAAAAATATATATTAAAAAAAAAAAAAGAAGAATTAGGACCACAGGATAAAACCTCATTTACCCATAAGTCATTAAGTTGGCAACTTCATCCAACAAATGCCCAAGCTCTAAAGGACATCTAAAAAATGCCTCAAAGGTGATATAATTAAGTTTATTAACATAATTCAGAAGAGAGTTTTTAAAATTCTCACCAGTATATATTTTCCCAGATTTTAGGCACAATTTAGGCACAAGTCAACATACATTTTTCAACAGATATTAATTAGAAAAATCACATTCAAAGAAAAGTTTTTTACTTTAGACTAACCCATTTTGAATTCTATCAGAGCCTAATTGATCAAGAAGAAGGAAAATATCCAACTCTAGCCTCCTTTAGCCATGGCCATGGGTAAGAAAATGCCAAAGTCCAGCCACCTCTAGCCCTTCTACCTCATCTAAGAATAAAGATATATTAGAGGGAAACAGATTTACATAAAAAATAAATCCTAACCATAGAATCATGGGTTTTTTTCTCTACCCTACACCTTACTACCACATCAAAATCAGGCTTCTGTGTGATAACAGTGCATTATAGCTGAAAGAATAGCAAGACCCAGACCCTATTTAAGGAGTCATTAGGAAAACCCAGGACAACAGAGGATGCAAAAACAAGGACATCATAAGGAAATTTTAGCCTAGACACCTAGAGAGAGGTGCAGTAAACAGTAACACAACCTAACGCCAAGCAACATACAGATAAAATCTTACATTAAGTCCTATTTACCTCAGTTCCTTTTACACAATATGTCATGCCTTGGTTTCAACAGCAACAATAAAAATTACAAGGCATGCTAAAAAGAAAACAATGCAGTCTGAAGAGACAAAAGAAACATAAAATCAGAACATATGCCAGATATTTTTAAATTATCAACTCAGGAATTTTATGTAACATGATTAATATGTTTAGAACTCAAATGAAAAAGAGAGACAACATGCAAGAACAGATAGATAATGTAAGCTGAGAAAAGTAAATCCGAGGAGAAATTTTCTAGAAAATGCTAAAAATAAAAAATTGTAACAGACATTTTTTAAATGCCTTTAATGGGCTCACAGATAAACTGGACATAACAAAGGGGGGGAAAATCAATGTGGTAGAAAATGTTAATAGAAACTTCTCAAACTGAAAGAATAAAAAAGGGGGGAAATTTTTAAACAGAATAAAATGTGCAAGAACTGTATATGAAAAGGTACAATTTTGCACAATGGAGATACAAAAAGGGCAAAGAAGAGAAAGAGAGGGAGAACTGAGAGGAACAAAGAAAGAAAAGAAGAGAAAGATCATAAAAAACAAACAAATGCTGCAGCTGAAAAATACAATGAAAACAATTAAAATGCAATAGGGGAGCATCAACAGTATACTTGATCAAGAGAAAAAAATCTTTGAAGTACAATCAGGTGGCTTCAACTTACCCAGTGAGAGGAAAATGGAAAAAAAAAAAAAAAAGAATGAAAAAATAGAAAGTCTTCATGAGTGATATCAATAAGAAAAACATGCATTACTGGATTCCCAGAAAAATAAGAGAGGGAGAAAAAAGAAGAATGCTAAGATATAATAGCTGAGAAATTCTCAAATCTCAGGAAAGATATAGACATCCAAATTCATAAAGCCCCTAAAGACTCAAACAAATTTCCACCCCAAAAGATCTTCTCCCCAACACATTAGTATAAAAGTGTCTAAAATCAAAGACAAAGAGAATTTCAAAAGCAGAACGAAAAACAAACAAACAAACAAAACAACTGTATACATATAAATGGAAACCCCTGAGGCTCTCATTGGATTTCTCAGAAGAAACCACAGGAGCCAGGAGAGAGTGGAATGATATATTCAAATTGCTAAAAGAAAACAAAACAACACCAAAAATCCCTGCCAAACAAGGTTACTCTACCTAGCCAAGTTGTCTTCAGAAATAAAGGCTATTTTCCCAAACAAACAGAAGCTGAGGGAATTCATCACCACTAGAACTGTCTTACACAAAATTCTGAAAGAAGTTCTTCAAGCTGAAACCTAAGGAAACTAGTAATATGAAAATATAAAACACACTGGTAAAGGTAAATTTAACTCAGAAAACACTAATACGGTGGTGTCTTAATCACTTAAATCTATTATAAAGATTAAATAAAAGAGTATTAAGATGACTGCTTACAATAATTTTAATGGCTATACAACATAAAAGATGTAAAATTTGACATCAAAAACATAAAATATAGGGGAGAAGAAAAAGGTACAGTTTTTGTATGCAATTGCAGCTAAGTTATGCAATTGCACTTAAAATGCACTATTATGTTTATAAGATGTTCTATGTGCCTCAAAGCAAAAACCTATGTAGATACTCGAAATATAAAAAGAAGGGAATCAAAACATATGCCATAGAAAATCATCAATTCACAAGAGAAAAAGAGGACCAAAGGAAATACACAACAGCAAGAATACAGTTAATAAAATGGCAGTAGTAAGGATGTGAAAAAAAGGAACCCTTTTTGCAATGTTGGTGGGAGTGTAAATTTGTACAGCCACTATGAAAAACAATATGGAGTTTCCTCAAAAAATTCAAAATAGAACTAGGATATTATTCAGCAAATCCAATTATGAGTATTTATCCAAAGAAAACAAAAGCAATGATTGCAAAAGACACACGCACCCTCATGCTCATTATGGACATCATGTGCTCAGGTCATGGGCTCAATCACCAGTTCGGGGCATGCCGGAGGCAGCCAATCCATGATTCTCTCTCAACAATCATGTTTCTATCTCCCTCTAAATCAATAAAAACATTTTAAAAATTAAAAAATAAAATGTTTTATTATGCTATATTTATATTTAGAGACTATAAATCATCTGTTGTACAAGCTTATCATCTTAAATTAATTATAGGACCCCTCTGAGAGTTATTTTTATAGGTTATTATCAGGATAACTCAGTCCCAGAATATGTCCAAATTGGATGCACCCAATTTTAATTCATTACTTTTTTTCCTTTGATGAGTTATTCAATCAATTTGCTTTATCAATTAACATGATTGATTATTATACTATAGATACGACATACAGTACATATCATACTATACTAGAGTGAACAGGTCTGACGACCAGCTCATGGCACATAGGATAATCTTAATAAAAATTTCAATGTTGCTTAATATTTTTCAGATACATGGAAAATATTACAAAAAGTATAATTTACTGAAAGCTTAAAATCCCTTAGGGTGAAGAGCCATCTGCTCATAATGACCCTTAAGAGAAATTACATTGGTTATGGCAAAGTAGATTCATTTATTCCAGTCAGAAATTGTATTTTAGATATTGTCTCTCAGTAGCTGGCAATAAGCAACTCCACCAATCATATAATATCCAATCTTCAAAAGAAAAAGTAATTTCAGGAAAGCAGAAATTGCAAAGGTTAATTTCAACTTGATTTTTTTCCTTGCTACATGGGTGACAAACATAGAAAGCCATGTAAAATATAAAAAATAGTGAGTATAAATAAAATGGAATTAAATGCAACTTTAAAACACTTTTATAGTAAATTTTTGGGTAATTATATTTATAGATTAACATTTCTTGACATTGATGATAAAATTTAATGGGACCTCAAAACTGGATTAGCAGGTTATATAGTCAGGAAATGTCATTTTCAGTACAACAAGAATCAATTTTTGTCAAGTTATTAAGCTAACAACCTGGAGGAAATGCAGA